>NC_062214.1:194108158-195308158 GCF_902686445.1 Sciurus carolinensis
AGCCCTGAAAAAACAAACAAACAAACAAACAACAAAAAAGGGACAATAAATAAAAGGTGAAGGCATGAGGCAGGGCAGTGCTTAGCCGAGCTGAGTGCTCTCTGGCAGTGGGTTCCAGGCACAGTGCGGTGGGTGCGGGAGGACCCTCCCCATGTCTCCAGGATCTCCCCAGCCGGTGACTAGGGTCCCTGCGTCTTCCCAACTGTGGAAGTGTAATCTAAGACTGGAATTTAAAATGGGGAGAAGCCTGAGTGACCGCTCAGTGACCGCACTCCCAGGGCTAGATGGTCCTTGTGAAGAGCCAGGCCTTCTCTGCCCCCTCCACGCCTTCCACAGGGGCTCCACTCTCCTGGCTCCCAGTGTCTCTGCCCTGCCCCCAGGGGTACACCTGGCTCCTTCCCAGCATCCTTCAGGACCTGGTTCCGTCTTCCCTGGCCGCATCGGTAGGCTGCTGGTTGGAAGGACGCAGACCGATGTTGACCACTTCCCACCTGAGGGCTGATTCCCTCACCTGTGAAACAGGAAAAAAAGAGACTCAGTGTGGCCACGAAATTTACAAGCCATATGTGCCACGGTACCTAGAGAAGCACTTGGACACGTTGCACCCCAGCAAGGGCAGGTCCTGGTTCCATCACAAGCCCAGGAACCCTAAACCAGACCCGGCATCTCTCCCCCTCCAGCATCAGGTGGGCACGTTCCGCCCATCCAGTGACGTGGATTTAGAGGACATCAAATTATAACTTAAAATGTATTTATTTACATGTTTAATTTACAAATAAGAACTGTACATATTTATGGTGTCAACATGGGGTTTTGATACATGCATCCGCCACAGAAGAGCTCAGTCAAGGTCGTTAACCTATCCATTGCCTCACACTCCTTCTGTGTGTGCCGTGAGGACAAATCACAATTCTTTGTTTTAAAGCGTGGAAGGAAATCTGCATGGACATCCACCTTTAATCTGCCACTCAATCACGGGTCCAGCAGGCAGGATTGGGCCACACAGGCCCACTCTCGAGGCAGATGTTCCAGAAGACCCTTCCTGGAGCCTCCAGAGCCTTCACCCAGCTGAGCCTCACCAGGCCTCAGCCTTCCCTTTGCCCTGCCCCTCTATCTAGAAGATTCTAGAAGGATTCGGGCTTCATCTGGAGCAGTCTCAGAAGCTGAGCCTGACTCCCGAGCCTCCCCTACTCCACTCCCTCTAGTGGGGCCCCCTCAGATGGCCCAGCCAGCAGTGGCTCAAATGCACCCTCCTCCTGGACGCTGAGGACACCCTCAAGAGCTCTTCCTGCTGAGCGCGGCAGGCTCCAGGTGGACATTTGCATCTCCTGTCCGCGCCGCAGCCTCCCCCGCACCGCAGCCTCCCCCGCGCCGCAGCCTCCCCCGCACACCCTTTGGTCTGATTTGCTTAGGAGGAAACTCAGGTGTTGGTTCCCAAAGGCACGGGCCTCAGTGAGGGCAGAGCTGGACTGACCTCAGAGCCCCTGCCCGCTGACTCCTCAGCCACCTGCCTGGCCTGGTCCAGGACACTGAGGAGGGAAACTGCCAACCCTGGGCGTGTCCTCCTCTCATGGAGCCTCAGAGCGGGATGACGGGGGCTTCTGACCCAGAGACGGGAGCCCTCCTGGGAGAACACAGAGGATCAGCTCTCCTTCTGCCGTAACAGGGCCTCCCAGATACCTCAGCAGCAGCAGAGCCGTGGCAGCCGGAGCCAGGGGCCCCCGCTCCACGCACACCTGAGAGAGCTCCCTCCACTGCCCGGGGGCCTTTGGGGAAGCTCCTGTCTAGTGACCAGGGCAGGCAGAGACTTGGGCCGAGGCCAGCCTCCCGGCCCTGACCTTCACCCCTCCTCGGCCCTCCCTCCCCCACCAGCTCCTGTCTTCCTGTTTCCTTGCCTCCCCTTTCCTTCGGGGCCTCCTCCCTTCCTTGACCTTCTCCCTCATGGCCTCATTCCTGGCTCCTCACTCGGCAGCTCAGAGCTGTGCCCCTCGGGCTGGGCCCAGGGCCACACCCCTGCCCTCAGGGTGCTCAGAGCCAGTGGGGGACGGCTGCTCCACTCTGGGGATGACGAGCTTCAGGGGAACCTCGAGCACAGGTGTGTGCAGGACAGCGAGCCAGGTCCCTGTGGGGACGCAGGGTCCAGGAAGCCTTGGCGGCCTCCCGATGGCCTGTGCTTTGGGGGCCGAGCAGAAGCGTGAGGCAGAGCTTGCCCCCCGCAGGCCCCGGCTCTGAGGCCCTCATCCCTACCGAGCCAGGTCCCGGGGTCCCCTGCCTCCCGACCAAGTCATGCCAGCATGGCTGCCAGGCCCAGCCAGGGCGGCCCTGAGCACCGGGTCCTCTCGACCTCACCCCCAAGGCGTCAGCTGCCCCACACCAGTTCTCCCCTCAGCCAGCCGCTGTCGGGGCCTCCAGTCTGGCCTCCTGCCTCCCACCTGCCCCTGTCGTCCTCCACAACACGCAGGGCTCCAGCGTCACCTCTGCAGGACACCAGGGCTCCTGGACCACAGCCCACCTTGCAGGACGGCGCCCACGTCCTCAGACCTGCTATGGGCCCCACGCTCTGTCTCCGGGCTCCTCCCACACAGAGGCCCCGCACCTCTGCACCTGAGGACCCTGGAGGTGCCAGGTGCTGAGAGGGACGGCAGCCCCGGCGCAGCAGCCGCAACCGGGCAGGCTCCACTCGAGGCTCGGCAGCCCTGGACCGATCCCAGCCCAGAGCCACCCTGGGGCGGCCCCACCAGCCCTGCCACCGGAGGACGACTGGGCTGCCACAGCCTCAGGGCCTCCCTTGTCCCCCAGCCCTGCCAACGGGAGTCTGCCCCCTGGGCAGGGCTTCACCACCCTCTTGCCAGGTGCACCCAGCAGGCCGGAGTCCTCCAAGGACACTCGTGCATCCTCTCTCAGGCGGCCCTCCCTTCCCCACCCTGCCCTGCTTCGGGCTCTCTTTCTCTCTCTCTATCTCTCTCTCTCTCTCTCTCCCCCCCCCCCCTCTCTCTCCCTCCCTCCCTCTCTCTGTCTCTCCATTCCCCCTCCCTTTCTTTCTCAATTGACTCCCAAGTACCCAGAAGTATCTGGCTGGGCTGAAACTTGGCACAGCGTTCTGAGCCTTAAGGCAAACATTTGTCCTAGAATTTGTGGGAAGTCATTTGGCTCCTCTTAGCCAGGCAATGGCGGAGAACCATAGAGCAACCCCTTTTGTGCCCTCCTGCCACCAGCTAGCTTGGCCTCTTGGAGGCTCCTGGAACCTCCCTGGGCTCCACGCGGCAGTAGCTGCAGGCACTGGGCTCAGCAGCTTCTGGAGAGCCTCGGGTGGGAGCCGCTGGCCTCTGCTGTAGCTGCACAGCCAGGGAGCCCACTCGCCCGCGCACCCTCTGCTGGGCCCGTGCCTGTCCGCAGAGCCTCCCCGAGCTCCGGTGGATTCTCGGGGCCACCATGACAGTGTGACTCAGCAGAGCTGGCTTCCAGAGGACGACGCCTGCCCTCCTGTGCACACAGGCTTGCCATCGTCCGATTCTTCATTTCTGCCTTGCCGCAACTTCCGCCCATCCACTCCTCGGAGGTGCTGGTTCACAGAGGCAGTTGGAGATGGAGCTAGAGGCGCCCATGTGCACTGACTCACTTACCAATTCCTCTCTCGTCCATTCGTCAGTCTGTCCACTCACCTGCCCCTGTGGCTCCCCCTTCCTATCCACCCACTCGCCTTACAGAAGCCCCCATCCCTTGGGGATTTGTTCCAAGACATTCCTGGCTGCCAGAAGCCATAGATACCCCTACGTGGTACCAAATCCCTGAATCCTATATCTGCTCTTTCTTCCTTTGTAGTGCACACACACTTACAAGAGTTTAATTTATAAATTACTATAGCAAGAGACTAACAATAACTAATCAAAACAATATAAGGTCCATGACATTAACTGAAGTAGAACAATTACAAGGGACCCCAATAGAAGACATCGTCGACGTGTCCATTGCTCCTGGAATTCCCATCTGATCTTTCTGGACCAAGATTTTCCCTGGGCCGCTGCCTGGGAGGGGCGGAGCCATGGCTGGGGCTGCTGTCCTGGTGTGTCATGGCCCACCCAGCCTCACCACTGTCCCTTGCTCCTGTCATTTATGGACTCGGCGCAGTCCCACCAGGAGCAGGCCCTTCTCATCCTGCACGAGGCATGGTCCACCTGAGCGGATGTGGAGACCGGGCAGCCGTGAGCGCCCCCTCTTCACCTCTCCATCTCCCACAGTGTCAGCCACACGCGGAGGCAAGCACACCTCAAAGAAGAGGGTGGTTTTCGGCAGGAGGGAAACTGAGGTTCTCTGGGCATGTGGGGGGACTCCCAGGGCTCCTCAGTGTCCTGAGGGCAAAGGGCACGCGGAGTGGGCACCCGGGCCAAGGAGGCCCAATCCCAACCTCAATAGGGGCTGCTGGGGTCCCAGGGGGCTTCTGGGACCTGCAGCCACAAAATAAAAGTCTGGGTCTAGAGCCACCACGGAGGAGTCTGTGACTTGGCTCCCAGGCCTGGGCGAGCCCCACAGGTGAGGGCAGGTTCTGAGTCCCCTCCAAGGGGCTGTGCTGAGGACTCGGTTGAGTGCATGAAGGCAGAGGTCGGGACAGGCCCTGGTCTGTGCCCACTGGACAGGAAGTCCCACGGTGGAGCAGGGACACTGGGCCGGCCCTGGTTCCTGCCATCCATGAGCGTCTGGAACAGGTGGTGCACAGTGGGTGCTCGGCAGGTATTTGTTGACAGTGGACAGTTGAGCTGGAAATGGCCTTGCCTGGTCATTTGCAAGCTCTGCCACTTTAAAGTGAAACACGGTCCCCCAGAGAGTTTAGGACCACGGCCCCTTCACCCCAGCACCTGCAGTTTAACTAGGTATGTGTTGGGTTTTCTTTCAAATTTTCATTTGAAAAGTAGAACTGTGCCAAACAAAAAGCCTTCTGCACAGCAAAGGAAGCAGTCATTGGTGTGAAGAGACGACCCACAGAATGGGAGAAAATATCTGCAGGCCCTACATTTGGCGAGCGGTGAATATCCAGAACATAAAAGGAACTCCAAAAACCCAACAGCAAAAAGCAAATAGCCCAATTCCAGACGGGCCATAGGCCTAAATAGACACTTCTCCAAGACACACAAGTGACCGACCAGTACTTGACAAAGGTCTCAGCATCACTAGTCATCAGGGAAATGCAAGCCCAAACCATAGGGAGTATTATGGGATGGATGTGACATGTACCCCAAAAGTTCACGTGAGACAGGGCAGACAGGTGCAGAGGAGCAATGACCAGGTGGGAAAAGTCTTGACCCAGTCAGTGACTTAACCCTGACGGATTAATTGAAGTGGTGGGTGTGGCTGGAGGAAGTGGGAGTTGTGACGTGGCCGTGGGGTATATATTTTAATTCTGGCGAGTGGAGACTCTCTCTCTGCTTCCTGATCACCATGTGAGCTGCCTCCCTCCACCAAACTCTTCCACCATGATGGCCCACCTCACCCCAAGCCCCAAGGAATGCAGCTGAACTTCCGTGGACTGAGACCTCTGAAACGGTGAGCCCTAAATAAACCTTTCCTCCTTTACAGTTGTGCTCGTCGGTCATTTAGTCACAGCAGCGAAACAGCTGACTAAAACAGGGAGCTACACCTCACACCTGCCAGGATGGCTAGTATCAGAACAAAAGGTAGCAGTGGGTGCTGGACAGGAAGGGGAGCATGGGAACCCCTCCCACACCGCTAGAGGGGTGTGAATTAGCTCGGCCACTGTGGAAATCGGCAAGGGGCTGGGGTCGTGGCTCAGCAGTAGGGTGCTCACCTAGCATGTGTGTGAGGCTCTGGGTTCCATCCTTAGCACCACATGAAATATGAATAGATAAAATAAAGGTATTGTGTCCATCTACAACTAAAAATTATTTTTTAGAAAATTAAATTATCACTACCATATGATCCAACAATCCCACTCCTGACTATGTATCCAAAGGAAATGAAACCTGTGTCACAGAGACACCTGCGCCCCCACGCACGGCTCACATTAGCCAAGACTTGGAAATGAGCTGAAGGTCTATCAACTGATGAATGGATAAGGAAGATCGCAGACATGATGGAATAGTATGCAGCCATAAAAAGAATGGGAAGTGGCCCTTTGTGACAACAAGGAGAGCGCTGGCAGTTATGTTAACTGGAATAAGCCAGGCGCAGGAAGCCAGGGGTCACGTGTTCTCACTCACACATAGAATGCAAAGAAGCTGACCTCACAGAAGGTGAGAGCCGAATGGTGGTACCAGGAGATGGGAAAGAGGATGAGGGAGAGGCCTTCCATGAACCAGCTACGGTTGGACAGGAGCAGGAAGTCCTGGGGGCTGTCACACAGTAGGTCCAATATATGTATATATATGGATCTCGAATGTTTGCACCTTCAAGAAATGATAAATGTGGAGAGAGGCTTAAGTTTGACCTGATTTAAACACCTTGTGATGTACACGGTATTCAAACATCATGTTACACGTTAGCAGGTACAATTTTTGTGTCATTTAAATAAAGACAAAAGTTACTTAAAATATATAAAGAATGAAAATGGGTGCCCCTCCCCTCAAAAAAGTAAACGTGGTAAAACAGTGGCCTAATCTTCTTTTAAGACAAGCCACACCAGTCAGCCTGCCCAAGGCCACCCGGCAAGTTTCTGCTGGGCCGGAGAGTGGCCCCTGCCGGCCTGGCCCACCCGGGCTGTCCCGGCTCCCGCCCCGCTCCTCCTGGGTGAGATTCCAGCTGCAGGCGGGAGCGGGAGGGAGGTGCAGGCCTAGCCGGCGGGGCTCAGCCAGGTATGCGGCCTCCTGGGGTGCAGGACGGCAGGAAATCCCACGGGAGAGCGGCCGCGGTAGGACGGTGGTGCAGGGTTTTGAAACCCTCTTCGTTTTTTAATCTATAATTATGTGGTGCACACCTAATTAAAATGGACTATAATTGTTGAAATATTTTATTGAAGTCATTTTTTTCCGAACGGCAGGTTTAACAGATGATAAAACTTGTCTTGTGGTTGACTGGGGCTGCCAAAGCCCGGCGCAGAACGGAGGGCGGGGCGCGGACAGCCACCGTCTGCACGGCCGCATTCTTCGCTCAGCGCTGCTGGGAGGCTCCTCCGCCCGCGCCAGGCACGCAGCGGCCCGCAGAGCCTGGGTGGGCGCTGTGCGCACCAAGGGTCCTGAGTTCTGCTTTCGCTCCAGCCAGGGGCCCTGGAAACTGCCCCCGGAGCACGGGCAACTGCGACCAGAGGAAAGCCTTCCTCCCCTGCACCCGGCCTGCTCAGAGCTGCGATGACCACAGCGGGCAGGCCCGGGCAGGGCAGGGAGCCGGGCCTCACCGCCTGCAGGAATGGGCGGGGTTTCCTCCACTGTCCCCGCCGCAGCTGCTTACAGCCGTCTCCCTGCTGAGCGCTTCGGGTGTCTCCTCCCCGGTATCCACCACCCTCTTCACAGATGGGAAACTGAGTCACGGTGAAGCAAAGGTCCTGAGGTCGCACGTGGAGAAAGCATGACGTGGCTCTGAGTTCCAGCACCGTTGCTCCCCAACGTGCCCTGGTCCCAACACCTCCCAAAGCAGTGTTTTTGTCACTGAGGAGACTGCCTCAATCCGGGGGCGAGGGCGGGGAACATGCCCGGGAGGCCAGCATTCCTTTCTCTTCAGTTTGTCTGTCCGTCCTGGGTCCTTGCGGTACCACAGTGGGGGACGTCCACGCCCTCCACATCAGCACAGCCAGCCCTGGGCTGGGGATGTAGGGGACACTCATGTTATTTTCTGCCCAAGGATGCAGTGGGCGTCTGACCCCCAGCACCAACCTCCATGCAGGGGAGAGAGCGGGTGGTGAGCCCCTCCAGGTACCCACCTGCCCTGCTGCCCCTTCCAGGTGACAGGTGACCAGCAGGGGCCAGGAGGCTGCCTCTGGACCAGTGCAACACAGTCAAAGCAAAGCCCCCAAACTGCAGGAGAGACAGAGCCCCCTGGGGCCAGCTCCATTTGGTTCCCGTGGATTTTTTCCTTCGCATTCCACTCCTTTGTCTGCTTCCTGCCGACTTCGTCCTCCATTTCCTGGACTCCGTTTTTATTGAGCACCTACTCTGCATAAGACCCAGTGACAGGGTGGCCTTTCACCCAGGAAGCAAGGCCCCAGGGAATCAGAGTCCTGCTTCAAGGCTGGCCAGCCCTCAAGGCCAAGGGACCCCAGGACGCCCCACGCCAGTCCCCTTCCTGCCTCAGGGGCCCGGCCTCAGGGCTGCGGTGTGCAGCAGGGGCTGTGCGCCTAGGCCTGGCTCAGGGCCCGGAGCCCCCACCGCCTGCCCTGGGGGAGGGACCAGGCGGCTTCTCCCAGACTCACCCTGACAGCTGTCCAGGAAGGGGGTTATTTGCACAAAGCAGCCTGACAGTGTCTAAATCCCTCCCTGGGGCACTGGTTCCAAATTAAAATGTGGCAGATTTGATCCCTGACACCCCGCCCGCCCTGCCGCAGGGCTTCCCGCCCTCTCTGGCCCTGGGTAGGCTCAGTGGCAGCACCTCCAGGCGCCTGTGCCCCGTCCTCCACCTCAGACGCTGCTCTCCTCCCCCCACGCCTTCCCACCTGTTGGGCCGTCTGTCCACTCGGCATGGGGAGGAAGTGCCAGTCCTCCAGCCCCAACTCGGGGACAGCGGCGAGGGGACACTGATGTCTTGGAACTAATGAATTACCGAGTGCTCCCTGCCAGCGCCTCTTCTCGTCCCCTCCGCCCTGGCAGTGAGCCGTTTCGTTCCGCCCATTTAAGAGATGAGGCACCGGCAGGCCCAGTGTGTCACAGCCCAAGTGACAAGAGCCCGGTCAGGGGAGGCCGGACTTCCCAGGCGGCCTCCTGCCCTATTCAAGTGATAACGGCTGCCCTCTGGAACGTGCTCCATGATCCTGGACGTCGCATCCTGGTGCTCAGAGCCCCAAAGGGCTGCCAGGTATGGGCCACCAGGTCCTCTCCCGCAGGTCAGGCTGCAGCCAGCAAGGGGAGAGCTGGCCTGCACCCCGCAAAGCTCTGGGTGGCCCCAGGGCCCTGCAGCTCCACAGGCCCTGTCTCTTCGTCCCCTGGGAGACCCAGGTAGGGAGGAAAACCAGGTGGCCTTAGGACCTGGCTCCCAGCACAGCACCCAGTCATCTGGAACCAGATAGTGGCTCATCGTGGGACAAGGCCTGGGCACCCTCGGGTGCTCAGCGGCTTCCCTGGAGAAGCACCTGGAGGGCCACGAGGGAGGGTCGTACAGTTTTTTGACTGAACAAAGGTGCCAGAAAGAGGTGACTTTTTCTAATTCACACTAACGCAGTGACAGGCCTGGAGATCATTGTTCACCCAAATGCCCTGGAAGTTGGTCAGCCGCTCCTTCTCTGGGGAGTCTTCCCCAGGACCCCATAAATAGTCAGCTGCTCCCCCTCTGGGTCTTGCCTTTCCCAGATTCTAAAGACATATTTGGGTTGTTGCCTCCCCAACTAGTCTAGGAGCCCTCTGAGGGTGAGCACTGGATATTATTAGGATGTGTGTGTGTGTGTGTGTGTGTGTGTGTGTTCTCAGCACCAAACACAAGGCCTAGTACAGAGTAGAGCTGGCAGAAGCTTTCTAATGGATGGATAAATGAATAGATGGATGAGTGGATAGATAGGTGAATGGATGGATAAATGGTTGCAAGGATGGATGCAGGGAGGGATGGATGGATGAATAATGGATGGATGGATAAGTGGAAGGATGGAGGATGGATGGACAGATAAATGAATTTGATAAATCAGCTAATGAACCCCCCAGACTTACAAGGGTTGTAGCACGCATCAGTGGGATGGACAAGTGACCCGGGTACCAACTGCAGTGACTTCTTGGAGGAGGAGGAAATGACCTTCAAGGATGGATTTGGTTTTGCCAGGTGTAGATACAGTGAAGGGGAAATAGAGGTGTTCTCCAGTCAATCTCATGCAGAAAAATAACATCAAAAAAGTCATTAATGAAGTGTTTGTGGTTTGCAGTTACCATGGCAACACGGTCTTCATTCAGGGCGGAGGACGAAGTGATGCGCTGGTAGGATCCACAGGAAGCCGGAGAGACGGGCCAGGCCACTCTGGGAAGGCCGGCGCTCTGCACTCCTGCACGTGTGTCCTTGGCAGCTCCATCTTTTGCCCGCAGCTTCTGCAAACGTTGAGCAGCTGGAGGAGCAGGCGCTTGGCTCCCATGTGCACAAGGGGCAGTGGAGATCCGGGGCCACCAGGAGACAAAACGCACCATGTTCATGCCACACGGCCACTCCCAGCCTGGGGTCAGGAGGACCCAGTGTCAGGGCCTGACAGGCCTGCTTGGTGACCTTGTCATGCTGTGTGACCCTGGACACGACAAATAGCCCTCCAGGCCTCCGTTTCCAAATCTATATGATGGGAATGCAAATCCACACCTCTCAAGACTCGGCCCAAACATAATATAGCTGAGGCGCAGGTACCAGCTCCTCCTGGGTTTTCTTTCCCTCGAACGTTCCGCTGATGTCTGCTCCACTGAGTTCAGGACTCCACCTGCAAAATCAGAGACGGCCGTGTGCACGAAGAACCCAGGGGCCGTCTTTGAACTGGGCGTCTCACCAACAGAACCTGTTGCCCTTCACTCCCGTGGCAGCGTCAAGACCACAGGGATCTGAACCTCATCCGCACGGTGGGCGGATGTGTAAGTGGGAGGAGATGCTTGGGGCCTGTGACACGCTGTGCTTTGCTCTTTTTTTTCTTTCCGGGTACTGGGGCTGAACCCAGGGGCACTTTGCTGCAGGTTGCATGCCTGCCTGCCCTTTTCATTTAGAGACAGGATCTTGCTGAGCCACCCAGGCTGGCCTCCACCTTGGGCCTCCTGCCTCAGCCTCCATGCAGGTTCAGACCATGGTATGTTCTGCAGAATGGAAGAGGGTGAGAGTGGGGCAGATGTAATCTTTAGTGATATGTCAAAGCTGATATTTTTGCATATTTATGAGGTACCATGTCGTATTTCAATGCATGTATATGTTGTGTAATGCTTAAATCAACTTAAACCGATCGAGTTCCTCCAACGTTTATCGTCTTTTTGTGGTGACCATGATTTCAAGATCCTTTCTTCTGACTTTCTATTTAGTTCATTGTCATCTGTAGCCACCCTGTGAGCAGCCCCACGCCAGAACTTCTTGCTGCTGTGTAACTGTGACACTTCTGTGACCATCCATCCACCTCGGCCACTATTGGACCCACCCACGCACCCTCCACCTGCTCTCCCAGCCTCTGGCCGCCATCCCCTGCTCTCAACTTCTACCAGAACAACTCCTTTAGGTTCCACATCTGAGTGAGGTCACGCGGGGCCTGGCTTTCTGTCCCTGGCTTATTTCACTTAACATCAAGGCCTCCAGGTCCAGCCATGCTGTCGAAAATGGAAGCTTCCATTCCTCGTTCTAGCCGAATGTTAGTCCACGGAGTCTGCGCACCGGGGAGAAGGATTTTAACAGCACAGGAAAATCACGCCTTGCAAAGGTTTAGCTGAGAACCTGCAGACCAAATCCAAAACCAATCCCACCTTTGGGCTCTTCACGGAGTTTCTGTGCTGTCTGTTTCGATGGCGTCCAAGTGCCATACTTCAGGAAAACATGCTCCATGGCCCCAAAGCAGACTCAGCAACCAAGTGTCACGCACCAGGCCTGGAGAGCATGCTCTGTGCCCTCCCAGGGTCTTGTGCTTCCTCTACAAAGACACTGGGTCTCAGCAGGGGGCTGGGGAAAGTCGGGGTGCCCTGGCCAGGGGGGACTTACTGAGAAAAGAGGGACAAGGTGTCAGAGCCACAGTCCTCACTGCCAGATGCCATCGTGACGGGAAGTTTCTGGGCTAGGAGCTTGGACGCTGCTCTGGGGCCACCTGGAGCAGCTGTGTGAGCCTCAGGAAGTGGCACACCTTCTCTGTGCCTCGGCTGCCCCCGCTGAAAACGGGGTGGTAGGGTGCCCACCGGGCAGGAGGTGTGGGGCTCCTTGGTTGGAAGGAGCTGGGAAGGGCACGTGCCGCTGGCAAGTACCGGACAAGGCCTCTAGCAACGCACGATCGGTGCCGCTGGGGGGAGACGGGCTTCAAATGACACGTCCTCTGCTTCCGCCACTGCCCGGTGCCCACAGATAACTCCGAAGCGAGACCCTCAGAAGGGCCAAGGGGCCAGGTCAGCCTGGAAGCCTGGGAGGAGCCGGCAGCCGGCTGCCTGGAGCTGGGGCGCAGGCCCCGCTGCTCCCGCACAACGGGGCCCTCCCGCTGGCTCCTCTGCGCCTCCTGCTCTCTGCCACAGGATGGGTCGCTTCCACCCGCTGACAGAGCGCTTTCCACCAGTGGTGATCACGTCACTCAAGAGACGTGCCGCCAGCCCCCACCATCCTGCCAGGGGACCCGTGGGGCGGGTTCCCAGGGGCTCAGTGGCACTGCTCAAGCCAGGTGGGCCACAGAGTCCCCAGCTGCAGGACGCTCAAGGGAGACCTCAGGCAGCTTCTGAGCGGGGGTTAGAGGACCTGGACGGTAGAGGGGGCAGCTCAGTCCGTGACCCCAGGACTCAGAGCTCCCAGGGGCCAACTCTCCACCAGGACAGCCAGCACGCCCTAGGGCATGGAAGGTGGCGGGGGACAGGACAGAAAGAGGGAGAAAGGGGAGGGACAGCGTGGGAAACGCTCGCGTCAGGGCCTGTCCCCCCCGCCTGACCCCACACGGAAGGCCCTGTCTTTGGCCTGCTCCGCGTGATCTCAAGGGCGCAGGCTGACAAACCGCAACACTCCCAGTTCACCTCTCAAAGGGCCCTGTTCCCACGCAGGCCCCCGGACATGGTGCACCCTCTCCCCACTGAGAGATGTAGTGTCCCTCCCCACCTCCAGAAATGTAGCTCAGAGCGATCTGAATTCCTCTTCATGTCGTTTAACAACAGCTTCGTTCATTCCCACTGGCAGTATGGGGAGTATGGTTTTTCCCTTTAATTTATGGAGTACATTTGTGATGTACGAACTAGAGAAGGGAAATGTTATTAGAAAGGTCCCAGGGAGTGAGCTGCTTCTTGGCTGAGGACAGAGAAAGTAAGTTTAAAGGAAAGGGGAGTACCCTGAGGGCCAAGAAGCTGTGTCCAGCCACTACTGGTGCCCAGAGTGCCGTGTGAGTTTGAGTGAGGGACTTAACCTCTCAGGTCCTTACGACTCTATATCTCCAAGGGTGGTTTTCCAGTGTTGTTGAATAGTGCCTCTGCTAACTGTTACAACTCCCTTGTGAATTAGGTATGGTTGCTGCCATCATCAAGAAGGGAAGCACCTTAGGGTCTGGCCCTAGACCCTGCCCCATCTCATGGGGTTCCAGCTGGGAGAACAGCAAGGCCGAGCAACTCGCCCCCACCCTGTGTCCAGCTTCAGCTGCCAGGGCCGCTCCCGGGCGGAAACACAAGTGAAGGAATGTGGCGAGGCGGCAGGAGGCCAACGTCTTGCTCCTTAGAAAGCCCTTTCCTAAAACAGTTGTGCACAGCTGTCCAGAACTAAGTGCTGCAGCTAACTGGCCCTCTGCCCTGGAAACCGAGGGGCTGGGTGTGGGGACCCGGTCAGGAGCAGGGACGCAGCCCAAGGCCTTCCCGGAGGAGCAGAAAGAGGACCTGCTCTGCCTGCACAGCCTCCTTTCCTCAGCTGGGCGGCACGGACTCCAGCCCACCACGCACAGGAGGGCGGGGGCGAGGTGGCCGCACACTCGGGCGCTTCTCCTGGAAAGTCAGGCCTATGCTGGCCTCTGTCACATGGTGTCCCCAGCCCCAGCCAGAGTGCAGCTCTCCCCTCTTCTATCCCTGTAGTGGGGACAAAGTGAGGTTCCCATGGTCCCAGGCCGGCTGCGCCCAGCTGCCAGCCAGGTACCGGCAGCTGGACGGACGCCCATTGGTACAGCCAATCCGGAGGGAGAGAGCCCTCCGACGTGCCTTTGATGGGTTTGTTATTACTTTATGTCCCCAAGTGTCCCCGGTGGGTCACAGCAGAAGTTCAGCGAGGAAGGTGTTAGAGGCTGCATGTGTCCATCAGCCAAGGCCGGAGGGAGCGAGGACAGCTCTTGGCCTCCTTCCTGCTGACAGCAGAGAGCCAACAGCTCGAGGGAACCCAGAGTCTTCTCATCTAAAGCCTCCCGCAGGGCTTCTCCTTCTCCCTCCCTCCGGGTAAGGCCTGCCCCCCAGGAGGGAGGCACGGGTTGTCAGCTGCCTTCAGGTGAGAATGGACGCTGCCACGCTCCGTGCCTGCTGGCCTTGGCTAGACCACCAGCCCACCCTCAAGCCCTCTGTCCTTGTTTTCAGTCCAGCATCCGAGGACCCTGGCCGCCTTCCCCCTGCACTCTCCATTCACGAGGCCCAGCTTGTCCAGAGTCCCCAGACCTCTGCCTGCGCCCTCCTCACCTCGGCGGTTGGTCCTCCTTGAGGCCTCCCGGACGGACGGGAGCTAAGCAGGAGTACCTGACGTGAGGCCCAGAGATCCCCTGCAGGGCCTCCCTGCTCTGCAGCCGCCCAGGGCCTTGCCCACCTGTCCAGACCCCGCTCAGAGAGGCAGCTGCCATGGTGATCTGGCTTGCTGTTCCTTGCTCCCACCCCAAAGTGATCAGAGGAGATGGGCAGGTGCACCCTCTGGGCAGACGTGCGCCCAGCTAAAATCAGGACTTACAATAACCCAGTGCGAGAAGACCAAGACGGTGTGCCACCGAGACCCGGCAAGGACACCTTCTCTCTCCTCTGCGATGCAGGAGGCAGCATGAGAGTCGCAAGGTGGGAACACTTGTCCTGCGCACAGTCACAAAGTGGAGGAAGATTCCCCTCCGCCCCTCCCGTCTGTGCCATCCACCCCTGCGCACCGACCTGGTGTCCCCAGCAAACAGAAATGGCAAACCTTCCCTGTGCACTGGACAGGTCCCCCCATCCACTCACACAAGGGTCCTGCTGCAAATCCCCTACTGCACCACAGTTAGCAGGAAGTGACCCAGATGGAGTTGCCAACACCCCACAGGCAGAAAATGAGACCCAAGATCGTATCGCTTCTTCTGACAGTTAAAGTAAAATTTTATGTGCGCATATACTCGCGCCCTGATTACCATGCAGTATAATTTTATTCTGGTTTTTCTGGGCCTGCTGAACCCCTGCTCTTTCAAGTGTTCAAATGCTCTGCTTGCCAAGATAAATGATTATAATTGACAGGGCATTGTCAATCTATAGCAAAGCTGATTTCATTAAGCATGCCAAGGGCCAGCTCCGGGGGCAGGTAGCAGAGCAGAGAGGGGGTTTGATCTCACCCTCTCCCTGTAGTACAGTCCACACTGGCACCAAAGGCTGGAGGGCAAGAGAACAAAGGGAGCGTGATGTCTCTGAATTCAAATCTTTTCCTTTGAAATGAGGCGCCCAGAATGGCCAATGAAACTGTGGAAATGGATTTCTGGCTGCATTTGATGTTAAGCCTTCAGAGTCGAGTGCCGGGCTATTGGTTGCCTCTTCCCCCGTCCTTCCTTTCTTCCTCTTGCTCCCCTTGTGTTCCCCCTTCTCCGGATGGCCTTGTGGGGAATTTGTCCTTTCATAACTAATTTCTCGGAGTTGGCAGCCAGGCAGTGCATCCACTCCTGCTTTGACATAAGAAGAGCCAATTAAGTCTCGAGGATCGAGACCTGCCCTTGTGTCTGTAGCAGAATTGGTCTCATATAGATTGATTAAGACCCAGACTCCCCTCGCTCCAGTCCTAAATCCTCTGTTTATTAAGGCATCTCTGCGTGCGGAGTCTCCGTCCTTTCCCATCCAGCTGTCCTAATCCCACCTTCCACCCCTTTCTACCTCAAGAACAGAGAGGAAGAGGAAGTCTGGACTTGAGCCTCCGCCCGAGTCACCGGCAGCCGTGCGTCCCTCTCAAGGATCCAAGTCTTCCTCGGAGCTGTTATCCCAGTCCTTGACTGAGAGAGAAGCCGGGTGAGATGACATCCTCACTGTCCCCCTCGCTCAAGCCTCAGGCCCAGGAGGACTGTGGGAAACAGCTTCGGGGACCCACATCATTGTCCATTTGCAAAGTCCCACTGAAACAGGTGAGGCCTCCAACTCTTCCTGGGGCGCAGACCTCTGTGATCTGTCCTCTGTCAAGCATTCTAAAGGAGGCCAGATCAGAGGCCCTGTTTAAGCTCCAAGTCTGTCCTACAAAGGAGAGTCCCTGGCCGTGCAAGAGATTCCCGAGCATCAATCTCATTAGCTCTCCCGGCAGAGAAAGCACCGTCCCTAGGGAGACCCAGGCCCCAGAACACCTCGCTGCAGCCAGAGCGCCCTTTCCAGAAATCCAGCCGGCAGGTTTGCCAGCGACCAGGGAGACTGCAGGTGAAATGATCCAAACCTGCAAGCGCTCCCAGCAGCTCCTGCGGGCCCTGCCTCTCCACCCCAGCTCCTCGCCACGGCAGCCACACCGGCCACAGGAGCCATGTCCCTCCTGATCGGAACCTGAAAAGTAGCCCTCGTAGGTCTGCTTGGGCATAAGGATTTCTCCCTAATGATAACATTTCAAAAGTCATAGGTACATCTTCTAAAAACTACTTCCCCTACCGTTCCATGGCTCCAGCCACATCTGGGAGATGGGACTGGTTGTGGAAGGGTGGAGAGGGGACCTCCCCAGGGGGAGTTGGAAGGAGAGTGACACATTTAAGTGTGGAGAGCTATGTAGCCAGAGGATGGAGACCCCCGCACTGGCCTAGGTGTGTGCAGGCCTGACGGCCAGCTGGAGAGGACCCTGGAGCAGGATGGAAGACGCTGTATGTATTGCACGGGTACTTCCAAACCTGGGAAGCAGAGGTGGGGACACGCCCCCCGATGAGAGAGTATTGCCACCGTCGCCCTCACCAGGTGGCGAGTACAGAGATGAGCTGCGAAGCGTGGAAGATCCAGAGGCAGCCTCAATGCACAGCACCGAGCGGCAGAGGCCAAACCCAACAGGTTGCACCCTGGGGAAGTCAAGCTCTCTGAGCCTCTGGAAGGCAAACGTGGGGACAATCGGAAGCCCGGCGGCCAGGGGCCTGGGCAGAGCCAGGAGGCACTCTGTGCTACAGCAGTGGCGGATCAGCATCATCCCGCCTCAGTGACTCCACAAAAGGCACCACAACGAGCCACCCAGGTAACTCGTCCACGCTGGGGCAGCCATGTGCCATGAGGCTTCATCAGCCGTGACAAACGTCCTGCTTCGTGGGGACATGGCGCATGGACAGGGTGTGCATGGGCGGGGCAGGAGCCGCTACCTCCTGTGTGGTTTCACTGTGAGCCTAGCACTGCTCTAAAAATGTGTATTTAACAGCTTCATTTTGTTTTTGTGTTTGTTTTTTTAAAGAAAATGGTAAGTTGGAAGTTCCTGGAAAAGGTAGGATTTTCCCAAGAGAACAGGCATGCTCCTTCTCATCTGCTGTGGAAAGAGATCAGCCTGAAGAGGAAAGAACAGAGGCAGTGTCAGGCCAGAGGTCCCGGATATGCCGGCAGGAGGGAAGGGCTCATGGCCACTGTAAGGTGCCATCCGCCTTGGGGACACCATCCCCATGAGCATTAGTCACCGTATGATTCCTCTGTCCCATGGACCCTGCATTGGGGTAAGGCCCAGCCCAGCCAAGGAGACCTGTTTCAGGGCAGGGTCACAGCAGGGCTTGTTCAGAGCAAACACACAGATGCAGTGCAGCCCAGGGCCACATGGGATGAGGTCCAGCAGTCACTGGATGAACCGAAACACAGATTTAGGTACATCCTGATAAATGGCAGGAGTTCCTTGGGCAGACCAGAGAGAGGCAGACACAACCATCACATGCAAATAAAATGTTAACAAGACCAGAGGCATGAATTACTTCTCCATTCTGTGCTTGTTGACATGAAGGTAAAACAACACAACTCATGGAAACCCACCAATGTGAGAGGCACGTGGGCAGATAAGAGAGTTGAGCAGCATCTCGAGGACAGAGCAGAGCGAGGAGGACTGGCCCCGCGTCAGGGCAGAGGCCACATCTCTGTGGCAGAGAGCAGAGGGGATGCCCTGAGGACTCCAGAAAGTCTCCTGAGATTAGAAGCCACACGAGGGAAAGGACGGGAGTGAGAAGCAGAGGTGAAGGCAGAAGAGGAAGGGAGCTCTTCCTCTGCCTGACCCGCACCAACGGAAAAGAGGGACCCAATATCTGCCCCTAAAAAAAAGTGGATAAATTTTCTTTAAAGAATTAAAGGAGCTGGTGCAGAGGCACATGCCTGCAGTCCAAGAGACTGAGACAGGAGGGTAAAAGAGAGAGAAGAGGAGCAAAAGAGACTCTGCATCCAACTGATAGTAGTTCTAGAAGGAGAAGACAGGTTAGAATAAAGAAAAGTGCCTCCCCCCACAGAAAAAAAAAAAAAAAACAACCTAATAATACAAGGGAATGTCAAAAAGATAGAAGAAAAAGTCTTCAGAATAATTGAGCCCTGACTGGTCAGTCCAATAAATGCTTTAAAAAATCTGTAACTAAGCATGTCATTACAAAATTTTAGAACACCAAGTATAAATTTAAAAAATTAAATCAGCCATGGAGCCTCCAGAAAAGCAAGAGAACACAGCCAGCATCATGATTTGTCATTAGTGCAACTGGCTCTATGAATACAATGGTGACATTCCTCTAAAGTTGGAAAAGAAAGTAAGTCTTAACAAAGAATTCTATACCCTGCTAAGCTGTCACTGGAGGGTGAGTGTAAAATAAAGTGTGAGAGAAGAATGAAGACAGCATCTGAAATATAAATACTTACAAGCAAGTTTATAGAGGATGTGTGCACAATAAAGGAATATATACACAAGAAAGAAGAATAAGACTCACCATTCAACCCAGGACAGTTGTGAAAGAGAGTCCAAGAATGACAGCCCGGCTGGACCCAGAGCAATTGGTCTAGATCAGAGCAAAATGGAGAATTTCGGGGTGGGAATGGGGAGGATCTGTAAAAAGGCATTGGAATTCCAGGGATTTGAACTCATTCTTGAGAATTTTAAATATCTTCAGGAGATGGTAAATACAAACGAAGAAGGAAAATAGAAACTAAACAAGAAAAAGAAATGAGTCGTAATTATGGCAGTAGTACTTGGCTGGAAAATGTGCTATTCACAGAGTTGCAGTAAAGACAATGTGATTTTTTTCCTGTATTTTCAATTTCTAGAATCACCCCACGGGCCAGGTATGATAGACTCTGTCTATAAAATAAAATGACAATAAACATTATCAAATAGAAAATAAGAGTTATCAGTCTAACAGTATAAAAGCAAAAGTTGAGTTCTTGCAAAATGAGAAGCGCGGGACAGAGGAGAAGGCACGGGCAGGAGTGGTGGCGTGTTCCTCTTGTCACTGGCAGGTCCAATCGTAAAGAGTTAAAAAAATCAAATGTGCACACATATGACTTCAATTTGCAAGAACCTAACGGAGCATGTGTGGACGTGCGTGGGTGTGGACGTGCGTGGGTGTGTGCACGCAGAGTGAGGTGGTTGAAGAGATGGACAGACGGACAGATGACGGTGATGGCCCAAATGAACACATTCCTCATCTGTTACAGGAGCCAATCTCTTATGTCTAAACCCCATCAATCAAAAGTAACATTATGAACATGTGCAGAGACTTCTGGAGTTAATCACCAGGATAAAGAAAAACAAACAAGAACAGTCAAGAGAATCAAAAGTGATTTGCACAGGGGAAAAGGGCTGAGGTGAAAGGTTGACGTGACAGAGCTTCCTGCTTCTCTTTAGAAATACACATCGACTGCGTCATATTTTAATTATATGGAGGTATTTGGTAAATATTTTTAGATATCACCTGTAGCTAAAGTTGGTTCAGCTAGTTTCCTGAAATAAAGACTTGGAAGTTCCAATTATATTTATTATTCTTGAGATGATAATAGTTTGTTGCTGCCGCTGACATCTATTACTTTCGCAGAGAAGCTACTTTAACCTGAAATCTAGATTGCTCTGTTTCACCCCATTAATAGATCAACCCCAGAAAGAAAGTTTTACAGAGAAAAATAAGTAACCTGCAGCCTGAATGTGTTTTTTGAGACATGAATAGTCCCGCAAAACCCTGAAGGACTCGTCCATGCGTCAAAGAATCACTTATGGAGCTGAGAGCAAGGCTATTTCCGTATTGCAAAGGCTGACCAGACTCCACTTCTGTCCCAAAGGTAATGTGGGGGACCTTTGTCCCCAGCCAGTCACTGGGGAATGTGGCAGAGGCCAATACCCCTCACGCATGCTCACCCACAGCTGGGTTTTGGACCACTGCTGATGGAAAGCACAAATGTCAGGAGTTTGGAAACTTTAGACCCAGATCTTGGATTTCTGTGGCTGTGTCACCTGGGCAAGTCACCTCTGTGATCTGAGCCTCACTTTTCCTAATATGGAATATCAGGTTTTGAAATCATTGGGGTCCAAGGCATCAGCCCTTGTTGCCTCAAGCTAACAGGTCAACCCTACCAATAATGGGTGCAGAGGGTGCTTCCACTTCCAGAGCAGAAGGGGCAAGTTGGGATGATAATGAGGACAGCGGAGCACCAGAGTCCAGTCCCAAAGGTGCACCAAGCAGTCAGGTGGCAGCCTGTGAAGCAACCCCAGGCAGTAGAAGGGTCGCAGGCCCAGGGGTCTGGAGACCCGGGGTTTAGTTCCAGTTCTGTGGAAACTTCGCTGGATGATCCTGACCCTGCAGCTCTGTGGCCCTCAGTGTCCTCACCTGCAAGATTAAAGGATTCAGCTAGACAATGCCCAAAGTGGCTTCCAGCTCTGACATGCTCTCCTTCCAGGATTGCGTGACCACCAAATTAAATTAAGATCAGGCTTTTGCATCACGGCGTGTTGGCGAGCGTGAGCGGCACGCCCTGGTGAACATGAAAGGCCTCCGACTTGGGTCGCTCGCCTTTTCCTCCTTCTTCTTGTTGGTTTTTTTCCCTCCCGAGCTTATCAGCCCACGATCAAGGGCTCTCTCTCCCATGCAGGTGCTTATCTGCCCACTGAGCCCAGGGCGCATCTCAGCAACTCGCGGCTTGTGAGGCAACCGGGCGTCTCTGCCCCTGTTGAGCCACCGCCTCTGGCTACAAGGTGTGGTCTGATAAACAGGCTTGCTCCACACACGTCTCCCTGGGAAGGAGAGAGCCTGCTGCCAGCTCAGCCCTGCCGAGGTCCACTCCCGGCCATCCGCAGGTGGGGGCTGAGATGGGCAGAGGTCGGGGTCGTCCAGGATGCGGCCAGACCTAGGGACAAAATGGGTGTGGGCAAGGCTCCCGGGTGGCGGGCTTCCCGGCACCTGGACTCAAGGCCCGATAGGTCTCAGAGGTCAGAATAGCATCCTGCTAGCTGGGGCCGGCAAGGGATCTTCTGGAGAACCAAGGCTGGGCTGGGGATTATGTGTCAGGGAAGAATAGCCCACAGATTTGGCGGTTTCCAAAGGCCAGGGTGACTCAGGCTTTCAAGGCAAGTCTGAGAACTGATATTCCCTGGGCATTGAGAAAGCAGAGTGAATGACTTAATTAATTAGGAAGGGCCCTCCCATCAGAGGGCTCCCAGTCTGCTGGTGAGAGAGAATGGCATATAAAGCAAATAATTGCAGTCCCTTTTATTCTTTCATTTATCTATTGAATATAAAATAATACCCACTGTGCCCTATTCTAGACACTAAAGAAAGTCAGGCAAATGAGGTAGGGGACGTGTGTGATACCTCAAAGTTTGAATGGCCAGCTGTCTTCTACCACCTTCCAAGGGCCATGGCCATGGAACGGGACACTCTGCTGGATGCCCATATGTGAGCTCCATCTCCCTGATGGAGATCCCCAAGGTGGTGATTACTGCACACATGAGGAAAATGGGGGGTCCTTTGCCAGCAACCTCTCAGACAGTAGGTATCTGAAGGGACATTGGTCCCAGGTCGGCGGCTTTCCAAAGTCTGAATTCCTTTTACTGTAACATCCTGCCTCAGTTCAGTGTTCCCAAGTCCAGAAAGGACATTTTTCTTCTCTTGCTGTCAACCTGCTTCTTCGCCTTCATTTCCTCACTCAGGAATGATATCACCACATCAGTCGGTACCGGGCAGGGTTGCTATATAACAAACAACTCTAGACACTCGTGGCTTAGAAGCCCCTGGCTGCTTCCCACTTACACTCCACAGCAACATGGGCAGGTGGTGGCTTCTGCCCCTCCCGTCACTGCGGGGCCTATGCTGATGGAGTCTCTACACGAGTTTCACTGTCATCCAAGCAAGAGAAGTAGAGAGCTGGAAGTCCCACATCAGCTCTAAATGTTAGCGTGACTCACAACCCATTGGCCAGAATAAGTCACATGACCACACCTAACCCTGTGCTGAAGCAGGAGAGGTGTCTGCCAGTATTGCTCTGCACCCAGTTCCCAGAGGTGGAACCCTGGTCTTCAGGATTGCTGGATGCTTTTTCTCCCTGCACCAGAAATCAGGGGAAACGGAGCTGACTCTGGAACAGACATGGGGACTTCCGGGGCTTCATTACTTGGCTTCAGTGTGTCCCCACTGTCTTGTCTGTGCAGGGGGCAATGGTGCCTCCATTGCTGGAGCCAGCGACGGCCTAGAAGCCAAGGCATTCATGAGAACTGATATTCCCCGCCAATCCCTGCGGCACCTCTCCCGTCCCTCCCACCCGTGCAAGCCTTCGGCCTCCCCCTCAACCCCCTCACCTGGCACCTCTGGCCAGCAGCAGCACTGGCCCAGCAGGCTCGGGCCCTGCTCCCCCTGCCTCGAGTCGCACACAGTCCATCCTGGTCATCTTCCAGGGACGTGCATCCCACTCTCTGCTCCCCTGCCCTTAATTCTCCTTCCGTTCCTGGTCGCACTCCTGCTCAGATTCAGAACCGTCCTCCCTCTAGTCTCCTAACTTTCCCAGGTCCTCTCGTCCTCTGGACACGCTGAACCATTTCCCATCCCCGATTCTTCCCTGATTTGTTTGCTACCTGGGCCTTTTGACCCCCACCTCGCCTGGACAGTTCCCATTCACACCTCAGCACTCAGCTTGCTGCCAAGGTTCCCACGACCTCCCCAGAAGTCCCTGCTGAAATTCCACCGTCCGCCATGCCCTCCGTGGCGGCCCTGGAGTTTCCACACCCAGTCCTCTCTACTAAGGGGCAGAGTGCAGGTGCCCGTGGACCGCCAACCATGCCCATGTTGGACCTCAGGTGTTCTCTCAGTCTTGCTTTGTAGTCACAGAAAAGTTCCCTCGCCTCCTGCAACTGTCCCTTGGTGGAGGACTCTCTGGAGAGCTGCCATAGTAGTATGTCCACTTCTTCCTGGTCACCGTCTGCTTCTGTCTAAGAAGCCACCTGTTCCCAAGGTGACACATAGAAATGAGCTCACCCTCCTCCACTCTTAGGGGTGGCTCCCCCACTGCAGATCCTTCGTGACACACCGTAGTAAATGCAGGCATCCCATGGCAAAGGACCCCAGGAACAGAGCAATGCAGGATAGGGTACCCCATCCCATGATGCCCCACATGGAAGCGCCCTCAGGTGTGGGGGCCACTGCAGCTGTGGGGGACTTCCCACTAATCCACGCAGTTCTTAGGCAAGATGTGTTTGACAGATGAGGAAACTGAGGCCTGGATAGGCAAGAGACTCCACTCCAGTACCCCTGGAATTTCAGGTCATGGGCCAAAGTGCTTCGGGTCCCAGGTTCTTTGCTCAGAAGTTTATGGGAAGGCAAGTCATGCAGCCTGGTGCTAATCCCGGGGCGTGTGGGTGCCTAAGAAGCAGCAGGGTGATACCATGGAATCAGCTCAGCCACCCAGGGAAGCGAGCCTGATGTTATCTGTCCACGCAGCAGATCTTCAAAACACCACCAGGGCAGTAGAAGCATGTGGCTGGTGGGCTTGTGCAAAATGAGCCCAACCAAGGCAGTGTGCTGGGGTGTGTGTGTGTTAAATATGTAAGTTCAAGTGGATGGAAGGAGGGATGTTAAATTCACGGTCATGGCAGCTTCCGTAGAAAAGGAAATAGACCAACCAAGAAGAGAACAGCGTCACGGGAGGCAGCTGCAGGCTGGGTTTCCTCAGGAAGGTTCTAGTCATTTTTGAAGTGTCTGGTACACTCATCTCTTACAGAATCATTTGAGTGCCTACAGAGAAAAATAGCAAGCAAGTGGGAGAAAAGGTGAGAGGCTAATTCTGAGTTATAAGAATTTAAGGTGATTGTGAACCATTTTTGTAGGTCTTTTTTCCCTCTTTTCCCCAAACATCCCAAAAAGTGCTATGAAAATAAATCCAGGTTCAAATCCCAGTCTTACTGCCCACAAGCCGTGAGCCTCTCTGGGTATCTGTACTCTCCATGAACAGCAGTTTCCTCACTGACCAGAGGGTCCGGCAGACAACCGCCCAGATCAGCTCCCAGCCCCTCAGCCCTGCATGCCCAAGAGCAGATCCCTCCCTGAACCCTGCTGAGCAACCCCCAGGTGAGAGCTTCCAGCCAGATTGAAAACAAGCTGGACAGTTCACGTGGAAAAACCATCAATGGCTAATGGAGAGGAGAAGCGAGGAGAGGAGAAACAAAGAAGCGATCAGCTTAGGCTCTGTTCTGAGAAGCGGCCTTCAGAGTCTTGCCAACCCGATGCAAACATCTTCACCCAGTTCAGCCGCACCCCTGGCCTGTGCACACACGCACAGGCACACAGACACACACAAGCCACAGGACCTGGCTGCACCAGTGACTGAGCTCAGATCCCAAGCCTGTCTGCACTGAGTGTCCCTGGAGAGTCCTACTGCAGGGTCACATCGGGAGCTCCGACCAGGGCTGCTCTGGGTCCTGCCTTCCATCTTCAGTCTCTTCCCAGGAGCAAACGCAGAGACGCCTAGGCTTCCCAGGCTAGAGGAGTCCAGACCCTCTCTGCCCATTTTCACGCCCCCTGCCTCTGCCTGGAAATAAAAGCCACGCACACAGAACACCACAGGACAGCCACTGTCTGATGGAATCCCAGGGGTCACTAGTCAAGGGCGAGAAAAGAGATCAGACTCCTGCTCCTGGCGACAATGGTGGAGAGGACTAACAGGACCACCTGACTCGCAGGCTCAGGGTGGTCTCCCAGTCCACACCCACCCAGGTTCAAGACTTTTTGCCCTGAAGAAAGCTGCAGAACATTTGAAGAGCTGGAAGTCGCCTGAAGACAGGCCCCAGGCCCTGGCACCTCCGTCCCATTAATACTATTTCCATTCAGCACTCCCTCCACACGCCAGGCAGCAGGCCCTGGTCTTCCAGTCCTCTGCCCACCTGTGGGAGGTGCAGAGGCCCCTCTGGTGTCATCGGGCACGGTCTCACACCCCCGCCTTCTCTGTCTCTAAAATGGCACAAAGTGCCCACATCACAGCGTTCCTTGGAGGGCTGAGCGGCGGGCAGGTGAGAGAGCTCCCCGGAAGGAAGGGGCTCAGCAAATCCCTCTGCCTGGAGGTCAGCCTGCAGTCACCGCTGCTCCCAGCCTGTCCTCTCCTGGGGCTGATACAGACCCATGCGTCCCAGACAGAAGCAACTCAACTTTGCTCTCTCAGGTCTCACTCTGCCTGTGGAGTCCCAGGATGTGGTTGGCCAGAAAACAGTGAGGCATCTAGAAAAGGGCTTCCCAGAGGCCTTTGCAGCAAAGCCACAAGGAGACAATTAGCTGCCTTTGCTATCTTTTTGTAATTCACACTCTTACAGCAACTGAAGGAAAAAGAATCATTTTCTTCCAAAACGCTCTCCCTTCTCATGAAAGATTAAGCATGAAAATTACTAGGCCTGGGAAAGGATCGACAGTGCCAACTTTGAAATCTCACCAGGCCAAGGCACAGGCTGCCTTCAGAAAAGAATCTGAGCTCCTTCCCCAGTGCGCGGGGCAGTTCTTTCAGTCTCAGTAAAGCATAAATCGTCAGGTCGGGGAGGAAAAAACCAAAGCACTTAGAAGGACTCCTTGCACATCAGACCCTCAGACCCAAAGGCACACTGTTCTGAGTTTCACATAAGTGAATCCAAAATGTCCAATATAAAGATCTCTCAAAGCCCAGGAGTCTGGGAAATTAGCAGAGAAAACAACGAAAAGAAAAAACAAATCCTTGGGACTTTGCAGAGCACTTGAAAAGATTTTACACTGTGACCTGCACCCCAGCCACCAGCTCTGCAGCTCCAAGTGGATTCTGGGTGCCTAGAGAAGCCACCAGAATCTACTAGTGAGGCCCCTCTGGTGCAATCCATCTAGGGACCCACATGGCTCTAGAAAGGGAAGTGTTGGGGACAGATCCAGGGGACAGAGAGGCAGGTATAAATCCCAGCAGCACCCTCAGGGTAAACAGACACCTTGCATTTGGAAACTAACCCAGGAGAGAGGTGGAGGAACAAGGGCCCCAGACATTAACATGCACAGTGAAAGTCCCCTGGGAAGCAGAAGGTGAGCCGTGAGCATCCTGGGGAGGTCCCCTGAGCGGTGCTCTCGGGAAGAATGCACGGGAGGGGCCGGGATGGGCTGAAATGAGGACGGAGCAGAGGGAAAAACTGAACTACGATTAAGGGGCCAGGGCAGCTGCAGCTGGCCCCAGGAAGCTCTGGAGCTGAGCTGACCTTCAGGGTGTCTCCAATCACGGTGAAGAAGCAGGTTCCTTGTGCAGAGCATTGACCAGTCGTTGCCTGCGGGCTGCCTCTGGGCGTCTGTGACCTTGCTCTGAGAAGCTCCTCTTGGTGGAGGGCAATGTCCAGACAGTAATGACAGAGCCAACGCTACAGGCCACACGGACCGAGAACCCCAGTCCTGAAGCGAGGCCTGCGCAGCTCGCCACAGCACCCGCCGCAGCCCAAGGTGCTGCCTGGACGGGTGTCATCGGTGAGGACCCCTCCAGCTGGGAAAGGTGCCCAGGGTCCCCACAGCTCTCTTCTCCTGGGATCTCACAGGAGGAAGGTGGGAGAGACCTCCTGCAGCCGCTGCCTCCCTGGTTCACAGCTGCGTCAGACACCCCGCATCCCCTCCTGTACGGCCCGCTCCGTGTCCCCTCTACCACTCCGGTGCTTGCCCAAGGCGTGACCCACCCTGTCTCATCACCAAGAAAACTTCCTGACTTGAAGGTGTGAGGGAGGCAGGACTGGGAAAGGGGGTGCAGAGCTGTGGGGGCCCCACTCCTGCCTGGTCTGGGCTGGGGCCTTGGCAGAGCAGACCCGCGCATTCTGAGGAGTCAGCTCTGCCTGGAGCACTCTGCAGCCCTGACATCACGCCCGATCCTGAGTTCTCCTGTCTCCACCAGTGGCCTTCTGGTGCTCACACTCGGCCCCTAACTGCTGTCAGTCACTCAGCCTGGCCGCCATGATTCACCCGCTGCCCCCTCCCTCCCCACCTGAGGTACCTCCCCTCCCCCACACCCTGCCCATTTCACCACCAGCCAGAGGCCAAACCTCCGCTTTGCTGCCGCGTGCCAGGGTCGGCTGCAAAGTCCCACTCTAGAGTCTGCACCTGGGGGTCACCCCAGCACGCTGCTTGCTTAGTGGGCTCTGAGGGACAGACCAAGCCGTGAAACTACCTGTGCCCGGAGTCCACCCAGAGAGCTCTCTGGACAACCGCTGGGGGGAGCAAGGGAAGGACTGGGCGTGGGGCCGCCAGGGTCACAGTGAAGGCCTCTACCGTCCCATGGGAATGCTAAGCCTGGGACTGAGACCAGACCTCCGTGTCCACACGGGGTTCCCCGGGGAGGACAGCTTCCTGCAGTCGAGGGACTCTCCAGGAAGGGGCACGGCCCTGAGCCAACTTTGGCCAACAAGCCCAGCCGCTGGGTAGTGGGTACCCTGGTCCTGCAGCCGTGTCATAAATCAGAGCGTCCACCCCCACGTCTGTCTGCCTGCCCAGGAGGCCAGGCACAATTCCCCAAGTTTCCCCGCAGTTATGCCAATGCAGAGCCCACGAGGGGGGTGTGAGGTGCGCAGCCCGGATGCCCACCAGCCAGGGTCTCTGACTTCAGCTGGAGAGTCAGGAACAGGGGTGTGAGCCAGAGATGAGTCGATGAGACCCAGGTGGCCGCATGAGGGGACAGCACGTGGGCAGAGGCCTGAACTGGGTGAGCGAAGGCCTAGACGCAGGAGGGATGAGGGGTTCTGCGGGATGGCAGGAAGGCCTGAGCAGCTGGACGGGAAGCAGGCGGCCCCCACCTGAGATGGGAACCAGGTGGCACAGGGCCTGGGGAGCCCCTGGTAGCGACTGGACCTGCATCTGAAGAGCTGCTGGGGCTTCCTGTCCGACTCGGAGGGGAGTCTGCCCAAGACTGAGACCCCCGGCCACGGACCTGGGGCACCTGGAGGATCAGCCCTGCTGGACGTGCGCATCCTTTGTGTGGCCACCACTGAGGTCCAGTCTGAGTTGTGACTGGGATGGTAGAAGAGGACCCTGGCACCAGGCACAGGCCCTGAGAGGACTCCACGGAAGAGAGAATGGGCGGGCTGGCTGACGGGACCCGCTCCACTGGACACCCGGCCTCTCTGCATCGGGGCCCAGCCCTTCAATATAGAGTCAGAGACCACATACGGACCTCCTGTGGGATGGTGGTCACCTTGGGACGCAGCAGCCATCCTACTCGGTGTGTCCACACAAGGATGAGATGGCCTGAGGCATGTCTCTCAGCGGGCATTCCCAGCGTTAGGCGCTGCGCGGCTCGGCTGATTGAATGGCGACAGTGAGGTGGGAGCGGTCACCGGAGGGAAAGCAGGGCCAGCCAGAGAAAGGGAGTGAGCTCAGGGGCTGCGTGTCCACCCACACCCTGGGCAGCCACGGCTGCCCTCGCCTGCTGACTTGCCCTGGCCTTGCTTAGCACTTTTGAGTTGAGTAGGCCAATGCCCACTTGGGGACACCAAGGCTCAAAGGGCAGGATTCACACTCAGGCCTGGGTGACGCCAAAGCCCCTGGCTTCTGGTGCCCGGAGGAGAACCACATGCAGATCCCTTGTGTGGCCCACTCCTCAGGAGTCCGCTCAACAGCCCACCATGCTGGGGTGGCCCCAGGATGCAGGGGTGCCTAGCAGGACCTCTGTTCTCATGAGTCCATGAGGAAACAAACCCTGAGCTAAGCACAGAAAAGCCGGAGGAGCAGGAAGGAGCTGCCGCTGACTTGAGCCGTGATATTCAAGCAGACCCCACCCCGGAGGCCGGAGAGGTGACGGCGGAACCCAAGCTCATGAGTGAGCATGCAGATTCCTCACAGGTCAAGGCACAGCTGCCTCAGGGCAGCGTCTGGAAAGGGGCCGTGGTTCCCGCCCCACACTCAGTTCGCGTGGCCCACCTGCACCGCAGAGCCACGTCAAGAGGAGACGCCACCCTGGCCACAAGCGTGTCCTGCAGAGGTCCGCCTCCGTCTGGGCTCTTCTCCCCAGGGCGCTCCCAGGCTCCACTTCCTCACTACAGGACAGCCAGTCTCTGACCAGGCAAGAGCTGCCATAGCCAAGCCAGTGGCCAGCGAAGGGTCACACCTGGAGGGCAGAAGGTGGCCAAGTTGGGGGCAGGGACCTGAATCTATCCACAAAGCAGGGGAGGATAGAGCATCATCTCACCCAAATCAGTTACGTGGTGTTTAAAAGGCAGCTCTCAAAAAGGAAGAGCATTTATCTCTTACAAACGTTTTCCATGTCTAGTGGTAATTGAAGTTTCTAATCGGCGGCTCAGGATAAAAGCGCCTGCGCACTGTGAGCCCCCACCCCCTCCGCCGCAATTAGAGAATTTAATCAAACTCCATGTCGAGGGCAGCGCCGGCCAGGCTATTTTTGCATTTTTCAATCTAGAATCATTTGGGGACTTTTTAATTGTTAGTTGGGTTTATTTATTGAACTTGGGCTTACAAGAAAAATAAACAGCAAGAAGGCAAAAGAAGTGACTAGAAAGACAGAAGAACCAGAGCCATGTGATTTAATCAAGTCTGTCCCTGTTAGCTCCAGCGGCTGGGAAATTCCAATGAATTCAAATTTCAGCCGGGTCTCTAAACATCACATTATTTACATCTTTCATCCATGATGGTATTTCAAATAAGATTGTTATAAAATTGCCCCAACTTTGGGCAACAGTAGATCATAAAGTAGGAGGTATTATTGCATTACAGAAGAAGGGGCCGTATCTCATTTAAAACGCATAAGCACATAATTTCATAGATGTATATCTGCAGCCAGATATATATCTATGAACAATGAAATTGCCCCAAAATTAAAAGCCTCTGGCTATATATTTGTAAACACAATCAGATCGCAATCCAATAAAGAGGCCTTTTTGAATTAATGTGCATCACATGGTCTTCCAATCATCACATTTAGAACTTTCCTTGCGAGCAGCCCACTGCATCCTCCTCGTCTCCATAAAAATTCAGGGGACTGTGCGTGGATTCTCTCCTCTTCTTTGGCTAATGGGATATATAGGCATTCCTGTTTTTAAGGCAAGAAAATTAGGTCAGAATTGAGGAAGGAAGGATGGAGGGAGGAGAGGAAGGGGAGGGAGAGAGGAAGGAAGGAAGGAAGGAAGGAAGGAAGGAAGGAAGGAAGGAAGGAGAGAGAGAGAGAGAAGGAGGGAGGGAGAGAGAAGGAGGGAGGGAGAGAGAGAGGAAGGAAGACAGGTGGCACAAAAGAAGGAAGGAACTTAAAGAACGAAAGAAAAAAGCAAAGAGAGTCAGTCACCCTTTTGCACCTTCAGAGAGGGAGAGTCCCCAACCAATTTCTCATAACTTCCAGCACAAAACACTTTGCATTTTAAGAAGAAACCATCACCTCACTCATTTTTATGATTCTGATAATGGTAATGGAAGCTATATTCTTAACCAGAAAAGTGCAGTGGTTTTATATGCACATTAAAAGGGAAAGACCATTCCTTTAATTTAGATCATTTAAAGCAAAACTTGCCAGTGACTACCTTCCAGTTGTAATTCACTCATCCATTGCAGTTCAGTTTGCGTGGGGGAAGCCATTCCTAAGACACGGTTGCAGAGTAAGCAAGAGAGGCAAGCCCGTCCACAGACACAGGAAGGAAATGTCCAGTGAGAGTCTGGCAGAAATGGGGAGACAGGAAAGCCTGGCGGCCACCTCTGCTCTACCTAGCATGATGCTTCCAGATGGATTAGCACCACTCAGCCTTAAGTGATTAAAGGTCAACTGCATAAACTACAAAGAGGACTCATTGTCTTGCATGTCCTCCAACTCTATGTTATACTAGATTCAGGCCTGGCTAGATCCAGGCGCTTCAGCCACACAGTAGGAACTGATGTGTCTCTACCTCTATGCTGTTTCCTCTATATCGGCCTTGTCCTTGGGATCCCCATGGTGGCCCTTCACAGGTAAGGGACATGCTTGCTACCCTGCTATTGTGCTCACAGAAAGTAGAGTCCTGCCTATTGATAACACCAGAAAAGGTCCCCATGTTTGCACCGGGACAACCTGAAGCCTTTGCTCATCCCTGAACTGGCCCCAGTGCCCTGGGCAGTGGCTCACACCAAGTGCCCTGACCAGGCCTCCCACACGTTCTTGGGTTTTAGGATGAGGAGAGCCCCATCCCAGTGATACGAACAGTGTGAGGCACGGCTGCGTACCTTCAGGTGCACCAGGGCTCCACAGAGTGACAAACCCCTGGCTTATGGAACAAATTCACAGCCTCGAACTCGCCACCTCCTGAGATCGCTGGGATCACAGGTATGTGCCACCCCACATTTTTTCTTTATTTTCTCTTTTTAGCTTAGCAGTAGCCTCCGTGTTGAGATATTTGTATACTTTTGAGAAAAGACATTGGGAATCCCTAAGGTGGCTTCATGGTCACCATGGAACTTGAGTGTTCAGAATGCACGGCCCAGAGAGGTGCCTCTCATCACAGAATGTGGTAAACCAAAATCATCTTTGCCTTCTGCTTCCATTGTGATCTCATCTCTTTTATTTTTCACCAGAATATTGGCTTTATTTGCTTAGTAAATATGATGCATGATCATTGTGGAAATACTCTTGCAATACAAAACTTAAAAACAAAAGTGCAAAAGAACCAAAATTCCACCCCTCGAGCCGTGGTCATTGATATTTGGTAAACGTCATTGTAGGCGTCATTCTCTGTGTTAAAATAGATACAATAATAGAATCAAATGAAAGAAAAGAGAACTAAACTAGGTAACCTGCACACAAGCTTTAATATTTATAAGTACTGGATTCTGTTCTTTTTAATTTAATGGAATCAAGAAGAAACTGAAGTAAAATAGGAAGAATGTTTTCAAGTGGATTTTCTTCAGCATATGGGATACGACTTCCTTCCTAGGAGATTTGTCTACACTAAGGAAGATGTTGAAGCACACACTGAGTTGGAGCCAGGTTCCAATCAGGTACGAAGGCCACACTGTGAGTTCCCTGCTGCAGGGAGGAGGGAGTGAACTCCCGGTGTCTCCTTACCTACCCCTCAGCCACCCTCTCCTCATTCTGCTGTTGTGCCGCTTCGTGATATTTACATTTCATTTAGTGAAGCAAGTTTCAGCTCAGTCTGTTTTCATGACTATGGTGTCTACCATCTGACCCTGACTCTCTCATTCCTGTGTTACTTTATCCCTGTGTGTTCTAGATTTAAAAGACAAAATGAAAGAGAATGTTCCATCTGGGGGAAGGGTTATTTTCCCTGAAAGGTTCACAGGAATTGTAATCTGCAAGTGCATGCATGCTTGTCGATCATTCTAAAACTTTTATCTCCAGAGGAAAATATAATTTGATTTAAAGTTCTTTGAGCAAAGCCAGGCCCAGTGGCACAGATTTATAATCCCAGCAACTCAGGAGGCTGAGGCAGGAGGATCACAAGTTCCAAGCCAGCTTCAGCAACTTACCAAGACCCTGCCTCAAAATCAAAAAAAGGAAAAGGGCTGGGGATGTAGCTCAGTGGTAAAGCACCCCTGGGCTCAATCCCCAGTGCTATAAATTAAGTTCTTGGGGCACCCCTTTCTTCCCTACCTTCACCACCTTTGAAAGTATTAGTCCTCTGACATCGATGATGGCTGTGGAAAGTTGTAAGGTAACTCTGACTTTTTTTTCTCTGTTATACCTCAAATTTTGTGTTTTCTCATATAAGCTAATAGAATTATTTTCTTCCTCTTGAAAGTCCATATTTTCACAAGCACACATGTTGGTGTTGCCATTTCTGAATCACATTTTGCTTTTGAAAAGCCCTGACTTCAGCCAAGTTTTCTTCAGTTATATCACTGAATATTTTTCTGTGTCCTCGGCTCTGGTCTCTTCCTAAAGAACAACAATTTTTGTCTTATTTCTCACCTTCCTATCTATTATAAAAAATATTCTATTTTTATAAACATTTCTATGTCAACATACTTTGAAAATTGGGGGTGGTGCTTTTGGATGATGCAGTAGCTGGAGGGGCATAACTGACACTTTGGGAGGGATGAAGGATCCTCGACATCTCTCGCTACACAGGAGTCTCACCCTGTGATGCGTGTCCTGCTCTGAATGCCACAAAGGCCTCCTAGGGTCAGCCTGGCCGCCGTGTCCTCTAGGACATTCCTATCACCATGAGTCTGATTTTTAAAGATCCTGATGAGGCTTTTCTTTATGTAACAGTTTTCTTTTCCCCTGGTTTTTCCTCGAGTTCTGCCAGCTAACTTTTCATCTCCTTAGGCCATCTTGTGGCTTCTTAAAAAGACACTTAAAATATCTTAAAATCCACAAACTTGCTCCATGGTCTTTCAGTTTTATGAAGAAGTCATTTGCCTGAATCTGTGCACTGTCTCCTAGTGTGATCTAGGTCACATGCCTCTGTCGGCCTTTGGATGAGGCATCCTTCCTCTGGGCTGATATTATTTTATTGTGTCCTGGGACTGGTCACACCTAGGCTGGTTCCTCTGTGAGAGCTTTCCTGTCAGGAGCCAGCCATGTATCTATTTGATATGGAGGGTGGAGGACAACGGACAGGACACCACTCACTTGGGTCCCCCTGTGGACTGGAGCTCCCGGCTTCTCTGTGGGCCCCTTTGTCCCGAGACATGGCTTTTCCTTTTCCCTGGAGGGCTGCTGTTCGATCTGCTGCCTCTCTCCTCCTCCAAGTTGCCCCACACGCAGTCTTGTCCCTAACCAGGAACCTTGGTGGTACTTTCTAGAAACAGAACAGCAGTCTTTTCCCTCTGGCTGGCAAACTGGGTTTCCACAGGGACGTTGCTCACCTGCATCCTGGGTGACATCGTCTTGACCCATGCTCACTGGAGATGCCTTTCCCCCTGAGCCCCTTACTCTGAAGGAAAGTCACCTCCTGCTCAAAGTCTAAGGAGCTGGTTCAGCCCAGCACCTGCCTATGAGGCCACGCCCACACTCCTGAAGATGGGTCAGCAAGACGGGAGTGCAACAGATGTGCTTCATCAGACTTGGGAACCTGCAGCGTGAAGGCCCACAGACCCCGGAAGCCGTCTGCTTTACTCCAGAGTCGGAGTATCATGGACAGCCTTGTGGAAAGGGGATTAGATGGAAAGGGTCAGACCTGGCCAGCAAGCCCGTCTGTTCCTTCCTCCTGGGTGTGGAGCTGGACCCCTCCACGATGACCCTCTTCAAGGAGAGGTTGACGACTGGCTCAGGGGCAGAGGGGCCCCAGGTTCTACGAGCCTCCTTGGGGGAGAGGAATTCTGGTTTCTATGACTCCGTTTGGGGGAGAAGGAGGGACAGGAGATGAGAGGGCAGGGAAGGCCAGGGACGTTGCTTCAAAGTGCTTGACTCACCAAAGTTTGGGGTGTCACACCCTGGGTCCCCAAATTTGCATTCCACAGATTTTGGAAGATGCAAACTTCCCATTCACCACTTCAGCCTGGCAACTTGATTCTAATCAAGACCTGGGAAGACGACAAGCTTCAGCTGAGCTGAAAAGGACCCCACCAAGAGCTCTTGAAACCACAGGTGACTCCCCCTCGGAGTGAGCACGCCTAGGATGTACGGCAGTGCCGAAGGCAGCACCACAAGGCACAGGAACAAAACCAAAAGTAGGTCGAAATGCATCAAAAGAAAAGAGGGGGCTTGTGAGAAATAGAAAATCCTCCATTTTCAGAATCTAGTATTTAACGCTAGTTGGGATGTAAGATCTGATGGCAGCCCTTTAACTACAGCCTTCCCTTTCCCGCCCCAATTTTAAAATTCACCGGTCACGTAGCTGGAATCTGAGCTCCTCCTTTCAGGACAAGGGGCAGTGCTGCCTTGGGGATACAGCAGGTGGACTGTTCACCGGGTGTGCTTGCTGGCCAGACCTCTGGTAGCAGAACTTCTGCATCAGTGTGCTCTACAGTCTGGGAAGTGGTCTTTTCCTCGTGTAGAGGAAAATGAGAAGGCTTTATTTGTTGCCTGGGACACATTTTGAGAGACAGAAAAAATGTCCCGAACCAAGCTTGTTCAACAAAAAGCCTTGAGTCTCGTGTAGGAAAAGGATTTCCAGTTTCAGAGGGTCTTATCCATCTCAGGCCAATTTTCCTGTTTAACCTCCATCCTCAATTTCTCCAGCTCAGTTTCCTCATCTGTAAAATGGGCGTAGCAATCATGCCTAATCCTCAGAGGGCTATTGCAAGGGTGAAATGAACGAATGCAGGAGCAGAGCTCAGCACAGGCCGTGCCACACAGCAAGGGTGCAGCAAGCACCCCGTCAGCAGGATACGGCCCCCACGCCCCATGAGGCGGGTCCTGCTGCGGACGTGAGGGCTGAGACAGAGACCACGGCTTTCCCAGTTCTCACGAAAAGCAAGTGGCAACACCAGGTTTCCTGCCAGCCGGTGCTCCACCAGTTCTCAGGTTAGAGACAAGCCCACTCTCCATGCTGCGGCGGTGCTGGTGTTGAGTCCAAGTGCACCCTTCCCAGGGACGAGGGGGGTGGAATCAGAGTGGCCTGAGGTCAGGCAGGGTCAGTTCCCAGTCAAGAGGGCGGCGCTCACTTTCAGGGGCCTGAGCCCCGGGGAGTGTGGGCGGAGCAGTGGATCCACCCCAAAATGTGCCACTCCAGAGATGTGGCAGGGAGAGGGAAGCAGGTGGCAGGCAGGAAAGTGGGTGGGATCCACCTGCGGGTGTAGACGAGTGGCTTCTTTCCCTGAGCCTCAAGCGTCTCTCAGGAAGTGGAGCTGACAGCCACATCGTCAATGCCAAGGGAACCAAAACCCTGTAACACAGACTCTCCTCTGTTCCCTCGGCCTTGCTTTTAAAGTACGTTTCTCCGGCAGGCGCATCTGCGGGGCACCTCCGTCTCTGTCGCTGCGCCTGTCTAAACATGGAAAGAGCGCGAGCACACACCCAGGGTGTTTTCAGGGTGGCGAGGACACGGGTGATTTTCATTTTCTTTGTGCATTTCTGAATTTACCAACTTGCCTGAAAAGAAAGGAACATGTGTTACTTATATTACCAAAGAAAAACACGTGCCTACAGAAGGTCCTGTCTCATAGGGTGGCTGTAGGGTGACCGAGGCGGGTCCAGGAGACCGCGCCTCCCCCGCTGGCGGCATCTCCCGCCCAGGTCTCGCGGCGCTGGGCCTCCACCCCTCATCTGCCAGGGAACAATGCTGGTTCTGGGGTTGGCAGGCGGGCTAGAGGGGGAGTCTATGCATACCTCACTTGGGGCCCAGCACACAGTAGTCGCTGACTGAATGTCAGATCTTTGCCTGTCAAACAGTCCAGCTGGACCATGTGCAAGACTTTGAGAGGTACCGGCCAAATCTGCGGCCAGCCAGGACTCCTGGGCAGTGCTGCTTACTTATGCATCCGGGAGGCTGATGTCAGTCCGCTTTGACCGGCAGAAGCCGTTCTCGGGCCTCCTTCCCAGCATGCTGGATCAGGGCTCGCCCCAATTCCTCAGCGTGCCTTTGGAACCCCTGGATATGTGAATGGCTTCGCCTCCCAGCCACGTGAGAGCTGAGGCCTTCCCTGCTCCATGAAGCTAACATCACTCCCTGCAGTGAATAGGCTGGAGAGGACGGAAGCCCAAGAAGGCCTCCAAAATCCATGGGGCGTGGGGCATGGCAGGAGTGACCAGAGCCCCTGCTGCCCTCCATCCAGAGTCCGAGCGGGCGACAATGGGTTTCCCCAGAGCCCGGAGCTGGAGGAGGCTCATCCCCCTACGAGTCCTCTCTGTCACCCCCACGTGTTGTTGGAACCGACTCTGGACAAGTCCTGAACCTCATGGGTGAGAGTGGGTACGATTTGGATGGAGGCAGGTGGGGGTTGAGCCTGGGTCAAGGCCAAGAGGCTGGAACAGCGAGCGCTTCCACTGGATAAGAAGGAACAAGCATCGGTGTCGAACAGGGAATCCAAGGAACGAGGCACACGGCGGATGCTCAGGAGGTGTGGACACTGGACATGGATCTGGGGGGAACGTTAGGATGGGGGAGGGTCTCTGTAACACAGAGAGGAAGGTGAAGTTTGCTCTCCTCCTCAGACCTTAGCCCTGCCCCAGTGTCTGCAGCTGGACGAAGCTGACCAGCCCAGCCTGGGAAGATCTGGAGCCCACCCCCACCCCAGCTCAAGCTCCTTCTACCTCCCAGCCAAGCGGAGACATTTCCGGAGGGCCCAGGAGAGCCCACTTGGAGCGCGTGCTCCGTAAATACCTTAAGCCAAGCTTTCAAAGCCAGAGCATCGAGTAAAACCCAGAGCGTTTCTCTGAATCTCTTTCTTTTTTTAACTTTCCTTTAGGTTCAGCATACATTTGAATTCAGGGGAAACACGGACCACATGTTTTTAATCCATCGACACTTAAATCATCAAAATGTTGGAGGCCAATGGTTTGGAGGCCAACAGGAATGCTGGAGCCTTTTACAGACTTTCTTCTATTTCTCTAGCAATCAGGAAGTAGCCTTTTTCCAAGAGGAAACCAAATTTCAACTCCAAAAGGGCTGCTGTGTTCAGTTCCAAACTCGGCACCCTCAAAGGCCAAGCGGACTCGGAACTTGGCAAGACCTGGGTTACAGTGGCCGTGCAGAAAGCATTTGCCTTGCGGGAAGCCCCACGCTGCCAGCTCCCCTGTCCTGCAGCAGACTCTGCAGGAGCCGGCTTGCAAAGGGAGGCCAAGGAACCCCAGTGGGGATCAGCGCCAGGAGCCTTCGCAGACTTAGAGGGAAGCGCAGGTCCCGGATCTACACCTGTGAGCTACGGGCCACAGGCCGGCCATCCCTCTCCGCTTGGTCTTTGGGTAGTGGATGTCGGCATCCAGGCCTTGGGAGCGGGGCAGAGGAAATATTCAGCGGAGGGAAGAGGCATGGAACATGTACACCAGGACACGTCGGGAATGCGCCTGGCCAGACGGTTGCACCAGATTGTGCCAAAATCTTGCCCCCACACCTCCATCCCAGATGCCCACCCAGGCGCTCCCTCACCTGGAATAACATGGGCTGGGCTTCGAAACTCAGACCACCAGAGGGCGGATTGATAGACGCTGAAACTCCTGCCAGTGAAGTTGACAGGCTGTGAACGTCACCGTCGTTCATAGATTCTGGTGTCGGCCACAGGAACAGCCTTGTCCATCTCTAGGAAACAGCAGCCACAGCAGCAGCAGCAACTGACAATGGTCGTCCCCACCCATCCCAGATTTGTTTTGTGGACCTCTTCCTGTGTACCCCAAGGTGGGGCGGGGCCCTGGAGATGCAGGCACCCCTGACTGTCCCTGCTCTGGAGGGGCGACAGAGAGAGAGAGCCCTGGTGATGAGGTCTCAAGAGGCTGCACTCCTGTGCCCACCCCTCCTTGCACCCTGCGGCTGTGACAGCCCACAGGAGACTCTCCCTAATACCGAGCTTGCAGTCCGACAAAATGGATAGCAAGACAGTTATCCTGGAGTCCGGTGCTATAGTTCTCATGTCAGACTCCATTGTCTCTGAGCTGTGTGACAATCATCAGGTTACTTAACATCTCTGAGCTTCAATATCCTCTACTGGGAAATCGGGATAACAATAGTTCCAATTAACCAGTGCATGCAAAGCTCTGAGAGAAATTTCCAGCACATGGTGTCTCACTGTTTGGTTATCATCATGGTCCTCATTGGGCCAAAGGGTAGCAAAATCTGTGCTCACAAAAAAGGCACGTGGCACAGAGTTACTGCCACATAAGCCTCAGCGCTCTTCCTTCCTCCCCTCGGCATCCCCCTCCCAATTGTAGCCTTTCCTTCAATAGCCAGCTCCAATGGTCCAGGATCTCAGGGTGGATCATGGGGTGGCAGGATGGGGAAGGGGTGGGACAGATGGTTGGGTCCTAATACTGCCTTTGGGATATTTTGACTCCTAGTCTTCTTCATTTTTAATTCACAATTCAACAGCTCAGTCTCCAGTGCCTTGAAATCTCTGGGGAAGATATTCCCACCCATGTCAGCAGCCCATCTCCCTGGAGCTGGAGACCACCCACAGTGGTGCCCTGGACCTAGCAGCCCCTCTTGTCTGCTGGCTGGGATGGAGGGAGGAGGCCAGTGGAAGGTGGACTGGGCAGAAAAGGAAGAGAGGGAGGAGGAGCGAGGCAGGGAGTCCGCTGGAGTAATCCCAGATCCTGATCTGCTGCACGGCTCGGAAGCGAATCACCTCTACGTGGTTAGAAAATGTTTTAAGATCCTGGGAGAAGGGTTCCTTAAAGCAATAGGTCTTACTAATCCAGAGAAAAGGATGAGGGATGTCACACCTTGGGGACAAGGACCGTCCCTTGGCAGCAGAGTGAACCACAGGTGTCTCAAGGAGCTGGACATTTCCTTGCATTCAACATCTTAGGGGCAATAGGTGTCGCAGTGGCTACTGTGTCGGGGCGGGGGTGACCTGTCACTCTGACAGCTGGGCCCAGCTCAGACCAGAGAGCAAGAAGCTGTGAGGCAGGTCCTGTGAACCCTGTCTTTCCTGCTGCCACCGTGGGAATTGTGCAAGTGCCGACCGGCCTGCTCACTTGCGTAAAGATGAGCCAATTGAACAGCGGCCTCCTCCCCCAGGGTCCTCAAACAGCAAGGCAGTCATCACACCAGGGTCCTCAAACAGCAGGGCAGTCATCACACCAGGGTGTGCTGCGCAGGGGGCCAGGAACCCAAGTGGTCAGCCCAAAGCAGGAGAGGCCAGGCCAGTCTCAGCCCCATTCAGCCTGGCACACTCGGGTGTCCAGGGTCACTTCAAGTGGAGGGAATGAACAGTGCTGGACGGAACGCAGGCCCCGGCTGGACTGTGTGCCACCATCTGCTGTGAGTGCCCAGCCTCCACACTCACTGGGCAGCAGGGAGCGTTGACCTCTCCAGAGCAGGTGGCCACGAGGGGCCAGGAGGTTCAGAGCCAGCAGTGGCTGAAGTCGGCATGGGGGCTAAGAGGTGCTCACCTCAGGCCCACCTGGGGCCACAGAGCTTTCTCTTCAATCCCTTAGGGCCCAATTCCCCAGAGACTATGGCCTTCCATGATTTGGAAAAGAGAAAGGGAGAGACAGACGGATGCAGAGAGAGATGGAGAGACACAGGGAGAGTCAGAGAAAGGAGAGAGAGTAGGAAGGAAAGAACAGGTGAGGGGAGGGGGAAGGCCCTCGTGGTCAGCAAGCCGGATCTGGAGAACTGGGCAGCCCGGAGCTGGTGGTCCTGCTGAGTCCTGGTCTCAGCCCCTGGCCATGAAGCCCGTCCCCACGTGGCCCCCTGGAGCCCAGCAGAGCCCTGAGTGACGGGGTGCACTGTGTTGTGGGGCTGGAAGGGGCTGCTTCGGGAGTGGGGTGGTTGTGGGTTGCAGTCTTGGCTTCGCGTCTCTGAGCAGGATTGTCCTGAAGGTTCAGCTGGGCCATGAACAGGTGGGATGATAAAGCCAGTCTCTGAGCCTCAGAGGAGAAGCAAGCAAACACCCCAGCCCGTGCGTGCCAGCTGCAGCCCCCACTCATGTGCCCGCCTGGGGGCAGCCCCTGGTGAACCAGTGAGCAGTGCAGGCACGTTGACACTCACGATTGGAGCATGATAGCGGCCAGCTCTCTGGCACTCGCCTCTGTTTCCAGAAAGACCACAGCAGGGCTGGACCCAGGACACCAAGACCGGCCATCGGCACAGGCTGCAAGAGGCCCTTGGTGTTTGCACCTGGGTCTCCTCGTGGACAGGTGTGTCTGTGTGGTGCTCCCTCCCGGGAGGGGACCTCAGGTTGTTAGTCTTGGAGAGTCACAGTGGCCAGCAGGGAAATGGCTGTTTTCTGGGAGCTGGAGAACTTTCCAGAGACCTTCCGTCACATGCTGGGCCAGGGCTCACTCAGGATGCCCATCCGGCCTCGAGCAGCTGCATGTGGGGAGACAAATGAGCCCTGAAGAGCGTCTTGCAAACACTGCCGGATGCCCCGCCAGGCGATCCAGAGGCCAGGGTTATGCATAGCCCTCGCTCCCCACCTGGAAATCTCACATATTTTGTAACTCAGCCAGTCTTCCATGCCTGGGGACCAGAAGCACATTCTGTCCCGAGCACTGTGACCACAGCTTAGGTAAGCGAGGTCCACCTGCTTGAGACCATTGCCCCTGGGAGAGCCACCTCCTGCCCTGCAGTAACCTGAGTGAGGCCCCAAAGAGCAGGGGACCAGAATAAGCTCAAAGCTCCGAGTCAAACCCACGTTCCTCTGCTCCAGGGCCAAGGCCGCGGCCGCCTCCTGGTCCTGAGGACGCCGTGGAAGCTGGTCTCTGGGGACTGTTGCAGGAGCACCCACTGGACAGCCTCGAGGGGCCGGAGGCAAGCTGGGGCAGCAGGGAGGTGGGAGCCTCCCTGGGACAGTCCAGGGGCCACCGAGGGGTTTGGCAAGCAGCTTAGGCGTTTCCAAGAAAGAGGGGAGCCGAGCTGGAGGCCACGGAAAGCTCAGTGCTGAGTCAGCCCTGAGTCACGAGCAGAAGTGCCTTTGCCAAGCGCAGCTCTGAGCAGCCTAACTGATAGGGACTGGAACACCTGCTCGCTCCGGAAGGAGGCCACCGCAGGCCATCAGGCAGAACCTCGGGTCGGTCGCTTGCCCATCACCTCCAGCCCTGCCTCCAAGAAAAGCTTACACCAACGCCAGCCGGCAAGCTGTGTGTGAAGTCAGAGGGTGTGAAAAGCTAAGTGCCAACGCCCACCCCTGACGGGCTCAGTCTATCCCTGACCGCGCCTCTGTGGGTCGGTCAAGCCCAGCTGTGCAGCCGCCTTACCTGCCGTGATTCTGCCCCGTGCCAGCGCCCCGTGGAGCATTCTCAGGCCGAAGGAACCAGGCACCTTATGCTGTGATCTGGGACTTCTTCATTCTCCTCCTCATGTTTCAGCTTCCAGAACCCACGGGACCCCAGGTTGTGGGCCTGACCAGGACCAAGACCTCAACCCAAGAAGCAAGCTGCAATGGCGAAGGAGACCTCATCTGATTACTGCCTTCCCCACAGGAACCCGAAGGCCCAGACTTGCCCAAGTTCACTCAGGCTGATGGAGGGCCAGGAGGTGACCCCTGGCCTGCTCGGGGAGTGGCAGAAGCCCCAGCTGAGGCTTGTCCCGTTGGCAGGGAGGGCAGCGCCTCCAGCTTCCCTGGGGCACAGTGAGATCGCTGTCGGCACGGCGGTCCGGGACGCTCTGCCATGCAGGCCCTGGCCCGGCTGCAGGACACTCCCAGAGACATCCCCAGGTTCCCATGACAAAGACGGCTCTCCCAGGGCAGCTCTGCTTCGCTGCTGCGCCGATGTCGCAATGCCCATGCGGATGAAGCAAGAGGGGATCTTGGAGCCTGTCCAGCATTTCCAGAGACACTCGGGAAAACTGCCGGAAGCCAGAATTCCTGGGGACTCCCCGAACCTCCACCCCTTTCTTCTGCATTGAAGCCCCCTTGTCTTTTAATTCTAACCACCTCTACAGGGAAGTGGAAATAAAGAGTTGGCACTGTCTGAGCAGCTCCCTGGGCTGGCAGGATGGCAGCCCCAGCAACTTGGGGGTGCAGTGGGGGGGCGCCGTCAGCCCCATTTTGCACACAAGAAAACCTAGGCTCCCGGACTGCCCAGGTCATGCAAGGAGTGATTGGCAGCTCTGCATCTAGAACTAACTGTCCTTTGAATGAAGACAACAGTAATGGCCACTCGCCTGAGCACAGACTCGAGTGTAACTCGTTCAAACCTCCCAAAGCCCGAGGTAGGAGACACCACCATACACATTTGTACCTGAGCAAACCAAAGTGCAAAACAGAAGTGCCCTGTCCCGGGCCAAGCAGAAGTGCACGGTGGAGCCGAACCAGGTCCTCCAGGAGACAGCGGGAGAGATTTGCTGCTTGCTGGGTTCTCTCCTCTCCAGGGGCTTTGGTTCCGCTAGCCTGTGGCCACTGGGCAGCTGATTCCTCTCTTGCTTTAGGGATCCATCTGTGAAATGGGACAATGGTGTCTCCCTTCGCCAAATGGGTCACGGAGACCTCCGAAAGACTCGGGGTTCTCCCTCTTCTTCACCCCTAAGGCCACGCTGTGCCCTGCAGCCATGTTCTCACTGCCCCAAGTGACCATCTGTCCTGTGGACACAAGGAGGAGCAGTTTCTGGAGGAAACTGTGGCAGCCAGTGCCACAGCCTGAAGCCAGGTTCCTTCCAGGGCTGGGGTGGCTCTGGGGCAGGACCCTCCTGAGCGGGGCCAGTGCCCTCCTCTGCAGCACGAGGTCGCTGGGTGAGAAAGCCCTGTTCTGCTCACTTTCAGTGTTAACATGCTACATTTCTGCAATTAAGAAGTTGCTTTTGAGCTGTTTCCTCATTCAATAGACCAGAGGTATCCACCCGTGTATTCATTTCCCCCTCCTCCAAAAACAACATCGAAAAACCTGTCGTGGAGCAAGTTTGAAGTGCCTGACATGGGGAAAATATTCAGGATCACTTGATGACAAGGTCCTCATTTCACTGATTCATGCACACCCCCACCAACAAGTGAATTTGTGACTTTATGAATGACTGAGAATCCTGTGGCCAGAGCTAGGCAGTCAACAAGTGTGGACGCTGATCCAGCCACGTGGACCCAGTGGGGAGGACCAGCAATGGAGGACATGACCTCCACCCTTGGGCAAATGAATGGACAGCCCTGCACCTTCCTGGTCTTCTTTATAAAACGAGCCATTGATGGCGGTGGGAAGCAGGGGTCTGTGCAGATGCAGCCAGATGCCCAGCCGGTGAGGAGGGCAAGCTGGCTGCACTCAACAGGCAGTGTGACTGTCTTCTATCACCATCGCTATGACTTCAGGCCGGCGCGATGGCCGGTTAGACAGGCTCCACCTTGTGCGTCTCACAGCCTGGGGGCCGGGGACAGCGCAGCACCAGGGGTGCCCCACACTGCAAAGGGTTTGGCATAGAGGAAGGAGGGGCAGAGAGTGGACAGCCTGCCCCAGAGTGCCAGGACCCAGCTAAGGAGCTGGACCTTACCCTCACGGCAGGGGGCTCGGGAAGGACTTGAGCAGGAAGGTGGCCGGAGAAAGTCCACTTGGGAAGGTGAACTTCACAGTGGCTGGAACAGAAGGCTTGACACAAGAGAAGGAAAGCTAGTGCTGCGTCCCAGGTAACAGACGCAAGGGGCACAGGGAGGGGCATGGAAGGTGACTAGCGGTAAATCAAACACGTGGGGGATGGGGCTGCAGGGGCGGAGCCATTGTGACCAGGGCACTGGGGATGTGGGTGGGACCCCAATGTCATCGCCCCTCCAGCCGTGGAGATGCAGCACAGTAGCCCCAGATAGAGAGCAGGGCTGGGGAGCAGGAAGGAGGGCCACCCTGCACCCAGAGCGCCGTGTGGTGTCCTAGGCCCCCTGGGCAGGAGGTAGGACAGGGCGTCCTCGGTAGGGAGGGCATCACTAACAAGCCACCCCGGCCTCAACCCTGACCTGGGGTGGGGTCCTCGTCTGTGGGGGGCGGTCCCAAGCTCTGGGGGATGTTTAGCAGCTCTCTGGTTCTGCCCACCAGATGCCGGTAACACCCACCCCTGTAACAGCCAAGAATGTCTCAGACGTTACTCAACAGACCCCAGGTGGGGAGGAGGGGTGGCGGGCAGCGCATGAGGGAGAGGGCGCCTTCTCCGCCTTCTCAACTGAGCAGTTAGGAGACTTGTAGGAAATAACCAGAACAGCCAAGGCTCTGAGTCAGACCCCGGGCAGTGCTGCCCCCTGGCTCCCTGGCAGCTAACCCTTAGGGAAGTGGGGGCTCTCCCCCGTCCTCCTGTGTGCATCTGTAAGATGGGAAGGGGAGGCAAAAGATCCCAAGGGACAGGGGCTCCCACCCACGCCGTGGGTCAAGACAAGGCCCAGCCCATCCTTGGGCAGAGACCCAGATCCCAGAGCCACCATTTTCTGGCTGGAGTCCCAGCTGGGTGAGTCACCTGACAGGGATGCTCCTGCTTACAAGAGAGGGCGGGGCGGGACCGGGGAAGCCAGGGCCAGGTCGGACACAGGGTTGAGGGCTGCGGGAGCCCTCCAACGGGCGGCAGAGGCACCCCTTCCCGGAAACCTCACTCACCAGGAGGCTTGCGTCAGGCGAGTGAGAAGGAGGCCAGGGCTCCGTGTGTCCCAGTCGGGTTTGCCTGGGTGGCAGCCAGGAAGGACAGGAACTAGCAAGTGTCACTCCATTCCTATGGTCCTCTGCCCCAGCCCCACGCAGCCCCAGGTGGGCAGCCACCCAGGCCATCCGAGGCCTCTGAAAGCCGTGGCTACACCAAGTCCAGGCTGTCCAAGGGCAGGTGCTTCTCAGGGGGCAAGGACAGGTGTTGACGGGAAGGACCTGGCCCGAGAGAGAGTCATAGGATTACAAAACTGGGAGGCACCCAAGAAGTTGTCCATTTTGCCAAAGGCGAAGCTCAGGTCTCAAGAAGGAGAGGGATCCTGGCAACACGAGGAGGATCTCGTGCCTGTTTCTCAGAGGAGACAGAGAGACCAGAGAGGTACACAGTTTCCCAGGAGCGCAGCCATGCAGGGGTGCCCCTAAGATCCAACTTCAAGGCTGGCCCGTTCCCCGCACGTCCCTGCCCCAGGAGCAGGTGCAGGGTCCTGAGCCAAGCCTTTTCACTAGAAGCCCCACTGTGCCACCCAGTCTATCCCACCTGGCTCCACCTGGCTCCCACCTGCCATTCTGGCCAGCCTCCCCCGGGCAGTGCCTGTGGGAAAGAGGCCATCTGTTGGCACGGCCCCTGGGTCCAGCGAGACGTGGGATGCTTTGCAGTCATTAAAACCCATTAGGATGGTCGGGCTCTGAGGTCAGACAAGCAGGATAAGCAAACTGCAGAGGATGAACCCAGCTTGCCCTGCTCCACTCTCCCATCCCCTTGGACCTGCCACACGCTCAAGGTCGGTGCTCCGGGTGACCCAGCAGGCACGGGCAGCTCCCGGCTCCGCCGCAGCTCAAAGCAACATCTTTAAATGCACAAGGGAGATTTGCTCTTTTTCAGTGGTCTTTCCAGTGGACGGGGTAAGAAGGCCACCCAAAGACAACCACCTGTCACTTGGCTGTGAGAGGTCCCCACACCTCTGTTGGGTCCGTTAGGCACAGATGCAGAGGAGAAATGTGCTCTTCCACAGGACACATCCTCCTGGGCCGTCCCTGCTCGCTGCCTGTCCCCACCGAGACCATCAGCCTCTGAGGGCAGGGACCACAGCCTGGTGGTAAGGCCTGCTGTCACCTGCTCCTTGCTAGACATCTTACACACATTATCTGTGATCCTCACAAACAGCCCTGCAAGGGAAACATCATTATCCTGATTATATAAATGAGAAAACCGAGGCTGCAGCGTGCGAATGACTTGCCCCAGGACACGGGTAGTAAATTATGGGCACCCACAGGACGAGTTTCCCCTTCCTTGCAGCCGGGCCTGCTCTCCACTCTTGTCTGCATCCCTGGGAGCAGCCTAGACCTCCCACAGAGAGGTGTTGACTACTGTCTGCAGAAGAAATGAATGAGTGAGCAAACAAATAAAACAAACTTCAAAACTTAAATTGCTTTATTTGAATTTTTTAGGATGAGTCCATTGTGAGGCTTTGGAGAAGAAAACAGATGTTGACTAAAGAGCCTCCTGCATTTTTTAACTCAATGACAACAATCTAAATAATTTCATGACTCCTGACCCATTCTTAGTGTCACAGAATATTTTAATTAAAATTTATTCCTAAACCAACTAACTTTTCTTTCTTTCTCCTCCTTCTCCTCCTTCTTCTTCGTACTTGGGATTGAACCCAGAAGCACTCTACCTCTGATCTGTACCCCCAGTCCTATTTATTCCTTGAGACAGGATCTCATGAAGTTGCTCAGGTTGGCCTCAAACTTGCAATCCTCCTGCCTCGGCCTCCCGAGTTGCTGGGATTACAGGCAAGTGCCCAGCTAATTTTTTTCATTCTTAGTGGATGAAGAACTAATGTTCCTTAAACAGCTACTTCATGTATACAAACCATGTGTACACTCTGTGTCTCAGCACACTTGATCTTTACAGCACTCTACACATGGGTGTGATTACCAGTTAGTATTGCCAAAGGAAGAAAGTGAAGTTCAGAGTGTTTATGTGACTTCCCTGAGCACATGCCGTTTAGAGAAGCCAGGAGGATTAAAGGCCAGGACTGGATGAGCCCACACCTGACCTCACCACCCTGGACACAAGCACCCATTTGCCCCAAACCAAACTTTCTTCTGCAAGTGAGTGCTTCGAAACACAAAGAGCCTTCAGAGACACCCAAAATAAACACAGAGAAGCAAGCCGAAAGTCTAGAAGGAAGCCGTTGTTTTCAGCATTTATCAAGTTTATTGATTTTGAAGAATAAAAAGAAACCATCTCTAGCAGCTCTGTCTTGACTTCATTTTGAATGGCAGGTGAAAACTGGGAGGAGACCCTAGTGTTTTTGTTGCCAAGGGCCACAAGGTCCAGCCTTGCCTCTCCCATTAAATGGGTCACAGGAGTCTCTGGAGGAGGGAGGGCGTGTGGAGTGGTCAGTCCCAGGGGCTGCAGGGCAAAGTTGCCAACCTGCTGAGCCCCACCCGGGGATCTGCCTCTCCTGGATCTGTGCACACAGGCAGTGGTCCCCCACCTTCAATCCAAGTGATCCCTCACCCCTCACCCCCCAAACCCACTCCTGCCCCAGGACCTGCAAAGGCAGGCAGAGGGGCCAGGCGCCCCAGCCTGGGGCCAGCATGCAGCCCGCGGGGGAGGCCTTGGCAAGCGGCCACACGGCCCGGCTGGAACCTGGAGGCTGCCCGTGTACACATCCGCCCTGCTGAGTGACTCCCGGCTCTGGTGCTGGGCAGACAATCCCCTGTGTTTTCCTACCTTCCCACCCTGGCTGCCAGGAGCTGGCCCCGTCTGGGAGATGCTGAATAGGCCATTTCTCCTGAGATCAAAGGGCCACCTGCGGGAAGCGCCCCACCACCTGGAGCAGGCCCAGGCCACATCGTCCCGCCTGCCAGATCCCGGGCTTTTCCAAACAGCCCACCTTGGCCAGAGCATCTCTCCACCCACCTCTGCTCAGCTCCCTTCCTGGAGCCCCGTCCGCGTTGACACGCACGCCGCAGGTCTCCACTCCTCTGAGCTGCTCTTCCGTCCGAGTGGCACGTCCTTCCTTGCCTGAGCCCTCCGCTGACACTCAAGTGCCAGCCCAGGCACAAGCCTGCCCTCACCCCCAGGGGCAGAGAGCCAGCTGCCTGCCGCTGCCAGGCCCCCAGCAGGCTGTGCTGGTGCGAGCTCCCCAGGACCAGAGCTGGCCCCAGGCAAGGTCCTTGTATGGTGGACTCCAAATGCTGGTGGACTCAAGGGGAGGCAGAGTGCACCGCCATTGTGCTCTCGGTGACAGCAAAGCAGTGACGAATGGATGACAGGCCCTGCTCAAAGCCACGTCTACAAATACATTTAGACAGAAGTTCAAAATTCAGCCTCATGTAGACCAGGGCCTGCCAGGCTGAGCCGCGGCCTTGGGGCATGCCACACCTCGGGGCCCCTGCTGCCCCCTGCTGCCATCTCTGCATGTCATGGCAGCGTCATCTTTCCCAAATGCCCGTCTGGTGCTGCCCACGCCCTCCAAGCCCAGCATCCCTCCCTACGCCTTGGGGTCACACAGGATCTCTGCCCTGGTTGGTGGGCCTGGAGTCCAGTGGGCAGGTCCCCTTCCCATCCTTTGGCTTTTCCTACCTCTCCATCTTGTTCTTTTTCCTCACCGCATCCCTGAACCCCACCAGGTCTGGTGGCCACCGGCAGTCAGTTATGGGACATGCCTGGCCTGGCTCCTCCACAGCCACCAAGGGTGGGCTGCATGGGGCTCATGTGACCTGGGACCAGTGGGCTGCCTAACTTTCTCTTGCCCCCTGTCCACTCCGCCTCCCTCTGCTCCAGACATAATGGCCTTCCTTCAGTCCTTCTGCCAAGGCACATCCTGGGGACCTCTGCTCATGGCCCTCCCCGGCAGGACACCCCTCATTCCCACCAGCACCCATCGCTCCCACGAGGGAGCTTTGGTGGGCCTGGCTCTCTCACTAGCGTGTGAGCTCCATGAGGGCAGGACACGCATGCATGTGCACACATGGCCCTCCACCTCACAGAGGTCTCCAGAGATCCCAGGAGGACTGGAGCACTTGGCATTGCTGTGTCGCTTCCAGCCAGTATCGTCTGTCCCCTGCCCGGGCCCAGCTCATTGGAGGTGCTCTGAACTGTGCCTGGAACCTGGCAGCACATGAGCTGCTCCACTCCAGAGCCCACAGCCTGACGTTCCGCCCCGTCCACCACCCAGAAGCCCTCGGGCGGGAGGCCGGCCTGGGCAGGCCTGGCACCTCTGCCCCACCTCGCCTTCCTGTGGCTCCCCGCTGGCTCTTGGGGTTCCAGTGTTTGAAATGAACCCGTGTGTTGGAAGCGCACTGTGGCCAGGGACCCACAGTGGTCTGGTCCCACTCTGCCAGCCCCCTCCCCACAGAAGGAGAAGAACAGACTGAGGAACAAGTGGTCACCGCCCCTTTCAAATCCTCTCTCAAAGGCCACCTGCCCCCCAAGTCCCTCTGGGTCCCCTGGGAAGGTGCCGCTGGCTCTTGGGGCCCTCTCTTGTGCCACCGATGGCTGCCCTCGTCACGTCCGATGCTGTGCTTTCAGACCCAGGCTCTGCATCCATGCTCCTTCCTCCAGGCAGGGACCGGGATCTCTTTTCCCTCATGTCCATTCATGGAAGAAACCTGGCCTTTATTCTGCCACATCTGGAGCGGGCGCTGGGGACACAAAGGTGAATAAGACTCGGGCCCTCCCACAGCTGATGGTCAAGCGGAGGGTGCGACGATCGCCCCTTACCACACAGAGTGGCAGGCGCTCTGATGCAGCGGTCACCCAGCTGTGAAAGCAGAGGAGACCCTGGTCCGCCTGGGCTGGGACACAGGAAATGATCCTCAGTGGAAGGCACATTTGGTCAGGGTTGTAGCTGCTCCACAGGAGTCCAGCAGGTCATTAGGAAGGTCCCAGAGAGTGTGCCAACCAACTCCCTTTCACTTGTTGGCATGTCCAGGCCGGGTGCTCAAGACACGCCTGGCACTGTCCGTTTCCACGGTAACTTCTCCATCGCCCGCTAGGCGATAAGGTCCTGGTGGCCAAGTTCCAGTGCATCCAAGCATCCACACACGGCAAGGCGCAGGGTGGCAGTGGCAGAGGCTGGCTCCACGTTCGTCCCACCAGACATGCCACTCACTGTTGGGCAACAGCTCAGTCCGGCAGGCGTTGCTGTGAAGAAACCAAGTGACAGAGGCCACCGAAGGCACAGGTTGGGGAATGAAGCCTGTCTGTCTGACTGTGTGACACTAGACTTCCACACCTGTCCCCATCTCACGGGTTGGGCAACCTGAGGTCACAGACATTGTCCCTGCAGAGCACGGGAAAGATCCCTGAGCCTTGAAGACAGCTTTGCTCAGACATTTCCAGCCCAACCAGAAGGGCACAAGCCCATCTCACCACAAGTGACGCTGAAACGAGTCTCAGGGACCTAGGGACCCATAGGGGCTCCCCCGCCCGACCCCCAAGCTCTCTCTGTGGGGCTTGCTGAGGCCCAGCAGGCTCTGCCGGGCTCTGCTGGACTCTGCCTGCCAAGGTCTGGCCACCAGGAAGGGCCTGGCACACACACGCCCAGACACTGTGTGGCCCTGCCCTGCCCTGCCCTGCCGGGCGGGAGGGACCTCCCAGGAGCCGCCCTAGCAGAGAGGTGAGAACAGAGGAATTGAAGTGAGCCCCTACCCCAGCCTTCTGTCTCCTCCAGAGTGGCCTTAGGGAACCACAGGACTGAGGGCAGACACGGAAGCTGTGCCGGCCACTCGCCCCCGTACCTCAGTGTGCACACCACCGTCCCTGGGGTACGGGATTAAGGGACATGGCAGCAATGTCCTGGCCAGCGGAATGGCTCTCCTGGGGATGGTACAAGTGCAGATGGCAGGGAGAGCCCCACTGCAGAGCGTCGGCCCAGGAACCTGCATCTCTTTCCTTTTCCTTTTTTTTTCTTGGTACCAGGAACTGAAGCAGGGTTGCTTAACCACTGAGCCACATCCCCAGCCCTTCTTTATATTTTATTTAGAGACAGGGTCTCGCTGAGTTGCTGAGGGTCTCGCTGAGTTACTGAGGCCGATTTTGAACTCGCCGTCCTCCTGCCTCAGCCTCGGGCGCTGCTGGGACTGCAGGCTGCGCCACCACACCCGGCCAGGAAGCTGCATTTCTGACTGACTCTTGAGATTCTGACAGGAAGCCAGGCGGGGTGCAGGGTCTCATGGGCCTAGAGGACCCTGAGTGTGGCCAGCACCCAGGGAAGCAGGGAAACGCCCTCCCGCCCAGGCCAGCCGCTGGCCTCTCTGACGGCGGCCGAGAGCCAGGCACCACGCCCTTCCTGCCCTCCATCTACAGTCAGCCAGTCCCGGCCTTCACCGCGGGGCCTTCCCTCCCTCCCCGCCTGCGTGGGGCCAGGGGCTCAGAAACTCCTCCCCGCCAGCCACTGCTTCAGCCTGCACCTCCAGCCTCGCCCCAGCCACACCCCTGCCGGTGCCCCGCTCACATCCCCGTCCCCTCCCCACACAGATGTGCGGGTCCTGTGGAATCAGACCCTCCACACAGGGATCCACAGCCTCGCCCGCCCACCTGTCCAACCTGGGCAGCCACCATCGGGCTCTGGTGCCAGAGAACCCAGAGGCCTGGTCTCCTCACCCCACCCGGTAACCTGCGAGTTCCCTCTGCCTGAGCAGCATTCCCTGGACCGCAGCCTGCTCGCCCAGCCCCCCAAGTTCACGCCCACCTCCCCTGAGGCCACGCCCTCTGCAGAGAAGCTGCCTTGGTCAGTGGTGGGCACTGGCTGGGTACCGGAGCCCAATCCATCCCCGGGCAGAGCTGCGCCTCTTCCCTTGGCCTCCTGAAGCTCCGTCCTCTCTCCTCTCTGGGCCTAGGGAGCTGCTCTGGGCCAGCCCACTGGCCAGGTCCTGGGCTGGACAGCTGGAAGCCAGAGGGAAGGAGAGCCAGGGACTGGGGATTTCCCCCAAAGCCTTCTGGCTCACCTCGGCCAGTCACCGCGTCCCCACCTTCCCCAGCACTCCCTGCCTCCTGGCCCAGGGCAGCTGGCTGCCTTGGCCTCCCTGCCGCAGCCCCAGGCCCTGCGGCACTGCCCTGTGCCAGGAGTCCCCTTCCCCAGCTCACCCCCTACAGGTGGCACATCTGTTAGACTTCTCCAAATGACCCAGTCTGGAGATGCCGTCTCCTGCCAGGGCCTGAATGGCACACACCCCACATCCCACGTCCACGCCTCAGGCCCGGAAGGATGGGCCCTTCCGAGGGTCTTGCTTCACTCCGGCAGGTGCTGCCGTGTCCCCATCCCACTCCTGGGGCACTGCCCTATCCAGTCACAACGGAGAAACAATCTCCAGGCATCCGAGAAGTCCCACAGGGAGCTCAGTCCCGGCAGCAGGAAGGCAAGGCTGACTGGACACCACTGGCCACTGGGACACTTAGCTGACCATCTGCAGAGGGCAGGGCTGTGGACAGTTCCCTATCGGACAAACACCATTCTCTAGGGACCTCCTCCACAGGCCTGGAATGGATGCGAGAGAGCCCTAGGGGGAGGTGGGAGAGTAGGAAGGAGGTGAAGCTATCCAGACACTTCCCCAAGCAGAAAGCCTACAGGGACAGGTCACCCCAGGGCTGGACTGGGCCCCCTACTGTCCAAGAAACACAAACGTTCCCAAAGAAACGAACTGCAGTTCCCACCAGCTCTGAGTATGTGGTTCTCTGATCTAATATTAACCAGATTCAAAGAGGATCCTGAGTTCCAATTCCACTCTGCTCCTTGGAAGAGCACAGAAGGACTTTGACAGGAGTCTCATGTCCCCAACCACCCTGCACCCTGAGGAAGTTCACAGGGAACTTAGATGTCATGAGGATCAAAAGATCTCCGCATGCAAGTTCCAAAGAACCTGTTGCAACCCTCAGACCAAACTGGGTAGAAATTCCATTTAACTTTCATGATCCAATAAGTACGTGTTTGAATTAATACCAATATTTATGGGGTTTTAACAAGAACCCACACTGATGTGTATCTCTGAGCTTTATCTACATGTCCCTTATAGAGTTATTAAAACACCAAAATATAATTTTAATAATCAGTGGGATTTTAATTAACACACAATAATGATTCCCATTCAATGGAACGCCTTAGATTTCAGAAAGTAATTACTCATTCACGACACTTCATTTGAAGCGTTACCACAGATTGGTATCTCCTGAAGCCACAAGAAGTTAGATCATAATATTTCTTGTTAGAACTTATAGAGCAAGTTCACTTCAGAGACAGGATGGAGACCGGGATCCAAGGGAGGAGGGAAGAGATGGGAAGAGCCCGGAGCCAGCTGGGTGGCCTCTGAGCGAGGAAGCCGAGTGTGGTCTCTGGGGAAGGCGCACCGCCCAGCAGCCACCGGCAGCCGCCCAGCACGCTCCCTGCACCAGCCAGGGTCCCCAGGACCGGACCCTCCAGGACGAAGAGCTCATTGCACAGAAGAAAGGGCCCAGGGCATCTTGAGAGGCGGCCTCTCTGAACTCTGCTTTCTCGCCTGCTGGCAGCGAGGGCTGGAATCTGGCCTGCCTCCCCTCTTGTTGTTGGGAGACCCAACTGGGCCAAGGACTCCCCAAGTGCACCAGATTCCAGGATCAGGCTTGCAAATATTCTGGGGCCACCATTCTGGAGGACATTGGCAATGACGGTGGCCAGGGCCACCTCAGCCCAGACGGTCAGTCGCCATGGAGCCCAGGTAAGACTGGCTTCAGCATCCTGGGCCACCGCCCTCCCTCCAGCCACCACCACCGCAGAGGTGTCTCCCGCTGGCCTTTCCCGACTCCAGAGGTGCTCCATCGGGACCACGGCAGCTCCTGAGGGCCCGCAGCCTACAGCTCTCAGAGCTGCCCCTGCAGAGACCTGAGGCTGTGCAGAGCCCGGCTAGGGTCAGCCGGAGCGGGAGGAGAGAGCCAGCGGCCGGGCTGTGACTGAGACCTGTAGAGGGACCCCACTGCAGGAGCCACGAGCGTGGATGCCGGGTCACCCCGTACAGCCAGCTGTCAGGAGACAGCCCGCTGATCAGCCATGCGGTGTCCATCACAGGGAAGATGCTGTTGCAAATAAGCCACAAATCTTTTCCAACTGCACAAAAACGATCCCACATTGACAGTTCACTGTCACGTTCAAGAGCAGCACCCTGCATGCTCCAGAGCCTCGTCGGCCACTTTGGGCCCCAGAACACATGTGGTGACACAGCTGCACCGTGTACCAGGAACGGGCAGTCCTCCGTGGCACTGGCCACTCCAGTCCAATGTGTCAGGAATGCTGCGGGCATGAGATCCTCTTCCCATCAGAATCCAGCCCCAAGTCACTAAGGAGGTAACACAGCAGAAGGAAGACCTGGTTCAGTTGTGGTCTAGTGTGACCCTCACCTCATGTGAGGAAGGAACGGGCAGGCCCTATCCTACAGATGAGGAGACTGAGGTTCTCAGTGGTGACATGACTTGTCTGTGCCTCCACAGAGAGCAGCCCAGCTGCCCTAATCCATATCTGTTGCCTCTGAGATCTGTGTGGACACCACGGCCACCCCAAGTGGGCTGCTGAAAGCCCCTCCGAAGGCTAAGGTCACTTGCAGCAGAACCTCCAGCCCAAGGCACACGGAAGCCAGGCAACCTGAAACTGGCACGTGGGGTGAAGGCAGTCCCTTGGGGTTCGAGCTGGAACTTAGTCCTAGTGCAGCAGACCCAGGGGCTGTGCTCATGGAGGCGCCAGCACCCTTACCCAGAGCTCGAGGCTGAAGGGCGCGCCACCAGCCCCCTGCCTCCTGCCACAGGAGGACACAGTGGCCCTCCTCTCTGGGGATGCGGCGGCCAGGCGCCTTCAGGGGCAGGTGACCCGGCAGCCCTGACACCTGGCAAGGCGCGCCTCTGAATTCCAGAGCAGGCCCCGTCCCACCAGAGGGGCACCGGTATGCGTCCATACGGGCCTTTCCTGGTCCAGAGCACGTGACCACGCGGTGTCTCCAACTGAAGGGGTGGCGGTGGGGCAGGGGTGTCCTGTTTCTCTTTTTTTTAACAATTTCAAGGGCACCTCTTAGAATAATGGGGTGCTATCATTTGGATTTTGTTTTTCTCCCCTTTGGGTTCATGCGGAGCAGGCTTGGTCTCCGGGGAAGTGGGGCGCACTGGAAGGTCATTGGGTCATGGGGACATCACCCTGGACCGTGTCCATGCAGTCAACCCCCTTGAGAATGGGCTGTTGCCAGGGAGCTGGCAGCTCCCTCAGGCCCTCCCACAGGGGCTCCTGCCACCGTGGTGCCAAGCACACGAGGCCCTCACCTGACTGAGCAGCACGGTACTCCCCGGCTCCACAAGGGCGTTCTAAAGGAACCTGTCCTCTGGTAAAGTACCCCGCCTCCTCTCTTGTTCCAGCAACACACAGCAGACGAAGACGGGGTGTCCATGCAGCTCCCAGCACCCGCCCTGCAGTGGCGACACCTGATCAAGGCAACATTCGCGGGGACTCCTGTGGGAGAGTCAGAGGAGGAGCGGAAGGACATCGCAGAAAACCAGCACAGCCGTCCAGCCATGAACCCCTGGATCCTCCTGTGACCAAGAGAAAGGATCAACGACAGCAGGCTGACTAAGAGACGGAGGGAAGGAAACGCTGCCCTAGCAACATGACATCAGGTCCCGCGGACCAGGCAGCAGGTGCACAAGGGTCCAGCTCACCCGGAGGCAGGCGCACACCTGAGGAGGAAAACAAGGGCTGCCACCCAGAAAACACCCCTGGTGTTCGTTTTCACACTCTCTAAGCACTAGACACAAAATAAGGCGACCAGGGCCTTTGCAATTTTTTTTTCCCTTTTTACGAAAGGACAAGAGGGAAATGTTACTGGCATCCACGCTGGAAGAGAAAAAGATGTGACTTCGGATTTTCCTGCACGTTCTCAAAAGACAGCACCCAACCGAGCGTTCTGCAGGCCAGGAAGGAGATTTAGTGGCCCAGGAATTGATGGTGATGATCCTGTCAAGGAAATATGGAAATGGAATCCTCCTCGTGCTAAACACAGATGAAATATCCAATGTGCTCGACCAAGGGAGGAAATCCAGAGTGACGGGGTCTTTAGGGTTGGAAAGGAAATCACTGAGGAGCCTTTGCCGCTGGGAGACCCAGCGATTGGTGAGAAGAGGCAGCAGGATTGAGCTTGAGGCAGCAGGATGGACCCTGAGGCTGCCAGACTGCAGGCTCCCCAGTGGCCCCGGTGCTGCGCTTCGGATCTGCTCTGCACCCACACATGCCCCGGAAGTCTGGTCCCCAGGGTAAGAGTGTTGAGGGGTGGAGGCGGGCTGTGGAAAGGCTCGCTCAGGGTGCTCCATGCTGGTGAATAAATGAGAGCTGTCAGGGGGAGTGGCCAACAGGTGGGAGTGGCCAGCAGGTGGGAGTGGATCATTCCCAGAAAGCTGGTATAAATAAGAGCGAAGAGCAAGCCTGCCCCTTTCGGGTTTTGTTCTTTGCTCCTGCAAGTGTTCCTCCCATATACCGCTAGTTCTTTCCACTTCTCTGCCACATCACGGGTCCACCAGACAGCAGCGCCACGCTCTTCAAACTTTCCAATCACCAGAATCAGAAGCCAAATAGACCTCTTTTCTTTGTACATCACCCAGCCTCCGGTATTTTGTTATAGCAGCACAATATGGACCAAGACACCAGGCTTTGCTTTGTGTAGCTTGGTTGCCTTTTCCCCTAGTTTCTACCACACTAAGAAACCAGCTGGGCTTTAAGTGCAAGTACCAGGAATGTTCAAGTAAATAAAATTCACCGTATGGAATAAACTGATCAGAAAGCATGGGGTCTGTTTGTTTGGTTTCACTCTGCCTCCCAGATTATAAGATTGAGATGGCTCAGAGTTTCACCTGAGCCAAGCTGTTACCAGCCTCCCTGAAGGAGCCTGCACGGAATCAGCCATAGACACCAATCTCCGCAAATCTGGTTCCTCTACGCAACACAAAAAGTAAATTTGACTTTGAGGCTGTGTAGAATCCTAAAACTTTGTCACTGAAGCACAAATGACCCTAATGTTCTGGTGGCCAAAGGTGTTTAAGCATCCCCATTGGTTCAATGAGGAGCTGTCATCTTAATGTAAAAGAAATACCTCTGCTTCACCCAAATCATCTCCATCTTCCCGTAACAGTTGCCATGGCCACCTGCTGTCCTTTGATTTGCTCTTGGTCGCTCGACTTTCAGGATGAAGAATCTGCCACGCCCGCTCCTGCCTCGGCAATGGCCAGGCCCAGGTGGACTCCTCTAGGCCCTTGTAAAATATTCTGTGAGAAGCAACCCATTTCAAAACACGCTGCCCCTTTCGCCAGACCTCTCAGAGCCTGGGAGGGCAGGGGAAAGGAAGAAGAATGGTTGGCAGATCTGTCAAGGCTGGAGACTGTCCTTCAAGGAGTGGAGACGAAGAAAGCTTGTTCAGACACGGAAGCTGGAGGATTCAGTACCTGGAGACCTGAGCTTCCGGAATCCCAAAGGAAGGCCTTCGTGCAGAAGGACGCTGGTGCCACCCAGACCCCTGGCCCCACTGGAGAAGCCATCAGCTCCAGCAGCCCTGACCACGGGCTGCGGAGCTGCGCCTCTGAGTACTTACAACTTCTTAAAAGATACTCGACTGTTTCAAGAAAAATAATCGCAGTGCATTCTGGGGCGATAACATAGGTATAATAAATGGTGTGACCAAAGAGCACCATGGCAGAGAGAAAAATGGGGGCAAACAGGAATAAGCTCCCGATTCTATATGCAAAGTGGTCTGATGTCACTGGAGGGTTGACCTGATTAATTAAAGGTGCATATTAGAAACCATAGGTCAACTACTAAAATCATCGAGCGGAAGTCAGAAATAATAAACCAACACAGCAGACGAAATAAAACCACGAAAAAAGAACACTCCCTCCAGAGAAAGGCCAAAAGGGAGGGAAGGGGACAAAGGAGAGGAGCCGACGGGACACAGAGAAAACCACAGTAAAACGGTAGGTTCAAATTCAATCACACGGATGACGCAAGAACATGAAAGGCCTAAGCACCTCAATGAAAAGGCAGATGTTTTCAAATCGGGTTAAAAAACAAAACAAGTAAGACCCAACTCTCTGCTGCCTACAAGCAACCTTCTTTAAGTAGAAAGACACTAATCAGGTAAAGAAAGAGGATGCGCAGAATATCAAGTTAGCACTAAAGGAGACGGTACAAGTGGCTTTGTTAATATTAGACAAGGTGCACTTTGGAGCAGAGGACAACCAAGAGCTGACAAAAATCACTTAAGGAAAAGGGTCTGATCCGTCAAGAAGCCACATTAATCCTAAATACTTTTGCACTTGGTAACAGAATTTCAAACACATGGAGCAAAACATCACAACTGAATGGAGAACTAGAACAATCTACAGTCTCAGTTGTAGATTTCAGTATTCTCTTTTCACTGACAGGACAAGTGGGCAGAAAATCTATAACAATACTTGAAGAGCATGATCAACCAAATGGACTTAATTGACATTTATAGAGTGTTCTGTGGAACAATAGCAGAATATACGTTCTTTTCAAGTGCACATGAAATGTTCACAAAAATACAGCCCATTCTGAGCCATAGCAACAGCCTGGAAAATCCATGTCCTACAAAACATTTTTCGCAGATCAAATTGAAGTCAAATTGAATGCTGATAACACAAAGATCTCTGGAAAATTGCCAATATTTGGAAACGAAGTAATACATTTCCAATAATTCATGGTTTAAAGGAGAAGTTAAAAGGAAAATTGGAAAATATTTTGAACTGAATGAAAATGAAAATACATCAAAATTTATAGAATGCTGCTAAAGCAGTACTTAGGGGAAAATTCATAAGCTTAGATTTTTGGACTCTGTTTTGTTTTGGTTTTGCAGTATCAAGGATTGAACCCAGGACCTCGATAGGCCACAGGTAGGCAATCACCCTACCACAGACTGATATCACCTGCCCTTTTTATCTTATTTTGAAACTAGGTTGTTACCCAGCCCGGCTTCAAATTTGTGATCTTCCTGCCTCTCTCCCCGCCCCCACTAGGTGGGATTTTGGGTGTGTATCGCCATTCCTGACTCAAATCACAGATTTCAATGCACATGTTAGAAAAGAAGAAAAAAATCTCAATTTAATTAGCTCAACTTCCAACTCTAAAACTTAGCCGAAGAGAAAAGGATGTGTCCAAAACTAAGCAGAAAAACAAGAAACTGAAAGCAATCAGAAAAGAAATCAATAGGAAAAACTCAATAAAATAAAAAACTGGTGTTTGACAAGATCAATTGATGAAACTGTAATCAGACTGATCAGGCAAAGAGAAGAGAAAAAGTCATCAGTTTCAGGAATAAGAGAAGTGACAATACTACAGATTCTACAGATATTGGGGGGAATAACAGGAAACATCACTGAAAGTTTTATGTCAACAAAGTCAAGAAACTAGGCCAAAAGGAAAAATTACCAAAATTTACTTGAGAAGAATAAGAATAAATAACCCAAATAGCACCTTAACTATAAAGAAAGTGAAATTTTAGTTTAAAACTTTACCAGTAGATAACACCAAGCCCAGATGACTTTGCTGTTAAATTCTACCCAAATATTTCAGCATAATACCAAACTCTTCCAGAAAATAGAAGAGGAAAGAACAGTTCTCCATGTGTTTTATAAACCAGCATTACCCTGATACCCAAACAAGATTACAATATCAAAATAGAAGAAATAAATTGTTTCAAGATAATTTTTATAAAAATACAGTAGATTTGCACATAGATTCTGTATTCAGTGACATTGCTAAATTCAATGATACTTTGTGATTCTTTTACATATTTAACATAAACAATAACATCTACTACTCATAAAAGAGAAGAAAACTGTAAGACAATATCCCACATAAATGTAAACACAGAAATTCTTTCAAAAACCTTAGCAAATCAAATCCAATAACTTACACAAAGGATATAATGACCAAGTACATTTTCTCCTTGGAGTACAAACTTAATTTAACTTTTGAAAATCAGTGCATTTCTCAAATGATGATGAAAAAAAGACACATATGAAGCATTTGATAAAATCAAATATCCATATCTGATTTAAAGAGAGAGAGAGAAGCACTTTGCCATCTGGTAATAGTAGGGTGCCTCTTCAAGCTGATAAGGAACATCATCTAAAAAAACCATACTAATATCACATTTGATGGTGAAAGACTGAATTCTTTTCATCCTGCAGTAAAGAAAAAGTCACAGAGATTTATTCTCACCATGTCTACTTACCATTGTAGTGGAATTTCTAGGTAATGCAATAAGACAAGAAAATTAAATAAAAGAATCCAAATTGGAAACAAAAGTCTAAATCATTTTTATTCACATACATGATTATTTGTATTGAAAATTTATATAATATACAAAAAAGTGACTAGAACTAATAAGTGACTATAGCAAGATTGATGGATGCAAGGTTGATAGACAAATCAATTCTATTTTTATACCCGTCTACAAATAATCAGAAACTAAAATTAAAAATTATTTATGGCAGCATTAAGAAACAAGGATAAATCTAATAAAATATGACCTGAGCAGAGTAAACTACATAATGTTGTTGAGAAAAGTTAAGGAAAACCTAAATAAATGCAGAGGTGTCTTGAAATCATGAACCAGATGACTTACAACTTTAAAATATCAATTCTCCCCTAATTGATCTTTGTGAAACTGATAAAGAACATCGTCCAATTATTCTAGTGGGATCCTAGCAAAATTCCAGCAAGCTCTCTGGTAGAGATCAAAAAGTTGATTCTAAAATTCATATGGAAATATGAAGAACCTAGAAGAGCCAAAACAATTTGATGAAAGGAGATTGAAGTTGGGAGACTAACTCTACCTGACTTGGACATTTGTTATGGGGCTACTGTAATCAAGACAGTGTGGCCTGGATGTCAAGACGGACCACTAGATTAAGGTTCGGAAATGAACTGACAGATACATGGTCAGTGGACTTTCACTAAGGTGTAGAGATAGTTCAGTGGAGAAAAGATGGTCTTTCCAACAAATGGTGCTGGAACAATTAAACAATTATATGCAAAAACATGAACTTCAACCCATACCTCACACCATAAACAAAAATCAAAATGAATGATAAACCTAAATGCAAAACACTAAGCTACAAAACTTCTTGAAGAAAACACAGAAGAAAATCTTTATAAACTCGAATTAGGCAAATATTTTATTTTATTTTATTCTAAAAGAATAAAATTATAATTGACCTCACCAAAACCAAGAACTTCTTTTCTTCAAAAGATACTGCTAAGAAAATTAAAATATTAGCCACAAAAGGAAAGCCTATATTTGTGCATCATGTTTCTAAAAACCATAACAAGAATATTTAAGGTGCTTTCAAAACTTAATACTTCTTTTTAAAAAGTCAGCCTAACTTAAAAATAAGCAAAGACTTGCACAGACACCTCAGCAAAGAAAACTGAGAAACGGCAAATCTCAATGGTCAAGGTCATCAGTCACCAGAGAAATAGGCTACACTTCGTACCGATTACAATATTTAAAAGTAAGAAGACACCATGCCAAATGTTGAAAATATGTGCAGCAACTGAAACCCTCATACGCTGCTGGTACAATAATCTGTTTCGTAAAAACATTAAACACATGCCTAACAAATGACCAGCTCTGCATGCCTCAGCATTTACCCAAGAGAAAAGGAAATATTAGTTTATTCTAAGACTTGTTCCCCCATCCATGGAAAAAAGGACACCAAAGCACCATGTCCCCAAAATAAGCTCTTGATTCCCAAGAACCTAGGAAGGTGAGTCTGGGTCAGAATGTCCACCCCAACATTGCCTGGAAGGTCGCCCACCAGCTTCCTCTCACGCATGCTGGAGCTGGGACAGGCAGTGTTGTTTGTAGAAAGCTGCTTCTTACACGCACCTCAAGTTCCTTGGGTCACACAGGGGGACACAGCAAGCTGAGCTCACGATGCCACTGCTTCTGTGGACTAGCTGATAAAACTCCTCTCCCTGCGGTGACGGGTGAAGAATCAAGGGCTCTGTGGAGAGGATGCATGCCACTCATCCAGCTGGTCACCACTGGACAAGGGATCACCAGGGACAGAGATTCTATTTTCTAGCAAATCATCATGAGAGAGAGGTACTATCTGTCCAGCAGCTGCCATTGAACTTTCTGGAGCAACAGCATGAGGGACAGAGACACTACTTGGCAAAGCACTCTGAAGGAGAGGGGCACTATCTGTCCAACCTGTCACCACTGGACTTTCCCTATAAGCATTTTTCAATAAACCTTACATCATTCATACCCATCTCTGGGCACTTTTTTGGGTCTATCAACAAACAATTCCACTGTCTTAGCACAACTGGGCTGTGTACAGTACACTTGTATAGGAATGTTCATAGCAACTTTATTTGTGATAGCCAAAATCTAGAAACAATTCCAAAGTTCATTAACAAGTGGTTGGAAAAACAAGCTGTGGTATATCCATACAGTGGAATACTACTTAGCAATAAAAAGGAAAGAACTAATCCTATTCTCAACTGTATCGATGAATTCCAAAATAATTATGCTGAATGAAGGAAGCCAGATGTTTAAGAGTATGAACTGGATGCCATTTACATTAAGCTGCAGAACTAATATATAGGGACAAATAGTGGATCAGGAGTTACCTGGGGCTGGGCACAAAGGACAGGAAGAGAGAGTATAAAGGAGCAGGAAGGGATGCTCAAAGATGCTGGGAGTTCGGCTGTCTGGCTTTGGGAGATGATTTTGAGGAGGTATACGTAGGTAAAACTTATCGAATTGTGTGCTCTAAATCTGCGTGGTTTGAAGCATGTGGATTGTGCTTCAATAAAGCTGTTCAAAAATTGTCAGGTGCATAGACTCTGCATTTACAGCCCAGCCCTTTCCTGAGTTTCCTGCCCCGGTTTTACAACAAGGGGAAGTTCTACGTGAGTGACCTTCTTGTGTTCCTGGCAGTCCCTCCATTTCCCAAGAGGGAAAGGTCCTCAGCACACGAATCCTTGACAACAGCTCTGGATTCTGCCCGTGGTCCCGCTCTGTCTTCCTGTCCCTCTGCCCATCAGCTCTCCACGGTGGTGCCAGGACCACTCGAGTCCCAGGACCTGGGGCTCAGCTCCAATGGCAGCTCCAGGCTCAGCCCCCGCATTTGTGAACCAGCAGCCCACAAAGAGCAACTCTCCCACATCCCAGGTCGGTCTCCTCGCTCGTCAGCAGGGAAGACAGCTGAGTGCAGAGCTGGACAGAAATCCTGCCTGTGGCGACAGCCAGGCACCCCGGACTTCACGAAACGGTTTAAGTTTTGTACATCGAGAAACACTGTCAACAAAGTTAAAAAACAGCACATAGACCAGGAGGAAATATTCGCAAATTATACACCCAATAATGTATTAATACGCAGAATTTATAGAGAACTCCTGAAATTCAACCCCAACAAAATAAGGCTGATTCCAAAATGAGCAAAGGACCCAGACATTTTCCAGAGAAGTTATACAAACGGCTAATAAGCACGCAAAGGAGCCCTCAGTGCCGCGATCAAGAAGGAAATCCGCATTGAAACGACCAAGAGGTGCCAGCCAGCCATACTGATGGCCACTCTCAAAAAAAAAAACATGGTAGAAACCGGTGTTGGTGAGGATGTAGGGAAATGGCCCACGAGAACTGTCAGTCGGATCCAGAGTGGTGCAGCAACTGTGGAAGCCGGCTCCCCACAAGATTAAAAATAGAATCACCCCACGATCCAGGCATCTTTGAGGATGTGATGACCTGAACATGTGTCCCCTTAAAATCCATCTGTTGAAGCCCCACCCCCAACGGGGTGGTGTGAGGAAAGGGGCTTTTAGCAGGTGCTGAGGCCAGGGCAGCTCTGAGTCTGTGTTGGGGTTAGCGCCCTATACGAGAGGCCCGGGGAGCTCAACCACCCTCACACCTGCCATGTGGGGACACAGCCAGGGGCAGCGTCCCTGAGGAATAAGCCCTCACTGGCACTGAATCTCCCGGTGTCTAAATGTTGTACTTCTCGGTCTGAGGCTGGGAAGTTCTATTGTTTAAAATCACCCAGTCTAGGATGTTTTGTTACCGCAGTCAAACAGCCCAAGAACTATGCATCCAAAGGAACTGAAAACTGACTATCGAGGTACACCCAAGTTCATGCCAGCCTTACCTGCAATGGCTAAAACGTAGAACCAACCAGAACACCCAGAAATGGGCAATGAAGAGCAAAATGTGGTCTATACATAGAGTGGAATATTACTTAGCCTTCAAGAGGGAGGAAATTTTGACACAGGCTATGACTTGGGCAACTCCTGAGGACATTTTGTCAAGTGAAATGAGGCAGTCACCGTCGATCACTACTCTATGAGAAGGCCCTGCTTGTGTGGGGTGCCCGGAGTGCCTCAAAATCACAGGGACAGGAAGTTAGGTAGAGCTTTCCAGAGGCTGGGAGGAGGGAAGTGGGAGGTGTTGTTTGGTGAGTACAGAGTCTCAGTTTTGCAGGATGCTAAGTCTCAGGGAGGTGGCTGTTGGTGATGGCTCTGGGTGCCGAGGGGCATTTAATACCTCTGAACAATACCTAAAACTGACTAGGATCATAAATTTCATGATGTGCTTTTTAGCCCAGTAAAAAGCTCAGTGAAGTTAACAAAACACTTAGGAACCTTCATGTTCTTACCCCCGGGAGAGGTCCCGACCCTCTCAAATCTTACTTTTGGCTCTGACACAATAATCGTGCTTATTTACAATTTTTTTCAAGCAGAAAGGCCTAAGGCTACTTAGACTACTAAGGCTACTCCTGGTGTGTTTCTTCCCCTGATGGAGGAGAAGGGACACAGAAAGGTGCCCAGGACAGCTGAAGGCTGACCGCATCTCAGGCATATCTGCTCGGCTCTGTGGATAATGCTCGGCTCGTGTTTGGAGAGGATGATCATGGCCGATTCACTCATCTCAAAAACCAGGAGCCCGGAACCCCGGAGAAAGAGGAGACCACCCCACGTTCACCTAGCAAGTCCGTGGCCAGGCTAGGGCTCCACTGACAGAGGTTGGCCTCTTCCTATTGGGCTCAGGCTCTTTCTGATGTTTGGTTTGTTTGTTTTATTTTTGCTTTTGTTTTTGGTACTGGGACTGACCCCAGGAAGATGTCACCACAGAGCCACATCCCCAGCCCTTTTATTTGGAGACTGGGCCTTGCTAAGTTATTTAGAACCTCCATTGCTGGGCCTGAACTGCACCTTGCGATCCTCCTGCCTCAGCCTCCCGAACCCCTGGGCTTGCAGGCATGTCCTCCTGCATGGGCTCAGCTCTTGTCTTTATGCCCCAGCTTGATAAAGAGGTAGAAGCCTGGAGAGGGGCAGAGGCCAGGGCCCGTCGGTGTTGATGAAAACCAGCAGTCCCTGTCCAAGCCACGGCGGTGTTCCAGCGTGGTGCTAGCTGGTATTTCAGGTTGAAGCCTGGAATTCCACAGAGAAAGCTGCATTAATTCCACTGCCTTGGCCCAAGAGGAAACTACTTTCTATTTAAAGTGCTTAAAGAAAAAGATGTTCAGAACCCAAACAGCTGGGTTTCTACCATGGGAACAAGGCTTCCCAGCCATTTCAAAGCAGAGACAGAATCTTCGGGCTCAGAATTCCCGCGTACGCCCAGCACATCGCGTAGTGATGCTTTGGTCAGTGACAGGCTGCACAGACAGCAGTGGTCTCCTAAGAAGCTCCACCCCATGGCTGATGTCATAGCCATGGGGACCTCGGGGCACAGCACGTGACTCGCGGTGTAAACAAACGCACTGTGCTCCAGTTATACAGCAAACAGCGCGTGCGATCCACCCAGTTCATCATGCCTCACAATGACAGTGACAACCAGGATGCTGGTTCGTGTATTCACTGTCCTACTTATATAAAAACTATTGCACTGAAAACGGCATGAGGGTTCCTCAAAAAATTGAACACAGAACTAAAATCCCACTATTGGGCATTTCTCCTAAGGAAACGGAATCCGTATGTCAGACGTGGGCAGTCCTTTGCGCACCGCTGCTCGTGGACAAGCCACCCAGTGTCCGGCTCTCCCTCCCTGCACACGACGGACCTGACTGCAGAGACCGGGACTGGCTCACCGAGGGTCACGCCAAAGGCAGGCAGGCAGTAAGATGCAGACTTGGACCTGGACCGAACCCCAGAGCTGCACTGGGGGCCTGGCTCCTTCAGCAGGAGCAGAGGGCGACCTCTGAGGTTGCAGGAAGAGCAACCTCCCCACTCCTAGAACGTCCGCAGCAAAAGCATCCAGCACAGAGCTGGGGAGGCACAGGCCACGCCAAGCAAACGCACATCTGAGACTCACTGTGCTGCAGAGGGACATGGGTACAATAAGAGGAGGATGGGAGGGACCTGGAAATGAGAGGTCGGGGCTTCCAGTGGCTTCTTCGCCCACTGCTGAGATTTCGCAAGGTGCATCATGGGAAGTCGGGAAGGGAGCATGATTTCTGGCACCCTGCATCCCCTATCGGGGTTAAAATGTTCTACTTAGTCCAAACCGAGATGCCAGCTTCCTGACTGTCTGTAAAGAGGCTAACAGCCAATTTGTGTTAGTAGGAAATCTGTTGCAAACGGATCCAATTTGCTGCCACTGTATGTATGTTTAATGTTTCCTCTTAGGAATCATCTGTGTTGCTGTGGTGTCCCCGTCATTTCAAGCTCTTCTCCCCGTCTCCGTCTTAGGAATGTGGCACACCCATTAATATTGCAGCAGCTTTTATCATTGTCCCCAACCCGTGTGAAAAGCCACCCACCTCACTGCATTCAACCTCGGGGGCCTTTTCAGCATCACCAGAATGTTCTTTCCAGCAGGGACCAGGAGCTGCTTCTTGGTGAATGAGCAACCGTCCCTCTCTGTCCACCTGACTGTGTCCCTTCCTCTGGTTGTGGCTCCCCCCACAGAAGTGGGGAGAGACAGATGCAGAGAGCCAGGCCTCCTGGGCCACGTCACGTGGAGGAGGGACCCTGCCAGGGCTCCAGCACAGCGCCCGGCAACATCCACGGCAGAGGAGAGAGGACTCAGACGGCTCCTGCCAAGCAGCAGCAAAGGGGCGGGTAGGCGGGCAACGGGCCTCCAGCAGGTGACACACTCAACAACAGAGGGGCTTCTCCTTGTCTGTTCTGAGGGATGAACCCAAAGGACTCTGGTGGCACCAGGCAGGACAAACATCAGTTTCAGGAGTATGGTGACGTCACCATGTAGGTGTGGAGGACTATGACGTCTTCAGAGCCAGGAAGACTGGGTGCGGCCAGCTCTGCCACCTCTTAGGCTGAGAGCTTTGGCAGAGCCTGTCCCGCCTGGGCTGGGTCAGACCCTCGACCACTCCCCAGCTCCCCCTGCCTCAGCTTCACGGAGCACGCCACCTTGGGCGGATGTGGGTTTGATTAATTAGTAACCCATCTCCCTTCCTGACCTGGAACCCGGGGACAAAGGCTTTAGGACTCCTTGTCACTTGTTATGGTTTGGATGGGAGGTGACGCCCAAGAGCTCATGTGTAAGCCAGTGTGAGAGTGTTTAGAAGAGAAATTATTGGGTTATGAGAGCCTTCACCCAATCAGTGACTCACCATAACTGAAAGTGGATAGGGTGTGGCTGGAGGAGATGGGTCACTGGGCGTGCACTTGGGGCATATATTTGGCATCTGGCAAGTGGGGTCTCTCTCTGCCTCCTGATCATAGTGAGAGCTGCTTCCCTTCACACACTCTTCCACCATGATGTTCTTCCTCACGTCAAGCCCTGGGGAATGGAGCCTGTGTCCATGGACTGAGACCTCTGAAAGCATGATTCCCTAATAAAATTTTGCTCCCCTAAAATTGTTCTTTGTCAGTTCTTTCAGTAACAGCAGTGAAAAGGCTGACTAAAACATCCACCTTGTCCCCAGAGTTTGGTGCGTGGCTGCAGAGCTCTCTTAAACGAGCTGGAAGGGATGCCTCTCTAAGCAGAGGCTGCGGTCAGAACAGGATGATGAATAATGTGATGGTGATGGTGGTGGGGGTGGTGGTGGTGATGATGGTGATGGTGGTAATGGTGATGGTGGTGATGGTGACAATGGGGTTGGTATGGTGGTGATGATGGTGATGATGATGGTGATGATGGTGTGGGTGGTTGTAATGACAATAGTAATGGTGATGTTGATGTTGGTGGCAATGGTGATGGTGGTGATGATGATGATGGTAAAAATGATGTTGGTGGTGATGATGGTGGTGGTGATGGTGGTGGTGATGGGGATGGTATGGTGGTGATGATGGTGGTGGTGATGGGGATGGTATGGTGATGATGGTGGTGGTGAGATGGGGTTGGTGATGGTGGTGGTGATGATAGTGCTGATGGTGATAAGGATGGATAGTGATGATGATGATGGTGATAAAGTGTAGCCACCTTTTATTGAGCACCTACAATATACCAGACACCCTTATAAGAATGAGATTTCTCTGGTTCGTCAACTGCTGATCCCAGCAAACATTCCTTTGAGGTAAGAACAGACAACCTGTGTTGGGGGTGGAACTCAGTAGTAGGGCGCTTTTTGTTGCCTGTGTGAGTTGCTGGGCTCCATCGCCAGCACTACAAAACTAAAAGGAGGGGAGAGATCCAAGATGGCGGACTAGAGGGAGGCTGCGTTCCTTGTCGCTCCGTAACTCCGGTTTCAAACAGAGGATATCTGTTTCTCGGTGAGGCAGTTTTTGCTGCTTATCGATCCCCTGGTGTTTACCCCATTTGTCTGCCATGATGACCTACAGTCTGCCAGCATATCCACGCCTTTTTTGAGTGCAGATTGCTCACTGTCAGGCATCTATCATCTGACATTTGCCTGCCTCTGGCCAGTCCATCGCCTGCCTTACACCTATCCATCACCCAACACATGAGGTTCACCTCCCAATCGTCCAACGACAGTCAGCAAACTGATCGCCGACCACCAGTAGAGCACCAGCTGCCTGCTGTTGCCTGGAATTTCACTGTTACAGTACCTGCAGGTTTGATTACACGTGACTGCCGCCATTTTGAGACAACAGCCAGGCCCCGTAGGACCCCTGGCTGTACTGACTGAGCACCATCTCCAGGATCCCACAGCCCGACTGATCACTCCCTGCCTCTGGGGACCTCACATCGACTGACACCTCCCTGCCGCCAAGATCCCCAGACCAACTGACTGTGCCCTATCACCTGGACCCCAGACCGACTGATTGCACCTGGCATCCAGAATCCCACAACCACACCAAACACACCGGACCTCCAGGACCCCTGCCGGGCCAACTGCATCCCGCCTCCAGGACCTCCAGCTGACCACGTCCACCCCTGAGCTGCAGCTCCCCATTTGCCAACACATTTCAAAGCCAGAGTGGCCATCTTGGATAATCCTGGAAGCCCGAGCTCCGATCTTTAGGTGGGGCAAAACCCATCCTGAGACACCTGCTGGAGGCTAGAAGCTCACTGTCAGGTACCTCTCATGCATCAGGCCACTGAACACTGGGAGGTTTCATTAGTATATGAATGTTATACTGTAGATTTTCTTTTTTCTCCTTTTTAAAAAATTTAAGTTTTTATTTCTTTACTTTTCTTGCTCTCTTTTCCTTTTGTTTACCTGTTCCCTCAGAGTCTCTTTCTCCCTTTTTTGCATGCTAATATCCAATGTCTTTTGATTACACTCTCACCCTTTCTATTTTCTAGAACTTCTGTATATTCTTTTCTTATCCCATTAACAGCCACATTCTACATCCCTCTGCATCCTCTTTGTCCTTCATTAGAAACTGAAGACCTTATTGCAAACACGTTTGTTTTACCAAAGATAAGATTTGAACTCATTCTGTTTACTATGACGATTTTATTATTGTCCTCATAGGGGCTAGTTGGTCTAGGATTGCATAGTGTCTTATTTGGGCACTGCTAATATTGATCTCCCCTTAAAGAAAGGGTTTTGGAAACCTATGGGGCCACTATAAGTCTATAGGGGAAATCTGCAATACCCCAGATCTGCACTACTAGAAGGGAAGATACGTGAACATGAAAAAACAAGGAAAGAAAATGATCCAAACAAATCTAGATTCTATAGTAATAGAATCCAATGACAGTATGTTAGAAGAAATGTCAGAAAAGGACTTCAGATTATATATGATTAAGATGATTCGCGAAGCAAAGGATGAGATTAGAGAACAAATGCAGGCAATGAATGATAATACCAATAAGCTGAAAGAGCACCTGCAGGAAGCAAAAGATCATTTCAACAAAGAGATAGAGATTCTCAAAAAAACCCAAATGGAAATCCTTGAAATGAAGGAAACAATAAACCAAATAAAAAACTCAATGGAAAGCATCACCAAAAGACTAGACCACTTGGAAGACAGAACCTCAGACAATGAAGACAAAATATTTAATCTTGAAAATAAAGTTGCCCACACAGAGAAGATGGTAAGAAATCATGAACAGAATCTCCAAGAACTATGGGACATCATGAAAAGACCAAATTTAAGAATTATTGGGATTGAGGAAGGCACAGAGATACAAACCAAAAGAATGAACAACCTATTCAATGAAATAATATCAGAAAATTTCCCAAACCTGAAGAATGAAATGGAAAATCAAATATAAGAGGCTTACAGAACACCAAATGCACAAAATCACAACAGGTCCACACCAAGGCACATTATAATGAAAATACCTAACATTCAAAATAAAGATAGGATTTTGAAGGCTGCGAGACAAAAGCATCAGATTACATATAGGGGGAGACCAATACGGATAGCAGCCAACTTCTCAAACCAGACTCTAAAAGCTAGAAGGGCCTGGAACAACATATTTCAAGTTCTGAAAGAACATGGTTGCCAACCAAGAATCCTATACCCAGCAAAACTAACCTTCAGATTTGAAGATGAAATAAAATCCTTCCATGATAAACAAAAGTTAAAAGAATTTACAAATAGAAAGCCTGCACTACAGAATGTTCTCAACAAAATATTCCATGAAGAGGAAATGAAAAACAACAATGTAGGTCAGCAAAGGGAGGAACTACCTTAGAGAAAAACCACTCAAAGCAGAAACCAAGTCGACTTAAAAACCAAAAATAAGCCAAATGACTGGGAATACAAATCATTTCTCAATAATAACCCTGAATGTTAATGGCCTAAATTCATCAATCAAAAGACATAGACTGGCAGAATGGATTAAAAAGAAAGACCCAACAATATGCTGCCTGCAAGAGACTCATCTCATAGAAAAAGACATCCACAGACTAAAGGGGAAAGGATGGGAAAAAACCTACCACACACATGAACTCAGTAAAAAAGCAGAGGTTTCCATCCTTATATCAGATAAAGTGGACTTCAAGCCAAAGTTAGTCAGAAGGGATAAAGAAGGACATTTCATACTGCTTAAGGGAAGTATAAATCAGGAAGACATAACGATAATAAATATTTATGCCCCAAACATTGGTGCATCCCCTTACATCAAACAAATCCTTCTCAATTTCAGGAATCACATAGACCACAACACAATAATTCTGGGTGACTTTAATGCGCCCCTGTCACCACTAGATAGATCTTCCAAACAAAATCCAACCAAAGAAACCATAGAACTCAATAACACAATCAATAACCTAGACTTAATAGACATACATAGAATATTCCATCCATCAATGAGCGGTTTCACTTTCTTCTCAGCAGCACATGGAACCTTCTCAAAAATAGACCATATGTTATGCCACAAATCAGCCCTTAGGAAATGCAAAAAAATAGAGATACTGCCTTGTGTTCTATCAGATCATAATGGACTGAGAGTAGAAATCAATGACAAAATAAAAAACAGAAATTACTCCAACACCTGGAGACTAAATAATATGCTTTTGAATGAAACATGGATAACAAAAAACATCAGGGAGGAGATAAAAAAATTCTTAGAGGTCAATGAGAACGATGATACAACATATCAAAATCTCTGGGACACTATGAAAGCGGTACTAAGAGGAAAATCCTTTGCATGGAGCGCATTCCAGAAAAGAATGAAAAGTCAACAACTAAATGACCTAACATTACAACTCAAAGCCCTAGAAAAAGAAGAACAGAATAACAGCAAAAGTAGTAGGAGACAGGAAATAATTAAAATCAGAGCTGAAATCAATGAAATTGAAACAAAAGAAACAGTTCAAAAAATTGACGAAACAAAAAGTTGGTTCTTTGAGAAAGTAAACAAAATAGATAAACCCTTAGCCACACTAACAAAGGAAAGGAGAGAGAAGACTCAAATTACTAAAATACATGATGCAAAAGGAAATATCACGACAGACACCACTGAGATACAGAACATAATGAGAAGCTACTTTGAAAATCTGGATTCCAACAAAAGAGAAACTACCAAAGACATTGACAAATTTCTAGAGACATGTGCTCCTCCCAAACTGAACCAGGAGAACATACACAATTTAAACAGATCAATATCAAGCAATGAAATAGAAGAAGCCATTAAAAATCTACCATCCAAGAAAAGCCCAGGACCAGATGGATTCTCAGCTGAGTTCTATAAGACCTTCAAAGAACTCATTCCAATACTTCTCAAAGTATTCCAGGAAATAGAAAAGGAGGGTACCCTACCAAACTGATTCTATGAAGCTAATATCACCCTCATACCCAAACCAGGAAAAGATACATCAAGGAAAGAAAATTTTAGACCAATATCCTTGATGAATATAGGTGCAAAGATCCTTAGCAAAACATTGGCAAATCGTATCCAAAAACATATTAAGAAAATTGTGCACCACGATCAAGTGGTGTTCATTCCTGGAATGCAAGGATGGTTCAACATCCATAAATCAATGAACGTAACCCATCATGTCAATAGACTTAAGGATAAGAATCATATAGTTATTTCAATTGACACAGAAAAAGCGTTCAACAAAATACAACAACCCTTCATGCTCAAAACACTAGAAAAAATAGGGATAGTAGGAACATACCTGAACATTGTAAAGGCTATTTATGCTAAGCCCATGGCCAACATCATTCTTAATGGAGAAAAACTGAAACCATTCCCTTTAAAAACAGGAACAAGACAGGGATGTCCTCTTTCACCACTTCTATTCAACATTGTCCTCGAAACTCTACCCAGAGCAATTAGGCAGACCAAAGAAATTAAAGGGATACAAATAGGAAAAGAGGAACTTAAGCTGTCACTATTTGCGGATGACATGATTATATATTTAGAGGATCCAAAAAACTCCTCCAGAAAATTTCTAGACCTCATCAATGAATTCAGCAAAATAGCAGGCTATAAAATCAACACGCATAAATCTAAAGCATTTTTATACGCAAGCGACGAAACAGCTGAAAGGGAAATGAGGAAAATAACCCCATTTGCAATAGCCTCAAAAAAAATAAAATACTTGGGAATCAATCTAACCAAAGAGGTAAAAGATCTCTACAATGAAGACTACAAAACATTGAAGAAAGAAATTGAGGAAGACCTTAGAAGATGGAAAGATCTCCCATGTTCTTGGATAGGCAGAATTAATATTGTTAAAATGACCATACTACCAAAAATCCTATACAGATTCAATGCAATTCCAATTAAAATCCCAATGACGTACCTTATAGAAATAGAGCAAGCAATCATGAAATTCATCTGGAAGAATAAGAAACCCAGAATAGCTAAAGCAATCCTTAGCAGGAAGAATGAAACAGGGGGTATTGCAATACCAGAACTTCAACTATACTACAAAGCAATAGTAACAAAAATAGGATGGTATTGGCACCAAAATAGACAGGTAGATCAATGGTACAGAATAGAGGACACGGACACAAACCCAAATAAATACAATTTTCTCATACTAGACAAAGGGGCCAAAAATATGCAATGGAGAAAAGATAGCCTCTTCAACAAATGGTGCTGGGAAAACTGGAAATCCATAGGCAAAAGAATGAAACTAAACACCTATCTCTCACCCTGCACAAAAATCAACTCACAATGGATCAAGGACCTTGAAATCAGACCAGAGACCCTGCATCTTATAGAAGAAAAAGTAGGTTCAAATCTTCACCTTGTTGGCTTAGGATCAGACTTCCTTAAGAGGACTCCCATAGCACAAGAAATAAAAGCAAGAATCAATAACTGGGATAGATTCAAACTAAATAGCTTTCTCTCAGCGAAGGAAACTATCAACAATGCGAAGAGAGAGCCTACAGAGTGGGAGAATATCTTCGCCACTCATACTTCAGATAGAGCACTAATTTCCAGAATATATAAAGAACTCAAAAAACTCTACATCAAGAATACAAATAACCCAATCAACAAAGGGCTAAGGATATGAACAGACAATTCACAGAAGAAGATCTACAAGCAATCAACAAACAAATGAAAAAAATGTTCACCATCTTTAGTAATAAGAGAAATGCAAATCAAAACTACACTAAGATTCCATCTCACCCCAATTAGAATGGCAATTATCAAGAATACAAGCAACAATAGGTGTTGGAGAGGATGTGGGGTAAAAGGTACACTCATACATTGCTGGTGGGGCTGCAAATTAGTGCAGCCACTCTGGAAAGCAGTGTGGAGATTCCTTAGAAAACTTGGAATGAACCTACCATTTGACCCAGCTATCCCACTCCTCGGCCTATCCACACCCAAAGGACTTAAAATCAGCATACTACAGAGATACAGCCACAACAATGTTCATAGCTGCTCAATTCACAATAGTCAGACTGTGGAACCAACCTAGATGCCCTTCAATTGATGAATGGATAAAGAAACTGTGGTATATATTATATACAATGGAATATTACTCAGCTATAAAGAATAATAAAATTATGGCATTTGCAGGCAAATGGATGAAATTGGAGAATATCATGTTAAGTGAGACAAGCCAATCTCAAAAATCCAAAAGACGAATGATCTCACTGATAAGTGGATGATGACACATAATGGGTGTGGGAGAGAGGCAAGAATGGAGGAAGGAGGGACTTTGTAGAGGGAAAAGAGAGGTGGGAGGGGTGGGGGGAATGGAAAAATAACAGGATGAATCAAACAACATTACCCTATGTAAATGTATGATTATGCAAATGTGTGCTGTTACTCCATGTACAAACAGAACAACATGTATCCCATTTGTTTGCAATAAAAATAAATTTAAAAAAAAACTACAAAGAATAGACAACCCCATTTTACAGATGAAGAAAATGGACCCAAGTGGTAAGGTGACTTCAGCACAGTCTTATAGAGAACTGCTAACAAAGCAGGCTGAGTTCAGCTCTGGGGACTCTCTGAAACCACTCCGCCTGCCCCTGACTGGAAGAGACAGGGGCCCAGGGACAGCAGGCGGGGCAAGAAGTGCAGCCTCAGCACTCCCTGGCCCCGGCACCCCTCAGCCGCAGCTGCTGGTCAGCCAGTGGGCCACAGGAAGACCCTTCTGCACACTTGACCTTATCTCCCAGAGGCTGCTCGGCGAGGCTGCGAGCACCAGCCTCTATCAGAACATCTGAACCTCTTGGGGACACGACCTGGTGGGCTCAGAAGAGCAGACGGAGCTGAGATGCAGCCTCGTCCCCCATAACCTCTTTCTTCTTGGACCCACAGACAGATGACATTTTCCAGTACCCCTGCCTGTTACATTAGAGGGATCCTTGTGCCCCTCTTACACTCCACCATGATGTCCTTGGGCGTGGGCACGGTTCAGCTAGTCTTTATCACTTTGTAACAAGGGTGGCCTTTACTCCAGCTTTCAATACGTTGCTCCTCATTTTTGCCTGAGTCTTCGTAAGAATTGACCTCACCCACCATGTTCCACCAACATCCTGATCACACCCATTCAAGTCGACTCTGAGGGGCTTCAGGCTTCCCCTGCAGACTCCTCCCAGCCCTCACCAGTCGCCCTTAGTGCTCCATTAACGGCAGTCAGGGCTGTCTCCCACGGTCACTGCACCACTACCCCAGCTCTCACCCAGTGCCCAGTTCCAAAGCCACTTCCACTTTTAGGTTTTTGTTAGAGCAACAGTCCTACTTTTCAGAACTAATTTTTGTCTTTGGTCCATTCTGTGCTGCAACAACAGAATACCACAGTCTGGGTAATTATAATCAACAGAAACATGTTGGCTCATGGTTCTGGAGTCTGGGAAGCTCAAGATAAAGGAGCTAAATCTGGTGAGGTCCTTCTCTCTGCACCAAAACATGGCAGAGAGTCTCCCACAGGTGAGAGATAGCAGGAGAGAGGGTTGAACACATGCTTCATAAAGCCTCCCTCTCTTGTTAGCCAGTGTACCCACAACAATGGCCTTAGTCCATCCAGGGGGACTCTCCTCAACCACTTCCTAAAGGTCTCTCCTCATTTGCATTGGAGATTGAGTTTCCAAAGCTTGGGGAGCATATTCAAAACACAGAAGGCCATGGAACTGGATCCTGGCCAATAGGATGTTAGTCAACACAATGGGCACCTTTCTACACCTGGTCTTAATCTGCTCCACATGATCACTCATGCCCACTCTCTTCCCTTGCTCTTGTGGCTGGAGATTAGGGATTTTGAAAGAGGGCAGGCAGTTCCTGATGAAGGAGCCCAGTTTCCTATGTTGATTCTTACAGGTGACCTACCAACCCTCCATGAACTCTAACATGAGTAAAATATAAACTTTTATTATGTTAAGTCACTGAAATGCCTGGTTGATTGTTATAGCAGCTACTGTTACTCATCCTGACTAATACAAAAATCGAAACTAGTAGAGGGCTGCAGATTTCCTACAATTCTGAAATGGGTGCCGTCAATATATCAGTTAAGTGGCAGGAAGTGAGGAAACTCACAGTAGAATGAATGATGGCTGTGCAGAGGCAAGCTGCATTTTCTTAGACTGTCACCTGTGAACATGGAGAGGGCAGAGCCAGGTCTGCTACCATCTTCACCCGTTTTCCTCAAATAGTTTTTTGGAGTGATCCATTCCATTCCACCCTAGTATGTTGGATATATGGGGGAAATGGAGTTGGTCTCTTTAGTTCACAGATCACTAGGTCATGAAGAGCCACAATCAAACTTTAGAGTTCTAGGTAAGAGGGGGGAAGATACAGTATTCATACTCTACACCTACAGCTGGTTGCATCTGAAAAAAATACTAAGAGCTGAGAAAATAGTTGACTTATTTGCAAGAAGAAGAGGAGGGAGTAGAGAGTCCAGAACTCTATGGGTAACATTCCTTAAAGGAAAAATATTGATAAATTATATTTCATCAACTTCTGCTCTTCGAAAGACTCTGTTAACAAACTTTAAAAGACTGAAAGAAAACTTTGCAAATCATATATCTGAGAAAGAACTTCCACTCGAAATATATGAAGAACTCTCACAATTCAAAATAACAACTCTAACGTGATGGGCGAAAGATTTGATGCTGCCAAAGAAGACAGATAGGTGGGTGACAAAGGAACACATGAAAACATTCTTGGCTAGTCACTAGGGAAATGCTGGTTAGAACTACCATCAGAACTCTCAGAAGGCTAAAATCAGAAAGACCTACCAAGAACTGCAGGAAAAAGAAAGAGGCTGGTGTTCCCATGGATGGTGGTAGGAGGGCAAATTGCTACTTTCACTTTGGAAACCAGTTTGGCAGAGGCTCATGAACTTCAATGCATGGTTACCAAAGGACTCAGAAATTCCATTCCTAGTCTTTACCCCAGAGAAATGAAGATGTATGTTCACACAAAAGCCTACCTATGGATGCCAATGGCAGTGTTTCTCATATTTCCAGTCAAAAATATAAAGGAAACAGTGCAAAATGTCCTTTGAGGGGAGAGATCCACGTATGGAAGTACCACTTGGTAAAGGGAATACACTATTTCATGGACACGTGAAACAACTTTGATGCATTGTGCTAAGAGAAAGGAGTCAGACTCATAAGGCTCCTTACTGTACAATTTCAATTTCAAACGAATTAGGGTTTTCCAGGGTCTAAGGTGGGGAGGGGTTGCCTGCCAAGAGGAAGGAGGAAAGGTTCTAAAAATATGAGAAAAATTTGTTGTAGGCAATCCATCATTGGTCTGCATCAAAAACACACAAGCAAAGCCAGACACGGTGGCGTGCACCTGTCGTCCCAGCTCTTGGGAAGCTGAGGTAGGAGGATCGCTGGAGCCCAGGAGTTTGGGACCAGTGTGGACAACATAGTGAGACTCCTTCTCAAACAAACAAACAAACAAAATTTAAAACCTATGTGCACACATTTAAGCTCTGTGAAGAGCACTCGGGCTGTGGCACAGCCCCCAGGGAGGGCATGCTCCCCACCTCGTGTCCTGGAGATACAGCTCAGAGGTGGCCAGGAGAGAAGAGGAGCAGGAGTTCCTGCAGGATGAAGCCAGAAGCCCCAGAGAACCCCAGACCAAGGAGTTGATCCTGGAGACTCGTGTCAGGAACTCTCTGAGAACAGGACCCAGCCCTGGAGAGCAAGGAGCCCCACGATGTGTGCCAGACAGAGGGGTCAGACTGCTGCAGGTCAGGCTCTGCATTACCTTCCACTCACCGCTTTCCTCTGGAATGTGTTGAATGCAACCACCCAGCCTCTGTCCCACTCCTCTGTGTTGGAAGTATAGCGTCCCCACTTGGAGAAGAACTGCCTGAGAGAGGCTTCCTCTCTGATCAGATGATGATGTGAACAAGAAATCAACTTTTACTTTATTAAACTCCTGAAATCTGGTTTGAGGGTTAGTTGTTTCAGCAACCAGTATTACTTACACTGACTGATACACATGGTAGTCTTTAAGGGAGTATGAGTGAGTTTAGCATAAGTGCATCAGCATCAGAGCCAGGAAAAAAACCTGGGTGACATCCAAAGGGCTTGTAGAAAATTTGCAGAGCACAGATGGCATGGAAATGGCCAGATACCACAGTGAGTGGGGGAGACTCTAATGAGGAGCATGGTCAGAGATTCTGCAAGCAGAAGCCACTGACTCTAGCAGTGACTGTTTGAACTGACCTCTGGATCTTAGGGATACGCTGCCCTGCCTCACTGCAGAGGACCAGGGGTGCAGGACGCCAGGGACCTGGGTCCAGGAGCAAGTGGGCACTATCTGAATTACCGGTCATTCTTTGGTTGCTTAGAGTCAGGACACAGTTCTCAGGGGGAAGGACCTATGCAGGTGCAAAGCCAAGAGGCAGTGGAGAGACCTGGGTCTCCTGGAAGCACCTCCAGCAAAGAAACCCAGTGTCCTCACCTGGGACCCAGTGAGGAAACCATCCAGGGACAGAACCAAAACCCACAGAGCACAACGGCCCACGGCGCAGGGGTGGATTAACCCCCTGGAGACTCGGAGCTGAACTGACAGAGGCAGGTGCTTCATTCTGGGGCGTCCCCACCAGAGAGGCCTTGCTGTTGCGAGAGTGAAGAAAGGGCCCCAAGTCTGCAAGGGGGCATGAAGTTGTCCCAGCCGGAGCCGGAGGAGCTCTGGGGGGCAGGAGCCAGGCAGGACCCGCCATCCTGTGTATCGGAATTCTCTAACTAGTAACCGGGGTACTGTGGGGGCGGGGGGCTGGGTCTCTTCAGAATGTGGGCAATCTAAAAATTCAAATAAGCCAAGGGAAATGTTGCTTCAAGAACATCCCAAGTCGTAGACCAAGCTGTAAATGGCTCCCTGTAACAGGACAGCTACCAGATGGCAAGTTCTGCATAAGGGGAGACCTTGGTTCTCTCTGGGTATGCCTTGCACATCACCTGGCACTCAAGATGTAGAGACAGGTAAGTGTTTTCTGTGAAAACAAGGGTTACCAAAAATACCCTGTTGTGAGTTAGATAGGAGGTGGCCCCCTAAAGCTCCTGTGTTCCTGCAGGAATCTTCAGATTTGACATGATTAGATTAGAAAGGCTCTAAACTAATGGGTGGATTGATCCAGTTGATGGGTTGATCATTGGGATCAACTAACTGGCAACTGTTGGCAGGAAATAGTCAAGTAGTCATGGAGGCACCTCACTCGCGCTAGCTCTCTCCCCAACCCCCACTCCTGCCTGCCACGCGCTGAGCAGCTTCTCCCCCACACCATCCGCCATGGTCTTCTGCCTCCTCTTGGGCCCCAAGTAATGGAGTTGCTGACCAGGGACTGAACCTTGAAACTGTGAGCGCACACGGTCATGCCCTCTGAGTCGGTCTCGTTGGGTGTTCTGGTCACAGTGGCATGAAGCTGACTACCACTTCACTCCCTGAGCAATTAAACAGTCTGTCACAGTTCTGTGGAGTGGGGAGTGCAGAGGGGGCATTCGTGTCTGTGGTCTCGTAGGTTCCCTGGGCCCTGGGCTGAAGTTCATGGTCTACAGTTGGCAAATGAAGACGAGGAGCTCAGGGCAGTGAGAGAAGAGGAGAGCCGGCACCTGCCTGTGCCCTGGGGCTGCTCATCCCCAACACTGGGCAGGCCGCAGACCAGAGAGACATTTGCTGTGGGGCACTGTCCTGCACATTGTAGGATGTGTCTTAGATGCCAGCTGCAACACCGCACATGCAAGCCGTGGCCATCCAAACTGTCCTTGGACGGTGGCAAATGTCCCCTTACAATCACCCTGGTGTAAGCTAACTCACGTGCCCGAGGAAGGTGCTGGTCCACACCTGTTATCTCAAACTCTTAGGACCCAGTGTGGTCTAGACTCCAGAATGTGTTGGATTTTGAAAGGTTAATATGTAATATCACAATGGAGTCCCAGTCTGTGCCCCATCATCCCAGATTTGAGTATTTTCATAGCAGCATGAATGAGTATTCACAGTAAGTCAATGACTGAAGATTACAGAATATTTATCAATTCAGGTAAGGCGTGGTGCCCAATGAGTCTGCTGTAAACCTGTTGAAGAATTGGCTCTACCCAGCTATGGGAAGTGCTCACCTGTAATCCCAGATACCCAGGAGGCTGAGGCAGGAGGATCACAAGTTTGAGGCTAGCCTCAGCAACTTAGTGAGATCTTGTGTCAAAATGAAAATAAAAAGGGCTGGGGTACAACTCATTGACAGGGCATCCCTGGTTCCATTCCCAATACCCACCCCCTCCCCCATAAAAACAGTTGGCTTTGAGACCACTGAGATTAAGGACTCCAGAGGAGTCCGCGAGCAAAGCGCCACACAGACAGCCCCGGGAACATGCCTGAGGTCACTTGGTTACCTGGCTGGGTAGGGGTGAGCGCCAGGACTCTTCCTAGCACCACACCTGCCTCTCTGTCTGCCTCCTCGCCTGCCAAGGCCTCGTGCTACTGAAAGAAAAGGCCGGAAGCAGCTCTAGGCCCTCCACAACCCTGCACCAGCCAGACTCCCTGGGGACCCCTCGATGCCGCCAGACGCTCTCATTCCCTTCCGCTCATCTCAGAGTGGCTCAATCTGCCCACCCATCAATCCACAGGAAAATAATCAGCAAAGTTAGCGACCAAAGATGTAGGAAGCTGGGAGAAAAAGGAGGCGCGCCTCCCTCAGCAGGAGCCTCTGCCGCGGACGGCTCCGTGGACCGCACATGTGGCTCCGAGGGTGCGTTCTGGCGAGGGATGTGACAGCCCGCTTCTGTCCCCGTTATCAGCTGACGACACACCAACCCTGTCCTGATGGTGAGACCCCATTCTAAAACAAACTCCACAGGGTCAGGTCTATTTACTCAAACATTTGTCCCCAAAAACTAAGCTGTGAAATCCATCAACCTCACCAGCACTGGGGACACGGACTTGCCTCTAGCACGTGAAGCGAGTCCCCCGCCTTTCCAGGGGGGACCAATCGGAGGACAAGACAATCCGTGGGGTGCGGGTGCCCGTGGTATCTGGCCATCTGGGGCCCCCGCTCCTCTCAGCCCACCGCGGCGGCAGGGGAGTTTTTTTCCAGAGCTTGGTGGAACTCCATATGGTGGAGATCAAAGGTGTTGCTGGGTGCATGGCTCTGCTTTATTTCCAAGCACTGCTGTTAATTAGAAAACAAGATCAGAGGCAGTATTAAAATCCAATTAAATTGATATGAACAGATTGCCAAGTGATGTTCACTAATGTATAATTGAGCACCATGCAAATTTCGGTGGCTGGCTTTTGTTTTTCCCCCCACACTCTGGAATGAGTGATGAGGCTCTGAAGTTTTCCTTCACTGTGAAAAACAAACAAGTTAACGCACAGATCCGGGGGTACTGCCCTGGTGACTGATGCAGGGAGAGAAGAAGCCTGGCGAGGACTCCGTGTGGCTCTGGGAGAGGGTGGGTGCTCGTGCTCCGTTTCTTCTCCTCGGGACCCTGCGTTTCCCAGGCCTGGCGATGGGCCTGGTTTTCTACTGACAGCCCCTCAGTCGACCTAGCCGCAAAAAATTCCTTTGGATTTCAAGGATGGATTCAAAATAGATTTCGGACAAACACCAAACACCTCAGATTAAAAAGAAAAAACCAAGGATCTAAGTATTCATTTCTTGCTTGTGACTCTGCATATTAAAAAAAGGGAACGCACCAGATTTGGGCTTAGGAGGAAACCGCCCCCAGGGTACAGGATCTGGGAGAAGATGCCGGGAGACCCCGAGAGGCCAGTTCCACCGACAGAGGTGAGATGCCGCCTCTCTCTCCGGAGGCAGCCGCGAGCACACACCCGTGCGGTGCCAGGAGGCGCCTGTTCTTATTGCAAAACCAAATTGTGCGCTGCGGCTACAGCAGGTCTGTAACACGCCGCCAGTGTTAAGGTTCAAAAAAAGAAGTACCACCAAGGAATCAGAAGGACAGCGGCAATGGCAGTGTCCGCACTCATGATAGGCTGCAGGGGGCTTTTGTTTTAACTGCTTGAAACAAAAAGGAAAGAAAGAAAAACAAGGAACTCTAATGAGCTCACTTGCAGCATTGCAGTTGGTGTGACAGGTAGTGAGGAAGACGGTGGCCATGACGTTAAGGCATCCAGAAAGGGGTCAGGTAACGTGGGTGAACCAGCAACACGGGACGCAGAGGGCTGGGAGGCATTCCCTGACATCCACTCCCAGCCGCTTCCTTCCTGACAGAAGCCTGACCGTGCTCAGCAATGCCACCTGCTCACCCTGCAGTTTGGTCACTGGCGAGCCCAGTTCCAGGGACAGCCTCTTGGTCTAAACCAGTTGGGGCAAGCTCATCGCTTGTGCTGACGATGAGTTCACATATGGACATGTGACCCAGTTCTGGCCAGTGGTATGTGAGCAAGGAGCCTCTCCCTGGGGCTTCTGGGAAGAGACTTCCTAGATGAGGAGAAAAGGCTCATGGGAAACAAGGGTGCTACTGCCGCCATCTTGCTACCATCGCAAGGGTAGCAAGATCACACATCGAGCAGGACCCAGAGAACTGTAAAATGTCCAAACCAACTCCACCTCCCCGCCGGTCAACTCCTGAAGCACCCACCTCTGGACTCATTCTTAGACACGATGGCCGAGCCCCTCATTCGGTGAGTCTCGCTGTCAAAAGCAACCCAACTGTCCTACGATGAAACACTAGAGAGGAGGGCAGATGTCATCCCACTGGTGAGATCATCCCACTCCTGAAAGAAGGAGGTCCTGCACTTGCTGGTTTGAGGTGCTCATGGAAGACGGGCTTGGGACTGGCTGTTGCCTGGTTTAGTGGACGACTTCAGGAAGGAGCCTCAGCAGAGGGCCTGGGCACAGGACGGCCATTAGCCACTTCCGCTCCATTTACAGGGAGCCGGGAGAGTGAAAATCACGTACCACCCAGTCACATTCAATTCAGTGCTTCTCAGTGTGTTCGACGTTGTGTGATCATCATTTTCTTTTCCTCCCCAAAATTTTGGGTATTTCTTTCCAACGTTATGGGTGAATTTCAAGTTGGGAAATGAGGACAGGCTCCTCTGGAAGCCGGGCAAGGATGGCTTAGATTGTTTGGGGACATCTTTTTTTCAGGCGTTTCATGTTGTTCTGTTTTTATTTCCCAAATAATGACTGAATGGTGTTTATCATCTTCCCAACTTCTGTCAAACTCCTGATGAGAACAGATATTTAAGGACATCGTCCTTAGGAAAAATATTACAAGGAACGGAAGATTAAGCCTCTGTGACAAGCCTGGGGGTGACAGTGCTTCATGCCATCCTGTCAGCTCTATCTGCCGCAGGCCACTGCACGGGCCTTGGTCACAAAACCTAGATAAAAGTGCGTAAAGCAGAGGTCCAGCCTCAGCCTAGACCGGGTAAGGAGGTTGCTCGTCGGGAGATCTTCCACAGACCTGTACAGGTGACACAGGTAGAGCAAAATCCTGTTTATCTGGTAAGTGTCCAAGTAAATACCATCATGAAGAATGTGGGAGAAATCAGTCGACATCATCATGTAGAAATTTGGGGCCCAAATATTTAAGAACTGTTAGGGTTTTCTCTGATTCTATTTTAAACTAAAACTCTGCTTATAACGCAGATAAAACTTGTGACTGACACTTGAAAGGGACTCACCTTTATTGAGAGTGGCACAACTGATTTCTCCTTTCAAGGATAGAGTGTGAACTGTCACCTAAAGGAAGGCTAGAGGGAGGCGTTGGCTCCATGGCCCCACGGGGTGCTTCCCAGACCACGGCTCCACACGGGGAGTGGGATACACGACGTCTCTCCTGCTCCTCCCCACAAGCTTCCGGGTGGGTTTTATGGTTCCCATTTTGCAGATGGGGAAACTGAAGCTGGAAACTTGTGCGGCTTTCTCTGTGACCAGCTCCCTGACGCCCGGCGCATCTCCTTCCAGGATTTACCGGAACTGTCCCTGAAGGCTTCGTTAGGCTTTTGCTGTCGGCGTTGCTGGTGGTTTTGTTGACGATACCTCCCAAGTCTCAGCACCGGGGAGGAGGCCCCAGCTGCCTCCTCTGCACTCAGGACCCCACGCCCGGCAGGGCTGGGTCTGTGTTCTGCCAACACGGCAGCACCCTTGGATAACGAGGGCAGAGCGCGATCTGACCCCGTTTGTGGCTTTCCAGAAGCCACGCTCACAACCCGTAGCCCACGCTCCTCACATGCCACTGTGGTCCAGCGCCAGACATGCCACCCGACACAACATCACCAAAGGCGTGGTGAGCAAATGCCCCGTGGAATGGCCAAACAGTAGAGAGAAGGCACCCATGTGACCTGGAAGTGTGGGTGGAAAAGGGCCTCGAGGACTCTGGCCTCCGGAATAGAGGCTATCTGGGTCAGAGGCCAAGTTCTGCCATTGATGGGCTGTGTGCCCTTGGGCAGGTCACAGCACTTCTCTGGGCTTCAGTCCACCATGGAAAGTATCCCAGATATATAGGCATCCAAAGGTGATCCAGCTTCTAAAGGGAAGCGATTTCCTCGCAGCCTCTGGTCACTCCCAGGGAGCCGTGGCACCGCAGGCCCAGCTCCAACTCTGAGCACCGTATTGTGAGTCTACCAGCCCACACCCTGCCCCGACACAGCCTGACGTCTCTGTGTCTCAGTTCCAGTAGGCTTGGTCAGGGTGGCTGCAGAAGTTGCCGGGACCAGTATAAAATGTAAAGGCAGAGGTGCTTGTTCCAAAGGCCAGAGAACCGAGCCTGTGGGGTGCTCAATCAGAGCTGGGTCCCTGTCCCTCCCTTCCAGTCTCTCTGCTCGTCATGATGTTTGCTTCACCATGCAAGGTCAGAAAAGAAAACTGGATGTGAAATCGTTGGCATGCATCTCACTCTACATCCCAGGTTGAGTGGAGATATGGGAGCTCTGACAAAGTCCCACATCTTGCCTTTTGCAGTGGGTGCACGCACACGCACTTTGCTGGAGGACAGGACACTTGGCAGTGGTCAAGAGGCCACTTCGTCCCTCCCTGAACATCATTCACACAGACCTAGATGGCCCAGCCTGTACACCTAGGCTACCAGGTGCCAGTACTCGGATGCGACCAAGGAAAGCAGCCCCAGGAGCAAGGGACGCCGTCAACACGCAGTAGACCCAAGAAGCGCGGGGACTGTCTTACCCTCGACCTTTTTTATAATGCTAAAAAGTCGAGCAGAGCGAATCCAGAACTCAGCGGCACCACGCTGGTCTGTGGTCACCTCCAGGCGTCGCGCACAGGACAGAAGCACAAGCACTGAGCCTTCCTGCGCGCGGTAGGTCTGCTCAGGCTGGTCTCCACCAGCTCCGCGGAAGGCGTGGCGCTGGGACCTCATGATGGCTGCCGCGTCACCAGGAACAGTCAGCCCCATTAGAAGCCACGGGACCCCCACTGTGGATGTGGCCCATTGTCAACCCAAAGGAGGTCCCCGGGTGCGTGGCAGCACAGGCGTCCTGGGCAGAGAAGCGGGAAAGTGGCAGCCGCTGGCCTTCCCGAGCTGAGCGGCGCACACGGCACCCCCACCCCGTGCAGGCCGGTGACTTCCGAAGCAGGGACCTCAGGCTCACTTCACGCTGGTGGGGGAAGCTGGAGCGCCTCACACGCAGGCAGGGAGCCGGGAGCCAGGACCTGTTCCTTACACCACCCCCTCTGCTCAGCGCATGCTCCTGTGTCCCAGGGGCCTTCAGTTATAAAACACAAGTTCAAAACCACAGTCACTAAGAATTTCGGGACAGCCAGAGCAGAGCACTGAGCCCAGCGCGGCCCTTTTGGGCACATGGCCAGGGGCAGCTACCCAGGTTGTGTGCCCATAAAGCCAGCCCTGGACTTAGGTACCACGTGGGCCACGCTAAACAGCCAAGCCATCGCACCGGGGACAAGAACTCCCTGGCGCCCCCCAAACCCAAACACCCAAGCCGAGGCCCCCATCACTCAGGGCCGTCCATTCCATGCCAAACAACTGGATTTTTTAAAACCCATATTTCTACCAGATGTCTGTTCATTCCAAACACTGGAGCTAAATTCTTTTTTACCCAGCCTTATTCCAGACTGGTTTTAAATTGATTTACCAAAGTACATTCAGTAAGATAAAAATAGACAAATAGCTTGGGGTGACGGAGCAGCACCACCATGAGCCCCATGTCCTCTTTCCTACCAGCTGGTGAGATGTTGTCTTAAGCAGTTTCATTTTCAAAGAAAATAAATAAATATTCATTGAAAACAGATGGTGCCTACTAATTGCAGAATAGCTAAATGAAACATGCAAAGTCACTGTTTGGGCAAAACAACACACCTTCCAAAGGAAAGCTCAGGTTTTTGTTTTTCTTTTTTTTTTTTTTTTTTCTTTTGGTACCAAGGATTGAACCCAGGAGCTGCTTAACCACTGAGCCACATCCCCAAGCCCTCCATATATATATTTATTTTAAAAAAATATATATATACATTTTTTTTTTAATTTAGAGATAGGGTCTCTCTAAATTGCTTAGGGCCTCACTGAGTTACTAAGGCTAGCTTTGAACTCATGATCCTCCTGCCTCAGCCTCCCAAACCCCTGGTATTCCAAGTGTGCACCACCTTGAAAAGATTTATGCCTAAATCTATGGAAAAGTTAGCAACAAATACACAACTTACAGTCACTTTTAAATGAATAGTATGTTTTAGAATTGCATTCTTCTGAGAAAAACAATAGGTGAATGATTACAGCGTTTGAAATGCATTTCACCTGTGTATAAAAATATACAAAGGATGTGAAAGCTCTAGATTTTTATTTCCAACCTATTTCGATTCACCTGTGTCAGTTTCCTTGGAATATCAGAATTGAAAACTTGGAACTTAATGGGCTAAAACTGTAGTCTTTTTCATGAGCTTCTCTGAGCTCAGAATGAGTTTGCAACCAACGGCGTGTTAGCGCTCTTGGCACGGGAACCCTAGGAGGGAAGTGACTTTGCCCATGTTGACACGTGTGACACAGGATAGGTTTCGAGCCTAGTTTTTCCTGTCCCTTTGTGTTTGAGCCAGTTGAACGGGGGCTCTGTTCCTGGCCACCACGACGGCCTGGAGAAACCAAGCCAGTGACCCTATTATGTGGTTGCAAAAACAGGCTCAGTGTCAGCCCCGAAATTGCTGGGTGGGTATTTGGGGTTTTCCTAGTGACAGTATATGACCCTGGGGCCCTGTGACCTCCTCATACCTGAGTCACCTCTCTACAGGCCACGTCCATGAAAAGAACCTCAGGGAAGACTTTCCAGGACATTCGCCTTTGAGAAATCATCTACGGCCACTGGGATGTTCAAAAAGGAAAAAAAAAGAAAATGATCTGGAAAGACCAAAAAGTGGGATTTTCACTGACTACAAGGAACAAGGCCCCTTAGGCAGAGCCCCATGGAGAAGGAGAGGCAGCTTCAAGACCAAGGAAGTGTGTGAGGTGCCCACAGGGAGCGCTGGGGAGCAGCCAGGTCCTTGGGTCAAGAAGACGTTCCATCCAGGACGGGGACCCTACCTCCGTCACACCACCATGCATTCTTCAGACACAGGAGAGAGAACCTCCACCATCAGAGCGGCCCCAGGAGAAGGCTGGGGAGGCTCCCAGACTGGCTGTCTTTTCAATGGTCCTTTCTGTGTATTCCCACTCCAGGCAACCAGACCTGGGGAGCAGATCCCTGGTCACCATCTTGGGATTGCAGTATACAGTATCCTGAGCATCCACAGAGCACCGGTTCTGGGACAGCACACTGGGGATACCAAATCCTCACCTGGTCGAGTTCTTACATGACATAGCGTAGTATTTGCATAAAACTCCAGGCCTGCCCTCAAATACGTTTACTCATATCCAGATGACTTATGATACCTAATAGAGTGTAAATACTATTTAGTTATTATACTGTATTGTTTAAGAAATAATGGCATTGAAAGTCTCTATGTGTTCCACATAGATGAAAGTTTTCAAATATTTACAATACAGCCTTGTTTGAATTTGGGGTTTCGGAGCCCACAGACATGGACAGCCAGCTGTGTGGAAGTCTTAAGACACCCATTTGAGATCCCTGAGAATCTGGCTGTTTGCTGAGTGCCAAGGCTTGGTGGGTCCAGGCCACAGGGAGAACCAGTGGCCCCAGGGCCCATAAGTTCTACCACAACCCAGAAAGCACTAAGTCATCAGTCACCTGCTGAACACAGGTCATGCATTGGGTTTGAAGATGCCCCCAGGGGTCCAGAGACAGCACAGCTAAGATCAAGGGCAGGAAGCCTGTACTGTTGGGGGTACTGGGGCCTCACACTGCACAGGATATAGTCCACTGGCCCGCCTTCCATTTCACGGCTGAGGACACTGAAGACAGCCCACCTGCCCGAGGGCACTGGGCCACCAAGAAGGAGCGCCCACATGTGCATCAAGACCATCTTGTGCCAAAGCTGGAACACCTCCCAGCACACGGTGGCTCTGGGCCCCTCCGCATCCTGGCCCATCCAGAGCGCGCCCCAGGCCTGCACCCCGACTGAACCCGGCCACCCTGGGTGTCAGCAGGTCAGGTCCCACCTCACCCCGAGCAACCTCCGCTGTAGGTGCGTCTGACTCCAGAAGCCCACCCCCCGCCTTTCCCTCGACACCACACCCACCACAGAGACGCCTTAGACCACTAATTGCAGATGATTTCTGTGGGCTGAGAAATCAATAACCTAACTTTCCAAGGACCCATTCAATACCACATCGCTGGGTGTGGTGAAGAGGCGGTGTCCGTGGATAAGACGGATTGCCAATGTGTGTTATCAAGTACCTTCTCGTGTAACAGCTGGAAGGTGCTCATGTCACCTCATGGAGAAGGAAGGACATGTCCCCACCTAGCTCTGAAGGCCATGGTCATAGGGAACCCCGTGTCACTCCCAGAACCTTCTGCAAGGCCTGTGGTCTCGGCTCCCCTTTGTGGAGGAAGAACTCAGGCTCAAAGGGACTAAGGGCCAGGTCGGAGTGAGCAGCTCATGCCAAGGGAGTGAAAGGAGATCCCCGGTTATCCTGTTCAGCCACTACCTACCTTCGGCAGAAAGGGGGGAACTGTCAACTTAAAATGTCACTGGGTGCCCAGGCAAAAACATCCCCAGTGCCCAAGAGAGTCACACCTTAGCAGACTGGAAGGCCAAGTGTGTGCTGGTGTGGAGGACATGCCCTTTAACTACTCCAGAACATACAGTAGAAGGACAGACATTAGGGAGTGCTGAGGAGTGAGGTCAAGGCAGGGAGGGTGACCTGGAACTGGGGTCAGAAGAGAGCCAGTGACTGACCGCTGTGTGGCTGAGAAGGTCAAATTCCTCAGCGGTGGTCCAGGTTGAGGAGACATAAACAGGGAAAGCTCACTGCAGCCAGCTCGGCTCAAGTGACCTTAGGGACCACAGGCCTCCCCTCAGTCATTCCCTCCCTCCGCCTGGCATCCTGCGCCTGGCCGCCCAGCCCAGCTTTCGGAAGCCGCCCATTCAGTGATGCCATCTTGAGCAGGGCAGCACCCCCGGAGCTTCAGAACGTTCTGCCCTCACTGAAAGGAGAGGGCAAAGCGAGGGGCAGAGCCGGCAGAGCCTCAGCTACCAGGCCCCCTGGGGAGGCTCCGGGTCCGAGCCAGGGGCTCCGGTCAGTAACAGAGAGCATGGTGGGGCCTCAGCGGAGTGGGGAGGAGCAAGAGAAGCTCCCTGGAGTCAGGGAGATGCCCCAGCTGCCCAGAAGAGGCCACATGGCCACACAGGCTCTGGGGACCAACACAACAGCTAGGCAGTCTGGAGCCTAGGGTGGGCGGAAGGGCCAGGCGGAAAGACACGCCCTCTGCTGCAGGTCCACCCCGCAGGCCGAGGCCTCCCCACGCTGCTGTGCTGAGGCCTGGTGGACGATCAAGGAACTGAGCAAAGCGAACAAAGTGAAGCCGCTTCCCTGCGGCAGGACCTCCCGGAGGCTGTACTATGTGATTCCCACCGTGACTCTCCAAGAAGGGACAGAAGTTCCAGGGCTTCGCACGTTTAGTTGGCCACCAAGTCTCCTCTCCTGACACAGGTGTTCTGCGTGGGCAGATGTCACGGGTGCAGAGAGGAGGCCAGAGAGCCCGCAGCAGAAAGGCAGGGAGTCCAGAAGGCCGCTCAGGTGTGGCTGGGACGTCTGGTCTTGGTGGCTGTCGGGAGGAAGCATGGACAGAGGCCCCATCACAGTGTCTGATGGAGGTCCAGCCTGTGTTCCACCCCACAGGCGGTGACACCAATGGAGACACTGACCCACCGCCTGCCCCCCGTGTGAGTGCAGCTCCCGGGGTCTCTTCCGGGCCCCCTGCCCGGGTCTCACCACAGGGACGGGGGTCTCCTGCTTCCCTCCCCACAGCCTTCAAGTCACAGAAGGAGCAGCCTGGAAGCTGAGCCATGGGGTCAGGAGTCCCAGCCACCCTCCTCGCTTTCTGAAAGAAACATTGGGAGGCAAGTTCTCCATTCTCCCTCACAGAGCTGCCAGGAAGACGGACCCCGCTTCCCACAGTACTGACCAGCCAAGTAACGTCCCTTCATCAGCTCCTTCTCTTCTCCGCCTCATTCACCAACTCCCTCCTCTGGTTCCTGGGGTCCCCTCCCAGTAAACCATCTGCACCCAGGAACGTGCTCCAGTCTCAGCTTCCAGGAGAAGCCAGCAGGATGGGGTTATGCCTGGTGTCACAGCCTCAGTCCTCCAGGCTGGCCGGCCCCGAGGTAGCGAGCTCCAGGACAGGAAGCTCGGGCTGGTGGGCCCATCCCCTGGACCCTCACTGGGAACCAGAACGTCGTGTTGTTATTTTTTACTTCCACGTGTCTATGGTCAGTGTTCAGAGTCAAGAGACTAAAGCAGGCCCACGAGGAGGGAGGACAGAGAACCCAAGAGAGAACCTGAGAAGCCAAAGAGGCTCCCACAGCCAGGCTGGAATGGAGGTGTTTGAAGGTGCATGGGCCTCAGCAATGGAGAGGAGACGCCAGGCTGGAACACAAGCAGAGCGGAGCTTCAGGTGTGCAGCTGTTACCAGGCGGATGCGGAGCAGCCAGGGTGGGGTTCAGAGCTATGGCTGGAATCAGAAGGAGCCTGTTCCAGGCTGGGTGGAATGGGGCGGCACCACGTGGTGAGTGCAGCCTGCTGGGTTACAGGAGCAGAGCAGGACCAGAAGGTTTGTGGAGCCACTCAGATTTCTGGAGAAGAAGAGATCCAGGACCTAAGTAAGCAACTCCCAGTGAAGAAGAAGTATACAAATTCTAATTTGTAAATAACTGTCCAACTTCCCCATTGTTTCAGTTTGTTTTCTGCTGCCATAATAAAATGCTGGAGACGAGGTAATTTACCAAGAGTAGAAGTTTATTTGGCTCACACTCTGGAGCCTGGAAAGCCCAAGAACACAGGCCAGCTTGTGGTGAGGGCCCTCTTGCTGCATCTTGACATGGCATTATAAGAAGAGACAGAGCCAGCTGCTAGCTTGGGTCTCTCTTCCTTGTCTTGTACAGCCACTAAGCCCACCCCAAGAGCCCCACTCTGATGACCTCATCCAAACCTAACCACCTCCCAAGGCCCCACCTCCAAATATCATTCATGTATGAGGTTCGGTACGTGAACTGTCGGGGACGCCTTTGGACCAGGGTGCCCATCAATCAAGTAAATGCAAATTAAAACAGAGGAATAATGTTCTCTCTTTTTTTTTTCTTACACACTTGGTAAAGTTGTTCGAAAAAGAAACCAACAAGATTATTTAGAGCAATGGTAAGGGAGCAGGCAAAAGAATGTCCCAAAAACTTATACTGAAAGCATGATGTGATCCTCCCTTTCTGGAAGTCAATTTAGCAATATGTCTCAACGGGTCAAAAAGATCCATGCCTCTCTCAAGAGATGTGTTCAAGGAACTGGCAAAATAGAGAAGGATTTATCTGGATTTATCTACAAAAAGTGTTCACTTCAAAACAAGGAAATAACCAAAAGGTCAAATAATTGGAAGTACGATATAAATAATATGCAAGTGTATCTATATAAAAGGGCATTTTCGAAGCAGATGTGGAAGATGCATGATTTATAAATGTGTTTATGATGTGTAATTCAGAGGAGGAGGCAGGAAATAAACTGTTGCTAGAACATGATCCACTTAAAAATCAACACAAACATGAAATGTGTCACTTAACCTAAAGAGCTGTGTTCCCTGTGGTCCAGTCTCAGAGTGGGGTACTATTTAGAGGGACCTGCTATGGTGTGATCATGTCCACCAAAAATATGCATTGGAAACTTAATCCCCAAGGTGGTTGCGTTGGGAGGAGGTGCCTACTGGTGGGGGCAGGGATCACAGCTCCGCCCTCATCCTCCTGAATGGACGCCTGCCAGTTAGAAGAAGTTAAGGCTTCGAGTTCTTCCCTGAGCAATCGCACACCCTCTCTTTGCCCTTCCAACACAGGATGACCAGATGACACTGCAAGAAGACCCTCGCCAAATGCTGGCACCTTGATCTTGGGCTTCCCAGGCTTCAGAGCCAATAAATCCTGGTCGTTATAAATCACCATCTAGGGGATTTTAAAACAGCTGCTCCAAGTGGACCAAGAGAGGACCCAAACTGGAGTTTCCCTGTTCCTCAACTCTCATCTCCCTCCACCATGAAGAGAATTCAAGTTCACGACTCACACTTGAAAACCGATGCCTGCCCCTATTTCCCACCATCCCCCACTCCAGGGAGCCTCCTCCTCCTGTGCTAACTAAATGCCCTTTCCATGCGGCTGCAGTGTCCTCCGTGCCCATCCCAGTGTGTGACGTCTGCTTGGACCTCCCTCCTCCTGGAGCCCCCCCAGAGCATCGCTGGGGTCCGCCCTAGCTACCATCCAGGTCACCCACAAACCCCAAACATGCAGTTCCGGGTTTAGGTTTCTGTTCACATGCTAGCTGCAGGGTGAAATAAGGCCACACTGTCTGCCTCTCGGGAGGCTTCCAGAAAGCTGTGGCCGCCCCTGTCCCATCCTGAAGGTGTGCCTGTTTCTCCTCACGCTGGGTCCTCGCCCTTGCTGTGGGAGCGGGGTCAAGCCACACCATTCAGTGAAAGAGTGTTCACTGAGCAGGACGCACCAGGTCCCGGCCACGGTTCCACACGCAGCAGGCACCTGTGGCAGCACGTCACATGGAGCGCCAGTCCCACCTCCGCAGACTCACTGGACTTCCGAGGGTGCTCCCAGCCATCTTCCAGCCATCTTCTAGCCAGCGAGATGGGCAGGGCCCAGGCCCCCTCTCGGAATTAAGTTTTGCCTGAATAAAATAAAAGAAAATGCACGTGGTAACAGACAAAGCCCATTATTTTGGAAAATTATCAAATATTTAAGAACGGATCTGTGACCTAGAAACACATGCGCTTCCTTATTAACACATTAAATAATAAGCCCTCCCAGAGGGCCGGGTGCCCGCCATCATTCCAAAGCAGGGCTGCAGGGAAACGGCTTTGGAGACTTCCAGAGCGACTGCAGTGGAAAAGGAAGATACCCAGGGCTCCTATGGCCACCAAGTCGCTCATGCTGGGAGCACCAGGCCTGGAGGCCCTGCAGCCCGCCACGCCGGGCTCCCCGTCAGCTAGGCCAGGTGACAACAAAGGACAAATCACATTCCCTCAGCCAGGTTGGTGGACCTTTCTGCAGACCCTGGCCTTGGGGCTGAGACCCCCGCCCTCATCCAGGAGTCTCTACCTGCACAGGGTGAAAAGTGGCCTGAGGCTCATTATTACAGGTCTGTTCTAAGATGCAGCCAGCCCTCTGCCCTCGGGTGACAAGCACACAAAGCACTCCTCCCGGAGCGGCTGCGGGAGCCCCGCCACGCACACACGTGGTTGTGGGTCAGGAGCTGGGCAGGCATGTGGGCTCACAGCCGGGCACACGCACGTGTGCTCACTCAGCCGCACACTCCGGCCCTGCTGGAGGAGCGCCCTGGACCCTCAGCCCTGCTGGACCCCTGCCCAGAATGCAGCGACCCCCGGCAGCGGTCAGCAGGCCTGGTCCCCGGCTGGCAGGCCGGCTGGCAGGGACGCCCAGGGAGCCGGCCTCGGCCCGCATTAACTCCCCGCTGGGATAATTCTTCTCCAGCCTTTCCTTTCTGGCCACCAAGTGGGCCTGCCACCACGCTGCTGCCTTTCATCTTGTTAATTGAGTCATTTATTTCGTTAAAAGGTGAAACTTTATCAGGGCTTACGTGCCAAGTGTGAGAAGGTGTATTTAATGATACTTCACATGGCGGCAGCTTCGGGGCCTCTCTATTTAGAGGCGTGCGGCTGGGGCCGGGTGGGGGTGGTGTGGAGCCGGCGGCAATTAGATTATGCTGATTAAAAGAGGCAACCCAGAGGTCGCTTGGTGCCAGCAACCATGGCCTCAAGGTGCGCGGGGCAACAGCACCGTCCCCCATCCAGGAAAGCTCCTGATGAGCGAGGTCTCCAGGCTGGAGACTGGGTCCTGTTTCTGTTCCCAGGATTCCCTGGTGGCTCTTGGTGAACCCCAGGCATCTCCTTCAGCTGGGGGTCCCCGGTGCCCCACCTCCCTGCATCCCGGCCACCCACGTGAGGATGCATGGGCCCTGTCCACTCCTACTAGACCTGGCCCTTCCCTCCACACCCACCTTGATAACCAGAATCATCCAGCACCCAAGGCCAGCAGAGGACCTTCCAAAGCCCAGAGCTCCACAGGTCTTCGCCTACCTACCTGCAATCCCTTCTGACCAAGGACAAGTCCCAGGGCAAACGCCCAAGGCCTTGGCGATCTGACCCCGCAGCCCTCCAGGCGGCTCTGATGCCTCCAGTGCACTCCGTGCTGTCCCACGGGGGCAGGTGGCATTTTGGTGGTCGGGTATTAGCTGTGTTCTGGACGGGAATGTAAGTGGCCATCAGGAGGTTGTGCCTGCTGCATGTCTCCAAAAAGCCTGACCCGGTCCCCACTGGAGACGAGGGGAGCACACCTGGGCTCCCGGCCTCTGGAGAGCACTGGAGGCAAACAGGTAACATGGAACACGCGGCCTGGGTTTCAGCAAGGAACTGGGAGGTGGCGCACAGTGTCCTTTCAGAATGAAACGCTGCAGGCCTAGAGAGAGCGGCCTTCTCCCAGATGCCAACCACGGGGGTGGTCATGGTCAGCGAAGGGACTCCACCTCCCACCCAGGCGCATTTCCGTTTATGTTTCGGAGATTTCTGAAACATTCCTGGGCAGCCGGGGATTTGTTTCCAAAGGGACACCTCGAATTGCCCTGATACAACCGCAGGCGGCCACACCTGCCCTCTGCCAAGCCCCATGGGCACAGCCATGCTCGTCCCTCCACAGACCACAGGGTTGATTTGGATGGAGCAATCCACAGGACCGCTCCACCTCCGGCTTCTGCCTGGGTCCAGGAAGGAGGCACCCGTGGAAGGGGCAGGAGGGAGGAAGGCAGGTGTGGACTCCTCCAGCAACGGAGGCTGGAGCACCCCGCCCAGTTCCCCAAGGGGCCAGGGCCTTCTCCCCCCACCCTTCCCTCTGTCCTTCAGGCCTGGGCTGCCTGCCTGCTGAAGTTGCCCGAAGCACTTCACAACCTGGGTGAAGTCCCCTGAGTCCCTCCATCAAGCCATCCCGTCACCAGCTCCTCTGAGCCATTTGTTCCTGCAGCCTCACTTTACAAACAACGAGATTCTGCTATCCTGCTGTCTGGGCTCTCCTCTGCCTGAATCGGCCTCCAGGGTGGTTAGAAAACATGGCTGTGCTCGTGAGCTGCCCCAGCACAAACACACCTCCCCATGCTTGGGGCCGCTCCACCCACCTCCTGGACAGTGTGGTGGAGAGGGGTGCATGAGGGCCTCCCGGAGTAGGACAGTGAATCCTGCTCCCCTCCCCCTGACTTGGAGACAAGTGACTTCACCTGTGCATGCGTCCATTTCCTGTCTGAAGGCACAGTACTCCCCTCCTCAGGTTATGGTGGGCATGTTGACAGGAAGAGACATACAGCCTTAACATGGGACCAGGACAAAGGGTAGAATCATTAAGTGTGGGAAATTATAAAGCTCATCATTATCCCGTTTGTAGTTCATTCCAGTTCTAGGTCCCTGGATGTCATGTTGCTGTGGCCCAAGTTTCCCTCCATCCTGGACTGCAGGTGGCTTCCATGTTCCTGTGGCCCAAGCTTCCCTCCATCCTGGACTGCAGGTGGCTTCCATGTTCCTGTGGCCCAAGCTTCCCTCCATCCTGGACTGCAGGTGGCTTCCATGTTCCTGTGGCCCAAGCTTCCCTCCATCCTGGACTGCAGGTGGCTTCCATGTTCCTGTGGCCCAAGCTTCCCTCCATCCTGGACTGCAGGTGGCTTCCATGTTCCTGTGACCCAAGCTTCCCTCCTTCTGGGTTACAATCTGCTGCAGGTTTATCTGACTCCTAAACCAGATGTGAGTTACTTGAGAGCATAAACTGTCATCTTTCTCTCTTCCTCTCTCCTCCATGCCTGGTCAAGGACTTGGGCAAGTAGGCCTTCAGTACACATTTGCTAAAGAAAGGAAGAAATGTGGGGGGAACCTGCCTGCACTTGGCCACGTGAGCTCACTACACCTTAAATATCAAACTCCTTCACCAATGTGATGTAATGGGTTGCCTTCAAGCAAGATAGTGACCGAGCCACCATCCTTGGCAGATGAGATCACAGCTCCTGTGGGCCCTGACCAAGTATGTGCCCCCCTCAGAATCCCACCTGGAGACTTATCTCCTGGCTATACACAGGAAACAGGAAGGTGTTCATTGCTGAGAACCCATCAGGTGACAGTAATGAAATCATAAAATTCCCCCAAAGCAAGCAGATGGTTGTGTTAGTCAGTTTTCTGTTTCTATAACAAATACTTGACATAAATCAACTGAAAAGGTAGAGGATCTTGAACAGAAACTTCCTTTTCTGTTATTATTCAATACAAAGCAAAAGTGGCTAACAAATGTATACTGTGAAAAAAACTTTCTTCTAACAAAAGATCAGATCCCTCCTTCAGCTTTGCAAATTTTTAAATAAAATCATATTGAACATAAAAAAAAGGTAGAGGAGTTAATTTTAGGTTCATAGTTTCAAAGGCTTCAGTACGTGGTCACCTGGCAAACAAAAATAAAGAGAGAGAGAGAGAGAGAGAGAGGAAGGGGCTGAGGTCCCCATATCCCCTTCAAGCACACGCCCCAATGACCTAACTTCCTCCCACCAGACTCCACCTCTTAAAGGTTCCACCACCTCCCAATAGCACCACTCAACACATGAACATCTGGGGGACATGACAGTGGCATGTACTCTTTGGAGAGATGAAGACAGGGAGTGTGGAGTGGTCAGGTGGCTTCTGTGGGCTGCACAGTTCAGTGGCAGAGCTAGGATTCAAAGCCAGGTCTGAGAAGCCCCAGAACTCACTCTCTTCCCACTGAACATGCCATCTTCCAGGTGTGGGAGACGGGAGCTGGGAGGTGAGTAGGGAGGATGACCGCAGGGGCTTCTCCCCTGCGTCTCTCTTCTATTACAAGGATGCCGGTCATTGGATGCTGAGCTCATTTTAAGATCCTCATCTCATTTACATCTGCAAAGACCCTGGTTCCAAAGAATGTTGCATTCTGATGCTCCGGTGGATGGGTTTTTCAAAGGGGGTCACTATGCCACCCACTACCCAGATTTCGATTCCTCTCTCCGCACTCCAAGTCCGGATGACAGCAACTGGCCATGCCAAGGCCTTACAATTTTTTAGCTCTTTCACATTAGACATCAGGCACTTGGTGAGGGAAGTGAGGTAATGTGACTTGCTCAATGTCACGCAGGACCTAAAGGCCCCTTGCCTTAGAAAACACTTCCAGAATTTCCCAAGACGCACAAATTCCCATTCGTGTGGATGACCGCCTCCGCTCTTGACATGGTTCAGAAGGTCCGTCTGCCTAATGGAGAGTGCCCTCAGAGTGCCTTTCACACCCAACATGCCTGTTGGTCCTTCAGGTCAACATTCACTCCTGGCCCTCCATGGTCTCTCCCTCTCTTCAGCCTGCCCCACTAAGCCCTTACTCCTCAGGTTGTTCCTCTTGTCTGTTCATGTGCTTGTCTTTCCCAGAACTTTGTGGACTCTTTGTGGTCATGCACCTGTGCCTGATCCATCCCCGCGTCCCTTCCTACTGTGTCAGCCAGGCGTGACACCTTGTAGGGCCTTGTCCTTCCCTAAGGCTACACCAATAGCCAAAACCCCAGTTTCTCTGCCATTTGCAACATGATTGATGTTCCAGAGGGAAGGGAAAATAAGAGGGGACATTTGTGGTCAAGTTGGTAGGAACCACAGAACAAGCTGAAACCCCTCATTTTCCATGGAAGAAACCAGAGGCCCTGGGGGGGAGTGTCTTGCCCAGGATCATAAAAGAAGGTGGTGACATGGCAAGAAATGAGACCTAGGAATAGAGTCCTAGTTCCCACTCCACTTCCCAGATGGAGAGGAGAGGGTGAGACCCCAAGGGGAAAGGGCGGTGGGTGCCAGCTAGGTGCGATGCCTCCTCCCGGGAACATGAGTTGTTCGATGTGCCAGATCTCCTCCCGGCATGTGGGCCATCTCTAAAGCTCCCGCCAGTGTTAATTAAAACAGATCTCTCAGCGCAATGGGCCAGGCTCTGCTGAGAGCTGAGCGCCCTTGGCCTCACAGAGGCAAACAGCACCACCCCGTGCTGTGTGCTCTCCTCGGGGTGGGCTGCACCTTCATAAACGGTTAGGAGAAGTCAAGAGTCCCTGGGGAAGGAGGCCAGATACTGCTCTGCGGAAGGGAGGTACAGACTAGGCCCCGAGGGCTGAGATGTAAAGGCCACATGGAGTTAACCAGAGAAACGGGGCAGATGATCTCAGAAGCAGGAGCCAAGAGCAGGCCACAGCAGGTGGGGCCGAGAGCAGGCCAGGAGGGCAGGCTTGGGCGGCAGGCTCTTGGGCCACATCAAAAAGTTTGTGCTGAACCTTAAATCATCGAACCACCAAGGGGGCTCAAGCCAGAGTCATGACCAGATTTCTTTCTACAAAAGGTTGAGCAGAGTTGTATCATTGGAATGGGGCAAAATCAGAGGGAAGAGTCTGCGAGGCTGCCCTTGCTTCTGACGCCCCTCTTAGCTTCTTTAATGTTCTAGAAGGACTCTCAGGATACATGGAGAACTGTCATGTTCATGACCACAGTTTATTACAGAGAAAGAGTTGGTGAAAATCAGTCAAAGGAAGAGTCACATGGGGCAGGGTCTGTGGAAGTTTCACATGTGGATTTTCTGACTGTCCTCTCCCAGTGGTGTTGGGGTTGGCAGCACTTTCCTGGTGCCAGTATGTAACAATGTACATGGAATATCACCAACCGATGAAGTTCAACCAAGCCTGGATAACCTGAGTCTTTTTCTCCATAGTTTTTATTGGTTCATTATAGCTGTATGTAATGGTGGAGTTCGTTGTTACATATTCGTACCTCCTGAGTCTTTTCTGGGGCTGAATCTCATAAATTTTGTTGGCCACATGCCTGGCTGACCTCAGTCCCCAGCCCCTCCAGAGGCCAAGGTGGGTCAAGTTGACACCACGTGACCCAAAACCCTCACCCTTAGTCACCTTGTTGGTGTGGCTCAAAGCCCATAGGCAAGAGAAACACTCCCATGAAGCAGAGAAATCCAGGGTCTTAGATGTCTTCTCCAAGGTGCTAAGGAAAAAGCTAGACCTTCCTTTAAGCTAGAACAATTGATTTATTACACAAGAATGGACTGGAGAGGTGATGGGGTAGAGAAGGAGACGCCGTAGGGGAAGTCACTCCAGCCTCCTAGTAAAAGACAGAAGTGACTGAACCAGGATAGTGAGGAAATCCTGAGGGAGACCCAAGAATGGACTGATGGGTGTCACTGGAGATAAAGACCTTCAGGGAGGAATTTCCTCCAACCAAGAAAGAGGAACAGGACTGGATTTACTGTGGTGCCAAAATAGCAGGGAGACATTACTTTGTTTTTTGTTTTTTTTTTTGTTTTTTTTTACGTTTACATAGGGTAATGATGTTTATTTTATTTTTCCCCTCCCCCCCACCCCTCCCACCCCTCTTTTCCCTCTACACAGTCCTTCTTTCCTTCATTCTTACCGCTCTCCTTAGCCTAACTCTAAACCTAACCCTAAACCTAATGCTAGCCCGTCCCACCCCCCATTATATGTCCTCATCCGCTTATCAGTGAGATCATTCGTCCTTTAGTTTTTTGAGATTGGCTTATCTCACTTAGCATGATATTCTCCAATTTCGACCATTTGCCTACAAATGCCATAATTTTATCATTCTTCATTGCGGAGTAATATTCCATTGTATAAATATGCCACAGTTTCTTTATTCATTCATCAACTGAAGGGCATCTAGGTTGGTTCCACAATCTGGCTATGGTGAATTGAGCAGCAATGAACATTGATGTGGCTGTATCTCTGTAGTATGCTGATTTTAACTCCTTTGGGTATAGGCCAAGGAGTGGGATAGCTGGGTCAAATGGTGTTTCCATTCCAAGCTTTCTGAGGAATCTCCACACTGCTTTCCAGAGTGGCTGCACTAATTTGCAACCCCACCAGCAATGTATGAGTGTTCCTTTTTCACCACATCCTCGCCAACACCTGTTGTTGCTTGTATTCTTGATAATCGCCATTCTAATTGGGGTGAGATGAAATCTTAGGGTAGTTTTGATTTGCATTTCCCTTATTACTAGGGATGTTGAACATTTTTTCATATATCTGTTGATTACTTGTACATCTTCTTCTGTGAAGTGTCTGTTCATTTCCTTAGCCCATTTGTTGATTGGATTATTTGTATTCTTCGTGTAGAGTTTTTTGAGTTCTTTATATATTCTGGAAATTAGCGCTCTATCTGAGGTATGGTTGGCAAAGATATTCTCCCACTCTGTAGGCTCTCTCTTCACATTTCTGATAGTTTCCTTTGCTGAGAGAAAGCTTTTTAGTTTGAATCTATCCCAGTTGTTGATTCTTGCTTTTATTTCTTGTGCTATGGGAGTCCTGTTAAGGAAATCTGATCCTAAGCCAACAAGTTGAAGATTTGGACCTACTTTTTCTTCTATAAGATGCAGGGTCTCTGGTCTGATTCCGAGGTCCTTGATCCATTTTGAGTTGAGTTTTGTGTAGGGTGAGAGATAGGGGTTTAATTTCATTCTATTGCATATAGTTTTCCAGTTTTCCCAGCACCATTTGTTGAAGAGGCTATCTTTTCTCCATTGCATATTGTTGGAACCTTTGTCTAGTATGAGAAAATTGTATTTATTTGGGTTTGTGTCCATGTCCTCTATTCTGTACCATTGATCTACCTGTCTATTTTGGTACCAATACCATGCCGTTTTTGTTACTATTGCTTTGTAGTAGAGTTGAAGATCTGGTATTGCAATACCCCCTGCTTCGCTCTTGCTACTGAGGATTGCTTTAGCTATTCTAGGTTTTTTATTCTTCCAGATGAATTTCATAATTGCTTGCTATATTTCTGCAAGGTACATCATTGGGATTTTAATTGGAATTGCATTGAATCTGTATAGCACTTTAGGTAGTATAGCCATTTTGACGATATTAATTCTGCCTATCCAGGAACATGGGAGATCTTTCCATCTTCTAAGGTTTTCTTGAATTTCTTTCTTTAGTGTTCTGTAGTTCTCATTGTAGAGGTCTTTCACCTCTTTTGTGAGATTGATTCCCAAGTATTTTATTTTTTTCGATGCTATTGTGAATGGGGTAGTTTTCCTAATTTCTCTTTCTGAAGATTCATCACTTATGTATAAAAATGCATTGGATTTATGAGCATTGATCTTGTAACCTGCTACTTTACTGAATTCACTTATGAGTTCTAAAAGTTTTCTGGTGGAATTTCCAGGTTCCTCTAAATATATAATCATGTCATCAGCGAACAGGGATAGTTTGAGTTCTTCTTTTCCTATTCGTATCCCTTTAATTTCTTTGGTTTGTCTGATTGCTCTGGCTAGAGTCTCAAGGACGATGTTGAATAGAAGCGGTGAAAGAGGGCATCAACAAAAATAAATAGTTGGTTCTTTGAAAAAATAAATAAAATTGATAAACCCTTAGCCACACTAACAAAGAGAAAGAGGGAGAAAACTCAAATTACTAAAATTCGGAATGAACAGGGAAACATCACAACAGAAACGAGTGAGATACAAAACATAATTAGAAGCTATTTCGAAAATCTATACTCCAACAAAACAGAAAACCTCGAAGACATCAACAAATTTCTAGAGACATATGAACTACCTAAACTGAACGAGGAGGACATACACAACTTAAATAAACCAATTTCAAGCAATGAAATAGAAGAGGTCATCAAAAGCCTACCAACAAAGAAAAGTCCAGGACCAGATGGGTTCTCAGCCGAGTTCTACAAAACCTTTAAAGAAGAGCTCATTCCAATACTCCTCAAACTATTCCATGAAATAGAAGAGGAGGGAACCCTCCCAAACTCGTTCTATGAAGCCAATATCACCCTGATACCTAAACCAGACAGAGACACATCGAGGAAAGAAAATTTCAGACCAATATCCTTAATGAACATCGATGCAAAAATTCTCAACAAAATTTTAGCAAATCACATACAAATATATATTAAAAAGATAGTGCATCACGATCAAGTGGGTTTTATCCCAGGGATGCAAGGTTGGTTCAACATTCGGAAATCAATAAATGTCATTCACCATATCAACAGACTTAAAGTTAAGAATCACATGATTCTTTCAATAGATGCAGAAAAAGCATTTGATAAAATACAGCACCCCTTCATGCTCAAAACACTAGAAAAAATTGGGGTAGTGGGAACATTCCTTAACATTGTAAAGGCCATCTACGCTAAGCCCATGGCTAATATCATTCTAAATGGTGAAAAACTGAAAGAGACATTACTTTGTGATACATATTTGTATCACAAGACTTTTCAAGATGCTAATCATCAGGCAACAGACCATGGTCCCAGGGAGATGGGAACAGAGGAAGTGAGTTTTACAACTGTCTGGGTTACTGCCTTCTGAGCTTTCAGAGTTGAAGAGATGGAGCTGAGGGAAAAACAGAGGACGAAGGGGACAGCGACAAAGAAGAGCACTGAGAAGAGAGAAAGAGCAACTCCAGAGAACCGGGAAGGCACCCTCTGTACACAGCTGAGTCTGACTAGAACGCGTGCGTGAAGGAACCACCCAGGGCTGGGGAAAGAGGCATCCCACGGGGTTCAAGGGAAGCGTGTCCGGCGCTCACCCAGGGCCAGGAGCAGCCCTGTCCCCACCCACCAGGCTGGAGGGACTCGCAATCCACCAGTATTTCCTAGAGCAATCAGAAAGGTTTGGGTTCAGTAAAGGAAAATCATTTGCCTCAGAGTGAACACGACTCTTGTGCTACCTAACAAAACTTAAAAGCAAAGGTTTGAAAAGGTCAGACTGTTTTCATGTAAATTAATGATGCTGCATAACCTGACTCAAGAATATAAAAAGACATCCATACCAAGAAGCAGAGGAATATGACCAATAAAAAGCTAAAATAGAACTTTTAGTAACTGAAAACTCTAATGCCAAAGAAGGAAATTTCCTGTATTATTCTAACAATAGATTAGACAGTAAAAAAGAAAAAAATTAATGAATTTTAAAATATGAAAGAGAATTTATCAAAAATGAAGCACAGAAAGAAAAAAATCAATGAATAAAGAACCAGTGAGTCTTGACGACTTTGAGGAGCCTAAGAGAGGAGTCCCAAGAGATGAGAAGAGACAGGTGGGAAAAAATATTTGCCAAAACATTGGCTGGAATGATTTTCCAGGGTGGATGATAACTATAAAAGCACAGATCCAAGGGAATCCATTGTACCCCAAGCACAAGAAACGTGAGTGAACCTGCTTATCATGGAATTGCTCAAGATCAATAATAATAAAGAGAAATCTTGAAGCGGTAAGAAAAAAATCTTATGTTACATGCAAGGACTAAAGAGCACTTTGCGACAGCAAACAACTTTTCTTCCCTCTGGAACCTCTGTGCTTTCATTGTTCTCTATTTTATTTGTCATGTTATAGACCCCATATTACATTGCCCTTATACTTGTTTAAATTATAAACTATTTTAAAATAGTTTTTAATAATAAGGAAAATATCATCTATCTTCCATGCATTTACCATGTCTGTTGCTCTATCCTATTTGTTTGAATCCGTATTTACGTTTGACATACATTTCCTTCTATCTCAGGGACTTACTCTAACATTTGTTGTAGTGGAAACCTGCTAAGGACAAATGCTTTTGGCTTTTGTGTCTCTGCCAAATTCTTATTTCTTCTTTGTCTTGAGAGATAGTTTTGCTGGTTATAGAACTTGAGGTCGGAAGGTCATTTTTCTTTCTAGTATTTTAAAGATGTCACTTCCCTGTCTTCCAGCCTGCATTGCTTCTGACAGACATGTGGTATCACCCTTATCTTTAGTCCTCACATATGAACTCATGAGAATTCATGGGATGCGCCCTCTGATTGGCTGCCCTTCGTGGGACGAGGCTAAACGACCCTACAGCACCTGCAGGGTCATCTCCAGGGGTGGGAGGCCATCGTGAAAGGGTGGTGTAGGCAAAAGTGCCAGGCAAAATATCCTCAGAGAAACATGTTAATTAGAAACTAGGATAAATGCTGGAATACCTGGTCACCAGGATTCTGTGAAGGCCCTGGGGAGGTCAGGAAAGACTTCCCAAAGAAGTGATGGCCTACAGGGACCAAAGGGATGAGAGGACCACATGAGAATCAAGAAAGGTTTCCAGGCACCTGCTAAGACCCTTCTAGAAATCCTGACAACCCTGAAGACCTAGCTCCTCTCTGGTGTTTATCTTTCTGAGGAAAAAGAAAATGCGTACTTGATCTCCCCACTGAATCCCAGGCTCCACTGTCTGGGGGCAGGAGGGCGTTGGGGATTTTGTTTAGATGCTTCTTCCATCTCTGGTTTCTCCTTATTTTCTGGTGCTTGGTGGGTATTCAGTGGGAGGGGATGTTCATCTTAGTAGATTCCTCCAGCGTCACAACCAGTGTTGGAGTGTGGAGCCAGAGACTTCTCTGTTGTGGGCACTGGCCTGTTCACAGTAGAGTGCTCAGCACTATTTCTATGTCACCTCTGAGACACTTGTAGTGTACACACACACACACACACTCACACTCACAAGTGTGACAACCAAAACCGTCTCCAGACATCACCAAGGTCCCCTGAGGGGGACACTGCTCCCAGCTGAAAGCCACCGGACTGATCCAATTCAAGCTTTTCCTTCTTCAGGCAGGGAGGTGGAGGCACAGAGATTCCCTGGCGGCAGGGCTTCCTCCTGTCCCTTAGAGCTCTCCAGGGAACAAGTAAACAGGCCGGAGAGAGGTGAAAGTCAAGCAAGAAGAAAGGAAGTGAGGCTCTTATCTCCCCTCTTCTGCCAGCACCAACCTTTACCACTGGGTAGAGATTCTCATCTTGTTACCCAGAGGGGAAGTGGCTCACCCAGCAATGCCTTCCCTCCCAGGCCGTCGGAAAGGTGTGGCCCTCTAGACCCAGGACAGGGTGGCCATGCTGAACGTCTCCAGTGCCTTGAGGAGACAGGAGGCCCTGCCGACGGTCCAGGGGGCAGGAGGGAATCCCTGGCCCAGTCTCGGAAACCAGTTAATGTTGCAAGCAAACAAGGAAGTTCAGTGAAGCTTCTCACACGGGAATTTTCCAAAGTAGGAGAGAAGCCACAGTGTCATGGTTCAGACGTCGGGCCAGTTTATGCAGGTTTGGGTTCTGGCTCTGCCACCTGCCAGCAGTGTGAGATTGTCTAAGTTACACAGCTCAGGGAGCCTCATTTCCTCACCCATAAAGTAAGCAGCTTTAAGACGTGGTTTTCTTTGAGGGGCATCAGTCTAGCACACGCCTCATGAGCCAACTGTCCAGTCCTGCACGGGTGCCAGGCAGAGCAGGGCTCGTGTGCCACTGTGGCTGTCCTTGCCTGTGCACACACACTGGTCGAGAAGGTGGCTGTTCCCTGAAGGATCTACAATGGTCAGAATGGTGACAGGCAGTGTGACATCCAGGCCTGAGAGGACAGGAGAGGAGAAGTCCAGGGCTGCCTTCTAATTTTGGTCTCCTCATTCCTGAAAAGTCCTCCTTCAATGGACTGTTGCTCCCAAACTCATCAGTTGAAATCCTAATTCATGCAAGATGGAGGTTGGAGGCGGGAGTCCCTACGAGGGGTCTCTGTACCCATGGATGGGGTTAAAGGGACCCCATAAAGATCCTTACCCTTTCTATATGTGAGGGCACAGAGGACTGCCCTCTGTGAACCAGGAAACAGGCCCTCTCCAGACACCAAGTCTTCCAGCCCCATGATCTTGGACTTAATCAGTCTCCGGGCTGTGAGAAATAAATTTCTGTTGTTTATAAACAACCCAGTCTGTGGTATTTTGTTACAGCAGCAGGAACAGACTCAGATACAGCCCCTATTTACTTGTCAAAGTCATACTAAGAGTTAAGATAGATCGACATGTTCTTAGCGATCTTTACTGTAACTCACAATGAGAAATACATTATACGGTACAGCAAAATCAAGTACACGAATGCAATTGAACTAAAAATTTCACAAAATAATTTGTACCCTTATTATGTTCAGTGCACTCTGATACATTCAATTCTCTTTGAGTTGACGTTTTGCAACCCACTAAATGATCCTATGATCCACTAATGAGTCATCATGACCTTCCATTAGAAAAATACTGAATTTCAGAATAAGTGGGAGAGTGATTGGTAAAAGTATAGAGTGATAGTCAGGCATGAGTTTTTTAATTAGCATTATGAGTAACATTTCAGCTAAATGTTACTGCCTAACAAATAATCCTAAAATCTAGATCTGTAAGCCAACCCTCACATTAACCCTCACAGTGAGGAGGGTTGACTGAGCTCAGCCTTTCTCCAAGGTTCAGCTAGAACTACACTTGTCTGAAAGTTTAGCTGGCTGGACATCCAAGATGGCATACCCAGATGAACTAAAGTCAATGCTGGCTGTCAACTGAATTGTCTACATATGGCTTCTCCATGTGGCTTGCATTTCCCACAATATGGTGGCTGGGTGCACAGCCACAGTGAATCAACAATAAATGTTCCAAGACACCAAAAGCACAGTTGCTAGGTCACTATGGGTCAAGCCCAGAAATGGCACAATGTCATTTCTGCCACAACCCATTGGTCAAAGCAGGTCACATTGCAGGGGTCACAAGGTCACATTGCAGAAGAGCTGGTGGAAGGGGTGACATGGCTGCATCCATCTTTGGAAAATGCAACCTACTATCATTGGTGACAGGGCAAGTCTTTCTCAATCCCAGCTTGTTCTAAAGTGAGTCCGTTCATCCACCACCCTCTCAGTTTTCTCATCAATAGAACAAAGTTGATTAAATGGGTCAGAAGACTTCCCACTGTGAAGTTTCACATTCAAGCTAAAGTTTAGGGGCATGTGGAAACTCTAACATTTTGTGCACTTGGCATTGGCTAAAATCAGCCTCTCTAACCCACCTGGATCCCTGTTTTGAATTCTTGATAAGCTCTGAAATTTCTCCATCAGTTTTAGAATCAGAAAAGACAACCTCTTTGTTCTCTTACTAGGGTGGCAAATTCATCCTGACAAAATCTTTGTGGACTCCACTGACTTTTAACTCCCCAGAGCTAGCGAGACATGAACAAGATTCTCCTTTGAGGTCCCCTTCTGGTCAACAGTCACCCAGTGAACACTTGTAACAGACTGGGTAGCTCATTCTCCCACCGGCTTGCACCAGCCATCAAGAAAGAAACAAAACCTCCTAGTCTGTTATGAAGCATCATCTTGTCAGGCTCAGGTGGAAAAGAAATGCAGCAACAACAACCATGAAAAGGACATATCTGCCAGACTTCAAGATCAATTCCAAATATAAACCAGAATGACTGCTTTCAGAGTGAATCGTATTTCTTGGCCACTGTATCAAGAAGCTATAGGCACTTAAAGCATTCGAAGCTGTTTTCTTTCTCCTTGGATAGGATCACTAATCTTTCTTGCCTTCTTTCTTTTTTTTTCCTGGGGATACAACCTACTTACCTGGCACATAAAATACTCATATGATGACACCCAGGCTTTAGAGATTTACATGAGAATCAGCAAACCTGATTTTAGCCCAATACAGAGAGCGTGCAATGCATGGAGGGAACTTGGGGCTTATTCCCCAGACAAGTCATTTCTTTCTTTCCTCAAAGAAAAATCCAATATCCTGAGATCAGATGCATATTGAAGCTTTGGTGGAAAAGAACCAGACAGGGGCTGGATTAACCCGTTCAAATCGGACTCCCCCGACCCCGCAGGATGATCTGTAAGACTAAAGAGGGTGCTCATGGGTGCATGTTCCACGCTGGGCCAGAGCGGTGCCTGTGTCCCAGTCACTTCTGCGAAAGACACAGGGCATCCCAGGTGGGTTAGCTCCCTTCTCGACTCTCAGCCTAGCATCCCTGAGCAACGCAACAGTGCCCCAGAGACTGAGCCCACCCGCACCCCAGACCCCCAGGCCCCTCCAGCTGCAGGGGCCTGGAACAGAGACAAGACAGTGGGTTCCACAGTTGCCAAGGGGAGGACAGTGGCCAGCAGGCTGCAAAGCGTCTGTACTGACCAAGGAAACGTGCTTAGCAAAGCTTTTACGCATTGTTGAGATGTCATCAAATGCCCCCTTTTGCAGACATCGATCTTGAAATCAAGCAGGTACTCTTTCCCAAGACGAAGACCCCAGCAAGGTTGCTTCATCTGATGAGGAACCCCCACTGACCTCACCTTGCCCAGGTGAGTGTCGGCCTCTTGGTTCTCCCCTAAATGATGCAACCCCAGCCCAGGCCCAATGATAAAAGGATGGCCACCCCCACTATTGTCCCCCGCCCCCAGAGAGAAGCCACCGCTGGAGCCATCCTTGTGCCTGGGGAGCTGCCCTTCCCTTTATTTCCTGGAACATCATCCTCCACAACACCAGGGGGTTAATGAAAAAAGAACAAACGAAGCAGGAGGAAAGGTCAGTGTGGCCTAGGTCTTGTCACTTCCTTCCATTCTCAACCTGTTCCCCTTAAAATGATCCTCACAGTCCAGACTCTGCTGACCACAAGGCTGCCAAAAGGATCAAAGCTAAAGGCATTCCAGAAAAAGAAGCTGTTCATGGCCCTCCCCCCACAGGCCCACCCAATCGGACCCTCCTGGGACAGAACCCAGTCCTGTCCAATGCTGCTCACCCAGATGCTTCTGAGAGGCAGCCCTGGTCACCATTTAATGCAACTATTTTCTGAGAAAACCAGACAGCTTTGAAAACCGCTGAGTTCCTGACGAGCTTCCGGTCGTTAGGACCATGATCCCATGGGCCCTGCTGCTGACACTCTTGCACACTCTGAGGAATGGTCGCACCGTGGACCCCTCGCTGTCCTCAACTGCTGCTAGATTCACAAAATTTGTTCCCTGAGGGAACCTCTGGGGGCCTCTTGTCCACCCTTGCCTCCAGGCACTGAAGACAGGCCTTGGCAGCCATTATCTGCAGAGGCTCCGCCTGCCTCTGCCATCCTCAGTGGAAGCTCCATGTTGAGCAGGTGACCAAAGGCAAGTGAGCATCCTAAATGGAGAAAGTAGCAAAAAAAGTAACAAACTCTAATAGGAATGTGATGATTTTGATGATCTATGCATGAAATCACCACCCTACAGACATGGGAGGTTAAAGCAGGAGGGTGCACATGCCTCTGCATCTAGGGGACCACTAATGAGGTTGCACAGGAAGTTTCCCAGTATTTCACACTGGGGGGCCTATTTTCAGGTTGCACTCTGAGCAAGAGATGGATCTTTATGGCAAAGTGGGTTCAAAAGCTCTCTGGTCCCTTACTCCAAATAACACTGCAGAGACGTATCCTATATCAGAGAGCCAGAGCCAGCATGAGGCAGAGGGAGTCCCAAAGTCACAAGGCCACCCCCATCCCAGAAGCCATCCAGGGAAGCAGAGATTCTGCTGTAGCCCTGGAAGACACAGCTGTGAGAAGACATGCGAGCCAAAGAAGGACTTCACAAGAAGAGTCCTGGAGTGAGTTCCGTCTGAGGAAGGGTGGGGCAGGGCAGCAGGGTGGAGCAGATGCAGACAGGCAGGGCTCTCCCCAACGCTCTCCCCCACCGGCAACTGATGGCTCTCTCCAGTCCTCAGAGAAGGAGACAAGAGGGCAAGACCAAAGGCTTCTGTGACCCTGGCAGTGCTCCAAGTGCATAAGCAGGTCTGATGGTGACTCTGGACCATCCCAGGGTGTGGGCTCACCTGTGCTCTGAGTCTTTCCATCACCTTCCTCCACACCCTGAGCCAGGGAGCCCATTCAGATCTTACAGTCCATGCTTGCCCAGGAAGACCAGCTGACCATCAGTGTCAGATTCTGAGTGCCAACATGGGTCACACAAGATGAGTCATCTCCTTAAGAAGGCAGCTTTGATCAGACAGAGATCTTTCTGAGTGCCCAACATAGGCCACAGGATGTTCTGGCTAGAAATGTGTGGTTAGAACCTTGTTCTGGAAATTTCTATAGTATTATAAAGAGTTTTCACTCCTGGTTTGCTCTGGAGCAAGTTTTAAGTCTATTCAATGTTGTAAGGGGAGTGTATGGGTAAATCCAACAGGTTTCCATTTGATGCATCTATGGATCACAGACGTGAAATGAGAGAACCTCCCTCCAATGGGGACCACACTGCAGCACTGACCAAGCACTTTTTCATCCACTTTCTCAAAGTAGGAATAGTGCCACTCTTGCAATGTCACTGCAGAGATGACTCCCTGGGACTCGGGGAGACTTCAAGTTGTTTGACATCACAGAACCGATGGCAATAAAGCAAGGATTTTGATGCAGGTCTTCCTCTCCCCCCAGGTGTGCGTGTGCATAAGGACAGCAGCCACCAGGGGAACTTAGTCTAAGTGAGGCATGAGGCCAAGCATCCCAAAACACTGGATTCGACTCTCACAACTCATGGATGCGAAGCTACCATGACTGCCATTTTACGGATGAAGAAATGAAATTCTGCTGACTTCCTCATCTTCCCAAGGACACAGAGTTTGGTCACAGCAGAACCAGGATCTGAACACATCCCTGCCTCACTCCAGGGTTGGTGATGTCCCACGGCCCCCATCCCAAGCAATTCCCAAACTATGCTCCAGAAAATGCTAGGGCTCCTCAGCAAACCCTGAGAGGACCACCTGGACATGAGGTGTTCCCAAAGAATGAGTTGTTATGGCAGCTCTGGCTCCTGCAGTGTATCCTGCTGCAGGGAGGGTCCTTGCCAAAGGGCATGTCCCCGCAGGCAGCCCCTGGGCAATGGCTGAGTGAGCAGGAGCACAGAGGCCCTGCCCTGCAGGCCAGGCGAGCACTATGTGGGCAGCTCAGCCACGCAGGCACCGTGCTCAGAGGTCACACCTGCACCCGACTTCTCCCTGAGTCCCATTCAGCTTTCTGACCATCCCTCGCCCAGGTGGGGATCCCGAAAGACACCTGTATGCTGAATTCCACAGCAGGGTCTGCTTCTGGAGAGCCAGTGAACGGGAATTAATGCCTGGATTGGTCCAAGGTAGCAGGCAGTAGGAAGCTGGTCACACCCTCTGACCAACAGTAGGAACCTGTGGCTAGAAATGGGCAGTCACCCGGCGGAAGGTGGCAGCTGCTAGTTAACCCCTCCTGGTGGTGGCTGGGCTCCTGCAGACTCGTGCTGTGCAGGGAGTGCGCTGGCTGGGGTGACTTTCAGGTGTTGGGGGAAAACAGCAACCAGGGCAGGGGGCTCAATGGCTCCACTAAGCATCACAGACACCAAGAAGAACATAACCTAGGCACTGCGGACACCTTCAGCGGCTGTTGAAAGTCAAGGGGAAGCCTAGTTCCTCCCTGCAGGCTCACGAGCAGACTCTCATCTCCTGCATCAGGAGCGTAGCCGAAGCTGAGGCGCAGACAGGACACGGTAGTCAGAAAGACCAGCTCCAGGAAAGACTGATCCCCAGCCAGAGCAGGCCTGTTATCTGGGGTCAGGACGTTGGCTGGGAAAGAGTGGGAGCCCGATGCTGGGCCATCGAAGTCTGGGCCCCTCCAATCCCTCTCAGCCTGGACATGTCACCCACCTCACCCACCCTCTCTTGTTTGAATAAAATGCAGACAATTTTTGTTACAAGAAAAAAATGTGCCCCTCACAAAACCCCCGACCACCAGGCCTACCACCAGGGCTGGGCTTCAACACGACTCATTTGGGGACATGCTGAGCCTGATAAAGTGGGAGCAGAACTGTACCCCAAAGAAGCTACGAGACGCAGCCAGCATGTCCCAGCAGGAGCCTGTCAGAAGGGCAGGCCTAGGGCCGCTTTCCTAGGGGGCCTGTGTGTAATGGCAGATTGGAAGAGCTTGTTGATTTGGAGACTCTCTGCCACACACAGGACTTACCCCCACAGCAAGGAGACCAGGAGATGGTGCAACTCTATCCCACAGCCCCTGGGAGTCTTGACCAAGCAATGCCCACACCGATTAAAGCTGAAACCCCAGGACTGCCATGGCAGCCAGTGAGGCAGGACTCCACAGCTCAGGGAAGGGGACACTGGCATGGACACACTATGCTAGGCCAGAAGGTTGGCAGATTATCATGTCCCAGGAAGGGACAGAGGACACATAATTTACCAGGATCTTACATAACCAGCTGGGTGAGAAGGCACTGCCTCCTCATCCGGCTGGTGGTAGGGAAGCAGCATCCTCATCCAGCTGGTGGTAGGGAAGGTGGCTGTGGAAGGGGACTCCCTAGAAGCCATGGGGAGGGGTGGTGCCCTAGAACTGGCCAAGGGTGACTCTGTCACCACCAGAAGCCAGGTGGACACAATTACTGCAGCAAGTGGCAAGGGAGGAGTGGACAGCCATATACATTGACAGCTTTGTTCCAGAGCACTGGTAGCTCTGCTGCCTTTGGACTTAAGGTTGTCTGCAGCGGGCGGGGTGGTTGGCCGCCATGTTTCTCTCTTACAGCAATGACGCATTGCGCGTGGGGCCAGATAAGTAAGGAGTAGCAGCAAGCCTCTGCTCACCGTAGTGAGACGTGCACCCAAGATCAGCAAAAATGTCACAGGACCAGTGGTCCGGACACCATAGATAGGACCACGTTTGCAAAGTAAAAGAAAGAGTATCCCAGGCCTGTAGGCCTCTGAGTTCTGAGGCCATCATTTGCCCCTCCCACATGACTCAAGCAGCTGCCATTTCAGCAGTCACCAGGCTGCAGTGTAAGCTAGCCTGCCACTTGAGCCATGTGACCCAGAAGATGGGACGGTGTTTAACACACAGGCAGGAGCAAACACACAGAGCTTGCTGGTTAAGCCCCAGCAAGAGAATCGCAATGCAGGAGGCCGTGGGGTCCGCACCACAGTCACATCCTCCAGAGCAGAGAACGAGGCACCTTTTGAAAAATAACTGCTGCTGCAACACTGGGCCTTGATAGACATGGAACCCCTGGACACAGACTAGTTAGTGACCATGTGTCCAGAACTGCCCATGTTGAGCTGGAGACACAAGGTTAGGCAGGGGCAGCAGACGCCCTCGTGGAACAGAAATGGCACCTCTGGGAACAATACCCAGCAGGGCCAGGGGGGCCAAGCAACTGCACCAGAGGACAGCCTGGGCCCTCCTGTCGTGCCTGGCTGTGCCGGTCCCCCCAGCTCACTCCTGTGGCTGAGCAAGGCTGTTTGGGAAGCCCTTACAAACCCGGAGCTTCGGGTATCACAACGGGTCATCCACATTGTGTAGAAAGAACAGTGGCTTCAGGTCTGGGCCTGTGGCAGTGGCTGGGCAGCTGGCGGAGGGGGCTGGGCAGCTGGCGGAGGGGGCTGGGCAGCTGGCGGAGGGGGCTCGGGGGAGGTTTGGGGAGAGGTAAACCGAGGACATGGCAGCGGCACAGGTGGGGAGGGTTTTGTGACCCACGTCAATCTTTACAAGAGAGAGAGAGAAATTCTCCACAGACTATGACACTGATCTGGGGACAGCAGAGCACTGCAGTGGGGACACCTGTGCCACAAAGCTCTGGCATACTCCAGGAGGCTGGGGCAAGGGGCAGGTTTTAAGGCAAAATGAGGAGGACTGCATCAGGGACTTTGGAGCCATGATCCTCGGCCCCAGTGATCAGGAACGTGAGTGGCGGCTGTCGGAGGCAGGTGTTCTCCAGGAAGTGCGTGACGAGGTGGCGGTGCCTCGGTGCAGGGCGCTGTCCTGGCAGTCTCTGAGGTCGTCACTACCCACATCCCGTCAAGAACCCGTCCTCCCTCAGATCCTGGCGCTTGGCTCTTTTTTCTGAGAGTTGGCACAAGTGACTCCATTTTTCTTCTGACAACTTTCACACAGGCTAATGCCCACCATGAAGCCCCCAGCCAGTGGCTCCCGTGGAGCAACCCAGGCTGCACGTGGGTCCTCAGGGCTTCCTCCCTGGATGCTCCTTCCCAGCTAGGACTGTCAGTGGGTCCACACAACAGCCCAGCCTGGGAAGGTCACTGACCAGGGCCTCGGCCCTCCCACCTCACCAGGTGAACAGCTGAGAGCAGGGGAAGCTGGACCAAGAGTCTCAGCCGCGGTCCTGACCAGCGGCAGTGGCCGCCGTTCATCCACTAGCCTGCTCTTCTGATCCCCCCGGGAAGACCACAAATAGCACCCAAGTGTCACCACAGCGGGGCTGCAGCAGCAGAGTGGACTGTGGACTGGGTACAGAGGGTGACCTGTGGGTCTCCCTTGAATAAAGGATGTGCTGCCTCAACTGCCAGCAGTCTCCAGCTGTCACTCCTCTGCAGGGCCACCTGCCTCGCCCTCAGCAGCCCCTTCCTTCTGGGGCCACCCCAGCCAGCGCTGACAAGCAACAGTGTGGGGACGGTCTCCAGTGGACAAGGCCGATGGGCCAAGTACCCACCTCACCACAGGGTGGCCAGGGTTGCATCGGCTGAACTTCTTCTTCTGCGTGCCTCCCAAGCCCTTCCCCAGTGAGCACCCTGCCTGTCAGGCTCCACCAAGGCACCTGCCCCCAGACAGGCCAGGCTGCAACTGCCGTGGGCAGGGGGGCCAGACTCCACCGTGGGGGTCAGCTTCTCGTTACTGGAGTTGGCTTCTAAGGAGGGAAGGGGCTGGGGCTGGGGCTCCGTGCAGGGCGCTCGCCTAGCACGTGTGTGGCTCTGGGTTCCATCCTCAGCACCACATATAAATAAACAAATAAAAAAAGCATTCTGCCCATCTACCCAAAAAAATTTTTTGAAAAATAACATGACCTGGCCCAGCACCTGGAGTCTTTGAGGATGGAGTTTCAGGTCAATTTTGGTTTTTCTGAAAGAGGAAGGGGCTACTCTGCCCACAGTGGGGGAGCTCTCGGCCCATGATCAATGGCTCTTGCTGCTCTGGGCCTGCAGCAAGCAGCACAGGGGCAGCTGGTGGGGCAGAACCTCACCTTGTGGCAGCCAAGAAGAGAAAGAGGAAGAGGAAGGGCGGGGTCCTACTGCCGCCTCACTCCAGGGCACTGGCCCCGCCCTCTGAACAGAAGTCTCCCACTAGGCCCCGCCTCTTAAAGGCTCCACCACCTCCCAATAATATCTTGCTATGGACCAAGTCTTTAGTGTCTGAGGCTTTGGAGGACACCCAGGTATGAGCCTTTGGGGACACTACAGGTATGGACTTTCGGGGACACCCCTGGTATGAGCTTCTGGGGGACATTACAGATTCAAACAGTAACACACCCATGCTGCCAGGCCTTGCCAGTCTTAGATTTTGAAATGCATTTTTAAAAGGAACCCTCTGCTGAACCCCAGACCGTACCATTTCCCTGCACAGCCCTGTCCCTGATGGCAGAGTCCCCAAAGAACTGAGAAGAAACAAGAGAAAGAAGGAAGCCTCGCAGACCCTCCGAGGCACACCCTCCGAGGCACAGGCCCTCCTTTGCGCTGGGCCCCCTCATCGCAAGTGGGGCACATGCACATGCACAGAATGCACAGGCCTGCACACACTCTGCACTGGGCTCACTCTCCCCCAGGGGCTGGAGTGGCCCACCTTGGGAGCCCCGGGTGTTTGCCCAGTGATGTGTCTGAGTGGGCAGGTGGCTTGCGCAGAGGCACCCTGAGCAGGTGGAGCCAAGTGGAGTTCTGATGTTCGTGCTGTAGAAGAGTCCCGAACTCAGGCGAAATGATTCCTGCTACTTCATTCTTCTCTTTTGAAATTATCTTAGCTCTCCTAATTCCTTCCCCTTTCCATGTAAATTCTAGAATACAAAATACAGCTGGACTTTCACAGGAGTTGCGTCAAATCTCCTCGATCAGCAGGTATACGTCTTGCATCTTTTTGGTCCCTGCACACCCCACGCCTACCTGTCCCACCTTTAGGCCTTCTCTGATCTCTTGCATCCAAATGTAGTTCTCAGCACTTAGGTTCTGTTGGATCCGTATCTGAGTATTTTTGAGCATTAACAAGTGGTCTTCTATTTATAATTAATGGCATAACAAATAGAATTGCATTTTCCATTTATAATAACAGTATAGTATGTCCAATTTAAACAAATTTATATAGAAAAATGTGAATTGATTTAAATCAATATGAAGCGAAGAGCAGTGGACTGTGCCCAGGCAGGACCTGAGCAGCCGTCTGCGATGCACCCTGCCCAGGGCCGTGCGAACTCGCGCTAGCCTGCCAGGTGGATCTCCCAGCTTCATTTATACAGAAGAAAATCAGGGCTCCGAGAGAGGAAGCAACCCGGATCAAGATCACACCGAAAGTAAGGCAGAGCTGGGAGTCGACCCAAGCCTCCTGCCCAGGACTCCCGCAGCCCCATCTCACCCCCAGACCAAGGAAGAACATGTCGTCCAGCTGAAGGTACTAGAGAGGGCCCCTGGGCTGCCAGGAGGAGTGGAAGGCAGAGGACTCTGGCTGTCAGCGCTGTCATGATGGCCCCAGAGGCAGTGCTTTAGAGACGTGGCACTTGCCACGGGAGGGAGGCAGGCTGTAGGTAGAGACTTGGAACGGAAGCGGCCCTCCACCCAGAGGGTCTTCCCAAGCCCCCTGAACTAACTCACCCAAGCTGCTCTCTGTGCTCAGCCACCCTAATTGGTTTTATGCAGACCGCCTCCTCAGATTGAAAAAGATCTCTCCCTCCCAAGATGCCTCATGACATCACCCCCCTGGGGATCCTGGGAAGATGTCCTCCCATTTGATGAAAGAGGTTAACTCCATGATCTGCCCCTGCTAACGTGTGATTGACGGCGTCTGGGGGACACAGACTCACTCAGCACAGTTGAGAGTGGCCTGTTGCTTCCCAACCATTTTTACGAATCACTTTAAAGCCCATGGACCTTTCACAGGGCACCAAGGGACAGCCACCCTGGGACGGCAGCTCCCGGCCTTGTCACTCTTTCAGATCACCCAGCTCACCATGGAAGCTGTTCAGCTCACTGCCCACAGAGGATAGTGCACGGTTCTGGGACTGGAGCTGACACCCGGTCCCAGGGTCCTGCACCAATGAAGGGTCCTGCACCCCCCACACACGCAGGCACACACACTATCTCCTACACACCTACAGAGACCATGAGAAGCAGGTCCTAGGACGGCACAGGCGCGAAGCTCCGTACCAGCAGAGGGTCTGTAAGCCAGCCTTGGCCCCAAGCTACGGCACGCCTGTGCCCACCTCTTCCAACTGATGTCTTCTCCCTGGTCCTCTCCTGCACAGCGGTCACTCTTACCAAAGGGGCACGTCCCCAGACCTCAGTGGACGCTGAAAATCTCGGGTAGCACCGAACTCTGCACAGCTGCTCCTCCAAATCCAGATTCAAAACACAGATTGAAAATCTGAGGAAACAAATTGCATCCATGCTGAACATGTGCAGGTGTTTCCTGGTCACTGTGTCCTAAACACACAGCGTGACAGCCATTCGCACAAGGGTTCCCACCGTATTAGGTCTCATACGTAACCTAGAGGCAATGTAAAGAGTACAGGAAGACGTTGTAGGATATGCCTAAACACCACACGGATTTATACCAGGGACTTAAGCTTCTGCAGGGTCTGCAGGGGTTTCTGGAACCAATTCCCCATGGATTCCAAGGCCAACTGTATTTTTACTGCATTTTTCCCCTATGCACACATATCTATGACAAAGTTTAATTTATAAATTAGGCAAATAAGAGATTAGCAAATACAATAGAATAATGATAACAATATACTGAAACAAAAGTTATGTAAATGTGGTCTCTCTCTAGCTCAAAAGATTGTATTGTACTTTTGCTTTTTCAATTAAAGAAAGCACGTTAAGTTCCCCTTTGGCATAGCTGATTTGCCAGCATCACTACCCTTGTATTTGAGATCCTCATTAAGTAAAATAAAGTCAATCAAACACCAGCAGAGTTGATGCAATAGGCAATTTGATAACCAAAATGGCAAGTGATTAATGGGTAGGTAGTGTATAGAGCGTGGATACACTGGATGAATCTCACACCAGTGGGATGGAGCAGCACAGCACAAGATTTCATTACGCTCCTCACAATGGCTTGCAATTTAAAACTTATACGTTATTTATTTCTGGATTTTTCCATTTAATATATTCAGACTGCAATTGACCCCAGGTAACTGAAACTGAAAAAAATGAAACCACAGGTAACATGGAATTGTTTTAACCATAGTTCACCCTTCAAGAAAGTGGGAGAGAGGTGTATGATGGAGTTTGTCCTGGGCCACCCAGACTTCAGGGACAGCGCCAACCTGGAGTCCTTTCCACCTCCCTCCCTGTTGTCGCTCACAAATCTAACAGCTCTCAGCAAGGTGCTGCCAAGCACAGGTATGTGAAGACAGCTCTTGCAATGCTTCCGTTGTTGTTTAAAATAATTGTTTTAGAGATGGATTTGGGATCTTTTTATAACTTGAGCCGGAGCTGGTCCCTGGAGCAGCACTGCAGTCAAGGACTTGACATCCCAACTGCTTTGTTTTAGGAGAGAAAGTTGGGAACCTGTCACCCCCACAACCTGACATTTCATTGTCACAGCCACCACGGGGCCCTTCATCCTTATGGGTGACTGAGTACCCTTGAAGCATCAGTGGGTTTGGTGTCTGCACAGGACCATGGAGGGACAGGTCCAGCTGGCTGCTGGAAGCCCATGCTGACCCAGGGCACCAGTGAGTCCTAAGAGGTGTGGGGTGGGTGCTGGTGCCATAGTGGGAGACAGCGTCCACCTAGGGTGGCCTTGGAGAGGACACATGCTGGTCCCCTCTCAAGGGCTGGGGCCCGGAGCGCTCCTGGAGAAGAGGAGAGGAGGCGGGCAGCAGTAGGGGACCTGCTTTGCTCATCACTAATCTTGAAAAGGCAAGCTCTGTGGTGACCATGACCAGCTCCATCTCTCCTACACCCAGCAGGGCCTGGAATTAGATGCTGCTGGTTTGATTCTGCCAAGAGAGGGAAGGAGACAGAGGGCAAGCCAGGGGAGGGCAGGGGAAGGAGCTTCCCCTGGAGGGCTCCTCTGTTCCTCGGCACCTCTTCCTCCCGGTTCTTCCAGCTCCCACCTTGGCCCCGGGAGACTCCCCACCTCCCTGCCCCTTCCACAGCTGCATGGCCGCTCCAGGCACCTGGGGCTGCTCAGATCCCGGCTCGGTTCCCGTGCACCCCTCTTTTGTTCACATCCAGGTGCCTGAGCTCTAACTGCAGGAGGACAGCCTGAGGTTCAAGACAGCTGCTCGCCCAGGGTCCCGCACTCCTCACGTGTCCCCCCAGGGAAGGGACAGACGGGCCGCTTCTCCTTTCACAGGCCTGATGGTGCAGCAGCTCCTCCGGGGGTATGGGCACCCTGGGCCGTCCTGGCCGTCACTGAACCTGTCTGGACTCAGCCTGGAAGTGGAGGAACACAGCCTGCGTGGGCTGGAGAACCACCGACAGGAGGCAGGGCCACTTCCTGGGCGTTTAGTCAAATGGGTGCAGGACAGTGGGTTTTACCAATTTTCCACTCAGGGGGCAGAAGAACAGTGGAGAGGAGACTTGGTCTAAGTCACCCCAAATTTTAGGGATAACTCCCATCTGGAGCCCCTGACTCTCTGACCCCTGACTCTCTGACCCCTGACTCTCTGATGCAGGTGATGAGCTGGAGACCAGGGTGCTCTGGCAGATGCAGGAGGTGGCTGTGATCCACACTTGGGCTGGGAGGAGGACAAAGAGGAGGAGCTGGAACCACAGGAAGCTGGGAGGTAGGATCACACTGGGGACTCCAGGAGAGGTGTGCAGCCCGGGCAGTTGGTTATTTTTAGAAGGATCTGCTCTGTGGCCCTGGGCAAATCCCTGAACTTCTCTGAACCTCAGTTCCCAGCGGTATAAAACCAAAGTATCAGCCCTGGCTCTGCGACTTCACAGGTATTAAAGTCCATGAAGTGCCACTGATATCCTCTATCTCTGTCCATGAGGCAGGACTCTGGGGCACACGGCCCATCCTCCTCAGGAGCGAATGCAGGGCTCAGTGAGCCACGCTCCCCAGGGGAGAAGGGGCTCTCTCTGCCTCCAGGGCCGCGCCCTGTCGTGGCCTCGGGGAACGCTGCCTGCCCTACCTCGGTGCAGACACTGGCCTGAGCTGGCTGGGGGCCCCCAAGCCCCCTGTGCTGGTGGGAGGGCAGCCTGCCCAGCCAGTGTGTCGTCCCCGGGCTGTGCCAAGCGGCCCTGAGCAGACCGCACGAGGAGCTGGCCACGGCCTGCCAGGCCCACCAAGCCCTGCCCGCCTGTTTCTCATTTAGAGCGAGCGCCGGCTGCAGCCCAGACATTCCAGAGGGGACAGTCAGACGCCAATCCCGCCCAGGGCTTGGGAAACGAGGCTGCAGGCAGCCCGTGGTCAGGAAGCCCTGGAGTGGCTCCCCTCCCCGGTCCACACGTGGGAAGTCGCTTAACTCCTCAAGGAGCGAAGGCCAGGAGCGCGCAGGCCAAGCTGCACCCCTGCTCGGGCTGACGTCTTCCTCTCCACCCCACGTCTAGCTGGGACTCAGGTCTTCCTGCAGGAGGAGACACTGGGACTATACAATTGCCACCCATCAGGTGCCCCTGCTGGGGGCAGTGAGGTCCCCACGCCCCCCCCCAGAAGGTGCAGGTGGCATCCCTCGGGCTGTCCCTGGAAGAGCTGCCCTTGTCACAGCCCCGAGTGAGTTAATTATAGATTGCCGCCTAATGACATAAGTGGCGTTCCTGAATTTCACCAAAGTGACAATTTGCCATCCACATAAAGCCAGCTGCCCGCGCTGCTGGCCCACCAGGCATGGGGCACGAAGCTCCTTCTTCTTCCCAGCCCCGCCCTCCGCCTCCTGCCCAGCACCTGGATTATGCTCGCCTGGCTTGCTAGTCAAAATAATCCTTCCTCCTGCCAGGACCGCCATTCAGCCCCCAAAGACAGGGCTCTCCCTTGTTTCCCTTATTATCCCCCCAACCCCACTTAAAAGTCCTCGCGAATGGAACCCAGGGCTATAAAAAAAAATACTTTCACAGTGTGGTCGTTCCTCAGAAAATTAAAAATAGAATATGATCCAGCAATCCCACTCCCGGTACATACCCCGGAAGAACTGAGAGCAAGCGACTGTGCATCCCTGTGGGTAGCAGCGTCACTCACAATAGCCAGGAGGTGGGAGCAGCCAGTGTGTCCCTCAGCAGATCAATGGGTAAGCGCAACATGCTCTATTCGTACAACGTAATATTACTCAGCCTTGAAAAGGAAGGACATTCACCTCGGACAGGGCGAACCTTGAGAAAACCACGCTCAGTGAGATTAACCAGCCACAAAAGGACACACGGTATCTGGTTCCACTTCTGAGGTCCTAGAGGAGTGGAAATCAGAGACATAAAGTAACAAGGAGGTTGCCAGGGCTGGGGGAGGGGAATGGGGAGTTAGTGCTCAACGCGTGCAGTTTGGGTTTGGGAAGGTGAGAAAGTTCTGGAGAGACAGGTGGTGATGGCTGTGCGGCGTGTGTACGTACTTCCTGCCTCTGAACCGCACCCTTGAGAATTTACCATTTACAATGGTACCATGGAAAATGCCATCTTATGTGCATTTTTGCACAATAAAAAAAATTTGGTTTAAGGAAAAAGAATAACACAGCAGTTCCCCAGACTGCAGGCTTCCGGGTGGATGTGGTGCGGAAGAACTCAGTCTTCCACATGCCCTGGCACCCCAGCATCCCAGGGGCTGGAGCTCAGCCCTCACGGAGCCTGAGGACACGCGCCCTCCAGAGCAGGCGGAGGATGGGCGTCGGGGCCAGTGCTCGAGCCGGAGCCGGAGCCGCTCTGGAGACAGAAGATCCCGTTCAGCAGGGAGGCTCCCCCGCCCCGCCCCCGGCCCCTCGCCACCTGCAACTGGGGAAGGAGCAGCTCGGTTCCTCCTCGTCCCTACCTGCTACACAGAGGACAGGGACAGGCACTGGACAGGGAGCTGGCCGTGGTCATGCTGCTCCTGCTCCAGGCCCCTCACGCAGAGCACGTCGGGAGGGCTCAGGGGTGGTGGGAATAGATGTCTTCACACCACTGCCCTGCCTTAGTGGAGCCCAGGCTACAGAGGTTGACCCAGGCCAATCAGAATACTGAAATCACACTACCAGCTGACCAGACTGCACTACAGATGGACTTGTGACCCGAATGGGCATGTGGACTCCTGGCCTTTTCCTGGAATGATTGAGGAAAACACTACTGCTTTCCTCAAAGAAGCATGAGCTGCCATCTACTCCACCTTGTAGCTAATCGAGCCAACAGAGACGCTCAGGAGTGATGGGGGAGGCGGGCTGTGTCTGAGTACCTGGATCCAGCCATGCCTGAAACCAGATTCATCTCCTGGCCTTGAATTCCATTTTCTCCTTGAGACACTTTTGCACAGGGTTTCTTTCTGATCCAGAGGTGGATCTTACTGTCCAGGCCAGCTTTTGCCCAGTGGCTCTCCCTCACCCTGCATTTTTTAGGGTAAGGGAGCTGCTCTGACCCACAGCCTCGTCCTCCAGGACCCAGCACTGCCAAGCAGCACTTCTGACTCCAGCAAGGAAGCGGGGCAGGCAGCTGGGCTGGCTCCACCCAGGTATCTGGGACCCCAGTTCTGTCCATCTAGGATCTATTACCTGCCAGGCCCCCAGGGCTCAGAGGTTCTGCTGGGGTCTCTGCATCTACTCCAGGAAAGGAAGGCCAGCAGGTCCCCACTCACGCCCCAGCTGTGCTGTGCACCTCAGACTGGACACGGTATTTGCCTGGCACCTGCTCACCTGTCCACACTCCTGACTCAACCTCAGTTTCAGTCTGGAGGTCTGGGGAGACTTTGTCCTCCTGAAAGTCCTGACTTGGTTTGACCTCTGGCCTCCAGGCACAGCAGGACCAACACTACCCAGCCCACCTGCCCTGGGGTCCAGGTCTGTGGGGCCGAGGGGGCAGGGATGGATGAGAGCTAATGCCCAGGATACCTGGAGTGGCCACTCCTGCCCCCTGGCCTTCCAGCCCTCCCCCTGGTCCTCCTCTCTCCGTTTCTGTCCAGGCAGGGCGCTCCAGTGAGACCCGAGGGAGACTTGCCAAGCATGTGGTTGACAGCGCATCACACAGGTGGGCCTCTGAGGACCAGTGCAGGAAAGCACCTCTCCCGGGGTCCCTCTGGGAGTGACAGGGCTGCCCAGACAGGCTCCTCCCTCCCTGTCCAGCGCTCATCCCCTGCCCTGCTCCCACCCAGGTCCTTCAGAGAACCGACTGAAAGAAGCCTACGTCCAAGGAGCATCAGCTGAGCGCCCAAGACTGGCGATGTCACCTTCTCCATCTTTCCTTCATCAGTTCCCGACTCCACGGCAAGAGGAGGCTCAGAGAGGTGGCAGAGCATCTCCAGGCCTCGGGCAGAGCCAGACCTGGCTCCACGCCCGCCTGCAGCGTCCTGCCCGAGTCCGGCGCCCACAGGAGCCTGGCACTCACCCCCTGCTCCGAACCCCGCGCTCAGCTCCAGCGCCCCTGGACGCCGGCTCCCGGGAGCATGTGAGCTGGGCTCGTGCCGAGGAAACCAGGGGGCAGCCGGAGCGAAACTCCCTCACACAAAGGGGAGGAAAGAAAGAGCGAGGAAGAAAGAAATGGGAGAGGACGGGGCTCCCAGGAATAAAGGCCCAGAACAAAGACGGCTAATATTACCAGTTAAAACCCCAATTCACTGTAAACTTTAATTCATCTGCTAAATGTCAGGCGCTGTTGGCTGGAGCCGCCGTTTCTGTACCTCTCCTTGTTATTAATCCGTACTTCGCGGCAGTGGGAATTAGAAGCTCCGTAATGATACCCTTCCCGGAGCACTGGGGATGAAAATTCCTGTTTGAAATTTCGGGAGAATTCTATTACGGCTGCAGCACATTTTATAAAAGGCCGCCGTGAGGAGCAAAGGCCCTCCTTGCTGCCCCCGTGGCTGCTGTTCTTGGGCCAGGATGGAAGGCCGTGGAACGTGGCCATGTGTGGTCAGAGCCCACGTGGCCGACGTGGCCAGGACTGGAAGCCAGGAGTCTGCCAGCCTCCACAGCCTCCCGTCAGCCTTCCTTGACCTCTCCCTCCCTCTCCAGAGCTGAGCAGGGAGCTCCCAGGCAGGGAGCACCAGCAGGTGGCCCAGGCCCTGACCCCATCCCCAAACCAACACAGCGACACGAGGCAGCAGGCCTCGGAGGCAGGAGTGTGGAAAATGAAGTGCAGCCTTTGTTTGAGATGTGCTTCCCCAGCGCAGGGGCGGGCTGTCCGTCAGCTCGGCTCTCCTGTTTCCCTCTGGGCTCAGGAGGAAGGTGATATCACCCTGTTTGTGGAGGCCTCACGCCCCTGTGCCCCGCCACGCACGCCAGGCTTGGTTGGCAGAGAACGTTTCAGAACCCAGACCTGCCCACTGACCCCCGCCCCAACACCTCCCTTCCTGCCTCCCACGTCATCAGCGGACATCACACAGCCACTCAGCTCTCCCCCAGCTACCTCGCCGAGCCCCTCCCTCCCTCGCTGCCTCCACAGGCAGGCTCCTCACTCCCCCGGGCTGGCTCTGCCGCCCAGCCCTGCAGGCCAAGCCCATGCAGCTCTGCGGTCACCTCCACAGTAGTGCCGCTGAGTTCTGAGCCTGCCCCCATCAGTCTGGCAGGCCCTTAGGTCAGGATTGCGTCCAACTCATCTTTATGCTGCCAGTCCCTGGCACAGGGCCTGGCACACAGTAGGTGCCCAGCGGAACTTTGATGAAGAAAAGAAACACGGTGAACTAGACTCAGTCCCTCCAGCCGAGTGGCTTGAGGCTACCAGAGGAGGGCGGTTGTTCTGTGATGCTTCATCACGGCTGGCTTGACCACATGTCCTAGGACCCCAGTCCCCGCAGGTGTCCCATGAGGGTGGACATGAGGGTCATCTTCACGTGGATTCAGAGGCAGAGGTGAAGTGGCACTCCCTCTTGAGCATCGGCCTGGCAGCTCGGAGCAGGCCAGCTGGACCCCTGCCCCCAGCCCATGCTCCTGAGCTGGGGTGTGTTTGTGCTGTGACGTGGGGCACCAGCTTCTTCAGGCAGGAACCCCTGAAGGGTGAGCACCTTAGGGCTAGAGGCAGCAGGTTCCTGTATGTTCTGGAATATTCCAGCACTGGACCCAGCTGACACCTGACCTCCGCGCTGCCCATGTTGCTTCCCAGCCTGCTGCACTTGAGACATGAGCTCCAACCGCTGAACCAGCTCCCAGCTGGGGCGAGGTCGAAGGCCCTCAGCAGACCCCGTTCTATGTTCAGGGAGGCCTCCCAGGGGTTCTGCTTCTTGGGCCAAGCGCTGTCTGCCTCAGAAGATGGGCCACCACTAGCTGTGCCCCTGGACGCCAGCACACAGAAGCCCAGCGTTGTTACTGCCAAAGCACCCTGGGAGCAAGAGGGGGCTGAAACCTGGGACCCTCCTAGGCAAGGAGGACGGCTAGAAGGAGTTCAGGGAGACCCAGCAGGAGCGGCCTCACCGTGGGGAAGGGGTGCACCCGAGGTCCCCAGCTCGGGCTCGCAGGCCTGCAGGTGATAAAAACCCAGCTGCGGGCTGCTCAGCCTTCCCGGCGCCTGCAGTACCCGCCCATCATGGAGAATGAAGGGCGGTCAAGAGAGAAAGTTCACACCAAGCCTGAGCAGCGGGGCCAGGTGCTGGAGTTTGCATGGAGAAGGGCTGTGTCCTGGGCGGAAGCGGCAGGCAGGGCTCGGCCTGCTGGAGCCCCGAGGGGTGGCGAGCCTGGCTTTGCTCCCACCCAGCAGGGCTGCCCAGGGCCAGTGCAGAGCCACGGTTGCCCGAGGGCTTACTGTGCTCCCAAGTGGCTCTCAGTGACCTGGAAATATGCCCCCGGGGCCTCCCAGCTGCCCTGGCAGTAGCTGGGGGAGGACCACCTAGGAAGGTAAGGAGCAAGTCCAGGACCACCTGGGAATAAGGTCACATGGGCAGGCCTTCGGGGACCAACAGGGACCGGTGATGACCTCAGGGAACCACGCACGCTCCCCTCTACAAGCCCCTCAGCATGCAGACACCCCAGCGGGGAGTGCCCGAAATCAGCTGGTTAGGCTGCTGTCGCTTGGACAGTGTGGTCATAAAACCTTCAAGGAGGCCCACAGCAGCGCCCCAGGAAGTGGCCTGAGATTCGCACGAGAGACAGATCTCCAAACTCATCTATCAGCAAGGCCCCGCGCCCTCACCCCTGGAGGGGCCGCAGCCTTGGCGGGAGGATTTCCAGCAGTGGAGGAGCAAGCCAGAGCCAGATTGAAGCTAACCAGCAAAACCAATTGGAAACAGCAGGGGACTCTGCCTGGCAAGTCGGTCCGCAGGCAGCCCACCCCGCCCCGAATTACTCATCTCCAGAGTGTCACGATTCTCCTGCCAACAGTATGGCTTCCCTTCACTTGTTAAGCCCCTTTCACACCGCTCCTTCTTCGCTCTGCAAAAATGGATTTCACTCAAAAAAGAAATTAGAAAAATAATTGCTGTAATAACCATAACCTTGAAAATACTTCTGCCAGAATTTCAGAGCAGAAGGGAAAGGAGGCCCAGAATAAAGGCATCTCCCTGGAAATCAGAACCAAGGAGTTGTGCGCCCCACCGCACCCGCTTGGCCGCCAGCTCCTGGAGTGCACACGGGCGACCACCGCTCCCATCACGGGGAGGCAGAGTGGTTGCTGCTTCAGGATGCACGGAGCCCGGGCCTCAGCTGCCACCACCAGAGGGAAGGGCCACCCGCCTCTGCAGGTGCGGAATCCAGGGCTCCCGGATCTGCCCACTCTCCTTCCAGGTGCGGCTGGGTTGCGAGCCTCCATCTCCTTGGACGTGAGTTGTGACTATGGGCCTTTCTGGGTCCGAGGAAGCGTGCATGCAGGGCAAAGCGTCACATCTGGTGACCTCGAGAGCCGGCATGCCGTCCACAACTCCTTTTCCCCTGCAGCAGCTGCTGCGAAGGGGCCTGGCTGAGGTGATCCTGTGTCGCCCTGAGTTTCTGAGTGTCTATGACAAACAGAGCCCTCCTCCCGACCAGCCCTAGACACAGCAGCAAAAATAAAGGTTTCGTTAGGCTTTAGCCACAAAAGGTGGAGGCTGCTTTTGCCGTGTCACCCACAGTGCTGCACGTTTGTGGTGCTGCGGAGTGCCTCGGGGGGCTTCTCTCGGGAAGGTGATCATGTCAGGATCCATGCTTCATTTTGACCTCACTAGGTTCACCCAGCACCTAGCACATAGTGGGACTCGTTTTCTTTTTGTTTTTATTGAATGAGTAAATGAACAAGGGTCAAAAGGAGAATAAGTTAGAAATATGGTGATGTAAACTGGCATTTCCAGAACTTGGGGAGACGAGTCACACCACACGGACAGTCCCCACTTGGGATGGACATCCATGACTGGGGGACTTTTGATTCTAACCAAAAGGTCTAGCCACGCAAGGGGCAGTTATGCGTCTTTCAAAGGTGAGGCAAAGAGATCCAGAGTGCTCACGCACATTGCCTGGGGTCACACAGTCAGAGAGAGCACTTGGTCTCCAGGGCGGAGGCTGGAGAAGCCAGCACCCTCCTTGCTCACGCGCCCCATGCTGTCAAACTGAGGCAAGAGAAAGCTCAAAGTGAGGTGAGCAAGTGCGTGTCAGCTGTCAATCAGACGTCAAGTCAGGCTGTCTGAGAGTCTGGAGCTCCCTGCAGCCAGGAAGCTGAGGAAATTGTGGGGAGTCCGGCCTGGAGCCCCACTACCCCAGCCCCCGTGCCAGCTCCCCTGTGCCTCGGTTTCCTGTGCTGGTACACCGGACAGGCAGTCAAAGCCGCCCCAGGACTCATTCCAGCGCAGAGTGCGACAGTTCCTGCGAACATGCCTCTGGCTGATGCAGGAAAGAAAGTCAAACCCTTTTAAGAAAATCACTAAAGCCCTAAAATTATGCGAAAGCCTTTGAGATCCCTGAAAGAAAGGAATCTGCTAAATCCCCTCTATTATTTCCAAAGGATATTTTCTATTATTATTATTTACCAAAGGAATTTCTGGACAGAGTTTAAGTGCCCCAGAGCCTTACAAAATAATCATATCTTCCACAGACAACAAAAGGACCTGCGTATTCTTGGCTCATGACTTTTGCTTTGAAACATGTTCTCTGCTGAACAAAGGACTTCTTTTTTTTCTAATTTCTCTAAGTTTGAAACACACATGCGCACACACACACACACTTCTCATCATGATTACCAACCTAGAAAACTTTTTAAGTTAGCCAGACAGCCTAACAACACATTCACAAAATTGATGATTCTCACTTAGGACGTGCTTAGTATCGTGCACCATCCTGGGGACTGGTTATTAGGAACAAGACAAAAATGATCTATATTTATTGAGAACCATGAGCCCGGCTGTGTGCCAAGAACTTTATACACATCATCTCATTTAACGTCCAATATAACTCAGTGGGGAAATAGAGAAACTGAGACTGTGCCCACAGCTGGTAGGAACTGGAGTTGGGATTTGAACTCGGGTCTCGCTCACAAAGCAGGCCATGTTCTCAGTCATCATGTTGTGCCCTCTCCTGAGCACTGTCTCATCCTGTTCACCTACCTGGCCTGCAAGGCAAGTGTAGAAGTCCCATTACACAGATAAGAAAACCGAGGATGGGCCAGGTAAGTCACTGGACCCAAGTCACACACAGTGAGTGCTGGTGCCTGAAGCCAGGTTTCCAACTCCGATCTATCAGACTGAAACCCTGTTGCCTGACGATGCGCTATTTCTGGGCACCGTAGGCATCAAGAAGCATGCTCCTCTTATTCGGAGCTAACGTAGGGCCTGATGCACTGCTACTGCTAACTCCCCAAATGTTTAAGTGCACAAAACAACAAGGACAATCTTGGAGGTGTGAGTGAGCGTTTGCGGCCCAAGGACAGATGATATCTCTGGAGCCAGGGAAGGAATCTGCACGTCTGGCGGGCATCGCGGCCGTGCCTGCTCCTGCAGAGGATCTGGGCCCTGTCAGTAATCCACTGCAGGCAGCTGTTTGCAAAGGTTAACAACTAGGCCCGTAAAAATGTGTGGCGAGTCGCAACTTGGCACCAGCCGCCGCAGCCTGGGAGGGAAGCTAGCGTTTACAAAATATGGTTCAAATGAGCCAGCATTCTCCCCCCGACTTTTTTTTTTTTTTTTTTTTTAACTTCTTTAGTTTTAAAAGTGCAAGAAACATAGAAGTTCTGTGGTTTCACACTGGTCTTTTTATGGTTTGAAAGACTCCAAAACAGAGTTGATTAAAAAAATGCCTCTGCATGATGCCAACCATTGTGTGGGCATCTACAAGGAAGCCTGCCATCCGGTGCTGGCATTTCGGGGTCTCAGAGGTTCTTCACTGACTTGAAGAAGAGTTTTTGTTCTCAGACGAAAGGAACATCTCCACTCAACTATGTGTGTCTCTGCACTCAAGCCCCAGATCTGTTCGCAAGAGCAAGAGGGAACTTGATGTGAGAGGACAAGCTTGGGCCCTGGATCCTGCCAGGAAAACCTGAGCCTCTTCCTGGCTTTAGGACCCTGGGCATCTTGCTTCTCGGCTTCTCCCTTTCCTCCTCTCAATGAAGGGCAAAGGAATCTCTCCCTCGCAGGGTTGTTCAGAAATGGAGGAGATAACACACGTCGAACGGAGTGCCAATTCACCCACTACTCAAGAGAAGAAAATATGAAGAGCCTACTACGTGCTGGTCATTTTTCTCAGTTCCCAGTGCTGGAAAATTGGTGTGGAAAGGGGAGGCCAGTGCCCGACCCCATGGCACATGCATCCTTGTGGAGTGAGCAGCACACAGACAAGTCCAGAATCAAGGAGATACCGTCTGGTGAAAAGGACTCGGAGAGCAGACAGGGTGATGGCAGGAAGAGTGAGGGGCAGAGGTTGTGCCGGCTTAGGAGGGTGATCAGAGGTCTTCTGCAGGAGTGTGGGAAACGAGGCTGAACCCTGTGAAAGAAGATGAGCTGGAGGAGAAGCATTAGACAGCAGGGTTGGCAAGAGCAAAGGGCCTGGGGTGCAGTTAGGACGCCAGACCAGAGTCCCACGAACTGCCAGGATTTAAAAAGGTGGATTTAGAGAAGAACGTGGGGACCAGATCAGCCAAGTCGTGGTAAGATTGCACTGGGCTTACCAGATGAGGCGGTGCACATCTGTGTACCTCCCCAGAGGCTCTTGGGAGGCGGAGGCAGGAGGATTGCAAGTTCAAGTTCAACTTCAGCAACTTAGCAAGGCCCTATTTCAAAATTTAAAAAAATTAAAAAATAAAAAGGGCTGGGGATGTGACTTAGTGGTTAGGCACATCTGGGTTCAATCTGGTACCAAAAAAAAAAAAAAGATTTCACTGAACTTTATTATGAGATCAACAAAGAACCTCTATTGGATTGTTTGACTTCGTTTGTTTGTTTGCTTTTTGTTGCTACTACTGTTGTCTTTTCAGGTACTGAGAATTGAGCCTGGGGCCTCTTGCATGCTAGGCAAGTGCTTTACCACTGAGCTACATCCCTGCCCTTTCTTTTTCAGTTTGAGACAGTGTCTTGCTAAGTTTCCTACACTGGACTTGAACTTGCCATCCTCCTGCCTCAGCCTCCCAAGCAGCTGAGCTTACAGGCCTGTGCCACTGAACCCAGTTTTAAACTGGGAAATTACAGAATCATCTGCTTTCTAGATGGAGGAAAGAAAAAAACAGGACACATAGGGAAACAGGGGACCTGCTAAGAGGGGTTCTCCGAGGAGGTCAAGGTGATGGATTGCTGGGGAGCATGGAGAGAAACATGGTACTGTGGGGATTTATCTTAGAGGTGGACCAGATGGCATCTGGAGAGGAGAAGAGAGCCCAGGACACCGAACCTTTAGAAGTTGGATAAACAGGTGTGGGAAGAAGCCTGGAGAGAGAAACCCTGGAAACCCTGTCAGTTGAACCATATGAGCAAGAGGATGTGGAGTTAGTGCTAGATTTGGCTGGGCTGAGGTCACATCAGTGACCTAGATACACGGCATTGCTGCTCAGGAGATGAGAAAGCAGAAATGGCACATGTAGGCAGCTCTCCCACGGACTTCAAGATGTAGAAGATATTTCTAAAACTCCTGTATGAGGAAAAAAGAAATTGAGCACCTCACGCCTTCCGTTAATAGAGAACTTGAACATTTACAAAGTGGACTTAGATCCATGGTCTTATTTCTGATGACTTATGTATCTTCCACCATGATAATAAAAACATCCATAATATAACTCTGATACTCAGATGTATAGTCAACATGGTGGGCTGAGCCCTAGTTCAACAAATACAAATGTCCAACCAGCATAACAACCAAATTTTGAAGTCTAAAGCCAAGCTCAACAGCAAGAAAAGGAAAACTTCCAGGAGCACAAAGGGAAGATAAAACTCAAAACATAGTAGCTGATAAAAGTTGAAGATGAACAACTCCCAGAATATCAATCAAGACTTGGTTCTATAAACTGGAGGCCGGAAGGAAGGAGACTTCAGACTTAAGGGAGGCAGAGATAAGTCCCTGAGATCCCACATGAAACCAGGTTCTATAAAGTATGGCCCATTCATGAAATGCCAAGCTAAAAATGTTAGTATAAAATTGGTACAGACATAATAAAACCACGTAGGATCCTACCAGAGGCAAAGGGAAACTACTCAGAGAAGATACTACTTTCAAAACTCAGGACAAGGCCCTGTGGAAAGCTGCCCCTGCTGAAGGTGTGTTCACAATAAAAACCACGATTCACATGAGTGAGAAAACCACCCTGAAGTACAGTGCAATCAAAAGCTCTAGAAAATGAGAGAAATTCACCTTAAGAGCTGGAAATTAAGGCAAGATATGAAAGACACTTTTAAACAGGCCTATTTAAAATCTTCAAAGAGAGACAGGAAGAAATCCGAAGCAAAAAATGCATACAAGAGCAAAATAGTATGTGAAAGAAAAGGTGTCTCTAAAAGAACTAACTAGAGATTCTAGAAATGAATCATATAATAATTAAAATCGAGAATTTCAACAGACCATTTAAACAGAAAAACAGATATGCAAGTGAAAATATTGGGACTCTAAAATAAACACTGGGGAATCACCCTAGATATTAAAAAAGAGAGATAAGTGGGAAAAAATGAAAGAGTCATGTAAGATCCACATGATAAAAAGAGCAACCCCAATATATTAGGTCAGAATATTTTTGTAGGCAAACAATGGTTGACTCTCAGCAATTTTATCCAGTTCAATCCACTCTGTCTGATATGAGTTGCATAGAGGAAAAAAAAGAGAAAGAGTGTGGGTAAGAGAGAGAGTGGAAGAACTGAGAATTAAGAGCTTTTCTGAACTGAAAAAAATATGTCATATTGACTTGAAGCAATACGAAGTGGAGTAAAACTAACACACATCGAGGACAAAGAGAGGAGTTTAGAAATCACCAGAGAGGAGGGACAAGAAGAATGGAAGGAATGGCTGGTCTCCTGTCAGCACCCTTCAAGTCGGAGTCAACAGCACAGCCTGTCGAAGCCTCCAGAAGGTATAACCAAGCTGCTGTTCCAGAGTGAGAACCACAACAGTCATTCTCAGACACACAGAGAATTGTCATCTGCAGAATCTTGATGAATAAAAGTACTGCATCAGGAAAGAGATCAAATCAGAAAGAGAAATGCAAATACAAACCTCCTCCCCCCATATTCAAAAAGACAGATAATAACAAGTGTCGGAGAAGGTGTAGAGAGAAGAGAACCCTGGCATATTGCTGGCGGAACTGGAAATGGGTATAGCCACTCTGGAAAACAATACAGAGGTTCCTCCAAAAATTCAAAATAGAACTGCCCAAGATGTAACAATTCCACTTCTGGGTATGTATGCCCAAAGGAAACCAAATCAGTATCTCGAAGAGATACCTACACCCACATTCATCGCAAAATTATTCACAATCATCAAGCTACTTCTGCAACCCAAGAATTCATTGACAGATGAATGGATAAAGATCATGTGATAAATGTGCAAAGGACACATAACACCCTAAAAAGAAGGAAGTCCTGCCATTTGCAATTTGGAGGAAACTGAGAGCCTTCATGCTAAGTAAAACAGACCAGGTACAGAAAAACACATACTTAGTGATCTCCCTTATGAGTATCATCTAAAAAGGTCAGACTCAGAGAAGCAGAGGTAGCGGTTCAGGGGCTAAGAGGTGAGGAAAACGGGGGGATGCTGGCCAAAGGTACACAATTCAAGTCACAATATGAACAAGTTCTGGGGACCTAATGTCTAGTATGGGTAGTGATGATGTGTTAATTAACTTGAATATAGTAACCATTACACAGCATATGTGTATAGCAAATCCTCACGTTGCACACCTTAAACACTGACAATCTTTGTCAGATTAAATATATTAAAAAATTAAAAAGGAAATAAAATCAAAAAGAAGTATGGGGCTAAAGAATGAAAATCTATAATAGGTAAATATGTTAGAAGGCTAAATAAATATCAGCTGCAAAAAAATAAGAATGACTACCAGAGGGGTTAAATGAGATAGAACTGAAAAATTAAGTAATTATTTTTTAAAGAGAGGGAGAGTTCAGGTTTAAAGAACTCTGAGATAAATTGTTATGGAAGAGATTAGAACTAGTTGTAGATTTTGCTAAACATACACCTTAAAAATTTAAGAATAACTGCTTTTTTAAAAAGATATAGGATACCAATTTGTAACTCCACCAGCAGGGTAAAAGTGTGCATTTTCCCCACATCCACGCCAACATCTGTTATTGTTCTTGATAATAGTCATTCTAATTGGAGTTAGATGAAATCTTAGAGTTGCTTTAATTTGCAATTCTCTAATTACTAGAGATGTTAAACACTTTTTCATATATTTATTAATCACCTGTATGTCTTCTTCTATAAAGTGTCTGTCCAGATCCTTGGCCCATTTATTGATTGGGTTTTTTGTATTTTTGATGTAAAACTTTGTAAGTTCTTAATAAATTTTGGAGATTCGTGCTCTATCTGAAGTGCATGTGCAAAAAATTTTCTCCCACTCTGTGAGCTCTCTTTTCACATTATCGATTGTATCCTTTGCTGAGAAAAGGATATCCTTTTTAGTTTGAGTTCATCCCATTTTTTCATTCTTGCTTTGATTTCTTGTATCAGCCATAAAGAAGAACAATATTATGGCATTTGCAGATAAATGAATGGAATTGGAGAATATCATGCTAAGTGAAATAAGCCAAGCCCAAAAATTCAAAGGTCAAATGTTTTCCCTGATAAGTGGATGATGATATATAATGGGGGTGGGGGGGTTGGGGGTGAGAAAAGAATGGAGGAACTTTAGATTATGTAGAAGGAAATGAGAGGGAGGGGAGTATGAAAAATAGTGGAATGAGACAGACATCATTACCCTATGGACATGTATGATTACACACGAATGGTGTGAATCTATATTATACACAACCATAGAAACGAAATGGCATACCCCATTTATGTACAATGACTCAAAATGCAGTTTGTAAAAAATTTTTTAAAATAATTTTTTAAAATAAATAAATAATAAAAGAAAAAAGATATAGGATATGTTACTTCAAAACCAATAGTTACAAAAATAAAATCAACCCCGTAGACAAAGATTGACAAACTTTATATTATCTATAGAGAGCCAGATAGTAAATACTTCCAGCTTTGGAAGTCAAACAGTCTCTGTCAAAACTCAACTATTGTCATGCAAATGCAACCAGAGACAATATGTAAATAAGTGAGCATGCCTATGTTCCAATAAAACATTATTCACAAAAATAGTTCACTGTCTGGATTCAGCCTACAGGCTATAGTTTTCCACCTCTTACAATAGAAGACAAATTAAATGATTTTTTTGAAGTAGCAATAAAGAAAAAGCATATAGCAGCCCTCCATATCCATGGGTTCTGCATCCACAGATTCAACCAAGCTGGAATCAAAATTATTTGGGTTAAAAAACTGCATCTGTACTAAACATGCACAGACTCTTTTTCTTGTCATTATTCCCTAAACAATATGGAATAACAACTATTAATATAGCATTTGCATTGTATTATATATTATAATCTAGAAATAAAGTATGCAGGAGACTTGCATGAGTTATATGCAAATACAATGCCAATATATATATGGGACTTCAGCATCCTCAGATTTTGGCAGGACCAAGGAATTACATGTAGAAAACAAAACAAAAAATAATTCCTAGGAGTCACAATAAATATAAGTGGATTAAACTCATCTATTAGAATATCCAAGTTGCAGAATAACACAGTAAGATGTCATATGCATATTGGCATAAAGTACACAAATCATACCATGCATTGGTTGTAGAGGTGCCATTCTTATTTCAAGTACAGAAGAGGACACATCCAATTCCAGAGATTAGGCAAGAAGTGAGAAAAATGGATTTGGAGAGGGATACAAATGGAACATTAACATGGCTGTCAAAGATTTTATTTGCAAAAAAAAAGTCAAAACCAGTTGGGCATTAAAACATTAAAACATTAATAGTAGTTTATTTTTGGCAATGAGTAACATGGGTGTTGAAACATTCCCCCTATTTTTCTTAAGTTTAATATTGATTTCTTTTTTTTTAATTGCAGCATTATAATCATACCTAATACTGGGATTTGTTATGACACATTTATACATGCACACAATTTAACAATAAAATTTGGTCAATTTGACTCCCATTACTTCTCCTCTGCTTCCTTTCCTACCTTCACTTGGCCCCCTTCTTCTACCCTATGGGTCTCCCTTCCAATTCCACGATAGCCCCTCTTACCTTTGCCCCTACTTTTTCACTCTAATTTCCATGTACCTAGAAAACACGACTATTGGCTTTCTGAGTATGACTTATTTCACATAACATAACACTCTCAATTTCCATTTATTATCCTCAAAATGACATCATTTCATTCTTCTTTATGACTGAATAAAACTCCATTGTGTATACAGACCACATTTTCTATAGTCGTTCATCCATTGACAGACACCTCGGCTGGTTCCATAACTTGGCTATTGTGAATGGTGCTTCTCTGAACATGGGTATATGTGTATTGCTGTCATATGCAGAGCTGAACTCTTTAGAATAAATGCCAAGGAGTGGTATAGTTGGATCATATGGCGGTTCCATTCCTAACCTTTTGTGGAATCTCCATACCGGTTTCCATAGTTCTACTTACTTACAGCGAAGGTGTTCCTTTTGCCCACATCCTCTCCAGCATTCATTATTTGACTTCTTTTTGGCTGCCATTCTGAAGAGTGAGATGAAATGTCAATCCGAGTGTAGCTTGATTGACATTTTCCTGATTGCTAAAGATATTGAACACTTCTCATACATTCATTGGCTATTTGTATTTATTCTTTTGAGAAATGCCTGTTTAGTTTATTTGACCACTTATTCGTCAGGTTATTTGTTTTTTTTTTTTTTTGATGTTAAGTTTCCTCAGTTCTTTATATGCTCTGGACATTAACCTTCTGCTGGAGGAGTAACTGGCAAAGATTTTCTCCTATCCTGCGGGTTCTCTCTTCATGCCTACGTTTCTCTTGCTGTGCAGAAGCTTTTTAAATGTGATGCCACCTTGATTGTCAATTCAGGTTTTATTTCCTCAGCTTTGGAAGTTCTGTTAAGAGATCTGTCGCCTGGACCCATATGTTGGAGTGTAGGGCCTACATTTTCTTCTAGAAGTTGCAAAGTTTCTGATATAATTCCTAGATCTTTGATCCACTTTGAGTTGACTTTTGTGCAGGGTGAGAGAAAGGGATCTAGTTTGATTTTTCTACAGATGGACATCCAGTTTTCCCAGCACCATTTGTTGAAAAGGCTGCTTTCTCCGTAACGGAGGTTTTTGGAGCCTTTGTCAAAGGTCGGGTGGTTGCTCTGTGTGGGCTTGTCTCTGCGTCTTCTATTCTGTTTCTTTGGTCTATGTGTCTGTTTTCATGCCAGTGCCCTGCAGGTTTTGTTCCCGTAGCTCTTTAGTATAATTTGAAGTCGGGTATTGTGATGCCTCTGGCTTTGCCTTTTTTACTTAGAATTACTTTGGCTATTCTGAGTCTTTTATTCTTCCAAAGAAATTTTAGTAATTTTTTTTCTAGTTCTGTGAAGAACATCATAGGCACTTTGATAGGAATTGCATTGAATCTGCAGATCAAAAGCAATTGCCTTTCAGTTGGATATTTAAAATCATTTAGGGAATAACAGTACAAATTCGATTTCTGCAGATGAGAAACTTAAAGTTCTAGAAAGGTAAGAGATTTGGAAAAATGGGACCATAATTTTTTAGCTCAACTAAATATGCTCTAGATGTGGTATGACATTCATTGGAACTTGAAGATGTGTTTCACAAACACATCCTCCCTCCCCAATCTGTGGGATACCTGCCTTTTCCCAAACTCTCATTCCTTTCTGGCCATTTCTCTGCCCCAATCGCCTCCCACCAGCCCTGTTTTCTGGGCATTTATGGTGCAAAAAGATTTGAATCACACCAGGGCTACTGAATGCCAGTTGTGGACCTGAGGATATAGAAACCAGGAAGACAACATTTTTTCAATGTGGTTGAGACATTCATCCCTACCCTGAGTGTGTCCCAGGATTTTTGTAAAAATAAAGTGAAATTCATCTCGCAGATTACTGTTCTTACAGAGAAAGTCCAAATTCCTGAGAATGCCACTCAGCGCTGTCTTTAATCTCACTTCCGGCCTCTTTCCTCTCTCTCCTCTTCCCCTCTGTCCCTCTCTGTTCCCTCTGACATCTGCCTACACCACCCCTGTCATGCATGCTCCCTCTTTCTGGATGCTGAGCAGAGTCCTATTGGGGTGAAACTGAGCTGAGCTCTGTCCAGTTGAGTCAAGCTGAACTGAACTGAGTGGCCCTGATCCCACCCTCGAAACGAAACCTGTCACAGCAGTTTGGGCTTCTGCATCAAGTCCCCACAATGCAGTGCTAGTTTATCCCCAAGTAAGATTCTCTTGACCTTCTTTCCCTGAGCTACACAGGCTGACTTCCACTGGGTGAGGCTGGTGGGGGCAGGGGCATCAATCATGCTGCTCGGTGACTATGCACTTCCTGTCTGGAACAAATTCCAGAATGTTTGATGGAACTACTGTCTTGTGCTTGGTTGTCCCACAGCTTAGGCTGCGGAAGAAGAGTTGGAGGGGCTGGGCTATGTGCAGTGTCAAACTTCTCCAAGGGAAAGGTCAGGGTTGAGAACTGACTAGCCGAAAAATAATAAACATCTGCTCCATCTGATGTCCCTCCCAAGCAACCGGAATCAAAGGATTCCATCAGAAAGGAACTCGGTGCAGAGAGGCAGCATTTAGGGATGGAAAGACATGGACTCTGAAGACAGGGAAGGTCTTGGGCTGGCTAGCCATGTGAATGAGACTATTTAATCTCTGCATTTCAGTGTATCGAATGAATCAAATAAAATAAAAATAAATTCCCCTTTCTCATAGTGTTGCCAAGAGAATTAAACTAAATGATCTGCGTAAAGCTCCTCACCTAGCCTTTGGCACACAGTAGGTATTTAAACCGTGTCTGTCCCTCTTTTCTGTGCCAGCTTCATCTGTAACTGCTGTGCTCATCAAGCCACCGGGCCTCGAAGACTCACCCATCACACAGAGAGACCCACAGAAAGAAGTGCCGTCTGTCCACACCTGGCCACCTAGGGAACTTCTCTCCAGGCCAGTGCTCCCCAGTGGCACAGGGCAGGTTGAGCAAGACCACCTCTAAGAGCCCTTCCAGCCCTGACGTCCAGGTCGCCCACTTAGTTCCCTGGGACCCAAGAAAGCAGAGCCCTTGAGGCCTGTGTTATACAAACATGGCACAAAACATGGCGTCCTCCATACTGTTCCTACAAAGTGGGACGTGGGCTTCTCTAGAAAGGAAAGGGTTTATCTACAGAGGCCTGGAAAGGAGCGCCGACACTCCCAGGTGGTTACTGCCGCCCACCACTGACCCTTTTGATGTCTGAAGGGGCTGTGTTCCTCCCACCAGGGTTCATTTGTGCACACCCTGTCCCTCTGCTGCCTGTGCCCCCTCCCCTGCCCAGAGAACACTTCTCTATTTCCACCTGACCCCAGTTAGTCTTTGTTCACTCAGGGGAACCCTACGTGAACTCCCAAACCAGTTACATTCTCTGATTATACACTTTCACGACAGCATGTATCTTCCCGTATCAGTCACTCATCGTCGTGATAATGCCAGGTAACAAAAACACCCCAGAACTTAACGCAAAGACCATGTGTTGTCTCTGTGTCTTCAGATGGCTGGACAGTTCTGCCAAACTGAACCAGGCTTAGCTGATCTCAGCTGGACTGGCTCTGTGTCCATGGTCATCCTATGAGCTGCTGGGGACTGGCTGGCAAATGACAGCTTGGCTGGGGGGACTCTGCTGTGCTCCACATGGTCTCTTGAGCAGCAGGCTCACCTAGCCACATCCTCATGGTGGTGGCAGCAGCAAGCAAGGCCTCCTGAGGCCAAGACCTAGATGGGCATAGCATGTTCTCTGCACTCTACTGGCCAAAGCTACTCTAAGGGAGGAGAAATGGCATCACCTCTTGACAGGAGGGACTGCAAAGGCACAGGCAAAGGGCTGGGAGCAGGGGAGGGGCCGCTGGGCCCACTTCATCATCCAGGCACCGTGCTTCCCTTTAATGAACCTGTCAAAATTGCCGTCCCCTTGAATTGTGTGAAAGTTCTCTCTCACCATGCAGTGAGGCCCTGGGAGCTGGAACCAAGTCTGATTTCCTCACCCTGCTCTCCTGAGTATTCATTCGCACATGCATGTATCACCACCTATAAGGAAGCGGGCACTGAGCTGGCTATTTTTATAAATATATTATCTTATTCAACCCTCACATTAACCTGTTGGATAAACATTGTTCTCTTCTTAGCCTGTTAGGGTGCTAAGACTCAGGGGGTGAAGCCACTCCCCAAGAATTGTCTGCCAAGTTTCAAACCATAGCGCAGAAGTTCTTAGTACACCAATGTCCTAATTCTCCTCGGAGAACATGGTAGGGGTCATTTCTCTGGGACCGTGAAGTTAGGTGTTACTGTAAACCTTGCTGTGGCCGATGACATTTGAAAAGAAGTGGTGTAGTGAGGTGTGGTGGCACACGCCTACAATCCCAGTGGCTCGGGAAGCTGAGGCAAGAAGAGCACAATTTCAAAGGCAGCTTCAGTAACTTAGTGAGGCCCTAAGCAACTTAGTGAGACCCCGTCTCAAAACAAAAAATATTAAAAGGGCTGGGCATGTTGCTCAGCTGTTAAGCTCCCTGGATTCGATCCCTGGTATGAAGAGAGAGAGAGAGAGAGAGAGAGAAAGAGAGAGAGAGAGGATGTGTATTACTTCCTGGTGGAAACTTGAAGGACCAGAATGCAATTCACCCCATTATGGAAATATGTGACATTCCAGATGATGGCTTCTCTGTTGGTCTATGCCCCAGCATAGAGCTGAGGCCCTGGCTGGTGCCTATGGCATATGTCATATGAGTAAGAACTACATCTATGCTGTATTAAGCCTCAGTGATGAGGACTTACTTATTACTACAGCATAACCTAACCTACCCTGACTGAGGCAAGCACCATGACTGTCCACACCCTAAAACTGCCAGCTCTGTTTCCAGCCCATAATGTCAGCAGAAATGCACGTCCCTTTGTGTGTTCGAGGGTTCGCACTCTGACCCAAGTTGGGACTCAAGGCCCTGAGGGTGTTTATGGATGACGAACACCCATGGCATAATTTTAGCTCTTCACACACAGAGGACCCTGAGGTCACAAAGCAGGGGTCCTTGGGTGGGGGGCAGGGTTGGAACGGAAGAAGCCCTTCCTCAATGGTTTTCGTCCACACCAGCTGCTCATCTCAGCACATGCGAATGAGTAGGGCTGTGCCAGAAGGAGGTTTGGCAAGGGAAGCGGAATGGCAGGGTGGTATCCTTGAGGAGCTCTCTGCTTGGGGGATGATCAGGCCCAATGCCCCGATTAAGCAGCCTGGGGCACCAGACCCTCCCCGGGCTGCTGGAACCCATGAAGGATCAGGGAAGCTCACTGCATCCACCCAGCCAAGCAGCCACAGGACACTTGGGTCCCTGCTGTGCTCTGCGTGGGTAGGACAGAGCCATTCACAGGGACAGCCAGGATCTCTGAGGAGCTTTGGGGCCAGCCTTCTTTGTGTACATCACCATTTGTAGGAAGTTCTACAGGAGCTGGTCCCAAAGCAGCATTTGCAAACACCGAAGGACAAAATAGCTCAGGCCGGGAAGGAGGAGTCCTGGGCACCCTTATTGGAAAAGGAGACCGGTCCCTAGGCCAATGTCCAATGTGGTCCATTGCCTCAGATGAGCTCTGAGGGAGTCTGCACCATCCGATGAGTGACAGAGATGCTCACAGAAACCCCTGAGGTGTTCTCTGCCCCACCACACTCAGACCGAGGAACAGGGAAGGATTACAGGACTCAGAGGGAAGGAATTCCAGACCCTGGGCCCCAGATGCCAGTCTGCCCTGAGTCCTCCATGCAGACCGAAGCTTCTCGTAGCAGGAATGTCTAACAGCAGGTTGTGGCTGGTACGCGCAGCTCACCATTTGGTTTGGAAAATAAATCAACAGCTTTCATTGCCAGAAGAGCCCCAGCTGCCAACCCCCCCGTGAGGCTGGAGGCCACACATGTTTGATGTGTCCAGTCATCGGGAACCAATGTGCTTGCCTTTCCAGGGGGAACACTCTCCAGAGGCGGTTACCAAAACCCAGGGTGCAGTCGGCTGCCATGAGGCCTCCGCTTACCCAGCGGAACTTCCAGAGGTCCACACTGCCAGGCAGACCCTGTGCTTCCAGCACCCCAGCTCCAGCCTGTGACCTGCCCCCGCTGCTCCCAGCAGCCTTGAGCCTGGACGTAGGCTGGGAGACGGCACTGGCAGGTTAGTGGGCTCCCTTGGCTTCCTTCCTGCTTACTTCCCTCTCAAAGCCTTGGTGTCCCTATAGACAAAGTAAAGACGACAGTGACAAGCCCCTGCTCTGTGGCACAGGGACGCAGCCTGGGCCTGCCGACTTGTGGCTTCAGTACCTTCCCGTTACAGCATTTCCAGGGTGGGCACAGCTGTTATCCACCATGCCATTTAGTCGCTGAACTGCATGGGTGGGTATTTTTATTATTCCTGTTGCATAAACACTGAGGTTTGGAGATTAACCATGAGCACATGGCTGGAATCAGGATGAGCCCGAGCACCAGACTGTGTGGGGGACTTGGGCACTCTGGAGGTTGCAGGGAGACGCAAATGGACACCTGATAGGTGCAGGACCCTGACCTTGCTCTTGACCTTGACTTTTCTATCTCTTGACAGCAGCAAGGGCCATGTCAGTGGCCTGGGCCTCTTACCTGAGCAGTTCTCAAATACCTTCCATTCCCAAGCAAATCAGAAGTGTGGGCCCCAAGATAGTGAGACCCCAAATCCAGCACACCCAGGCCTGTCAAGGCAGGAACATGAAAATGTATTAAGCAGAGTGGGAATGGATTTTTATGATTCCACCAAATGTCTGATAGTGGGAACATCGCCCACGACAAGAAAGTATCAGCGTCAACAGAGGCAGAGAGAGCATTCCAGGACACGGTGCGCTCGGGGCCTGGTGGTGTCAGCTCCGGGGTGGATTGCAGCGTGGTCCAGAGGTCTCTCCCAGAGGCAGACAGGCCACCCCTGGAAAGCCGCCTGTAATGTGGTCACACACAAGAGCCGTCTCGTGCCCAGCCCTGCTTCCCACTCCTGGCTTTCCCGCTCACTCCTGCTGCCCTTCACGAGCCAGCTCATCTGCAGTCCTACACGTGCCAGAGCTGAGGAGGGAAGGCCAGGTGACCCGAACCCCACAGGTGGTAGGTGGTGAGGCCAGGTCTTGACCCATGTCAGTCCATGCCCCTAACACGGGCCATCTCCAATGGTCCCCACAAGGTCTAAGCAGAACGCCACGGAACACACAGAGGAGGGAGAGACTCCAGTATGGTGGGCTGAGATGAGGGGTTCAGCCTGGGCTCCACCAAGCCATGGTCACCCGGCCACACAAGGGCTGTGCCCCCCAGGGCAGACTCTCACCTTGGCAATCTCCAGCTCCTGCCTCTGAGAGGGGGCCCAGCAACTCCCCTGGCAAGGTCAAGTGGGGCCAGGGTAGTGCGGTGTCTGTAGCCCACAGGGACCCGGGACACCCACCCCACTCCAGGAGTCGTGCTAAGCCCTCCACGTGCATCAAGTGATCTCGCGCTTTATCGTGCTGATTCTTATCCTCACCCACGCGATGGCAAAACGGTTTCTGGAAGAGCTCCGGGAAGCAGAGGTATCTCCTAAGGACAAACTCTTCCCTTCAGATCGCTATTCCCAGAGGCCGAGGCTCTTCATCACTTGTGTGTTCAATTCACCATGTCTACCCTCCCAGCGCCCAAACACAGTGTGAGGTGTCTACTCTGGCACGCTCACGTGCCAGGACACCCATCCACAATCAGACTTCTTGGAAGGAGAGAGGACCCCTCTCCATTGACCTCTCTATCCCCAGGTTTGATGGGGCCTGGCACACAGTAGGTGCTCAACAAGTATTTCCTAAATGACTGAATGAATAATTAACAATAATAATGATGGGCATTTGAATAAAACACTGGTGTAAGAGGCACATTTCCAGCTGATGTCTTGTTTGATCTTGACAAGAGGTACTTGACGTGGTCCTCGTCTTGCATATGAGGATACAGAGGACCCAGGAAGAAGAACAGGAAGCCGGGCACTTGGGGCACAAATCAAACCTGTGGCTGGGGGCTCCTCTTGATCCACCCAGGCCAGTTTGTTTTCCCAGTCTCCCCCAGAGCGTGCCCTCCCTAACCGCAGCGACCTTCACCAAAACTGTTTTTCTTCCACACTCTGGCTACTGTTAAGACAGGTGGTGTCTGTGCCCACCTCCTCCTCCCCAAGGTCCACAGCTGCACAGTGTCCAACACATAGTAGGTCCTCAGCCAGGTGTGGTGACTGAAATACATTCTCAGTAAGCTGCTAACATGTCAGAGCTGCAAAGGACTTTAAAGATGATCTCACTCATCATTTAGAGGGTTAGCAGCAAACCTGTCCCCTGAGTTCTTACTCGAGGCCCTTCCCAGGGACCAGCTCCTACCCACACCTGGATTTGCTCTCCTGGGTCAGCCCCAAGAGACAGCAATGGTGTCCCCTGGCTCACGTGGGAAAGGTGCTGTGATCCATTAGTAAGGTCTGACACTGACAGAGCAGGGGAGTGATAGGCTGTCAGCTCACCTTGGCCATAAATCATGCTAAACGCAAACAAGTCCACACTGTGGTTGTTGGTAGATTCCACACCTGGGGTGGTTTGAAAGTGACCCGTTCCCAGGTGCTCTCCTGCCCAGCCTTCTCTCCTTTCACCTTCATGTGCCTCTGCAGTCAGGTTGGGCACTTCCTAGCGCAAAGTCAGCATCAGGTTCACTTTTGGACTCCCACCCTACACACGAGATCTTTGGTGTTGGGGGGTAATTAAATTAAACTAGGTTCAACAGGATGAGTCCACAAGGCAAGTGGGTCAGCACCCATCTCAGAAAACACCCCTTCAGCTGTCCCACAGTGGAGGAGAGAGCCTGCCTCCTGGGGGGTTTCTGGACGCGGGACTCTCAGCAGCGCGAGCGCATCAGCTCACATTTCAGGGGTGTGGAAGAGGCACAGCCCGTCTTTCCAGCTGTGGGTTGGCACATTAGCAAAATATCCACAAAATATAGGTTTGGGGAAATCATCCTATAAAATAGAATGAACCATTTTCCAAAAGAAAATTGCCCAATCATTAAAGGGATCTTTTTTAACCATTCAAATATCCATGGCCTTTATTCCCAGCGGTCCTGTTCCCACTGTTATGGAGGGAGGCAAATGTGGATTTATTTGCATTTTATAATATCCCTATTCTCCATTTGAGGTTCACATGCCAACTATGTGTGAAGAGACATAAATATTCCAATTCAGTTAGAAAAAGGCGTCGATTTGGAATCCCGAACCTCCTGATTTCACTGTTCCGAGTTCCTTCTCTACTGTGATTTGTTCAAGGTGTTTCATAAGCAGATGAGTCTATAAGAAGAGAGCAGGCATTTTCTTTCTCATTAAAGATGACCCGGCAATCCTAATCCCTTAGAAATCTTTTCTGCTTTTTCCTTTCCAGAAGAATGAAAACCTTTAGGTTTTTATGCAAAAAAAGGGGGGGGGGCAGGAGTCGGGGGTGAGAAAATGAAATGCATAAATTATAAACAAATAACACTGAACAGAATGAAATATTTCTTAATTAAGTCTAAGTTACAGTTCGAGAAGATCTTGAAAGGATCTTCTGCAGCTCCACTCTCCCATGCATCTGAGAACTGCAGAATGAGCTTGGCACCTTCTCTGGGGACAGAGGCCTGTGGGAGCAGAACTGGGTGCTGCTAGGATCCTGAGACAGGGCACTGGCTTCAGATCATGTCTTCCAGAAACCGGCAGCAGGAGCAGTCAACCCCAAAGCCACTCACATAATGCAGGGGATCCAGGAGCATGCGGGAGCTTCCATGGGAGCTCGGGGGGGGGCCTGGGGACCTGGGGGCCTGAGCAACATGCGCGCGCACACACACACACACACACACACACACACACACACACACACGGAGTCTTTCTCTTTCTCAGAGGGCTTCAAAGATTTCTTGCATGTCTGAGTGTGACTTTTTAACTTAATTTTTCTAGAGTCTGTCCCTACCACGTGGCTGGCACCATGCTGAGTGTTCATGGAAGGAATGGAAGAACGAAGGACGGAGGCTGCAAGACCCAAGGACATTTCTCAAGACAGGGCTCATCAGGGTCTGACCTGGGGTCTCCAGCTCCAAACCTAGGAAGGTCTCTTGCCAGCACCTCCCACTGCTTTAGGGGGTGAGCCGGGGGACCTTCAATGCCTAGCTGTGGCTGCCTTCCGACTTCCAACGAAGAACGGGCACCAGAGGTGTGCTGGAGAGAACGAGGAGCTGGCCCAGCAAGTCGATCACGTGACTCGCAGAGGCGGAAGCAGGGGACCCGGCGAAAGAAGTGAGCCTCCAGAGCCCCACGGGGCCCAGAATCCAGGACCTCTGGCTCCCGGCGCAGCTTGCAGAGCCCCATGCCGCCCGCTGCCAGTCCTGCACCTCCATCCTCCTCAGGACGGCGGGTGCCGGGTCAAAAGCCACCTCAGAGGAGTAGCTGTAAATGTTTTCCACTTGGTTTGCAGGTTAGCAAGGCTCCTTCGCTGCCTCGCCGTGTTAGACAATTTACGCTTCCATTCTCAAAACAGATTTTTATCCTAATACAGGCTTTTATTACTATTATCCACCTGTCATTACACAGCATTAGACAATTACAGAGCGCAGACTTTCTCTCCCACCGCCGCCTGCCCCTCCACGCTGGCTGGGGGTGGGGCGCGCCAACAGAACATTTCATTAAAAAATAGAGATGAATCTTTAATTTTTTAAAAAAAAAAAAACGCTGCCAAGACCGCTACCTACGCTTTTTAAAACTTTGTTGTGAAAAGTCACTGGCGTGAGCGAGAGGGGGATAGAAAAGTGTGGGCTAGAGTCGTCTCCAGCCCCATTTTGATTGCCAGACGATTGACAAAATAATTTGTACCCGTCGATGCTCATGAAGGGAATTTTTACAATGGATTTGCCAAGCAGATTTTTAATTTTAATCAGTAATGAAAAAATGACAACATGGATCACAACAAGACATCAGTCGCCGAACGGGCTTTGCAGTCCCTGTCAGGCGGCCCCCGTCAGCGAGCCGCACCTCCGTGAACATCAATCACTCTTTTCAAACTCCTGTACATCTTCGGGGTTTAATTAGACAGTTAAGTTCTTTACCCGCAATTTGCAAAACTGTCACTAACCAAAAAAATGCAAGATGCTAGAAAATGTTCAGAGTGAGTCCTGGGAGAGACCCTTTATCGCCTCCCCGGGAGCAGATTAAAAGTTAAAGGTCTCCCCGCCCCACCCTGAGGCACACAGCCCCACCGCTGCTGTCCTTGACCGGTACCCAGAGATGCTTTCAAAAAGAAAAAAAGAAAAAACAAGGCCAGAGATTGTGGTTAAAACCAGCTCCAAACGCCATGTGCAAGGACAGGAAAGGAAGGGACAGGGTCATTCCTTCCTGGTGGACTTACCCTGAGACTCCCATGGTAGGTCCAAGGCCTTTACAGACAAGTTCATGTCCTGGTTCCATCATGTGCCAACCAGCTCTGTGACCTCCAGCCAATGGCTTCACCTCTCTGAGCCTTTGTTTCCTATAAAACTAGGAAACCCACACACAAATGTCCACCTCTTGAACCACGACAATGTACATGAAGGCCCTATCAAGGCGAGGTTCATCCCACCTTGCCAAGGGCTACCTTCTCTCCACCAGCACATGTAGAGAATCCTAAAACAGGCCACGCATCCGAGGAGGGTTCACGGAGACACCTGGAGAACCTCCAGGACGGTGAGATGGGATGGCTAGCCAGCAGTCGCCATCAAAGACACACACAATGCATACCGTGTCTTGCTGGCTGGGCCTTTCATCTTGCGCCTTCAATAGTCCCTAGGGCTGTGTTTGCTTTGAAATCTTTAGGGCTTGGCGTTTTTTCCATGCAGGTTGGTTTTCTGGACCAGGCCAAGGAACCTATGGCTGGTTTCATTCTTCAGGGGCTGGGGGCGGGTTGGACAGTGACTCCTTCAAGTCTCGCCCAGGTCGCACCATGCCCAAAGCAGCGCAGGTGGTAAGCAGGACTTCTCCTTTAAGAGAGCTCGCCTTCGCAAGGCAGAGTACTGCAATGGATATAAAAGGTGGATTGTGAAAACCTATTACTCACAGATAAGAAATGCACCCCAGGCAGAGCTGGGACACACAGACTTATTCTCCAGCTGGAGTTTCTTTCAAGTGATCTTCACTCCCCAGTCCTACTTATGGCAGATGGGGAATTAAGGGGCCTAGAGAGGATGTTGTCACCTTTCGGGCAAGTCTTGGGGTCCGATGGACGAGCAGTCCAGACTGCCAGCATTCGGCCACTTTACCAGTCGAAACTGACAAAACGACTGTGTGACTTCACGCCTGCGGCCGTGACCTGTTCTTACCTGGGCGAGTCCCCTGCTTTGCAGCGGGAGGCAGACAGGGTGCGACTCATCCTCCCGCTGGCCCTCCTTGCCTTCTTGTCTTCCCGGTGATCGTGAGGCCCTTTCCGGGAAGGACGCTTTTCCCGGCTGGACCGCAGACCCACAGAGCCCAAGCCCCATGACATAAGAGACAAGTGTCAGCAGGACCCATCCTGGGCAAGCCGCAGCTGGGGCTCGGAGGCCCAGGGGCAGTGCCGTCCAGGTTTGGGAGCAAGACACAGTGTGGCCCTGGCGAGCCACTGCCCCTCTCCCAGCTTCATTCCGCTTCCTTTGCTGGAAACCAGAGGAATCAGTCAGGGGACCACTGACGTTCCTCCCACCCCTCAGGAGCTCTGCGTCCAGGGAGCCAAGAACATGAAGAGAGACCAGGACAGGTTTCAGCGGAAAGAACCAGGTTCAAAACCAGCCCTGACATGGGTGTGAGTGTGTGCGTTCCAGGCCCTCCACCTCAGGGTCATCTCCCCGAGGAAACCCTCCCTGACACCACTTTCCTGGGGTGCCTGGCCTGCCTCTGTCAATCTCTACCTGCTTCTCCCTTGAGAGGACAGGCCTGGGCCACTGGAGACACCTTACCTGAATTCAGGGATCCAAAGTACCTGGGAGCTTACTTCCCTGGAGAGGCCCTCAACCAGCCCCGGGCCCAGGACCACAAAAGGCCAAGCCGTGGCCTCGGCTCAGGACAAGGTCAGAGACACCCCTGGGGCTCTGGAGTCTCAGGGCATTAGGCTGCACCTGGGAGGTCCTCTGACCCTGCACCCAGCAGCTTCTCCCACTGCCCTCCCCGCTGCCCAGGTCTTCTGGGGGCACCTCCTTAGTAATCACTGCACACGTGAGTCCCGGTCTCCAGATTTGTCTCTGGGCAACGAAAGTGAAGACATCCTGATGGCCAGGAGAGGGTGTGGACACAGCAGCTGCTGCTCGGGGAACATTTATGGAAAGAAGAAGGGAGGGGGGAGGAGAGGGAGGGGATCTCAGCGCACATCCCATGAATGCCCGAATCCGTCCATGGAGTCGGAGGGCTGGGAGAGGGCAGGAGAGGCCTTCTCGACTCCGCCATGGAAGGCGTGCTCCGTCAGAGCAGGCGCTCGGCTCCCCGCCACGGTGCCTGGCCTGTCGTGGGCTCTCAACAAATATTTACTGAGTGCAGGACCGAATGTGGTCCACCCCGCTGCGGCCTGACAAGTCCAGAAGCCTTCAATTAAACACCTCCTCCCTTTTGAGAGAAGGCCTGGGACCTGGCCTCCCATCTGAAACTGACCCGACATCTGTCCTTCCTGACCTGCTCCCTGCAGCCAGAGCCCACCACCTCTGACCAGGGCCACGGGGCAGAGGACAGCTCGTCCGTCTGGACCAGAGCACATGCGGCCTCCGCACCCACAGAAGGTGCCTCCGGGCAGCATCACCCTGGGTGACCTCCCGCACACTGTGGGAACAACGGCAGGCAGGGCAGCCCCAGCCCTCCGTGGGCTGGGGCGGGCCGGGGCGGGCCGGGGCGGGCCGGGTCGGCAGGTTCACACACTGCAGACACCACGGTGAGCGCCCTTCATAATAGGGCTTTGTCCCGGCTCCTCTGAGCCGCGTCTGCAGAGCCCAGGGCAGCTGGGGCAGCGGCCCACGCGCATGGCGCCACCCTCCCACTCTGGAATCTCCTCCCAGAGCCTGGAATCACACACAGCTTCCCGAGAGGCGCTGGGCCGGAGGCCACCGGCAGCACCTCTCCCTGAAGTTGCCGGAGCACAAGCAACGTCACCCAGCAGCCTTGCTCCTGGCCGTTGGCAGAGGGGAATGGGAAGGGACACAGGAAGAAGCAGAATGGCCGTCCACCGAGTGATGGCTGTGTCCCAAGCTGTGTCCTGCGTTCATTCCTCCCTCACCCGCCACTCCGCGAGAGGCCCGTGACCACCCCTCGACACAGATGCACAGAGGCAGGTGCCTCGCGGACCCCAGCAACACCCTCCCAGCCCACTCCAGCTCCCCAAAGGCCAGCCCGGCCAGTCCTCCCGGCCCCTGCTGCTTCAACCCCCGACGGCCTCTCACCCCACCAGAGTCTTCCAGAGCAAGGGGACCTTTCTACAAAATTCTATCACTGGCCCCTGACCCACTGTCCTGTTCACACTCTCTGTTCTCCAGAGACGGTGAGCAGAAGGCCCCAGAACCTGGCCTCTCCAAGGCTCCGTCCTCACCCTCTAGCCTCCAGGCCATGACCAAGGGGGTGGAAAGGGGCTGCTCTCTGACACCTGCAGCAAGCCCAGGGCCCACCTAGGATGGGACTGGGCTCCCCTCCCTGCAGAGCCGGGGTGCACACCAGCCTCCTCTCCTAGGACCGGGCCTCGGGTTCACAGATGAAGGAGAGGCTGGGAAGAGCTGCAAGCAGCCATGACACTGAACCTGGGCCCAGCACCAGAGAGCCCTGTGTCCACCTGCTCCATCTGCACCAGGTATCACGACCACATGCCCTTGACAGACAGGCTGAATAAGACTCATGTCTTGTCCAAGTCTGGAAACTGAAAATCGAGATCACTTACCATCCAAAGACGTGCCCTAAGTGTGGACTCAGTGAGTGTGAGGAGAAAGACCTGGGCCCGAGTGACAGCTTTCCCACTTCCTAGCTGTGCGGCTGAGGGCGAATTCCTCAACCTCTCTGAGCTTCTGTCTCATCATCAGTCTTTTAGGCAGAGTCCATGCCTGCCTCTTCTGAGCATCCCGTGAGAGGATGCTGTTGGCCGGTGATTTCCAGTGGCGCTTTCTAGTAATCCACTATTGACTGTCCTCCTCCCTGTGGTCCAGGCCACTTCTTCACTGGGGAACATAAGCAAGCGATCAACCCTCTGAGCCTCAGTGCTTTTATCTACAAAATGGAAATGACGTAGAAGGACGGAGGGATGCCCAACCACGGGTGCCCATGCCCCGCACCCAGCTGTGGGCAGGTCAGCAAGTCAGGGTCTCCACTTTCTAACAAGCCTTCTTGTCAAACATGGCAGATTGACATGGTGTTTCCAGTCCTCAGAGGTGACCACAAGACATGGCTCCCACCAACTGCATGCCACATGAAGCCCCGCAAGCAGCAATGGTGTGCGCCCATTTCTCCACACCCCAGTGTCCAGTGACAGCCTTTGGTCCCTTGAAATTGGTAACGGTGAAGCATTTACACCCCTGGAATCTTTCCAGAGAGGCTGTCGTTGAACCTTTACCAGCACGCCACTGATTAAAGACACTATTTCATTTCCTCCCCGTACAAGCCTGAGACCCCGGCCACCACCAGCTCAGCTCTGCCTCCTCCTCGTCTTTGAGACACTCTCTGTGGGCTACAAGACCCGCGCAGGGGAGCAAATGCAGGCTCTGGCGCCTTGGCTTCTACAGAGCCAGATTCCACTTCCCACCACACCCGAGTCCTTCTGAGGGGGCATGGGGCAATTAAAATTACAGGGGCATGGACAGGGCCCTAGCAAGGGCGCACTGACCGCCACATGGGGCACTGGGACTCCCACATAGAGAGAGCAAAGCCAGTCCCAGCCGCAGAGGACATTCCACCTTAGACAGCAGCCAAAGCCTAGGCCACCCAACCAAGAGCTGCAGAAGTAGGCCCGACTTCCAGACAGATACCTGCCCGTGACGTGAGCCAGCAACAGCTGTCTGCGGCCCGCTGGTAGCAAGAGCCCCGTAGGGCAGGCACAGCAGAGGAGGCCCGGCTCCTCCAGGTCCTCTTCCCCCATCCTTCCTTGGACTCTTCCTGGGCTGGGCACGCTGGGCTCCCTTGGTCTGCCAATCTGTGTGGCCCCAGCATACAGCTCTTGTTTTTGAATCTGACCAGCTCTCGCCCCCCATGCCTTCTGTCCCACAGCCCCACTTCCCTTCTCCTTCCCCTCCATCACACCAGCTGCTGTGCACTGACCACTGAGCTCCCAAGCAGGTGCAAAGGAGAGTGCAGAGGCCCCTACGGACACCCCGCCATCCGGCGCCCCAACCTTAGCACTGGGAGGTAGCCTCAAGTCCCCGTGCCAACTCCACATTTTTAGCCAAGTCTCAGGGAGATTGAAAACCATGGTCAAGGTCACTGAGCTCATCAACAGAACGACTCCAGAGCAGGAGATCCTTCAGTAAAAACCAGCCCATGGACTGGGTCCACGGACTGATGGGTGAGGAAGGGGAGGAGGGGGCCTTGTCAAGCCCAGTTGACCCTGTCCCCTCCTCTAGGGCACCAAGGCCTGCAGTCTTGAGCCCACGCCCCAGCCCAGCTTGCAGGTCCCCGGGTCGGCTTCTACCTTCTGCTGTTGGTGCATCACCTATGGCCCCAGGGCAGCCTTCCCGGCCTCTGGGCTTCCTGGGCACAGCACATGGCCACCCAGGGAGGCCCTCCGCCCACCATCTCAGCAAGCCAGCAGTCTCCCATGGCTCCTGCCCTCCCCACTGAGTGCCTGGTCCCTAGAAGGCGCCTGATCCTCAGAAAGATTCAGCCACGTTCCTCTGCTTCTAGGGCAGCACTGCCCAGCTCCTTTGTAGAGGTCCCTGGACTTCCTGCCTTTCTGGTGGGCCCTGGGAGCCTAGTGTTACAGCTTGAATGTGTCCCCTTAAATTCCATATGTTGAAGTCCTAACTCCAGGACCTCGGAAGGTGACTGTGTTCTTTTTGGAGATAAGTTAAAACCAAGTGACTGGAGTGGGCCCTGATTCAGGAGGACTGGTGGCCTTCAAAGGGGAAATTTGAGCTCAGGAACACGGCAGAGCACCACACGAGGGTGAAGAAGGCCACCGCAAGCCATGGAGAGAGGCCGGGACCCCATTCTCCACCCCAGCCTCAGAAGGAGCCAAGCCCACCCATATCTTGGACTTCAGCTCCAGAACTGGGAGACAGGGGACTTCCGTTGTTTGGCACACTTGCAGTGCTGGGCTACGGCAGCCCTGGCAGCCGGTACACGGACAAAGCCAAACGCCTGTGTCTGCGTCCCAACCTGAGTTCAGGCCTCCATCTGAGCAGCATCTGTTCTGTGTGAACCCAAGAGTGAGCTGTCAGTGGGGTCCAGCGTGCTGGAATGGAACTTTCTCAGGGTTTCCTACTAAATTGTGGATTCTTTTTAAACCTTGGTGATTTTCAAATAACACAGCCCAGCAAAAAGCCCTGGGACACAACACAGGCGCCTTGGTTCAATCTGACCCAAGAGCAATTATTGAGCACCTGCCATGTGCATGAGATAGGCTGCACGAATCCACCGAAGGCCATTGTCCCGGAAGGCGTTTCCAACACGTGCACGCACGCTGGCACCCACATGTGCACGCGTGACGTTCAGGGTGGGAGTTCTCCCCTTTCAAGTTCTCCCTCTCTTAAGCGTTTTGAAACATGCGCTGTGTCAGGATGTCACCGAACACAGTCAAAGGGTGCTTGGCATGCTTAGTCCAGCAGGCCTAGAACCCGCTGTGTGCCTCTGACCCTTTCTTCTTTTCACTTGACCATCTCGGGAGCTTCCAAACAAATAACATTTTCATTTGTTCTGGGGGCATAAGTAGGAGTCAGCATTCATTCACCAGTAAGAGCTCTCTCACTCCTGGGCCCTGCTGGGGCATGCCAGGGTGGGGCCCAGCAGAGGAGTCCACCATGAGCAGGGACCAGGACACACGGAAGACTTCCCAGGAGCCCTGTGTGCCTCCGCCTGACCAGGCGCCCAGCTGGGCATGGCTGAGTGGAACAAGGCCTAGTCCCACACCCTCTGGGCCCTGCCCGTGGGCCAGCATAGCCCCAGAATGCTGAGTGGCGGGTCGGGGCCAGACACCTGGATGAAGATGAGTCACTGTGGGCTGCCAAGCTTCAGTCAGGATGTGACCAGGAAAGGGAAGGCAGGAGATCACAGAAGCATGAATCGTCCACTTCCACATCCCCACTGGGCTGCAGTTGTCTGGGCGCTGTCTGAGCGCCAGCCTGCATCCCGTCCCTGCCCCGACACCTGCACGGTAAGCACTCGACGGAGGGTGGCTGGACTGGACAGCGAGAGCCATGAGGCCAGGGCAGCTAGGCTGCTGTCTGGATCTTCCCCGAGCTCCTGCCCCCCCAGCACCCCTCAGCTCCTCAAGTGGAGACCCCAGTCCTGTCTGACTCCACCAGACCTTCTCCACACCAGGCCCTACCCAGGAGACAGGGCGATGACAGAGAGGGTGGCAACGTTGACAACAGGCCTGAGGCAGGCCACCTGCCCGAAGCCAGGCGCAGTGCCAAGGACCTGCTGCTGTGACTTCGTTTTCTCCTTGTTGACAGCCATGGAAGGGTGTGCTGGCCTCACACAGGTGCTGGGGCAGAGAGAGGGCGAAGGACCGTCCATAGCACACGCTTCTGAGACAGCCCAGGGCTCCCGCCTGCTCTGCACACCCTTGGGCAGAACTTCCTCCCCAGGTTGTGGGCTGTGGGAACAGGACAGCTTCACCTGCCACAGCCCTGTAAGAGCCACCCCCACGCAGCCCCACCCCCAAGGGAACCCCTCATGGGAGAGCAGAGACTCGTGGAGCTGGAAAGGCAGCTGCCCAGCCCGGAGGGCTTGGAACAACAGGTTTCGGCTGCAGGGGGCTGGGGAAGGCAATGGGGCGGGGGGTCCCATGGCACCTGGGCAGGCAGCCCAGGCTCATGTGGGGAAATGTCACTCCATGTCCCTCAGTGCCTCACAAAGGACGCAGGGGATGGGGCACTTATCCAAGGCCAGGCAGCTAAAAAGAGGTGGAGAGGCGTGTGGAGTGCCCAGGGAACAGCAGCAGGTGGGAATTCTGAGTCAGGTGCAGAGACCAGAAGCTGTCCTCCAGGGTAAGGAGCAAAGGTGGCTCCCGTGGGACCTCCGCACCAGCTGAGGACCACAGTTGGCCTTTGAGGATGACGGGCAGACACCTTTCACTCAGCCCATCGAAAGGTGAGGGGAGCCTCCTACACTCTCCCCAGACCAAAGAGAGGGAAGTCTGAGACTGGTCCAAACCCAACTCCTGCCTTTTGCCAGCTGTGTGACCCAAAGAATATTATGTAACCCCTCTGAGCCTCAAATGCCTCCTTCAAAGAATGGAGACAGAAATACTCCTCAAGGCACGTGTGTAACAGAGAAACACTTCTCTCACAGTGTCTGCCACTTAGTAGGGGAGACGAACCCTCTTTCTCTAGGAAGATGGCAGAGTCCTCAGTAAAGATCTATTTCCCCCAGCGCCTGCCTGATACAATCAGCAGGGTGGATGGGTGACCCAGAGGGTTTCCCAGCCCCAGGAAGCCTCCCCGTGCTGCTCCAAGCTGGTCCCGTGGCCTGCAGGAAGGGAGAGGAAGGACACCAGCCCCACACCTTCGGCCACCTCTCCCCTTAGACTTCCCATAACACCTATGGTTCTCTCCACTTGGCGGAGGAGGAAGCAGAGGCTACAGACACCGAACGATTCAGTCAAGATCACAACCACAGATGTCCCAGGATCCAGATCCAACACAACGGGACCCCAACACCCAGCCACACCGCTGGGGACCCCGAGGGGGCCCGCAGCCAGCCTCAGAGGGGTGCGCGGGCACGCGCCCGTGCTGAAGGGAGACGCGCTCCTCGGCTGGAAACAGACAAGAGCCGAATCGAGCCCGCCAATCATCCGGTGCAGCATATGCAATTCCAGGACGGAGCAGTTGTGTGCTCTTTTCTACCCAAACTTAATGTTTTGCATGTTCCTTTCTGAAACACAAGCCTTCCTGTCTCCATGTTGTGCAAGCCCCGGAGATATTTTCTGTCTTATGTTTTACCCCACACAGCGGCTGTCTTCTGAGAAAGGAAATCGACCAAGGGACAAAATCTTGTAAATATTCCAGCCAGTCCACTTACCCAGCATAATCACCCTGCACAGAGCAACACTGGAGCCTCGGTTTACCAGGCAGATCAGCATGTCATGCAATCAGCCCAAGTGCCATCAGTGGGGTTTGCAGCGTACACTCCTGACAGGTGCACCTCGGGCTTCCAGGAGACCCCGGTGCTGGGAGGGGACACTGCAAAGTGACCTCTGCCCCAAGGAAGGGTCCTGGCGTAGGTTTCAGGGAACAGTAGAGGTGAGCTCCTAAAATTTCAGACCACCTCTTTCTTTCCAACCAATCTCCCTACACACAGGTCCTGCCTCAGTATTTCCAAACTAAACCATTATAACAGCCTTCTACCTGGCCTCCCTGCCTCCTTCCTCACCCAGAAGTCAAGGAGATTTTTCTAAAATTCACACCTGACCACCTCACTCTCCTGATTCAGTGTCATCCCATCACCTTCAGGGGAGAGCCCAGCGTGGCATAGAAGGCCCCTGATGATCCCCCCTGCAGCCTCTTGCTGTGACATGCCAAGTACCCCACCTGCTCACTCAGCCCCGCAAACACACAAGTGCACACACATAGGTTGTGTTACCTGTCCCTATGCCGTCTGCTCCCTCACCTGTTGGACAAGACTAACCCTGCAAGTCCAAGATCAAGGACCCACCTGAATGGAGGATTCCCTCATGCCTCCCTCCACCTCCAGGTTGGGTCTTAGCATGCTGCACTAAAATCATGCCGAAGCCACCTTCTGTACACAGAAGAAGACTCTGAGGCCAAGGAGTAACCATTAACAGACTTGTGGTTTCTTCCAACACATCCAAGGAGTCTGTTTTTCAAACTAGTGTTCCAAGGAGTGGAATTACTAATTTTCTAACTCCTTGCCAAATTGCATAAACATCCACTGCCAAAGACAAGCCAGAAGAAATGCTCCTAACCCATTATGTCATTATTAGTGCTCAATATCACCATTATTTTTAATTTTGCTATTTCATGGGTAGAAGATCGGGCATCATTTTATTTTGCATTTCTGTTTAGAGGTTGACCATTATTCTCCAGGCTTGCAGATCACACCCCGTCCTGTGGGAATTATCTCTCGAAATTGTTTACTATCAGAATCTGATGGTTTCCACATTGATCTGCAGGAGTTCACTCCACAAATCAGAGGCACAAAGATATTCACCTTGGCATTATTTATAATGGCAAAAAATAAGATAGGGCAATAGCTTCACTATTAGAGTGTTGCACTATGACTCTATAGAATACTAGAGAGCCGTAAAAATGGTAATGATAAAGACTCTGGACGTGGGAAAATGCTGACTGAATGATGGGCAGCCAAGAGGGAGTCTGCAAGATTGCCTCCACGTCCTGATCACAATGCACAGTGGCTCATGTGCTGGACCCAAAGACTCAAGGATGAGCACGCCCATCCTTCCACTGGACCTCACAGTCCAGGGCAGGGAGAAGAACATAGGAACAGATGAGAAACGCTTCCAGAGAGGAGAGCGCAGGCAGTGTGAGCAGGAAGCAGACCGTGAGGAAGGCTTCTCAGGAGGCGATGTCTGAGCTGAGGCTTGAAGGACTGAGCTGTGGGTGCTGTTGGTGGAGCTAGTGCCTGCCGCACCCCAAGACTCACGTCTCACCAACTAGTCCTCCCCTCGGGGACCAGGTCCACCACTCCTTGCAACCTGCGAATGCAGAAGAAAGCAGTGTTATCAGCAAGATCCCATCTTTTCCCTCACAACCCGCTGAGGCAGGGATTACGGGGCCCATTTTGCAGCAGACTGAAGACCAAAGAGGTGTCAGCTTCAAACCCACAGCTGAAAAACTCCAAGCTCATAAGCCTTGCCCAAAAAGAGGCAGGTTCAGAACCTCTCAGGGTGTGGCCAAAGAAGCTTCTGCAGGCGTAGCTTCTAAATAATGTATGTGGACACCAATGATTGAGAACCAGTGAATGGCAGGCCAGCAATCCCTTCTTCCAGGAAGATGTGCGCTGGCCCACGCTGGCACTGGCCCTCGTTCTCAGCGGCCCGGCCCTCCTCATCGGCCGTCCTGGTGGTGGGGTGTGCCAGCTGCGTAGAACAATATGGACGTGAGGCGTTTCCAAGAGCCGAGCAGGCACTCGGGTGGGCTCACCCTCTCCTGAACACTTGGCCAGGTGTGCAACCTGTCTTCCCTCCTTGCTTTTATTTGACACCAGCCACAATGAGACATCTCTCTTAAGTTAATTATGTCCATCGCCACTAGAGGAAATTCACTTAGCCTGTCAAGGCTGGCAGGTGACAGAAAAGCCTGGATCTCACACAACTAACCTGGGCCACGGAGCTGGATCTGGAGGGGACGTGGGAGGGGAAGGGAGGCTGGGACCAGGCCAAGGCTCCAGGCCCGACCATCACCAGGACTGAGGGAAGCCGACGCCGCTGGCCCAGGCTGGAGTCCTGCCTGCCTTCGGCAAGTCACGTGACCTGGACCGCGCTTCCCAACGCTGGGTCCGCTTCCTTGAGAGCCAGTGGCACAGGAGCAGCGGACCTGGGTTATCGTGCAGGTCCTCATGACACTAGAAGCATGCGTGACTTCTGCGCCCACCAGAGACGCAAAGGCATGGACCCCTCTGCATCAGGAGTTGGTTTCCTTTGGTCTTCCGGGAAGTGGGCACCCCGCGGAGTTTTTAAAAGGTTCTTTACAAACCGTGTACATTCTTTCAAGGCATCTTAAGATGTGTCCAAATGTCAAGAGAAAGACGAGGCTCGGGCATCTCCAGAAACCCCCTTGGCTTCCCGCATCACCTGGTTTCAGGCCGACTCAGTGTCCCCGTGCACCTGGCTCCGACTCTCCCTCCTCGCCCCTGTGGCCCCTGCGGTGCACCCCTCCTGGCACAATTCCAGAACTTCCGCACACCCCGAGTGCTGTCTCCACCCCTCCTCTTGCTGCCTGGTGCTGTCCTGTCTCCAGCAGCCCAGCCCTTCCCACGACCTGCCTAGGACGGCGACTCTGCACAACCTCCACCCTTCGTGGATCCTTGCTGTCCACAGGCACGGATGACCTCCAGCTGGATTCCGTGGCTGTGGTCCACTCTGACCCTCCAGCATCCAACTTTGCCTGTTCGTGCCAGTCCCAGCACCTAGACCACCACCTGGGCACTGGGTGAGCAGTCAGTGGCTACTGAGTAAATAAGCACCATTTACACAGACTTCACCTCATGCACACGTCCAGCCGAGAGGTAGGTGGCATTGCGCCACTTTACTCTCACAGTGATCCCAACACCAGTAGTAGCCCCCTCGTGGTAGCAGATCACGCTCCCCAAGAGCATGCACACCCCATCCCGGAGCATCAACTTGCCTGAAGGAGCAGCAGCCTGGGTCCCCTGCCCTTGAACCTGGACAGGCCACGGTGAGTATCTTAACAAGGATAGACAGCAGGTGCAAAGCCTCATGACTTCCAGGCCTGGGGTGTGGAACCTAGCCCTGAGGAAGCCCAGGGCACACCAGGAGGCCACCTGCCGATGCCCAGGCCAGAAGTCCCTCCTGAAATCCCAGCCAACAGCCAGCAGCAACCACCAAGCATGAGAGCAGAGGAACCTTTCCAGGGCCGGGGGAGAGATCGAACTTGGTGTCAGAATGGTTGGAATCTGACTCTGATTCTACCACTGTCCAGCTGCAGGAGAAGCTGGGCACGTTCTGGAAGGTTCTGTAACTCAGGGCCTGATAGACGAGGGTGTGGGGATGAACGTGGGGCCCCGTCGTCCCCTCCAGGTGCTCCTTTGCACCTCCCTGGTGCACCTGGAAGACTGCTGCTGGTCTGCACCGGGTTGGTGGTGGCTTTGCTGCAGGAGGCCTCACCGAGGATCGTAGTGAGGGCCGGGGAGCGTGAGACCCACGTCCCAGGCGGCTGCTCCTTCGGCAGTCCTCTCTTCTGGGCAGGCTGGGAGTCTGCTCACGTACGACGCCCCTTCCTGGTCACAGACAGTGACCTCCCGTGTGTGAGCTGAGAGTGCAGAAGGTGCTATTGAGTGTGGGCTACGGTGGTCCCTGGGGTCACACCGCCTGGCTCGGGACCTGGCTCCGTCGTTCATCAACCAGAAACTTGAGATAAGCCAGGCGCTCCTGTTTCACTTCTCTCAGTGGGACCATGTCCAGGTCACCATGTTGCAAGACAGGGAGGAGAGCCTCCCCGGCACAGGCCACTGGGGCACAGTCTGCCTGGCCTTAGTGACACCCGCCAGGCACAGTTGCTGCGAGGGTGGAGAGCTGCTGGTGGCCACCACTGGGGGTGGCTTGCTGCACAGTCACGAGTAGCCAGAGGACCCTCCGCCCTGTGGATGAGTAACCAGGGGCAGAGCCAGGCAGTGACTCCTCGTCTGAGGGACAATCTCAGCTCTCTAGCTGAATGGGTCTGACCTTCCCTCGGACAGGTCACATCACAGGTCTCCGGGCTGCCCCTGGGAGCAGGCGGCAGGAGGCAGAGCACTGCTTCACCCCTCCTTCCCTCCAGGGCACGTGTCCCCTCCAGCTTATTAAGTCACAAGGGCTCTTTGACTCCGGGAAATTAAGGAAGGGTGTTTGCCAGCATCCTTTCTGCATAGTGAGATGGATTTGATAGAATCGTGTTCTGTAACAACTATGCAGATAAAAATTATGTTTTCTTCACAAAGAGCCCCCTCTCCTTTTGCTCTCCCCAAAATCAACCCAAACCACAAGGACTATGAAAAGTACAGCCTCCTCCGAGATGAGACTCAATCTGTCAGATTTGCAGTCCCTCATTACAAGCATAATCACAATAAATAAAAGATAAGGCTTCATGTAGCGCGGTTCATCAAAGATGCAAACTCGCCAGCCCGTCCTCCCGTGTGAGCTGCCAGGCCACGTGGGAAGCAGGGGAAGGACAACCTGGAGTGGGCGGGGTGCCCCACTGCCAGGAGACACCAGGACCTGAGGCCCACCAGGACCTGTGTGGCAGCCCAGGATGAGCGAATTCCTTCCCACACGCTTCGGGCTTCTTCTCCAAGGCAACAGAAATGTGCTTCCTGTTAAGATTTCTTTTTGCTCACAGACAGAAAGTTACCAAACCACACTGAGTTCCTAAATGCCAGGCACTGCGTTGGCCACGCTACAGGCCGCATCTCCACCCTTCTGAACTAGCCGGGGTGGGCGCTTCCGTGGAGGCAGGAGCGTGGGCCACAGGATCTGAACAGACCCAGGTTTGAATCCCCTCGCTGACTCTCAGTGGCTGTGCAAACTCCACACTGAATGCTTGTTGGAGGAGAAGCTAAAACACAAAGCTGACTCTCTCTCTGTCCCCTACGCTCCTCCCTCTCCATTACGTACCCCCATCTGTAAATGCACAGACCCAACCTGCCTGAAGAATTCCACAGGTCTCAAGGAGGAGCTGAGGCAGGTCGCCGCTCCCTAAGCCAAGGACCCTCATGCCACAAAGCAGACTTACCATCACCTGAAGCAGAATGCTGCGCACACTGGGCCTTATCTTCCCCCGACCTGGGGAGCTCTCAACAGGGGACACTGTGGGGCCCAGGATGGTGGAGGACTGAGGTAGAGTCACAGCAGCCAAAGGGTCCCCAAAGAAACTGTGTGGCAAGGAGTAATAGAAGATTCCAGAAGGTGACCAGCAGTAACCCGAATGCAGAGCACTTGCTGTCATCAGAGGAGCTCAGAGCGAGGTGGAGGACACAGTGGCCCTAACCCTGCTTTCACCAAGAGCACCAGAGAGTTTGGGGACAGGCCACCCATGAGCAGGTGCTCATTCCCTTCCAATGACATCACTAATTGCTAAATGTCAGTGACACGTAGAGCTCACCCATCACATCTGCACCCTAACTCAAACAGCTGCCTGAAACAAAGTCTGAGCACCAACCAGTTTACAGGAGAACATTCATCACTGGGCCCCATTCATGGTGAGGACCCAACCCCACATCAAGGAGATCCTATCAAGGACCCCAGGACCCTAGTAACACTGACTGCATATTGTCACGGTGGCAGGCACCAAGGCACCCAGTGAGAATGTGTTAAAAGAATGAATGAACAAATGAATGAGCCAAATGTTCCAAAAGGCACCATCATACATTTCATGTAATACATTTGATTTAATGCAGGAATGCTGTCCAGCAGACCCTCAGAGGCTCAGGTTGCTGATTTGTAACACAGGCAACACAGTCTACCTTCCAGTACGATGAGATGAAGTGAGATAATACAGGCTCAGAGCCTGTATGTGCACATCAAGCAATGAATGCTTCGTTAAGTTGACACTCCTTAGTCATTGCCATCTGTGCTACTAGATACCATTTATTTAGCATCTACTAAGTGCCAGGGCCTTTTCTGCCTTCCTATTCCTCACAAGAACCCTTCAAGGTACTGGTATGTTTGCCTTTATTGAACAATGTTTACTTGAGCTGAAAAAGTAAAACAGTTAATCCAGAATCATACAATAACGACCATTCTTGGCTGTACGGCAGATCAAGGGCTCCAAAATCCTCTCCTGTATCAGAACAAGACCACCCTGAATAGCACGCACTCGTGAGACAGTGCTGGGCTTAGAAGGCGTGTGGACATCTCCAAATCCTCAGTCTTCCTCCAGACGGCAGCTAGGTCTGAAGGTGGGCAAGCTAGCAGTGTACAGGCAGAAGAGATTTGCTTGCCCCACTGGCGAGCACCAACTGGCATTGCGATTGGGATTCTGAGCCTAGGACCAAGAGGCAGAGGGGCAGGGCTGGCAACCCCTTGCAGAGCAGGATGTTCAAAGGGAGGTGAAGTATCTCCACAGAGTTCAATGCCCTTGATTCACAGCAGAACCTGATAGGAACTTACAGAGGAAAGCATTCCCTACTTAGGCCCGTGAGCATCCTACAGATTAAAAAACAACAAATAAATGAGCTCATAATGAAAAGTCACAAAACAGAAGGAGGCAAGTGCCCACAAGTGGCAGTTGACACATACAGTGAGTCTTTGGCCTTGACTAGCCAAGACATGCTGTTCAACATCGATGTATCAAAAAGAATGGAGAAAAACATGGAACCACAGAGATGAAGCACCAGAGTGATTAAGCAGCATTGAAAAATAACCAAATGGACCTTCCAAAAGCGAACATTTCATTAATCAAAAAAAACCAATGGATGGTTAAGAATTCACAAGTAAAACTAAACTTTGTTGACCTAAGCATAAGTGTTTTAGTCAGCTTTCTTCTCTGCTGTGACTGAAGGACCTGACCAGAACACCTGCAGAGGAGGAAGGGTTTACCTGGGGGCTCACGGTGTCAGAGGTCTCAATACGTAGACAGCAGGATCCACTCCTTGGGGCTCAGGGTGAGGCAGGACATGATGGCGGAAGGAAGCAGCTCACATCATGATCAGGAAGCAGAAAGGCTCCGCCTGCCAGACACAGATACACACCCAAAGCCACACCCGATCCCCACCTCCCCACCACACCTACCATTCCAGTCACCACTCGGTCGATCCTACCAGAGGATTAATTCACTGTCTGGGTTAAGAGTTTTACAACCCAATCATCTCTCCTCTGAACCTTCTTGCATTGTCTCACACAGGAGCTTTCCGGGGACACCTCCCATTCAAACCATAACAATAAGAGTCTGATTAAATTGCTCAAAATGTAAGAGCAAGAGATAAGGAAATAGAAAATATAAGGAAAACCTGAGAAACGGGGATCCTGTAGGATCCTGTAGGATCACTGACATCCTATAGTGAATCTTTAAAACACCAAAGACAAAGGTAAGATTTTCAAAGCCGCCAAAGAGACGAGATAAACTTCCAAACATGACAAGAAGACTGACAGTGGCCATCTCAGCTCCAACAGAAGCAGCCAGGGCACATGCCCCTGTTCCTTCAGAGTGGGCACAGCAATAATGCCCACGCAGAATCCTGCAGGGCCAGCGGGAAAGAAGTGATACCCAGCAGGGTCGAGATATCCGGGCCGGGAGAAGGCCGCAGCCCCTCCCTGAGGAAGAAGAGAAAGTGGTCACAGGAAGACTGGGTAGACCCAGGACGGCAGGGTGGACCAGGAGCCGGCCAACGGGTCTGCAAAGCCAGCAAGACCCTGTGTGTAAAACCCACGATCGAGTCACAAAGCTACAGAAAAATAACAAGGTAAATTGTTAGACAACAAAATCATGCTAGTTAGGAGTGGGACTGATTGATTCTGGATATTCTACCAATCCTGTTATTAGCCAAAGGGGATTAAGTGTGCAGGAAAATTTTTAAAATAGGAAAAGAAAATAAATTTCAGAGTAGAGGGAGAAATTTTTTAAAATAAGGAAGGAATTAAATGGTTAATTTTTTTTAGATCTTTTTTAAAAAATATTTTTAGTTGTAGATGGACACAAGACCTTTATTTTACTTATTTATTTTTATGTGGTGCTGAGGATGGAACCCAGTGCCTCACAAACACTAGGCCAGTTCTCTGCCACTATCGATACTATCCCAATAGTCAATAAAGATGAAAATAGAATCCAATCACAGAAAAAGTGAAAAAAGGGGCTGGGATTGTGGCTCAGAGGTACAGTGCTTACCCAGAAAAAGTGAAAAAAGAGGAACTACAAAGTAAGATAATAGAAACAATAAAAAATAATCAAAATGAATATAAGTGGAAGCAATGAACCTATTCAAGACAAAACTATCCAAAAGATTTTGGGGGGGATACTTTTTTTTCATTATTTTATTTTTAATCTTCAAAAAACAAGTGTTTTGGGAGAAGTACACTGATTTTTACAAAAATGAAACTTTTTTCATACATATATATGATAATAATATCTGTCTCATTCTACCATCGTTCCCATCCCCACTGCCCCACCCCTCTCCTACACTCCCCTCTGCATAATCCAAAGTTCCTTCATTCTTCCCTACCCACCCCCCACTATGGATCAGCATCCACTTATCAGAGAAAACATTTGACCTTTGGTTTTTTGGGATGGACTTATTTCACTTTGCATGATATTCTCCAACTCCATCCATTTACCTGCAAATGCCATAATTTCATTCTTCTTTAAGGCTGAGTAATATTCCATTGAGTATATGTACCACATTTTCTTTATCCACTTATCTGTTGAGGGGCATCTAGGTTGGTTCCATGGTTTAGCTATTTTGAATTCAGCAGCTATAAACATTGATGTGGCTTTGTACCTGTAGTATGCTGATTTTAAGTCCTTTGGTTACAAGGAGTGGGATAGCTGGATCAAATGGTGGTTCCATTCCAGTTTTCTTAGGAATCTCCAAACTGCTTTCCGTACTGGTTGCACCAATTTGTAGTCCCACCAACAATGTATGAGTGTACTTTTTTCTTCACATCCTTGCCAACACTTATTATTGCTTGTTTTCTTGACTGGAGTGAGATGAAATCTTAGAGTAGTTTTGATTTGCATTTCTCTAATGGCAAGAGACAATGAACAGTTTTTCATATGTTTGCTCATCGAACATATTTCTTCTGTGAAGTGTCTGTTCAGTTCCTTAGCCCATTTATTGATTGGGTTATTCGGGGTTTTTTTTTTGGTGTTAAGTTTTCTGAGTTCTTTATGTATTCTGGAGATTAGTGCTGTATCTGAGGTGCGTGCGCTAAAGATTTTTTTCCCATTCTATAGGCTCTCTCTTCATGTTATTGATTGTTTCCTTTGCTGAGAAGGTTTTTAGTTTGAATCCATCCCATTTATTGATTCTTAATTTTACTTCTCAAACTTTAGGAGTCTTGTTAAGGAAGTCAGGTCCTAAGCCAACATGCTGAAGATTTGGTCCTACTTTTTCTTCTCTTAGGTGTAGGATCTCTGTTCTAGTGTCTAAGCCTTTGTTCCACTTTTAGTTGATTTTTGTGCAGAGTGAAACATAGAGGTTTAATTTCATTTTGTTACATATGGATTTCCAGCTTTCCCAGCACCATTTGTTGAGGAGGCTATCTTTTCTCCAATGTATATTTTTGGTGCCTTTGTCTAATATGAGATAACCATATTTGTGTAGGTTTTTCTCTGTGTCTTCTATTTTTTACCATTGGCCTATGAATCTCTTTTGGTGCCAATACCAGGCTGGTTTTGTTATTATGGCTCTGTAGTATAGTTTAGGTTCTGGAATTGTGATGCCTCCTGCTTCACTCTTCTTGCTAAGGATTGCCTTGGCTATTCTGGGTCTCTTATTTTTCCAAATGATTTTTTTTTTATTGTAAACAAATGGGATACATGTTGTTTCTCTGTCTGTACATGGCGTAAAGGCATACCATTTGTGTAATCATAAATTTACATAGGGTAATGTTGTTTGATTCATTCTGCCATTTTTTCCCTTCCCCCCCACCCCTCCCACCCCTCCCCTCCCTCTATACAGTCCTTCCTTCCTCCATTCCTACCCCCCTCCCTAAACCCAACTCCAACCCCAACACTAACCCCTCCCACCCCCCATTATGTGTCATCATCCACTTATTAGTGATATCATTCTTCCTTTGGTTTTTTGAGATTGGCTTATCTCACTTAGCATGATATTCTCCAATTTCATCCATTTGCCTGCAAATGCCATAATTTTATCATTCTTTATGGCTGAGTAATATTCCATTGTATATATATACCACATTTTCTTTATCCATTCATCAATTGAAGGACATCTAGGTTGGTTCCACAATCTGGTTATTGTGAACTGAGCAGCTATGAACATTGATGTGGCTGTATCTCTGTAATATGCTGATTTTAAGTCTTTTGGGTATAGGCCAAGGAGTGGGATAGCTGGATCAAATGGTGGTTCCATTCCAAGTTTTCTAAGGAGTCTCCATACTGCTTTCCAGAGTGGCTGCACTAATTTGCAGCCCCACCAGCAATGTATGAGTGTACCTTTCTCCCCACATCCTCGCCAACACCTGTTGTTGCTTGTATTCTTGATAATCGCCATTCTAATTGGGGTGAGATGGAATCTTAGGGTGGTTTTGATTTGCATTTCTCTTATTACTAGAGATGTTGAACATTTTTCCATATGTTTGTTGATTGCTTGTACATCTTCTTCTGTGAAGTGTCTATTCATTTCCTTAGCCCATTTGTCGATTGGATTATTTGCATTCTTGGTGTAGAGTTTTTTGAGTTCTTTATAGATTCTGGAGATTAGTGCTCTATCTGAAGTATGATTGGCAAAGATTTTCTCCCACTCTGTAGGCTCTTTCTTCGCATTGCTGATAGTTTCCTTTGCTGAGAGAAAGCTTTTTAGTTTGAATCTATCCCAGTTATTAATTCTTGCTTTTATTTCTTGTGCTATGGAGGTCCTGTTGAGGAAGTCTGGTCCTAAGCCGACATGTTGAAGCTCTGGACCTATTTTTTCTTCTATAAGATGCAAGGTCTCTGGTCTGATTTCGAGATCCTTAATCCATTTTGAGTTTAGTTTCGTGCATGGTGAGAGATATGGGTTTAATTTCATTCTGTTGCATATGGATTTCCAATTCTCCCAGCACCATTTGTTGAAGAGGCTATCTTTTCTCCATTGCATATTTTTGGCCCCTTTGTCTAGTATGAGAAAATTGTATTTATTTGGGTTTGTGTCCGTGTCCTCTATTCTGCACCATTGATCCACCTTTCTATTTTGGTACCAATACCATGCCATTTTTGTTACTATTGCTTTGTAGTAGAGTTGAAGATCTGGTATTGCGATACCCCCTGCTTCACTCTTTCTGCCAAGGATTGCTTTAGCTATTCTGGGTTTTTTATTCTTCCAGATGAATTTCATAATTTCTTGCTCTATTTCTGTAAGGTACATCATTGGGATTTTAATTGGAATTGCATTGAATCTGTATAGAACTTTTGATAGTATGGCCATTTTGACAATATTAATTCTTCCTATCCAAGAACATGGGAGATCTTTCCATCTTCTAAGTTTTTCTTTAATTTCTTTAGTGTTCTGTTCCAAATGAATTTTATGATTACTTTTTCTAGTTCCATGATGAATGTCATTGGGATTTTAATAGGAATTGCATTAAATCTGTATAACACTTTTGGTAGAATGACCATTTTGACAATATTAATTTTGCCTACTCAAGAGCATGGGAGATCTTTCCATCTTCTAAGGTCTTCAATTTCTTTCTTTAGTGTTCTGTACTTTTCATTGTAGAGGTCTTTCACCTCTTTTGTTAGATTGATTCCCAAGTTTTTTTTTTTTAGGCTATTGTGAATGGGGTAGTTTTTCTAATTTCTCTTGCAGTGTACTCATTGCTTATGTATAGAAATGCTTTTGATTTATGAGTATTGATTTTATATCCTAATACTTCACTGAATTCATTTATGAGTTCTAGAAGTTTTCTGATGGAATTTTTTGGATCTTCTAAGTATGGAATCATGTCATTGGCAAACACTGATAGTTTGAGTTCTTCTTTTCCTATTCATATCCCTTTAATTTCTTTCATTTGTCTGATTGCTCTGGCTAGAGTTTCAAGGACAATGTTGAACAGAAGTGGTGAAAGAGGGCATCCCTGTCCTGTTCCAGTTTTTAGAGGGAATGCTTTCAATTTTCCTTCATTTAAAATGATGTTGGCCTTGGGCTTAGCGTGGATAACTTTTACAATGTTGAGGTATGTTCCCACTATCCCTGGTTTTTCTAGTGTTTTGAACATGAAGAGGTGCTGTATTTTGTCAAATGCTCTTTCTGTGTCTATTGAGATAATCATACGGTTCTTGTCTTTAAATCTATTGATGTGATGTATTACGTTTGTTGATTTCCATAGGTTGAACCAACTTTGTATCATTGGAATGAACCCCACTTGATTGTGATATACTATCTTCTTAATATATATTTTATATGCAATTTGCCAGAATTTTATTTGAGAATTTTTGCATCTGTGTTCATCAAGGATATTGGACTGAAGTTTTCTTTTCTTGATGTGTCTTTATCTGGCTTTGATATCAGGGTGATACTAGCCAGCTTCTTAGAATGAGTTTGGAAGGGTTCCCTCCTTTTCTATTTCATGGAATATTTTGAGGAATATTGGTGTTTATTCTTCTTTGAAGGTCATGTAGAACTTGACTGAGAATTCATCTGGTCCTAGGCTTTTCTTGATTGGTAGGCTTTTGATGGTGTCTTCTATTACATTGCTTGAAATTGATCTGTTTAAATTATTTATGTCCTCCTGGTTCAGTTTGGGTAGATCATATGTCTCTAGAAATTTGTCAATGTCTTCAAGATTTTCTATTTTATTGGAGTATAAGTTTTCAAAATAGTTTCTGATTATCTTCTGTATTTCAGTAGTGTTCACCATGATATTTCCTTTTTCATCACGAATTTTAGTAATTTGAGCTTTCTCTCTCTTTCTCTTTGTTAGTGTGGCTAAGGGTTTATCAATTTTATTTATTTTTTCAAAGAACCAACTTTTTGTTCTGTTGATTTTTTAAATTATTTCTTTTGTCTCAATTTCATTGACTTCCTGTCTTCTGTTTTTGGTGTTGATTTGTTCTTCTTTTTCTAGGGCTTTGAGATGTAATGTTAGGTCATTTATTTGTTGACTTTTTATTCTTTTAATGTATGCGCTCAATGCAATGAACTTTCCTCTTAACACTGCCTTCATAGCATCCCAGAAATTTTGATAAGTGTTCTCATATACTTCTAAGTATTTTTTTATTTTCTCCTTGATTTCTTCTTTTATCCAGTCATCATTCAATAGCATGCTGTTTAGTCTTCAGGTGTTGGAGTAGCTTCTATTATTTATTTTATTGTTGATTTCTAGTTTCATTCCATTATGATCTGATAAAATGCAGGGTAGAATTTCTATTTTTTTATATTTGCTGAGAGTTGCTTTGTGGCATAACATATAGTCTGTTTTAGAGAAGGATTCATGTGCTGCTAAGAAGAATGTGTATTCACTCAATGATAGACAAAATACTCTATATATGTATATATGTCTGTTAAGTCTAAATCATTGATTGTATCATTTAATTCCATAGTTTTATTGTTTAGTTTTTGTTTGGAAGATCCATCCAGTGGTGAGAGAGGTGTGTTAAAGTCATCCAGTATTATTGCATTGTGATCTATTTAATTTCTGAAATTGAGAGGGGTTTGTTTGACATACATAGTTGCTCCATTGTTTGGTGCATAAATATTTATGATTGTTATGTCTTGCTGATGTATGGTTCCTTAAGCAGCATGAACTGCCCTTCTTTATTCCTTCTGACTAACTTTGGTTTGAAGTCCACTTGGTCTGATATGAGGATGGAAACTCCTGCTTGTTTACGCAGTCCATGTGAGTGGTATGTTTTTTTCCCAATGTTTTACCTTCAGTCTGTGGATGTCTTTTCCTAGGAGGTGAGTCTCTTGAAGACAGGTGGTTGTTTTTTTAAATCCAATCTGCCAGTCTATGTCTTTTGATTAATGAATTTATGCCATTAACATTGAGGGTTATTATTAAGATGTGATTTATATTCCTGATCATTTCGGTTTATTTGTTTTTAACTTGACTTAGTTCCTCCTTTGATTGACCTTTCCTTTAGTGTAGTTCCTCCCTTTGCTGGTTTTCATTAGTTTTTTTTTTTTTTCATTTCCTATTCATGGAATATTTTGCTGAGAATTTTCTGTATTCTAGGCTTGTGAATTCTTTTAACTTTTGTTTATCATGGAAAGTTTTTATTTCATCTTCAAATCTGAAGCTTAATTTTTCTGGCATAAAATTCTTGGTTGGAATTCATTTTTCTTTCAGAGCTTGATATATGTTATTCCCGGACCTCCTGGCATTGAGAGTCTGAGCTGAGAAATCAGCTGAGATCCGAATTGGTTTCCCCCTACATGTAATTTGATTTTTTTTTCTATTGCAGCCTTTAAAATGCTATCTTTATTCTGTGTGTTAGTCATTCTCATTATAATGTGCCTTGGTGTAGGTCTGTGTAATTTTGTACATTTGGAGTCCTGACAGTCTGGGGTAGTTGATTTTCCATTTCATTCTTTAGATTTTGGAAGTTTTCTGATATTATATCATTGAAAAGATTGTGCTTTACTTTGGTTTGTATCTCCATGCCTTCATCTATTCTGATAAATCTTAAATTTGGTCTTTTCATATTATCCCATATTTCTTGAAAGTTCTATTCATGGTTTCTTACCATCTTCTCTGCAGTCAACTTTATTTCAAGAGTATATATTTTATCTTCATTTTCTGAGGTTCCGTCTTCCAAGTGGTCTAGTCCACTGGTAATACTTTCCATTGAATTTTTAATTTGGTTTCTTACTTCCTTCATTTTGAGGATTTCTGCTTGATTCCTTTTTATAACCTCTGCCTCTTTATTGAAGTGATCTTTCACTTCCCGTATTTTCTCTTCAGTACCATCCTTTATTGCACAGATCAATCTAACTATGTATTTTCTAAACTCCTTCTCTGACAGACGTTTCGTTCTACTGTTTGTTTGAGGCACTTTGTTCCCGTATTTTTCATGTTGTTTCTGTGTCTTCTCATCTAGCAGTATGGAGCTGAGGCAGTGCAGATTCTACCCTGCAGTTTCATAGTGTCCCTGAGGGCTTCTAGTACCTCACCTTTAAGGGGGAGACCAATATTAACAGCACCTGATGCAAACGATATACCACCTTAAACCAAATGGCTTCTCTTAAGGTGTCTACAGTTTTGTCACAACAAAACAGAACTGAAGTGTTAAATTATTGTCTGCAGTATAAACAGTATGTTTGCTAAAAGGGTTTATCATTTCAAATGATGGACAATGAGGGAACAGAAGTAGTGTAAGATGTAATGTTTATGAGGGCAAGGGAGAGAAGATAGAGGTAAGAATTTAGTAAGAGCGAGGGAGGAATTAATAGAGGTTGGCTGTTAGCATGAGAGAAGTGAGAGAGAGGATTCAGGGAGACAGGTAGGTGAAAGGAAAAAATATATATACAGATTTTTTTTAAAGTAGAAATATAAGCGTACACAACAAAATTGTAATATACTACTTAAACATCCCATTCCTCAATACATTCATGCATGAAAAATATTTGGTTTCAAAGATGGTAGTGGTATGAGAGAGAGGGTAAAAAAATAATAAAAAGGAGAAAAGTCTCACTGGAAAATTGAATGACTGCTTCCATTGGCTTTCAAAATTTTTCTCAACTTCTCTTCTCCAATGGTGGTGTTGTCTGAATTTTGATGTTGGCTCCAGTCCAGTGGGTGTCGGACCATTTGGGATTGGGGTGAGCCGATAGCAAGATGCCCTCATGCCCTTTTCCAGTCTTCCCACCCACTGAATCTGGCCCCTTCGGTCCCTGCACACCCCGGGACTCACTGAGCTTCATGGAGAGAGCAGTTTTCTCCATTTTCTCTAACCTCTGCTCCTCCCAGGGAACTGCCCCTCGTCTCCAGCTTTCCACAGGCTTGCCAGACCCAGACTGGCCCATGCAAACCCAGCTGCAACCTGATGGACCTGGGCTTCAGCTTCCCCAGGCCCTGCCTTGCTGCTGTCCCAAGATCTCAGTGCCCTTTCAACTTGCAGAGAGACCACCAGGCATGCGCTCACACGAAGGAGCGGCCCTGCAAAGAGGCAGCCAGGTGGCAGCCACTACCGCACAGAGCAGAAAGACCTCAGGTGCAACCAGACCTGCAGGTGCCCCAATGTATCTCCAGGCCCTGGCCAGTGTTCCAAGATGGCAGCGGCCGCGTGGAACCGCACCTGTGGGTACTGTGACAATGGACTTCCAGGCAACAGTGGGAACCAGGAAATCTGCTGGCAGTCTATAGGTGATCTGCAGGCTAACAGTGGAAAATCAGTGGGTGGACGTCAGGCAGTGGGTGATGGACAGGCAAGAGGCAGGTAAAAGGACAAATGGTGGATGATTGGGAGCAGTCAGTAAGCGATCTGCACTCAAAAGCAGGCGATATGCTGGCAGAAGGTGAATGATCCTGTCGGAGGAATGGGGGTCAACATCAGAGGATCAGTGGGTAGCAACAACTGCCTCACAGAGATAAAGTATTTCCTCTGTGTGACTGCCCAAGTTATAGAGTGGCAAGGAATGCAGCCTCCCTCCAGCCCGCCATCTTGCATCTCCCCAAAAGATTTTTTTAACTACAAGAAACACTTAGCCACCATACAGGTTAAGAAGTAAAATATAATTGGCAAAATTGAAGCATTTACAATGCTTCTTGATCACAAACTCATTCCCTTCTACCAGAAAAAAATATATACTATATTCAGTTCAGTTTCTTTTATTGCCACACATTCCTATATATTTTATTATAAATGAAATATTACTTCACTCACAATTTTTTCAGCATATTTTACTCAATATGCTCATGAGGTCATGTGTTTTGTTACATGTAGCTTTATTAATTTTCACTACTGTTTTATGTTTTGAAGGACTATGCCACACATGACTTATCTATTCTTCTGTTAGCCTTTCTATTGTAAACACCGCTGGTAAGAATATTCTCATGTGGGACCTTTTTTACATTTGTAAAACATCTCCACTTTAAAACCCAGAAAATCTGGATAAGTTTTTAAATTAAAAATTAAGTGCTTAAAGACCTTGGAGAATTATCCAGACAGTGAAGAATTACAGGGCCCAGATCCAGAAAAAGAAGGAAATTCAATGAATGAACCCAGCATTTGGATTGCTTTTCCTCTGAAAGGTGTCTCCTAATTCCAGAAAAGAGGTTGGAGGGCTGAGATCGTGACAAATTTATAAAACTAGAGAAATGAAAGTTAAGATTCAGAGACCATTATTGAGGGGAATTAGTAAACCAGCACCAAAAGTGGAAAACTGCTCTAATCTCTGGGGCAGCAGTTCTTAAAATATACTTCCCAGACCCCACCCCCCAAGAGCTTCTGAGAGCAAAGCCGTTTTCCACAGTAACACTGAGGCATTGTTTGTCCCTTATGCTTTGTTGACATTTGCCCTGATGGTGTAAAGGCCACGGTGGATACAGCTGCTGGTGCCTTACGCATACCACGGCCATAGCAAGAAACCATACTGCTACTCACAGAGTCTACACCGCCGTGAAAACAAGAGAGGGGGGCAATTTCACTTGACTGTCTTCTCTGAAACAGTAAGAGAATGCATTAAATCATGACCCTAGACAACATATTTTCTAATATTCTATGTGGTGAGATGAGCTCAGGCATTGGATAAGGCACAGGTGCTGTATCCTGAGATGAAATATTTGTCTCAAGGAAGAGCTCCTGGGTGGCCACACTGCAAGGTGAAAGAGCCACTCTTTCATTCAACACCATTTTTTACTCAAAAGATTGACCGACAGATAAACTATGGTTATTCCAACTTGGGTATCTGGCAGAAACCCTTTCAAAAATGAACAAAGAAAACAAGTCCCTTTAAGAAAAATAATTTACAGGGATGTTATTGATGATACAACTTGAATTTTCAAATAAAAGTGGCAATGTAATGGCCATGAGGAATTGATGGCTCCCCAATATCTCAAGAATTTCCCCCAACACTTCAAGAATTTTCTGATAGAATCAATGATGGCATAAGCAAATGCAACTTTTGATATTATACAATCAAATGTGTCAATATTTGGAAGACCTGCATAATTCCTCAGAACCATATCTTCCAATTGATGAGTGCACAGTGCTACAAAATTAAGCAAAAGCAAAAAACCTATTCAAATTACAAGAGAGACCAATAGATTTTAATGAAATAGAGTATGAAAGGTTTACTGACCTTGTTTCAGATTCCACCTTGTAACAAACTTTAAGAGGCTAGCCTTTTGTGGAGTTGGGTGCAGGATCAAACACATGCACAGCACCCCAAACATGCTGTCACGAGGCTCCTCCTTCTCCAACCGCACCGCTGAGTGAGGTCAGATCTTCTCTATGTACTCCAACCAAAACAGCACATCACAACAAACTAAAGGCAGACACGGTGCGGGGGCCAGCCTGGTTTCTATTAAGCTGTATATCAAGGACAGAGGCCAAGATGGGAAAGAATGCTATCCTCTCTGAATTTTTTTTAAATGTAGTTATTTTTCACAAAAGTTACTTCTAATAAATTATATTTGTTATTGCTACCTTGAGATGACTAACAAATACTTTAAATTTTTCCCAGTTTTACATAAGACAATAAAATATTGATAATAGAACCCAGATGAGGGAAGTCTTAAGTTCTAATGATTTCTAAGAGTATAACAGTGTCCTGAGACCAAATAGTTTGAGGACCGCAGCTCCAGGAGAGCCATTAAAAGAATAACAAAAGAATTTATTAATACTAAATTAAAAGAAGAGAAAATAACTAATAAAAAAAGACTCAGTGAATTCAGAAAAAAACTAAGACAGTAAAAAGTAGAAAAATAAAAATAACAAATCAGACACAATATACAGACTAGAAGAAACAGACCATCCCAGTTGCTATATGAAGTACAAATGGACAAAGATGGTCAGATAGGATTTAAGAAAAATGATCCAATTGTATCCTGTTTACATGATCCACACTTCTGTTGTGACTTGGATCTGAGGTATCCCCTAAAAGCTCCTGTGTTAATGCAGAAGGTGAATTGATCAAATTAGGAGAGCTGGAACCTAATCAGTAAGCTAATCTATTTGATGGATTAATAATTTAAATGGATTGAATGGTAACTATAAGCAGTTGGGGGTGGCTGGAGGAAGCAGCTCACTGGAGGCATGCCTGGGGATTATATCTTGTCTGCCCGGGGTTCCTCCCTCTCTCTGCTTCCTGGATGCCAACAGCTAAAAAGTTTTTCTCTGCCAGGACCTTCCACCATAATGTTCTGCCTCACCTCAGGCCCAGAGCAATGGAGCAGGCCATCCATGAACTGAACCTCTGAAACCATGAGCCCAAATAAACGTTTCCTCCTCTAAGTGATTCTTGTCAGGCATTTTGTTCCCAGTGATAAAAAGTTGACTAACACACTTCATATTTAGTAATACAGAAAGATTGGAAGTAAAAGATTGTGAAAACATCTCAGTATAAATACTCATCAGGAGAAAGCTGGTATAGCTACATTGCCATCAGATAATAGAGACTCACAGGAAGAAACTGTGACTACATATAAAGAAGGGCATTTTAGAAAATGCAAAGTCAAATTTCCCCAAAAAAGTATAATAATTCTAAATGTGTATGGACCTAATAACTTAGCCTCAAAATATATAAAGCAAAAACTGACAGAAGTAAAAGGGCAAATAGACAAAAACACCAAATTTTTACACACTTTTGTAATTGATAAAACAAGTCAACCAAAAACACTAGCAAGGATATAGGAGTTTTGATTAACATAATTAATATGTTAACTTAATTGACATTAAGAGAACATTTCACCTAACAACTGTAGAGCATATCTTCAAGTACACTTAAACATTTACCGAATTTGACCACACTCTGAACAATAAAGCAAGTTTCAACATGTTTGTAAAGATTAAACCACACAGAATGTGTTCTCCAATTAGAGTGGAATTCAGTAGGCCTCAATAACAAAGCTAGTAGAATGCTTTTGAAGAGCAAGAATTGAAGGAAATTAAGAAATATACTTTGAAAAATTAAACTAAATCTAGCCAAAAAAATCACAATGAAAATTACAAAATATTTAAGTAAACTACATCATTTGTGGAATGCTCAAGAGTCAAACTTAGGGAAAATTGGTATAGCCAAGTGGAGAGAGAGAGAGAGAGAGAGAGAGAGAGAGAGAGAGAGAGAGAGAGAGAGAGAGAAAGAGAGAGAGAGAAGAGAGCAACAGTTAAAAGACAATGATCCAAACATCCTTCTGAAGAACTGGGGGAGAAACCATAGCAAACCCCAAGACAGTGGCAGAAGTAGCTGCTGAAGGGCCTGGGATCTGTATTCTCCTAAATTGGGCAGAGGGATGCTGGTTTGTAGAGGCTGTCATGGGCTGCCTGAGGAGCAGGTAGCTCAGCTGGGGAGGTGATCCCCCAAATGTCTGCCTCAGTCATCTCTGTCTCCTGTTCATTCTTTTTCTGCCAGATATTTTTGCTACTCTAGAACACATGGTTTGGATTTACATTTTCCTGATTGCTAAGATGGGGAATCTCTTCAAGTGTTTGGGAATTCGTCTCTCCTTGACTGAGTTTGGATATGGAATGCTCCCCCAAGTCTTACGTGTTAAAGGCGTGGTCCTGGTGCCCAGTGTTCAGAGACGGAACTTGGGGAAGTGACTGGGTCATGAGGACTCTGACCTCATCAGTGGATTGATCCATGGAGGGACTCCTAGCTGAATGGACTATTGAGAGATGTAGAAACTGTAGGAGGTGGGACATAGTTGAAGAGGGTAGGTCTTTGGGGGTGTGCCTTTGGGAACTATGTTTTGTCCCCAGTTCTGTCTCTCTCTCTTTCCTATCTGAATCTGTCTCTGCTTCCTGGCTGCCATGAGCTGGACAACTCTGCTCTGACATACCCTCCTTCCATGATGTTCTGCCTCACCACAGGCCCAAAAACAATGGCTCCAGCAGACATAGACTGAAACCATGATCAAAATAAATCTTTTCTCCTTTAAGTTGTTTTTCTCAGGTATTTTGTCACAGCTTTGCAAAACTGACTAATACACTCCTCTTCTGAGAATTGTTCATGCAGATATTTTGCTTGTTTTTTAAATTCATCTGCTTTTATTTTCATATTTTGATTTGTAGAAGTCTGTCTTTATTCTGTATATACATTATTCATTTGTTTTGTAATGTAAATATTTTTCCCAGTTTGTAACCTGCCTTTCCATTCCTTTTAGAGTAGATTTTATAAAACAGGAAATTCTAATGTGATGTGGTCAAATGCATCGATATATTTTTCTTCTCTCATTTAGGTCCTTAGTTCTCCGGGTAGCTATTTTAAGGGGTGGTATAAGACTGATTCCATCTCTACAGTGGATGAAATTTAGTTCAGACTGGTGAATGTTCTTTTCTGGTTGGATGTGGCAAAGCCAAGAGTCAGATGCTGATCTGTCTGGTCCAAGCCATGTGGTCTTGTCCTGCACCCTATCTTCCCTTCCAGAAGCCTCCAGTTAGAGCTGCACTCAGCTCCTGGCCCTGACCACAAAGGTCAACAGAACCAGGTTTTCCACGGAGGAGCTTGAAGTCAGGCAGAGGTGGGGATAGGTGCTCTGCCAGAAGACTGTAAAATCTTGGAGGCCAGAGTGTGGGAAGCCAGCACAGGGCCACGGGGGATCCTGCCCAAAGTTAAGAGCACAAGGAAGGTGCTTATCTCCTTATTCATTTCTCTCTCTCTCTCCCTCTCTCTCTCTCTCTCTTTCACCTTTGGGGGTTTTAATGTGGTTTTTGGTGCACTGCTGGGGACTAAACCCAGGGCCCGACAGGGCAGGTGTGCTCTGCCACAGAGCTACAATTCCAGCCCCTTATTTCCTAGTTTCAAAAGAGCAAAACAGCACGTGGGGAGTTGAGGGGAGTTGAGGCCACCAGCCCAAGATCACACATGGAGAAAAGCGACAAGAGTGAAATCGAAAGCCAGACCCGTGAGACCCAGGTCTGGTTTCTCTTGCTCCTTCAGCCCCTCTGCTCAGAAAGGAAGGAAGAGGAAGGTGGCAGCTGTGGGCAGCCTGTCCACCTCAGCTGTCAGACCGGCCCTGGCGCCTGGCCTCTGTGGGCCGGAGATTCCTGGTTGCACGGTGGCTGCAGCCATGACGGTCCTCATGTTTCCCAGGAACACCCAGCCCTGCCAGCTGCAGCCAGGTGTTTCCAGTACTAACATGCATGCATAGATGTGCACAGACACACGTGAGTGCTAGAAACTCATGTGCACACACACGTGTGCGTGCGTGCATACTTAGACACACATGCACGCATGTACACATAAACTCGTGTGTCATAACACCTTGTGTGGGGTCCACGGTCCTCTGGCAGGGTCTCAGCTCTGGAGTCACAAACCAAGGTCCAATTCCTAAATCATCAGTCATCAGCCCATCCCTCTGTCCCGCTGTCTGCCTCTACCAGAATTTTGCAATCAGAAAGCCCAGCAGAACTCCCTGTGAAGCTCACAGTGCGTGCAAGTTTTACGTCCATGTGACTAGTAAAATTTGGATTTGAACTTGAACAACGTGGGGCTGTGGGCATCCCTGTCTCACCTCGGCAAATGCTTTCTGAAGCACTGGATTCTGCCCTGCCGTGGCTTGGCCTGCGGGAACGGTGTCCAGCTTGACTCTGAGTTGCTCTCCTTCTTCCCTGGGTTCCTCCTTCCGTCTCCTCGGCCCCCTTCTCCCGCACCCCTTAACTGTCCTACCCATAATCATCTCCAACCCTAAAGCACTTCACATTTGGTGAAAAGCACTTCAGTTTCAAAGTGATTAGAGGTTGAAGATCCGTCGTTTAAAATTTAAATTAAACCGATTAAAATTACAGGAGCACTTCACATGTTTTAAGCAAATAATTATTTTTTACCAACAGATGCGGAGCTGGGGCGAGCCAGGTCCTGAGCGGCAGTGAGAGAGAGACGCAGTTTCCAAGCCCCAGGGAGGTTAGGCTGCAGCTGCCCAAATCCTGGGGCAGCCCGGGCCTGCTGGCGCAGGCTCCTTTGTCCCCAGAAACCAGTCGTGACCCTGCCTTCCAAGGCCACCCACGGAACAAGACTCCAAGTACCCACTTGGGGCTTCCGGTGCACATGGAGGTGGGGCTGGCTCACAGAAGCAGAGTGACATTCCGAGAGCATGTGGTCCCCACCCAGGAGCACACACACTGTGTCCCTGTCCCCACCGGCCCCAACTGTTCAGACATGGACCTCGCAGGGAACCACAATGCAAAGGGAACCTCAGGCCTGTTTCCTGGACCAGCATCAAATCAGCAGCAGAGAGAACATTTAAATGACAGAACAGAGTAAAACAGCAGACAGCCATACTGGGTACTGAACTCCATGGAAATGACTAACTTCTGAAGTCCTGTGGGTTGGCTTCATAGAGGAGGGTCAATAATGTGGGGTTTGTGGGATGAATAGGAGTTTTCAGATGAACGAAGAAAGCAAAGACATTCAAAAGACCAGCCCCGCGAAGGCCCATGAGTTCATGTTCCTGCTGCTGAGAATAAAGAAACGTGTGACCCGCGACCAGTGGGAAGTGTCTTGCCAAGTTAGACCCTGAGCCCCAAAGGTCTGCTGCTCCTGTCTGAGGTGACAGCTCAAGACTATCGATTCAAATTCAGGCTCCCAAGAGCTTTGCTTCCCCCTTTGATTTGGGGGCCAGAGACTGGTATTTTAAGTCTTCTCATCTTTATTTTTGGCTAACCTGCAGCCTGGGATCAAAACCAACCACCCCACTAGCCTGCCAGCCCCCTGCCCTCTGCCACTGCCTCCCACCACCTGCCTCAGCCCAGCTGCCTTGGACCTGGGGGAGGGGACCGTGTTGAGCCTCGGGGGCAGCTGGAACGGACTGCAAAAGAAAATAGCTCATGGTCTGCCTGGCGAAGGAGACAGCAGCCCCATCCAGGAGAGCCAGGAGGCCCGGCCCAGCCCAGACATTTCAAAAACAAACCTCAGTCCAGGTTTCCATGTCCTCAGGCGGGCCCCACCTCAGGAAGAAGGTAGCTTCAAACCACCAGGTTGCTTTCTTCTGGAATCCTCTTTCCTGGTTTTCCCTTTTCCCTAATTAGGTTTCTGAGCCTGGGCTAATCCAGGCTGCTTCCTTGTGCTCAGAGTTTGGACGTGTGCTGTGCAGCTGACTTTAAAATGTTCCCAAAGAGGGAGCCTGTTTGAGGGGCAGGGAGGGAGGCCTTTTCCAAATGAGGATTGGCCCCCAGGGGAGGGGGAGGGGCACTATTACTAATGGGTGCAGAGCTTCCATGAGGAGTGACGAAAGGGTCTGGGTGCAGATGGTGGCTGGAGACAGTTACACAACCTTGGGGGTGTATTTGGTGCCCCTGAGTGGCACCCTCCAGAATGACCAAGACAACAAGCATAAGTCATCTGACTTTTTTGCCACAATAAAAAATAATAGAATTGGCCCCTGTGGTGTCCTGTGAAGGGTGAGAGTCCAGGAGCCTTCAGAGTTGTTATTTCTGCAGTGGGGACAGGGGGAAATGTGCCCTTGCCTGCAGAAGAGAATGGAATGGAAGAGGCAGCTCCCCAGACCACCTGGCCTGGCTTCCAGAGGGCCCTTCCTGGAACGCCCTCCCTGTCCCAGGAGAGGCCTGGAACCTGGACGTCAGTGGAGACACTTCTTTTCTTTCAAGGAACAGAGCGATACCTGAGTCCCCCGCGTCCTTCCTGAGAGCCACGTTCCTGCCTGCAGAGTGAAGTGGGTAGTTGAGGAAGGCCCTGCCTCGCTGTGGCACAGCAGGGGTATGGAGAGGGCGTGGCCTAGCAGGCGCCTCCTCCCCCAGTGCCGCCATGGTATGATCTTGCAGGGGTCACTGGCCTCTGAACTGCAGCATCCTCTTCTCTTCAAAATGGAATTAAAATCCTTGCACAGAATGAGCCAACTCTTCCCTCTGTGCTGAGCACATAGAAGCTGTTCAATAAAGCCTTCTTTTCTCTTGTTATCACTCCTATGAGTGACACATTTTGTTCTTGGGGACCAAGAATGAACCTTACCAAGGTCTTGGCCGTCAGGAGTCACGGGCAGGGTCAAAGGCTTGCTATGTCCTTAGAGTGGTCTGCATGATTCTGTTACCTACTGGGTGAGGTAGAGATAGAGATGGGAGGGACAGGGGACAGACAGCAAGGGCGAAACCACAGCTGACCTGCCCCACTCTCCTGGCAGCAAGGAGCCAGCCCAGTGGCAGGGGCTATAGAGGCCTTGGGGAGAGTAGGGGCATCACCAGGAGACCCCAGTGGCTCAGCTCTGGACTCAGGGGAGAGGGGAGGTCAACCAGTGATCCTGCTCACCCTTCCCCACAGCCTTTCTCCCCTGTGGTCTAGGGCTGGAGACTCAGAAGCCCCCTTCGGGTCAGCGTGTGCTAGAGTGGGGTTTCTCCCAGCCAAAAAGCGCTCCTCCCTGCACCCCAAAACCACCCAGCTCTTTCTCGCTCAGGGTTACTTCCCCTCCTCTCAGGTGAAACTCCCAGGAGCCTTCAGGGACCTCCGGACACCACTGTCTTCTGCCCAGCAGTGTTCCTGGGGGGCTTCGAGGGAGCCTCACAAGTGATCCCCGCAAAGCGTTCCTCCACCTCATGTGGCTCAGGGGTGGTACTTGGCAGGACTCAAGTTTAAAGACACGTGCAGGGAAACGCGGCCTTTGTTACTTCTTAACTGTGCTAACTCTGGTGTGAATTTTCTGATGCACTCCCTGTAAGTGTGTGCATCCGGGCAAATGGAGTCCCTGGAGCCTTGGCTTTGACCTCTATAACATGGGTATGTAAATCATACCCACTTGGACAGACGATGCAGGAATAAAGCAAATCTTTCACCAGGCACGTTGGCCTAGGAAGCCAAGGCAGGAAGCTCACAGGTTCAAGGCCAGCCTGGGCAATGTAGAGAGATCCTGCTTCGAAGTTTTAAAAGTTAAGTTGAAAAGGCTGGCGATGTAGCTCAGCAAAAGAGAGTTCATGGGTTTCATCCCAGTACTGCAAAAATAGATAAATTAAATACTGGAAATTTAAGAAAAGAAAGTATTTCCTGGAACACACAGGCCTGGCTACCTGCACTCCCTGGGCATAGCCAAGTGCCACTTCCCGCCACCCACGGAGCTCTGTGTATTCAGGTACCTGACAGATATTTAGTACCTGACCAGCAGTCACTGCTGTCGGCTTCGGGGTGCAGACGCCAAGGAGGAGGGAGAGCTGCATTGGTCTGGTGTCCTGAACTGAAAAAGGGCAGCAGTGAACTGGAAGGTTCTGAGCGGGAACGGAGGTGTTCCCGACCACACACCCAGGTACTGCAAGGGACACAGCTGGTGAGTCACATGGGAGCCTTTCCAGGTGCCTGGGATGGACCAGTCCAGGCGGCCAGATGGACGCGGCAGGCCTGAAGTGGAGGGGAAGTGCAGGGGAGGGCTTTCTAGGAGAAAGCTGTGCTAAGATTGGAGCGCAGAAGAGGTCGCCATGGGAAGGAGGGTAGGCCAGCATGGAGGTTCCGGCTCGATCCACACGACTAAGGAACAAGTGCCCTGGGGACCTCGGTGGGCTTCTGCTTGGGGGTCGTTAGGTGTCGCCAAGTGCAGAAGAACCTATCTGAAAGCTGTGTGGAGAACCCTCGTGGAGTGGCCGCTTTGGAAGACATTCCCAGGGCCCGCACGAGCGCTCAGAGCCGCGGAGCACCCACCGTCCACCGACCAAGGCATGATAGACGGTGGAGCTCCGCGCAGCGGTTGGAACACGACGGCGGCGTCTGGCTGCGCGCAGGAGGCGGCACGATCCGCGCAGGGTGGCCCCGATTCACCCGGGGAGCCAGGACAGGAGTTCGAAAAGACGAATGTAGAAGAGCGGTCCCTGGGGCTCCAGGGGACGGGCTGCGACGGGGTCTGCGCACACGTGTCTGTGAATACATGAAAGTCACTGAAGTGTGAATTCGAAAGAAGGAACCCTGGATGCGCTTACGCTCCGCCAAGCTGTTGTTCAAAACCACATGGAGCCTCAGCCACTTCCGATCTTAACTTAGTTAAATCCCACCTCCCCGCCGGGAGGTTGATTGTCTCCTATTTTGCAGACAACGGGGAGAGACCTGTACAGGGTCAGAGCTGGGAATGTCACTGGGAGGGCGCACCTCCGCCTGGGGAGGCCAGACGTTTCACCGGATGGCCATTTCAAAGTCATTTCAACCCCAGGGCTGACAGGTCCAGTTCCTTCCGCTCTGTTGAGGGCCCAGACTGGTGGGCCCCTGGCTGCCCCTCCCAGCCTCCCGGGTCTGGCTGCCCAAACCTCCTCACGATCCCTCTCCAGGTGTCTCACCCAACATCAGGCTCTGCTCCCAGCCAGGCCACTTATCTTCAAAGACAAGTTCCCATCCAAATATTTATGGCAAAATAGCGCCTTCTTTCACGGGGACCTGTGCAGGCAGTTTTCCGAGGGAGACTGTATTTGACCGTCCAAGCCCCTGGGTGGAATACATGAGGGGCTCTTGCGGGGGCACCCTAGCCAGCACCACCCACCCACACAGCTGCTAAGCCCAGCCTCATCCAAGCAAAGGCACTTCCATGAGCTCCCAAGAGGTCATACCCAGTGCACTCTGCCTTGGTCCCCTGGGTACAGTGGCACTAAGAAGAGTCCTAGGTAAGATGTCCTCTCCTGCAGACTTGTCCATGCCCTGGGAAGCCCGGCACTGTCCTCTTCTAGCCGTGTGATCTACAGCAATCACCCCACTAAGCCCATTCCTTCAGCCAGGAAGAAGGGACAGTGACGGTCACCGGACTTCTGCAAGGTATTCAAGGCTGAGGACTTTGGCAAGTGACCCAGCAGAACTCAGGATAGCTGCTGTAATTTTCTCTTCTTCCTCTTCTTCCTCCACCACTTTTTTTTTCCTTCATCAAATACCAATTCTGCAAACAAAAATAGCCACTCTTGGTCCTCGCAAGCTGATTCAGTGGCCAAAGTTCTCCGGCCTAAGGATCGCCAGCCCTTGGCCAACCCTGCAGCACAGGTCTTCTTAGAATCCCCGTCAGAAAGGAAGCTAAAGTTCAGAGAGGGACAGCGACTACCCAGGTCTCACAGTTTCCCATGGCTTGCTGATTCAGAAGGCCAAGTTCGGCCTCTACAGCTCCTGCCAGCCCTCTCCTCCCCCAGACACAAGGCAGACTCAGAAGTAGCCATGGTACATGAATCATCCATCCTTCTATCTAAGTCTTGGAACATTTTTAGATTTTGAATTGCCGATGAAGGTTAGGGGGACGCTAAAATCAGAACTGTCAGCACATTCCTGGGTGGGAGAAGTCAGCCCCCGCAGATGACACAGCTCGTCACAGCCCCACCCTGCACCCCACCCCACCCCACCACACCGAGGTGGCCTGCTCAGGTCCAGAGATCCTGGCCAGTCACCCCGAGATCCCCAGCAGGGACTTCAGACCTGAAGGATCCTGCAGGCAAGGTGGCCCTGGTCCAAGGAATTGACCAAGTGCCCCTCCCTAGCCTCCGCTCCTCCAAGACTGCATTTTTGAGGACTGGTCAGGACAAGGTTAGGAGGAACAGTGCCAGTTCCCCTTGGGCTTGAAGCATGCAATGGAAAGAAAGCTCTCAGGCCCTGGAGGGCAGGGGTGGGAACCTCCCCGGTGCAGGAAGATTCCCAGCACCCAGCCTGGCAGTGCGCTCTGCAGGTGTGCTGCTCAGGCAGGGAGCCAGCCCGACCTTCCACAGGGCCACACCCTGAGGACAGGGCTCCAAAGGGGACAGTGGAACTTCCCAGCACAGAGGAGCAATCACGCGACTGGGATGAGAGAGTCTTCACTTTGCTCTTGACTCCAGCACCCAGAAGCTCTGCGGCAACTTGACCTCTTCGACCCCCAAGCAGAAAGGGGCAAAGGAGTCACCCCTGCCATCGACCTCTCCACTTGTTAAGGGGAAAGAGACCATGGGTGCATGTGCCACCTCGCTGCTGAGTCCCAAGTCCATGGGGCTTGTCCCCCATTCACTTGATCTTCAGAGCATGTTTGAAGCCGCCCTACCCCACGCAGACCACCTTCCCTCATCTCACCTTTGTCCGTTCCTTTGCTCCAAGCCCAGCTTCCCACCAGCACTGAAGCATTTGTTCACTTGGGCATTCAGTCACAGACGTATCGAATTCCCAGAGGTTTTAGGAGGACCATCTCTTAGCCTGGATTTCCTTAAGCATGAATGAATTCCGAGCTAAAGGAAAATTCGGAGTTCTTTCTGTGCATGTCCGTGAGAGAAACAGAAGGTTTTACGAGGTGGGCAGACCGCCAGCTCATGTCACCCACCCCTGCTGCCGGTGCGTTGTGACCACCAGCCAGCCTGCTGCAATTGTGCCCTGTGCAGCAATGACCCTAGATCACCACCTTCCCCCTCTCGTCCCAAGCAGGAACCACCTAGGAAATTCTACTGGAACTGGACGCCAACTCCCTTGCTGGGGTGCAGCCTTCCTGAGGGCCCACAGGAGGAGGCCACCCTGGAGCAAAAGGAGAGGAGTTCCCGAGCCCCTGAGTGGCTACCATCCGGGAGCAAACAAGACATCGAAAAACAAAAACACAGGCCATGCGCCACCAGTATCTGAGTCAGCGTGCCCGACGTGAACGTCAGAGCGCCGTGGCCGCAGGCCTTGGCATCCCGTCTCTACATACAGACAGACGCTGTGGAGTCAAAAGGCCGGCGAGCCCCATCCACCACCTTGTCTGTGCTGATAAATTATGAACACCCTCCTCTGCATGGAGACGCCCAGAGGCCTGAGGTCCTGTCTGAGCAATTCGGATCCGCTCTCACCAGTCACCGTGGGGTCCCCCTCTCCCTGCCACCCACCAGCCCCTCCCCACCTGCTGTCTCCCTTGGGCAGACCAGGTGTGCTCATGATGGATTGCCCAACTGGCCCCTCCATCCTAGAGTAGAGGCGCTGAGCCCCTGTGGCGGGAAGCATTCCCTGGGCCTTTGACAGACAGCAGGCACGTCAAAACTGGAAGCAGGGCAGGCTGTCTCCGGGGACATGCCTTTTATTTGAGTTGCAAGGGGCTCCCTCCTGGCTTCTGTCCTGGGAGGCTGATCCAGTCACGCCCTCCCATTCCGCCTGCCTGCTTTGGGCTCCATGGGCGAGAACCAAGTTTGAGCCAAAGAGCCGCAGAAAGAAACCAAGTTTGCTCCATCTGAGAACGCTTCTCTCTGTGATCTTAAGATGAGACCAGAAGGGCGTCCCATCTCCAGGAGCTCCTTGTCGTTCGGAAAGACTGTTGGTTGCCGGCCATTTAAAAGGAGACACCGCATCTTTATTAAATTTAAGCCACGTCTGATTACAGAGAGATGGCGCTTTCTTTCTCCCTCTCCCTCTCTTTTTTCATCTTACAGGCTGGAATAGTGCAATACTGTTCCATCTGATTTTTTAAAAACTAAGATTTGCTAAAGGTCAATGTATCTCCTGGTCACATATGCAGCAACATTCAAATTTTCCTGGCCCAGGAATAAAAAGATTCTATCATTAAAAATAAAAGCATCAGGACATCTCTGGGGCCCAAGGGGGATTTTAGAAAGGGGAGACATTTCGTTATCAACACGCAATCATGAGATTTTTGAGCAGAATCTCTCATCCGCTCCCCCTCCCGCGCCCCCTCCAACCCATCCACCCCCGACTCCCCTCCCGACTCCCTCGCGCCCCCCTTCCTTTCACATCAAGGTCTTTTTATCTTCCAATTTTGCATCTAAAGATGAGGTGAATACCATTAGCTCAATTCAACCTCAAGTGTAGTCAGATGGGCCCGTGCTTTCTGAAAAGCACTGTCTAAGGTCACATTAAAATGTATAAGAGCATTTCGATGCCTGAGAAGGGGGCTTATTATCCACCCGCGGTGTGAAAGAGGAATGTCAGTGGCCACAGACTTGGGTGAAAACAAAAGAGATAGCAGGATTTCGGGCTTTTGTCAGCAAGCTCCTCTGGTTTCCTTTCAGGTCCCCGCCAGCCCCACCACGGATGGCTCTGCAGACTGCAGTCTTGGGCCTCTCGCTGGGTGGGGGAAGAAGAGGAGGAGGAGGAAAACCTCGTTAAGAGAAAAAGAGAAAGAAACAAGTTGAACTGGCTTCCCCCCTCTTCCTAACCCTCTCGGTTGTTTTTTATTGTTTGTTGGTTTAACCCTTCCTCTGCTGTAGCTATGCCACTTTCCAATTATCCATGGATATTCCCTTGAGAGACAGCGTCGCCCGGGTGCTGTTCCTACTGCGCGTCTGGCTGGCTTTGCCTTTGTCTTCTCCTCGAGCAGGCAGCAGCGAGCGTGCAACCAGAAAACCGCCGTCTCCAGCGCCCACCCTGCCCGTGAGCAAGCCCAGCTTGGCCACCACGGAGGAGACCCCGCATGCACCCTGCACTTGGCCCCCCATACGTTAAGTCGGGGTCGGGGTCTTAGGAGTAGGCAGAGGAACAAGCCGTTGAGAGCCCACGCCTCACAGGGGAGGGGTCGCTGCCACCCAGAGGGGAGAGCAGCAGCAGCTGGAGAGGTAATTATTCCCTGGGGGGAAAAAACCCAGAGTGCGTGAAAGAGGGAACTTGAAGATGACTTCAGGTAGGGAAATCAAGGAAGGGCTTTCTGAGGACATGATATTTGGAAAGAGACCTGAGAGTTGGGACTGAGCCAGAAATTCAAAGAGATTCTGGAAGAGGAAGGCCGGTGGCACCTGCAGAAACAAAGGGGTCTGGTCTCAGGCCTCTGCTATGCTGCCCGCCAAGTGTCCACTCCCTAGCACCATTCAGTCAGGGCCCAGCCCCGTCCAGCAAGGCAAAGTTCCTGTCAGTGACGCAAGAGAGGCCAGTCAGACACTCACCTGGGGTCCGCATGTCCAGTGGGGAAAGAACCGAGATGGGACAGTGGGGAGCCAGCTCCTCCCACTGGTGATGTGCTAATGAAGGGCTCTTTGAGTCTGCCTCTTAGCTTCCCCAAATCTCTCCAGCTCCTTGTGGCTCCCAACTTTGACTCTTTAGCTTTCCTTTAGATTCTGCAAGCCACCACTGAGCCTTCAGTAAATGTCCTTTTGGCTCCGTAGTCTGAATCTGATATGTGATTTGAAAACAAAGAAACCTCATTGACAAAGAAATTAATGCAGAGAATGAGTTTTCAGATAAAAGAATCTCGGGAAAATGTGATGCATATTAAAGCAGCTTCTGACCAAGAAGAAACCATAATAAGACTCTGATAATGAGACTCTGATCTGTGCTCAGGGTGCAACTCTAACGATGAGAGGAGAAATGGCTGATTAACTTGTCAGCCGGGGTTACCTCAGAGGAGTGCTTCAAGGGTGAAGGTCCGGCACGGAAGGGGCTGGATTGGAATGGGGAGCGTTGGTGTGAACTCTGGGGCTTTGATAGGGATAGACAGGTGGAACTCTAGATGTGAACCTGTGCTTCTGTGTGTGATACCCATACTCCTATTTCCTCACTCCGTCTGCTGAAAGGCCTGTCAGTGTGACACTCCAGTGGCAGTGAGCACACTTAGCTTCAGATCTTGGCTTCTGCAGACCATTCTCCACTCAAAGGAACATGGGCTCCTCGGGGCAATGTGTGGTTCCAGGGGTGGAACCAAGAAAGAACAAGATGCACCAGGAACATTTTGTGGCAGAAACTGAAGAAGTACTCGAGGAAAGATGGCAACCTGTAAGAACAGAGGCCAGTCAACATGAAGAGGCACACAAGGGATAAAAAAAATGCTTCGTCACTGACTTGATTCTGATATGATTATATACAATAAGAGGCACCCATTTCAATTATAAGTCAACGAATTTTGACAAATACATGAAACTATGTGACCACAGATCTATTCAAGACCCCAAACATTCCCATCATTCCCAAAATTCTGACAGGAAAGGTCTAATGATTCACCTTCCACTGAAGCCCCCTGATCTCATTTACATCGGTATAGATGAATTCACCTTTTCTAGGACTTCAAATAAATGGAATCTTACAGTTAGTGTTCTTTCGTGTCTGCCTTCTTCCGCTAACAGAGTTTTTGAGATTCATCTACATGGCCATACATATCAGTAGTTTGTTAATTTTGGATGCCGAACAATTTTTCAATGTATTAAAAATGCAGTTGGTATATCCATTCACCAATCAATGGAAATTTATGTATTGTTGTTTCTGGTTTGTGGATATAAGTAACACTGGCTTGAATATTCATCTACAGGTCAGGATATTTGTATCATTTCCCTGAGGTAATTCATAGAATCTCTGGGTTTTATAATAAGGCTATTTTACTATAAGAAACTTTTGCACTGTTTTCCAAAACGATGGTACCTTTCACATTCCCACCAGCAATGCTTCATCACTAAGAGGCTCCATGTTCTCATCACGCTAGTCTTGGTCAGCCTTCTTAACTTCAGCAATTCTAGTGGCTACAGAGTGGCATCTCATTGTCATTTTGCCTGAGCTTCCTCATGGCTGGCGATGGCAAACGGCTTCTGGTGACCTCATTGGCCATTCATATAACTGTTTTGGATAGTGCACATCTGTTTGTGCACCCCCATGGGGTCATTTACCTTAATGTTGAGTTGAAGGAATCTTTCTAAATATAAGTTGCTTACTGTATTTATGTATCAAAAAATATTTTCTTCAATCACAGCAGTCCTCTGTTTCCTTAAAGGTGTCTTTTAAAGAGCAGAGATTTTTAACTTTGTGGAAGTCCATCTTCTCAAATTTCCTTGTATGGTTAATGCTGCTTGAATTTCACCCATTGCTATTCCAAAGTCAGACATAGATTTTCCTATGATTTCTTCAGAAGATTCATAATTCAAGTCTCTGTGCTGAAGAAAAGGGTCCAGTTAGAGTTCACCTTGGTGAGTGATGCCAAGAAGAGCCAAGATTTCTTTTTCCACCTGGATATTCAATTATTCCAGAATCATCTGCTGAAAAGATCATCCTCCTGCTATGAAATTACCTTTGCTTCCTTGTTGAAATCAGTTGATCACATATGTGTGATTGTGTTCCATTAATCATGTCTACTCTTACACTGATTTAAATTTTGTAGTTTTATTGTATTGTAATTGTTGAAATTAGGTAGTTTAAGTCTCCCAAATAGGTTCTCCTTTTAAAAGTCATTTTAACTGCACTAGGTCCTTTGCTCTACCTTATAAATTTTACGATGTTTGTCAATCTCTCCCCACAACCAACTGGCATTGTCATAATCTACCAATCAGTTTGAGTAGAATGATGTTATGGTATAATAAGAAACACATTTGGTTTTGTTCTGGTCCTGGCACAGAGCTCCTAAAACCCTTGGAATTTTGAGAAATAGGAGTGTCTTTGTTGTTCATATCAAGACCCTTTCAGTCTTACCCGGACTTAAGCTAATGAGGTGATTTAGGGTGGGACCTCTCTACAACTTCAGGATGAGGCTGGTCAAAAGAGACCAAATGATTAGAGCTGGAACTTAGAGCCCCACCCACTGACCTCCTGGAAGAAGAATAAGGACTGTATAGGTTGAGCTCCAGGAAAACGCTAGAACAAGAAGTCTCAGAGGGTTTCCAGCTGGTGAGTACATCAAGGTGCTGGGAAGCCCGTGCTCCTAGGGAGGACAGGGACTCTCCAGGCATTGCTTCATATGACTCTTCCTCTTGGCTATTCCTGAGTTGAATCCTTTATAATTAACCAGGAAATATGAGTTAAGAATTTTCCAGAGCTCTATGAGCCATTCTGGAGGGGGGTGGCAAGAGGGAATGCCAGATTTGTAGTCTGCTGGGAAAAAAACGTAGGTGACCTGGCCACCTCATTTGCCTCTGGTATCTCCAGTAGTCTCGGAGAACTAGATTTTAATTCTGAGATCTGTACTAACTCCAGGAGTTGGCGTCAGACCTAAATGGAATTGCAAATATCCAGTTGTTGGAGAACTGGGGAACTGGTGTGGAAAACCCCACACATTAGTGTTAAGAGTATTCCCAAAGAAGGAAGAAACTCCTTGGTTACCACAACGACTTTCAATCCTGTGATGCATCTCCCCATCTAGACAGTGTACCTCTTCATATGTATAGGTATTCTTTAATTTCCTTCAAAAGTATTTCATACTGTCATAGTGTCATTTTAATTCAATTTATTTATAAATATTTTATGTTTCAAATTATTCTTGTTCTTTGGTTGGTCCACCTCAGCCATGGATTCAACCAACCATGAATCACAATTTCAGGAAAAACATTGCATCTGTACTGAACACACACAAACATTTTTCTTGTTTTTATTCATTAAACAATATTTAATAACAAATGTTCATATAGCATTACATAATATTAGTATTATAAATAATCTAAAGTTGGCAAAGTGTATGGGAGAATGGATACAGGTGATATGCAAATCCCACACCATTTTACATAAGACTGGAGTAAACATAGATTTAAGCACCCATGGGGGATCTTGAAATCAATCCTCTATGGATCCTGAGAGCCAACTTATTTAGAAATACAGTAGATTTTGTGTATTAACTTTATATCAGGAAAACTTGCAAAATTATACACCTTGTAACATTTTCAAAGATTCCTTAAGTTTTAATACACACATAATCCTATCATCTGCAAATAAAGATGATTTTGCTTCTTTCTTTCCCCTCTTTGTGCTGTTTATTTCTTTACTTTTCTTGCTTTCTTACACTGGCTAGGATCTCTAGCCAGTGAAAAGAAGTGATAAGAGAGGTCATCCTTACCTGTTACTGATCTTAAGGGAAAACATATTTACTCTTTTATTATTAAGTACAGTATGACTATATGATTTTTCATATATGCTTTTTGTTGTGTTGAGAAAAGTTTCTTATATCCCTAGTTTTCTGATAGTTTTTATAATCTATGAATGTCAAGTATTGTCAAATGATTTTTATACTTCTGTTGAAATAATCATATGATTTCCTTCTTTGTGCTAGGAATATTGCAAATTACATTGATTACTTCTTTTTTTAATGTCAAAACAACCCCACATTTTAGCAGTACACTGTTAATGCCTCTGGATTTAATCTGACAATATGTCACCAATGATTTTCCTCTGTTTTCATGAAGGAAATTAATCTGTACTTTTCCCATATTTTCTTTGTATTTGTTTTTTTATCATACCATCACAACATCATCTGTGAAGTGTCCCCTTTGTCTATTTTCTGAAAAAGTTTACATAATATTGGTATTGTTTTTTTTTCTTCCTTAGATGTTTGATAGAATTTACCAGTTGATCATTAGGACATGAAATTATAGGATTACTGATTTTTTTTTTCTTGTGTCTATTCTGGTAAAATGTATCTTTCAAGGGATTTGTCCATTTTTTTCTAAGTCATTTATTGGCACAAAGATCATCAATACAGTTCCTTGGCATCCTTTGCATGTCTGCAGACTCTACAGTTATATCCTCTATCTTATTCCTGCTCTTAGTAAACAATCATAGATGCTCTTTTTTGATCAATCAATCCAAAGGTATGAATTCATCAAACTTTGTAAAGAACAAACTTTATTTATTTCTCCATTATTTTTACATTTACTATTTCATTGACTACTGCTTTAATCTTTTTTCCCTTCTTTCTTCTTTTTTGGGATTTTATTGCTCTTCTCCCATATTCTTAAAATGGAATCTTAGATCTTTTATTTTAACCTTTCCTCTTTTCTAATAAAAGGATTTAAAAATATTTCCCTCTAAAAAACATAAATAAGATTTTATGCTTTGCTTTCATTTTATTTCCATTCAAAACATTATCTAATTTCCTTTATGAGTCTTCTTTGACTCATGGATAATTTTAAAATGTTTTAAAAGAATGTTACATAATTTCTAAATAGTGGCAGATTTTCTAGATTTATTTTATAATTTTCTCACTTTGTTTAATTATGGTCACTTTTTATACCTACATTTGTAAGTGCTGCTACTACATCCTTTTGATGAATTGGCAGTTAATAACTTGCAAATGTCCCCCTTACCTTTGGTAGTCCCCTTTACTTGAAGCCTACTTTATCTTATATTAATACAGCCACTCTGGCTTCCTTGTGACTAATCTTTGCACTCTACCTCCTTTAACATCCTTTGACTTTTTGCCTGTCGCTTTGTATTTGAAGAGTGTTTCTTGTACCCAGCATACAGTTGGATATAAGATGACTGCCTATTACCTGATGTGCTTAACTCATTTAGAAGTAATGTAATTAAAGATGTAGTTGAATTTAAATCCACCCTATCACTATTCCTGTCATATTTATCCTTTTACTCTTCCCCTCTTTCATGTCTTCTTCTGAGATAACTGAGTATTTTAATATAGGTTGAATATCCCTAATACAAAAATTAAAAATCAAAATGCTCAAAAATTTGAAACATTTTGAACACTGACATTATGTATAAAATTAGCTTTGGGCTATGTGTATAAGGTATTTATGTATGAAACAAATGAATTTTGTTTTTAGACTTGGGTCACCTCCCCAAGACAGACAGACACATACATACATGCATGCATGCATACATGCATGCATGCATAGTTATTCCAAACTCCAAACTCCAAACACTCCCAGTCCCAAGCTTTTCAGATAAGGGATACTCAATCTGTATTCGATTTCATTGAGTCAATAGGTTTACTAGCTATGCTTCAATCTATTTTCTTGGTTTCTCTAGAGTCTACAATTTGATTCTTTAAACTTCACGTAATAGCATAAACTTTACATGCAATGTTAGAACCTTACAACAATATGTTTAAATTTTTCTCCTTCCATTCTTTTGTGCTAGTTTGCCATACATTGCATTTCTACATGTTATAAATCCCTTTATACATTATTATTTTTGGCGCTTTTTTTTTTTTTTTTTTTTTTTTTTTTTTTTTTTTTTTTTTTTGCGGTGCTGGGGATCGAACTCAGGGCCTTAGTGCTTGCAAGGTAAGCACTCTACCAGCTGAGCTATCTCCCCAGCCCCTATACATTATTATTTTTATTTACACAATTACTTTCCTAAAAAATATCTTAATGGGTAAAAATGTCTTTCTACATCACTACATATTTTCAGTTTCTTGTAACTTTATTCTGCTCTGCAGACTTGGGTTTCCACATAACAATGATTTTCCTTCAGCCTGGAGAACTTGGTTTGACATTTATTGTAGTTAGCACAGGTCTGCTGGTAACGATTTTCTTGGCTTTTGTCTGTCTAAAAATGTCTTTATTTCTCTTTCAATTTTTGAAAGGTTTCTTGCAGATATAAAATTCTACATAGCTAATGCTGGGACATGCTTTTCCTCTCCACACTTTAAAGATGTCATTATAGTATCACCTGGCTCATATTGTTTCTGAGAAGCCAGGAGACATATTTCATCTCTGTTGTCCTATATCTAATATGTCTTTTTCCTCGAAAGCATTTAGAATTTTTCTCCTTGTCAATGGTCTTAAGATATTATATTTTTCTTTGGTTTAATTTAATTATAGCATGCCTTGAAGTGGTTTTCTTTTTATTAATCTTGCTTGGGGTTCATTAAAATTCAGAATTTTTTCACCAAATCTGGGGAAGTTTTGGCTATTTTCTCTAGTACCTCCACACACACACATATGCACCTGACTTTCTCTGTCCTCCCTCCCTGGGACATCAATTATACATGTTCTAAGTTGTAAACTACTGTGCCAAGGAGATCTGTGGCTCCATTCATATTTTAGACCTCTTTCTTTCTGTTCTTCAATTTGGATAGTTTTTATGACTATGTTCTCAAGTTCACTCATCTTTTCTTCTGAACTTACTAACATAATAGTGAGCAGATCTGGTGTGCTTTTTTCTCCTCATAGATCATATTTTTCAGCTCTAAAATATCCATTTGTTTATTTTTTATGCTTTCCATTTCTCTTTTCACAATATTTTCTCTTAATATCGTAAAGGTATTTGTGGAAGATGTTATGTAGTCTTTCTTTTGTCCTGTAGTCATTTTTTAATCTGACTCTATTGATTTTTTTCTCCTGGCTAGTTGCCACATTTTTCCTACTTTTTCACATGTCTAGTAATTGTTTATTGGATGCTAGACATTGTGTTATGCTGTTAAATGTCTAGGTTTTGCTTGCTTCCTTCAAAAAGTAGGGTTCTGCTCAGGCAGGCATTTAATTTAGTCCCAGACTAGCACCATCATTTTAGGTTTACTAGAGTAAGTCTAAGAGTTGATTTTTCCCTGTGGGTGGTTTCATCCTACTCTTAAGACACACCATTTCTGGTGTCTCCACTGCATGCTCCCATTATTGAACAAGAGCCCTCCACTCTGGTTGATTGGGATCTCAATAATCTACAACTCTGTGTGGGTTGTGGTGGTGATTTGGCTTATCACTCCACATTGATTGTTTTTCTCCTGTGGTGTTCTCTGCCCAGTCTCATAGAGTCTTCCCCGCACCCATGTATAAGCCCATATTCAATCAAATACTCCTGGGAGTCCCTGAAGATTCCTGGAGAACTTTCTCTATGCAGCTACCTTATCTCCAGTGTTCTGACAGACTTCAAATTCCCCCTTAAACTCTGATTTCGGTTGCCCTGGATCACAAAACCTACTTTGCTTGCTTGAGTTCCTCTTCCCTACATCAGGGCCACAGAATTCTTCCAGGAAAAAAACTGGAGTAATTATTGTATTCATATTGCCTGTTTCACTTCTAGTGATCACTGCCTGACCTTTCTGTGGTCAAATGTCTGAAAATATGTTTAAGCATTTTGTCTGGTATTCTACTTGCTTATGGTGCAAAAGTTAATCTAATTCCTTTGTGGAAAAGTCAAATAAGGGAGAATTTGAGAACCAACAGAAACACTATTCCTAACAAATTATAGCAATTGAATAAAATTTAAGCTATAAATCTATTCTGCTATAAATAAAAATAAATAAATGGGGAGAAAGATAAGTTAAGTTTTCCCTTAAAATACCACACCAATTAGTAAATGGAAAAGAGATGATAGTATTATAATATCACCATTTGGCATTCAGCATAGTAATTTATTCAACCAAGAAGCATAAAAAATAAATTTTTTAGTAAGTACTTATGGGAATTAGACTATTTACATAGTTTATGAGTATCTCCCTACAAAAACATTATTAACTACAAAAGGAGGAAGAAGAACTTCACAGTAGAGAAATTTGACAGACACCACCTGCAATAAAAGCCATTAATGGGACAAATCAAAATTACATACCACTTGATGGACTATTAAAGGTTGAATGTCTGTGTCCTCCCAAAATTCTCACTTTGAAGCCCTAATCCCCAATGTGGCTGAATTTGGAGGTTGGGCCTGTGAGGAGATGATAAGGGATAAAGTAGGTCATAAGGGTGGGTCCTAACTCAAGGTGGCTGATGCACTCATAAGAAGAGACACCAGAGTTCTTTTCCCCTCTCCAAGACTGAACGAAAGAGAGAGAGAGAATGGCTATACGTGGATGTAGTGAGAAAGTGACCACCTACAAGCCAGGAAAGGTACCCTTTCCAGAACCTGAATTAACTGGTGCCTAATCACCTTTTCTCAGACTTTAATGTTTTCTAATAAATGCATATGAGATTATTAATTTCCCTCTAAGTAAAAATTTACCTGCATCTTCTGGGTATGGTGGCACAGCCTATAATCTCAGGTACTGGGAGTCTGTGGCAAGAGGATCACAAGTTTGAGGCCAGATTGGGCTACTTAGTGAGAACTTGTCTCAAAATAAAATGGGCTGGGGATTTGGCTCAGTAAGAGCAGTTGCCTGTGCACAGCCCAGGGTTCCATCTCCAATACAAGGAAAAGAGAAAGGAAAGAAAGAAGAAGAAGGAAAGAAAGAAAGAAAGAAAGAAAGAAAGAAAGAAAGAAAGAAAGAAAGAAAGAAAGAAAGAAAGAAAGAAAGGGAGCGAGGGAGAGAGGGGAGGGAGGGAGAGCAAGAAAGAGGAAGGAAGGAAGGAAGGAAGGAAGGAAGGAAGGAAGGAAGGAAGGAAAGAAAGAAGGAAGGAAGGAAGGGAAGAAGTACCCTTCATCTCCCAAGTTCTTATATGTAATGTTTCCATTGTAATTCAGTTATGCATTTACCATTTCCCTGTGATTTTCTCATTAACCCATAGATTATTTAATATTTCCAGATGCATGGGGAATGGCTATCTTTTATTGTTGACATTCCAATTTAATTCACTGTTGTCAGAAGACGTGGATTATTTAAAGGCTATTTATTTGGAATGCATCTGACTGCCTTAATGGTTCACTACACTAACACCTTCTGCAAATATTCAATGCATGTTTGAAAATAAACTATGTTCTCTGAAATGCAAGTTTGTATATATTTTCTGCCAGATCAGCCTTGTTTCTTGTATTATTATTTAATTTTTGCTTGATCAATCCATTTCTGGGAGATGGATATTAAAATGTATCACTGTTGCAGATTGAGCAATCACATCCTGTCACTGCGACAGTCACTAATTTTTGTATTTTGAGGTTGGAGAGTTATTTATATACAATTAATAGTTGTTATATCAACTCAGTGGATTATGCTTTTTATCAACACAACAATGTGATTAATATTAAGTTCTCCTTTGTCCATTATTAAGAACACTACACAGGTTGGGGATATAGCTCAGCTGGTAGAGTGTTTGCCTCACAAGCACAAGGCCCTGGGTTCAATCCCCAGCACCACACACACAAAAAAAAGAAGAACATTACACAGCCAGACGCGGTGGTGCAAGCCTGTAATCCCAGTGACTCAAGAGGATGAATTCAAAGCCAGTCTCAGTAACTTAGTGAGGCCCTAAGCAACTCAGCAAGACCCTGTCTCCAAATAAAATATGTAAAGTGCTGGGATATGACTCAGTGGTTAAGTGTCCCTGGGTTCAATCCCCAGTACCACAAACAAATCAAAACACTAACTTACTTTGGTTAACAAATGCCTAGTATACCTTTGCTCTAAACTTTAATTTTTTTTTTCTTTTGCAGTGCTGGGGATTGAACCCAGGGCCTTGTGCTTGCGAGGCAGGCACTCTACCAACTGAGCTATATCCCCAGCCCTAAACTTTAATTTTTCAAAGGGCATCATACCTCCTAAATTTTTGATGCAATATGGAGTTGGTGTCCTTTAATTGTGAGTTTTGCCCATTTACATTTATTGTATTAAATAACATATGTGGTTCCATTTGTACCTTCACTCTTCCTTTTTGCTTCTTTTCATTTTCTCATCGTTATGGTTTGTATGTGAGGTGTCCCCGAAAAGCTCACATGTGAGACAGTGCAAGACGGTTCAGAGGAGAAATGCTTGGGTTACAGCCTTAACTTAATCAGTGAATTAATCCCTGATGTGATTAACTGAGTGGTAACTGGAGGCTGGTGAGGTGTGGCTGGAGGAGGTGGTTCATTGGGGGCATGGCTATGGGGTATATATTTTGTAACTAGAGAGCGGAATCTCTCTCTCTCTTTCTGCTCTCTGATCATGATGTGAGCTGTTTCCCTCTGCCACACTCTTCCACCATGATTTTCTGCCTCAACTGGAGCCCTGAGGAATGGAGCCAGCCTTCTATGGACTAAGACCTCTGAAACTGTGAGCCCTCTAATACCTTTTCCTCCTCTACAATTGTTCTGGTCAGGTCCTTTTAGTCACAGCAGCAAAAAAGTTGACTGACACACCCGTTTTACTCCTTCTTTTGGACTGGTCAAGTTCTCCATGCTCACTGATTTTCATGACTGGTTCAGAAGTTATGTATTCTATCAGTCTGGCGTCCACTCTTATGTTTTGATATTGTTGATCTTGTACCCCACTCCTCCCTTGTCATATTTTTTCTTGCTTTGGATCTTAATTATGTTAGGGACACCCACATGTTGTACCTATTCTGAGCTCTGGTTCACCTAAGACATCTTTGTGTCATCTGCACACTTGAGTTTAGTTCAGTTGATATGGAATTACACACTTGCAATTATTTTCTCTCAACTTCAGACACCCTTCCATTTCTTTCGGGCACATGCTGCTGTTTCTGAGAATCCTCGAGGTTCTTTAGTTTCACTGCAAGTGTCTAGGCATGGAGGTCACAGGTCATTTTGCCATTTTGAAAGAGTGCCATTTTGAAAGTTATTACGACTTTAATATTGGTCTGCCTCTTACCCATCTCATTCTCTGCAAATGTGGGAGCTTCATTTTCTGCTTCTGTTTCCCTTCTCTTTCATATTTGTTCTCCCAGTAATTTGCATCCTGCGATTCATGTTGAGGCTTCTCATCCTTTATTCTGCATCCCTCTGTTTCTCTCGTAATTGCTGTTCTTTCTAATTTGCCATCTAGTCCTGTCTCCCTCCTTTTAGTCACACGCTGAAGCGCCTCTCTGACTTCAGACTTGCTTAAGTTCTCTTTTTATGTTTTCTGTGTCTCCAAAAGTATGTCTCTTAATCTACTAAATCCAGGAGACTTATTTTGTGCATTTTTTTAATTGATTTGTTCTTTACTCAGCTATATCTGGATGATCACTTGTGTATCTATGAGAGGTTTTGGTTTTAATTCCCAGTACCTGTTTACAATTTATGTTTCACCTCACATGCAGGGAACTGTGTCAATAATGGTCCTCATTTGAAAGACTTCTGCTATCATGTGTTGATACGAAGCACTAATTTTATTTTTTTCCCTCCATCCTGGGTCTCAACGGCCATTCCCATTTCACACCTTTACAATCACCCCACAACACACAATGCACAATGCACACTGTGTAATCTGAGTAGCTCATGGCTGCAGGCAAATCTCATTAGCCTTATTTCTGCATCCCCATGTTTCATTTCTGATTTTCTTTGCTTCTGGGTCAAGTCTTACGACCACTTTGGATCAGTAACACTTGGGTGGAAGGGATTGGGGGTAACACTGCCTGGGGAGAGGCTATGTGGCGCTACTGGCCAACAAGGTGAGGGTCGTAGAGAACGTCCACTTTTCTGCACGCATTCTTGCCTGGCATTGGGTCCCCCTTCACAGGATGGTCTCCCGGTCCTGATTTTTCCTGGTATGCAATCGTGATAGACTGTCAATCACAGTGCCTTGCACTAATCTGGCCAAAGCAGAACCTGCACCTGCTTTGTGGGGCCCAAACCAAGATGAACATGTGAGCTCCTTCTTCAACATTATTAAGAATTTCTAAGTGCCAACAGCGGAGCATTAAACCAAGAGTGGCTATTCAGGACCCTCCAAAAAAACTACTTCTTGCCCACAATGCCATGGGCTTGGGGAAATCCCAAGATGATCCTCCTGGGTACCCCACCGGCTTCTGCTACATAGGTGCCCCAGGAGTCCTGATTCCTGTTGTGTCCAAATCTGACCCATTTGCCTCCCCCCATTCAATTCTATCAGCCCCTGCTCAATTCCCTTCCAGTTAAGCCTCTGAAGTAATTTAATGAAAGATAATTTCTAGTGGACTTACTCGTGGTTTCTAGTATTGAGTCCTGTGAACCCCAGTATTTCCTCTGAAAAATAGAGTAGCAATACCTCCAAGGACTCCACTTCTAAGAGATGAATGTGAAGTGGGCAGCACATCTTGCATATACTAGAAGTTCATTAAATACAGGTTTCTTTCCACCTCCACCCCTCCCACCAGACCAGAAGCAACACCGTGCCAGATTGGCTGTCAATCAGGCAGAAGCATTTTCCACCTCACAAATAGGCCTACAAGTCAAATTTGTCAGTCCCTCTGGTGTTGTGAGAACCTCCCCTGGGTGACCAAGAGGGATGCCAGCAATGGCCCCTGCCACAGAAATGAAAGGTGGGAAGAACCCCGGGTGAGTTTAGTGCCTATTGTGTTTGGATACGAGCTGCCCCCAGAGCTCCTCCTGAGTTGATGAAGGAATGCCTGAGCTGCAATGATCAGATTCTGAGAGCTGTAACCCATCAGTCCATCCTAGTTTGAATGGAATGACTGGGTGGTAACTACAGGCAGGTGGGACGTGGCTGGAGGAGGCAGGTCACTGGGGACATGCCCTGGAAGGGTGCCATCCCTCCTGGGTCCTCTTTCCTTCCACTCTCTCCCTGCTTCCGGGCTGCCCTGAATAGAGAAGTGCTCCCCCACCAAGACCTTCCGCCATGATGCTCTGCCTCATCTTGGGCCCAGAGCAATGGAGTTGGCTGACCCCGGACTGAACCTCTGAAACCGTGAGCCAGAATCACTGTGTGCTCCTTAAGCTGTTCTGCCAGGTATTTTGGTCACAACTAAGGAAATCTAAGTAACCCAGAGCACTTTCAGTCCGAGAGCAGAGCACGTTTGTAGGAATTAGCTCTCCCTCGGTGAGGGGTCTCTGACAGACCGTGCTTCCAGCCTCCTATGTCTACCGCAGAAGCGAGGAGACCAGTGCCTAAGGGGCGATGGGGTCATGTGACCTAAACCCAGCCAATCGGTGCTTACCTTTCGAGATTTGGACCTTGAGACATGGCTGCAGGGACAGAGGAGGAATCTCAGCGGGCGCCCAGCTGAGAAGGGGTACCTGAGGCCTCGGAGCAGGACGCCACTTGCCGCTCTGCGTTGGCCAGACCTGCTTCCTGTGCCACACCCTCAGGTTCCTCAGTTTCTGCCCAGGGCTCCCAGGGCTTTCCATCCACTTCAGGGGCAGCTCCATCAAACACCCTCTGGCATCCCTTCCCAGGCTCCCTGTGCTTAGCTCTTGTTCATCACAGGGAACGTATGTCGCTGTGGCCATGAGGATCTAAGCCCTGCAGAACAGCCCTTCATCAGGAGCCAAAACTGGTTGAGTCCCAAAAGGAAAGAAGCCAGGAGGGGGAAATGGAGTCTGGGTAGCTGCTGAGAGGGACTGGACCTGCCCACACCGGTGAGCTCCCTGGTCCGCTGGAAGGGGTTTCAGCTCCATTTTCAGAAAAGGAAACTAGACCTCATGGAGTCTTGTGATAAGCCAAAGGTGGAAAAGCTGAGACCTGAACCAACAACCTCCTGAGATATTATGCCGTTTATACAGCTGAGGGGCCCATGTTCCCAGATGAGGGGCAACTCACACTTAAAGCAGCAGCCAAGTGCCAGGGGCCGACCCTGGACTAATAAGTCCTCTGCCCTATCCTATTTAATCCCAGTAACTCAGCCTCTGCCCTCGTCTTTCCAATCAGTGCACTGTTGACCTTATGTTCAAAATCTACTGCTAAAATACAGGAATGCACAGTAGCCAGGCTGCCCAGAGCCATTGCCAGCTATCAGGATCTCGGTCTCGAAGCAAACACAGGGAGGGACAGACTGTACACTTCCATGCAGAATGCAGCAGAGATTCAGGGGCACGCTTTTAAAATGTGACCTTGAAGGTGGAAGAGAGGGTGCTTCAACTCACTCTCACATGCAACAACTGCCTAAGAAGTCACCGCTGCACTGACCCTGTTTCTGGCCACCAGGGTGCAGGGTGGGAGTCAGGCTTACTGTTCTCGCCCCAGCCTGCTTTGGGTTCATTACTCTATTTACAGAATAGAACTGGGCTTTGCCAGATGCAAAGTCAAGGTCAAATGTTTTCTCTCATATACGGAAGCTAGAGAGAAACAAGGATTTTTTTAAAAGGGGATCTCCAGGGAAAGGGAAGGGGAACAGTGAGCAGAAGCAGGGGAGGGAGGAGGATGGGAAGGGAGGGAGCCAGGAGGGCATGGCCAGAAACATGCTGTGCCCAGGTTTGGCGCCATCGCCATGAATTCCACTTTTAGGTGTTGCTGTAATGCACCAAATTTAAAAATAAATAAATAAGTAAATAGAAGAAAGACCAATAAAGTAGAAGAAGGGCGTCGGGGGAGGGAAGAGGGGAGGAAAAGAGGAAGTACTGGGGATGGAAATGAAGCGAATTGTATCATATGCATTTAGGAAAACTTCAATCACGTATAACTATAGCACCCTAATAAAAGTATCAAAAAAAAAAAAAAAAAAGCAAAACGAACTGGACTTTGGATTCAGCGACACAGTCACCCGTACAGCAGGCATTCCAGGCTGGCCAGCCGTCCTCGAGTGCGAAGCAGAGACTTCCTGGCCAGGGGTGATGCCCGGTCTCCGGCTGCCGTGCCTGAGGGCGTTGCTTTCCAGACTTGAGCCAGAGGAGCGGCTCAAGGCCTGGCGACCCGCCTGCTCCCGGGTCGCCGCACCGCTCCCCGCAGGTGCTCCTCGCACCGCATCCCTCCCCCGGGGTGGGAGAGCAAGTCGTCGAGATGGCACCACGCGCAGCGGACCCCGCGCCGCATCCGGGTCCCGCAGGATGCTGACGCCGCCCCCGGGGAGAGCGCGCCCCGCGCCCGCCTTGCGCGGCAGCTGCGGAGCGTCGGAGCCCGGCGGCGCCCGTCCCAGCGCCCGCCTTGCAGCAGAGCCCGGTACTTAGAAAACACGCTGGTTCCGAGCGCGCCATCTGTGGCCAGGCTCTCCAGGCCGCCGCACCAGATTGCCGAGCGCCGCGGAAGGGAAGGCGCCGGCGCTCAGTGTTTGTTTGGTTTGGGACTTTTGTTGTTTTCTTTTTTGTTATTTGTTTTTTTAACAAATTCAAATGTAGCTTCCTCACTTCGCGAAACAGGCTGAGTGGCCCACGGAGTCGCTAGAGCGACGGTTGCAGCACGGAGTTTGCACGCTGGCTCTGGGCAGGGAAGGGGAGTCCCCAGACGGCGCTGAGGGTGCGCTCTGCCAGGCACCAGGCTAAGCGCGTGCAGGTCATGTGTGCCAGATGTGTGAATCTGCAATCTGCGCGACCATCTTATGTGGCAGGTACTATCACTGTTCTATAAACATGGAAACTGGAGCACAGAGAGGTTGAGAAACTTGCCCGTACCACACAGCAAGCAATGGTGGAACCCTGACAGGGAGCCAGGCTGGGTCTGTAACCTCACAGACTGGCTCCCTGGGCCTTCAGCCACTCTCACATTTTCCTGTATGAGCACCAATTGCATCTGCAGTCGTCTTCCTTATTAGTTCCACTGTCGTCTCTCTTCCCCTCACCAAAAATGCCATCTCCCTTCAGACAGGGCGCCTATCTGCCTTGTTCCCAGCTGCTTCCCTGGGGTCTGGCATGGGGCCCAGCAGTCAGTGGGCATTGACAAGTGGGAAGGGGTTGAGACCCACGTCCATGCCAGCCAGTGACAAGACAGCTGAGCCTCAGCTTTCTCCTCTGTGAAATGAAGATCCAAGCACCCGCTCCTGGGGTCGTGGGCCCTGCCTGTGGGCTCCTGAAACCCGGTCACTGTCCCTGCATTGTGCTGAGCACTTGCCTGTCGCCCACTCCACGGTTAGAGCAAAACCAACCTAACTTCTCTGCAGCCCGGCACAAAATAGGCGCTCAGGAAACCGTGGTTGGGTAATAAGTAGAGAGATCCATTCCCTCTCCCTTCTCCCAGCCTCAGTTCCCCATCTGGAACAGGGCCCATTCTCGTCCGGCCCTGGCACCCTCTGACTCAGCTCCTCCACCCTGACAGAGTCCTGTGCCAACCTCCGTGCCCAGCCAGGGCAAAGGTGGTAAGAAAGCCCATGTCGCTGGTAACTAATGCAGGCCCAGAGGTGCTGCCTCCCGAGCAGTCCTGGCTCCCGGCAGCCACGCGGGGGAGGAGCAGGCCATTAAGGAGCCAGTACCTCATGATTTGGGGCTGCAGAGGGAGAGGCCGGGCGGCAGTCAGCCTGCCTCAGAGCGCGGGAGCGCGTGGGAGGCTCTGGCGCAGCTGCAGTGAGGGCACAGTCACCCCGCGACCCTGCAGCCCAGCTCTGCGCCCCCCGTCGCGGCTGCCTCTTCCTTTAATTTTTTGCAAAGAAGGAAAAAAAAATGCTCTTTGGGAACTGAAGCAAAATAAAAATGCCAAGAATTAAAAATGCAAATTCATCCAAGATGTTTTCTGCCCAAGACAGCAATGGCCACATGGCTTGATAACATTTTAAATGTTAAAAAATGGGTGATTTTCAGTAAAAATCCAATTTGCCAGAGCCCGAGTTTAAACAGATCCCATATAGCACTCGGGCACCCGGCCAACATTAATGAACAACAAGTTCCTTCAGAAGGTTATGTGCTATTCAAATGAGGAGGAAACACAGACTTCACATCAGCCTCACTGGTCCCTGGGGGACACGGTGACCGCCAGTGGATCCAGCTCGGCCACTGCCCTGGGCAGGTCCATGGCCCTTCTGCACTGGGATGTCCATCTGTACAATGGCCACAAATAAAACCTACCTTTGGGTTTTTACTGAGATCAGCAATAATGTTATAAAGCAGGGTCTCAGTCTGCTTTCTGTTGCTGTAACAGAATACCTGAAGCTTGGAACGCATAAAGAAATCAGGTTTATTTTGTCTCGTGAGCAAGTGGGTGCCTGCGGAAAAGAGTAGGGGACAAAGGAACTGACCCCCTTTGTAACTACCTGCGCTCCAGAGAGCTGAACTTGCCTTGATCAGGTGAAGACATTGCTCCCTCTTAGGGACCCCCCCACTGGCAACATGAGTCTTGATGGGGACAAACCACATGGAAGCCACAGCAAACAGCAACAAGTGTTCTTGAGAAAGGCTGAGCAGACTTTCCCCACCAAAAAAATCTGGCCAAATGGGGACTTTCAGTGGCAGGGATTAAGACTCCACGGTGCTTCCCGCCCTTCCGCAGTTTCCAGGAATGCCTGGAAGAGGGTCCGACTCTCCCTCCACAGACCCTCAGGAGGAACCGCTGCTGAAAGCGAGCTCAAGAGAGCTGGCAAAACGCTCTGGGCACTACTGTGCTCAGCAGCCAGCCTGTGGTTCAAAGAGGAATCGACACCCATCCCCCCAGGGGTCAAGTTCCAGGACAAAACCAAGCACCCCCCCTCATTCCTGCCGTTCAGTTAATTCTGCCGGGCAGGGAGTGCAGAAGCACACAGATCTGACCATTGGGCTCACCTGGGGTCAACCCTGCTGCCTTTTACTGCCCACAGGACCTTGGGAACGAATGGCATGAAGCTGCTCCATCTGTAAGCCGGGAATGCGGGGCTGTGGTGAGGAGGATGCCCGGGAAGCTCCCCGCGTCTGCCCGGCTCACACTGATGTTCAGGAATGGGCCGCTGTCACCTTATCTTCATGCTGCTCACAAGCTGCTGCCCCATGTCCTCAGTCCACCCTTCATCTGACCAAGATGCTCTCCCTGAGGCAGGTGGATGTGGAAGGACAGGTGCCGGGCTGCTGCAGGGTCACCTGACCAGGACCCAGCCAGAGACAACCTGTGCCCACCTCACCTCCATGTGACCTGTCACCCCACAGCCAGACCTGCCCCCTGCTGCATCTGGAACCCACCACCCTTCGGCTTGACTCGCCCGAACCCAAAACCAGCCCCCACATGGCCAGTGAGGTTCTGGACTCCGTGGGCTCCTGACCTCACCCCCCGCAGCCTCCTGCTCTGCAGCTCTCCTCTTCTGCAGGAGACCCGTGGCTCACCCACTACGGGCCTAGGCCAGGACCCAGTGCTGGAGCCTCTCCCCAGCTGAAAAGCAGGGTCCCCCAGCACCTCCCTGAGAGGCTTCCCAGTCACCCAGGGGGGACAGCAGCCACCTGCTCACGGGACACAGCCAACAGTTAGCCTGTTATCCTGGCCACACCTGTTTTAGTGGGAGTTCTATGAGGACAGGGCCTGGGGGACCCCGGTCTCACCTGACGCTGAGGTGGGCCACACCTCAACCTGAAGACAAGAAGTCCAGGTTCTGCCCAAGGCCACAGGGGGTCAGAGGCTAGGATCTGCTTGTGGTCCATGAGCTGATACAGGGGAGGCCGGACTCACAGGGCATGACCACAAGCCCACTTCATTTGGTTGCCCACCACCCTTTAAAATGTTCTCCCTGGCTCCAGGTGCCCAGGTCAGCACAGACCACCCAGAGGCCTCATGCCTCTTTGGTCACTTGGGACCAAAGTCCTATCAACACTTGAAGTTCCCAGACATGGTGTCATGGCAGCAGTTAGGAGTACCTTGTGCCTTGTCATAGTCAAAACGTCCCTCATGATTTAGTTAAGTCTTCTCTGCTCCCCAGCTGACAGGCTTCCACAGCAGGGCCCTGTTCCACGCTGCTCCTGTCCCTTCACTGACTCCCAGGGGCAGGCCTGTCCCTGACCCTCCTCCAGGGCCCAGGCGGCAGGACACAGGAGCTGAGGGGAGGGGGAGAGACGAGGTGGGCAGTGTCTGCCTGCTTGCACAGGTGTGACTGGCTTCCCGAGCTCTCAGCCTGGGACAGGTGCAAAGCCCATTCTGGCTACTCCCTCAGGGAGAATGCTCCCCTGAAGCCTCCTCAGTGAGTGGCATGCATCTCTCTGCCAGCCATCAGGCCCCTTCCAGGGCCCCAGCCCCAGGCCTGGCCCCTCACTGTACAGGGCCAGCCCTGGGTCCATCAGACACGTGTCCTTGGCTGTGGCTCTAAGCCTGGTCAGCCCAGCCAGCTCAGCTCTGCTCCTCCGGAAGTTGCTAGGGGACACCTGCTTCTCTCAGACAGGGGCAGCACAGCAAGCCCCACCTGTCCATTCCGCAAGGGACCAGCATGAAGTTCCTCTCCCTGAACTTGAGGTGGGGCCTCCTTGTGCAAGTAGGGCAAGGCCTGGGGACAGCTCTTCCCAAGGAATCGTCCCCCAAATCTCCCTCGACTCCCCAAACCCAGGTTTTCCTCCTTTTGTGGTGAGTGACAATTTTAAAACCTGGATCAATTTGGAAATGTGCATCTTGTTTCGGGACCTCACGGGGGAGGGCGAGATCTCTCAGACCCTGCTGCTCCTGTCGAAGCTTCCCGGTTTTTTGTTTCTTTGGAAAAAAAAGAAAACAAAAGAAAAGTAGCAAATAAAAAGTTTATGATACCCCCAAAAAAAATTTTTGTGAATTTTCAGAAGCTAACTAAAACATGACTGTTTGCAGACGTGGAGCAATCAGAGAGCCCCTCCGGTCCCCACTTGGAGACATGTCTCCCCGTGAGAGGAACAGAGTTGTCACGAGGCCCAGCTCCCCGCCCCTCCTGCTACACACCTCCATCTGCAGAACCCGCAGAAAAATGGGCAGCGCTGGGTGTGCTACTTATTTGTGCTCAACCCCTTCCTTTACAAGTGACCCAAACTGTTCCCCTGTTACAGAAAAGGAAGTCAAACCCTCCTGAAGCAGCTCAGGAAAGGTGGGAGTGGGGCCTTGAATCTCAGGGCACGACCCTGACCCTGCTTTCTCCTCTCCTCCACCAGGCGCCTGCAGTGGGGTTCCTGTGTTCTTGCAGGTGCAACCCAGGTCCCCACCGGGATGGGGATGGGGGTGATGATGTCACCTCCCTGGGTGACTTGGGAGCTCTGTGGTGAGGAGGAATTGCTGGGTCCCCCTCTTCCCTGTGTCCATCCCCTGACCAGATCCCGCCAGGGGCATCTCCACCCATTGGACTTGCCCTCCTGGACTCTGCTGGGCCAGTCTCTGGGCCAGGCCATGGGAATTCTGAGAAGGGCGAATCGCGGTCCCAGCCTCAAGGAGCCGTTGTCTAGTGGCCAGGACGAGTGAGTGGACCAGTGAAGCCACCGGAGGAACAGCTGCTGTCCTGGGTGCAGCTGGGAGGAAGACCTAGCAGCATGTCCCAAGCTCACCCACCAGAGTCCCTCCAACCACAAAGGAGGGCAAAGCCCGGGTTGCCGAGCCACCCAGGGGTGGCCGCCACCCCAGGAAGGAGCAGTTGCAGCCTGTGCCTGTGCTTGTTTTGCTGTGGAAATGATGCTTTGAGTTCCGCCCAGTGAGGGCCAGGTGTGGTGCATGAACCTAGTCGCAGCTAGTCTGGAGGCCGAAACAGGAGGTTCCCTGGAGCCCAAGAGAGTGAGGCCCATCTTGAAAGAGAAAACTTCTCCTCAGCGAGAAAAGGAAGCACACCCAGGACGGGGGCCGATGTGTCAAGGTCCAAGTGTTGACTGGACCCAGTCAAGGTCTGCTCTCCAGGCCAAGAACACAGAGCAGCCCACAAGGGTTTCAGGCAGAAAAAATGTCACATTCTAGCCATTCCACATCCATGGGAGACGGAAAGAAGGAGACTCTGGCTGAGGGCCAGGTGGAAGCCTGGGAATGGGCCTGGGGACCCCCTGACATCAGGACTCTGTCCCAGTGCACCTCTGATCTTCCACCAAGTCTCAGTCACTTCCAGAGACTCTGGGCCAGGTCAACCAGGTAGGGGCACCCATGGTGACACGTCCCTCTCCATCCCAGAACTCCCCAGAGGGGGATCTTCATCTATCTGCTGGGTTCCTCAGTTCCCACGAGGTGGAAAGCCCCAATGTTGGGTGCATGGTAGGTCAGTTGGCAGGTAGGTAGATAGGATGGTTGGACTGTTGGTTAATTGGCAGGTCATCTGGTTGGTCACTGGTTAATGGATTGATTGGTTGGATATTTGGTAAGTTGGCTGTCATGGTGATTGGTAAGTTGCCTGACTGGTTGGTCAGTTTGTTAGTGGGGGACATTCACTGCGTGGTTATTATGTTGACTAGTTGGTAAGTAGGTAGGTAGGTAGGTAGGTGGGTTGGTTGGGAGGTCTGTGTCCCTTCTTGACTGTGGAGCCTCAGTTGGTTGGTTGGTATGTTGGTGAGGTGGTTATTATGTAGCTTAGGTGTAGGTAGCTTGATGTGTTGGTTGGCTGGTTGGTTGGTAGCCTGGCTGGTTGGTTGCTTTGCTCTGAATCATCGTCACTGAGCAATGTCACATACGTAGCAGCCTACTACTGGGTACTCTCATCCATATTCTCTCATTTGATTCTGTCAACACTCAGTACCCCGGGCAGGAAGGAAATGATGAGGACACCCTGGCTCAGGGAGGGCTAGCAACTTGTCCACAGCTCCACAGTCAGGAAGGGACACAGACCTCAGCAGAGACTCCCCTGAACCCAACCTAGAGTCCTTTCTCCTTCTTTGTATTAGGTTCTGTTGTCTCATGCAACCCAGAGAGCCTTCTCCTGGGAGCAGAGGGCAGAGATTCACTACAGGGACACATGGTTCATGAACAGCTCTGAACTCTGGGATCCAAGGTCCAAGTGGGCTGGGCGGCCTTGTGAGCCACTGTCCTGGGACTGGGGTCCCCACGACCCCTTCATCAGGATTGTCTGGCAGCCCCACAAACTATCAGTACCCGCCCCCCATGCAGAGGAAAAGCAGCCAGGGCCTGGAAAATTCAGGAAGGGTTGCCAGGCCTGCAGCCAAGCAGGCAGCACACAGTGCCCCAACGAGCACAGCCCACCTGCCAGAGGGGGCCACACATGAGGCCTTGCAGGCCAGGAGAGGGCGGGCAGCAGGGAGGCAGGAGGGAGGCAGCTCCGCCCATGGCCTTCCACACAGCAGCTCCATCCATGACTGACCCCCCACCCGTGGGGCCCAAGAGCTCTGACCCTCCCAGAACCCCCTGGGGCATGGCCCAGGTACAGAGTGCAGCCTGGTTAACTTACAGTCTGTGGACTCAGCCAGACCAGCCAGGCCCAGACGCAGCCAGAGAGCCCCAGGCCCTGCCCTGGCCCCATCCCCGCCTGCCCAGCTGCCAGTCCAGAACCCGAGGGTGTCTGACTGTCACGGACCTCTTCCTCCTGATGAATGAGGGGAAACCCTTCATGGCAGAGTCAAGAGAAAGCATGAGGGAAAATAGCATGTTTGTTCCCTATTACTAATTGTGCGGCCTTTGGGTTTTCTCAGTCTATACTTTTGGTCCACTGGTTTGACACAAGCACATTACCCTCACAGCGCTCTGCACATTCAGTCAGCAGGCCCTCGCTCGCCAGCGCTCGGCTGCCCTGCCAGGCTCGCGGCGGGAGGGGCCCTGGAAAGCCTGGTTTCAGATGTGCGCCAGTCTGTGCATTGATTACCTCTGGCCCCAGGAGTGTCCTGGAAGAGTGCCCCCGGGCACCCAGCCCCATTCCTGGGCAGGGAGCAGGCCTCAAAGGCCAGCAGCCACTGCTGTCCCGTGGGCCCACAATGCAGAGTCAGTGAACGTTCCCAGCTGAGCCCTGTGGGAACCGCAGGGTCTCCCCATGGGAGAGCTGGTTGGCTTCAGGGAGTTGGTCTCTGCTCCTCCACCAACTAGCTGGTGGCCTCGAGCAAGTCATTCAACACACACCATCTTCGCGGGGACAATCACAGGGTGCCCTTGGCAGCTTCTGTGGAGACCATGTGTCTGGGTATGATTCTGCACAGGACCAAGCAGGGGGCAGTGACAGAGGCACCGCTCACTGGGGACCACGGCGGCCAGACACCGCCCATGCTTTCCTTTCGTCTTCTTGTGGCGTCCTTGTGACCAGCTTCTCCTGTGGATCCCCTGGTGTTACCACCCCGTTTGCAGAGAACTAAGTAACTGGCCCAGGGCTCCAGGGGTGGGGCCGAGGGATCAGGGCCGTTAGCCCAGGCGGCCGATGGTGAGGTTCAGCCTTGGACACTGTGCTGGAGGTCCGGAGGGAGGTGCCCCACGTGGCGGACGTCATGACCGCTGCTAAGGTCAGCGGCCACTGGCGGACTCGGTGGCTGTGGGTCCTGCCGTGATATTCTGCCTCATTGTGATGAAGGAGTTCAGCTGTCCCTCCCTGGGTGGAAGGGAGAGGCTGGCCTGCTTCCAGGGTAGCGCGATCTGTAAGTGAAAGGGAGAGAAACCCGAGCCTACAAAGTCAGCCCGAGAAGAACCTCCAAGTGGAAACACCAACAAGACCTCCGAGGCGGTGGCTCCTGTGCCAGCACCGCCCAGCCACCCAGCTCGCGGCGTACAGCGCACGCGGCCTCCCTGTTGGAACTTGCCCTGGGGATCACTCCCTGCCGCCCATCAGGGGATCCGAAACGAATCCTGAGCCTGCCTCCCCAGCACGCAGGCTAGGATCCTCGGGCTGCCCCAGGAGGGGCCGTTCGCGGACTCCGGCCGGTTCCAAGGTGAACACAAAGCTCCCGCCAGCTCCCTCGGCCTGTGGAAACCAGACACACTCTCTCCTTCACGCTGGTGTGTCTTCGCCTGTGTGAGCACACGCGTGTGCATGGATGTTTGTGCGCCTGGAGGGCATCGCTGTGCACAGTGCGTGTTGGTGGGAGTGTCGGGGGAGGGAGGCGCTGGACAGGGATGTTCCGTGAGGAGCTCACTGCCAAGAGCCGGAGCCCAGATTTAAACCGAGACTCCAGGAAGAAGCACTTCCTCCGGGGAATTCCCCAGGAAACCCCTCTCCTCTCCCGCCTCCCCTTCATCCCCACACCCCAGGGGGCTGAGTCCTCAGTCCCTCCCAGATGTTTGTGTCAACATTTTGATGGGAAGAGAGGTAGGAGATAAGATTCTCTGTGTGAAGCAGAAAACAGCACCCAGCCCAGGCCAGAATGGTCCCTTGAGCCCTTTGGTGTCCAGCAGATCACTGGACATCAGTGCTAGAAGGAGCTGGAGCCTCGTCACAGATGAGGACACCTAGCATATGAGGCCCAGGCAAGCCTGACCTGTGTCCTGGTCAGCACCTTTCTGTGCTGCCTCCCCAAACCCTGCGACAGTCCTGTGCCACTGTTGTGGACGTCAATGAATCCCAGAGTACACACTCTCACACAGTCCTGCACACACACACACACACACACACACACACACACATACACATGCACATGAACCCACACCTGGTGTGAAAGAGAAACGTGCCCGGACTTCACAGCCTGTCCGAGACCAGGCAGCAGGAACTTCCTGTTGACCTTGGAACAGGAAGAGTCAGTGATTCGCCCTGTCCTGAGACAGTCCTCTGGCACCATGAGGAGTGTCCACTGCCCCTCGTGGTCCTGGCGGCCTGGCCCGTGAAGGGAGAGCCCTGACCCAGGCCCACTGGTCCAGGGTGTGGCTGGGCTTCTGCTTGCTCAGGATTGGCTTCCTGCCTGGTGCCCTGGGTCTGGGGGAGGGGGCCAGGGTCAGAGGCGATGGCTTTGGTTTGGTGGCTGTTGTTGTAGTCTCACTGTTCAGGTTCTACCTGTGGCCCCTGGCTGACTCTCCTGGTCAGCATGAGGCCGAGCAGCCACGGCCGAGCCCCTGGGGCCCCCCGGGTGTGGGTCTCTTGCACGGCCTGGAGCCCAGCGCCCTCCCGGCTCCTCCCTCTCCTCCCAGCTCTGGCTCCAGGAGATGGCCTCCCCAGGAGGCCCCCACGCTTGGAGCTCAGGTCCTTCAAGGAGAAGACAGAGACTCCGGAGAGGAGAGGGCAGGAGCTGAGGGGAGATGCAGGCCTTCCCAGGCGGCTCCCCGGACCCCACAGCCACCATTCTCCATTGTCTCCGCACACCCTCCTGGTGTCGGCCTCTCCCTCCCTTGAAGTGGCCTCTGCGCCTCTTCCTCCTTTGAGTTTCCCTCTGCTTCTCTGAATCTCTGACTCTGTCTGTCCAGGCCTCACGTCCCTGTGAGGATTCTCCTTTTCTCTACCAGGGAGCACAGGAGAGTCCCAGCTTCAATCCCAGCTCCAGTCCCTCCTAGCCACCTGGCTGACCTGGGCCCTTTCTCCCCTCCAGTCTCTGTTTCCTGATGAGTCGAATGGGAGACAGGATCCTGTGGAGGCTTCAAAGAGTGGACGAGCAACCTGTGGAAGAAACAGGAAGCAGGACAGGGTGGGCACAGCCATGCGGAGCCACCGGCCCTCAGCAGGGCCCACTCTGGTTCACTCAGCCCCTGGGCTCCCTCCTCTCTACCTTTACCCCAAGGAAGAGCCATGCTGGAGCCAGGCACGAAGAGAAGCCCATGGAGAGTTCTAGAAATAACTCCTTTGGCACGTGGAGGGAGGGGCCCCTTCTTGTCTACAAAAGTGGCAAAGTTAATCGAGCTCTTGAGGAGCCGGGGGCTTGCGTGCTCGCAGGCGGTGGGTGGGAGGAGAGTGCAGAGACAAGGACAGCAAACGAGGACCAGAGAAGCATTTTAACAAACATCACAATACGATATTTTGATTGAAATTAAAATGAATATTATGAAAAGATTTTTTTCATTTGCTACTAAAGTAAACCTGATATTTCCTGTGTCAAACATTCTCCGAAGCACAGAAAAGTTAACTCATTTGCCCAGAGACGCACAACTAACAAGGAACCATGCAGGGACACAAGCACATAAAGTGATAAAAGGACATAGCATATACATTATATTCCTATGTCCAAATTATGAAGCATATTTAAGAACATGCAGCAAGGTAATACCTAATGTTAATAAGTTTTAATATGATGAATATAAAAATTTATATATAAGAATATATAATTCATAAAAATTGCACCACTTCATCTATATTTAAAGCATAAACAACATTGCAGATGAGAACACTGTGACATATCAACTGTGGCTGGCTGGCCCGTGAAGTGGCCTGCATGCAGGCAGCGGCTGCAGGGCTGCCCAGGCCAGCTGCTGGAAGGTAGCGTTTCTCGGGAAAGCTTCATACAGAGAGTGTGTTCTGGAGGGTCATGGATCTCAAGCCAGCTGGGGTGGCAGGTTTGAGCTGGGGGGACAGAGGGCATCGGGCAGCGTCAGGAGCAGCCAGCCTGGCCTCCCAGTTTTAAGTCAGCCCTTTCAGGCCTGGGAACCCCAACCCATGGGGTGGGCCAGGGGCTGCAGCATCTGTGACCAGTGTCTCTGACTGCCATGACACCCCCACCCCAATCTCCCCGCTCAGCGGTGTCGGCAGCAGAGAATGGTTCACTCCCAGGGAACCAGCCAAACACTGGAGTGAATGGGGCCAGGGACCCTACGGAAGAGGATGGGCAGCTCTGCTGGGAAGGACGCCCAGATCTGCCGCCCACTCCCTCCCTCCCGCCCTCTCTGCAGTCTGACCCCAAGGAGTCCGGGTCAGGAAGACAGGTTCTGAATCCCAGCTCAGAGCTCGCTGGCCATGGGTGAGTCCCTTGTTCTTCCGGGCCTTTCTTTTCTCCTGGAAGCCCTATCTCACAGCACTGTTGGAAGGTCTAGTGAAGTGCCATCTGAGGAGGGCCCAGCTCAGGGCTGACACAGCTCAAGGGCTCGCCGACAGGAGCCTCCTTGCCCTTTCCCTAGCCAAGTCCCTGAAGGTGCACGAGATGTGTGAATAGCTGTGGCCCTAAAGACGGACCAGAATCAGGTACCAGTTCTAATCCCGGACCCACCTCTGCCTGCCTCAGCATCCCTTCAATCAAGTCCCTCTCTCTGGGCCTCACTTCCCCTCTGAGGAATCAGGATGTAGACCTCAAAGTCCACCCCAGGTGTGTCCACAACCAGTCCGGCCACATCAGCATGATTCTGTGATAAAAGAAGATGCTCTGGGCTTCAGAATCAGTGTCTTATAGGCCACACAGAGAACTCTGACGGGAGCCAGCATGAGAGACCCGCTGCCTAAGATGGTGGCTCCTGAAACAATCTATTTCTCCTTTATCCTGATAGCAAGCTGGAGAGACCAGGGGGCACTGGGCTCGTCCCCATTACAGATGGAGAAAGAGAGGCACAGGAAACCACATCACTCCGGGTGGTAGGCCACCTCCTCTTTTATTCCCCACCCTCACTTTTTCTTTTCCCCAGAAAAATAAGATCAAATGATCCTAATAAGGCCGAGCCTCTGACGCTCTCTTCCCGAGCCACAGGGCAGGCTCCAGCCCCTCCATGCTGTCAGCCCTTTAACCTGGTCCCAGAGGTCTTGTGGTCACAGTCCTCCTTCCACTCCAGGTGCTTCTGAGTGACAGAGGAAGACAGAGCCCCCCACCCCAGCATCTGAGTCCTCCTTCCTTGCCAGTCAGAGATGGCGGTCCTTACTCCCTTTGTAAGCAAGAGCCAGAGCAGGGGGCCCGGGTCTGGTGGGTGGAGGGCCGTGGGCGGGGGCATGTTTTGAGGGAAAGACCATCAGAGTGAATCCATGCTGAGACCTGTGCCAGCTCCGTTTCCTCCCAAGGTGGCACCTTATTTGGGAGCATCTGACATGATCGGGGCTCCATTTGCATGAGGAGCTCTTGGGAGGGAGAAAGGACGTGTCACGTTTCTGCCACAGAGTGTTCACACCAAGAACAAGGGAGATGCCAGCAGTGGCCTTGGCCGTCACCAGAGGTGGCAGCTGAGCTGAAGAATCCCTTCCCCTCAGCACAGTCTCCCTGTCTCCTATGAACCGACTTCTCCCCAGGGAAAGCGGATGTCCCTGTCACGGCACTGCCTCCCCACCCGCCCCTGCGCTCTGCACTCCAGTTAAAAACATGTCCTGTCTCTGCTGCAGGTTTGTGAGGCCCTGTTTCAAGGATGACACTCTCCTCTCCGGGCGAGAACAGGAGAGCCAGGGCCAACTGTTAACAAAGCAGACTTCTTGGAAGGAAGCCGCGGGGGCGGGAGGGAGACCCACAAAGCAGGACAGCACCTCCCAGGAGGAGCCAGGCAAGAAGCCACATGATCCCTTCAAGGAAGGACACCAGCTGTCAGCCATGCCATCTCCCAACCAGAGTCAGCACATCCACGCATCTCTGGCACATCCATCTCCCCAGGTGTCCTGCATCTTCCCACCCAGAACCCTTTCCTTGCCCCCAGGACACACCTAAGATGCACTCCAATCTTGCTGTTATAAGGCCAGTTATAACTGCTCAAACCACTGATGTGCACACAGTTGACAGAGTACTTGGTGTTTCCCACAATGTTGGATATGGAGCCCATGAATCAGCATGGGCCCTAAGCTACTGCTGGGTTTCTGCTCCTTGGGGGGACATTTTAGGGTGTTACACAAGAAGTGGCATGGTGGCCCTGTTTGTACTCAGTGGGGGAGGTATTTCCAACAGGAAGTCCCAACAGAAAATCAGATAGATGCCTCTTTCCGTCAGGGGAGGGTTCATACACCACTGTCCTGATCATGTCAGAAAGGAAGGCTTCAGGTGAGAGAGGCAAACAGCTGCAGCCACACTCAGCCTGTGGCCTCGGCCTACAGTGCCTCTGTGCTCAAGGGCAGAAGCCAAGCGGACTCAGTGAGGGGCCCAAGGCCAAAGTCCAAGTGCAGACCAGACCAGACCGGAAGCTGAAACCAGAGCCACAGAGGCCCACCCTGATAGGCCTGGGGCAGTTTGTGCAGGCTGTGCCAGCTCCTCAGTGGGCACAGACAGGAGGCCCCGTCCCCCTCAGAGCCTGATAGAACTGCAGGGCATTCTAGTTCAGAGTGTAGGTCCAGCCATCTCTGCTCATCTTTGGGCCATTTTTGCTAAATTCCCAGATCAAGAGCCCACCCAGTATTACTGTCCACGCGTAGCTGGAGTCAGTCACCAATCTCACCACAATGCGGCAAAGCCAGGTGGGCTGCCCCTTAGAGAGCCTCCTGGGCACACCCTCACACCAGCTCCATCTGAAAGCCGGAACGCTCCTGCGCAGAGAACATCCTCCCGACTCGGAGCTTGGGCGGCACCCTTTCTCTGCCTCACTGTCCGTCCTTCACATCTGTAGAGCACGCTTCCATGGCTACTCAAAAGCCGTGTGACCAAGTGACATCAGAAACTCCTGTCCACTGTAGAGATCAGAGACTCTGCCTTCTGAATTCAGCACACGGAGGGGTGCTCACAAAAACTCAGACACGGCAAAGCCCAGGGCAGCACAGACGTCGCCCTCATCCCCGGGAAGGCCATGGCTCAGATCTTCCTCGAAAGCCTCTGTGGGGCTCTCCGCTCTGACTGCTGCGTGCAGCCTCCGTCCTACGCTTCTGGCCTCACCTGCCCTGGCCTCTGCTCTCTCTCGCACCTTCTCCTGGTGGAGCTTCTCTCTGCAGGGCCAGGCGGGCTCCCAGCGGCCCTGAAGCAAGCCAGACCTCCAGGCCAAAAGGCTGTCAAACCAGGCCAAACCCAGCTTCAGATTTTCGACCAGAGCCCTTCACCTGGGACCCCTGGGGGCTTCAGAAGGGGCAAGGAGCCCTGTGATTACACCCAGGCCCATTTTCATAGAGGGTATTAGCCAAACTTTCAAGTGCTCTGTCCCCAAAAGGCTCAAGACGAGCTGGATCTAAGTCTGAGGAGGACGTTGGAGGTGTTTGTTCACTGGCTAGTCGTTCAGTCCTAAGGTGCAATTTAAGGCACCATGCAGCAGGCTGTGCATTCAGTGGTGATTAAAACTGTACCCGTGGTGCTAACAGTTGGAGGAGGTCAAATGTGAATGGAAGGCATAGAAGTCAACGTTAAACCACAGCTCTGTGAGGGAGGCTCCGGAAGTAGCCAGAAGCCTGCTAAGGTAATGGATGGACAAAGGGCCAGTCACTGTCACATTCAGGAGCCTGGAGTGACAGCTCAGAGCACGACCTCCAGAGGCTTTGGTGTAAGGAGGGAGTGCCAGGGAAGGCCACGGCCTGTGGGAGCGGGTGACAGACTCCAGGACAGCGGAGAGCAGCGGGGCACACGGGGCTGCGGCTGCCGCCCGGGACCTCCCCCTTCAAGACATCCCACAGCGGGGCCTGTGCAGAACTCCTGACGCTGCCCTGGAAGCTTCTCCCTCCTCCAGCCAAACGTGGCCTCCTGAGCAGCGAGCCAGGCACGTGAGGGACGATGGGGAATTGCTGGATGAAGAAACCCAGCGTGGGGTGGGGGTAGGTGGCTGTGGCCCTCTCGGTGACACCACAGGACCCCTTCTTATCCAGGGGCTAGAGGGTGACAGAGAAGTCAGGGGAGTGGGCTCTACATTTTGACCCCAGGCCACAGGACACTAAAGTCAAGATGGGATCAGACGAGTCAACAGGCTGGGAGCTGCAAACCTCGGCTGAGCCTGTGCCGCCCTTCCCAGCGGTCAGAGCGCGGCAGGTGGCTTTTTTAGTCCGGAAGATACATACGGCCCCCCTAGGTCACGGGAGAGCGAGCGGTTACCCATTAGAGCAGCACAGCAGCACTGCTGCTCCCACCAGGGGAAACAGGGAGCGCTCACCACGCAGAGGGAGGAACACATCGCTTTAAGTCCGACCCGTGCAGACAGCTTGCTCTGCCCGAGCGCCGGAGGCCCATTCTGAAGAAGCGCCTGCAGCCTCTCCCAGGGGTCTCTGCAGACAGGCCCCCTCCAAGGGACGCAGCCCGCGCCAGAGCTGGGTGAGCCCAGGGGCGGGGCACAGGCTGAGCCATCCCCAGCACCAACCCCATGAGTACAAGCCTGAGTCCCTGTGCGCCAGCCCCTCCCCAGGCCCCTGCCCAGCCTCCCCCAGGCAGCAGAGCCGGTCTCCAGGTGGCTTCTCCCTCCATCCCTCACCGCGTCCACATCGCCATCTCCCTCCTTGCCGTGGCAGAAGGGTCCTCGGGACTCAGCCCTTGCTCAGCCTCCTTCTGGCCACCAGAATGGACTTGGCAACACGCAAGTGCCTCCACCGCACTCGCCCAGGCCCTGGAGGGCACCGAGCCTGGACCAAGTCCACGGCTCTCAGGGACCAAGTCCACGGCTGTCCCCTGCGGCTCCACCGAGGCTTCAGCAAACACCCACCTGCTCCTCTGACTCGCTGCACCCATGGGACCATCTGAGGCGCCTCAGATTCCGCGTGGCCAGGACCAAACCAGTTGCCTCAACCCCCAGCCCACTCACCGGCATGGCCTTTCTCCTGTTTCAGTACATGACCAGCCAGGAGCCGTGACTGAGGCCTGGACATGGCCTAGGCCCCTCCCACCCCTCTCTCTCCCGCCGTGGCCTGGATCTCATCGTCCCTCCCTCTCAACAACCTCTTACCTGCTTCTCCTGCCCCTAATTTGTCCCCTTCTCCCCAGGCAGTGCCAGCTGCCCTTACAAATAAAAGCCACGGCCTCAGAGGTGGAGCGCAGTAGAACTTCCTCGCCTAGGCAAAGGCCGCCGGCTGCAGCACTTTCCCCGCAGATGCCGATACCAGGATTCCAGGTCCTTCCGGCGCGTGGCAGTGCCAGTCCCTGGGTCTCAGGCTCCTCTGCTCACAGATAGCAGGAGGGAAAGGAGCGCGGGACCTGGGCTCTGAAGAGCCCCAGCTTCCTCCAACGCGCCCTGGGGACAGCAGGTCATACCGCTGCACCTGGCCGCAGGGACTTCTGGGAAATGCAGTTCTTCCTCGAATGGCCCCTGCAGCCCATCGCCACCTGGTGGGAGAGGAGCAGGAGCCCTGGGTGCGTGGCCCTCTCCCACGGGCAGGGAGGCCCGTCCAGTAACCCTGGGGCAGGGCGGGCATCGCCTATCCTGGGAATGGGCGAGGCTCACCGGACCAGCTCATCCCCACCCACACGCTTGGCCTGTGCACGGGACACCACAGGCCTTCTCCCAACACCTCTGCAGGCCCGACCCAGGACGGCCATCTGTACTCCTCCCAGAGACACGTCCTCATCCTTCCAGACTCAGGGCAATGTCCCCTCCAGGACCCTTCTCCCGACCTGGTCTGCTGCTTCAGACATGCCTCACTGGAACAATCCTCCAAGCCTGGGGGCCCTGGGGTGGGGGCTGGACTCAGATGTTAATTGTATGGGGTGCTAGTCGAGGTTGGGGTGGGTGCCCAAGGCCCCAGGTGCTGAGTGAGAAGGGCTGGGGACGGACACAGCCTTGGGGAGCCTCAGGGAGCACAGAGGAGCCCCAGAAGGAACAGCTGCAGCTGAAGAGATGGACGTCAAAACAGCCCAGAGATCTACACAAGGTAGCACTGGCCCTAAGGAGCCTGGCAAGTCTACATGCAGGGGACCGACTGGCCACAGGGATCAGCTCGAAGCCGGGACTCAGGTCCTCACGCCCCAGGCAGTCCTTCTGCTCCCCTGCCACAGGGCCCAGGCCTCGTGAAGGGCCACCTTCACACTCTGGCCATGTCCCCTGCCCATTCCCTGACATTCCATTGGCCTGGCCTGCACCCTGGCCTGGAGAGCAGAGGCCACATCCAGATGGCCTGGGAAGCCTCAGGGGGACCGCACAGAGGAGAGGGGACTTCACCTAGAAGTTGAAGGATGAGTAGGAACAAACTGAGACGACAGACGGGGTGTTCCACACACAAGGCCAGAAGGAACAGAACCCAGAAAGGGGCAGCACCCGGGGGCAGGAAGTGAGGGCGCAAAGCAGGGGGAGTGGGGACAGGGAGGCGGGGCTGGCAGCAGGGGAGGCCTCCACTGCCTCAGATCCGGAAGGGCCCTCCTCCAGCCAGTGACAGAGCGCTGGCCAGCGCAGTGGCATGGTCACACCGAGTTTGTGAAAGAAAGCAAGCCAGGGCGAAGCTGGCCGCAGAGCTCCCAGCCTGGCGCCAATCGATTCCCAAACCCCTCCCTGAGGAAGTGAGCCTGGGCTGGCTTGGAACAGTCCCAAATCAATAATACATCTTAATCAAATAGTAGCAAATCTTTAATTGAAACCAATCACGAAATTGCATTCTCCTCCCTTCCAAAGAGCTGTGCTTTTGATTAGGCAGAGGGAAAATGGCATAATTTCCCACCCAGGGACTCGGGGTTCTACCCAGGCCCCCTTCTCTGCTGTGCAGCTGGGGGAGATAAGCCTTGCAGGGGAGACAGTGGACTCTCAGACTGGCCTGCCGCCCAGGCTGGGCTGAGGGTGTGGATTCCCCGTGTGGTCCCTGGAGGGTGGGATGTGCTTGGGGACACCCTCCTGAGATGTAGGGGCGCCTCCTAATGAGCCTGGCTGGGATGGCTACCCGCAGGGAGGGGCTGCTCTCACCTGGGCCCCAGGGGCAAAGGCTGGCTGCTGTCTCTACCCGCTAGGTGGCCAGTTTGAGGTGAGTGGACGAGTAGGTACTGCAGGGGCTGCGGTGCCTGGGCGTGTCTGAGAAGTGAAGTCTGCGGACCTAGGCAGACTGCCAGCAGGGGACCTGGGCTCTGGACCTCAAGGCCACTGTCCAATCGCAGCCCTGTCAGGGGCGACTCCTGCTCAGCTTCCTGCATTCCAGCCTGGAGTGTCCAGTGGGGCTCCTCTGTCCTCTCCCCACCGGCGTGGGTGGGCTGAACCTGAGGCCCTTCTCTTCACCAGACACCTCAGTGACCAACAAGCCTTTGGCCCTAGCTGTGCAAGGTGACCCACCCCTAGAGACCAGAGCACCTGCCCCTGCCCAGCCTCCTAGTGGGCTCCACATACCACCCCCGCCTCTCTGGGAAGCTCTCAGGGCTGGCACTGTGTGCACCCACATGGTGCCACTTCACGGCAGAGGTCTCACCGGGTAAGTGACACTGCCCAGCGTTTCCCCCTGCTGCATGCACACTGAGCATCTCTGAATCTTGCCTCTGATCACCGTGGGCTTCACACAAACCCTTGGAGTAAGCACGGTCAGCAAGAGCTGTCCACATCACATTCTCTCCCCCGCCCCTTTGGGTCCCTTGGAGGACACTGCAACTCCATAGAGCTCTGGTGAGATGGTCATTGAGCCTCTCCCCCATCCCCAACAGGGCCAGGCTGCCAATCAGAATACCAGTCCCTGGCCATAGCAGCTTGTTCAGAAGTAGACACAGGAGCCAGGTAAGGTCCATCAGAGGTGTCTACAAAGTTTGCTAAGCCTGGAGGACATTTATGAGGAAAGCTAACACCATCTCTCCTGCTAGATGAGGCCAAGAAGAGGCCAAAAGAACCAAGTGCAAGCGTTGGTGGGGGCACAGGAACGCATTGCTTGAGACAGTGCATCCAGCTGAACCTGAAGGCTGCTCGAAACAATAAATTCCCTTTTAGCTCAACACCATCTGAGTGGAGTTCTGCCATTGTCATCAAGCAACTCCTAACTAATGTGCCATGAGGGACTCCTAACCCGGTCAGGAGGTCAAGAATCTGCATTTCTAACAAGCTTCCAGCTGTGGCCTTGGTCTGGGGATCTGCAGTTTGCCCTCAAAACTGAAGATTCCCGACAGCTAAGTCTCGTCTTCCTCTGTGCCCTTGGTGCCTCGGTGCCTTGCTGACCATAGGGATAGAAGAGACACATGAAGCCTGTTGAGACAGGGAGATCACTTTCTGGTTGGACTTCAAACAGGACATCCGTGGTGCAGCAGCTTCCTGTGGTACTTCCTGTGTAACATCATTAACCTTCCCTGGAGAAGGGCTGGACTGTTTTCCACCCAGTACCATGAGGAAGACCCGAAGGTTCCCCATGGTCTCCTCCACCCACCCCCAGGCCTTACCTCTAGTCCTCCATTCCTACCACTTGTTCAGCCAGCCCAAATCATTTACCCCTTGATAACCAGGTGAGACACCACCCCCTCAGAGAGAAGCCACCTGGGTCCTGCCTCCCCTCTAGCATCTACCCACTTCCTTGACATGGAACTCCTGGGGACTCACATCAAAGTGGCTCTTATGTACCTCCGCTCCCTACCATGGTGCCCGTGACTGTTGGTCTAGAGAGAACTGAGTTCACCACGTCCTAAGCCAGACCTGTGACAGCTGGAAAGAACAAAACCTAATACCTTCAAGAGGTGGAGGCACAGAGATAGAGAGGAGGGAGGGGCCTGCCGGCCGCTGCACCGCTGCACCCTGAGCAAGTGTCACAGCTGAGACTCCAACTCAAGTCTGAGTGCCAGGAGCTCAGGCCATCCCTGCAGAGTGGTGTCCACTGAGGTGGCGCATCAGTGAAGGGTTCCCGCGCCATGTTCCTGGCTTCAGATCTGCGTCTTGAGGACACTAGAAACAGAGGGCAGGTTGGTTTTCTCTCTCTGCTCTGGTGGCTAGGAAACGCAGAGCCAAGTTTCTAGCAAACACAGAAGAACACGTCAGCGTGGCCTGAACTCACCTGGGCCCCGCCTTCCTTACCTTCCTCCCTGCTTACCTCAGTCATGATTCTCATCTTCTGCCGGTTTATTGCACCCCTCTGGAGGCAAAGTACAGTAAGAATAGTGATGGACACATACAGCGGGCCAGGGTCAGAGGTGCTCTCCGACCCCACTCCCGTGCTTTCCCAGAGTGCCACGTGCACCCCGCCCCCAGGGAGTCCACCCTCGCAGGGTCTCTCCCACCATGCCCTGGAGATCTTTCTAGGTGGTCTCCCCAAGCTCACTGCCTTCTCCCCAACTTTGGAAATTTCTCTGAAGACCTGATTAAACATTTTCCCAGCATACAAAAAGCAAAGCCTCCCACCCATCGGTCTTACCAGGTCTTCCTGGGCGGAGGAGAAGAGTTCAGGAAGAGCAGAACAGAAGTGGCCTCATTACCATGAGAAGACACCAGGAAGGGACGGCGCTGGCGGAGGTCACTGCGTTCTGACATGCACATTTCGCTGAACAATTACCTGCTTTGTGCATTGTCGTAAAACACGGCACCTTCCATAAAATGTCCAAATGTTACCAAGGGTAGAATTGGACCTCGGGGCCCTATTTTCTGCCACTTTACAAGGCGGTGATTAACTCCCCCCCCCTTCCGGAACCTCACAACACCACGTGGAGAAAGGCTTAATGGACCTGCGCCCAGCGCCTGCCATAAGGAGTCCTTGAAGGTGCCATCGTGGGAGCACCACGGGGATTCCTGAGGAGATCCCACTCAGGTGGCCACACAGGGACTCCAAACCCTACTTCCTGGAGCCTCCGCTCCTCGCCACGGCGGCTTCCTAACCAGAGCTTTGGCCTGTCTCCCGGGAGACTGCAGGCTCCTCCTTCATCCCAGGTCATCTCAGTGTCCACGCTGCTCCTCACACAGGTCTGGGCAGGTGTCCGAAGGGGCCAGGCCCTGAGCTCTGCATGCTGGTCCCCTCTGCCTCACCTCCCCAGCCCCACCTTCTCCTGACCTCACCCCACCCGTCCTTCAAGAACTCTCCCATCATTGGCTTTGCCAGGAGCCCCACTTGAACATCCTCAGCAAAAATTAGCCTGGTCCTCCTCCCATCTCCCCAGCAACTGCGGCCGGCGAGTCCTTGCTGAAGGTGGCAAGGGCAGCTCCAGCCAGCCTCAGGCCTGCCAAGCAGGCCGTGGACGCCACGGCAGGGACCCTTGGTTCCCACTCACTCCTGTGTCTTGAGAGCAACTTATGAAACAAACGTCTATGATAAATGTGACGAAATTCTCTTTCATCTGTATTAGCTGTTTGGGTTCCATGCCAAATACAATTTTTTAATGTGCTTTGTGCTCGCGAATATAAATATATATTATATGTGTAAATATATGTATATTTAAATATAAATATGTACTTTTGTATTTGAGATCACAAAGCACATTTCAAAATATACATATATATGCATATGTATAAATAATTCAACACGGGCTCCCGAGGGGTGCAGGGTGGCAGGGTGCTCCTTGTGCAGGAGGGAGGGGTCCCCATGGTGGCTGAGGGCAGAGCAGACTCCAGGGAGAGAGTGCTAGGTCAGGACTGGCAGAGGCACAGAGCCACATTCCAAGCAAGGGAAGAGCACATGTAAGAGCCTCGCCTGGGTCCACTTGTCCCTCTGCAGATGGCCTCGGCTCCAGTCAGGCCACCCCTGCCCACCCTCCAGTCTCCCCAGGTCCCAGGAACCACCCAGCTCACTGGTTCAGGCCTAGGAAGAGGACTGCTAAGCACCAGCGCCAGGCCTGGGGCTCCCCACCAGCCCCGTGGGACTCATTCAGCTCTGGCCACAACTTCATAAATGCCCTTCCCTGGACGCCCTGCAGTCCCTCCTTGGGCGGGTGTCACCTGTTCCTAGCCAGGACCCAGATCCGTAAGCTGCAACCTTGAGCCCTCTACTCAGAAGACGAGCGCCGCAGACTGCAGAGCGCCTCCTACAGGCTGGCTCTCTGCCGGCGTCCTCTTGCGAGTTCCTGTGACATCATCCAGACCTTTACACAGAGGGGAAGTGGCTAACCTGAGATAAGAAAGCTGATAAAAGGCAGAGCCAGGATTCGAGCCCAGGTCGGGCTAGTCCCAAACCCCATGCTTCCTTGGCTCCTCTCAGCAGCTACACCCAGGTGAGCACCGCTGAGAACTTCCCAGAAGCAAGAGCGCCATGATGGGCTCTGGGGAGGAGAGGGCAAAGGAAGTCAAAGCCATGGTCCTGCCTGTCCCTGCGCAAGAAGAAAAATGGGCGCCACCCGTCCTGCTGCTGCGATGCGTGGCGGGCCACCCGGCAGTGACGTGCTCCTGCGCAGGACAGGCTGTCCCGCGAACAGGACGCACGTGTCTGAGCCCCCAGACTAAGAGTCATGGACCAGACGCCTGGGAGCAAGAGTTGAGAGGAAGCCACCAGAAGCCAAGGGAAGTGGCTGTCCAAGGAGCTGTGGCCCCTCACCCCAAAGCTGTTGAGGGTTCGTGACATGTCGTCACATACCCACAGAAAATGCCATTGGTCTTGGTGCGACAGGAGTCTCGGAGATTCTGAGAGACCTCAGGGAAGGAGCGAAGAAGGGCAGAGCCAGTCAAGAAAGGGAGAGAGGGAGGGAAGACCAGGGACGCCCTCGGCCATGAAGAAGGGTCCATGCCTCGTGGGACTGTGTGCTCCTGCAGAGCAAGTCTCCCCAACCAGAACCCCAAGTCCCTGCCTCCTGGGCCTGTTTCCTTGCCTGTAACACGGGAAGCAGGCCCAGAGGGGTCTTGCTCCAGCCACCCCCTGTCTCTGGTAGGCCCAGCTGTGCAGCCCGAACACCCTGGGCCTTGACTCGTCCTGGGGTCACCAGTCATTAGACTTTGGAACCTGGCCTCCTGCCTTTACTCCAAGTGCGTGTGAGTGTGCAAGTGTGTGCTTAGTCCTGGTGGCCCAGGGAAGGTGCTGGGTGCCCTTGGCAGGGAAAGGCTAAGATCCAGAAGTGACAATAAAGGCCACTCAAGAGAATCCAAAGCAGCCAACAAGAGCAGCAGGGCCCCTTCCCCACCTCTCGGCTCTATGTCCACCCATCCATTCCCAGTGGCCAGGAAAGGGCAACCCAGCCCTCTGTCCTCCCCTGGCATTCTTATTTCCAAACCCTGAGGCACAGCTGGACCCTACTGTTGGTTCCTGGAGATGCAGAGTCAGCCCTGGCCTGGTCCCCACTCTTAAGGGGGACATGACTTGGAAGAAGGGGCCAACACTGGGAGCCACGCGGGTCTAACTTGAGCTCAGCCTCGGACCCTAGCAGCCTGGCATGACTCAAGGACCCAGGGGGCAGGTTCTCCAAGGGTCAACTGAGCGTAGAATAGGTCTGATGGAATGGCCTCACCCCTCCTCCCCAGAGAGGGGCAGAGCAGAGAAGAGGGGACCCGCAGGCAGACACACAGCTCGCCCTGCAGTCTAGCTACTCTGGACTTAGGAGGAGCTGGGGTGGGAGGAGGTACGAAAGGAAAACCTAGGAAAATCTCCTTGGATATTTGAGGAAGTCAACCAGGAAGGACCATTTCCAGCCTGGGAACTAAGGTATGAGACCCCTGGGAATGTGGGCTGTTTCCGAGCGGGATCACACAGTCTGCTAGGCAAGGGCAGAGAAGGGGAGAAAGGAAGTGCGGGGCAGGTGGACAAAGGTCATGTTACTCTGTGGTCCTGAGGCAGTGGGACAGCGAAAACACTGGGAATTTCTTGACTGGTTCAAAGTTATCACATTCAGCAACTTAATCAAAATATTTGATATATTAATTCTAAGATGATTAAAATTATCTGGAATATTGCAGTGTGGCATATTTCTCCCCCACTCTCCACCTTTCCTGCTTTCTTGGGAACATCTGAAATTCATTTTAGGCATTCTTTTTCTTCTCTCATTCAACTTTAGAGAAATATAATTTGTAGGCAGTAAAATTCACCAATTTTAATTGTACAATGTGGATAGTTTTGAGAAGCATATACAGTCCTGTGACAACCACAAAATTCAGGATATACAACATTTCCATCACCCCAGAAAGTTCTCTGGTGTCCAACATCAATCCACTCCTTCAACACTCCAGCCCCCCATCCACTACTCTGCTTTCTATCACCATAGCTTTGCCTTTTCAAGAATTTTGCATAAACAGAACAATGCAAATTAAGTCCTTAGCTTCCTTTTTTAAGCTTCTTTCATTTAATATAACACAGTTGAGAGTCACCCATGTTTCTCCATATATAAGCAGACTTGCCAGTCTTGATTATTGTAACTTGACAGTGAATCTTGAAATCAGATTGAGTACTCTAATTGTTAAAAATTATTTAGACCACTCAAGGTCCTTAGTATTTCTAGACAAATTTTAGAATCAGATTGTCAATTGATATTATAAAAATTCTGCTGGTTTTCAATTATATTTGCTTTAAATATATGGTTGAACATAGGGAGACACTACTGAGTCTTATAATCCATGAACATAGTATTTCTCTTCATTCACATCTTTAATTTCTCTCAGCAACATTTTGCAGTGTTAAGTGTACAAACTTGCATTTTTCTTACATTGATCCCTTAAAATGTATTTTTATATGATTGTAAATGAGACTGCTTTTTTCTATTTTGATTCATTGTACGTGAATGGGATACAACTGTAGTTTCTCTAATTGAAAACGAAGTAGAGCTGCACCATTTATGAAATCAGACATGTACATAGGGTAATGATGTTTGTCTCATTCTGTTATTTTTCCTTTCCCCCACTCCCTCCCCACCCTTCTTTTTTCTCTATACAATCCATCCTTCCTCCATTCTTGCCTCCCTCCCACACCCAGTTATGTATCATCATCCACTTATCAGAGAGATCATTCAGCCTTTGGTTTTTTGAGATTGGTTTATCTCACTTAGTATGATATCCTCCAACTGCATTCATTTACCTGCAAATGCCATAATTTTATTCTTCTTTATGACTGAGTAATATTCCATTGCATATATATATATATATATACACCACAGTTTCTTTATCCATTCATCAACTGAAGGGCATCTAGGTTGGTTCCACAATCTAGCTATTGTGAATTGAGCAGCTATGAATATTGATGTGGCTGTATCACTGTAGTATGCTGATTTTAAGTCCTTTGGGTATAGGCCAAGGAGTGGGAGAGCTGGGTCAAATGGTGGGTCCATTCCAAGTTTTCTAAGAATCTCCACACTGCTTTCCAGAGTTGCTGCACTAATTTGCAACCCCACCAGCTATGTATGAGTGTACCTTTTTCCCCATATCCTCACCAACATCTATTGTTGCCTGTATTCTTGATAATAGCCATTCTGATTGGGGTGAGATGGAATCTTAGGATAGTTTTGATTTGCATTTCTCTTATTATTAGAGATGTTGAGCATTTTTTCATATATCTGTTGATTGCTTGTGGATCTGTGAAGTGTCTGCTCATTTTCTTAACCCATTTATTGATGGGGTTATTTGTATTTTTGGCGTAAAGTTTTTTGAGTTCTTTATAGATTCTGGAGATTAGTACTCTATCTGAAGTATATGTGGCAAAGATTTTCACCCACTCTGCAGGCTCTCTCTTCACATTCTTGATAGTTTCCTTTGTTGAGAAAAAGCTTTTTAGTTTGAATCTATCCCAATTATTTATACCTGCTTTTATTTCTTGTGCTTTGGGAGTCATGTTGAGGAAGTCTGGTCCTAAGCTGACATCTAAAGATTTGGACTTATTTTTTCTTCTCTAAGGTACAGGGTCTCCAGTCTGATTCCGAGGTCCTTGATCCATTTTGAGTTGAGTTTTGTGCAGGGTGAGAGACAAGGGTTTAATTTCATTTTGCTACATATGGATTTCCAGTTTTCCAAGCACCATTTCTTGAAGAGGCTATCTTTTCTCCATTGTATGTTTTTGGCACCTTTGTCTAGTATGAGAAAACTACATTTATGTGGGTTTGTCTCTGTGTCCTCTCTTCTGTACCATTGATCTACCTGTCTATTTTGGTGCCAATACCATGCTGTTTTTGTTACTATTGCTCTGTAATATAGTTGAAGGTTTGGTACTGGGATACCCCCTGCTTCACTTCCTGCTAAGGATTGCTTTAGCTATCCTGGGTCTCTTATTCTTCCAAATGAATTTCATGATTGCTTGCTCTATTTCTATGAGGTATGTCATTGGGATTTTAATTGGAATTGCATTGAATTTGTATAGCACTTTTGGTAGTATGGCCATTTTGAGGATATTAATTCTGCCTATCCAAGAATATAGGAGCTCTTTCCATATTCTAAGGTTTTCTTTCTTTCTTTAGTGTTCTGTAGTTCTCATTGTAGAGGTCTTTCACCTCTTTTATTAGATTGATTCCCAATTATTTTATTTTATTTTTTTAGGCTATTGTGAATGGGGTAGTTTTCCTAATTTCTTGTTCAGAGGATTCATCACTTATGAATAAAAATGCATTTGATTTAGGAGCATTGATTCTATATTCTGCTACTTTACTAAATTCATTTATGAGTTCTAAAAGTTTTCTGGTGGAATTTTTTGGCTCCTCTAAATATAGAATCATGTCATCGACAAATAGGGATAGTTTGAGTTCTTCTTTTCCTATTCGTATCCCTTTAATTTCCTTGGTCTGTCTAATTGCTCTGGCTAGAGTTTCAAGGATGGTGTTGAATAGAAGGGGTGAAAGATGGCATCCCTGCCTTGTACCAGTTTTTAGGGGGAATGCTTTCAGTTTTTCTCCATTTAGAATGATTTTGGCTGTCGGCTTAGCATAGATGGGCTTTACAATGTTGAGGAATGTTCCTACTATCCCTATTTTTTCTAATGTTTTGAGCATGAAGGAGTGCTGTATTTTATCAATTGATTTTTCTGCAACTATTGAAATAATCATGTGATTCTTAACTTTAAGTCTGTTGATGTGGTGAATTACATTTATTGATTTCTGAATGTTGAACCAAACTTGCATCCCAGGGATAAACCCACTTAATCATGGTGCACTATCTTTTTAATATGCTTTCATATGCAATTTGCTAATATTTTGTTAAGAATATTTGTATCTATGTTTATTAAGGATATTGGTCTAAAATTTTCTTTCCTCTATGTGTCTCTGTCTGGTTTAGGTATCAGGGTGATATTAGCTTCATAGAATGAGTTGGAAGGGTCCCCTCCTCTTCTATTTCATGGAATATTTTGAGGAGTACTGGAATGAGCTCTTCTTTGAAGGTCTTGTAGAACTCAACTAAGAATCCATCTGGTCCCAGACTTTTCTTTTTTAGTAGACTTTTGGAGACTTCTTATATTTCATTGCTTGAAATTTATCTATTTAAATTGTGTATGTCCTCCTGATTCAGTTAGGCTGGATCTCATGTCTCTAGAAACCTGGTGATGTCTTCAAAATTTTCTATTTTTTTTTTTTTTGGAGTATAGATTTTCAAAATAGCATCTAATTATGTTTTGTATTTCAATAGTGTCTGTCGTGAAATTTCCTTTTTCACTACAATTTCCTTTATAGTAATTTGAATTTTCTCTCTCCTTCTCTTTGTTAGTGTGGCTAAGGGTTTATCAATTTTGTTTATTTTTCCAAAGAACCAACTTTTTATTTTGTCAGTTGTTTCTTTTGTTTCATCTTCATTGATTTCAGCTCTGATTTTAACTATTTCCTGTCTTCAACTACTTTTGGTGTCGATCTGTTCTTTTTCTAGGGCTTTGAGTTGTAATGTTAGGTCATTTATTTGTTGACTTTTTCTTCTTTATTGAATGCACTCCATGCAATGAACTTTCCTTTTAGTACTGCTTTCATAGTAGCCCAGAAATTTTGATATGTTGTATCTTTGTTCTCGATTACCTCTAAGAATTTTTTAAATTTCCCCCTTGATGTCTTCTGTTATCCATGCATCATTCAATAGTGTATTATTTAATCTTCAGGTGTTGGAGTAGTTTCTGTTTTTTATTTTGTTATTGATTTCTAATTTCATTCCATTATGATCTGATAGAATACAAGGTAGTATCTCTATCTTTTGTATTTGCTAAGAGTAACCTTGTGGCATGACATATGGTCTGTTTTAGAGAAGGATCCATGTGCTGCTGAGAAGAAAGTATATTCGCTCATTGAGGGATGGAATATTCTATATATGTCTGTTAAGTCTAAATTATCAATTGTGTTATTGAAATCTATGGTTTCTTTGTTCAATTTTTGTTTAGAAGATCTATCCAGTGGTGAGAGAGGTGTGCTAAAGTCACCTAGTATTATTGTGTTGTGGTCTATTTGGTTCCTGGAATTGAGAAGGATTTGTTTAAAGTACATGGATGATTCATTGTTTGGGGCATAAATATTTATAATTGTTATGTCTTGCTGATTTAGGTTCCCTTAGGCAGTATGAAATGTCCTTCTTTATCCCTTCTAAATAATTTTGGCCTGAAGTCTGCTTTATCTGAAATGAGGATGGATACTCCTGCTTTTTTACTGAGTCCATGTGCATGGTATGTTTTTTCCCATCCTTTCATCTTTAGTTTGTGGGTATCTTTTTCTATGAGATGAGTCGCTTGAAGGCAGAATATTGTTGGGTCTTTCTTTTTAATCCAATCTGCCAGTCTATGTCTTTTGATTGATGAGTTCAGGCCATTAACATTCAGGATTATTATTGAGATATGATTTGTATTCCCAGCCATTTTGGCTTATTTTTGGTTTTTAACTTGACTTGTTTTCTTTGTTTGGCTATTCCTTTAGGGTAGTTCCACCCTATGCTGACTTACATGGTTGTTTTTCATTTCTTCCTCATGGATTATTTTGCTGAGAATGTTCTGTATTGCTGGCTTTCTATTTGTAAATTCTTTTAGTTTTTGTTTATCATGGAAGGATTTTATTTTGTCATTGAATCTGAAGGTAAGTTTTGCTGGGTATAAAATTCTTGGTTGCATCCATTTTCTTTCAGAGCTTGAAAAATGCTGTTCCAGCCCCTTCTAACTTTTAGGGTCTGGGTTGACAAATCTGCTGATATCCATATTGGTTTCCCCCTGAGTGTAATTTGATTTTTTTTTTCCCCTCACAGCTTTAAAATTCTCTTTATTTTGTATGTTAGATGTTTTCATTATAATGTGCCTTGGTGTGGGTTTGTTGTAATTTTGTACCTTTGGTGTCCTGTAAGCCTCTTGTATTTGATTTTCCACTTCATTCTTCAGCTTTGGAAATTTTTCCAATATTGTTTCATTGAATAGATTGTTCATCCTTTGGTTTGTATCTCTGTATCTCAATCCAAATAGTTCTTAAATTTGGTCTTTTCATGATATCACATAATTCTTGGAGATTCCATTCATGATTTCTTACCATCTTCTCTGGTCAACTTTGTTTTCAAGATTAAATATTTTGTCTTCAGTGTCTGAGGTTCTGTCTTCCAGGTGTTCTAGTCTATTGGTTATGCTTTCTATGGAGTTTTTAATTTGGTTTATTGTTTCCTTCATTTCAAGGATTTCTGTTTGGGTTTTTTTTTTTTTTTTCAGAATATCTATCTCTTTATTGAAATGATCCTTTGCTTCCTGCATTTGCTCTTTTAACTGTTGATTGGTGTGATCATTCATTGCCTGCATTTGCTCTCTTATCTCATTGTTTGCTTCTCTGATCATTTTAATTATGTACATTCTGAACTCCCCTTCTGACATTTCTTCTGCCATGTTGTCATTGGATTTTATTGATGTAGTATCTCACTTTGTTTGGGACACTTTCTTCCCTTGTTTTCTCATATTGTTCATGTATCTTCCCCTCTAGGAGTGCAAATCTGAGGTATTGCAGTTTCCCCCCTATAGTCTTATAGTGTCCCTGAAGGTTTCCAATACCTCATCTTGAAGTGAGAGATCAGTATTAGCAGCATGCCACACAAACAATATGCATCCTTAACTCAAATAGTCCCTTTTAAGAGATTAACCATATTGTCTTAATAAACAGAGATTATGAGTTTGATTATTATCTACAGCTTAGCCAATAGGTTTGGAATAAGTACCACGATTTCTAATTGTGAACAAAGAGGATGGGAAGGGGTGTAGGCTATAACATTAATGAGATAAGAAGTTTGTGTATAGAGGTACTATGTCATAGGAGTAGTGAAAGTGGAATTAAAAGAAATTGGTTGTTAGCATATGAAAAGGGAGAAAGAGTCTCCAAGGAGACAGATAGATAAGAGGAAAATAGAGATGAGAAAAATATTAATAAAAGAAAAGTAGGAATAATAGTAGATATAATAGGAATAATTATAATATTACTACTAATTGTAAAAATCTACTATAAAACTATACAATACTGTTCAAACCTCCTAGTCTTCAGTAGCCTGATGTCTGGGAGGAATTTGATAATGCAGTGACCCAAGAAGGGTGCTGCCCCTTTAGGGATGGTGGTCTCCAGATGGGGTATAATCCCTGCTAGTGGGCAGAGGCGCCTCCATGTGTTGACAGATGGTCAACCACAGCAGGGGCGCTAAACCATGGGCTAGGGCTGGGAAGGTCTGGGCCTGGCTCTCTGGGCTGAGACTCCCAGGCACAGAAGTCTTATGCAGTGGTGCTGGGCTGGGCCTGAGTCTCTCAATGATACTTCTTTTTAAGGTTCCAAATGAGTTGGCATATGACTGATATTTTTTTCTTAAATTGCGGATACAATTGATCAGTGAAGGTAGATGAGCCTGTAGAATCTTTTGCTTTTGTTTGTGAATGAGGTTTTATACAAATTGAATTATTTTAATGTAATTAGAGTTATTCTGGCTATTTCTTCTTGTGAAGGTTTTGTTTGTTTATTTTAAGCAAGTGGTCCCTTTATCTAAGTTGTGGGGCTTTTTGGCGTAAAGGCATTCACAGTATTCTCTTCTTATTCTTCTAAACCTGTAGGGTACATAGTGATGTCTCCTCTTTCATTATTGTTATTTGTAATTTGTGTCTTTCTCTTTTTTCTGATCAGTTCAGCCAAAAACCTGTGAATTTTATTAATGGACAAAATTTAATTGTGTTAATTTTTTCTATGGTTTTTCTTTTTCAATGCTTTCTGGTTTTGCCTTTTTTGTTCTTTCTGTCCATTTATTTTTTGTTTCATTTTTCTACTTTTTCTAGTTTTTTTTTTTTTAATGGAAGATGAGATCATTGACTTGAGAACCTCTTTCCTATATGAGGATTAAATATTACAAATTCCTCTGTAAGTACTGCTTTACCTTTGTCCCACAAATTTTGATATGTTTGGTTGATATTCTCATTCACTTCAAAATATTTTTTCAATTTTCCTTGTGATTTGGCCTTTGACCTATGAATCATCAAAAAGTATGATATTTACTTTTTAAATCATCTGAGAGTTTCTCAGATATCTTTTTTCTTGACTTCTAGTTCAATTCTACTGTGACAAAAAATGTATTTATGTGATTTTCAGTCACTTGAATTTATTAAGACACTTTATAAACTCAAACATGGCCTATCTTGGTAAATGTTATTTGTTTTCTTAAAAAGAGTGTTTATTTTGACTTTGTTGATTTGAGTCCTATAAAATGGCAATTAGGTCAAATGTACTGCTAATGCTGGTTGATAATGTCTCCTACATCCTTACTTATTTTCCATATTTGTTTCACCTAGTATCAAGAAAGGAATATTGAAATCTCCAACTGAAAGTGTGACTTCATCTATTTGCCTTTCTAATTTTATCAGTTTTTGCTGCATGCAGATTAAAGTTGTTTTCAGGTGCATGTGCATTTAGGATTATTACATTCTTTTTGTGAATATGTTTATAGATTAGCTATCGTAAATTCTTGTGGTTACTCTCATAAATGATTCTCAGCTCTTAGGTCTGAGGTCCACTTAGGTGGAGCAAATGATCTTTCAGTTCATTAACTTACGTATTCCCATTTTCCAAAGCAAATTACCAAGAAAAAACAAGATTAACAAAATTAAAATCTACAAGCTATTCTACCAATATACATACCACTGTAACACTAGAAACAATTGAAAATCACATGCATTCAAAACCACATCAATAATTTAGTGAAAACAGAGTGTGATTCCTGAAAATGAAGGAAATTTCAATGCTTTGTCTACATACTTGGCACAGAGATTTTTGCCAAGGACTATTACCGGGAATTTTAGCAATATTACCAGCAAGTCAGACTTCCCAATGGAATGCTAAAATGGGTCCTTCAGTGTAACTCCATACCATGTACAACCACAAGAACGAGGTTTTATACAAATTGAATAAGGACCATAGTACATGGAGTATTATACCATGTACGTATAATATGTCAAAATATACCCTACTGTCATATATATCTAAAAAACAACAAGGACATTTTTTAAATTGAAAATAAAATAAAATAAATGGGGTCCTTAGTAAACTATAGAGGTGCATTGAGCTTAATTCCTAACGACTATATTTGGTGACCTTAGTAACCGAGTCCCTGCAAAGCAGACAGCAATCACACATGGCAAAGGTAAACGGGATGAACCATTCACTACAGGAACTGGGCTCTCAGCGGATGCAGCACATCAGTCTGCAACCACACAGGCACTCCCACTTCTCGCCAGTGGGCTCTGGACTAGTGAGGAGTAGACGCCATCTGAGGACCCAACAAGAAACCACTTTCAGACTGAAGTTCCAGGAAACACTTGGCATCCCCTAAAGAGTGACTGTGGTCCTTTCCATACTGATGACCATCCTCCTTTTATCCATTTTCCCATCAACAGCTAGGAAGCTCAGAGCCAAACCTGCCAATCAAGCTTTAGAATCCCATTCCATGGGTGGTTTCATCTCACTTCTTATTTCAAACTGGTGTTTGTTTTAATCCTACTATTCATATTGTTAGAATTTATTAAACGTATTTCTGAGCAGCATCTCCCGTGTAGGGCATACGTGTGGACACGTGTGGAACAAGTGACAGCATGAATAAATGAAGGCATGCGTGACCATCTGAGGGTTCTACAGATATTTCTACGATCACGGAAACCAAATCCCTGACCACGACTTTGCACTCTGTTAGACTCCTTCCAAGCAGCTGAAAATACCATTGCACGTTTACAAGTCTAACCCTTTCAAGGAAAGTCAGCTCCCACCAGCCTTCTGGATGTGGCGACACCCTGGGGTCCTAGATGCAGCCCGGGTCTGGTGGGCACCAAGTGACTGAGGATGAGAAGCATCCTGAGCTTCCCACTCAGAGGGACGCGGGCTGCAGGGGTGGGCTTTGCATTCTGCTAGAACAGTTCCAGGGTCTGGAGTCCCAGAGAACATGACATTGTAATCTCAGTTATGTTTTATTTATGGGGAGAGGTGCCGCAGCTAGGGTGTGTTAACAAACAAAGATGATTGCTTCTGAGCCACTCTCCTGTCCTGAGGTAATTAACACAAAGTGATGCACCAGTTGGGGGATTCAAGGAGTCAACAGCCTTTTCCGCCAGAAAATGATCTGCAGCGCCCAGGCCAAAAGGGTGGGACAGGGGGAAGCAAGGACGCGTTTTATCTTTGGTTAAAGGTGCATCATTAAAAGGCACTGCATAAATTATTCTTTCTTTTTTAAAAAATCCATACAGCATTAAGAAAACTACAGAGTATAAAATGTCAGGGGCAGAGATGTGTGGATTTGCAGCTGTTGGCAAAGTGGGCCAGGGGCTCCCTGTGTATCTCCAGCAGCATAAATTAAAAATATTGACTGTAACCAAAATAGCATTTGCAATCAGCTCAGTGTTGCAATGTGTTATACAGACCATTTGCTTTTAAAAAAATTAAAATATGAATCAAACTTGGATGACAAAGAAGTTCAACTTCTCGGGAAAAATCAAATACATCATCAAAAGGTCACAATTCATAGACAAATTGCTGTTAAAATTTATTACTTGTTTGCAAAATGTACTGTTGATCATTGGTAACTGCTAAATGCTTGGGCGCCTCTGACAAAATAAATAAATAAAGTGCTCTGCATTCATTAGGTGGGGGGACGTGGAAAGGTACCCAGAACACTAAGACCCAGCTGGAGAAGCCGCAGTTGCTAGCCAGAGAAGCAGAGGAGGAAGGACCAGGGAGCTCAGAATGAAAAAGAAAAGAGAAACAAGCATTGCAGAGCAGACTCCTTCTTGCTCCTTTGGACACTCTGACATGACCATGATCCAGAAAACATAAAAGTCTGAGCATTAACCAGCCAGGGGCATGGGACCCCATGCATAGTGCTGGCAGATGCTGCCCAGTTCAGCAAGCAAGCCCAGGGCCTTGCGCTGGCCCTCATGTGTGCTAAGTGCTCAGCCCCACCCGTGTACAGTAAGGATGGCCTGCAGGGCTCTGAAGTCCCCGGGGGCAGAGACCATGCTGAGGCCAGGCCCTGCTCTCTAGAGCCCTATAGAGCTCCAGGCACGAAGCAGGACATAGTGCAGGGCTTTGTGGCTTGCTCCCAGCATCCCTGGCTCCTGCCCACCTCGGGCAGCAGCCATGGCCGGTTAGCACATGGTGTTCTTCTGGCCAAGGAAATTGGTTTGGAATAGGCATGTGATCCGCTCAGGCCAATGAGACGTGAGAGGAAGTTGGCCAGAAATTCTGGAAAGTGCATTTTTTGGTCTTCTGGGAAGGTTCGGAAGATCTGCCGGTGCTCTCTCTCCTCAGGACCACCTGGGGTGAGGGAGGGAGGGTGGCTGGAGATCAGAGATAGAATGGAAGGGGGGGACCAGACACACCAAATCCAGGTTTGAAGGATGCGAATGCTGTGCCGAAGCACTCCACAGCCTCCTCTGGAGTCAGAACAGGGCATGTCACTGCCTCCTGGCCAGGGAGACAGGGACAGAAGTGACATTCACCAGTCACAGGCCTGGCCCTGAAGACACCTGCATGGGTCCCTCCATATGTTCCATCATGAATGGCTCAATGCAGAGGGTCAGGCCAAGACCCTAGATCAGCACCATCTGATAGAACTTTCCGGGATGGTGGGAATGTTTGTGTCTATGATGTGCACTATACAGTCAGTGGCCACGTGTGGCTATGTAGCCTTGGAAATGTGTCAGGGGCAAGAGAGGAACCCAGTTGTTAATTTTGTTGATTTTTAATTAATTTAAATGTACATCATTCCTGCAGCTACAGGACTCTGAAAGATGAAGCAAAACAAGATGGAAGAACTGGAGTCCCTGAACCACCATGAGGAAGCTGCTGGCTGTTCTCTGTATGGGACTGCAACATTAGCCAGAAACAAAGTCAAGTCACTGGGACCTGGGGATTGTTTGTTACAATAGCTAGTATGAAGTACCCTGACTGATACACTGATGCTAATTGAGTGTTTCTGTATGCACTATGCTCTGCATTTGACCTACCACATCTTATTTAATTATCTTAACAATTAAAATAGTACTAATATTATTCACATTGTACAGATGAAGAAACTGAGGCATGGAGTGGTCACGCAGATTGAAGGACCCTGAATGGGATTCCACCCTGAGTCAGTCTGGCTCCAGAGCTGTCTGAGGCTAACATCAAGGGTTCCATGAGCGAAGCTTTTGAAGGAACCCAGAATGGAGCCAGGGGCTACGTTGGAGAGGAACCTCAGGGTTCTAGAATCTAAGGGGGCTGAGAGAAGGTGGGTTCTCAGCGGGAGGGGGCCAAGCGTCCTGCACAGCCCTGGAGCCAGCCCCCGGGTGCTTGTTTCCTGGCACCAACACCCTTCGTGCCCTTCTGTGAGGAGAGGGCCATTGATTTTCCAGGGCTCTATCATGCCAGGTAATGTTCCCTCCACCAGGAACCACAGGACACCTCCTCCTTCACAAGTCCTCCAGAACCTCTTGTGCTAAACAGAACAGATGTCCTGGGGTGAGAAAGTCCCATAGCCTGGGTGGTGGGAAGTCCAGCAGATGGGGCAAAGGGGACCAACCTTGAACTACAGGGGCCACAGGGCATGGATGCAAGGGTCAGACATTCCCAAAGGGTTGATCAGCAAGGAAGGAGCCTACAGGGCTCATCCAGGGATGCGCAGGCCCAACGAGCTGGGCTGGGATTCGCCATCATCTCGGACTGTCTCTTTACTACATCCATCCTTTCTGATCTGTGTTTGGGAGCATAAGCTCTTCACAGCCTCTCTGAATGCATGAAGTCATCGATCCGACTAACCATGCTGTGGAGATGGTTTGTCTACCCACCCAATTTGCAGAGAAGGGGACAGACCTTTCCAGGTGGTAGGACATTTCCAGGTCCCCAGGGCATGGACAGAGCTGGGACTCGTGAGGCTGAAGATCCCAAGTCTAAGTATCATTCACTGCACCCCAGTTGCCCCCTCCTGAGCCTGCCAGCTCTTCTCGCCACCCCTCCCAGAGGGTGAGGAGCAGACCAAGAAGACCAGCCGCCATCTCTGGAGTTAGCCACCCACCACAGGTCACCCCTGACCAGCAGCCAGGCACTCAGGGCTGTGCCAAGTGGGCATCTCCATGACCATGCCAGCAGAGTCCCTCAGACACACATGGAGCTGGGGCAGAAAGCAGGGAGCAGGTGAGAGGTTCTGGGCTCCTCTGCAGAGTGTGCAAGAGGGAAGGCAGGAGGTATTGGTGGGGGGTGGTCGGGAACTTTCTAGAAGCATTAGGAATCTTGAAAAGAGAAAGGAAGGTAAATGGACCTTTGCCGGGCCCTTCCACCGCCCCTTGCCTGTTCTCTGGTTGCTCTGTGGTAGAGATCCTCGTGCCCTAATTACAGGCAGGGAAACTGAGCCTGAGGTGACAGACCCCAGGCACTTAGCCGCTGAGAGTCCTACCCAGACCAAGCCTAAGTCCAACTCTAAGTTCACAGAATCCTTCAACTCCACAAAATTTCTCAGTTCTCAAAAATACAAAGAACAACACACAAGATTAAAAAAAAAAAAAAAGTACGATTTAGCAATACCCAGGTTGTCACAAGTCAGTTGTGAGATGTCACAACCAGAGGTTCAGACAATACATGCAGCAGAGTCTGCAGGGGAACAGAGTGTGCAGTGTCCTGGGATGGCTTCGAGAAATGCAGGATGTACCACCCCAGGGGCTGTTCTGCACACTGGGGTCATCAGTATTCAGAAGACAGTAATAAAATCATGTGCACAATAAGGTCGTCAAAATAGCATAGGAGGAAGTCATTTTTAAAACATCTCCAACCAATATTGCTGCTAGGATTAAACATTACATTTAACACTGAGCTACCTGGCAGTTGTGGCAAAAATAGAAACTGCAACAAGTTGTATGTTTCAAAAAAATGGAACATACTGGCTCGCTAAGGGAGCTATTTATTTCCCAATGCTAAGTCCTAGAAATCACTAACAGGACACCCAGGAGGATGAAATGTCCCAAATACTTGTCATCTTGGTTTTTTTATGTAAACATATATGTGTATGAGATGTGAATAAATTATGTCATTACGTGTGTCTGCGTGTGCACATACACAGAAAACACGATGAGCTCCCAAGCAGAAACCCCACACCCAGGGATGAGATCCAGGGGAGTCCTCCCAGGTCTGGGGATGAGAGAACCAGAAGACTGGAATGCCACAACCCAGGGAGCTCGCCACCCCCATCTCAGCTGTTCCTTTTCATCCCCTTGTTGGGAACCACGGTTACATGACAATAATACTTTTGCAACCAGTGCTAGAAGAGACCATCATGTGACATCATAATGAATATCATTCTAGATGCAAAGGACAGGGGCCCTTCCAGTGTAGCCAGGGGGACTTCCACCTGGAAATCTGGGAGGAACTTGAAATTCAGACAGAGCCAGATGTTCCCTCGGCTCTCTTTACTGATGAAGAACCCTGGCAAGAACCAGAGTCCTGGTCCTCCCTGGGAGAAGAGATGGGCTCTACGCCCAGGTGTTCAGAGCTTTCTAGGTGTCTGTGTCACTGGATACACTTGACAGCCACAATGAGCAGAATCCTCACCAGGTCCCCCAGAGTGGGCGTGCCACTATGCCCACGTTGACAGGTGGGGACGCTGGGGGACTAGCTTGTCACCGTCGGCATTTCCAGCTTCCTGGGCTGGAGAGGAGTCTCCATCCCCTTCCCGCCCTCCCTTCCCCTCGCCCTGGTCTTCCCCGGTGGGGACCTGGCCACTCCTCCTGTTGCTCTCCATGGTGGTACTTGACGCCCTCCTGCACACCCACACCCAACCCCTCACAAGTTAGGCAGTGCGCTTGTTCCCCAGAGATCCCGAATCCCAGCCCTGTCACCACCTCGACTCCTCTGGTTCAGTGCAGGCCGCCGTCCTTTCTCGGGGGCCCAGCTTTTCTTCCTGTGTGGCCATCTGTCCTCCACATGCAGCAGAGGGCTCGTGCTGCAAGGAGGAGCTTGCTCTTCAGTTCATGCATCTTTGCCAGATCACAAGGACAGGACAGACGGCCACACGCTGATTTTAAAACCCAACATTCCACCAGGGACATCTTTCCAGTACCATTTAAATTGTCCCAACAACATCATTTTTGATGACTGCCTAAGGTTCCGTTGAATGGATAACCCATCTCTTGCTTCTTAGCTAATCCCGTCATGAGACACTTTCTCTACAGTTCTTGCTTTTGAAAACCATTGGAGTGAATGTCTCTCTGGCTAAGTCTTTGGCCAGATTTTAGCTTCCTTAGGATGATTTTCCAGAAGAGGAATTATTTCAAAGATTAGGCAAAAACAACATGCCAGCTTACATTGCAATGAGTGCCAGGCGGCTGGAAAGAGAAAGGCACTTCCACATCATCCAGGGGGAGTCTACCCAGGGGCTTAAGGAATCCTGGAAAGTCATTTGAGGTGGAGCAAATGGTTCCCAGAGATGCAGATCCGGGAGTATCCCCAAAGCCTGCGGCAACACACCATCCTCCCGACTACTTCCAGTTGCGAAGGCGGTAGGACTAACTTCCTGCAACTCTGAACAAGCTGGGAGTAGCAGCTCTCTGGCAAGACTTTCCCCCGGGCACCTGCACCTGGTGCACATCCATAGCCACACAGTGAGCTGGGTCATTTAGAATCACAGCAGAGGAGCAGTTTCTATCCTTTTGACAGTTCACATTCTCTCACATACAGTTTTCCTGTTACTACCAGACTCTCCAACCCCCTCCTCTAGAAGAATGGAAATATTCTGTAATAATAAGTTCTTTCATTCATTCTTTCATTGCTGAACACAGGGGCTGCTCCCGATGACGTCACCGATGTCATTCACTGCCTGAGTAATATGCAGCATATTTTTGTGTCTGTTTCCTTCTTTCTCTTTGGCTACCAGGAAGCATAGATTCAGACATGTTCAACCTTATCTAGTTTTAACTTTTCCACGGGGACAGACATTTTACTTTATCTTTTAATCTCTCTGGTCCTGACGCTTTGTTGCTTATTTATGTTTTATTACACTTCCTCTTGGCCTGCATCTGTAGACACTCAGCTTTTCCTCTCTCTAGGAATCACTAATTAGTATCCTTAGTATAGCTTTCAAGAATGACATCACCAGACCAAACACTCAGAATATCATTTGGGCCCCGATACACACTATCCCAGAGCTTTCCAAAGGGAAAAGGGAAATGTGGTTGAAACCTGATACAGGTAAGAAAACTGAACCCTCAACTATATCTTCAAACAAAGGCCAGAGGGCAGGGCAGGAGAGTGACTGTCACCTGCTGGCTACCTCTCCACTTCCTTCTTTCTCTCACCAACCTATTGGTGCCAGAGTCACCTCTGTGCTGCGCCACAGGACATGAATAGCTGCTTAGTGCAGGGCTAGGAAAAGAGAAGGGGAGGCACCAGCCCCTGTCCCAGGGGCTCCTTGCTTTGCTGAGATGCCAGTCTTTGCAAATGGCACCTGAAGTGCATTTTGAGTCAAGAGAGCCTTGTATGGTCTGGCCCAAGGGTGTAAGTCAGCATCACTATCATGTCTGGATCTGGACAGGTAAGTGGCCACTCACATCCTCCAAACAGGAAGGACCCCTGGGCTCACATTCTGGACAATTTTTCGTTTTTAAGCATTTTATTATAAAAGATGGCAGAAACACAAATTCATTTGCATTATGGCCTTTGAGGAATAAACCATATTAGAGGGAGACAGGGTGGGCTGTGGCAGGGTGCAGTGGGAAATTTTCCCCTCTGAAATGAAGGGCAGGGACGTTTCCTCCAGCCCTTGCTGCACCCATGCTCCCCTGAAACAGACTAAGTCTGGATCGTCCCTTCCCTCACCACCCTCCCAGCTAGGTGGGAGTTATTCCAGGGCAGGGACTGCATTCCAGGCCTGGAAGTTGGGTGCAGTCAGTAGGAACTCCAGGAGAGTGAAGGGAATCAGAGACTAAACAGAAAGAGAGCTTGTCCCATCCTGCCAACTGAAAGGTAAACTCCCGGAAGGCAGAGGTGAGTCTTCTTCGCCCTAGCTTCCCATCAGGGTCTGCAACACAGCCTTTGATCAATGTTTGTTAAATGAACAAACTTGTGGGTGGATGGGTGGATGAATAGATGGATAGATGGATGGATGGACTGTCAGATAGATGGGTGGTAAGTAGATGAATGAATGGATGGATGGATAATTGTATAAAATAAGTAGTCCAGTGGTAAAGTACAGGAGATGCTGTTCGTAGGATTTGAGAGAGGATTCCCACGTTGGATGGGAATTTACTAAAGGAATTTTAAGAATCCCAGCCAGTCAGCTCTGGGATTCTGCTTCTTGTGGGCTTGCTTGGGCTTCCCCAGCCTCCAAGCATTTTCCAGTGTCAAACACTCTGCAAGTCACACATTTTCCCCACATGTGTCTTTCTGGTGAATTCTTACTTGTCTTTTCAGGAACAGCACAATTTCCCTAACCCTTCCTTCTGTTGACTTGTTTCTCCCCTGCTCCTAGCCCTTTTTCTCTGCCCAGCTGACCCTCTCCTATAGTCCTGTTTCATAACATGTTTCTCTCCTATGGGCAAGACCAGGCCAGAGACCTCCCTTTGTGCCCAGTTCTGACATCCAGCTGTCTTTGCTTTGGGAATTAAATTGACTTCCAAGATCAGTCTTTTGTGATTTCTTTCAACCACCCTAGATGATCTGTAATCAGAATCCCATAAAAGTGTTTGGAAGACCGTGCAGGGCAGCCAATTGGTGTGGGCTTCACCTGCGCACAGGAAGAACTTTCAACCTCCCTGGTGGAAAGTCACATGAGATTTATTACATATGCCCATCATATTGACATAAATTTCTGCTCAGGGCTGGGGTGCAGCTCAGTGGTAGAGTGCTCGCTTGGCATGTGCCATTCCAGTACCAACAAGGAAAAGAGAGAGAGACAGAGAGAGAAATTCTACTCCTTAGCATTATCTCCAAAGCAGAAGAAATCAGTTTCAGTTTTAACCTCGGGACCTAGAGCTCACAGTGAGCTGTCCAGCTGCCCTCAGGGATGTCCCAGACCATGACTAGAAAATGCAAAGATGACCACAGTGTGGTAGAAGACTCCGAGCCACCACCAACGACCACATGGGATTTTCTGTTCTCAAGATGCATTCCCCTGATGTGTAGCCTGGAATGGAAACTCCTGCTGTCCCATCCAACCTTGCTACTCTGTGTGCAGACAACGTTATCAGGGCCTATCTGCCTGCAGCACAACAGCTCCTGAACCCTTCATTTTACAGGTGGGAAAATAGGCCCAGATGGGGGCGGGGACTGACCAGAGGTCATGAAGCTAGTTACCAATGAAACAGGTGAGAACTGGATCGAGTCTTCTCTTTGCCCCACTGGTAATCCCCATATTTGGCCAGGCCACTAAGTGTGAATACCAGGGGCTCACAAGAGTTCACCTACTCATCCAAGCAACATCTGGGACTTAGTCTAAGTGTTTTTTCCTAACCAAAATGTGGAAAGTCTCTCCCAAAAGAGCATATGTTACTGTGACTATCCAATCAGAAATTAACTGAGCTATTTGCGCAGCTTTTTAGGTAGAAACACAAAGGTCCAAATACCTGTGCTTAAAATCCAACTGGGGAAAAGGTAGGACTTTCCTCTCTGGGAAGTTTTATTCTTTAAGCCCTAGAAAGCAGGGCAGGCCCTCTGCTGAATCACTATTGTTTCCACTTCTAGGACGGGGTTCAAACCCCATTTCAATGGCGGAATGAAAACTTGTCTGGGGTGAAGACAGGACATTATATGCCACCTTGTTTCTATTGTCACCTCTGTGAGCAGAACCCACAAAGTGCCTTAGCAAGCAGAGAGCTTCTTGCTTCCTTCTGTGCAGTCTTCTTGGGGTGCCTTGGGGTGCTGGCTGGGTGCCCAGTGAGAGCTTGCAGAAGTGGAGTGAGTGCAAGGTTCTCTGTCCTGTTAAGAGCAGGAAACAGGAAGGGAATGCTCTAGAACCTGGTGGGTCCTTAATCCCTTCACACTTAGGTGGGCTCTGGCTCTCACTCACACGGGCGAAAACTAAAGCCCCTCCTGGCCACGTGGCTGGAACCCTGCAGAACCCTGCTTTCTCCCACCCCAATTCATTGGCTGCGCTGGTCAGCACCGGGAAGGCCAAGTTCAAACCACTTCATTCTGCAATACCCGACTGATTACTCCCAAAGAAAGCTTCCACAACCGTATCAACAACCAGCACAGGGAAGGGAAGGGAGACCTCCTGTGTGGTTTTGTTAGAACTCATGGATGTTCAGAGGCTTCATTTTATACACAGGAAACTAAGAGGCCCTGCCCAAGTGTGCACAGCCATTGCGGGCAGGGACTTGTCCTCTGGTTGATTCCTGGACGGCTTGCTAGGTGTTCAGGAAAGGTTGGCCGAATTAAGCTAGACCTGAGTAGCAATTCCCAGACCGGGGCTCTTTCTTTTAAGCCACTTGTTCTTGAACTTGACTGTATCAGAGAATCACCTGGGTCACTCAAAAATGCTGGTGCCAACCTCAGCAATTCTGATGGAATTGGCCTCAGTGCTATCCCGACATGGAGATTTTTTAAAAGCTCCTGGGAAATTCCTGTGTGCAAACAGGGCACACAGCTCTAAACCACACTGCTTCCCCAGAGGAGAGAATTGTTGGTCTCTGGGCCACTGTTCCCTCCCCTCCAGGACTGACTTAAGGTTTGGGTCAGCAGGAAAATGGAGAAAGACCTTCGGTTCACCCTTGGAAATAAGCTGTCCACTCCCCACCTTGAAAAGACACAGAAAAGGACAAGGTTTGGAGATCAAGTTAAATGTCCAATTTATTTTTATAACTTGAAACCAGAACAAACTTGGTTTTGAACAAGCGTACAAATGAAATGGCAGACACATGCTGAACTCAACATTGTGACATTAAGGGAAAAAGAGGCCCAAAATCTTGTACAGAGAATAAAAGGAACAATAAATATTTTACTAAGCCATATTGAAATGACCTCCTGTCATCTCAACATTTTATCCATAATTAAAAAAAAAAAGAGTGCCCGTTTTTTAAACAGAGCACAAATACCAAGCAATAATAAATAGTTCCAAACTTGTAGTAAAAGACAAAACCTCCAAGTAAACAACAAAAGCTCATACAATAAGTAATAGAAAAGGTAATAAAAATATTTCGCCTTGCCGGTACAAATGCAAACGACTGAAATCAATGTAACTTTGCTTTGCAGGGCTGAGGTACAAAGAGCACCAAAATCACGGATTTGCCTGTGTTCAAAAAACCTTCGGCTGACGGACTGGGATGAAGGGCTGATGTCCTTGCTTTCACATTTTGCTTAGAGTAATTCAGTCTCCTCTCCCCATGAAAGACCCTCCAATGGCAAGTGGCAGGTTCCAATTGGGGGCAACTTTGGGCAAAGTTGTGGCAGTGTGGAACCCGGCCTGAGGTCGGCTGGGTCACCCAGGCTGGAGGCCTCTCACTGGGTCACTGCTTAACCACGAGAGAAGCAAAGCTCTCTTCTCTCTGCAGTCCACAGAGACAACCCTTGTGCTTTAGGATGGCTTAGTCCCGGCATTCCGGTGACTTTGTTGAGCTGGTGAGCGCTGGCTAGCCTTCGATAGCCACAGGAGGACCACGGTGGAGGCTCCCAAAGCTAGGAGGGCTGTGCGGGGGAAGGGCAGCGCTGGGTTTTGGCTCAAGCAGGTAGGAAACTGAAATCTCAGCTCTATGGCCCTCTGCCTCCCCCTCCTTTAACCCTGCAGGTAAGTGGCAAGGGGGGCGGGCAGCGCAAACAGAAAGCTCCCAGAAGAAAGATTTCTGCATTTGGTAAAGATTTGCCCAGAAGGATGCTTGGTTATCTTTTTATAACCTGCAATAATGGATCTTACATTTCCTGAAATAAAAAAATGGCTTCCTGATATAGGTATTTGTTAAAAATGCATTATTCCCTTATCCAAAAAACCACCAATGTATTATCTTAAAGCTACTTGGCTTTACAAAAAAAAAAAAAAAAGAAGAAGAAGAAGAAGAAAGAAAGGAAGGAAGAAAGAAAAGAAGTGGAAAGGACAGAGAGGGAGAAAAAAAGAAATTAAATAAAAATGAAATGAACAGATAAAGGACCAACAGAGGCAGGGGCAACGCAGAGGAGGGAGAGGTATGGAAAGGCACCGAATTCATTCATCCCAGGCCCTCGGCAGTCGGAAACTGACAGAATGCAGGTCTCGGAGAGAGAAGCAGCGAAGCAGGGGAGCAAAGCAGACCACCACGGACGGAACGGAAGGTCCTGGGTGCGAGGGTCCCCTTCCTCAGCCCCACCTGCGGGGTCTCTCAGGGCAGAGGGCTCCAGCTGGACCCCACTGACACCAGCTCCTCCCCCACACGTCTTGCCTGTCTCCTGTTTTCTCAAGGACTAAAGCAGCTTGGTTTGCTTCCTCTCTGCTCTCAAGAGCGGGACAGGTGGTGGTGAGCGCCATGCAGTGACAGCAGAGAAGGCAGGCCACCCTGCTGGCTCCCCTCTGCAGCTGCCATCTTCAAATGGCCTCTTAGAGGAAGGGAGGACTGTGTGGAATGTCACCCACATCTTGACAAAAACTGATTTTTCCACTCAACACAAATAAAGCATTTCCCATCCGGCCTGCTGTGGCCACACCAAGGAGCCTTGATGTGAGGTCGGGCATTCACCCGGAAGCCCAAAGCCAACAGCTCTTGCGCAGGCCAATTCTGACAAAAATATATGCAACTAAAATGGTTTGTGACCCAAAGCATTTACTTCCTTTTGCTTCTTTTTCTCAAAGGTTGTCAAACAACCTTTCTTCTCCTGTACAATAGGACTTAACATACAAATTTTTTTGCAATATTTTATCCTGCCAAATTAAAAAAATATATTATGGCAGCCTGTTTTGTTTTTGTTTTTTTTTTTTCTTTTTATTTCCAAATTCACTAACAAAAAGGTACATTAAATCCCTTTAAAAGGACAAGCTTACAGTTAAAAAATTACAAGCTCCAGTAAAAATACAGCAAGTGCCTACATCATATGAACCAACCAATATATCCATTCCAGAGGGAGGTGGGGAGAGAAAAATAAGTACAGGTCAGAAATGTGATTTTTTTTTTTCTGCAAAGCAATGACAATATTAAGCACTTTTTTTCTACATACTTTTTCTACATGGTGTAGCAATCCCCTTTTAATCCCCAAATACAAGTTTCTATACATTTTTTTTTGAAATAAAAATTCAACACCCAAGGCAGAAAAAAATTTACTAAAACTCCGACTTTACAGTTACTGTGACAAGAACAAATTTATAGACCCACCATTTAAATTTTACTGCAACATTTTCAAGGAAAAGAAAAAAGTTTTTTTTTTTCTTGTTTTGTAAAATGCCCAGGCATTCTCGATTATTACAAATACTGGTCCACTTTTACAGTAATCAAGAAATTTTAATATATATAATATATACTAAAACCCCGTCACCAAAAGAAAACAATATACACGCAGCCATTGTGGCATGTTTGTATAACCTATTAAGCAAACTCTGAAAAAAAAGATCGCTCCAACACACATACACACAATTTTTTTTTACCCTTGTATGTATCCAATACTGTAAACGTATTTTTAAGACAGAGTGCACTAAATTTAACTTTAGAAAAAATTAGCCATTGTTCCTGAATTGTTTTTCGTTTTTTTGTTCAACGATATCAACTTGTGTCACTCGGGTTTTAATTCAGCAGTAAGTCACCTCTACTCCACATCTAAGCAGCGTTGTCCCAAAAACAAAAGGGGCGGAGGATAACAGAGCTAATGGATGGCCAAGGTTGTGCTGGGTTTATTTCTTCACTTCATTGGGTCTTATGGCATTTCCATGTCCTCTATGTTCAACCAGGATTTTTTTTTTAATTTAAAGTAAATGTGGCTTTGTTTCTAAAGAATGTACTTTTCTTGTTTTACTTTTTTAAAAAGTCTTTTCATTTCAAAAAAAAAAAAGTTTTGCATTTGTCTCAAGAGACTCAAATAGGAAGATCAGTTTTCAAGGCACTCACATCAAATTGAATGGCAGTAGAAAAACTGTCCAATAAATTATTATTTCATTTTGTTCTTTATAGTGCCAGTATTGTGAATGCCACGCTTAGCAACACCGACACTCAATCTCAGCTGTCCCTTACAGTTTAACCCACCTCTGGGCAAAGAGAATATGCTGCAATTTCTTGTTTAGAAGCCATTTAATTTAAATGCAAACAAAAGCTTTAAAGTGCGGGTCAACAGAATTCAAATGTCTAATATTAACAGTCCAATGTTAGTACCTTCCAACCTAATCCGAGAAAAAAAATAATCGGGAAGTAGCGCTGGGCACCTTCGGATGGAACTCTTCCTCTGCTTCTCCAGGAGAGGGAACAGAAATCTGCAAGATATTCCCCCAGTCCCTACAGTGTCATCAGTGTGCACTGAGTAAGAGGGCACTGACTTCCTCAATTCTCCATCAAGGCTTTTGTCTGCTTGAGAAATGATCAATCACCACGTGTAGCAACAGACGCTGGGGACTGATAGAATGGGGGTGAGTAAAAGAGAAGTCGACAAGTCAGAAGAAGCCTGAAAGAACACCACTGGTTCCTCCCTTTCTGTGTCACTGAAGACCACCACCGTCTACCCAATAAAGTCCCCTCAGCCCACTTTTTTCAGACAACTCTACAGCAAAGGGCAGAGACGGCATCCCGGGGCGCACCCACATTCCAAGAAAAGGGTGCTCTCTGCTGTGGATGCACCACCTCAGAATGCTCTGGGCCTCTTCCCAGGGTAGCCCTCGAAAAGGGTTTTTCTAGCAGTACTTTGTGGGGTGTCTCCCCCACCACCCCACTGTTTTCCCTATACAAGGTGAAAATTGACATCAACACAGAAAAGGCCTCTGGGACTCAGAACATCATCAGTGCTACATCTCCATTCCAACTCTGAAACAAAGTGCTACAATTTTAAAGATTGTTATCCGCTGTACATCCACCCCCCCCCCCGAAAAAAAAGAACAAAAAATAAAATAAAAAGCCTAAAAAATGCATGCCACTTTTTATTTCAGGACCAAAAAAAGGGGGAAGGAATAAAAAAGTAAACAACTTTAAAAGTCATTTAAGTGTTGGCTTCTTCACAAGAAATTACACATGCTTAGCTTAAATTTCAAAAAAGCAGCGCCCCCCCCAAAAAAAATTATAATTTAAAAGATATGCTTCCCCTCTACATTGCTTGCGAGTCATTGCTCAGACCACTACGGGGTTAAAAAAAAAAATGAAGAAGGGATGGATACCCAACAAAATCTTTTAAAGGAATTTAAACAGAAGGAATAATAATAAAAAGTACCTGCACATGCCAAAAAAATTACAAAACCCAATAAATACAGAAATTATTGCACAGTTAAAAGGCTCCACAATTTTTACTTCCTTAATCAACCCTCGGGTTTCCATAGGACTTCGCAGACACAGGTTAGGTTGGGGTGCCGCCTCCCCTGGGCCCCGGGGACACACGGGGTGCTAAGTGGCGGTGACGCGGAGGCAAGTCAGGTCGGCATTCTCTCGGTTGGCAAGGGTTCCACTGTACAGGTGGGGGCGCCCGGCCCGCGCGCTTAGCTCCTCTCGGCCTGCTCGATTTTGACGTCGTTAGTCAGCAAATGCTCCCCGTGCCACTTTTTCATGTGTTTCTCCAGGGTGCTGTAGACGCTGAAGGGCATCTGGCAGATGTCGCAGCGGTACACCTCCTTGCCGATCTGCCCGTGCGTCTTCATGTGGCGCGTGAGCTTGCTGCTCTGCGCGCACGCGTAGTTGCACAGCTCGCACTTGTAAGGCCGCTCGCCGGTGTGGCTCCGCCGGTGCACCGTCAGGTTGCTGCAGTTCTTGAACACCTTGCCGCAGTACTCGCACGTGTCGCTGCGGCGGCCCTCCTTGGAGCTGGGCCGCCCAGGGCCCGGGCCACCCAGATGCGGCGTGCTGCCACCGCTGGCAGTGCCACTGCGGCCCGAGAGGCCGCCGTCCAGCAGGTCCCCCGGTGGCGTGGAGAAGCGCAGGCTGCCGTTCTCGGACGAGTGCTCGGACGACGTGGCGAAGGGCGACTGGCGCGCGTCCGTGAAGCCCAGGAAGGGGTCCTTCATGAAGTGCCGCGACGCCGCGTAGCCCACGAGCCACTGTGAGTACACGTTCTCGGACGGGATGAGCGCGGCAGGCGGCAGCTCCAGGTCCTTCTCCACCTTGATGCGCTTGGCCGCGCTGTTGAGCCCCGGGCTGGGCAGTGGGGCCGGCTTGCGTGGGAAGAGGCCCGGGAAGGGCTCAGCGCCGGGCGCGAAGCCACCGCCCCGCCCGTTCACCGCGCCTCCTGCACCCGCATCGCCGCAGCCACCCGCGTCGTCGTCGTCGCCCGTGTCACCCGCGGCCGTGCGCTTCAGGAAGGCGCCACGCTTCTGCTTGTCGGCCAGCAGCTCGCTGTACTGGGGCAGCGCACCCAGGCCCACGTTCTCCATGACCTTGCCCAGGACCAGCGCCTTCTCGTCGGCCAGCGCCTTGGCCGCGCTGCCCACTCCGCCCCCGGGACCCGGCACCCCGGCCACCCCGCCGCCGTTCTCGCGGTTGCGGCTCAGCTCCGAGTCCATGCTGAAGCTCGACTCGGGCCGGCTCTCGTTTTCCAGCAGCAGCTCCTCCTCCTCCTCCTCCTCTTCCTCGTCCTCCTCCTCGGGCTCGTGGCCCAGCGATGGGTCGCTCTCGTGGTGGCGGAAGTCGCCGTCGGCCGCTTTGAGGCCCTCGCCGGCCAGCTCGCTGGTGCCGGGCTCCGGGGAGCTGGCAGCCGAGAGTCCGTCGTCCGAGCGACCGGCCAGCGAGCCGGCCTTGTGCATGTGCGTCTTCATGTGGCGCTTGAGCTTGCTCGCCTGCGAGCACGCGTGGTCGCACAGCTGGCACTTGTAGGGCTTCTCGCCCGTGTGGCTGCGCCGGTGCACGATGAGATTGCTCTGGAACTTGAAGGTCTTGCCGCAGAACTCGCACGACTTGCTCTTGGCCGGGGGCTGCGGTGGCGGAGTGCTGCCGGGGGGCATGGGGGGCAGCGGCGGCGTGCTCAGGAACGGGGACTTGGGGCTGGGCTGGAAGGGGTTCAGGAGCCGGTGCATAGGGTTGCCGCGGCCGGGCGACACGGGTGGCGGCGTGGAACTGTTGCCTGCCAGCTCGCGAAGCCGCCGCGAGAAGTCCATGGCAGGTGAGTCGATGGCCATGGGGTTCAGGCGCATGACTCGGTCAAAGGCACTGGGGTGCTGGGCGACGAGCCCCATCTCCTCGGCACTGAGGCGGTGCGGGTCCAGGTGGTGGCGTGGCGGCGGGCTGAAAAGCGGCGGCGTACCAGGCAGGCGGCCCTCGCCAAAGCCCGGGTGGTCCCGCAGGATGGGGCCCGTCATGCGCAGCAGGTTGAAGGGGTTGCTGTCGCCCAGGAAATTCATGAGCGGGGACTGTGCCACGGCCTCGGGCCCCAGCGGCGGCGGGATGGTGAGCCGGGGCGTGAGCGAGCTGCTGGCCGGCCCGGGCTCCAGGTAGATCCGGAAGCCGTGCGTGTTCTGCGCATGCTGCAGCAGGAACCACGCGCTGTTGAAGGGCTGCTTGCATGTTGTGCAAATGTAGCTGGAAGGCTCATCTTTACCTGGGGAGACACACGGACAGAAAGGCAGAGCGTGAGAAGGGGCAGGGGGCGCGGGCACCGCGGGGTCACTGACCTGTGGGCACTTGGAGGACCAAGAGCCCTGTGCTCCGACCTGAGGCTGAGGGGCCACTTCCAGGCAGGCCTTGCTGGGCTGTCTCCACCTGGCTGGCTACTGAAGAAGTTGAATGTGTGCATACGGGGACCCTGGTGACCAAGTCTGAACAAGTTCCTTCCATTCTGTAGGCCTGGCTTTTGCCTGTCCTTAGGGTGCTCTTCTTATCTCAGAAACCAGATGAGAGTGTGCAGGTAGAAAAGCCTTATTCTAATGGAACTACCAAAGGCTGGACTGTGGAAAGCTCAACCATGGAAGGCCATCGAGGACGGGGTTTCTCAACCCAAACTCTACTGACATTTAGACCTCAATGATTCTTTGTTGGGGTGGGAGCAGGGCAGTCCTAGGTTTTGTGGGGTCTCCACCAACTAGATGTCAGGAGCACCCCTCCTTCCAGGTGGAGACCAAAAATTGTCTCCAGACACAGCCAGATGTCCCCTGCAGGGCAAAATCACTTCTCCACCTCCCCTGGGGAAACACTGATTCAGACAGCATCGGACTCAAGGTAGTTCTACAGAAACAAATCAAACTATTGTCTTGCAAAAAAATTGTTTTTTCTTGAGCAGAGATGGTTGTGATACCTTTGCAACGTTTGCCATTTAGCCATAGGAAATTCCCGTGTTTCCCACACCAGTGTCTGCAGAAACAGAACCTAAATAAAGTGCCGCAGAGACCCAACAGCTGTCCCCAGCCGGTGTCCTCGAGCACAGTTGGGGTGTGGAATTCAGCCTCCCCCACCCCGTCGGAACACTGGCCTAAAGGAATGAAAGACCGTTGCCATGTCTGACAGGCCATCAGGATGAACAGCTGTAAAGGCTGATTTGTTAGAAACTGGCTCTGGTGACATCGGCAGCAAATTGTAGTGGACTCTGGTGGCACTGAGCCAAAATGTCACCGTCTTTGTCCATCATTGGGGCAGTCACAAAATGGAGGCTGAACCTTTCATCTGGAACATCTCACGGCTGGCCTCCTCGACCTCTGCTGAAGCTGGCTGCTCTGCCAACCGGAGCCCCGTTAACACTTTGCATAAGCGAGACAGGCGCAGACAGGCCATCTTCCGCCATCAGATGCACCAGCCGGGAAGGAAAAAAAGAACAGGAATCCCTTCCCAGACTGGGCGCAAGACACGGCAACTGCAGTCCTGAAAAGCTCCTTTTGCTTTATTCAAACTTTCCTGAACCTGGAAAATCTAATGCAGATATTAAGGTCAGGCGCTGTGCAGCCCAACATGCTCGAGATCACTGCGCCCCACGGAGGAAGGGCAAAGCAGTCCCTGTCCTCGCTGCTCCCCCAGGCAACTGAAGGACTCTGGAATCCCGCACAGAGCGTGTTTTTATTTTCCTGGAGGGCACACCCTTAGCAGTGCTTGTAGCCCCCTTAACGGTCCTTCAGAAACCATCTTTAAAAGGCACGTGGCTCAGGGACATGTGCCCTGAGTTCCACCAGAGGGACTCGGTCTTGAGTCTGCCTCTCTCACAAACTGGGCTTGCCAGCCTCCGAGGGTCTAGGACCTCTCAACATGCCCGACGTGGGCAGTGTCACGGAAGTCACCCAATGGGCAGGGCACAGGTTCCCCAGGCTGCAGAGAAGACCCAAAGGACACCCAGTGCTGGAAGCCAGGACGTGCTTTTCCGTGCCTGTGATCACTCAGGGATCATTCCACCTGCATCTCGCTTTGTGTCTGTTTGGTGGAGAGAAGACCAGAGACACAGAGGCGGGCAGAACAGAATCCTGAGGTTCAGCCTCGCCTCGCCTTTACAGCAGTGCAAGGAGAACGTCTGAGGCTATTTTCATCTCCAGGGGGTTGGGCCTTTTCCCTCTCCCCGTGTCTGAGTGACTCCGGTCCTGTCACAGGACCCCCTGAAGGGAATGTCCCCCACCTGGAAGAGGGTGGACAGGCCCTGGTGGCCATGCCCCACCCCTTCTGCAGACACTAGCAGTGGGGGCACAGGTTTCTCGGGGGTACATCTCCTGTCCTCGGCTTCTTGGAAAAGGTTCTTGGGAAGGGGACACAGTACCTCAGACGGCTCATGAGCCAGCCAGTCAGAAGCCATACTTAGGGGACTCCTCACACTCTCTGTTAGGAGTAAGACAGAGTAAGTAAGCAATAAGTAAGAAGATAAACGAAAGTCCCTTCCAGACACAGGAGCTAATAACACAATAACCCTTCCCGGCTTCGGCCCCTCTAACTCACGTGCTGATGGCCCACAGCCACTGTGCTTCTGCATGGTTTGCATCCGGGCCTCCCTCCCCCCATCTCTCCTCCATCATCTCTGCTTCCTTGGGTAGCTCCTGTTTCTTGATCTGGTGGCCACACATTTTCTAGAAAGTTCTGTGGCTAATGGGGTATATCAGAGGAAAATGCAGAGGTCCTAGGCAGGCAGGGGATGAAGACTGCCTGAGAGCCGAAATGGCCGATCACATTTTTTTTTTTTTTAACTCAAAATGGCAACTGCTGAGAAGCATGTAGCTGCCTGTTCTAAAAAGCTCACAATTCCACGTCTTGTTGGTTTTTTTTTTTTTTTTTTTTTTTTTTTTAAAAAAAGGACACTTCTAAAACTCCAGCTTCGGGAGGAAGTTACCTGTCCGGAATTCACCGTGAGGTAACCAAGAGCTCTGTTTACCAGTGGGATCTTGGGGCCACCTGTCATGCCAGGGTAAGTGCTTTCTGTACCAGAGCCCCTGAGCCACTCTGGATGGTAGTGCCCTGTGTGAACAGCAAGGTTGACCGCAGGCCATGGCCTCCCCAGGATCTGATGGCACCTGATCTAACACTCTCCCAGCGCTCAGAGGCCCTCCCTAGACAACTCCTTTGACTCCCCCCCTTTTAAATAAAATGACTTCCTGGTTATCTCCTGCCATAAGTGGCCCCTGGCAGGGGAGCTGCTCACTTTTAAGGACAGAATGCCAGAAAGTCTTTGAAGAGCCACTCAGAATGGTTTTCAATTCAAACACTCAATATTTTTAAACAAAGCCCAGAGACACAGGTGGCTGGTTTTTAAATGCAGCAGAAGACCCTAGGACAGCAGGCCGTCCTTCCTGGGACTAAACCTGTCCTCAGCATCATGCCCTCCTCGAACTTGGGCCACCTGCCCCTGGGGAGCTGGAGAGTCCTTTGCTAGTGTCCCAGACAGGCTCCGCTCCCACCACACGGCTGCTGCTGCTGCTACGGCTCCAACAGAGACGGGTCGGGGCCTGGACTGTTCAGAAGCACTTTACCAGAAATATCAAGCCTGGCCTTCAGACCTTGGAATGTCAGCTGTGTTTTGCTGGCGGGTTGGCACGGGGCGATCCAGAACTCAGGCCCGGGTCTTGTCTTCATTTGCTGGCTTCCTTCCTCCCCCCTTTCTCAGACCTTCCTGGTGCCCACTGGCAGGAACCCACACTGGCCCTTCTCGCTCTGCTGACTCTGAAGCCATCCCCTTGATATCCGTCTCAAATGCAAAGCCCTCCCAGTGACCTCTCGGTTACAAGAGCCCTGGACAGTGCTTAATCCCTCTGCCCTGTTCCCAGACAGGTGTCGCCAACCGAGTCCCCTAACCCCTCTGAGCCTTGATGTCCTCATCAGCAGTACACAAATGACACACCTGCCTTGCTAGAGGGCTGCGGCATGCGGGGGGGCTGTGAGTGACATGTCGCCCCTCGGGTGCAGGGAGGGCTCCATGCGGTTGGGTTCTTGTTTTCCGTCCTGTACCTGGTGGTGGGTGTTTCAGGGAAGCCGCTCGGTGCCACTCGGGCAGTAATGAAACCCTGGAGGAATTTTAGTGCAGCCGGTCGCGTGCGTTAGAGGTTCCTGGGAAGTGGAAACTTGCAAACGTTGAGAAAACATGATTTTTTATTGTGACGCTTGGGAGCCGACAGGCAACTGGACTCCTGCATTGCCATGTTGCTCTCCCTCTGCTTCCAGCCTCTTTTTACGAGCATTTAAATGATGGCTCCTCCTTGTGATGCCGGCTACTCTAATAATACCAATAAAGGCATCGGGGTGTTCAATAAAAAGCACACCTTTAATTGAATTATTGTTCAATGAAAAGGCCATAATCGAGAGCGCTGGCCCTCAAGGCCAACTGACACCTGAGGGAAGGGCGCGGGGCCTGTGAGAGATCCCGCGCCCAGGCTGCTGGAGAGGACCAGGTCCGGGCTTCGCAGGCCCTGCGGCCAGCTGCAGAGCGTCCTACCGGCATGAGCTCATCTCATGACTCCTCACCGCGGCCTCAGAGGGAAGCCAGGCAAGGACCGGCTGTGCCCGCTGGCACATGACGCCGAGGCTTAGAACAAGGTCACACCGCCAGAAAGCAGCCGGGCCAGGCCCACTGGCCCCCAGCAGGACCCCTTGCTTCCCCGCACACAGCACCTGCCACTGGAGGGATTCACTGTCCTCTGTCACAGCAGAGGTCAGAACAGGGGTTCCTCCGCTGCACTGTGTGAAGGCACTGAGTCCCTTGGATGGACCCCAGTCAGGTCCACCACAGGCCTTGACCCCAGGGAGAAGAAGCGGAGTCACTTCACAGAGCCAGCAAGCCCAGTGGGTGCCATGTGCTACTCAGGGGACCCAGTGAGGGAGGGGGTCACAAGATACTGGGTGGCTGAGTCTAGGACCAAGAAGCCAGGCCCCAGGAGGACCGGAGGCAGCTCCTTTAGGATGCCCAGGACGCAAGGACGCAAAAACTGGGCTGGTTTTGCAGGCGCAGGCCTAACCTTCGTCTAGAGTCTGCCGCTGCTCACAGAAGGCACGGCCCAGAGCCATCCCCACAAAAAGTGAAGAAAATGACCACCTTCTCCCTTTTCATGATGCTGGAAAGAAAATGTCAACTGAGCACCTTGGAGGTCTACGTAAAGTGTCGTGTTTGTATTGTTCCTGGGCAGTCGCCTCTAAAACCGGAAGGCACCCTGCTCGTTCCAAATGCCTCCCGTCCACTCTCAGCCCTCCTCAGCAGAAGGTGGAGTTGGGCGATAAGTACAGTGAACCTGCAGGAAATCCACTCCCTGGCCATCCCTGAGCCGAGCTCACAGAGGCCCTCACCCCAAATGGCCTCTGAAGCTGGGGACTGAGGAGAGGAGGGGCCCACCCAGGCCACACTCCTGGCCAGTGGGCACTGTCAAGATAAGAGCTGGGCCCAGAGAGAGACCTGCAGACTCGGGGTCTCCAGAGCCGAGGGATCAGGGAAGGGAAACTGCATGCCTTGGTATTTTACCTTTCATGCCAGCCCAAGTGCCAACGGAAGTGTCGAGATGTGCTGTTTGGGGTTAGAACTTCAATAACTCATGAAATCATGCTGACTCATGGGAAAATAACAGTTGTGGCTAGTTTAGAAGAGAAGAATCTTCCACGAGTAGTCCAGAGAGGGTGTTGCTGCCATGGTGGAAGTGACCGTGCTACTAGGACCAATAATAAGTACTTGCTCCCTGATGGGAGAACAGACCCATTCTCCAACACCAGTGCCTGTGGCAGACATCACCAATCCATCCCTGCACGCTTGCTCCAGACCTTCAATCCTCTTGAACTCCACATTCCAGAACTCCAGCCATTACCAAATCAGGTGTGTCTGAGCCTCTCTGCTGCTCTGGACACCAGCACACCTAAGTCCAGGCAGCGGGTGATCACAGCAGTCAAGGATGAATACACGCAGTAACACACTGTGTCCTGCTGAGCTCAGTGACCACTCACCTGCCTGTCACTTACTCACGGGACAAGCGGGAGCTGAGGTGCCACATGTGTGAGGCACCTGGCTGGGGATGCAGCTCACAGTCCAGGGCAGGCAGGGAGCACCTAATAACCAGCTCCGTCACTTAATGAAAATTTGGGGTGATGCTAGAGGGGGAGAGAGGAATTCAAGGGCTCGGCTGGACTGGGGTCTTGGAGCCTGTTCCGTGCCGGGCTTCGGACCTGGCCTGCCTTCTCCTTCACACTCCCAGGAACTACAACACCGTCACCACTTATAAAAGGAACAAAGCAAACTCCAGAGGACCTTCTTGGCCTTGGATCATTCATCTCAAAATCACCTTCTGCCTGGATTCCAAGCTCCCTGAGGACACGTCTGAGCTGCTGTGACCGGCGGCTGGGCCCCTGCCCAGTGCGGTGCCTGAGACCGACGTGCTTCCAAACCCTGCGTGGCCTGCAGTCCGGCGTGTTCCTCAGCTTGTGCCAGCAGGACCCGTGTTCCCTAGACGCGCTTTGGAGCCAGGACACTATGGCCGGGTGGCTGGACTCCAAGGAGCTTCAGGGTCCTCGTCTGTGCGGTGAAGACGACACCTGGGCCGATTCCTTGTGGGATGAGGAATCGTCCTGATGAAGCACCCGAGACGGGGTCCCCAGGCAGCAGACCCTGGGTGCGCAGGGCGTCAAGCAGGGAGACGCAGGGCTGACCTGTCACTTGGTGTTCTGTGTTTTCCGTGGTCAGTGTCACTGCAGGCATCACCACCAGGAAAGGGCCCAGGCATGGCCGACCCCGATCCTCAGCCAGCCCTGCCCCACACACCAGCCACCTCTGGAGCTCGACACTCAAACCGCCCCTTTTCCTGGGCACGAGGGCACGCGACCCATCTGGCACCACCCAGCCTCGCAGCAGCTACATTGCAGCCACAGGAGCACACCAGGATCCAGGGGACACTGAGCAGCACAATACGCCACCACTCTGCCACTACCCTCCCCCAAGCCCAGAGCTGCCCCAGAGGACGCGGTCCTTCAGGCCTGCACACACCACGCCCTGGCCACGCACGCTGAGGCCCGTGTCTGAGCTGTCCCCTGCCACCCCTCCAAGCCCTGCTGCCTGAAATGCCTGCCTTTCACTCTCTACCTGCAAAGCACCCTCTCAGAGGCAGCCCGTTCCCACAGGGCTGTGTTCAGGCCACTCATGCGGATCACACGGCAGCACCGGGCTTTTGAAACGGTCTGAGCGTCGGCTGGATGCTCCAGGGAGTTTGAATCCACACTTTCCAAGAAAAGGAAATGAAGTCTCATCACAGACAAAGTGAGGGGCCAAGTCTCATGGCTTAAGTGCAGAACCAGCACCCACCCAGTCCGCGGGACCTGGGGCTGGCACTGCGTCGGGGTGCCCAGCTGGCTGTCCCCTCCCACCCAGACTGACAGCTCCGCTGTCACTAGCCTTGAGAGGAGACTGGCCTAGCTGAGCGCCATCATTCCACCTGAGAGAGCGGGACAGGGAGGCCCAGCTGTGGGATCTGGAGAGCGGAAGGGTCAAGAAAGAAGAGGTCTGACACACGAGGAAACGGAAGTCAGCTGCACCGTGCTTTGCCACGCCCCCTTACCTGGAAGGGATCTGCTTGGCAGGGCTGACCCACGTGGCTCCACCTGCCTGGAGTTAACTGAGGCTGGAGAGAGCCCTCCACTGACAGCCTTCACTGCAGCCTCCAACCAAGAGCTGGCATCGCCAGGGTTTGCCCAGGCTTGTCCAAGACAAGCAAGTCTTGCTCCCCTCCCCTCCAGGAGGCCACAGGTGGACAGAACACAGAACCCCAAGACAGAGCCAGAGCTGCAGCAGGGCTGCAGGGCACCCAGGGAGGAGGCAGTAGGCAACAGTGCACAGAGTTGATGTCCAAGCTGGATCCCAGAGCTGTGCATGCCCATGAGGAGGGAGAGGCCTCAAGGTGCAGGGAGGCTGCCTAAGCACATGCAATTGCAGCACACCACACAGCACAAAGGATGAGAGGAAGACAGGAGATGCAGCAGCCACACCATGCAATTCTGAAGGGGCTTCCATCCGGTGGTGACCAGGCCCACCATGGCCCTCAGTGCAGGGCTGTCCTCGTCCCCAAGCTCACTCTCCTAACATAGGCTAAATGTGAAACTGTGTCCCACTCCCAGAGGTTCTTTCCTGGGGAAGAGTATGAGGACAGCCGAGGCCACACTACCTCTTGCAACCCAGGTACCACTGTGGCAAGTAAATGTGTCTCCTTCCCTCCCTGCTCTGCAGGTGCTGGAAGCCCTCTGCGCAGCGGGACCCAGAAACACAGGGCTGTCCTCACACAGCCCCCAAGTCCAGTGCAGAGGCTGAGGATGCGGGAAGGGTTGAAGCCACCAGGTCACAAACAAGGAGTGTGTACAAAGTGGGACCCAGGGAGGGAGAGACCAATAGCCCGGGAGGCCCAGAGGTCCCCAGGACTGAGTCCAGCTCAGAGGGAAGAAGGAATCCATGAGGCGAGAAGGAAGAGCAAGGGTGCACCCGGCAGAGAAGACTGCTACTTGAAGGCTCAGTCGGGGGAGCCGAGGTTCAAGGAGCGGAAGGACTGGAGGAGGGACTGGAAAGGGGATGGGAACCAGTCTGGGGATCTGTTCAGGAACCTAGCTGGAGACGGGACAAATCCCAATTGCTGTAAATTCCATCCCAGTGAAAACGGCCAAAGAAAAGCGAAAACGGAAGATACTCAAGCCCACGTTCAAGACCTCCCGGAGTCGGTCTAGTAAAATCTCAGTACAACGAAAGAATGCAGGTGAACCCTTCAGACAGCTCTGCTTCCAGCCAGACCCACCCTGCCCAAACAGTGAAGCCATGAGACGTAAACCAATAGAACTTAAACAGCATGAAGATCATGATCCCGGGCAGTGGCTTTTCTATCCTCCTCTCAGGCAGGAGGTCAGTGATTCCAGCAAGCTTCTCCTCTGAACGCCAGAGGACTGTGAATCCACCTTCAGGAACAGTGCGGTCCAGGCTCTTTGGGGAACAGAGAAGTATTCAAACTGAACCACAGCTGCAGGGCCCCGCGCACCCCAGATTTCCCAAAACAGTCTTTCTTTCAACCGCTCAATTCTGTGGTCAGACCAGGTGTGCAGTTTCAGGCTCAGGAAATAGACACCCAGCCCCAAAGCAAAGTGAAATTGCTGACAGTGGAGCACCTCAGCCTAGGGAGAAAGAGCAGTGCTTGTCAGCGAGATGGAAGAGTGGTGGGCCCGACAGGACACCCAGGGCATCTCGCAGGTGGCCCTTCATCTGAAGCAGCCCCAGAGAGGGCTCCAGCACATCCCTCCAGGTCCTCGGAGCCCCTCCTGTCCCGCACAAGGTGCTCAGATTCACCGGAAGTCATGTCAGCCTTCGGCCAAAGAGATCAGACTCCCCTGGAACCTGCTTCTGCACACTTCCCTGACGGGGGTTGGCAGATGAGCTCGTTTGGGTGGTTTGGCTCCCACATGGAGTGTTCAGAGAGGGTTCTAGAACTCTGGGGACAGGAATGGCCTCCAGAACAGGACCAATAGCATGAAGCAAACCACCCTTATCCTCATGTGCGTGTGCGCCTGCATCTTGGCCTCACGTGGGCGCCCAGCCTCGGACCGGCCCCACAGGAAGTCCCCTTCTCCATGACTCACCTCCCCTTCACGGGCAGGCCTGCATCCCCGCGTTCCTTAAATCCACAAAAATCTCCACTTTCCACCCCAAGAAGTGCGGCAGGGGCAGTAAATCTCGTGTTAATGGAGTGTACGTTTAGCTCTGAGCAGATAATTGACGTTATGGAGAGCCTCGACGCCGAGTTATATAGGTTAGCGAATGCAGAGGGGACTCATTACCGACTCACTACAAACAAGTAGTAATATATGTATATTGTTCTGAGTGGTGTTATAGCAAAAGTGTTCCGGTCCGCAGGGATTGATAAAGCACAAGAAAACAGCAGATATGCACTTGTAAATTTGTCTCATTTGTCTCTGAAGTTAAAGGTTATTCCCTTGTTCTGAATTTGTAATAAAAACACGCTAGCCCAGGGTTTGTGCAGGATGTTTGAATATTTAAATTGTGTATAATGATAGGCAATTATAGGGTAAAAACTGGACCTCGTGGATGGGGGGAGCACTCCACCAGGTGTTTGTGCTGGATGGCTCTCTCATCTACAGCATTCCGCAAGCACCTTTCCCCGGGGGCCTCAGGGAGCATCCCCAGGACCCTTGGCCACCCAGCAGTGACCAGTCAAGCTTGGGTTTGCCTGGGGGCGTCTTTCCCACCTCCTTCCCCTCTCTCTCCCCGCTCCCTCTTTTTTGCCCTTTTTGTTTCCTTAAGCATGCACAGTGCATCTCTCCCGCCAAGGGCCGGGCCCACCGCCCTCTTTCCACAGCTGGTCACTGTTTCTGCGCTGCTGAGATGACGGAGCCGGACACCGGGAGGGCCTGCAGGGTGCAGTGTGAGTTCGCTTGCCCCCCATGGGGCGCCCGTCCTCCACCCTCTCGTCCCTCCAGGAGAGCAGGGGGCTGGCAGGGAGCCCCAGCTGTGCCTGCGCCAGCCCAGGGCGGGGGCAGGGGGTGGCGCTGCAGCTCCGGCCTGGAGCCCAGGTGCCCGCCCGGCCTCGGCAGCCCGTCTGCCCAGGTTAACCAACCACAGTGTTAGAGTGACTCCGGCCAGCTTGTCACCGAGCACAAAAGTCATCAGCCAGTGAATGTTCTTTTCTGCACCACAATTAAGACGAATCAATACGACGTGCCACAAATGGTATTTTACTCTCAATAAGAACTCGAGCTGAGTTTATTCAGAATATTTTAGCGCTTCCCCGGGGGATTTTGGGCCGACGCAGATGGCAAATAAAGTACTCAGCCTAAGGCTACAGCACATTATGGTAATTCTAATGTCAGATGTACTTTAATATACAGCTCTATTTAATCACCCCATTATTTCACATTTCCATATGAAAAACCTGCGGCACTTCTGCGGCACTCTGCCTCTGCCACAGTGCCAAGCGTCCTCCAGCCCGCTGCCGGCAGCCGGGCCGTGGGCATCCTCGCCAGGCGCAGCCCGATGCTGTGGAAGTTTCCGGGTGCCCGGATGCACGGTCACAAAATCAAGATTCGGAGGTGTGCCAACACCACCACGGAGCGTGTGGGAGGCCAGGCGCAGTCCACACAGACATGCAGGACGTGTGTGGCACAGGCACCAAGGGAGGCCGGGCCCGCTCACTACACGCCCCCTGCAAGCACCACAGCCCAGCTGCGAGGCTGGGCGGCCCAGTGGCTAGGCCGAGCCAGGGCACCGGCTCTGGTCTGTGACCACAGCAGCTGAGCCGGCGGGTCCTCCCGGCACTGTCCACCACCCCGTGAGGCAGGATGAGGCCCAACATCACAGGCAGCACCCAGGGCCAGGAGGGAAGGAGCGTGGGCAGTGGCTGCCGGCTGCGACACAGAGGGCGTGGTGGCGGGTGGGGAGCTGCGGCCGGAACTGAGCGCTCTGAGCCAGGAGGCCCAGGCCCGCGCTGTCGGGCGGCTCCAGAGAACCTGAGGCCCAGAAGCCCAGTGGAGGTGGCGTCCTGTGAATTCAAATGTCTGCAGTGCCTGGAGGCTGGCGGGCCGGCCAGCTGGCGGAGAGTGGCCCGCGGAAGCGCAGGTCTGGGCTGAGCCCACGAAGCACTCCTGCAGTCACGTGGTGCTCCCAGGCAGCCCACACAAACCTGCTGGCCACCCATTGCAGATTTCTCCAGGATGGTCTGCGATGGGTGCAGGGACATCTGGCACCGGACCTTAGTGGGTGCCCTGGAATGAGTCAACGTTGAGAGCCACATGACACGGTTCCTGTAAATGGTCACAGCACGTGTCCCTAAAAGGAGGCACTTGCCTGGGGGCAGGCTGGGTCCAACCCTGACACCGAGCAAAATCAGTCAATCAGTCAGCCTCTGAGGAAGGAGGGAAGCAGGGAGGAAGGAAGGAAGGAGGGAGGACGGCCGATTCCTCAGAAGTGTCCACTCACCATACCTGGTCCAGGCAGCGCTGTCTCAGGAGACCAGCAGGGGGGACTTTCAGAGGAAAAACACTTGAACATCTGAAGGTACAGTCACCTGGGCTGCCTGGCCACACTACAGGTATGCCCTTGAGGGACAGCGTGCCACCCTGGCCCTGCTGCCACACAGGTCACTCTGAGGTCGCCCTCACGACAGGGCCATCCTATGTAACGGCCTCTTAAAATACGCTTTGGAGGTAAAATTCAATGGTGGACTTCATTCTCAAATTCCAGGGTCTTGCTATTATTGCTCAATCCTACACGTAAAAATGGTACTACTATCCCCAGACCAGGGGTTCTCAGTGGAACCAGGAACCCCTGGTCAATGTCTGGAGACACGTTCGATGGTCACAACTGGGGTGCTCCTGGCATGCACTGGTCAGAGGCCAGAGAGCTGAACATTGCCCAGTGCACAGGACAGCCCCCCACAAAGAACAGCCAGGCCTGGAGTGTCTTCCGTCCAGGGGGCAAGCTGCCCTGGGCGAGAACCTTCCACTTCAGTCCTGGTCTCTGTGTGGGCACTGCCCCTGAGCCCAGCAACACACACCTAAGAGAAAGCAGGACTGGGGAGTGGGGCGAGCGGGCGGGGTCGGGGGGAGAACCGGGGGGACCAGCAGCGCCCGCGGCCCAGGCTGTCTTCTTTGGGCAGTGAGGGCACTGTGGGAGCCAGCCAGTCATGGGGAGAGAAGTCGTCTGAATTCCAGGGTGGCCCAGGGCTCTGGGGCTCGGGGCTTCCAGGGAGGGAGCCTTGCAAAGTCGAAGAGCGGCCTGAACAGGCGGAGGAAGCAGGTTGGTCCCCTGGTGGGCACCCGTGGCCCGGCCCACCGCCTCCCGGAACCGAGTGCGGGTGAGGGCCGGAGACGTCGGGGGCTGCCCTAGATTCAGCTGGCAACGTGGCTGCAGGAGGCCAAACCCAAACACGCTTCCTGAAGTCAGAGATAAAAACACCATTTCTGCTGCGTGCGCCACTCTTGGAGGCCACAGCCACGCCGTGTGGGGGGCGCGGGGGACGACCATGCAAGCTGAAGTGATTTACAAAGAAAAGCACCGTCCGGGGAGATCACCCGGAAAGCACAGTGAGGGGCTGCTGAGCGTCCCGGGCCGTGGGGAGCGGGCCGCCTCGGGAATATTTTTAGAACGATCCCTGGAGCGATTCTTCTTGGTTGTAGAAACGCTCCAGATCAGAAAGTCAGTTTTTCCCCTATTTGCAGAAGGGAGCTGGCTGCTCTGGACCGAGCGCGTGTTTTGCTTGGCGGCTGCTCGTCATTCTGTCTTGGCAGCCTTCCCTGGAGCGCTCGGTGAACCTGGCTCTCACACAGTAGCACTTTGATTTTAAGCGCCCCAGCCACGCTTCCCTAATAACAGCCTGGGAACTGCAAAACCCCTGTAAGCCCAGCCCTTTAAATGGGGAACAGAGTAGGGCTCTGGGGCCGCTCACCACAATAGGGCCTGGAAACCGGGCCGGGGCCATCGAGACCGAAACGTGGCTCTCGTTAGCAGCGGAAAACGAAACAAAGCCGCATGTTCTGGGGCCAACAGCACGCCACCGCGCCTCCGCCCTGCTACACGCACAGGCCTACCCCCTTCCCGTGGCCCTGACAGGTACCAGGTGTCTCCCATCCACTGAGGGTGGGATGGGAAGGGACACAGCAGCTTCAGAACCACATGGGGCTGGGGCTGGGGCTGGGGCTGGGGCCGGGGCTGGAGCTGGGGCAGATCCATTCAGCTTCCCGAATTTGGCTAAACTTGAATGGGTGAGCTCCACTCTGCCCTCCAGTCTCTTTATCCACAAATGGGAATAATAGCTATCTTGAGGATGGAGGGAAGATTCCAGAGCATCATGGAAAGATCTTGCATCTGGTCAGTGCGCAACAGAGAAAGCTAAAATAGTAAGGATATGAATGAATGAGAGTGCGTGAATAAATGAGCAAGTAAATGAATGAGTGAGTGACGGTGTGAACGAATGCATGAATGAATGAGTGAATGAGTGAGTGTGTGAATAAATGAGCAAGTAAATGAATGAGTGAGTGAACGAGTCTGGGAATGAATGAGTGAGTGAATGAGTCTGAATGAATGAGTGAGTGGTGGGTGGGTGAGTGGGTGGGTGAGTGGGTGGGCACGTGGGTGTCAGCAGCATGGGACTCTGGGACCACGTGTGAGCAAACCCCACTTCATGGCTGACCAGTGGTGCTGCTGGGTCCTGCCACTAGGGAGTCATTACTCATACAGGGGACTTCCAGGTACAATTTCCGCCCCTCCCTGGCATCAAGAAATGTAGTTCTTTGGGCCTCTCAGAACTGGCTCCTCACCACTGTGTTTCACACATTCGCCTTTCTTTCTCTCTGTGTTGTTTACAAAGGTTTCATTATGTTTTCAACTAATCAGAAAGGCCCCGCTAATACACAATTAACATGTGATTATAAAAAAAAATTAAAATAGCTTCCAGAAGAAGGAAATGTAATTAAGTAGAGAATGCTTTTCACTAAGTGCTTGCTTTAACCCATTGTCCGGACACAGTCTCCGAACGTCCACAATGCCTGGAACAGATGCCAAGGGCAGAATGTTAAAAGCCAGTGAAAAGGGACGAGCTTTTCTGGGGAACAATAACCGTCACTTGGCGTACCGTGCTGGCCCCCCTCAGAGTCCGGCCACAGAGTGGCCACCTCCCCCGTGCTCACCCCACTTTTCTGAAAAAATGTCTCCCTTGAGCATAAAACAGACGATGGCTCCCAAGCCCCAGATGACAGGCATGGGGTGAAGGCCAGGGTCAGGTGCAGCAGTGACAGTCCCCACCAGGAAGTACACTGCCCCCACTGCTCACCACTGGTCCCTGTCCTGTTTCAGTTCACACAGGGCCACATTTCAGAAGGGACCTGTCTCTCAAACCTCCCAATTCAAAATGGAATTTGAACCTCCTGTCCAAAAGCCAGCTGACAAATCGGGATTTTGTGACCACGCGACCCGTTCCTGAGCCATCCCAAATCCTTCGAGCCCACTGGCCCCAGTGTTGGTCCACCGGAATTCAGGCACCAGGGTTTGGGTGGTGTCTGCCAATCAATACACCACATGGCAGCCTGCACCCCCCAGCAGCCTGCACCCCACAGCAGCCTGCACCCCCAAGGCAGCCTGCACCCCACAGCAGCCTGCAGCCCGCAGCAGCCTGCACCCCCCCAGCAGCCTGCACCCCACAGCAGCCTGCACCCCTAGGGCAGCCTGCACCCCACGGCAGTCTGCGCCCCTACAGCAGCCTGCACCCCACGGCAGCCGGCAGCCTGCACCCCTAGGGCAGCCTGCTCCCCTACGGCAGCCTACACCCCACGGCAGCCTGCACCCTAAGGCAGCCTGCAGCCCGCAGCAGCCTGCACCCCCAAGGCAGCCTGCAGCCCGCAGCAGCCTGCACCCCCAAGGCAGCCTGCACCCCACAGCAGCCTGCACCCCACAGCAGCCTGCACCCCAAGGCAGCCTGCACCCCACGGCAGCCTGCACCCCAAGGCAGCCTGCACCCCACGGCAGCCTGCACCCCAAGGCAGCCTGCACCCCACAGAAGCCTGCACCCCAAGGCAGCCTGCACCCCACAGCAGCCTGCACCCCAAGGCAGCCTGCACCCCACAGCAGCCTGCACCCCACAGCAGCCTGCACCCCAAGGCAGCCTGCACCCTAAGGCAGCCTGCAACCCGCAGCAGCCTGCACCCCACGGCAGCCTGCGCCCCTATGGCAGCCTGTACCCCTAGGGCAGCCTGCGCCCCTACGGCAGCCTGCACCCCAAGGCAGCCTGCTCCCCTATGGCAGCCTGCACCCCTAGGGCGGCCTGCACCCCACGGCAGCCTGCGCCCCCACGGCAGCCTGCACCCCACGGCAGCCTGCGCCCCTATGGCAGCCTGCGCCCCTACGGCAGCCTGCACCTCAAGGCAGCCTGCACCCCAAGGCAGCCTGCACCTCAAGGCAGCCTGCACCCCAAGGCAGCCTGCACCCCACAGCAGCCTGCACCTCAAGGCAGCCTGCACCCCAAGGCAGCCTGCACCCCACAGCAGCCTGCACCCCAAGGCAGCCTGCACCCCACAGCAGCCTGCACCTCAAGGCAGCCTGCACCCCAAGGCAGCCTGCAAGTGCAACCACTTCCCACGGAGATGGGACCTCGTGCGAAACATGCTCGGGCCACCCGGGAGGCGTGGCTCCTGCTCATGGCTCTCGCTGCGACGTGGGGGAGAAGTGAAATCCAGAAGGGGGGCACTGTCCAGGACCCATCGGCCCTCCGCAGGGCGAGCAGCACAGCCAGCTCCCGACCCGGGTGGTCCGGCAGGACGGCAGCCAGAGAACTGGGTTCCCAGACATGCACAGCGGTGGCAGTGCCAGGAGGCCTGCCAGGCGTGGCCAGCTCTCTGTCCGTTCCCAGCTTCTGCCCTCCAGGCCCTTCCGAGCCCATCCAGAGCTGCCCCGTGGGCCCCAAAGGACTTGACAGCACATGTTTCCACAGTTATGAGCTGGGTGACCCCAGGCAAGGCGCTCGGCGTCTCTGAATCCACCCCTGACGTGTAGCCCCACGTCACTGGGGAGAAAGTGCCATCCAAAGGGCGCAGGTGGCTGGTCCTACGCACAGGGAGGAGCCGGGCCCCAGGCCTGGGTGACCAGGCTCAAGAGCCACTTCCTCACCTCGGCGGAGGCTGCCTGCCACGGTGAAGGCCCCACAGGAGCTGGTAGCCCGCAACGGGCACTCGTCACGTCCTTGCAGCAAGCCCAGCCACTGCGGTCCCTCCAGGAGGAGCCAGCACAGGAGCGCCAAGAGCGTTTGCCTGCGGTCACCCGCATTAGGAAACAAAGGGCCACCAGTAGAGTCAGGCCCAGCAGGCCCTTGCTCTCCCCAGCAAGTCACCTTGATCCACAGAGCCCTCTCCCAAGAGTGCACGGAAGGGGAAACCGAGGCCACCCAACACAAGGAGGCTCCGAAGGTCAATGGGTCAAGGACTTGGTCTTCAGACTCCAGTTCCACTCAGGTGAGAGGAGGATGACAAGTCCCCTGAGGCAAAGCCAGGCTGTGCTCCAGGAAAACCAGCCGACCATGGATCCCCCAGCACCTGAGTCCCACTCACCAACCCACCACAAGCACCTCTGTGGGCTGCTCTGACCCCAGGATCCTCTGGAGAGAAGGAAGAAGGCCACCAGAGGCTCCCGGATACGCCCCAGGCCTCCTCTCTGGGGCTCCCCCAGCACTCGTTTCTCAGAGACTAGAACACAAGCCAAATGGTACCCCAGCATTCGCTCCTTACCTCACTCTAACCCACACCCCATGATCAGGGCACTGTGTTCGGCACCCCCAAGACAGCAGCCCGCCCTCAGTGCACATTTGCCAAGTGTCTCAGGGGCTTCAGTGACCCCTAAGAAGCTTGTCCTCCCTGGATCCCATGCTCAGAGAGGGAAAGCAACCTGTCTGAGGCCACAGAGCTCACGTGCATCCCAAGGCCTGTAGCACAGTGGCACTCAAAATTCACCATTCACCCCTGCGTCCCTTCACCACCCGCCACCACCTGACGCACAGTAGGTGCTCGACCAACGCCTGCTGGGCCCTCCTGAGACGGCCCTCCTGCCCGCTGCCCAGAAGAGCCGTTAAAATTCTGCACCCGGCGCCTGCCCCTCGCGTCTGTGTGGCGCAGCAAGAACTGACAATTCTTCCTAGATAAATATCTGGAAAGAAGTCGGGAAACAATTAAAACTAGAAGCTAATAAATGATGAAGAAGCCCAGGAGCCAAGTCCTGGCCCACTTCCCAGTCTTCATTCATGCATCAAAAAAGCCCCAGCGGTCCGAGGCTTCGAGGGCAGCTGGGCAGTGGGGCTGTCCAGCGTAATATAAATGGGGATTTGATATGATCGAATGTACGCGCTGCATTCCCAACAGCAGACACTAGCTCCCGGCGCCCCACCCCCGTCTGCATCGCCCCAGCCAAACCCCCTTCTCGGGGAGCACGTGACAGATGATCTTGTAACCAGGCAACTGGGTGAGGAAAGGTTCCAAAGTTCCTCTGCAGGAGCGGGCGAGATGGGTTGCATCCTGCTCCGGGGGTGGCTGGTCGTGATACCCTCCCCTAGACCCTAAGATCTGGGGGGAGGAGACGCACCAGCCTGACCCCCACGCCGAGGCCTGGATGTCCTGGACTTCACCTGCCCACACGCACCGAGCGGGCCAGGCCTGCAGGGAGACTCCACATCCTTCAACAACCACCGCGGCCAAAGGTGGCCCCCAACACGGTGCCACAGGAAGGTCCAGGCCCTGGCCTTTCCACGGGGGCTCTCACTTTGCAGCTGTTCAGCTTCCTGACCATTCCCCGCCCCAGCTGTAGGCACAAATGCTCTCAAGCCCCAGTCAGCTGCGCTCCAGGAGAGGCGGGCCTGGTCAGAGGGCCTGCCTGCTGTCCAGGACAGGGAGACGCACGGGGGTCTCGCGCTTCTCGCGGATGAACAGGAGCCCTGTGTGCGGTAAGCGTGCGTGCTCCTCCTGGAGACGCACAGTGCTCTCCCAGGCCGCGGGAGGTGCCCCCAGAGCCGGGCTTTCACAGGGCACCTCACAGGCAGGTGCTCCCCATCCCAGGACGCGCAGCTCCTCCCTAGAGGGGCGTGTCTTATGGTCACCATGAGAACCTTAGCAGACACCCTGAGGCTGGGCTGGACAGGACAGTGGAGCGCTTGCCAAGAGCCGCCTGTTTCCTGGGTCCCAGGACTCTGCCTGCATGAGCTCTGGAGTTCACAGGTGATGAACTAAGGCCTGAAACCAGAACCAGAAGCCGGGGCCGGTCCTTCTGCAGCCCTAGCCCATGCGCCTCTCAGGAGCTTCTGCTGACAGGCACCTGGTTTTAGGGCACCGTCATAGGATTCAGGGGGGTGGCAGGTCACAAGCAAGGAGGTGAGTGAGAGGAGAGGTCCCTGGGGTGAAGGACACCTGCGGGGACCCAGGGTGTGCCAGGAACTGCCCAGGAGCCCAGAGGACCCCGTCACCCCCTCTCGCTTGTCAGCTGAGCTCAGTATGCAAAGCAGGGTCCCACGCTGAATTCAGGGTGCAGCTGTCAATTCATTCCTTTCTCTCCAATATCCACAGTGCACTTAATAAAGAAAATAAGTAAGGGTGGAAAACTGAAAACTGGAAAGAGTGTTTCTTTTTCAGAAGGCAAGACTCCAGCCCCTCTGGGTGTCAGAGGGTGGCGAGGGGCTCTCCAGGGAGGAAATGAAGACCTTGCTGGGGGGCAGGGGAGAACTATCTGCGTACCTAATGAGGTTCTTCTGACAACACCAAGCTACACGCCCCACTCGCGCTCTCCGCGGCTGCATGAGTAGAATATGATCATTCCTAACGTCTCTATCTGAATGGAAATGACCAGGACCAGAGGCAGGAGGACAGCTGGAGCGGAGAAGGCGCAGAGACCAGGGCCATCAATTCAACAGTGGGTGTGAGGGCCCGTCCTCGGCAAGCGTCCCCATCCTGGACATGCACCCCAGGCCCAGGAGAGCTCCCCATTCGGAGCTCCCAGCAGGGTATGGAAATAATACCAATAAACGGAAGAGGCCTCCCAATGCACAAGGGTGGTTAGCAGCACTGAGAAGCCATCCATCACAGCCCGCTGACACGGTGTCTTTAGAGCATGTCCCCTGTTACATCTAAGGCTGAATGGTTTTCTGGGAAGAGGAAAGATGAGCTGATGAAACCCAGGCCTGGCCGAGGCTGCCAGTTCAGTGCGCCCCACTGGACACCTCCCTCCCATCAGCAAAAGTCACTGCAAAAGTTCAATGTCACCGTACTTTCTGATTTTCAAGGATCACTTCCTTCTTGCAAAAAACTTAAAAGATACAGACAAGGATTCAGAGGAAGATGCAAACCACCAACGTAACATCTGTTAAAATGCTGGCATTCCCTTTCAGTCTCTCTCCACTGGATTCAGACAGGCCCACTCAGACTGCACACAGTTCACTTTGTGCTTCTCTCTCCTGACACTGGCCCCATCTTTAGAAAAGCTACAACACCGTTCTTTTTCACTGCTGTGTAATGTTCCTTCCCACAACTGGCACATGGTCCATTTCACATTCTCTTCCTGCCGGAATCTACCGGCTTCCAGTTTTCCACTCTTCTAAGGATGCTGCGTATTTTTATGCATCTCCCTGGTTAGTGTTTATGGCCTCCTGGGAGAGAAGTCCTGGGCCAAACGTTACAAAAGTCCTTGCCTTGTGTTCCCAGCCATATCCCCAGTCCTCCCAATACTGCTTCAGTTCACACCACCTTGGGGCCCGTTTGGGCTACCTGCTTCCCCACCCTGGGCCAGCACGTCAAGAGAAGTTTCCAGAGCATCCATCATCTTGGGAACACCTTGCCAGGCTGGGGCCAACAGGTGCTGACCCTCCTCATCCCTCCCAGGCTGACCGTGATGCCATCTCCCTGGGCGCACCCCGAAAGCACAGCACCCCGATGACATGCCAGAACACCGTCCTCTGCCTTCCAAGCCACAGGACGGTGCTTCGCCCGGGCCACTGTCCACAAACAGTCATCTTTGCAAAAACAAACAGAGCATCATGGACACTTTTGCCATACTTGTCCGCTTCCTGAAAATGTGAGATAATGAATAAAAATGTTCATTACTGAATTATTCACTTTTCCTCCCTGATTCACGTCCTGGTAATTACCGTGACCAGCCTAATAAAAACTGCTACAAACCGAAGGTCAACTGGCAGTTAGAAGTGTTCATTTTCATTTCAATGTATTCATCTCTGGCTCCTAATGGCCTCATTTTCTCCTGTGCTCCTTAATAAATACCACTGAATTACAGGTTAAATAGCTAAATTAAATTATTGCAATTATAGCGTGCAGAGCCCTGAATCTGGGTTTACCTTTCCCAGTTCAATTAGAGGCGAAGTTTCAACAGCCACGGAATTCTGATTGCTGTCAATATTCTCAATGGCTGAGAGTCTTGCCCAGATATTTGGTGAGGGCCTTTCCCCCCGTCTCGTCGCTGAGGGGCCGACGGGAGCGCTCTCGAGTGAAACAAAATCACACAATCAAAAGTGGTTTTTGGAAATCGACCACAAGGCATAATTGATTCTTTTCCACTAGAAAGGGAGAGGGGACTTAGCGGGGTTCTGGCTGGCACTGTGTGTGTGTGTGTGTGTGTGTGTGTGTGTACACAAAAGAAAGTCCCATCTTCCGAAGGGGAAAAGTCCATTTCAATAAATACAGAGCCTCTCTTCCTCGTGCCACCAGCCCACAGTTATTTTACGGGTCCACATTAAAGAACTTCCTCCTTATTTAAATAGATTCGAACGCTTGTTGCTACTGCCTGGCCACAGGATTAATTACCCAACATCCCTTATAAGACAGAGGGTCTTAATAATACGGAGTGCTGGGAAGGGAAAAAAGGAAAACCTGCCAGCTCTGCGTCCCCAAATCCCAGGATCTGAGCGTGGATTTCTTGTGGAAGAGCTCCCCCTGACTTCTCCATCCCTCGGCTTCCAACGGCACCGAATCCCATCAAAGGGACTCTCGTCTTTTTTGGAAAAAAAAAAAATAGCAAAATAACAATAATCTTACTAACACCCAGCATGGGTGTGGTGAGCCGAGAAACCCCTGAGGCCACCACCCACGAGAGTCTGGAAGCCAGGCTGCTGCAGGGTGTCCACGGCAAGGAGCGGAGCCCACCGCCCTGGCACTGAAGGCCGGTCAGTCAGCCCCAGGACAGCAGATTCCGGCCAGTGGGCAGCAGAGGGGATCCTGCTGAAACCCATTCTTCCCCGGGCGACTTCACTCAGAAGGGCTGTCGCTGCCGAGCACTGACAGGCCGGCACCTGAAAGCCAGGGCCGGGGCTGTGGGCGGCCACAGCTCAGCACGTGCTCAGTCAGCCTTGTGGGCAAGGGTCGGCCTGCGGGCTGGGGACCGACATCCAGAAGCCCTAAAGCAGGACAGGCCTTCTTCCCCGGACCCAGGCGTCCGTCCCCCGAAGGGGAATCATTTGCCAGGCCAGGGGCACCAGGCCATGAGCAGGGGTGTCTGTGTTCGCATGGCCCACTCCTCAGGCCAGGGTCACAGTCAGGACCAGGCACCCCTGCAAATGCCCGTTCTAAGACCTGCACCACAGCCCCCCACAGCCACACGGCCCCAGCCTGGGCTCCCGCTGGGGCCGACCCGGAACAGATAAGAACCAACAGGTCTTGGACAAGGACTCACAGAGGGCAGAGCCTGCATGTGGCTCCCCTCCAGGACCCGGGGCCTCCCCCAGGCCTGGCACAGAGCAGTCCTCAGTCAATATTTGCTGACCGGAACCGAATGTGAAGCAGCCTCCAGGGGTCCACAGGGCCAGAGGAGCTGGGCTCCACCCTCTTCCTCTAGGACCAGACTCTGCTGCTCAGGGAAGGGGACCCAGCCAGACCCAAACCAGCAGCCAGCCCTGGAGCAGGTCAGAGTGGACACACACCACCCCAACTTTGCCGATGCCCAGCTCTTGGGCCACAGAGAATCCAGGTCCCCAGGGAAGGGACAGCGGCCACACAAGGAGGCTCCAGGTGGAAAGCAGTGGCAGCCAGGGGGTTATACCCACAAAGCAAAGCCAAGGCCAAGCACCCCGGAGGGGAGCAGGGGCTGGGGCTCAGCAGTGGAGCGCTTGCCTAGCATGTGTGAGGCACTGGGTTCGATTCCCAGCACCACATAAAAAAAAATCTAAAAATAAAGTTAATATTTAAAAAAGAGAAAAGAACCCCAGAGGAACAGCCACCTCTTCTGCTCACTACTAGTCAGCAGCTGAGAAGCGGTCACACACAGCAAACAGTGTTTAGGGGGAGCGACCAAAGCGGGTCAGCAGCCTCCACACTAAGCAGCAAGCTCACATCTAGATTCAGGCCTTGCAGCCCACCGTCACCGCCATCCCCGGGGGCTGCCTCCTCCCACCTATGGACAAGGAACCTAAGACTCAGAGCGGTACAGTGGCCTATCCAGGTGACAAGGCTAGGCCAGCCCTCCTCCAGAGCTCTCGTCACCAACACACCTCCTCCAACCCAGTGCTGGCCCCGTGTTCACTGCGGTCTGTGCAGGCAGCCATCTTGGCCTTCTCCCTCACGCCCTCTGCACAGGTAGCCTCCCATCCAGGTGCCTGCCAGTGGGCGTCCTGGCCTCCTTCAGGTGTCCACTCAGACGCCCCTCCAGAGCTCCTGGCCTCCTGTGACCGCCCGGGGTGCAGCTCCCGGTTCCACTGTGTCCTCCAGGGTCTGCACCTGTGCCTGGAGCAGGGGGCACAGGTCCTCGGGCACAAGCCGGGCAGGAAGGACAGCGTCAGTCACACACACTGGCCCCTTCATGCCCCCGTGGCTTGTGAGAACTTCTACACGTGCAGGAAGCTGGCCTCCTAGGTATGTCTACCCAGGAGGAGCAGGAACTGTCCCCTCAGCAACCGAGCCACCAGCGCCCAGCAGACAAGGCGGCGACCTGCTAATCCGCCGAAGGCCGGGTGAGCTCACAGGACAACTCCCTCCTGAAGTCCAGGCACAGGGGCCAAGGGCTCAGGGGCTGGGTGGGAAAGGGCCGGCCCCTTCCAGGCCCACACCCCCCAGAGCCCTGGGGAGGGAGAGAGGCCATGAACACCCAAGTCCAACGGCACCGGTGGGATGGGTGGCCGGACCTCCTGCGCAGGCCAGCTCAGGATCCGGACAGCAAGGCGGGTCTGGAGCTGGTGGGACACGCCTGCTGGACCCTGCTGAGTGACCTGGGAGAGCCCTTTGAGCCCTTTCCCCTCTCGAGGCCTGGGGCTCTGGTCAGGGAGTGGGCAGGCCGGCCAGATGGCTCTAATGCCAACCTCCACCAAGAAGCCCGGGCCTCACGGGGCAAGTGCCCCGGGAAGGGGCATCTGAAAGGCAGCTCGAAGAGAACTGCCCACGCACCAGCAGGTCAGCCTCCTGCCCCAACCGGGCAGAACAGATGGCAGCGGTTTTTTCCAATCCCCCTGGCGCCCAGGCACAAGGCTGGATCCTTCCACACATTATCTCAATTAACCCCCACTTCCTGCAAGAGGTGAGGCTGGGGCTGGGGCCCAGACGGAGCTTCTAGCCACCGAGCAGGAAGGCAGTGGCCACTCCACACCACCGGCCCTGCTCTCCTCCCGCAGCCTCAGTGGGCAGAGTGGCCCCAGGGTCAGGCACACACTGTCCATCTGCTGTCGAGGGTGAAGAGGCAAGTGTGAGGTCAAGAGGGGCTTCTGAGGGGAGACCTTGGTCCTCACGGAGACCTGTTGGGCAGCAGGGACTGACTTGCATGGCCAGGACAAACCATAAACGCTGAGCCCACCACTTTAATTTCTGAAATTGGGCTCAAAGAGGTGAGTGAAGGAGAAGGGCAGCGTTCCATCCGTGAGGACGGGGGTCCTGGGGGTCCGCTCCCTGTGTGCAGGCACTGGGGCTTCTGGAAGCTCCCTCAGGCCTCCCTCCATGCTGTGCTCTCAATGCACAAATGGGCCTACTCGACGGGTCTTCTGAGCAGGCACTGAGCTGGACAGGAGCAATGGCGGGCTCGCTGCAGCCCAGCAGAGGACAGCGCTCGGCGGGGCACAGAGGAAGCAGCCCCTTCTCCCTCTCAGAGCCCAATAAACCCCGTGGCAGGCCCTGCCTGAGGCCGGTGGGTCTCTCAAGGCCATCTGCATCTGGGGAGGGTACTGTCCCTCCGTCTCCTGGGCTGCTGCACAGCTTCTGGGACCCTAGCTGGTGTAGGCTGGCCCTGGACTGAAAGGTCGTCTGGCTTCAGCACCGGGGTGTCCATCTCAAGGCACAGACACTGGGTGCAGGGTTGAGGACGGGACCCACACACCCGCTGCCTGGGGACCTGGAGACCTCCCCGGGGTCTGGAGTGAAGGTCCTCCCTCCTGGGTGAGAAGCTGAGGCACCTGCGACCAGCCCCTGCTGCCTGGCACCTGAGCTACTGTGGCAAAGGCATCTCACAGGCCGGCTGTGGAGCCTCCTGGGTAGCAAGGAGGGCCGGGAAGTCAGCGCCTGTCCCTGGAGCCCACAGTGCACCCCGGCAGCGGAACCCCTCCGCAGGGCCGCGGCCAGCGCTGAGCAGCTGGGAGCCTGACAGGGTCTAGAACCTTCCCCCTTTCCCAGCACCCTCCGGCAGAGTGGGAATCCGAGGCCAAATGCTGTAGGAACAATTGAGACAAAACGAGCTCCACACCCTGGTTCCACTCGGGTCTCTGAAGGCTGCTGGAGAGGGCCGCCTGTGTCCCCCGTTCAAAAACGTCCAAAACCCAAAGAAACCTGGGAACTTGCCCACAATAAGGCCACATGGACAAAGAGAAGCAGCCCAGCTGGTGTGACAGCAGCGTAAGGGCCCGGGGCCCCACCTTCGGATGCCACCTGTCACCCAGGGTTCTCGGACAGGACAGGCAAGCTAGGCCCCAGGTCGCCTGCTAGAAAGTGAGGTGTCCTCCCACTAAATTCCTGCCACAGGCAGGAAGAAGGGACGGCTACTCAATGGCGGTGGACCTTTGACAGCAGGGGTCAGGGGTGTTGAGATCAAACAGGCCCTCAAAGGGACTGTAGGCCCCTCCCGCAGGCGAGAGAGAATTCCAGAACCGGAAGTGACAGAATTTCTGTCCACGGCTACTTCTTCCTGATGGCGTGGAGGGTCTCAGCCCTGGTGAGCACGTGGGGACAGCCAAGCTGAGACAGGCCGGGCCAGCAGGGCCCACGGAGAGCTCGCCTGCACTCGGGGCCACCCACGCTCTAGGGCTGGGGGCTTTCCAGGGTTCTCCGACTGCACCTGCCACTTCAGACCAGCGACACTTAAACGCACACCAGGAGCTGGACAGCTAGCGGCCGGGGACGCAGGCAATGGACCCCGAGCCCTGTGGTGTGTGCAGCACCCGCTGGGGCACTGGAGGAAGCCCAGGCGGACCCAAGGAGGAGAAGCAGCTGGACTTCCACAGGGGGCTCCCAGCCGCCCTGGCCCCCTCCCAGCCTTGGCAGCAGGAGGTCAGAAGGAAAGGCGCACTGTACGCTTCACCGATGAAAAGGAAATGGGGGCACGTGCACCTGACCCCGGAGGCTGCAGCCTCAACCACGGCGCAGCACATCCCGGCCAGTCCCAACGCCACTCCGTGTCTCCCTACCAGTCTCTTCAAGGAAACGAGTTGTCCGCCCTGAAGGTGCAGCCCTGTACAGCAAGAGGTCCTGCAGCCTGCAGAAAGGAGCCAGGTGGCCTCCCTCCATCCTGGGAGGCCTGAAAGCTTGGGAAGGGAATACCTGAGCAGGTAAGGTTCACCTGCTCCAGCCAGGGCCAGTGGCCTCCTTGATCACCAGACCGTTCTCTCCAAGGTCAGAAGTAGAATGAAGTTCAGGGATGCAGAACAAGAGAGCCAGTCCCTGCATTGTCTCCGTTCCATCAGGGTCAGTCTGAGAAGGTGTCCCAGCTACTTGTCTGATAACACAGGGTCACCTGTCAGCGTGCTGTTCACTATTCTTTGTTGAGGTTGGGGGAAACAACAGCCATGCCCATCCTTTAATTGCCCCTGGGTGCTGAGGGGTGGCCACAGAGAACTTTTGGTGCACACAGCCTAAGTAGTCACTGTCTGCTCCTTTACTCCAGATAAAGGCCCGCCTCCTCGGAAGTCTCCCAGGCTTGAGATGGATCCAGTCTTTCTAACCTGGACTATGACTCTTTCACAAGCTCCTCCAGAACTCGAGATGCTTCCCTTTTTGCCAAGGCTGCCAGGAAGCTCCAAGTTAAATGCTGTGCTCTGCCGCAGAGCAGGTCACTGGGACAACCCCGGATGGGCGGCCTCCGTTCCTCCACCTTTGTTTGAATGTTCCTTCAAGAAGACACTAGGGATTCCGCTTATTACGGAGGCAGCTGGGACAGATAAAGAGGCAAAGAGCACCAGAAGGAGAGGGGCTGTGCAGCTTGGGGGTCCCTCTGCACCCAGACAAGCCTTTGCAGACCCACTCTCGGAACTCCCCGGTCAAGGGCCCCTCCAGCCTCCTTCCCTGCCCACCTGCTCCTGCGGGTCCTCTGAACCGGGACGCCCACGCTGGGCTCCAGCCACTGCCAGTGCCCTTCCTACTTCTAGGGGGCAAGAGGGCTCCAGAGATGGCCCTCGTCCCCAGGCCCTCCCTGGCCCTCCTGCACCCAGAGGCGAATGCAAGGGAGGACAGGTGCCCACAGGCACTCAGAGTCCAAGGCAGAACACAAGTGCTCAGCTGGGCTCAGCCCAGCAGCCAGCCTAGGGCTGCAGCCGAGCCTGCCCCGGGAGGGTGACCGGGAACAGCCCGGAGCGGCAGAGAGCGTATCAGGCAGAGGCGGCAAGGCCAAAGCACAGAGATGGCAGGCCCCGAACAGGAGCCCCACGGAGCAGTCCTCCACCCCGGGAGAGTGAACCACATGCCACGGCTCCCCCTGCAGATGAGCCGGCCAGCTGGGTGACCCGGAGGCACTTCAGACCTGGCAGCTCTCCAGGCAGGACTTGGGTAGCCAGGGCCCCACGCCGGCACATTGCCGCAGCCTGCTGGGGCTGCAGGACACCACTGGACAGCACTGTCCTCTAGAAGGTCCAGAGGCCTCGAATGCCCAGCGAGGAGCTGACTTTCCCAGGGCACCTGAGAGCCAGGGCCTTTCAGCGCAGGAGCAGACAAACCTAGCTCCTCGCCTGCAGTGCACTTGGGACTGAGTCTTCCTCAGGCCTGGCCGTCCTCGCCCTGTGGAAAGCCTGCATGCTCAGCCAGGGCCACGGTCACAGGGCTCCAGACTCTGCTGGGCCCTCGATCCCAGGCAAGGTCAGGGGAGCCTGTCCCTCAGGGCAGCAGCCCCCTCTGACCCTTGCTAAGGACTTGGAGTTTATCTGACAGTCACTACCACAGGCCGCTGGCAGGCTCTCACACTGACACCCAGCTCCCTTGAGGTCCCTGTCCCCTGTGGTCTCCATGGGTTCCACCCCAGGGCCGTGGCCTGCTCTCCAATTGCCCGAGGGTAATAAAAGAGCCATTCCTTCCAGCCACGGACAGGGACACCAACCAAGCAAGACCAGAGCAGAGGTGAGTTTTGTTTTGTTGGCACTGGGGATTGAACCCAGGGGCACTAAAAACACTGTGCCCCCTCTCCAGCCCTTTTTGTGTAAGACAGGGTCTAAGTTGCTTGAGGCCTCACTAAGTTGCTGAGGCTGACCTCCAACTTAGGATCCTCCTGCCCCAGCCTCCTGAGCAGCTGGAAATTCAGGTGTGCATCACTGTGCCTGACCAGAGTCGTGTTTAGTAAGAAGAGAGGGGTTCTAGGGGTTCCTTCATGACTGGTTCAGAAGGCTTTCCTGAGAGGTAATATCCCCAGCTACCCCACCCTGACCAGGGAGGCTGGGGGCAGGGCCCCTTGTTTGAAGCATTCTGGCTCAGGGCCCCTGGAGCTCACACTCTGGCGGCCCCTCGTGCACAAGCAGGCACGCTCAGGCCTTCAGTGGGCCGAGCACACGCTGTATCACAGACGCCAAGGTCAAGAGCACACGCCCTGCTCAGCAGGGCTGGGTCCAAAGGGGGCCGTGCAGACATCCACATCGCCCCCACACACACGGGGCCAGGGCCCGCACGGACACGGGACCCTGGAGCCCCAGGACAAGGGGAGCAGCTCCACCGGAGAGCCAGACGTGTGCAGGGAGGCAGAGCACCACCGTAGGGCGGGTCCCACCCGCCGGCAGAGAAGCACTGGCTGCAAAACAGGCCCCAGGGAGAGAGAGGGCTGAAGTCCCAGAGCTGGTCACCATCCACTTGGCAGCCCCTGGGCCTGCAGGAGGCCTGACCCTTCTCAGCCTCAGTTTCCTCATCTGTCAGATGGGAGGCCATCCTCCCTCAGAGATCCCAAACATGGATTGAGGACGTAAAAGGGGAACCTTTCGTGGTGATGGGGGGCTCCCACCTCTCAGCTCATGCCTTGATCCTGCTGGATCCCAAAACTCTGCTTCTTGTTGATCAAAACACACAGCCTCTGCTGACATCAGTGGGGAATTCTCGGGCGATTGGAGAGCAGGCCACGGCCCTGGGGTGGAAACCCATGGAGACCACAGGGGACATGTGATAGAACAAGTCACAGCTGGCACCAGGTCAGTGCCAGGGCCACCCCTACCCCCGCCCAGGGCTTTGCAGGTGACACCTGAGGCCCCCAGAAGAGAAGTCGAGCCACAGTCCCAGCAACATGTCAAAAAGGACCCGTCCTCAGCCCCCCAGGGAGCCCGGGCCCAGGCAGGGGGAACCTCGGCCTGGGTGGCCACAGCCACAACTCCAGACAGCCAGGTCAACCTGGTAGGAGGCGAGGCAGGAAGTGCCCCGAAGGGCACTGGCAGGGTGACAGGAAAAGCCCTGGAGTCAGACGGCCTCCCGTGTCCTCCCTGCCTCTGGCCAAGTCCGGGACCTCAGACCCAAGCCTGCCCTCCTCTGCACCCTGCGTGCGAACCACACGGCGGCAGCATGCGCTGGGCGTCAGGCTGAGCCTAGCACACCTCACCCTCAGCGAGGACGCGACCATCTCTCCAAGTGCAACAGGTGAGCAGAGCCTCTGCTCGTGCCCCACGGCCAGCAAAGACCCTGGAATCCCCAGGCCTCCCCTTAAGGGCTGCAGAAATGGAGGCAGGTAGTGTCCCCTCCCACCAGCCCCTCAGAGCAAAGTCCTGCCGGGACAGAAATGTGGTTGCAACTCCTGGGTGAGCAGTGGCTGCCCGCCTATCATCCTGAAGCAACCAGGAGGAAGAGAGGCTGCAGTCACCAAGTGATGTCTGCCGTGCAGGAGGGAGGCGGAGGCGTGCGCGCCCTTCTGCCCGGTCACGCCCGACCCTCACTCACCTCGGCAGCCTATTCCTTCCAGGAGACACTAACAAAGCCTCGGAAGAAGGACTGTGGAAAACAGCAAGGTTGGAGAGCTGCTCCAAAAGAACGGCCAAAACCAGGGAGGGTAGGAGGAAGTGCCCAGATGCCCTGAATCCCTGGGCTCCGCCAGCACACGGTAAACAGGAGGCCGGCCCGCACGCAGAAGGGCTTGCCCGGCAGGTCTTCTCCAGGGAGGAAGCACAGTGGCTATTTCTGTCCTCCCAGAGGGCCGCCAGCCCCTTCTGGTTCCAGCCCCTTTGCTCTGGGTCTGAACCGGCTCCCAAAGGAGACCAAGCAACTCAGGCCTGAGGACTGAGGAACCAACCGCATGAGGTCGGGCCCCGTGAAGATTCTCCCTGCTAGGTGTGGACAGCCCCTGCGGAAAGAGACAGAGCCTAGCAAAATCGAGAGGCCAGCTTAGGGCTGGGGTTCCCCACGGGGGGACAAGGATGTCCCCAGGGCTGGTCCAGACAAACACTGCAGCCACACAGAGCAGCTGACAGTGGCCTAATAGGGGCAGGGGTGACACGCCACCCCTCCAGAATCCAGGGCCTCTGCACCTGTGCCGTGCCAAGGAGCCCAAGGTGGGGCCCAGCCTCCAAACCCATCTCAGCTCAGACACACGGCACCAGGTGCTGCAGACCCAGGGTCACGTGGACAAGACCCTTCCCCACCTGCAGTGGTCATTATTGTGATAACCAGGGCAGTAACAACCCACCTTGCTGAGGCCTCCCAGGCGCCACCCGTGCCAGGTAAGGAGCAAGTGAGAACAGCCTCCCAGCTAAGGAGGGGAAGAGCTGGCTCGAGCCCAGGACTCTCCAACACCCCATCAGGCCTCTGCCCGCTGGCTCTGCCTCAGGACTCACTGAGGGCAGCAGAGGCGCATCCCCACCCTGGGGAACTGTGCGAGCCTGCAGCTGGACCCAACGGTGCCCAGGCCAGGCACACCTGGGAGTCGCTTCTGCCCTGAATCCCTCGCCGTGCCCTTTGCTGCTCTGTCCCCATCTCAGAGCATCACAGCAGCTGGTCAGAGCACCTCCTCAGGTGGAGGGGGCCGTGCCCTCAACACACGCACATGCGCCTACACACAAATGAACATGCACGTGAACAGTGTGCACACTCATGTGCACACACATACATTTGCATGCGTGTGCACATGACCATATTTCTGCCCGTGCTTGAACACAGGTGTGCACGGCACATGCTTACATACACATGCCTGCATGTGTTCGCGTGTATACACACACGCCCCTCCTCTGGCCACCTAGCCCATCATCCCTTACTTCTTGGGGCTGCACCTTTTCTCTCCGATACAAGTGCATGACCTTGACCCGCTGGCCCATTTCCTACCCAGAGGGAAACACTCCTACCCTCCGCAGGCCCCCACCACTGGGTCCTCCATTCTAAATCTTTGTTTATTTTATGGGAAATTTAATGAGTAAACAAATGGCTTTACCAGCCTGTGTTTCTCATCATCTTCACAAGCTTTTTCTTCTTACTCATAAAAAGAGGAAACTTCAACTTAATACAAGTAAATGAACTTGAACTCCTGCCCATCCCCACTCCCCCACACATCCCAAAAGAGAAGCATTAGTTCCAAACTCAGAAACCACACTCGGTATCCCATTCCAAAGCGGAAGGCTTCCCCCACCCCAGCAGCTGACGTCCCCTCCCCCTCCCCCTCCCACACATCCTCTGTGTCCCTGGAGATGCCTCAGACCCCAGGACCCACCCTCCCACCCAGGGTTCACCTGAGCAGCAGGGGGGGCTGCAGTGACTTGCTGAATAAGGAGAAACGAAAGCAAAAGGGACCCCAAATCTCCAAAAAAATCAAATCATGTACCCAGAGCCAGAGAGATGCAATTCAGGGTCAGTCGGTCAGCTGCGCTGGGTACAGCTCCAGGCCTGTTTCTCGAATGTGCAAACCCGCAGTTTCCCCTGAGCCTGACCCAGCAGGCAGCCTACAGTGAAGGAAACAGGTCCCAGGATGCATCTGCCCCAGGGTCTCTGCCACGCTGGGCTTCTGCTGTCACCCAGGCTCAGGGACAGCCTCCTGAGGGTCAGACCTTGTCCTGAGCATATGGGGACAAATCAAGACCCAAACTAGCCCACTGCCTGGAGTCACGATGGAGAGGTACAGGGACCCATGCAGGAGGGTAGAGGTGACGCTGACGTCAGCCCCAGGATCAGTGAAGACTTCCCAAAGGACATCCTCATCCCCAGGACCTGAATCTGGAGCAGGAAGTTGGCCTGCCCACGGACCAAGCCCTGCAGGGACAATGGTCAAAGACCCAACTGAGGGAGGCAGATCCCAGGTCCACTGGGCTCCCCAACCTCCTCCACCTGCTTTTCCCCAAAGCAGGAAGTCTCTGAGTCCATCCTCAGGCTCCAGGGACACTTCCCTGCCTAGGTCCCTGTCCTGATCATTATAATACCACCTAAGCTGCAGACCAAGTCACTGAGGGAACAAAGGCGAGCCTGTCTCCACCCTCACTCACACAGGGACCCCAGATTCTGTAGCAGAGCCAAGCTCAGAGCAGGGGATCCCCACTCATCTGCTTAGAATTCACGTGTGCAGCCAGACACCAAACATTTCCAACAAGACATGGATCACTTGCAACAGTTAGGTGCCGAGACCGGGCAGAGGGGACCCAACGAACCCCAAGCACACTGCCTGAAGCACCGAACAGAAGCCCCGCCCAGGTGTAACGGCAGAGGAAAGGACGTCCCTGAACTTGCCCCTTTTGGGTGCACAAAGCCCCAACTGCAGTCCATGGCAGAGGCCGCGATACCAAGCGCCCGGTGGATCATTCAGTAAGGCAGTATAATTGAAAGGATTAACATGAATGCGATGTTTCCCTTCCAAAAATTCGAGGAACGCCGACACAACTCTCATCTGGGCTGGTATGACTCATGTTTTTAATAGAAGAACTTAATTTTCAGTTGTGAGGAATCTGGGCTCAGGGAAACATTGTCTAAGAAATGATCATTTTACTCCACGGACAACAGGAAAAGCCACCACCTCAAAAGTAAAAATGAAGGTTCCCCAACCAGTGCCTGGTCTTGCAGGCAGTGTCATGAGCCACAGGGTGTGTCCCTCATCAGCCAGAACAGAGTGCAGGATTCCAGGGGAAAGGCACGAGCTCTGAGGTCAGCCAGACAGGTCCTGGTTCCGCGTGCTGGCCTGGCACAAGCATCATGCCCTCTCTGGGCACACAGGCATAGCTGGGGGGTGGGGGGACACTTTCTCCTGATCCCGGAAGGCCCCAGGTGATGCAGCTCCTGCTGCCAGCTGGGGAGGGCCAGGCTCCATATCCTGAACCTGCAGTGCTCCAGCGGGGCTGGCTGGAGAGGGAACAGGGCCCAGGAGACTGAGCCCCAGGTCTTCTGCTCCTCTCTTCTGCCAAGGCTGTGCTCAAACCTGGCAGAGGCAGGTGGAACCTGGGCTCAGGAGTCCCCACTTATCAGCTGCCTAATGGGCAGAGATAACTTTACCTGCCTGGGTTACCTACCGGGGAGATAAAATGTCACAGGTGCACCCCCACCCCCACCCCACCGCCTGTCCCCTAGCTCATCCTGCAGAGATCCTGCCTCCCAGGGCCTTCTAGCCCACCTCTTCCCACACAGGGCTCCAAAGAATGGGAGTAAAAACGAAACCCTGGGCCCAGGCTGCCTGCAAGCCCCGGACCTGGCAAGACACAATTTTTCTGCCTCTTGCTCTTATTTACACAGGCCCCCAGCAGGTCCCAGGCACTGAGCTTCTAGCCTCCTGAAGCGGGGAGGGATCTTGGGTGTCGTCAAGCGGCAAGGCAGCAAGTGCTGGCTGGACCCTGCAGGACCCAGGGAAGACCATCACGTGCCTGAGAGCTGAGAGGGAGTTTCCCTATTGATCCTACAGGACGAAGAGGCTCCAGATACCTGTTTCCTGGAGTCTCCTGAGCCCTGGGGCCCATTCACGGAGGCCTCCAATGCGACCTGTCCCCAGTACAGCCCCTACCACCCCCAGCCCCCACCCTGCAATTAAGAACAAATATCCAAAGTCCCCCTCCCTCATTCTCCCCTCCCCTGCCCCGGCCAAGGGAGAGGCACTAATTTATAAGTTGCAGATAATGTCACCCACCATTCATCCAAATGTGTCACTAACATCCCATTAGACTGTAATTATTTTTTAATTAAAACTAAGAAAACTGGCATGCCTGAGCCGACTTTATGCATCTGTTATGGGTTAAAATAGCTTTTAAAAAATGTTTCAGAGACCGCAGTCTATTGTGGCCGCGGCCTCTGCCAAAGGAAACGCAAGCTTGCTTATTTTCTCCGTGGGGCGCAACAGTGCCTGTGTGTCGGCACAGAATCGGCTGGCCGTGAAAAGAATTCTAAATAAAACACAAACATGGAATTTGGCAACGCCACAGAAGCAAGCTTAAGACTAATTCCAGCAAGCGGACGACTCTCACATAGTAAGTCTGGCTCCAGCGTAAATGAAACCAGGCACTGTAAAATACCGAGGCCAGTCGGAGCTGCAACTTAAAGAGACAGGACGCGGATTCCAGGTATCAAAGCTTATTAAGCCGGCTCGCCCGGCTCCATAAATCCATAGGTTATTAGCTGTTTGCGCTCAGCCAATCCCTTCGTAAAGAGATGTATATTAAGGGAGAGGAGGGAGAGCGGAAGAGAAGAGCGACAAATGAAAACCACCACTTTGCACTTGACTTTTAGTGCAGCGGTTCTGGAAAAACTGTGTTCATTATCTCAATTACAGGAGAAAGACCCTCCGAGACCTCAGTATGCAAGTCCCAAACAAGGGAGAAGGCGAGGGAGCAGCAGCCGTGAGGCGGGAGGTAAGAGCGGCAGGGTAAGGATGGATGTGGCCCCGGAAGCCAAGGCTGTCCGGAGGCAGGAGGTGGCAACAGGGAGGGGCCTCGCGCATGCTGGACCACACCTCCGCCCAGCACAGCAATGACCATGACCGTGAAGGTGGCGATTATGGTTGAAATGACAGTAAAAGCCTAAGAGTAGGACCTTCCACCATCCAGAGACCAGCTGCTGCCTAAGGCAGTCCAAGCTAACAAGGAGGGGTTCTCAGGATAAAGCAAGGAGGGCCCTGGAACCTTCCACCCCCACCTCCTGACAACACCACCTTCCCCACAGAATGGAGGTGAGGACGTCCAGACGCAGCCCACAGCAGAAGCCACCGGTCCCCTTGTCATTGCTACCCATCCCACTGGCTGGCACCATCCTCGCTTCACAGATGAGAAAACCAAGGCTCCTTAACCCAGGTCACCTGTCCAAGGCCAAAAGGCTCATCAATATCACAGCAGGGAGGGGACTAGCCACCTACGTCCACAGTGCTCACACACCTCCTGGGCTGGTCACACACTGGACCAGGACTGGGAACCATGGGCTCCCCCAAAATTGAGGTGCAGTGGGGGTTCAGTGTCCCCAAGAAGTTATCAAGAAGGGGATTCCTCTCCAGAAAGAGACTCTCCCCAAAGGCTTCAGCAGGCCTCAGTGCTGAAATATGGGCACACCACAATCCTGGAAAAATCGCCAGGTTGGGACACTAATCAAAAGTGGACACCCAGCAGCAGGCAGTGGTAGGAGGGACCCACCAGGTGCTGAGGGTTCCCCCTCGACACCACATGAGGAACACACACACACACACATACCAGCATAAGTACACACAGACACGCACATATGCATACACACAAATCTGTGTCCATGTGCATACATGCACAGGCACATACACACAAACACACACGAGCACCCGCTTCCCCCGCCACAAATGCACACGCATACAGTTGAACACACGGGGCCTTTTATTATGGGGTCTGCCAGGCCTGAGGACCCTGGCAGAGGGAATGGGAAAAGTCAGGGAGAAAATTACAAGAGGCAATGGTTGGCTCTACACAAAAATGCCAAGGACTGCTTCCCTCGAGTCCTGGTTATTCCTTGCAGGTCTGCTCAGACCCAGATCATCCTGGGGTGGCTGGTCAGGTCAGCCTCACCCCCAGGGAACCACCCACCCCTGCCCAGAGCTGGCCTGCTACCACCCTCCCAACGTTACCAGCTACCTGCCCAGGTGTGGCCAGGACATCCCAGGCCACCAGCATGGCGCCTGCTCATCACACAGACACTCAGCAAACTGGGACCAAAGACTGGGCTCCCTCACCTTGGACCCTGCCACTGGCCACCCCCTTTCCACAGGCCTCTGATGAGTTCTGTCACCCAACATGGTGACATCACCACACACCGGTGGGCTCTGGGCTGCTCTGCCTGAGATGAGGCACAACGTCTTAGAAGATGCAGGCTAAAAATACCCCAGCTTCTCAGAGCCAGTTTACAAAAATAATTGTTTTCTTAAAAAAAAAGATAGATTATAGGCAAGTATGGGTCCAGCTATTTTTAGCTTCTATTCAACTCTGCTAATTTTTCTCATAACAATCATTTTTTAAACCATCCCCCTCTCTTGTTCCTAACTGCACTCTCACTTGGCATAGGGGCAGGGCCGGGGCCCAGATGTGACCACACAGCCTTCCGTAACCCGTGGAGTTTGAAAGCTGGTCAAAAGTGCCAGGCGTCTGAGACTCACCACGTTCCTCAGCAAAAAGGAACACATGGCCACATGGCCACCTTTTCAGAGCCGACTGCAGGTTCCACACAAGAGGCCTCTGGGGGAGGCCCCACAGAGCCCTGAACCTGTCCCAGACCACAGGCGTTCCAGAGGAGACCCAAGACCCAACTGGGGTTCCTGGCCTGGAGGGGCCTGTGAGCCAGCAATGGTGCCTGCAGAGCTGACTGGTGGCCCCTGAGACCATATGTGCACAACTGAATCAGTGGACCTGTGAATGTGGCCTTATTACAAAAGGGGCCTTCGCAGCTCTAATTAGGTTAAAGATTAAATCATCCTGGATTTCTAGGTGGGTCCTAAGTCAGGGACAGTTCACTTCATCATGCAGAAGAGAAGATGGCAGGTGACCATGAAGGCAGGGATGGGGGCCACGTGGTCACCAGCCAAGCACATCTGCCACCAGCCACTGGATGCAAATAGGAAGGACCCTCCCCTAAGGTTCTGAAGGGGGCCAACACTTTGAACTTGTGGCTCCTCCACTTGTGGACACGATTTGTGTCCATTTGCTCCAGGCAGGCCTGGGACCCTCGTACCGACTGGCAGAAATCACAGGCCCAAGCCATCATCCTCACGATGGCTTCACAACCACCTACTCCCATCTATGAAGGACCCAGGCCCACTCACCAGGAACCCCGCTCTCCAGTCCCCACCAGCACAGCCATGGAAGCAAGGCCAGCAGGAGGATTCCACTGAGATAGGGACAGCCCAGGAGGCTCAAAGGGGCAGAGCGTGCCTTGGGACGCCCAGCCCCAGGGGGCTCTGCTGCTAAATTCAGGGCTCCCTCTGCTAAGCCACTCCCTCAGATCGTCACCCTGAGGACACAGCAGAAAGGGCTGTGAAAATTGCCCATTGGAAGAATTTTCTTCCCCAAACTCTCAAGTTAGGCAAATGTTTAGCTGATTGCTAGAAACTTGTCCTGGGAGACAAGTCTGTCACGGGGGAGGCAGTACGTGTCACTGGGGTGAGGTGCTCAAAACGGCGTAGGAGGCAGCCCAGCCCGGGTCGGCGGGGCCTGGGTTCCAGTCCACACTCTCAGGCTTATTACCCTGAAGCTCAGTCCAGCTGTTGCCCACACCCTCGAGAGACCGTGTCCTTAGTTCTAAAATCCAACAATCAGAACTCTTGTGTGTTGTGGGGTGGGGGTGTCCCATGGAACAGCCATTGTGGGAAACAGTTTGGCTGGTCCTCAAAAAAGGAAACAGAATCCCCATATGATCCAGCAATCATACTGACGAGCATGAACCCAAAAGATCCAAAGAGCGCGGCCTCAGAGAGACATTCGCACACACACACCCGAGGAGCACTGTTCACCGCACGCCCCAGGTGGCCGCGAATGGAGAAGAAGATGCGATCCATCCACAGCAGGGAGTAGGATCCGGCCTCCCATGGGAAGGAACTCTTGTCACCTGCTGCCACATGGCTGGCTTTGAGGACACTACACTGGGTGAAATGAGCCCGTCACGGAAGGACAAATGCCATGTGCTTCCCCGGAGCAGCGGCTTTCATAGAAACAGGAAGTCATGTGGAAGAGGCCAGGGGCTGGGGAGGGAAGGGCAGAGCTGGTGGCTGAGGGGACAGAGTTCTGTTCGGGAGGGGTGGTGGCGAGAGTTGGGTAACAACTGCAGTGCGCCGAAGGCCCCTCACTGCACCCTGAAACTCCTCTGTACATTCTACACCGTGAAAGAAGCACTCCCAGGATGCTTTGTGAGGATGGCGGGACTCGGTGGAAGCGCTGCCTATTCAGTCTGCGGCACAAAGTGGGTCCTCCGTCACCAGGTCCTTTCCTGACTGAATCAAGGATACACGAGCTGGTTAATAAAACACAAGGAAATTCAGAGCAAAAGAACTCGAGTCAGAAAGAACTGGCTAAATACAGCAGCACCGAGAGCAGACAGGTGCCCCTCCCGGGACGGGGGAGGAGCAGGCCTCGCCCGCCTCGCCTCCTATTAACAAAGGCAATAATTAAAAATGTCCAGTTTTATGAAAAGATTCCAACTGCCCCTGTTCCTGCAGACAGCGACTCCGTTTTTGCATTAACCTCCGTGGAGAAGTTCCGCGCCCTCTGACCCTCTCTGTTGAAATCATAAAATGCAGCATTCTTATTACCCAGGGCTTGGCCGGCTCTGTGGCAGTTCAGTGATTCACTGGCTCAAGCCTCTCCCTCGGCCGCTCCCACACACCTGCCAGGTGAAGTCCAGCAGCAGGGGCAGCAGGCCCTGGGTCGCGACCCGAGTTCTGCTGTCTGCAGCTGCACCACACTGAGCAAGTCCCGACATCTTTGGGACAACAGTCTCCTCACCAGCAAGTGGCTAGTGGAAGAGGCCGCCCCCGAAAAGAGAGCTGCAAAGAAGCCCAAGTTCAGAGCTGAGAAGGCCCCTGCCCAGGCCCAGCACAGAGTGGGGCCGTAGAAACGGCCCGGCTATGACCTGGTGGCTCATTACTAAGTGCAAGAAGGACCCCGATGGGAGAGGAAATCAAGGCTGACACTTCGCCTGCCTCTGACACACGCCAAGGTCGCCGCCACCCGCTCTCAGCCATTATTAAATGAAGTCCACGTAGGTGGCCACAGTGAGGGTCAGGCTATGATCCTTCTAAGTTCTAATGGGGTCTGCGGAGCCCCACAGAGGGGCCCCTGCCCACCCTAGGTTTTTCCTGCCGCTTTGTAGATGACATTGGCCCTTCTTGATTATGTTTGGATAAACTCTATTTCATGGTTAGGACTATTTGGATTTGATTGTGAAATATGCACAGCACACAGCCCCTCCACTCCTACCCTGCCCTCCGGGTTTGCAAAGTCAAGGACATACTGTTCCCCTCACCAAAAACACACAAAGAACACCTCAAGCTTCTTCAGGACATAGCCTGCTCCTCCCAGGTGCACGGAAGCTGATTCCACGTGACAGGGGTTGGGTTCTCCGTGGAGAATGCGGCTGAGGACCTTCTCAGTCTTTCCTTTCTCTCACAGATGTAGACCTGCCCTTTGCTGGGTCTCCTGACCCTTCCAGTAAGAGATCCTGGACCAGGATGCCTGCCACTGACCACACCGGACCAGAAGACACTCCCCCTACCCCAGCCTCACCTTCCAGCGCAGTAAAACCCAGTGGTCTCCTGGAGCCTCCAGCTCCCTCCCATAAGCTTGGTCCATGTGTTTATTCTTTTTAGATAGAGAAAGGCACCAGGGAGCAAGTGTCTCACATCACGGCACGAGAAGGCCTCCCCGCTCTGGGTCCCTGTAGGGCAAGTGCCCGGCAAAGACCCCTCTCACTCGCTTCTGCATCCCCCTCTTCTAGCCAGGGGTCACGCACAGGCATGACCCGTGAAATGAAGGAAGACCTTGTATCCTTCCAGGATGTTCTAGCAAGATCTGGTTTCCCACCGGCCAGTTCCACTTCTATTGTCCACGTCCACGTGGCCACTGCAGTCCCCGGGAAGTGGGAAGGGACAGCCAGGAGCACACTGAGGTTGAGCAGACCTGAGTCTCAATCTCAGTTCTGCCCTTTGTGTGCTATGTGACCTCAAGTAGGTTTTCTGGCCTCTCTGAGCCCAGTGTCCTCATGGGCAAAGTAGGGAGCTGTCCCTTCTTAGGGGCAGAAAGAGAATAGAATGTTGTGTCCATGGCAGTAAAGGTACATAGTAGGTTCTTTAGGAAATAGCAGCAAGCCCTAGGAACACTGATAATAATGGACCTTCCTCCCCTGCTAAGAAAGCGCAGACAAGGGACTCAGAGTTGACAAGCTAGTCGTCATCGGGAGCAGGTCCCCGAGGTCACCGTATGGCCCTGCTTCTCCACAGTGCAGGCTGCTCCCTCCTAGCCCCCTGCTTGCCCTCTGCCTCTGCTTCACCCACGTGTGGGAACGGCTGAGGCCACAGCCCATGGTTTCTTTTCAGAGCACCTCCCAACGGAGGGATGATGAGCAGGCACTTCTGGTGTCCCCATTGTGCAGGTGAGAAAACTGAGGTTTGGAGATGGCAAGTGGCCAGCTGGGGGTCACATATCCACACCCACTCACTCTGAGAACCAAGCCCAAGGAAGGACCCATGCCTGGAGCGTCCCTGCTAACCCGAACGCACAACGACCCTAACACAAACACTTCCACGCCACGGAGCAAGGACACGGGCAGCCAGCCACCAAGGCACAAGCACGGACCCACGGAGGAACATCCCACAGCAGACAGAGGGCTGAGGTCCCGGGGCCACACAGGGGGCTCCTCAGTGTAAAGACTCCACCTGCCGCCACACCTGCTCGCAGGCTGCACAAGGAGTCTGGAGGTGAGGTGGAAATCGGTTTTTAAGCAGCTTCCCCTGGTGACGATTTCCTGTTGTGTTCAGTGTGAACTCAAGAGGGACAGTATGGCCTGCTGGGTGGAGCCTGAGGGACCTAGGTCCGAGTCAGCCCTGCCACCCACCTCCTGTGGCATCTTCCCCACTGTCTGCCTCAGTTCCCCCATCTATCCAGTGAAGGGACTGGATGAGGTGACCTCGCCTGATGCTGGAATGCTTAAGACTGCAGCCTCGGGTCACCCGGGTTGAACCCATTTCTGGCCAGGCAGCTGCCCAGGGAGAGCAACACCCAGGCTCCTCTGCCACGTTCCAATTCCCTGCCAGGGAGCAGCGGCTGCTGCGCTCCGAGGTCCCTAGTGCCAGGCCAGTGCTGGTTCTCCACAGCCACTAACTGCTTGAAAGCACTGCATCCAGCGCTGCATTAAAAATTAATTACACATGCTATTTTATTGCCAGTGCATAATGTAATGAGCACCAGCTGTGCTAAACAGCCAAACTCCTTTTTAAGACAGCTATAAAAAAAAAAAAAAGAAAAAAAAGGAAGAAAGATAGAAAGAAACTGCACTTCCAAATGCCTCTCCCGTCAGAGCAGAAAAACAGCAACATCTTGTATGGATTTGAACAGAACTCTCTGATTGAGCTCCGCCCGCAGAACGACGTAAGGGCCAGCTCAGAGGCTGCGACAGCGGGGCTGCTCCGGGTGATGGCTAGGACCTTTCATCTAAGGACAGTCACCCCACAGGAGCCCCACCTCCAACTGGGCAGCCACACAGTCCTTCGGCCGGCCTCACTCCCAGGCTGCTTTGGCCCCTGGAGGTGCGATTTTCCAGCAACACTGGATGGGGGACTTGTCTGGAGTCCACTAAAGCCCTGCCACCCTCGGCCACCTACAGGCCCTGGAGAATGGGCTTCCTGCAGCTCTCCATGGCGCATCCAGGCACTTCCTCCAGTGGCCGAAGGTGGCGCCTGGTTGCCAGGCAGGCGGTGGAGGACAGCCTCTCAGCGGAGCATCCCAAGAGGACACACAGGCCAGCGCGGAATCCAGGAACTGGCAGGAAGGAATCGCCGGGGACGCAGTGAATGCTGGGTCCTGAGTGCTGGGAGCAGCAGCCCCTGGACAAAGCAGGCACATGAGGTGTGCAGATGACTCTAAATTTGTAATAACTCCCCAAAAGCCCTTTTTATCCTAGAAGCCAACCCCGCTGATGCTGGAATCTGGAAGACCTTGACTGCCCCTTTGCAAAGGGGGCCCGTCCCACAGCACGTTCCTCCACCACCCCGGAAGGAGGTCCATCCACACACCTCCTTCACTCACAGCTCTCCGCTTCTTCACCCCGCACTCACCCCTCCCTCCGGAGTCCCAAGGAGGGCCCTAACACCTATGCAGCCCTGCCATGCATCAGCGGGGGCTTGGGGAGGCTGCCGTCTGTCCGTCCGCATCGCTGTGGGGCTGCACACCAATCCTCCACTGTTAATCAAACCCAGTCCAGAAAGCAACTCCAGCTTGCTTCTTGTTCTGGTATGAACTGTGCAGCGCACAGACCATATCATTAACATAAAACTTCCAGAAATAAGGCCACTTTCCAGACAGGCTGTATTAATTGCATCAGGCCTCTGCAGCAAGGGTGGTCTAATCCACGGCCTCCCATTGGACGGCTCCAGTTATAAAACCGACACAGAAGGAACGCTGGGATATAATTGAAGGAGGAGAAAACGATAGATTCTACTGTTCAACCCTACTATTTACTTACAGGTATTCTTTTATCTTTATTGTCCCTTTAACCCATGCCAAGAAACCCCAGACTAGTTAAATAACACAGCAAGCACAATTTCAGTAGAAAAGTAAATTGAATTTAACTTTACAAGATTGCCCTGTGATTTCAGCATATACTAATGACTGCAACTGACTCCCTCTATTAAATCCAAACACTTCCACTTCCCCGAGCCGGGATCCTGTGTGTTCTTGCACGAGACCTTGAACTTCTCCAAGCACATGTATTAATCACTGTGGCTGATGACCATTTGCAGCCTTTAAATATTCAATGAAGTGTCTGCGTTCTGCTTCCACCTCGTAATGCTGGTGCATGATCTGAGGCGGCCAAGAGGCTCGATACCTTTAGGTGTGAAGCCAGGCATGCAGCTTGAGAGGACATCCACACAATGCCAGGCACCCAGCACTGCCAAGGTAGGAAACCCTTGTGCTCCAGCATGGACCCCAGCTCCTGTAGGGTCCGCTCAGCACCTGGCCTATGAAACCTCACGCAATCCTAGGATCAACCTAGGGAGCTACTCTACCCCCAATTTACAGATGGGGAAATGGAGGAAAAGAGAGGGACAATGACCCATCTGAGGCCACACAGATCACACTGCACCCCCTGGCAATCTGATATACCCTGAGGACCACCTTCCACTCACAGAAACCTCAGAACAGAGAAGTGCTGGGGGCAGGAGGAAGCCCAGTGGTTTTCAGTTGCCTCCTGAGTATCCCGGCCTGTCCTGGAACCCCACCAAGCCCATGCGGCCCCCAGTGATCTGCTTCAGAGATCAACATGAAAAGCCTCATTTTCAAATGTTACACACATGTGCGCGACATACATATACATGTCAGTGTGCGTGTGTGTATATATATGTGTGTGTGTGTATATATATATATATATATATATATTTTTTTTTTTTTTTTCTTTTTAAACAGAAGAGGAAACCAAGGTTCAATGAGGAGCAATGACATCTTCAAGTCCATTGACCAGAAAGACTAAGGACCAGGGCCACAGGTGCCCTGCAGAGACTTCCTTTGGAATAATTCGGGGAAGGTGTTCATCAGGGCCTCAGCTCAGAGCCCCACATTACTTAAGCAGAGTCCAGAGGAAACAGGCCCTGAGTCCCTGCTCCCCACTGTGACCACCAGAAAGACGTCTGGGGTGGGGGCCCGGGAGGCGGAGCTTCTGGGATGCTGGGATGCAGGTGAACACATACCTGTGTGAGCTGCTCCCCAACAGAATCACCCCTTCTCTAAATAACCGCGAGTGCGGTCACGGCACACGATTAACCTGTGTGCCACACGGCCGCACAGGGGTTTTCCCTATTGATCTGAAGAGATGGGTTCAAGGCATCCTGATCCTAAGAGGGATGAAACAAGGTGAGGACAGCAGCCCGCTCCACCGTCACAGCGGGCTGCTTCCTCCTAACGGGTGCCGCGAGTTTAACGACTCCATTCCAGCTACTCATTAAACAGGCACTAAAAACACTTACGCAAACAGCCCAGTGCCAGGGACAGAAACTACAAAGGGACAAGACCCACTGGAATGGGGTATTTTCAGATATTGAAAATTGATCGGAAAATATGATGGTCCACTCTGGTGCAGGCTAATAGGTCAGGATCAAATGAGGAACAAGAGAAGCACTGGGTATGGGGAAAAAGGGTTGGAAAGAGCAGGCTCCTCAGGAGCGGCTCCCGGAAAGGTCCAGGGGCTGTCCACTACAGTCCCTACCCCAGGAACAGGCCTCACCCTTGCCTGCTCCCCTCCCCAAGCATGGCCACAGCCCTGGAAGCTCCGAAGCCCTAAAATCCCGAATTCGCCCAGGCCACAGAAGAGGCAGGTGCTGCATAAGGGCACCTTCCTCACTGCCCGGTCTCCCACCTTCCAGTCACCCTTACTTTGGGTTCCATCCCACGCCTCTTCTCCCCAGCAGACTGCAAGCTGCAGGCGGGCAAGGAGCACGTGGCGAGTTGCCTCCATTTGCAGGGTGCCTACAAAGTAGGTGCCCAAGAAACAGCTTTTGGTTGAAGAATGAGTGAGCGCATGCAAGCAAGAGACCTCGATATCTCCCAGGTTCTTCCATAAAGCAGGAAAATGAAGTCTGAGCCTGCTGCGAGGACTGAACACATGCACACGCCTGGCGGAAGGCAGCATCCGCACGCCTAAGACACACTCGGCCCTTATCAGGCGCCAGGCAGAGTGTGAGGACAGACTGGTGGCAGGGTTTATGGGGTCAAGGCCATGCGAACCCGCAGAGGCAGAGGCAGTGTGGCTCCACGGGAAGAGAGGTGGTCTGCTCAGGAGGCCTCCCAGGGGCAAATCCCAGTTCTGCAGCCTCAGCCCAGCCGCACACCTCCCGGTCTGTGCCCCTGCCCCCATTTGCACAACAGGACGGCAATGGCTCTGCCTGGCACTCCACAAGACTGCCAGCAGAACCCAGCCCCGTCAGGGAGGTGCCAGTCCCCTGGCTAACTCTCCTTCACTCTGGCAGCTCCTAAGGAGGGCCAGAGTCAACAGAGGGTTAAGCAAACTCGGGTGCGCCTCTGGCGAGGAGATCGTGTTTCTACATGCAGAACTTGACCGAGTCCAGTCGTAAACACTCAGGCTGATCTTTGATAGCGCGGCCCCCCGAGGGGCTGCAGGGCTGCTGCACTAATTACAGGAAGCCACGAGAGCGGGGCAACCACCCAGACAGAGCAGAACAGACAACCCTCGCTCAGCAAAGGGTCCTCCACAGACTCACAGAGCAGACAACCAAGCCAGAACAGGAGCCCCAACCAGACTGGGGACCAGGCAGCCCCGGACAGGGAGCCAGCTTCTTTACCAGCAGTTCCAACACCTTCCTGGGTGATTTTGATCTTTGCTTTGGGCATTTAAGGCACAAGCCCAATAAGAAACCAGAACGCCCCCTTGGAAGCCAGATCCTATGACGTCAACACCTGTCATAGTGGGGTGGTACTGAAGGCTGCAGGCCACCCCACCAACAGGAAGGCTTGGAGCAGAGGCTAGCCATGGACTTTGCAGAGCTACGGCTCCAACAAAGATTGTCTTTTGGGGCAGTGTCAATGAAAAGCAAAACCTGCTCAATACCAAGCCTTCCTTCGACAACTTGAGTCAAGAGAAAGCCTGCAGTGTGCCTGGTGACAGGGCGGCAACAAGCTGAATCTGCCCCAGCTCTGCGCCACCCTCTCCTTTCTAGCTGCCACGGAAGCCAGGCCACAGCCACTGCCACGTGAGTCTGTGTCAGCATCCTGGCTCAAACAGCCACCAGGCCCCGTCTGGAGGACGCAGTGAGCGCCCTCTGCCCGTGAACTCCTGGGGACCCCTGGCCACAGGAGCTTGGGTTTTCTCTGGGGAGAGAGTCGGGGGAGGCAGAGGCTGTGTGTCGCCACGCTGCCCCTGCCTGCCCTTCTGCACAATGGGCTGCCACACGGCCTCCCAGGAGAGCGGGTACAAACACAGATGTGAAGGTCTGAGGTCCGCCCAGGGCCAGGTCCTGTCCCGCCCCACCCCCCAAATGTTTCCCTCCCTCCCGTGGCCACAGCTTTTTAAAAAAGGCTCCTTTTGAGCAGCATTTTTTTTTTCCCTCTAAGTTAATGGGCAACACATTGTCCCAAAGAGAAACTCAGCATTTTGGATGGCTCCAGCGATGCGCACAGCCGACCGGGAATCTCCGGGCCTTGTCAGGGCGGCGGGGGGTAGGGGTACAGAGGCAAGGGCAGAAGGAAACCTCAGATGTTAAGCGTTATCCAATTAAGCTTTAGCTAAACAGCCCAAAGAGATGAAATTTGGAGGCTGGGAAGTGCATTCTGGGAGTTGGGGGGGTGGAGGTACCTCCTGACCCATGGGGACCAGGCATGGGTTCACAGCTCTGTGGACATCCTCACCACTTCCCCTAGCACCCCCAAAAATGGCTTTTGGGTTGAGGGTTGCACATCCTCCCTGGGTCCCACCTTGGGTCCCCTGCTCTGCCCAGGCACACCCCGCCATCCCCGGGAGCCCGCCCCCCATCGCGGCGGCCTCGTTACCTGACAACTGACACTGGCATCCAAAGGGAGCCTCCGTCTGACCCTCACCCTGAGTCCCGTCACCCGAGACCGGGCGTGCGCTGCAGCAGGGCAGCGGGAAGCAGGGCGGGAGAGCGCCCAGGGCGCGCAGAGGTGGAGTGATCACGGATGTGTGAGGGTGGGAGGAGGCAGCTATGGGGGCCATCGCTGGCAGCTGGGCAGGCCTGCACGGCCCTGGAGAAAAAACAATAGAAAAGACGGTCAGTCGGGCCCTGGACTGCACAAGGGGCTCGGGGCGTGGGAGGGGCCCGGGGCACAGGGCCACAGACAGCCTTCAAGGGCGGGAGGCCCCTGGGGTGCCGGGCCCTGCAGGGAGGATGACCAGGGCACAGGCAGGGGAGGGGGCCAGGGAAGTGGGCAGGGGGCACTGGAGAGAGTCATATCCACAGCTGCCAGGTATAGGGGCTGAGACCCCCACTTCTGGGGGCCTTATGTAGGGCAGGGTACATAGGGACTGTCAGGGCCCCCTCCCAGGGAAGACCCTTCCAGCAAAGGTCTTCTGTAGCAAACTGGAGCAGGCTCCAATGGGGGATTTCTTCCCCCAAATCTGGGCCATCCCTCTGGAAGAGCTGGGAAGCTCAGAGCCACCACCATTTGACACCAGAACGGGCTCTTTGGACAGGTCTGGTCTTCTCAAGTCCACCTCCGAGGGTCTGGGCGCTGGTAAGCGGCCTGCCTGGCTAATGACCAGCTGGGGCCTCTCTCCAGTCCCCCACAAGCAGCACCCATGCCCCGGTCACTTTCAGAGGCTTTTTTGACTCCCTCCTCCCTCCACCCCCAGGAAGACCTTGCAGGGACCAGAGCCTCTTCATGTCTCAGCCCTGGCTTGGGAGTCCTTGCTCCCCCCACTTGCCACCCCCAGTGTCTGATGGCAACAGCAACTACGAGGGCCAGGCTAGGGCCCGCCTCGCCTCCGCCCAGCCCCACGGCTCGCCCAGGCTGCCGGCAAGGCCTGCGTTTGATTTGGCCGTTTATCTTACACGGCTAAGAGACCACCAGGGCAAAACATTTGTGTGAAGCCCTTGCCAAAACCACAAGTGAAGAAGCCCAAATTCCCTGGGTAAATAATTGAGCAGGGAAGCATCAGAGAGACAAAAAGAAAGCATCAACGAGATGACGGGCAGCTGAGCCCTGCCGGCTCCGCCAGAGAGGCCACAGCACCTCACCTCCCAGCACAGGTCTGCAAGGGGGGATCGGCCCACTCCACGGCCACCATGTGGATTCCCCATCCCAGGGAGAGCCACTGGGCTCAGCGAACCCACTGCAAGCCAGGAACCTGTCTGTCTCCATGTGACTGAGCCTTCTAATATGCCATGGCGGGCATGGACTTAGGGCACCCATTGCACAGAGCAGAAAACTGAGGCCATGGCCCAGAAATCCACCGATCCCAGCAGCCGGCCCCAGCAAACCCTGCTGCCTGGCTCTAAAACCAGAGCTCTTCCTCTGCATGCCCATTTCCCTAAAATGTGAATCCAGCATCAGGGTCATCGGGGCATTTGAGAAGAACCCCAGTTTGAATCTTGGGGGCTGTGAATATGCTTTGCCAAAGGACACACGAAGCTCGTGCCAACACTGCTCAGACCCATGAAGACTTTGCACTAGGCTAGCCCAAGCACCCGGATGTTGCAGAGCTGGTCACAGCCCCAGAATGGCATGGCCAAGGACCCCTGAGCATTTCCAGCCCCAGAGGTTGATAGGAAGGCCATGCCCCAGATTTAGTGTAGGCACTGAAAAAGGTCTGCATGTGAGGCCAGTGTCACCTGCCTCCTTCCAGAAGTCTGCCCTGGACAGCACTTGCCTGAACCCCGAGCCCAGAACTGAACATTGTACTTCTGACCCTATCCACTACAGGCCTCGAATCCCTACATGGACCCTCCCTCGGACCACTGGGGGCTCTGGACCCTCTGTAGCCCTGACCGTGGCTTTGTGCTAAGTATACCCTCACCACCTTGTTCAGAAGGTGGGAATAGGGGGGCCTGGGGCTTGGGAAGCTCCGGTCCTGAGTCCAGTTGTATTTCCAGAGCCTGGCCATGTCCTGCCTCCCCCTTCGGCTGCAGATGGGGTAGAGGGACCAGAGTACCTGGGATCCTGAGAGCAAGGACTATGTGAGGCAGGGAAGCCTGAGAGTCCCTGGCCTCAATCTGGCCTTCACTGGATGGAAAAGGCCAAGTCCAGACTCTGGCTCCTGGGGTCTGAGCAAGATGGCCACATAGCCAGCAGTATTTACCGTGTGAGCAGCACCTCACAGCCTGGAGTCGGCCGTCCCTCTGATGGGCAGAAGGGCCGAGGAGCAGGAAAGAAAGGGCGACAGTGGGCTAGACCAGAGTCTCATCAGGGCAGGCCACAGGCCATGACACACAGAGCTCTGCACCCTCAGGGCCTCAGTAGGAATGCTGACCATGCTGAAGTCCCCTGCTTTAGGGGTGGCACGACAGAGGCAAAGCAAGGGGCTGCAGGGCAAGGGCCTCTGGGACTCTTAGGGCACCCTCTGCCCGCAGGAGGACGTCCCTGGGGGCAGCTTACACAGCAGCTCTGCCCACAGGTGGGATTCAAGAAGCCCCTTCTGCGGCTACAGAAGTCAAGTGACGAAAAATCATCCATCACATGATTCCATGGGTAGGAAACATCCAGAACAGGCAAATGGAGACACAAAGTCCTGGTTGCCAGGGGCTAGGGGCTAATGGGTGCAGGGTTTCTGTGTAGGAGTATAAATTAGATTATCTGGAATCAGACAGTGGTAACGGCTGCACAGCACTGTAAATATGATCAAAACCACTGCCAGTACAAAATGGTAAATTCTACACTTAATGAATCTTAAAAACAATCAAAGGTGAGACATTGTCTCTAGGTCTCAGTACCTGTCCCAGGCCACCTCGCAGGCCCACCTTTCCACAGGGAGGGGTGTTTGCCTTTAAAAGTGCAGCCAGAAAATCTAGGGTGTGGGTAAAGAGTACCTGAGACCTGATGGCAGTCTGAGCATCCAGGCAGACACAGGGGAAGCCAGGGAGCCCAGAGGCAGCCTGGGTTCAAATTCTTCCTCTGCCATTTCCTGGCCATGTGACCTAAGGTGGTCACTTTCTCAGAGCCTCAGCTTCCTTGCTTTGAAAAGGTCAGGACAACACCAGTCAGAGTTAGACATCTGGTAAACCTGATCACCATCCTTAGTGACCACTAAATGTTCAGACTCCTTCCATTATTTTCCATTTTGGAACTTTCCCCACTCCTAAGGGTGCTTCTCACAGCACTGGTGCTGCCCGGTGGAGGGAGCCCTGAAAGACCTGCAAGTCACTCTTTTGAAAAGAAAGCTTTCAGGGCTGGAGGTGTGGCTCAGTGGTAGAGGGCCTGCCCAGCAAACTGGAAGCCCTGGAGTCCATCCCCAGCATTACGAGAGTAAATAAAAATGTAAAATGCTTTCTTTTGCAGTCTACGGGTTCCCCTTTGGAATCGAACAGACCCCCACGCACCAAGAGATGCCATGCCACCATCTCAGTTTTATGTGGCTTATAAATAAAAATTGTGGTTGGCTTGAATTTTACCGTGGAAGTTCACTTGCATTAGGGAAAAACAAATAAAGGATTAATACCTAAGTTATCTCAAGCTAGCCCAGAGCCTTCTTATGGGGTAGCGGATCCCACTCTCACAAAAGAAGAAACTGAGGCTGGGGAAGGCTGCAGAAGGTGCCCAGGCACCCTGGTAGGAGGGCCAGAAACTGCCGCTCCGCTCTCTGCACCTTGTACAAAGAGGTACTCCCAAAGAGTCTCCCTAAAATGCTTCAGAAGCTCCAGCACCAGGCGCGAGCTCATTTCAATGCCTTCCCGGCCCGAAGCGTTCCGAGGGGTCCGCAGCCCACCTCCCTCCCGGGGCCCTGCAGATGCTCCGCTCCAAGCCTCACACATGCGCACTGGCAGCGACACGCCCACCGCGAGCGTGCAGACACAAAACGCCTGGAAACGCCCCAGCCCGGCGAGCCGGGAGCCAGCCCTGCCCAGCGCCGCGTCCCGGGGCGGCCGCTCCCGGATGGCAGGACTGCAGATGCCGCGTCCCCAGCCAGAGAGGTGGCCCGGAATACACTGCGCGGGAGAGGTCTATTTTTCTCCCTACTGGTGCCTTTCGACGGAAACATTTTTTTAAGGCGAGAACTCCTACTGATAGTGCAGAAATGAGTCATAGATCAGGGAAGGAGACAGACAGGGAGCCAGGCATGTGAGCGAGGGACACTGGCGAGGGAACCTGACAGTCCCCGCGCCCCCTCCCCCATGCCAAGACATTAATTCTCACAAGTCGGAGAAAATTACTATGCATGAATGCAAAAAGCATGATCAGGAGTAATTAACATGGCTTCATATGCAAATTTTATTAATGCAGAAGTACAAAGTCATTATGCAAATGAAACTTACGTCAACTCTCTTGACAAATATTCATCTCTGAGGCTCAAGTTTCTCCCTTTTTATTTATTTATTTAATTTTCTCTCTCCTCCCTCCCCCTTTTTTCCTTCTTTTTTTTTGGGGGGGGGTGGTGCAGGAGGACGTGGGGAGGGAGGAGGCGCTGGTGGCCGCTAAGGCGGCAGCAAGCCACAGGACTGTTTGACAAGTTTGCAAAGTTGTTTTTCAACCAGAGAAATTTATTCTTGCATTGTTGATTTTTTTTTTTTTTTTTTTTTTTTTTTTTTTTTTTTTGGTGTGGTTGTTGGCAGGTACAAGACAGCTCATAGAAGGAGAAATTTAAAAAAAAAAAAAAAAAAAAAAAAAAAGCTCTGGGCAGCAGGCAGCCAATCAAAACGCCAGAGCCTGTAATGAGGGCGATTGATGGCTGTTTGGCTTTTACTGCAGGGTAATGAACTAGAATCCAGTCTGAGGAGGGGGGAAAATATGAATATTCATGAGACTGTGCTCCTGCCTTTGATGATTAAAGAAATTTTTAATATTCAAATAAGCGCTTGCCAAGTGATTAACAAAGAACAAGCACGCAGAAATATGGAAATGGGAACCGGGAAAGATTTGAGAGGCGAACATACTGTGTGGAAAGGCAGCCCCAAATTTCATGAACAAGATAGGCAGATAACCCAGTTCACACGCAGGCAAATAAAAACATTTCTTTCTGATCACTTAAATATTTTGCCAGCTACTTTGTCTTAAAGATGATAAAAATGCTGTGTATTAAGGGGGGAGGGAGAAATAACACGAAGGCAAATACACTGCTCATATTTAAGAATCATTATCCCGATGCTAGCCCGCCTCCTCCCACCTCGAAGGGAAATTAGGATTCTTTTTCCGGTTTGCTAGAGAGAGAAGATGGAGGTGAAACCGGCTCAGTCGTAACCCATGCCGAGATGCAGGTCTGCCTACTTCGGTACCGTGTTCTGGGGGTTCAGCCTGGAGTGGCACTGCCATGACATAACTTGTGGTCATTCATCACCCCTAGCCAGGTCCAGAGGCCCAGAGACTAGGGTGGGTAGTGAAGTCTAGAGAGCTGTGTGTAACCACTGGTGTCCACAATCTGGAGATCTCCAGGCCTCCTCAGACTCAGACCCTGCTCTAAGCACAGAAAGAAAGTCGGAGTCAGGAAAGCCCAGGCTCGTCTTGAGGGGTTGAAAGGACTCAGACCTTCAGCACAGGCCAGGCCTGGGCATTTTTAGGTCCGAAAATAGGATGTCCCTAGCCATCACTAAGGGGAAGTGCCTCCACAGATCCTGCAGCCTCCATTAGCTGTCTGTTAAGGCCTCGAGCTCATATTGTAACAGCTCCACCATGGGTTCACACTGAAGCACATAATAACAGTATTAGCTGGTAAAATGATCCCACAGTTAAAATACATCTAATTAGCAGCCGATGACATCCATTTTGGCAATTTCCTATTCGAAAGAAGTGGAGTGCCACCTTAAATGAGACAGGCCCGGGGGTCTCACCCGACAGGACCCGACCTTCCCATCACTTATGTCTCTCTCCCTCTCTTTTTTTTTTTTTGGTGGGAGGGAGAGGGGTGGTGGGTGGAGGAGAAGCCCAGACAGCACGAATAGAGAACAATTCTAAGGAACTTTCTTTGTTGCTCAGTTTCAGACCTACACAAGTCTGGGGGTGGGGGCACTCAAAAAAGTAAATTTCTCTGCTCCATAGGTAGGATTATCCCAAGATGTAGGAATCAGCAAAAGACTGGAACTTGGTTTCATTTCATGGTAATATATATATATATATATTATATATATATAATTAATATATATAATATATATATTAATATATTGTTATATATATTATATACATATTAATATATATATAATCATCATCATCATCCTCAGACACAGAAGGAACAGTCAATCCCATGAACACCCACAACTCCAGGACAGGTCTCCAAGACAGGAGCAGAGGGTAAGTGGGTGTGTGCACCACCCAGTTCACTGCCCCACAGCAAGTGGGGGACCTAGAAATCCTACACAGGAAGCCAGGGGTCCCCAAGTCCTAGCTCTCACCTCCAGATTCTCATTCTAAGTCAAACACTACTGTTTTGTCTGAGTGCCAAGTGGCTGTCCCGGGTCTCCAGTCCCTCACTATCAGAGATTTGGTGTGGGGATGAATGTGGAAGTGTCCTTTGGAAGGACAACAAAAAGTAAGTGAAGCCTCACAGGAGTTTGCACAGCTGTGTTTACAGAGGTCCTTCAGGGTCATCACATGGAAGACATAAAAACACAGTTCAAACCCATGTTCAGCCTCTACAGACTGAAGGACAGAAACCTTATAGGTGGCTGGAAAGGGTGGGAACTTGGATGCAAGTGAAAGAGCCCCACGAACTTCACCAACAGTCAGCCCAGCGGGACTCGCAGAGGGCCACTGCCAGTGCTGGGCAGCAGGTCGTGGCCTCCAGGAGCATACAACTGCTCAACTCTGGGCTTGAGGCCACCTCTCCCTCCACTTCCCAAATGACCACCTGAGACACCGCCACACCGGCAGCCCTGGGCGGACACCTGGATGTCTTCTGGCACCTGCCATGAGAAGATCTGGCCACCCAAGAGCGGCAAGAAGCAGGTCTCTTGGACAGGAAGCCAGGTGGCCTCCTCTGAGCTCCTCCCTCCTCCAGCACTGCTGAAATCTGTCGCAGTGAATCACCACTTAAACTATTTTCACTTCCCAACATGCTGCCCAGTTAGTGCATCCCAGAAAGGAGACAGGAGAGGCAAAGACAGATCATGCCCCTCAGAACAATACCAAAACCTGTTTTCCTCCTTCCTCCGGGGTTTGGAAAGGGAGCCGTCCGCCTGGGCAGCTGCATCTTGCAATTAGAAGCAGGCGAGCAGCCACGCCCCTTTCCCGGGTCCAGAAGCACCTGCTTCAATGACTGCCAACCCCAATTTCCTCAAGATGCAAGCTGCTGAAATCCTCTGAGGCAGCAGATCCCCTTTCTGCACCCTAAGCCAAGAAATGGTGAGGTCGTATGGCCATGGCCCTTCCAAAAGCCCCCCCCCCAAGGGACAGAGCAGAGGAAATTCCAGGTGTTGCTGGGGAGGACGGGTGCTCCCGCATCATCTATGCAGAACCACTCAGGGTAAGGCAGAGGAAGTGACCAGCTATTTGGGGCTCACCTTCCAACCCCCAAACAGGAACCTGCAGGGAGGAATCTTGCAGCTTGGATTCTCTCCTGGGGAACACCCTGCAGCTCTCTGAACCGCTGGAATGCAAATAAACTATAGCCATGCTGAGGCCTGTGCATTACTTCTTCGGGAAGCACACAGAAGAAAGAACAGGACTGCTCTGGGGTGACCCTGGCAGGCAGGGTCCACCAATCCAGGGCCTGTGATCCTGGAAGTGGTAAGCCTGGGGACAACATAAGGTGAGGCCATGTGTTTGAGGAGTTAAAAAATGTGCGCATGCACAGCTATAATATACAGAGAGATTACACATACACATGCACACACACACAAACACATCTACATCAGCAACATGGACATGTGGAAATATCTGCATGCATCGCCTGAAGTCAGTCTGGAGGGGCCAAAGACAAAACTGGGGTGGATAGATTCTCTGAATCTACCCAGTACCTAGCAGAGGAATTTCCCCTTCTTCCCCTGATTTAGGCCTTCTGGTCAGAAGCTGGGCGGCTGCTTCATTCAACCTTTATTTAACAGCTCCTGCCCTCAGATAAAACTCATCCGAGAGCCTTCATGAATTTTACCTCCAGCTGTGTCCGGAGCAACCACCGGTGTGCCACATGTATTTGCAAGAAGCATGCCTGGGCGAAGAGCACAATCTACAAACTGAACGTAAACGAGTAAACGCTGGCTACATTCTAAGCATGAAGGATTTGGGACTTGAGATCAGAACCCCATACCCCTTTCTCAAATGGAGCTTAGAGACCAGACTCCAGACAAGCTTGCCAGGCATCTCTCAGATGTGTCCCCACGTTTCCCTTATTTAGAGCTGGAGGAAAAATCCACAGTGAAGACAGAAGTCACATGTCACACGAGGGAAATAAACCAGGAAATGAATCTTCAGATTCCATGCCAACAATGAGTTTTCATCTAAGGACACCTTTCGCTTTCCCGCCAGTAGCCACTGTGCCTGATGGGAATAACCTGGAAACACGAGCCCGGCTCTGCTCAAAATCTGGTCCTTCATAAAACAGGTCTTAAAACAGTGTGCTCCGGAAGTCATTGTGGTTCCAAGGTCCCACAAACTCTGACACTGGCTTTTGCTCAAGTACCACCACGAAGAAGGCAAGAGAATAAATAGAAGGGGGAAGGAAGTCGGGACTGCGAGAATCCCGGGGAATTAAGAATGAAAATATCGCAGTACAGCCAATAAAAATAACATAAAGGAAACAGAGTGCCCAACAAGGACGCTGCTGAGTGACCTGGGCAGCCAGGACAGAGGACTGAGGGCGCAGGTGCAGATGCAGTCGTGGGCTTTAGGAATGCATAAAATCCTACCTGAGCAGGAAGGGGCTTGGCAACCATGGGGCCAGCGGGGTTTCTTGTTTTAGATAGAATAGAAATGAACTTGGTTAATAGAAAGTTGGAAGAAAGAAAGAAAAAAATGGAACTGAAATTGTAAACATAAGGATGCTGCTAGTCTAAATGCACATTTTGTCTTTACTTGCATTTACCAGTCAGAAGCAATTGATCTCCACTATTGTAATAAAAATAATCTAGCTCTCCCCGGAATTTTGTTAATGATTGAGCCTTTTTTCCCCCCCATTTCATTTCTTTTTACCTTTTCCTAATGGACACGTAGAATACTGAGGCCCGACGCTCTGCATCACGTAAGAACAAAATCTTTCTATGGCCTCTTTCTGTTTCTAAGCCAAGTCTGAAATGTCACTGACTAAAAAATTGTACAGGCCTGTAATTACTTTCAACCAAGTAGTTCCTTTAACTGAGTTTTCTGTATGTAGATGGCATTTAATATACATATTATGAGCCTTCTTTTCAGCACGGTAGCATTTGACGGCAAAAAATCACGAATTTCTTTCTCAGGGCGCAGCCTGACAGCCGCCCCTTCTTACTTATTTTTTGACGTGAAATCCATTTTCATCTTCTAACACACCAGAGGTGACGTGCAGTGTGTGCACAACAAAATTTGTAAAAATTAACACTTCGCGGGATTAATTTAATAAAGATTGTTAGCACATTAACACTGGTAACATTGCTCCTTACGATTCAATCTAGCCCGGCTCGCCACGCGGCTGTAACAGGGGTTTACGTTCTGCTGAGGTTTATACCGCTATTTAATGTAATTAAAGAAACCGGCAGCGCCGTCCTCAATGGAAATATCATTTCTATTGCAGAGTATTCCCCTTAGAAATTGGGGGAAATCATGGCCCGCTGACTTTGATTTTGTTGTATTTTTTTTCCTTGGCTGTCTTTGAAACCAAGCTGAGGAGCTGGACCTCAGACAGAAGCCTGCACAGCTCACCTCCCTCCAGGAGTCCCAGTGTTTACTTGGCATTTACTTGTTTTTGAAATTCTTTTTAATTTTTTTTTTTTAAATCTGCAAGTCTATATTTGGCTGTAATTACCCAGGAAGTCCTCTGGCCGGCCAACAGCATCCCACCATGAAAACGACTTCTCAATGTTCCCCCCCGTAAATGTCGTGGAAGGAGCTCAGAGGAAGGGGGGTCACCGTCGCTGATCTTATGCACAAACAGTGACAGAGCAGCCAGGATCCCCACAAGCTCCCATCCCAGATCAGGGCGAGATTCTCAACTGCAACCTCAGAGGAAGAACGCAGCGAGTCCTGCTCAGAACCCCCTCAGAAACTAGGCAGACACAAAACCAAACAGGAAAAAAAAAAGAATCCTTGCATAACATCACCAAAATGGCACAGAAAATGAAGTCCTGGGGCTGAAATGAAGGAAACCTGACTCAGCTCTCCAGGCCCAGAGCAGCCTCTCCGCCTCCAGCGGCCAAGTACACACAGAACCGAGACCTTTCTTCTCTCACCCTGCTCTCTACAAGCCCCTGAGCGGCAGGGGTGACTAGGTAGCTTTCTTCCCCCTCCCCTAAGGGCTTTTTAATACCCTTATTCTACATCCTAATTTCTTTGGAGAAAAAAAAAATCAGTGTCACTAAAAAAACGTCACTCTGTTTTGCAAAATCCAGCAGCTTCCTTGGCAGCAAGAAAGGCTGGCTGGCATTATCCCCTCATTTGACAAAACTACTATTTCTGGGCATGTGCTCAAAAACAGGTAGGAAGCAAATGCTGAGAAATAAGGAAGTAGAAACGGCCAACAGATTTTTCACTACCGAGAACGCCAAGCGTAAACATGATTTATTTAGCTGTGTTTAACGTGCCTGTCCCCCACTCAGCTACAAGCCCACTTGGGTTTAAGGGAAGGATGGGTGGGAGAGGACAGGATGGGGGGAGTAGGGAGGACAAGCGGGAGCAAAGAGGCGGCAGCGCTGTGGGGAGACTTCCTGAAAGGTTCAAATCAGAGTTTTGGGAGACCAAGAATCTTCTACCCCGAAATATATGCAAGTGTCAAAGGAAGGCAGGCGGTAGGATTCTGCTGGTTAATTAACGAGCTGCCACTAACAAAAGCTGGAAGAACCCGTTCACACAAACAACATCACCAGGCGTCCGGATCTCCTCGCCAGCCTCCCTACCTTTCTGCACATCGTGTGGGCCAGATGGAGGCCGGGGAGGCTCCTGGGATTAGGGGGTTATGAGCTTCCCAGTCCAGCCACAGGGAGACGGGAACATCACTGCCTCCCTCGGCCACCCTTGCATGCCCACGTGGAATTTACTCAAATCTGTATTCAATTAAGAAGCACCAGACACGTCCTGGCCACAAGCCTGCAACAACAGATTCGGGGTGGGGGCTGCCCCCACCCACCCCACTTGGGCTCAGATGCCCAAACAAGGGCTCCATCCAGGACCCCATGGGGAAGGGAGAGTTCACGCTCTCCCACCCCCACCCCGAAACCCAAGCCCAAGGTCTGGACCCTGCTGGGGTGAACAGGCCAAATGTGTAAAGACAGCATCTGTATTCCTAAAGAGCAAGACTAACCCAGAGGTTTGGGGCCTTGCCAGAGGTTACCCTTGTTAAAAATCTAATTCAGGTCACCCAGGATTGCTGGGAAAAGAAACTAAGCCTCTTCGAAAGGAAAACTACAAAAAGTAAAATGAAGCCCCCATAGGCCACTGGAGGCCTCCATTTCCCTAGTGAAGGTACCACTTCATGGAACCAGCTGTGTACTCCGTGGATATAAATGCCAATTTCTGTTAGCTCGGAGAGGCGGCAGCAAAAAGAAAACAAGAATTTCCTCCCCAGTTTGCATGACATTCCTTCCTCACCTGCACCTAGCATGACTGTGCACTTAAAGGCTGCCTGCTGTATGCACTTCTCCCCACCCAAGTCTCTATTGCCCCTGTGCTGCTATCTTGCTTCCAGGGCCAAAACCCAAATATTGGGAAAAACATCTACTGGTGGGGGGTATCCTGGTCAAGGACAACAGCAACAGATTAGGAGTCTGAATCACATGACAGTCCTCAGGGGGAATAGGGAGCTGGGGAGAGAAAGTGGGGAGGTTCTCTAAAATGAAGGGGGACGGGAAGGAGTGTTTCCCATTGGTATTAGGTTACTAAATTGAAAATCTAAGTCCTCCTCCCTGGTCCTCCTCCCCAGCCCCTAAAGCTTCTTCCTTGCATTAAAAATGACACCCTATACAAGCAGCTATGTGACTCCTTTCCCCTCTGCAAATTAGTCACCCCGCCCCCACAGACTGAACAATAACAGTCTCTACTTTTATGATGTCTTCGAAATCAGCAACTGCTTAACTCCACAGACCGGTTTGTGTTCATATCTGGACGGTGACAGGAAAGCAAACAACTTGCTCGTCCCCATTTTATGGACGAAGACACTAACACAGGAACTGGTTCGCCCTGGGCTGTTTGGGAAGTAAACACCTGTGGGGCTGTGCAAGGCTACCCGCCGGTCTCCACTCTGGTGCTTTCACCTTAGGATGGGTCCAGCCACAGCAAACATTTATCAGACGCCTAACCGGGACTCAGGTGCCACCACGAGAAGCCCTGCGGCAAGGGGGGCTCCTCCCAGCACTGCAGCTCCCAGTTCCACCAGTGCAATTTCAGCTGGATCCAGTTGACAAAATCCCCCATTGCCAAGCAAAGCCCTCTGCCACACACTGCTGCTGAACAACACCAGGCAAACCCACCTGTGCCTGCAGACCCAGGCTAGGGCTGAGCCACGCGAAGCAAAATGTGCACCCCCCACGGAAGGCGAGCACCCTGAACTCTGAATGAGAACCTTCGGTCACTGCCAAAGTCTTAACCCAAACCTAAAATGAGAGATCATGCCTGATTTTTGTCACTGTTGGGTCGTCGAAATAAGGAAAACAGATGATAAATTGGCCTCCTCCCCAGGTAATAGCCATTAAGTCGACCAACAGGATACCTGTCTTTCAAGCAAAACATGAACAATTACCCACACACACACACACACCTGGTCTCCAAAAATCCAGAAATGTGCATCTCTCCAAATGAACTGCAGAGACCTAGGATGAGGCCCCCTCAAACACACACACAATTAGTGTTTCATCTTTCCTTCTGTAAAGGAATCCGGTAACATAAATATTAATCAAACACGAGAATCTGCCTTTTCGTCTTGGCCCATTATGAGTGCTGGATTGTGATCTTTACCCGTATTTACAGATATTCAAAGGCAGATTCTATCTTGTTGGAACTGTTATAAATGGACGTCTGAGAAATCAACGAGCAAGTTCAGGCAGATATGAAAACCTTCCTGTCCAGGACTGGCAGCAGCTTTGGGTTGCCAAGTGTTGAATTGGTTCCTTCTCCTCAGGCCTTTCAACAAATAAATTGACAAATACCTCTGACTCCTCCACCAGAGGAGCCTGCTGCTCAAAGTTTGGATTAGCTAAATTGGGGATTTTTTCTAAATACTCAAAATGCCAGGAAGACACTATTTACCCAGTACCTGGAGAGCACAGAGGGTGCAATATACACTGTTCATGACCCAAATCCTAAATATTTATGTATAGACCTATTCTTAAAACTTCCTTGCCTGTTATAGCGGATGTGTTCTGTCTGGTTCAGACTTATTTCTGAATAATGGAGAATAGAGATGTGGATCCAATCCTGGGCTGGAAAAGCTGTCACAGGGAAGGCAAACTTTTCATCTTCCATAGGCAAACAGCATACATTTTTTTTTTTTTTTCCTGGAATAATAGCTTTGGGAAAATGAGCATTTTCTTGAGTTTTTCCTTTAGAGGTCCACCAGAGATCCAACCGTTGCTGTTGCTGATCTTTAAGGGCCTGTAGGTGCTTCCAACCATCAGAGGCCAATTTTTAAGAAGAAAAAATAAAGGCAGGCTCCCGGCAAGGTGACCATTTCCATCCAGATTCTTTTTTTTTTTTTTTTCCTTGGGGGGGTAGTGATAAGAGAGTCAGGGCAGAGAAGGACTAACATTAATTCCCTGTAATTCCAGGAGGCTTTGTGTCCCATTCCAGTGGGGGGTTCCATTCCCACACAAGCGGGAAAACACTTCTGTCCCTCTGTGTTTTTAAGTCGCAGCCTCAGGATTTCCCTCTTTAAAAAAAAAAAAAAAAAAAAGGCTCTATTTTCCAATGCGGGGGGAGGGGAGAGGTTCCAAAGAAAACCACTTTGAGAAGGCCGGTTTCCCCCGCATGATCACAACCCGCACTAGGAAACTCTGAGGCTCCTTCCTTCTGGGCCTCACCTGCATCTGGACCCCGCCGGCTGAAGGCCGCGCGACCCTTCCGGGAGATGGCGGCGGGCAGAGAGGGGGTCCCGGGACGCCCCCGGGATCCGGGACAAATGCCACCGAGGAGAGGAGGCCCGCCCCTCGCGCCCGGTGGTTTCGGGGAGGGAGCCAATGGCAGTTTCCAGGGGTCCAGAAAAGCAATTCGCCACGCCGGGCAAGGTCACCCTCCTGGGCGCGCGCCCGGGGGGCAAGCAGGGAGCGACTGGTGGAGGAGGGGCGGCCCGCGCGCACAAAGGGGCCCTGGGCCGGCGGGCTCCCCGCCCTTGACCTTGGGTCTCCGCCTCCATCCATCTCCTCCGGCAGCCCAAGAAGGGGGCTGGCCCCGGGCCAGGGGCGTGCTCGCCGGGCTGCGGCTGGGCGGGGGCCGCCGGGGGAAAGGGGCACGGAAAGCAGACTCCAGGTCTGCAGAGCGCCGCGAGGAAACCTGTATTCCGGTTCCAGCGGGAGCGGGTCCCGAGGCGGCTGGGATCACTGCACGCCCCAGCCCCCAAAACAAAAGTTGTACAGAAGCACGAAGGGTGCCCCCTCCCCAGGGTTAGCCCTTCGACTCGCCCACCACACGCCTTCCTCGGACCCGGGCCGAGAGGGGGAGGGGAGCTGTCAGAGGAGGAAGAAAGGAGCGCGCCTTCCCGGCAAGGCCAGACGCTGGCAGGGTTCGCTGCGCCTCCGCCCGCCCCTCGCCGCCCCGCTTGGGCAGCTGGCCCATTAAGCCCCCGAATTATGCATGGGTCTGGAGCCCCCCAGCCCTCCCGCCCGGGAAGGCACAATCAACGTGCGCGGCGGGACCCAGGCGGGGAGAGCGGGAAGGAGGTGGCCTATGGGCGTACAGCCGCGCGCCCTGGGCGCAGGCTAGAGAGGCCAGGGGCCGGGAGGGGACCAGGCGCGCCCCAAGGCACGGGAGTTCCCCGGTGAAACGCGGGCCAGTCGGAGGAGCAACACCACCGCAGAGAACGCCCCTAGCACAATCTCGAAGTTGCCCAAGTGTCCGCACGGCGCGGTCCGGGAGGTGCGGGCCAGTCCGGCGCTCCCGCCAGGGCTCAGCCACCCGCCGGCCGGAAGACCATTGTGTGCTCAGGCTGGACGATAAAGGGGTGCTAATGGACCCCAACCTCGCAGCCTCTGGAAGGGCGGGGCTAACGTCCCACGCCGGGAAGGCAGGACCTGCCCCGGCCCCTCTCGCGGGTGGCGGCTGTGGGTATTGTTGTGGGAGCGCAAGGGTCCAGGAGAGAGAAGGGGGCGCTGGAGGCGGGGGCGACAAGTCTTGCAAGTTGCGATCGTCGGGGGACATGGGAAATTACATTGGTGGCGCCTGGTTTCATGGGAGCGGGAGCAAAGATTCGGTCGCAGGGTTGGGAGAATTTTGATGACCTCCCCGCCACCGCCACCACTCCCCCACAAGCACCCCAGCCGCCGAGCGCTCCGCAGTCTCGTCCCGCCTCCCCTCCACACGCCGCTTTCTGCGTTCCAGACCGCTTCGCTGCGGTCCGCATGCCCCGACACCGGAGTGTGGGCTTCTTTTGCGACCTCAAGACTTGTCTGTTTATGGAAATGACTTCTCTCTCGTTCCTTGTCTCCCCAAAGCAAAGGCCAGGTCAGGAAAATTACATCCTTCTTTTTCCCAGCGAATAAAGTCGCCTCGTTTGCAGGGAAAGTTTTACAAGCCAATGATGCAGGGCGAAGACCGCACTGTTTAGGTTTCTTAATTGGCTAGCTTTGAACTCGTGGTGGAGGGGAAGAACCCGCCCAGACGCCCAGGGAGAACTTGAGTTATGAGGGTCTACCACCCCAACGTTTTTAGGTTGCTGGGGGTGGGTAGGGGCCATTGAAGGCTTGTTCTACTTCCTCCTTCAGGGAGAAGAATCCAGACCCTTGGTGTCACACTGAGTCCGAGACAGGCAGTCCCTGGCCCCTGCCCCAGAGGACCCCTGACCCCCCGGGAGGCTGCACTCTCCGGAAGGCGTCCTCTCTCATGACTTTGGCTTCTGAAGTCAGCAGGGGGTTGCATTCTCTGGCTGCTGTGTGGGATTGGACTGTTGTCCATTTGTGCTCCATCACTTGGGGCACAATCCAGGCCCTGCGGCTACCAGCTTGCAGGACTCTGTACCTTTGGGGTCATCTTGAGTGGGTGCTGACCCACACACCTGAATGCCTGCACCCTCAAGGCTGTGTTCCCAATGAGAAAGGCTGATGGTCTAGAATCCATGGAAGCTGCCTGTTCCCCCCGGGGCAAGAGCCCTGATCAAACACCCTTTGCATGGAGGAGAGGGCTGTCCTGAGATGGTGCCTCTCAAGAGCTGCCATCTCTCTACACCAGGAGTGCTATCTTTCCACCCAAGAGTGCCTAGAACCCAGTTTCCATGTCGTCCATGTAGTCACAGGCAAAAGCTTTCCCAGATCTGTGGCTCCCCACCTGGTCCCACCACCCTCTTTCCCAGCCCCTCTGCACATCCTTCCACCCTCAGCAGGGACTCCTCCTTTCTGAGCACCCAGGGACCTCCAGACCAGACCAGACCAGCAGAGCAGCAGCAGGGCTCTAAGGAAACCCACTTGAAAATAAAAGAAGCCTCCAGCAGTCTGCCTTCTGCAGCCTGGCCTCTGGGGTCCGTCCACTGCCCCAGCTCAGCCTGCCTCTGGAGTTCCTACTCCCTGCCCTCCCACAGGTCACCAGCCAGGCCTAGCAGCGTCTGGTCAGGGTAGGTCCAGGTTTTGTGGAGCCTGAGGTTTATACAATTCAGGGGACCCTTTTCCCCAAAACTAAAACAAAACCAAACCACACAGCTACAGCATTAGAGACAGGCCTGGGCCCTGGAGGGGCCTGGAGCTAAACCCAACCTCCTGAGAGTACAGAATCCTCCCAGGTGATCAGCCACATGGGGCAGAAGGACCCTGCTGAATCTTTCTTCAAATAGTTTTCACTGCCAGCCATAATCTTCAGAGAAAACTTATTTCCTGCACCCCACATGTGAAAACCAAGTTAAGTCGGGGCTGCTGGATGGGAGGGGATTTAGGTGGGAAATTGTGGTCTCCCACCCCCGCCCCCCAGCCTGGCTCTGGTAGCTGTTGGAAGCCCCTGGTGGGTCCTTCGCACATTTCAGCTCAGGAGCTCAGGCCCAGATGGGGAAAGGGCCCACCCAAGGCCACATGGCATGTCAGTCACAGGATAAGGCCTCAGGCCAGAGTCCACCATGCCTACCCCTCCCCATAATGCAACAGACCACCTGCCTGTTGCTACCCAAGCTAGTGAGGGGCAGCTCCTCACAAGATGCACAGTCAGCAGTCCACACAGAGTCCACAGACAGGGTGCCACTGTCCTGTTCTCTCACCCCCTCTGGGCCCCATGGCCCGTGATGAAGATCCATCCTTAGAAGACTGAACATCATCCCTCCTCGCCCAGCTCAGAGCAAAAGGGACCTGCACTAGTCACGTTAGAAGACCGCAGGATCCCTGGGGGCCTGGGCTGCTGGGAGATGATGATGGCCCAGCAAAGACCCAGTGTCTCCCTGGGAAGCCAGGAGCCTGGTTCTGGGCACCATGGAGCCAGCAACTCTCGGGTTGGCCATGACGGCACTTGGCCACCCTTGAACTCAGTTGCCTCCTTTACAAAATGAAAGCAACTTCTGATTCACCACCTTCGTAGGGCAGATGGGAACGCAGGATGAAATGTGACTGTGGGCAGCCTCAGGTGGCTACGGAGAAGAGCCCACTGCTGGAGTTGACACCCTGGGCCCTAACTCACCACTGTGTGACCTTGAGCAAAATAACTTAACATCTCTGGGCTTTGGTTTCCTCTTCAGTGAAGCGGGGTTCATATTAGCACCTACCTCATGAGGTTGTAGGGAGGATTAAATCAGTTGTTCTTTGCAAAGAGCTTTGACGGGCACACACTAAGCTCCAAAAATCTGAGTATGAAAAACTGCATCTCTTTGTTTCCCCAGTGAAAAGGTGACCGCAAGGGCACAAAGGTGACAGCCAGGCTGACTGTTTTTACAGATCACCAACAGAAAGCCCACTCCCAACAGATTCTAAAGCTGGTAGCCATGCGCTGGTCAGGCGTGAACATTAGCAAAAACAAACTGTCAAGTGCCTAATAAAAAATTTAAGTCAACTGCTAACTATTTATTGTCAAATAAAAAACCCTAACAATAATAATAACTGAGGCTGAATGTTGGTTAAGCTCTCCCCTCGGGAGCCAGCTCTCTTTCTCGCTCACTCTCTTCTCTCACCCGCCTTCCTCTCTCCTGACCCGCTGCTGGGAGTGTGGACCCACCTGTGTGAACTGGCAAGTCAGGTCTCAAAAAGGGAAAAACACCACCCTTCTGGCTGACCTGTATTTTTGTCCTTTTTTATTGAAATCCAAAAAAAAATTTTTGCCCACTACAACTCAGTGCTAAAATCAGTGATGTCCCTGCTGCTGTCCTCTGCTCTGCCTTGTGGTTTGTGGGTAGCCTCTGACCCCTGGCCCCACCTCGTGGGAGGCCAGCAGGATAGGCATTGCCTGCCGCTTACAGGTGAAGACCCGGGAACTCCGCCCCATGGGGATGGCCTGCCTCAAGCCCCCAGGCTCGGGAAGGATGGGAGAGTGACTGCAAGATGCTCCCAGCTCAGACCAGGAGGCCAGAACCTCCCTTTGGATCCCTCCAGTGGTTCTTTATTATTAAAAATAGTTAAAAACCAGCAGGGACCTATTGTATGTCCACATTGTCTAAATCAGACCTTCTGTGGAGCCTGCAGATAAGAAAGCACCTTCTGGCCTGCTAGGTGCTCAGCTTTGGGGAGGCGAATGATTAAGGCAGTCACACAAGTGAGTCGCTGGCAAACCCCGAATTCCACAAAATAAAACAGTTCGTATTTATGGGGGGTGCCGTGCAACAGCGAGGAGAGAATAAAACACATTTGCATGTATGAAAAAATCCGGCCGGGCCCGCACGAATTAATATTTTATTGCTTTCTTTGCTGCCACCTGCCTCTCCAAAACCTTCACCAAACAGGAAAGTAGATCAGGATGCCGTGGACTCGGGCGTGGTTTCCAGGGGCCCGAGGACTCACGGCTCTATCCACAAAGGTCATGTCTGCGATGGCTGCAAGGGCATCCCCAGATGGGGTCCAGGACCACTGGCTCTACCAAACAGGCAGGCAGAACTCCTTTCCCTAAAAGACTCCCATCCCTGGTCGCCCAAGGCAGACCCTGGTCTGACTCCACTTTGCTCTGTGGCCTTGGGCAAGTCCCTTAACCTCTCAAAGCCCAAATTCAATGTAGGGCTAATCTGTTTCAAGATGGAGAAATTCACTGAGCTAAGCCAGGAAACACGCCTGGCACAGCGAGGAGTACGGGGCAGAAGCCCTGCCTCCTCCTGTCTCCACGACCTGCCTGCCTGAGCGGCGTGGTCAGCCTGAGCACCAGCACCAGCCCCCAGCCTGCGCCCAGGGCCATGTCCCTCAACAGACAGTGCACTGCTCCTCGGTGCAGACAGAACTAATAATTAGCTGTCATGATTCAATAATAAAAAGAGATAATCCATGCCACAACGCACATGGATTTAACTAATCTTAATTTGGAGGGAAAATAACAACTCCAAATAGATCAAATGCAAGTTTTCCAAGACAACCTGTGAGTGGGGTTTATCTCCAGTTTCCAGCACAAGCAAGTTATTTAGTTTCTTCCACTGGCCAAGCTAATAATTTTTCCCATTTATTTTATTCATTTTTTTAAAGTCTGAAGCAAATATTCTCAGAGCAGCATGTAAATCCTGAGGCTCCTCAGCAACCCTTCTCTCCAACACTTCTGGCTTAGCAATGGTCACTGGGACCCGCACTGAAGTCCCTTCTGTAGCTTGCCTGCTGTAAGAACCTCCTGGGCTCCTCCCTGGCCACTCCCAGGTTCCAGAGGAAGACAGACAAAGAGGGCAAGAACTTTACAGCAGGGGGTGCCCGGCACCTCCCAGCCCAGGGGGATCTGCCACCTCCAGTTGCTTGCTGCCTATCTTTACACTTCTCCAGAAAACTCATGTTCAGTTTTGCGGGGGGATTGCAGGGGCAGGAAAAGCAAACCCATGAGTGACAGCCAGTACCCTCCCTGTTGCAGCTTCTTTTGGCTAAGGAAGGGGTGATAACCCCGAAACCTGAATTACCAGTGACCAGGCACCTCCCTCCAGGGCTATTGAAGGGCCATGCTAAGGAAGCATCTGGAAGAAACCACTTAGAAATCCCAGGTAGGTGTGCAAGGTTTGGACTGAGAAAACAAGTCCCCTGAATGCTGCCAAGCAGGGTCCACACTTTCCTCAGCTCAGCTTTCTAGAAGCGTCTTGGTCAGGTGCCTCCGGCTCAACTCCAGGCTGGTCAGGTGTTTCCCATGCCTCAGCTCCTCTAGCCTCTACTTAACACTGTCAAGTAGGTGTGGATGAGGAGACAGGCCAGAAAAGTGAGGTGCCTCACCTGGACCGAAGGACTCAACCCAGGAGACGCCAAGGCCCCATCCCCTCCCCAGGGCAAGTTCAGCATAGAACCATCACTAAGTGACATACTGTGACAAAAGACAGAGGGTAAACGTGACCGTGGTCTATCTCGTTCTGACAGTGTTTCTGAAGGTGAAATCCTCAGACCCAAAGGAAGTTTACCCCAACTCTAATGGGGAGCCCAATTCCAAAGAGACCCTACACAGGTTACTCCTCAAAACATCCCAAAGTGTGTCAGAGCTGGGGACAGCAAAGCACAAGAAGCTCCTGTGTGCACATGCCTATGTCCACGTGCCCCAGGCACAAATACGTCATAAACACCCCAAGCACTGCCGGGCACAGTGGCACGCAACTGTGATCCCAGCAACTCAAGAGGCTGAGGCAGGAAAATCAAAAATGCAAAGCCTGCTTGGCAACTTACTGAGACCCTGCCCCAAAATAATAGTTTTAAAAATAGGTCCAGGAGTTGTAGCTCATTGGTAGACCATCCTTGACTTCAAACCCCAGTAATACACACACACAAAAAAAAACTACCCAATTATCATTAAGCACATGATGCACAGACAAGGAAACTGAGGCTAAGAGGTCAAGTCACATGTCAGAGACTGGCGGGAGCAGGGTGAAGCTCCATAGGGCTGCACAGGGCCTTCGAACCCCAAAAGCCAAGTTCCTTCCTCCTTGCCCCTCCTCAAAGCACCCTCCCAGGTAACTGCTCACTCAGTGACTTCTGCTCTTTGCCAGACCTAAAACCCCTTCCATCTCCCCTCCCAGGGTTCAGGGAGCTCCTGTCTGCCCCTCCACACACGGACCTCTGTGATCCAGAAGAACCTCCTCAGAGGCAGGGAGAAGCCATCAGAAGGGACCTAAGGACCCCCATGACTCACACACGGGCAGTTGTTAGTGGACCTCCAGGCCAAAGGCAGAGCCTCTGACCAACTCCACCCCCTGCCCCCAGGCGGGCCTGGAAACACAGCCAGGGACCTCCGCTGTCCACAGCAGACGGACACTAGAGGTCAGGCCTTGAGCAGCATCACACAAGTCAAGGACAAGACTGCGACCAGCTCACACTGGGCCATGGTCTCCACAAAGACATCCTCTCCCTCTCCTAGGGACTCTCCTCTCAGGAGCCTGGTTGTCCAGGACAGGGAAGGGTCACAGGTGCTCAGAGAATGAATAAATGCATGTCCTCCAGAAATCTCCTCCCTTCACCTTCCTATTTATCATGAGAGAAGGAAGGAGAGAAAGGAGAGAAGCGGTGGGGGAAGGAAAAAGGAATAATAGGACTTTCACACCCATCTCCAGAAGGACCATCCTGAGGAAAGGGTTGATACGGGGTCCACGCTCCATGGAATGACCAACCCAAGTCCACTGTAGTCCTCACCCTGGGGACTGGAGAACAGGAGGGATCCCACATATTTAGGCCAGCCCTCCCATCCATCTCTGGGGTCCCTGCTTCTAGAAGCACCTAGCAGAGAGGAAAGCCTGGGACCTGTCTGGCAAAGCAAAAACCAAGGGCTTCAGCACAGGTGGATCTATGTGGGCACCTTACCTTGGGCTCCGCCACGCTGGGCAGCCAAAGCCAGAGGTAGGGTCCCAAGAATTAACTGCCGCCACTTGCCAGCAACTGGCCAGGGCCAGCGAGGCCATGGGAACAACAGCAGGGCATGAAGCGGCTGGAGGACCCCTTAGAGCCATGGCCTGGAGGCAGGAGACCAAGGGGCCCAGCGAGGCCAGCCATGCCAGAGGCCTGGGCAGCAGCCGTGCGGGTTTCCGGAAGCCCGGGCAGAGAAGCGCCCATGATTCCTAGTTCCCCTCTTAAAATATAAAGACTCAATTATCTTTGAGCAGCTTGCTTTACACATGAATTGACACATTTATTTTACAATAAATAACTGAAAGTTATCTGTGTTTCCTTTACTGTTAATCTACACAGAGAAATAATAAACAGGGCTTGTCTTCAAAAACTGCAACGACTGCAGTCCTCAGAATTCAATTAAGCTAAAATAATTAATGCTCCTACCATATTAAATTACTTTACACATTTGAGCCACTGAAGTTTTATTCTTTAATCTTTCCTTTTTATTAAATAAAAAAAAAAAAAAAAGAAAGAAACGAAAAGAAAAGTTGGTACCAAAGTAGGGAGGGAAATGGGAAAAACGGGACTAGAAAGGCCTGCGTCAGGCCGTTAGGATGGGATGGTCGTCGGCAGCTGACACAGCGTGTAGACGGTGGCGTGTCTTTGATTAAAATAACATTTTAAATGCTTTGAACAAACATATCTCTCTAGACTTCTGAGGGATTATTTTACATATTTCTTCTAAAACGAAGAAATCTATTCGTCCTGTCGCCGAACAGAAAGGCCAAGAATATCTTTCGTCACACATAAAATAAAAATACTGTAGCCGGCTACAGTCTTACTACCCGAAAAGGGAAAATATGGGGTGCAGGAGGGGCCCAGGATGAGGGCAAAGCTGCCTCGGAGATTAGCCTTTCCCGGCATGAAATCACATGGAGTCACTTTCTTCAACAAACCTCACCATGGGGACCCTAACCTCTCCTTGGAAACACCTTCGATGGGACACGAGAATTCAGGTGTTTGGGGTAAAAGCTGCAGATCTGTGCATTGAGAAATAAATGGGGGCCTCAGTAGAGGCCACCCCTGAAGTCTGTGTACCCCGACAGCAGGTATTTATCCACTGCTGGAAACTGTCCCTTGAGTGGCAGACACACAGCCAAGAGACCCAGCACCTCTCTCTCCTCATGTCTTGGTCCCAACATCGAAGTATCACCCCTTGCATCTGGGAAGGAGCATATGATCTCTTTGGTGGGCTAGAGCACCCACCAAAAGGCAAGGTGCAGAGTGCAGGCTGGTTCCCAGGGTCTCCCACTGCCCAGCATGTGCCAGCAGGAACCCACAAACCACCTCGTTGACCCCATTGTACAGGTGGGCAGAGTGAGGCCCCAAGTCACAAAGCTGCCACGTGCTGGAGATGGGCTGGCTGAATTACCCAACACCTCCTAGGTGATAGGAGGTCCCTGCCACACCCATCTCCCTCACCTCCAGTCCCTCCAGTCCCTGTTCAGCCTCCATGACCACAACGCCTTGGGGACCCAGTCACACAGTTGCCCAGCAAGCCACCTACTAGCATGCTGCAGAGCCAGAGGGGCCCCTGGGAGAAGAGCTGCTCTGGAAACGCCTTTACGGGGCTCCGCGCATTGATCCCTCATTCCAGGTCCGCAGGGGATATCATGCCTTGTTGGCAGATGGGGAAACTGAGGCTTGGGCTCATGAATTAGCCAGCCCGCAGTCAAGCAGCAGGATCCCACCTCTCATCTGCCTGAACTCTGATGCCTGTCCCCCTCTAGGACAAGCTGTCACTTTCAGGGAACAGAGCCAGGCCAGGGGCCCCTGTTTCCCGCACACCCCCTGGGCTCAGAAGTATAAACCAGAAGCAACAGCCTGGTTTGCACGCAGAGCAGCGACTCCCGGGGGAGACCAGCAAGCCATGGTGTGGCCAGGATGGGCACACCTTGCTGGAGGATGCAGGCAAAGCCCCACACCTGTTCTGCAGGTGGTGAGTCCAGCTGTCCAGGTTAGCCAGGTGGCATGTCCAACCTCCCCCAGGGGCACAGACCCACCCACCCCTAGGGTCAGGCAACGTGAGAAGCAGCCTCAGGGGTGGGGAGATGGGTGCCCCCACTCATGGGAACCTGCCAGGCACTGCCACACACACTGTCTCCTCGACCCTCACGAGGACCCTCAGACACTAGGCTTCCTTAGCCCCACTTCACAGCAGGGGAGGCTGCTGTGTCCAAGTTGTGAAGAACAGACTCCAACCCACAACTGTCCAGTTCCAAAGCCAGGGACTGAGCCCAGACCACCAGCAGAGAGCGGGCCACGCAGACTTCCAAACTTCCCTTCTGTGTTCCTGGCCATCTCTCCATCAGGCCCCCTCACCAAAAGCAAAGCGCCCAGCACGGGCCAGAAGGGCTTCCCTGAGCCTCAGGCTTGTCTCCTCCAGAGGGTCACCTGGATGGTGGGCCCTCAGAAAGGGGAGCCCCAGAGGCCATCCTGGAGGCCCCCCGGGGCTCCCCAGCACCAGCTCTCTCAGACCGAGGGCATGGGACCTAGGAGGTGGCCTGGCAGTGGCCAGGTAAGCGCCTCGTTCCATACCTGCAATGTTCTCCTGCTTGGGGCAGATGCCTTTCGTGGGCGAGAGCAGGTGGTCGTCTTCATCAGGGGTGACCTGGATCCCGATCTCTACCGGCTCCGACACTTTCCTGAGCTCGGAGCGCGAGGGAGGCGGGCTGCCCTTGTCCAGGCCTTTGTCATAGCAGGCACCCAGGCTACCGCCACACTGCTTCTTCTTGTGCTCTATAAAAACCAGGATGTCCCCCAGGGGGAAGTTCATCTGACACTGGCCACAGGTGAGCAGGTCAGGGTCGGGGCCACCCACCATCAGCCCCAGGCCGCTCGGCTCCTCTATCTCCAGACCCTCATCTTCCTCGAGGATGGCGGCCTCCACGTGGTCAGCCTCTGCTGGAGACAGAAGAGAGACAGGGGAGGGGCAGAGAAGACAGAGATGGGCTTAGGCGATCACAGGCACCCGGCGCTCCTTCCCCACCTTCCCCACCAAGAAGCAGGCACCCTCTGCTGCTGGCTGCTGGGCCTCACCACGCCCTCCCCAGGACAGGGGGTCACCATCCCCCCCGCCGGGAGAGACACCAGGGCTCCCAGAGATCATCACGTCGGTGGTGCTGGTTTTACGGCTTCCTAGCGTGTTTTCTGCCAGTTTCTCCCCAACATGGCCTGCAAACACACGTGTATGCACGCACGGCACACACATCCTGAGTGGTGTCGACTGGAGACGCTTCTCTCAAGCCTCAAGGTACCTGAGCATCACCTGGGGAGCTCTGAAACATCCTGGCCCAGGCGCCACGCTCCCGATCCGCCACAGTGGGAACCGAACATCGGCATTGTGTAAGGCCGCCGGTGACCGCATGGGCAGCCAGGGCTGGGGGCAGGGAGCCCAAGTCTGTCCCCCTGCCTGGGCGGCAGCCACCAACCCTCCCTTCCCGGGACACTTCCACTCATGTCTGTCCTCCCATTCATGCCCGTCCTCCTCACATTCTCCACCTGGGCCCTGGCCTTGCACCAAACTAGGAAACAGACACCCAGACCGGCGCGGAGGGCCGGTCCTCGCGAGACAGAGAAAGAAGCCCCCATGCTCTGCAAGCAACAAGTGAGCGTCGGGCTCCAGAAACCCTGGAAGGACACAGGATGCTGCGGAAGGGCGCAGGAGGCGGGCGGCCAGCGGAGGGACGCAGGCTGGCCCTCCTTTGTCCACTCCCCGGCACCCCTCAGCTGCCCACGTCCCCTTTTTGTTGATTGGTTTTATTTTCACTCTCAGAAACAGAAAAGAAAAAGAAAAAATAAAAATCTTCAGACTCCAGAGGTATTCCTCAATAAATACCACACCAGGCTGTATGTTTCGTGTCTTTAGTCGCCGGTGTATTTCCTTCTGTTGTCGTCGGAGGGACGATGCTTGGAAGGAGCACAGGATCCAGATATTCTGGAGCTAATGCATGCCTTCAAATGCAGCCACCTTCTCAAGGGGACACTGCCAGAGCCCAGGGTCAAAAGTGTCATCAATAAGGGGAAGAGGGGGACAGGGAGGGTTCAGATTCCCTGAGGTTGGAGCAGACCAGGACTGGAATGTTCCAGGAGCAGACATCTGTGGGTGGCAGGAGGCACAAGGGGCAGGACCCTCAGAGAAGCCAGGGGCAGCCAGGGGTCTGAAACCCAAGGAGGCAGGTAGATTGTAAGTTGTGTGGTGTTTAGGAAAGGATCATGGAAACCACAGAGGAGAAGGAAGGAAGGGAGCGCATTCCGTGGCAGTGAAGTTACCAACAGGACAGAGCCAAAGAACAGATAATTTAAGGAAAAAATTCTGTGGCATCTTCCCCCTCCTTAGAAATCACTGCTGTGTGTTTTCTGAACACAGGCTTGCTCAGGGCCCGGGCCAGCCGGTGTGTGGAGCTCAGCACAGAACGTGGGGCTGGTGACGTCGGCCGTCACGTATGAACGGAGCGTGGAGAGGAACAGGTATCGCAGAGAAGGGAAATGACAACTCGAGTTCCTGCCTGTGGTTACAGAAAAGCAGGCAGGGCCCTTGATGAATTAAATGTAGAAACGCGTCACAAAAGTGGCAGAACCCAGAACACCCCGCCGATGAGGAAATCCTACATCTGCCGTCGGCAGACCTCGAACAAAAAGATCCGACAAGGTAAAGAAACAGTCCTCACAAAGCCGGTCCCACAGACCATTAATTACACTTGAAAAAGAAATCGGAGTTTACTTAAAAAGGAGTTTGGAGACAATGCTACATAATTAATTTACCAATTTATTTTATGAAAAGATGCTTTGCTATGGTTCAAATGTAATCACAAGCTTCCCGCTGAACAGGGGTTGGAGGGAGAGTCTGGAAGCCTGTGAACGGTTTGTCAGGACGTAAAAGGTAATTATTCGGTGCCTCTTTTCCCTTTAATGATCTAACATTGAGCAATACTGTTTATATTGAAAAGCTCGCACCTTTAATTACCAATTACATATACATAATTTCAGAGCCAAAGGAGAGGGCTGTGAAAACAGTTCTTTAGAAATATAAGGATGTATTGTGCGCCATTTCTAGAGAAGGAGCGCTAATAAATGGGAGGAGGATGTCAAAATATTGTTTTGTTAAAAAAGAGAGAGAGAGAGAAGCACAAAGGAAATGAGCTGAAAAGAAAAGAAAGAGAAAAAGAAAAAAAAGAAGAGGACAAAATGAGATTGAGAATTCAAACGGAACAGGGGCGAGGTAGGTACCTGGTTCCGTCTAAACGCCACCCCTGAGCAGCCTGGCACGCTGACTGCCCGCAGAGCAATGATAACAACCACAGGGCATCCACATTCCCGACTTGGTGGCCCCTGCTAAGCGCCAGGAGCTCCCTTCTGTCTTTTAATTGACTCTTCAGCTGACTTTTTTATTGTTTTTTTCTGAACATTTCCAGCCACGTCCACCCTCCCGGGCAGAAGTTCTAGCCAGCAGAGAGATCTCCCCTCTGCTAGGAAGTTTCAAGCTACAGATGCATTTTCTGACTCAAAAGAAACCCAGATGAATTTTAAACTGAGCCAAGGTCACAGGGGCCTGGACGCCAGCGTCCCTCCCTGTCCAGGCCTCCTTTGCCAAGACTGTACCAGTGCTTCTTTCTCTATATTTTTTTTTTTTTTTTTTTTTTGTGTGTGTGTGTGTAACATCTGGTGCTCCCTCCTCGTGCCGGCAGTCCCTGTCTTTACACTGTCCTCATGAAGCAAGCCCCGTGAGCCCCAGTAATTGAGTCTGAAGGTCTGCAGCGCCAGTGACCATGCCACAGTCCCAATTTCAGTGTCAAGTCCCTTCACAGCCAACCAACCTGGGAAACCAGGCCCTGCCAGCCTCCCACAGGCAGCCCGGGGCTAGGCAGGGCTCTAGGCTCAGCTCTGAACGTGGGTCTCCACCCCCAGACCTGGACCCGGTTCACCGCCTCCAAGAGAGTTGGGAGGAAAAGAAACCAGAAAAGAGGGGGGGAAAAAAAGAAAACCCTCTCCCTGTCCTTCCCCTCCAACTTCCAGCCTTGAAAACAAAACTCCTGAGATGACAGCATGTCCACCCTGTCAACTGCACAGACTGGATTCCTCTCCCCACCCGCAGGCTGCAGCTCCATGTGAACCTGGGGGGAAGGTCTGCACCAGGCAGCAGAGTCTCCCTGGACCCCAAACCACCCTACTTCTGGGTCAAAGCTGGTGACCAAGGCAGCTCAGGGCCTGAAGCTCAGGCTCAGGCCCGGCAACGACACCCCAAAGACTGTGGTTTCATTTCCGCTGGCAGGCGGATACGGGCTGGGCCTGTTGAGTGTATGCGTATGTGCGTGTGTGTGTGTGTGTGTGTGTGTGTGTGTGTGTGTGTTACAGGGTGCGTGTGTGTGTGTGTGTGTGTGTTACAGGGTGCGCGTGTGTCCCTTCTTAGAACTGTATCGATAACGAAAGAAAGAAAAGGAGAAAGAACCACTCAGCCAAGCCCCAAGAAGCAGGCGAGAACACACCCAGTCCTCAGGACCCCCTCCTCTGCATGTGGACACCTGATTCATACCTAAGCCCAACTCGGCACCCCCTCGGAGGACCAGGCCTCTGCCCTGGCAGGGAGAGGTCTGACCTGAGAGGAGGAAGCCCCAGGAAAGAGAAGACACAAATAAAAGCAGTCCTTTAAATCCCCAAGTCCCACAAACCAGTCCCTCGTACAGTCACATCCAGCAAAGTTGGGCCTTAAAAAATAAGTCAAAAGATATAGTGAGAGGTGCTTTCATGAAAGTTCCCCACGTGTCAGGCAGCCCTGCAAAATATTACAGCTTTCTATATACTATGAGCAAATAAAATAGAGCAATTGCAACAACGTTTGACTCATTAAGAGGAAAAATGAATGGATACAGCCGGCAACTGGCTCAAACGTCAGAAATCAGAGGACTGCGGAGGCTTCGGAGATGCTCAGCCCTAAAGTGTAGGAACAAATGCATATTCCACGGGCACATGCACGTGCGCACACATACACACAGAGTTAGATTTTCTTTTACAACAAAACCACATTTTATTTACAAGGCCGGGCCTCCTCCCAGCTGGTAAACGCATTTAGAAGCAATGAAATCAGGCTTCACAAATAATAATGGGCATCACTGTTAAGTGGAGGGAGAGCCCTCGATCCCAAGGCAAAATTCCCCACATCGCAGCTCTGCTGGGAAGGAAATTGGGGCAGAAGGCAGAAATGAAGAGATGGGGTTAGCACGCGCCCAGCCAGCCAGCCGCCAGGGCTCAGCAAGACCTCACCTGGAGGGTTCTTTCCCCACACGCAGGGCTCCAGGGGCCCGCCCGCCCGGGTCCATCTCTACCAACCGCCCCTGTACCTGCCCCACGGGGAATTCCAGCCAAGACGTCGGTCACCTGCTGTCCCGGGAGTACAGGGCGTGTGCACCGCTGCAGACACGTGGTCACACCACACACACACACACACACACACACACACACACACATACACACACACGTGCACTACCCCATACACAGCCATGGGCTCTTGTTCCCTTCACTCTGTCAATTCAAATCCAAATCTCTATCTTTAATGGCTGACCCACAGTTCACAAGAAATACATGCACAATTATTGTTTTGGTGGGGGAGAGAGGGGTGGGGAGAAATGCACCAGGCTCTTAAAACTGTGAGCCGCCAACGTCACAGCCGCCATCATGATGCGTATTCGTGTTTACAAGAGATGTTCAGCATCCATCGCCCGAGCTCTGCACCGAGGAGACTTTGCACCTGCTTCCTACGAAGTGGCAGCCTCTGCTAGCAAGCCCTTGCTCACCAGTAATCTGCAAAGGGATCTTTTTATTCTCTTCACTGTGAACGTTCGGGGAGGGACTGAGACTCCAGGCGACACGGAAACGCCACCAAGGCGCGCACGCGACAGAGCACAACACTTTCTGAGCTGCCATCAATTTTTAATTTATTGGATCCAAGGGAAAATAACAACCATGGGGAGGGGCAAGGAGTGGGGTGGATGGGAGAAAGCAGGAATCAATTCTTGGTGGAAAAAATAATCTATGACCAGATGATGCTTAAAGGCAGGACAAGAGGTTTCATGAAGTTCCCCCAGCTGAGGGGGTGATGCAGCCCGGCAGAGACGCAGATGGAGTCAGAGCGAGGCGTGTGGGGAAGGATGTCCCCTCAGGACCACGCAAGGTTAGGACATGAGGAGGGGAGGGACCAGAGGGCACAGCTGGCCAGGGTCTGAAGCAGGGAGCATCACACACAGGAGCCCTCTGTGCCCTGACCATGCTCAGCGGACCTGCACAGGCCAACCTGTTCCAGGTGTCACTGCCTTGCACCTTCCTGAGACCCTCCAAAGACCATGTCCGTGGAGGGATGGTCCACCAAGGCCACCACCCTGTCCGCTCCATGCCAACCAGAGCATATGCCTTGAGGTAAAATTTTCACCAGTCTGACATTTAGGAAGAAGACAGAGGGCAGGCAGCCATGGTCACCAACTTGGGCCTGGGTTCCCCCTCTGGGAGGATGACCAGGCTCCTGCTGACCTGGCCAGCAGGAAAAGGTGTGGGCCAGGCCCCTGTTCCAGGAAGTGGTGATTCCCAATCAGTGAAGGGGTTCTGGCTAAAGGGAGAAAGAACCTCACTCACAGTCGAAGGACGAGGGGGACATTAAACAGTGCAGGGGGAACCCCAGGAGTACAGCCACCCTGCAAGACTCCAGCCTGGCTTTGGAAAATCTGGACAGAGTAAGAATGGTCCCCTGCAAAATACCTCGAGGTGCTCCACGGGCCCAGCCCAGCCTCCTCCCCTCCCCCACTGCACCCTCTTGTCCAGAATCCCCAAAACTGAACTCAGGAACCTGGGTCTCATCAGTTCTCAAGCAGAAAAAGGAACAAACAAATAAGGAAGTCACATCCAGAGTATTCACAGATCTTACTAAAAGGCTGCAGACGAAAGGTTAAATCGACAGCCAAGAATGAAGTATCCTATGTTTTGAGTAAAAAGCTGCCTTAAAGCGGGGGTGGGAAAAAACAATGTCCCACTCTAGAACACCTTCTTAACACATTCTTCCGTAAAACTGCAAATGCCTTAAATCTTCAGAGCCACATGGGGCTCATAATGATGTGACACAAAAGCATTCTTTGTGGCCAAATGAAGAGATTTGTTTTATTTAGCGTCATGCTTTTTCAGAGGTGCCAGCAGTAAAAAGGACTTCCATAGGGTGCCCTGGACCATGAGGCTGTGGCTGGAAGAACTCAGATTCTCAGAACCCGACAGCAAGATCACAAGAGCAAGGGTTGCTTCCAACATCTCGTTTCCAAGGTAGAAATTTCAACATGACCCCATTTAAAAAAAAAAAAAAAAATCTGAACAGGGCATCCATTTGCGGCACATGTTAATCACAATAACATTGGCATTCAACTTTCTTGAGTCAGCCCTGCATGTTACAAGACTCATTAGAATGTTTCACAAATGTATTTGTATTTCAGCAGTTCAGTGGAAGGGGGTCATAAAAAAGTTATGGAAAAACAGAGGATTATTTTCCCCCTCTTTTTACTTTGAAGTTACTTAATTTTGTGTGGTCTGGGATTTCATTACAGTGAAACAGCTCAGGCTGGCTAATTCAACACCCAGGCAAATTATCAGCTGACACCGAGAAAGAAAAAAGAATGAATTTCTTGAATTTCAGCAACTACCCAGAACAGTTGCATATGTCAAAAGACCAGGCCAAAGTCCCCATGAATCTAGCACCCTTCACCCAACCGCAGTCTAGTGTCACTTTGGCCAGTAAGAGCAGGGCCACTCTGCTCAGCCCCTCTCCAGCTCATGAAGAGAACACAAGAAGTGAGTCCCCATGCTTCCACGCGCCTCCAAATAGGCTGCTCTGGGGCTTCGCGTGCGCGTCCTGGGAAAACCCACTTACTGCTCTCGGAGGTCGTTCTCCAGGAGCGGAGCACAGAGAGAAAATGTGAACGGATCTCACCGACACTGGGCTCCCTGGGGCCGGAAGGCAGATTTGCGGGATCGGGGAGCAGGGAGCAGGGAGAAGACAGAACACACAAGACCCCACTGGATCATGTGAGTAAATAAACTGTACTGCAAAGTGACAGAGCCAGACTCAGTAGCTGGATGACACTGACGTTCATCCCTGGGACAGTCCCCTTGCCCCCAGCATTCTTTGGTGACCCCTTCCCGTTAAAACCTACGTAAGTGTGCCTACAACTAGCTCCATCGTCAAGGAGGGCAGTTCAGCTAGTATCAGTAACTGGGCCGTGCCGTACAGGGCATGGTCCCCAGAGAGCATTTATTTTCCCCTTGTCCTCCCCAGATGTGACACCAGAAGCCAAAGTCCTTAGAGAGTTCCGGTTAAAGGTGAGGCCCGACCAGGCAGCCAGAGGCCCTCCCTTCAGCCCCTGGAGATGAGTGGAGAGCATCCCCAAGGACAAGACCCCCACTCTCCCTCCCCCGCTCATTGTTTGGCCTGCCATGCCTGTGGCCAGTGTTCAGTCTCCCTGCAGAGCTCCCTAAGTTCCCAGGCAAAGGACGGGAATGCTCTTAACAGTCTTCTGCAGGCCAGGAGCCACTGCAGGGCCAGAGCCTGCGAGGTGACCGTGGCTCTTCCTCCCCAAGTTGTCTGGTGAGCTTGCTGTCGCTAAACGCTTACAACCGGCTCCATTCGAACATTAACCGAAGTAGAGAAATCATCAGATAAATGGCTGGCCCTCTTCCTCCAGCCGATGACAGCGCTCGGCTTTCGTCTGACCTAATTTATCTCTCTTTCAGGTTAGAATAAAGCACTCTTTCCTGCGGCAGGGCAACCTCTTCTGCTCACATACTGAACTCAAGCATCAGACTGTGCTGTCTGAAGATTTGTCCAGCTTGGTAAAGAAGACGGTACAGACCCAGAAGTCCCGTGACCAAAGCACACATATTCCCCAGCACTAAATGACACGTCTGGGGGAATGGTCTCCTTCCATGCCATCCACGAAGGGCACTGCCTGGGGTGAAAGCAAGCACACGCTCCTTCCATACCAAGTTCAGCACATTACTTGAGTTGGCATCTGATATCTTTGGGGAATAGTGCTATTTCCTTCAGTAGAGTGAGAGCATTACCTAATAAATGGAATTGAGAACCCAAGTGTTATAAAATCTGAGCTGAAAGGATTTCCATTCATCAAGCTGTTTTAGGTACATGACTCCCCAAAGCAGCAATTCTCTGTGTTCCCAGATCTGTGACATACAACGCAGAAGGGGATGGTATGCCCGACCCAAAGTGATGAACTCTTCCCAGAACCCCCGACTGGATCACAAATGCCTTAACAACAGAATGGAATTCTCAGAACGTCAAGACCACAGACAAAGCGGGGAAACCCCTCATTCCAAACTAACGATTTTAATTGTTAGAAAGAAAGAGAAGGAAGGAAAGAAAGAAAGAAAAGAAAAAAGAAAAAGAAAGAAGAGAGAGAGAAAAGAAAAAGAAAATTAAAGAAAAAGGAAAACGCCTCCATCTGTCAAGTAAAGTCTTGTAAATCAATGGCGGTGGCTCGAAAATAGATTTCTCAAACTTATATTCTCATTTTGTCCTGCACGAATCTCTACAGGAAAATCAATATTACAACTTCACACTTAAGACATTTTGCAGCAACGTAAACTGCCGGCTGCTGATGGAAGCCCGTTCCTCGCCATTGTAGCAGGGGCGCCACCAGCCATGACACGGGCACCGAGCTCCCCCTAGCTGTGGAGCTGCGCCAGGCGGAGCCTAGCATTTCAGGCTTGCCATGAACCAAAAGCCAGTTCCACTGAAAGTTTATTTTGGAAAGTATTTTATCACAACAAACAACAGAGAATGCAAAGCAGGCGAGACAAGAGACGCACAGGGCGAAGGTGAGGCATGGAACCGGCCGTGTGGCCTGAAGATTGAGCCCAGCGTTCCCTTCTGATAAGGCCCTGGAAACTGGCATGCTTACGCCTCAGTTGGAAACCGGGCTCCACAATCGGACTGTTTACATGTTTCGCTTCCCCTGAGACATCATTCTCATTACTGTCAAATGCACCCAAAGTTGGCTCTCCCTTCCATCAAGGAAGACCTCCTGGGTCCTGTACAGTGGTCACCAATGCGTCTCACCCAACCCTCTGATCCCAGCCCCCTTGGATGCTTCTCAGGCCCGCTTCACAGACACAACTGCGTTCACCCTAGAACTGGAGAAATGATTCCTTTTCTGGTACAAAATATTCTGAAGGCCAGGCAGAAAACACCAACATCAAGGCTCAGCAACGCCCCCCACCCCCCGCCGCCAAAAAAGAAATATGCCTATGTACAAAATCTTCAGGTAGGAAAAAAAAATACCCTTTAAAAATATTAGGAGTTGTTAAAATATGCTCACGGCTGTTTTCTCTCAGGTGTGAATTACAAATGAATAAAACCAGCCTGGCATAACACCTTGGATGAGCACGTTCCTATTCTCCCGTGGAATCGAAGCAGCTGACATATCACACTTCTAATGATATGGGGTTCCCTTCTGTGCAGAAGGGAGACAAACTTCACTGCCCCCACCCAACTACCAAAAAAGAAAAAAGAAAAAAAAAAAAAAAAAAAAACGGAAGAAAAGGAGGGCCCATGTCTTATGAAATTTATCAGAGGCCCAGTTTTGAAAGATAAGTGGACCACTGTAGATATACCATCCCCTGGGGAGTTAGGGTAATTGTGAGCACAGCCACCTTCAAAACATACAGTTAGAGCAAAAGCTAATTTAAAAGGCAACCGTGGAATTAACACAGTTAGTTTAACTTCCCCGTCAAATCCTGGGTCTCTGTTTGTTTTGCAAAATCATGAATTCATACCGAAAATTATTGATCTTCCGAGGAAACCTGTTGGTGGGTTGCTGAAAATTCACCTAATTGGGGTTACATAATTTACCATGGACATCCTAGTTAGTTCTGTTTCTTCAGACAGCCTCAAGCCCCACCAAGGACCTGAGTGCATCTCCCTTCACCCTGGCCCTGTCTGGCTCCGCTGGCTCTGGGTCCCTCCGCTGCCTGGTCAGTCGCTGCCCCTTCCCTCCCCTTGCACTGATGTTACGGTGTTGTTTTGCGATTGTTTTTATTAATAGCTGTGACTGTCCTCCAGTTTTAAAAGCTATATCCATCTGGGTCAAACATTCTGAAACAAACCAGAAGCCAGGTTTTCATTTCCAGCTGTCTCCCCCGCTCTCTCTTCTACCTTGCTCCTCTTCCCACCAGCCCTGTCTGTAAATTGAACTAACTCATTACGCAGCCCCTCTCCCTACCCCCGACCAAGAACACGGAGGCTATTTGTGTGCTCTTCTGGCCTCCCAGGCCATCAGTTATCCTAAGTTGCATCATCCCTAAAGAACCCAAGACTGCTGCCCCACAGGCCCAGGGGCTGCCGCCCAACTGATCAGGAGGCGCCACGTTTTAGGTGGGTTCTTTCATATTTAAAAATCTCAAACATGATCACCAGGTGGGATTTGTGACCGCACCTGCTTTGCTAGCCTGGGTTCCAGGGCACACTAAGTCCAGGGCTCCTGTACAATCTAGAGAAAGGCAAGTTCTCAGGCCCTGCAGCCTCAACTGCATCTGATTCCTGCCTTTCCCCTGCTTGCTCCCACCTCCCGGGTGACACAGGACAGGCAGAAAAGCCAGCTGCTTTTGGATAATAAGTAGCCTTGTCTGAGAACGGGTTGGACCACGCTCCCTGTTCAAACCCCTGCACAAACCAGGGCTCCCTATGTCCCAGGAAGGCAGGCAGACTGCTTCACCCCTCCTCTCCGTCCCTCCTTCTCCCCACCACCCTTCTTTGCTTCTCTTTCCCTCGCTGCCCCTGCTCCAGTATCAGTTGGCTTTCCCCAGATGGAAGGATGTTGCACCAGGCACCCCTCGCCCCATGCCCAGCTGCCACCCGTCCTCCTGCCCAGGGTTTCCTCCTGATGTCCCAGGAATGCCAGGAGAGGGGAGAGCAAAAGCAGAGCAAACCTACCTGCCTCTTTCCCCTCACACACAACTGCAAAGGCTCCTGTCTCGGCTGCCAGCTCGGCAACGCAACCCCAACATCTCCCCCTTCCCCAATCCCCCCCACTTCCCCCTCCTCAAAAACAACCCTTGCAATTATACAGAGGCTCCGTGGGGCAAATTGCCTCCTGGAGAAATTAGGCGTCTGCAAGTAGAGACGTTTTAACAACCACCCCATCTAAAGGGGGGGAGTGTAGAATAAGCATAAGCAATTGCTGTGGCTTGGTGAAGGAACGAAATGTCAACTGGCGAAAAGGACCTTGATCAAACCACGCTCAAATCTGGTTGCAAAACATTTTGTTTTAAATGCAACCAGCGACTCTTCTTTGATGTTACAATAGCGAAAAATAAAAAAGAAGTCCTCTTCCCTCCCTCCAAAAAGGCATCCCTCTCCCAAGAAGCCCGCATTAATATCTATTCCTCCCCCCCAAAATAATAATAATAATAAATCCACAAATTCTTACTAATGTATGTGCTGTAACAAAGGAGAGATGGCAACAGCAATTGCTCCGAGCAGATGGTTCCTATGCTGGGTTTTCAGGGGAGGGGAGAACCCCTTTATATATTTATTTATTTATTTAAATTTTTTAAAATATAACATAAATATTCGGCTCTCGGCCGCCCGGCAGCCAGTCCTCGGCGGCGATTGAGCGCGCAGACCTCTCCAGCTCTGCGCCCGGAGCCCGGCCCTAGCCGGGCGAGGTGCGCGGAGGATTGCAGGAATACAACTTGCCTCCGGTCTCGATGGCACCCAGAGGATGTTTTATTTCCATTGCAATAAAAAATAAATAAAAAAGCAACGGCGACCCAGGCACCGCGACAGAAAGGAACGGCGGGGAAATGTTCGCGCGCCGCGAGGAAGCGTCCCCGGCGGGCTGCGGCGGGCTGGGAGCGATGCGAGCGGACCTTCCCTGTGCAACAGAGCGGGAACCCGGGAGGGCTCCCCTTGAAACACCGTACCTGGGCCGCTCGCGCTCGCTATTTTTCTTTTCTAAATAAACCCAGCTGGAGCGTTGGGAACTGCTGCGTGTCCCGGCCGCCTGACTCTGCACGCCCCGCCACTTGCTTGAAATCCACACGATTCCATTCGGTGGATTTCCACTACGACCTGCCTTGTTTATTTAGATAGGGAAGATGAAAGATACCGAGACAGAAAGATGGATAAGAGATTGAGAGGCCTCTTTTCTTCTTCTTCCTTTTTATTTTTTTTTTAATTTTGACTATTTTACAGGCGCATCCCTCTCTGCCCACTCCTGACAACCTTTTTTTTTTTCACCGTGGCGGGGATTTTTCACCCACCCCATTTCCCACCCCCACCACCATTTTTCCCCCCTTCGGAGTGGGGGAAATCAGGCAGATCGTCCCAGGAGACGGAGGTGGGGAAATGGGGAGGGGGTGCTTGTGCCCGGCAAACAGCCGCGCAGCTGGATTCTTTTGCAAATAGCAAGAGGAGGGGAGGGAAAGGCGGCTACGGAATCCTAGGACTGGCGTGGCCGGCGCCCTGCCGGCCCGGGCGCAGCGACCGAGAACCGGGAGCCGGCGGCCACCCCTCGTTCAGCGGTTCCCCCAGGCCGGAGCGCACCCCAGTCTCCTCCGCCCGCGCCGTCAGCGCGGACCCACGCGCTCGCCAACTTTTCCCCACTTCCCGGCTCCCCCCTCCCCCTCCGCTCCCCCAGCCCCCTCCCCCTCCTCTCCAAACCCCGCCACCAGCGCCGCCGCCGCCACACACGCCGCTCGGAGGGGCTAGCGTCCAGCCGGGCTCGGCGAGCACACACACACCTTCTCCGGGCTGCGCGCCCCCTCCCCGGCCCGGAGCCGGCTCCGCAGGCCCCCGAGCCCGAGGCGCGAGTGGCTGCGCAGCGCCCCGGCTTCCCCGGCTGCAAAGAAACTTTCCTTGGCCCCCCGCCCCCCACCATGCCGCGGGCGGACACCACTGCCTCTGCCAGCAAGCGAGCGGCCCCGGCGCCCGGCCGGGCCTGGCTGCGCCGAGCTCGGTGTCCCCCGCTCCGGGCGCCCGAAGCCCCATTCTTCGGCCCCTCTCGCGCACGCCGCAGACACTTACGGGTGATGAGCTCCCTCTGGGACAAGTGCTGCGGGTTGCCCTGTTTTCGGCGGGACATTGCCCCGGCATCTATTCTGGCATCGCCCGGAGAGCTGCACTGATGGGGGCCGGGGAGGGGGTCTGAGCCGCCGCCGCCGCCGCCGCCGCCGCGCCGCCGCGCCTCCTCCTCTGCCCGGGTTGGTTTTTTTTTTTTTTCCCTTCCTCTCTTGCCCTCTCTTCCTCCTCTTCTTCTTCTTTATTTTGCTCTTTCTTCTATGCTGTTTTTTGTTTTGTTTGCAAAAAGAAAAAGAAAATAATAAAACAAGAAAGACCTCTCGATCTAAAATGAGAAAAGATGCAAAAAAAAAAAAAAAACTGCTGTAGCTGGCCGCGGACTGGCTGGTTTCTTTAAAAAATATATTCTTTCGAAGGAAAAAAAATCTCTTACACTTCTTCAAACTGCTTGGCCTCTTGGACTTCTAAATGTCTTCTTGAACTTAAACCGGATTTTGCACCGGCTCCTGACACTTTCTTTCAGGGTCTGGTAGGTGGAACGCGCACTTCCACCAGAAGGGGAGAAAGGAAAAATGCAAACAAATTTAAAAAAAAAAGAAGAAGAAGAAGAAGAAGAAGAAGAAAAAGCAAAGAAAACTTGGGGACTTGTCTCGTACCCCCTCACCCCGCCCCCTCAAAAAACCCAAAGCAATGTAAAACTGCCGCGGTTCGGTTGTTTCTGGGTTTTCTGCGGGCTGCCTGTTTTTTTCTCGGAGATTGACCCTTCCGAGGCTCTGGGGGGGACTCCAAGAGCGGCTGCTTCCCAGTTCACCTGGCAGGCTGGCGCCGGCCGGAGGGGCTGCCGAGTCCCCGCGAGCGCTCCCCAGCGCTCCCCCGGCGCCGCGGGCCCAGGGGGAGCGGGCTGAGGGGCGGCTCGCCCAGTGCGCCTGGGTCGGTGCGGGCGCGGACTGGGAGCTATAGATTGCAACGTGAAGATGGCGGAGTCCGGGTTCTCTGGGAGCTCTCGGTCTCTCTATGGCTGGGGCTGCCTCTGTACAATGGGATAAAATTCAAGTTCAAGTGCGGACGTGACGTTTAATCTGCACTAGAGACAAAAAGACCCAGAGAGTCGGAGCACTGGGGGCGACTAGCGGTGGCTTTTTAACATTGTACCCTGTAAGAGAACAAGAAAGCACACAGAGACACGCGCGCGCGCACACATACACACACACATACACACACACACACTCGCCCGTGCGCACACCCGCAGCCCAAGCCGGCCACACGTGCAAACCGCGTTTTTGTGCGCTGGTCTTATCCCAGAGCACCCGCTGCTCAAGAGCTGGGGGGAGGGGAGTTGCGCGGTGGGCAGTTTATTTTTATATAAAAGAAAATCCTTAACCCTCCTTCCCTCCCAGGACCAGGACCCCCTGAGAAGGGGGGCGGGGTGCTGTGTGAGTTTAGTAAATTGAATCAATGAAAGTCTCCACCCACCCAAAATGTCTTTCGGACTTGGGGAAAGGGGGGCTGTGGGGAATGGTTGGGGTCGACCTGAGAACTAGAGATATAATCAATCGCTTCGCTTCCCTGGAAAAGTAGCTTGGTTGCTTTTACTTTTGTTTTATTGGGGGCTTGGGGCTAAACTTCCAAAAAGTGCCTCCATATAAACCCTGGTGTTACAGACTGGCAAAATGAGGTGGATGAAATGAAGGATACTAGGAGGCCACGGTCAAAAGCACGTGGGGTGTGGGAGCACAGGTATCTGAGACCTTTTTTGAGTCCCATTGCAGAACGGGTTTTCACCCAAATCTTTGCCCTCTACACCCCATTAACTCCTAGAGGTCAAACATGGCCCACCCCCTAATGCCAGGGTCTGCCGAAAGCATGGGGGCAAGGGGCGGGGCGGGAGGGGGGCTTCACGTGGGAGAGGTATCAGCACTTGCTGACCCTGAAGTGGGTGTGGCCACCTATCTGCAGAAGGATGACTCCACGAGGCCCCCCAGTTCCGTCCCTCCCCCTTCTGACAATCACTGCAACCTGCAAGTCACCTCCCCCCTGCTCCTCGGCCCAGGATAGGACTTGAAATTGCCTGTCAGAATGGGAAGGACACAGCTGCCTTGTCAGCCGTTTGATCTCCGGGCGGCGAGGACAAGAGGAGTTGTGGGGGTCTGTCCTGGCCCTCAGACAAGGCCAGGCCGCAGTCCCCGCGGACACCGCCCCTCCCGCCGCCTTTCCCCAGGTCGCTACCAACACATCCTATTTGATGACCTGGCCTGCGGGGCTGGGTGCGCCAAACGTCTGGACCCCTCTACCTTCTCAGGGTTTCTCTGGTCTCCGCCGGTAGGCGGCCTGGGCGGGTCGGGGCCTGGGTCCCGCAGGGCTTCCCTGGTGAGCAGGACTGCACCCACCCCGCCCCGGGCCCGGCTCCCGCGGCCTCAACCCAGGAGCGGCCAGGCCGGGACGCCTCCAGGCTCACCGCCTCCCTCGGGGCCTTTCCTCTGGGGGCACCTGGGCTTTTTGTTCGTCCTGAAGGCCTTGGGTGGGGCGACCGCAACAACTTAGGCACAGTGCCGGTTGAGCCAGGACAGAGAGAGCTCTTTCCCGCCCACCTCCCCAAAAATAATAACAATAAAATGTGCCCTGGCTTGCAGTTCTGCGGACTGTGGGCTGCAGGGTCGGCGGACGTGAGGCTGAGCGGGTGGTGACGCAGGGTAGGGGCGGGATTGCCTCTCCTCCCCGGCCTGGCAGGCTGCACGCAGCTGCCCACTACCTCGCCACCACCCCCCACCACACACACATACACCTCCACGTGGTCCAGTCTAAAAGTGCGTCCCTCTCCTCCCATCCTGCCCCAAGAAAACCTTTTCAATGAAGTGGCCACCTTTTTTTAATGCCCACACCCACCTTTAATAAACTTCTTAAGAAATTCAGAGAGTGGCCATCTCGATTCGCCCAGGCTCTTGGATTTGAGAGATCAACTAGCCCTCTCTTTCTGAGAAGTGGAGATGTGACGCCCAGAGAGGGTTAGCACTTTGACCAAGACACACACCGCATCAGGGGCAGGTCTGGACTCCAAGTGCCGCAGCGTGCCAGCCTCCCTGCGCCGCCTGCGGCCCCAGGCGCGAAATCCCGACACATGACCCTCACCCTCCCGTGGTTGATTACAAGGAAAGGGGACCCGGTCAGTAGCGGCGGGAAGCGGGAAGGCCCCCTCAGGAAAGAGGGCCCCTCCACCGGCTGCGCAAGGGAGCTCGGGGGTCCCAGCTGCAGCTGCCAACTCGCGCGCGGTCGGGCTGCCGGGCCTGGGGAGGGGGCACACCTGCCCCACCCCCGGCAGGAAGTGGCGGGCAGGGGGCGGCGCGGGCCCGGACTGACCCAAAGAGCACTTCCTCCTTGGCCCCGCTCTGCCCCGACGGCGGGAAGAGGGACGCGCGGGCGGGCAGGCGCAGGGCCGGACAAGCCGCCGCCCGCCGGCGCGCTCCACCTCGCGGCAGCCGGGGAGAGGCTGCCCTGCCCAGCCCTGCGCTGGCCCCTTCGCCCTCCGCCTTCACTTTCCCCTCCTCCTCCTCCTGCGCCTCTTCCTCCTCCTCCTCCTCCTCCTCTCCCGGGAGGCGGCCCGGCGCAGGCAGCGAGCGATCCCCGCTGCCACTCCAGTCTCCTCTTTTTCCCTCTGCCCGTCTGGCACGGGCATCATTAGCGCTGAAAGCTGTTAATGTCTGGTCTCACAGCTCCCCCTTTAGTCTTGCGGCGCTCCCTGTCTCGCGTTCCAAGCTGGATCAATAGCCGCCTCTCGGCCGACCTTGACCTCTCCCTCGACCCCGCCCGGCTCCGGCAGCTGGCCCACGCTAATGTTTCCCGCACTTGATGCCCAGACAGCAGGCAGCTGGCGGGGAGGGAGGAGGTGGCCGAGCTGGGCCCGCGGTGCCGGCCTCACCCCTTCCTCTAGACCCCAGGCAGGAGAGGGGGCACCCAGTGCCCTTCCGAGGTCACTGCAGCCTCCCACCCCTAATTTGCCAAGTCTTTGTTAGAATAAGTCACAAGTACACCCCACAAAAGGGTGCAGGTCACCAACCTAAGAAAATGAAGAGGAGAAAGGGTAGGGCCTGAACTAACAGGAAACTTCAGGTTAATTCTGCAGCACCTGCTGCAGCCGACTTTGCTCTGCCCAGAGCTGGGGCTTCTCACAGACTGGATCAGATGGAAAAAAAATGCCACATTCTCTACACCATCTTTACACACACACACACACACACACACACACACACACAGCAGATGTCAAAAAGCTTTTTGAACTCCCAAAGATTTCCCTACTCCCCCACCCCCAGCTTCCCAATGCATTCCAGCAGATAATCCTCCATGGTCTCAGCCCCTTCAAGAGGGATAGGGAAATAGTTGCTTTATAGAGGAATAGTTCAGAAATCAAAAATCATTTCGCCAAATCATTGTGTGATTTTATTAACCTGTGTGACTGTCCTGATGCTCTGGGGGTGCTGTCTGTAACAAGTCCCGCAGCAGGGGCAGACTGAGCACATCCGTGATCCCCAAATCAAGCTTTTGATTTAAAATTCTTTGAACGATTCTCAACACTTAGCCGCAGGTTGGGCCCTGTTAGATTCTACAATGTTATCTTTGCCTTGGGAGCTGTTATATTTTATCTTATGTCTTTACAAAAATTTGGAAAGAATCAAGATAAGAAGTGTCAGTAGAAATGGGAACTCCTCCTGTCTCTGCAGACAGTTTCATTTGTTTTTGTTGTTTTCTTTTTAACAAAGATCCTCCCTCTTAAATGTACTCAGATAACTTTGTAGCAACATTAAGACCCAACAACAGCATCTTACCAATTTGGGCTTCATTTCTGGTGCTTTAAAAAAAAAAAAATCTGTGCAAAGAGAAGACAAACCTTTTCATTTTCACAGGAATATGACAAATTCAGAAGTAAACCATCTCTGCTGGTTTCTGTTCCTCCAGATCTATAAACTCTTGACTAAATAAGAGGATAAACGTGATATGCTGATCTTATCTGTGGATTGACTTATTCTAACTTGCAAGCCAATAACAGTGGAGGTTCTAAGCAAATCATATTTATCTGAATATTAATAAGGTCCCTAATATGGTCCTTATCTCTCTCCTTACACTTCTAAAATATTTCGGAGCTCTCAAACCCAGAAGAATAAAGAGACAAGAGAGGCCTTTTGAGCTTCCTGACATCTCTTCTAGAATTATTTTATGTCGTTTCTGAAAATTACAGCAAATTCCTAGGTGCCATTAACACTCAATTACGGCTTTGCTGGATTGGAAGAGGGTTTCTTGTGTTGTCACCTGATAGCAGGGGCAGGACCACAAAACTTGCCTTTCATCAACCGTTTGGTTGATTCCATGTACTGAATTTAAGAACAACATTTTAGTTAAAACATGAATTGTTTGCCTCTTATTTTTTTCTACAAATAACACCAGGGCTTGGAACACTAGCAGATTTCTGACTATTATTTAGCTATATGAAGGGTGAACAGGCTCTAGGAAGCCAAGGAGCACCCTTGCCTGCTGTCTCCATATCTGCAGACTGCAAGAGGTTAAACCAAATTCACTGCTCCTGATTCATGTATTATTTTCCTTAAAAAATACTTACCCAGCTCCTCGTATATGAAAAAGATTCACACCCACATTGAATGTTCCTAGCTCTGTCCCTGTCATCAGAAATGATATTGAATGGCTTGGTACTAGGGGATCTGGAACTATTTCTACAGCTTTCTCACCTCATTTGGAATTTTCTTGCCTTGCTAATTTTAATTCTCTAGTTGAGTCATCAATTCAAATTTGGTAGGGACTGGCATCACCCAGTTGGTCGACTTGGGAGAAATATTGTTCATGTAGATGATCAGACTCCACCAAATCCCACCCTCGCCCCTCGCGTATACAGAGATCAGAGTGGTGCTGATGTGCCTTGCGCATGTGGCTTCTGGTGTGCAAAAGGGTCTCTCTGCCGCATTCCCTCATGTCACTGTGTCTCCAAATGGTCTCACTGAAAGTGCAAAGGGGACCATTTTCCTGGATGGGGAAAGTGCTGTTTGGAACACACACACACACGCACGCACGCACGCACGCACGCACGCACGCACACACACAAGAGTTTGAATTCAGGGGTCTGGTGACCATCAACCGGCTCTATTCAGAGCACAGACGAGAAAGAAAAAGAGTTTAAAAAGGTTCATCTGGGGAAAGCACTGGGATTCAGAAGGGAATTTTCAGTTCCAACTCTGGCTGTCAGCCGCTGTCGCTAGGAACTGGAGCGACAATGAGGTGTCTGGTGGTAGGAAATGGGGAGGGGCAATAATGATCACCTTCCTAACAAGGGTTTTATGAGGCTGGGAGGATTAATTAGTTCGTATCCTTAAGCAGTTTGAGACAGAGGAAGTTTCAGTAAATGCTAAGCTGGAGTTGTAGACAAGTCTGACTCAGTGGAGAGCTCTTCCCCCACCCCAAGCCCAGGCGCTGAGAACTCCTATCTGTGCTGTGATGCACTACAAAGGAAGTGAGGGGGAAGCACTGGCTTATGGAAGAACAGAGGAGAGAGAAGCATGAGTCAGGCCAGCATCTCTCGGAAAGGCGCAGCTAATGAGGGTACTGCAAGGGGGAGCTTACCAAAAAATAAAAATAAAAACCAGCCGACACCTTGCTTCAGATATGCCTTCTAGAGCTAGAAAAGCAAAAGGAAAAGGGCTCTGGGAGTGCTCAGCTGTTGTTTTGTAGTTTTAGAAACAGCCAGGCATGCTTTCGAGTGAATTCAGCAAAGGTAGCTTGTATCCTAGAAAACCCGGAAGTGGCTTCGCTCCTGATTAATAGAGAAGGGCCAAGGCTGCGGACTGAGGACGCTCCACCGCACGGTTTTAACTGCAGATGCATTATTGACGATGGAATAATATTTCTGTAGAACATGGAAGTTTAAAAGTTGTTCCGTTATGTACGTACTAAAACATGCATCGGCTTGAAGATGCTCTTTCGGCTCAATTTACAAGGCAGACAATTTGCTACAACAAAAGATAATTAATGCCACCCAGGGAAAACTGAGAGACTGGATTGCTGTGCATTCTGATATTAGTTTAATCTGGGTCTTTTTTTAAAAAATTGATTTCACTGTGATTTTAAGCCTTTGGGATCTTTGAAACAACAATGGCTTCTAAAATATGGATGTGGCAATAACATCCACCATTTGAACTTGCAACAAAGCCCCTCTGCCTCCCTCTCTGTCTCTTTCCCACAAGCATCATGAAATGGAACACGGAACAGGAGCAAAGAGCCCATCTCCGACCTGTGTCCACACCACCCTGATGATCTGGATTCTAAGTAGCGCAGATTTATGGTCAATTGTTAAAAATCTGTATTTGGACCTCCGGATGCAAACGATGGATTCGTCAGCTGCTGGGATTTAGCACAGGCATCTGCAGTTTCATTATTTGTATCTGCTTAACAGGGACAATTAGAGAACTGAAGAGTGAGGACGCCTGTTTGGGGACCGGTTCGGTATTGTACCCAGACCACACATTCCGGCTGGGAAGGAACACGGTAATGTATAAAGCATTAGTGGATTGAACACTCTGCATTGTGCTTGGGGAATCGAATCGTTGATGTTTCTGGCAAGAACTCATACTCCAATTGAAATCTATCAAACACCTTAATTAGCTCCGGGTACCTAAATGCACCCAACCCAGAGGCAAGTTGGAAAGCAGGAGAAGAAGTAAAAGGCAGGAGCCAGTGCAGAAACAGCACGGCCTCCCCTGTGCTCCCAGAGTCCCCTGGCCCTGGTTTCCAGATCAGAATGCACAGGCCACGGTGCAAAGCAGGACAAGCGTGGCTGTCCCCGTGGCAGCCACGGGCCCTGATGGAAGGTGTTTGGATGGTTCAACCGGCGCTGGCGAAGGGGATGAGGAGAGGCCACAGTGACACACAGCGCTGTTGCCGACAGTAACTGAAGCCTTTTTCTGAGCCAACCGTTCCACCTGGACCTCGGTACAAATTATTGTTTTCAATTACCACCTGTGTATTCCTTCCCATGCAACTTATTGATGTAAAATTACAGCTACACCGGTATAAATAAGTTATGCCGCAGTTGTAAAATGGAAGAAATTTTGTTGTAGCAATTATGTTCAGCAAGATGACAAAATAAATTTCCAGAGCTGTGCCTGCAGTAACCTGGGGAATTTAAACCTCATAATTTCCATTCATTTCAGATAATTTGGAGTAATTTCTATATGTAATAACTTTGTAATGAAAAACACAGCGGTACTGAAGTGATTTCACTCTGTTTTTTCCTCCTATGGTATACATGGCACAAAATAAATGATAAAAATAATATTTCCTTTTTATATGTGTGTGTGTTGAGTAATTCCTTCAGTAAAAATCATAAACTAATACCCGGACTAAATCTCTGTCCACAAAATGAAAAATAAATTGAGTTAAAGAAAGCGAAAAAGTATGAAAGGCTTTGGATGTTTTATTGTGACTTTATTGAGTTGTCTGATTCTCAGGCTCCTCCTGATCTCGAAGGGTTATGGTTCCCAAGTTAGGGGCAATGCTGGCGAGCCCCTGGACTGCCGAAGGGCTGCAGGAAGACCCCGCAGGCTGCAGCTCCTCTCCAGATGGTGGTTTCACCCCAGAGGCCTTGGGGAGCACGTTCTCTCTCCTCCTGAGATGAGGGGACTCTCCTGAGTTGTCCATTCCCATCAAAGTCTTTAACTGCAACGTTCACTGCCACCAGAAATGCCCCGTTAGGCTGGACACTGGTCATGTAGCTTCTGACATATTTCCTCCTTTAATTAAGGACTTGGCGAGGCGGTGCTGCGTTCCCCCACCGCACCAGTGCCCTGCCCGACCTCTGCTGGTGACACATGCGACTGATGTACACAGCCCCTGAACGCTGCACGTTATTCATCGGAAGCTCCTGCTGAGTTGTTAGAAGGTGACGGGAATTACAGGGCTGCATTAGCTCCCGGCTCTGTGCAATTGGCCTCCGCCACCGCCACTGCGTCCATCAAGTCTCTCCACTAAATGAAAAATGGGAGCCGGGTCTGGATGAGACGTCCACCCCCCAAACCTGCCTGCCAGGAGTGATGGCCAGGCCGGTTGCCAGCCCCCTCCCCACCAGCCCTGAGGGCTGCCTGCTGCCTGGAGCTAGAGCTGCTCCCTGCCCTGTGGAACCTGGCCCCTGCGAGCTCCAGGGGCGCAGACCTGCAGGCACCAGCTCTGGGGGAAGCGCCCATTTGCTAAGCAGTGTGGGAAAGGTGATCACATCTCTGGCCGGGTGGTCTCCCTCATTGCTGGGGCTCAGCACACCTGTGGGGCCGGCTTTGCATAAGCAGCGATAAGGGGGCCTCGGTACACCGCCTGGTCTCTGCCCCAGAGTGCTCTCATTTCAGCATCACTGTGATTCGTTCCTTGAACACATGTTGATGGGAAGCCTGTTACATGCCAAGCACACCGCAGGGTGCCAGGGCCCAAAGTGGCAATTTTGTGTAGTGGTTAGTATCCAGGTTTCTAGTTCAGACAAACCTGAACTTGATACATCACTCCAGCAAGGTACAGCAAAAGCCAACGACATAGTTGTTTGTAGCAGTTGTAACACAGCCCCCCAACGTGCTCGCTCACGGTGGATGTGTGTCCCAAATGCCATGGGAGGAAGGAGTGTGGGCAGGGGTCCTGATCACAGATTTCAGAATTCTTCCAAGAACTCCAAGGCCTGCTGGGTCAAATTACATTGTTAGGCAGTTTGTCTTACCCAATCCCGGGACGGCAAAGGCTTTTGTTTCCCATTATTCAGGGAGCCCAAGGCCAATCTCCTAGAGGCAGAGTAAAATCACCCCCGGGTCTGCCTCTATGCATAGCCAGGACACAGTTCATCAGATTCAATTCCAGCCATCCTGCAAGCCAGGAGCCAGCGGCTGGAGACTTCACTAGATGCACAACTAGAACAGCAAAGCCAAAGTTCAATGCTGGCTCAGGACTTGGAGGAAGGAAGAGAAGGTCCAGGTGGAGCAGAGGATGCCAGCTTAGTGGAAGAGTTGGGGGGATCTGTAAAAGGGGAGAAGACATGTACCATGGCTAGGAAAGCAAGTAACTGAGGCAGAGAGGCCTGGGGTGAAGGAGGAAAGATAAAAAGACGTGAGGTAGAAGAATGGACTCCAAGAGCCGCAGGAGGGGGTGGAGCTAGACAGAAGCTTCTGCTGGTCAAATTTTGGAACAGACAATAACATTGGTGGAGAGTTTCAAAGCATACAAAGCCCTTTGCCTCCCTAATTTGAGTTTGGCCTTCCTGTGACCTGTGAGAGATGTGTGGCTGGGCACCAACAGCCTGATGTGTGGCTCCTGGGGGACTGGGTTCAAAGCCCTCCATGCCCGCACAGGCTGAGAGCCCTCAGGCAAACTGTTGACCTGCTAGGCTTCCTGGGACCTCCTATGCCATGTCCCGGGCCTCGGATCCTGTGTTAGAAAGCCTGTGGCACGGGCCCTGGCACATAGTGGGCATTTAATAAGTTGTAGATATTACTCTTATAGAGGCCTGTGCTTGGCTCAAAAGGAAATTCACATTCAACTCAGTCCAAGATAGACACCCCAGCACGTTGTGCCACACAGAGAAATCCCCACCCCCATTCTTTGTGAACATACCCAACTAATGTTAACGAATCAACTGCTTAGTCCACTTGTGCTGCTATAACAAAAAACATTAAAAACTAAGTAATTTACAAAGAAAGGAACGTAACTCCTCACAGGCCTAGAGGCTGGGAAGTCCAAGATTAAGGCCCTGGCAGGTTCGGTTCTGCTTCCTCCTCTGCTTGCAAGATGGCGCCTTGTTGCTGAGTCCTTCAGAGAGGACTGATGCTGTCCTCCCATGGCAGAAGAAAGAAGGACAAAAGGCCTTCGGCCCTTTTATAAGGTGTACTCCATTCATGGGGATGGAGTCCCCATCATGAGTCACCTCCCCAAAGGCCTCACCTCTTAATATCACCATCATGGTGGGACTTAAGTTTCAGGATGAATTTTGGAGGAGACCCATGCAAGCCAGAGCACATCTATTTTGTACCAGGGACCAGGATAACCTTTGGGAACAGTCAGAGGGAAACATCTTAGTCTTCGACAGGAGGAATATTTGTCACTCACTGGGCTCTAAGCTTCTCAAAGCAGACATCCCAAGGCCCTGCCTTGTCTCCTCTGCTCTTAACAGGCACATAGTAGGCTATCACTGACAGAGCCAGCTAGGTCTAATGCAAAGGCCTAATATATCTGCAGAACAGAATGGCGTGTCCATGAGGAGAGGACTGGGAAGAAGGCCCGGGCATGTTAGCAGGTGTCATCTCAGAGAAGGGGAGCGGGTGGATCTTCATTGTTCCTTTTCTTCTCTTGGTCCCCAAATTTCCTGTAGTCCACTTTAGGGGTTTTATAATCAGCCCCCAGAATTACAATTCGTAGATGAGCCATTTTTCTCCGTTCAAGGGGGAAACAGACTACCTATGGGGGGGCCTGGAAGGCGATTCAGAGATGAGGGCCGCCGTTGCGTTAGGGTTACAGGATCAGAGGAGGTTTTAGAGCGTTTCATTTCACAAACCTTCTAATGCAGCATCATAGATTTGCCATACATTTTAAAAATATTGTTTTAGTTGTAGATGGACACCATACCTTTATTTTATTTATTTATTTTGATGTGGTGCTGAGGATGGAACCCAGGGCCTCACACGTGCTAGGCAAGTGCTCTACCACGGAGCCCCAGCCACAGCCCTGCCACACATTTTTATAAATAGTTATGTTTAACTATTCTTTGTAGAAGAGTCAGGGAAGCCACAAGCACTCTAAGAAGCCGGGTCCTGTGTGAGAGTCCAAGGAGGATGGTGTCTTGACTGCAGGGTGGACAGTGGCAGGAGGGGACCCTGTTTAAGAGCCTGCCTCACTTTTTCCTTCCTTCCCTTCTGTGTGGGGGTTTCCATCACCTGAGGCTGCAAAGTCTCCACAACTCTCTGAAAAAGTCCAGACAGACTGGTTTTAAAAGCCATCCCTCCTCTGCTGGAGACACTAAAGAGAACCTGGTGACACCCAAGCTTTGCACCAACAGAGAAAGTCTCGGGCTCTCCGCGGGTACATGCTAAGTGTGGGGTACTTGCAGACACTCACAATGAAGAATGTCCTCTGGAAGCTGCCTCCTCCTTCCCACCTTCTGTCATCCGGAGAGATAATTCATTTATGCAGCTTTCGCAGAAGACTGACATTTTCGACTTTTTTAGCAGAATAAATTTATAAGGTAAATTAGGGGGTGGGAGCCCTAGTGTCCTAGGCAGATTCAAACTGGTAATTACAGAGGGCTTAATTATGTATTCACCACGGAGCCTTCTGGAACAGGGAAGGCTACAGGATGGCTTGTATTCTTCCTGCAGAGGATGTTCCCCTGGAGCCTCCTGGAAACTTCACAACCAGCCTTTGAGACACTTCAGCCTCCACCCCTCAGGCTGAGTGCTCTTCTCTTCGGCACATGCCCTGATAGTCCTGACCCTGCTCAGGGCCCAGAATCTCCCAGGAGCCATGACACCCAGTACCCGTAAGACCAGGAGTCCAGACCTGGCTAAAATGAAAGCCAAAACTTCAAGGCAGGTTTTTAAAATCTTGCTCTTCCTTAAATTCTAGGTCTATATTTGCCAGTCTGGAGTTTCAGAGTATCCTACCCCCAGCCTTCTCTGCTGGGCCCAGAGCTCCCCGGAAGCAGTGACTGTTTTTACTTCTCCATCTGATTCAGACCTCTGGCCTCCAAGACTGTCAGACAATCAGTGTGTGTTGTTTGAAGTCATCGGGTTGCAGCAGTTTATCATCGCAGGCCTAGGAGACCAATGCACGCTCCCCTGCATGCTGGACGTGGAGTGACACACAGCAAAGCTGAGCTGAAGGACAGACAATGACCCTGCCACAGAGACTTGGAGGTCACAGGCTTTCCTAGAAAGCCACCAAATACTGTGGAAAGTTCCCCCCACTTTTTGTATTTGCAAAGAGAACATTGACAGGACCTGCTGGCCCTCTTTGTCAACTGCACAAGAGCAAAAACGGCTGCACTGAAGGCTTCCAGTGTGAAGGCCGTGGCGGGTTCATCCAGACATCCCACTCCTACGTCCCATGACAAGCAGGCTCTTGTCCCTGCTCAGCCCCTTTGCACCTAGTTCAAGTTCCAGCTGTAATGGCAGGATTTGGTTTACAGTAATACTTCTGTAGAGGAAATATTTGGGGGCTGAAGGACATTCATAGTGGCCTCAAATCACACCCTCTAGTAACCACAGACTCAGCATCTACAGAAGGTGGGCCCTAAAATAAGACTGCAACCCGCAGAGAGGTGTTGGTCTGGTGTGTGGTTGTGTTTCATAAACAAAGACTACAAAGCAGGAGGCAGCAAGACTGCTTCTTCAAAGCAGCAAGAAAGGACCAGGAGGTGCTAAGGAACATGGATTTGGGTAAAAGGTACCCCTCTTTGTTTTGTACTGAGAAACGCTTGCATGTAACACGACGAAGAAGCCCTAATCCCTCTCCCCCTCCAGTCCTGAAGTCATTCGGCAAACATGCGACCTCTATCCTGCTCCTGCATGTGGGGGACCAGAAAGAAACCTCTTGTCTGTGCCCCATGCAAACTCTTCAGGAAGCCCAGGCCCAGGCAGCCCAGCGAGGCTGGTCTGCACCTTTGCTCCTGCGTGCAGCGTGGGAGAGGCAAACGCAGAGTTCACACTTTGGAGCAGCGCTGGGTTCACACGAAGGCCCAGTCTTCTGAAAGCCTGGCCAGCACACATATGGCAGGTCCATGTGACCTCGCTGACAGACTGTGAGCCTTCACAGGGAGTAAGGCCACGGTGCTGAAAGGGACTGTGCCCTACCATGTGCCAGGCACAGACTGGACATTTGACATCTGCTCTTCCACATACCTGCCCCGTCAGTTAGACACTGGCATCCCATCAAACAGGAGAGAACCCAAGGCCCACTTCTGCACCTCTAGCAGAGGCAGGGCCTGACCTGGTCAGGTTTTCTGGTGACATGGGTCCTCTTTGTGTCAGGGTAAGACAAACCGTGCCATTGTCACAGATTATTCTCTTTATCTACGAGGTTTGTGCAGGCGAACTTGCATGCTCATGCAGTCCTTAGGCTCAGTGGCAGCCCTCCTGCCCTGCTCGCCAACTCTGGTGGCTTCCAGAGCCACCAAGGCAGGGGAAGGATACAGGAGAGTCACACTGGCTCTTCACAGTCTCATCCAAGAACGGACACCCAGCCCTACCACTTAGAGTCTGTGGGCCAGAGCTAGTCACATGACCCAACCAAACTGCAAGGGAAGTGGGGAAATGTAGCCGTTCTCTGAGTATTGGAGGACTGTTTGTCCACTGCCATATGCAGACATAGTGTGCTCAGTTAAGGGCACTGACGGAAGGAGCAAAGGAGCCTTCGCCTGGGGAACAGGACCAAGGTTCCGTGAAACATAACAGGCCTGGATCTGTTACCTGACTGCACTGAGGATTCGTATTCTGAGCCAATAGAGATATTTTTCTTTCCATCCTCTGGTATTTATCAAAGGTGTAGCTCCTTTATCCACCCACAGATGACGGTGGCCCATCCTGTAGTTGTTTGAGGTCTTCTGGGATAGTAGGGAAGTCTTGACCTAGGAGACCTGCTCCTCCTCGAGCCATCTGCCATCAGGAGCAAATGAACTTGCGGGATTCAGAAGTGACCAGTTAGCTCTCTGGAGGGAGGCTCACAGGTAGCGCCCCTACCCCAGTCCAGAGCCGTGTCCATTTGACATGTCAATCAAAACAGCCTTAAGAACTTCGGAAGGTGTGAGGTAGGTGTGTGGGATAAAGTAAAAACACCCAGGTTTCTCTTCAAAGCCCTCAAAATAGTGTTTGATGGATGGATTTAGAACAGAATTTTTAAGCTGGAAAGAACCAAGAAATAATGCAGTCCACCTACCTCAGGAGGGAGCCTGAGGCCAAGGAGAGGCGGGAGGGGTGCATGCCAGGGGCAGTGCCTGAACCGTCAGGGCCTCGAGCCCCCGAACTCCAGGCCCATGACAGCTGCCAGGACCCTTCCCTGACCCCTTTCCTGATCCCTTCTCAATTCGTCCAGCAGCAAAAGAGAAATGTGTGGCTGGGAAACCATAGAACTTTGTCTCCAGTCAGCTTGACGAGGGCCCAGAAAAGGCTCATGAATGCCAGTCACCCGGATGCCACTGGGTGGTGGGCAGATGGCATGTGGAGGGGCAGTTCGATCACCCGAGAAGGGAAGCAGAGCATTCGAGGGCTTCCCTGCCTCAGCCTCAGTCTGCGCTGCTAACAGAATACCAGAAAATAGGAGGTTTAAAGGACAAACATTGAGGAGCTATTTCTTTCCTAAGATCAAGGTGTGGCCAGATCCAGTGTCGGGTGCTCACCTGTTTTCTGGTTGTGACCTCAACGGTGGAGAGAGATCATCTCTCATCTCTCTTCTTCTAAAGGAACTAATCCGCTGGTGAGGGCTCCACCCTAACCTAATCACACCCAGGCCCTACCTCTCCATACTGGGGGCACGGCTTCAGCATACAGAGTGCTGGGGGACACACACATTCAGCCAAGGGGTCCTCCATGCCCTCCACCCCTAGTCACCCCTCTTCATGGCCACTTGAGTTCCCAAGTGCCTGCTCCACACCCCTAAAGGGAGACCACACGTTCTTCAAGAACACAGACATACCCTGCGGGGGAAGTGGGCGTTCCGGTAGTAAAGAGTTCGTGCAATTCCATGTGGGCACCCCCACTGGTGTGTGTTGGGACCCCAGTCAGGACAGAGGCCTCCCCAATGGGCCAGCCATGGCAAGCACAGTGCCATGCTGATGAGTCTCGGCTGCTCTGCTGTAAGCTTCCACCTGATGTGGAGCGTGGAGGACCCAGAACACCCCAAGTGCCAGCGACACTGCTGCGGGCTCGGGATCTACTTCTAAGGATGCTCGCTGTCGAGTGGGCCAGAATGGACACTATTCCACAGAGCACACAGAGAGCTGGAGGACTCCCAGGGACTGGCATTTCCCCAGGTCCGGATAGGGGAAGAAGGCCTCCCAGCGTCAGGTCTCCAATGCAGCCCATCCTCGGGGCCTGGGCAGGCCAGCACATCCTCCACTGGGTTGTAACTCCCTACGGTCCATCACTGCCATTGAATAAGAGATTCAGAGATAAAGAAGAACCATAAATGGTTGCTCATCAGTGAGGTGGAAGAAAACACCTGGGCTGTGTGGCCCCTTTGAAGCCCAGCAACAAGGAGGGAATGATCGGCCGTGTCACAGGCTGCTGGTAGTCCTGGTAAAATGAAGACTGGGACCTGTCCATTGGATTTAGCCACATGGAGGTCACTGTGACCTTGGAGAGTGCTTGGGTGGGTTTCAAAGCCAAAACTCTCTGATCATGGGGCTGCCCCAGAATGATCACCTGGACCTCTTCTCAGTTCACTCATGCCCTTGGCAGTATCAACCCCTCTGGTGACTCTAAGTGCCATCTGCATTCCAGGGACACCAGATGTAGAGCCCCACCCACCAACTCTGCTTCCCCGTACTCAACTTTCCGAGCATCTCATTCCTTCCTCCTCCAAGAACAGGTCCTGAGCTTCCTCCCCAATCCATTCCTCCTCTCACAGTTTTCTCTAACGCAATCGGCATCATTGCTCAAGCCAAAACTCCGAGCATCAGTCCTGGCTTTCTCTCTCTCCCACAGCCAGCCTCCAACCCGTCATTTCATCCCGTTGGTCTCACCTATAAAGTCTTTCCAGAATGCGACCAATTCCCACAATCTCAACTGCCGCCGCCTGGAGAGTCTGCTCTGTGGCCTCGCTGACTCCATCCTCGAGTCTACTCAAGAGCAGTCTAGGATTGCAGGGTGAAGGGAGCTGAGTCACCCAGGTTCAGCTGGAGTACCACATGGGTTTTGCCTTCTCTAAGTGACAGAGTTGTGGGCAGAAGAGTTTTGTGACCTGACTTGTGTTTTGTGTGATCCTGACCATGTTCACATTTCACATTCTCAGAAAATAAAATCAGTAAGAATGCTAGCACAGTGCAATGCTAAATTCCAAATGGGTAGCATAACTGTAGTGAAACGGGAGAACCATGCAACTTCTAAACACAGCCTTTGGATCATACGCCCTCAAGTAACAGGCAAAAGAACAGTCTGAGTAGCCTCAAAAAAAAAATTAAGTACCTAGAAATAAACCTAACCAAAGAGGTCTTCTGCCCCTTCGAGCATAATAAAAATTATAGAACACTAAAGAAATAAATTGAATAAGACACTAGAAGATGGAAAGACCTCCCCTGTTCCTGAATAGGCAGGATTAATGTCGCCAAAATGGCGGCGCTACCAAAAGCAATCTGCAGATTCAGCATGATCCCCATCAAGGTTCCAATGACATTTTTCACAGAACTAGAAAAAACGGTTCTAGAATTCACTTGGAAGACTAAAAGTCCAGAATAACCAAAGCAATTTTGATCATTCTTGCAACTTTTCTATAAGTCAGAAATTATGTCCAAAAAGTAATTCATCAAAAAAAGCGAAATCCCAGTACCATTCCTGGCCTGTCCCCCTTTGCTTTATTTTTCTTTGTAGCAGTTACTGCATTATCAGTATAGTGTAAGCATTTTGATCGCTGTCTGTCTTCATCCACTAGAACGTAAGCTCCAAAATGGCAGAAGGTTGCATCTATTTTGTTCACTGCCATGTCCCCATCAATGGAACAGTGTAGTCACAGAATTTTAACAATATTTGTTAAATTAATGATTTGCACAGAGTTGTGCTCGACATTTATTTGTAGAATGAATGAGTGAATTAGTGGAGGAAAAATTGAATGTTAAGCTGGGCCTGAAAGAGGAGGCCCTCTCCAGCCAAAGACATCACCAAGGTGAGGGCAGTGCTGCGTTTAAAAGTAAACCTTGATGAGGAGATCCCACAGAGCTTCCCTGCAGCCTGTCACTGGGACTTGCTTAGTTGTGCTATTAGCTCAACCTGATTCTGATGAGTCTATTCACACCCTCAACAGGAGTGAGACTGATGTGAGACTGTCCCCAGGAGAAATACCAGAGACATGATTCTCCTTAGCCCCCACCACTAGGAGGAACCACTAGCAACCACCAGAACCCACCGATCCTGGGGAAAATCCCGGAACTGCGAGTCCAAGCTCCCATTATTATCTCAGAAGACATCTAGTGCTTCTCCTCCTAAACAAGACTGGAGGACAAAGGAAGTTACAAGAATATCTGATTTATAACATACGTATGGAAACAACTTGGGAAGAGACAAAGGGGTCTAAGTGAATTGAAGCATATAGAAAATGTCTATTCCCCCAAATAGCCAGAGTGATTGAGCAAAAGCAGTAAAGCTGGAGATGTCACAATACTTGACTTCGAAATATGCTGTGGAGCTACAGTTAACACAGTATGGTATTGGCATAAAATGGACACATGGACTAATGGAACAGAATGGAAGATTCAGAAATAAACCCACACATCCACGTCACTGAATTCTCAACCAAGGTGCCAAAAACATACACGGGGGACAAGGCAGCCTCTTGAACAAATCGTCCTGGGAACCGGACAAGCACGTGCAGAAGATTGAAACTAGAAATCAACTCTAAATGGATCTAAGACCTTAATGTTAGAACTGAAAAATTAAATCTATTAGAGGAAAATCTAGGGGAAACACTTCAAGATATTGGCCCAGAGGACCATTTCCTGAGTGGAACCCCAATAGCCCAGGAAATAATAGCAAGAATTGACATATGGGAAATCCAATTCAGGATCTTCTGCACAGCACAGAAAACCGTCAACAGAGAGAAGAGACAATCTGCAAATGGGAGAAAATCTTTGTCAGCAATTCATGTGACAGATTAATATCCAAAGTATGTAAAGAACTCAAAAAAATTCTGGTAATTTGAAAGAACACAAAATTCAACCAATAAATGAGCAAATGATCTGAACAGATACTTCTCAAAAGAAGTACAAATGGCCAATAAATATATTTTAAAATGCTCAACATCTGTAGTCATCAGGGAAATGCAGATTGAAACTTCACTGCGATTCCAACTCACCTGAGTCAGAATAGTTATTATTAAAAACAAACAAAAAAATTTACAAATGCTGGTTAAGATATGCAGAAAAAGGAATACAGTGTAAAATAGTGTAGCCCTGATGAAAAACAGTATGGAGATTCCTCAAAAAAAACTAAAATGTATCTACTGACTAATCCAACTATGCCACTCCTAAGTATATAACTGAAAGAAATGAAGTCAGCATACAAGAGACACCTGCTTAACCACACTTACTGAGATATGTTCACCATAGTCATGATGTGGAGTCAGCCTCAGTGCCTGTCGACAGGTGAACAGATAATATATATATATATATATATATATATATACACATATGATTTTATTCAGCCATGAAGAAGAATGAAATCATGTCATTTTCAGGAAAATGGATGGGACTGTAGGTTTTCATGGTAAGCAAAAGTAGCCAAACACAGAAAGGTAAGTTTCACATGTTTTCTCTCATGTGTGGAAACTAAAAATTCAAAAAAAAATTGAGATGGATTATTGGACCAGGGGAAAGAGTACAGGGTGGAAGAGAAAAGAGAGCGGAAGAGAGAGAGGTAGGGAAGGAGGCTACAGTCCAAGCACAGTATGTCCAAGGATGGAGTGTCACAGCCGGACCCACCCCTCTGTACAATCACTGTGGTGGGTGGTCTAAGTAAACAAGTAAACAGGAAATATGTGTTTCCTCTTTCCCTTCCACTCCCCCTGAAAGTTCATACTCAGCTGTGATGCTTTGGCGAATCTCATCACTGCAACATGCTCACTCCCGATTTAGGGCAGTAGTTCTCCAGCAGGTAGGATCACAAAACTTATCTGGGAAGCAAATTCAATGCCTCTGGAAGGAAGTACAGCTGTGCGTATTCTTAGCAAAATGAAGGATCAGAATCTCAAGCCAGGAGTCACCTGTGGCTCCAGCTACTCGAGAGTGAGGCTGCAGCCTCTCTGGAGTCCAGGAGTCTGTGTCCAGCATGGGGAACATGATCTCAACCCTGCTTTTTCCGATTCTCTGTCAGAATCACACAATAATCACCTACTAATTACAAGGATGCATACTGCAACATTTTAATAAAACAAGACTGAAGATGAACTTAACATTTACCAGTAGAAGAATGATCAAATCGGGATGCCACAGAACTTGTCTTTAGCTTTGATGGAGCAGCAAATAGACAACACGACTGTTAAGAACAACTAGAAAATCCAGAAAAAGTTAAAAACATTTTTTTTAAAGAATCAAAGCTGGGCCATAAATTGATGTTCAACAAATTCTGAAAGACTGAAATAATTCAGAGTCTGGTCTGGGACTATGGTGGAATTAAGCCAGAAATCAATAACAAAGAGAAAATCAAGCAAAACAAAACCCCCAAATGTTTGGAAATGAACCAAAACACTTCTACCTAACCAATTGGTCAAAGAGTAAAAAAAATAGAAATTAGAAAATATGTTAGAGGACTTGAGACTCAATATACAACACACAAAAACATGATATAGAGCTAAACTTATGATTAGAGGGAAATTTAAAGCCTTAAAAGTAGATATTGCAAAAGAAGAAAGGCGGAGACTTCATGAGGTAAGCGCCCACGTCAAGTTGGTGAGGAGCAGGGACAAAGTGGACACAAAGACAAAAATAGGAAATAAAGCAGAGGACAAAAACCAATGAAGTGAGCAGAAAACAAACACACAGCAGAGAAAATTGGCAAAGGTAAAAATTATTCCTTGGAATAGGATGACCTAGTTGATAAACATTCAGAAAAACCAATCCAGATGAAAACACAGAAGAAAATTGCTAATGTTAGTCGTAAAATGTGGACATCACTACAGACCCTACAAGCACATAAAGAACAATTATTTTTGTATCCCATTTGTTTATAATAAAAAAAGAACAATTATTTTTCAAAATAGCCAAACATTTAGAAGATATGTTCAGGGTTCTAAAAAACCGCTTTCCAAAATGGATGTAAGAAGGAATAGAAATCCAACCAGCTAATAAATAAAGCAAATTTTTACTTATTTTATAATTTTAAATCTTATTATAAAGAAATATCCAGGCACAGACAGTAGACGTATTCCTGGTGAATGTTTCCAAACACTTAAAAAAAAAAAAATAGCAAAGCCAGTAGTAAACAAACTTTCAGAGAATAAGGAGGATGTACTCTTCTATTAATTTTAGGAAACCCACACAAACTTTATGGATGTCAAAATTCTGATAAAGACATTACAAAAATGTAAAATTACAGGCCAATCTGCCTCAGAAATATAGATGCTAAAATCCTAAGCAAAATATCAGCAAATTGAATCTCGTGATTATTAAAAGAATGAGAGCTCTCCAAACATATTGGGTTAATTTCATGAATGCAAGTCTCTTTTAATATTTGAAAACAACCAATTTAATTCCCAACGTTCTCAGAAAATGCAGAAAAAGCAAATTACTGTTTCAACAGATACAGAAAAACATTTGATAAAATTCAACATTCTTCCTAATTAAAAAAAAATTTTGAAGCAAACAGCATAGAAATGACTTTCCATACTCTTGTAAAGAGCATCTATTAAAAAACCCTGCAGTGATGATCTCCCTTCAGCTTTGCCTGAGGTATAGGAAAGAAAAGCAGCGTCCCCACTGACACCATTTATATGCACATTGTTCTAGAAATCCGAAACAGTGCAATAAAGAGAAATAAATAAATAAAAGGTATCGGAATTGGAAAAGACTGAGCCAAGTGATTTGTCATTTTCTCAGACAACAGACTAGCAGGTGTAAAAAAAACTACAAAACAATCCACAGACGGTTAGACTTAATAAGTGATGTCAGCAAGATTTCTAGATGGTAAATCAATATAAAAATGTCATTTTATTTTTTATAAAGCAGCAAATGGAAAATGGAATTTTAGAAATGATGTCATTTCAATGTCTGACTTGTCACAATGGCAGACTTGGTTGTACAAATGCTCTCAAAGACAGCAATTATAAAAACTGGGCAAAATTTATTAGAGGAAAATTATTTGAAGGCATTGTCAAGTCATCAAAAGGAGGCGGAAACCAAAGGAATCTTGTGTCATAAGGTGGCCATTGCAATTTTTTTTAAAATGGTTATTTTGTGACTTTTTTCTTGACAGAAGATGACCTCTAAGCCTCACAAGTTCCATGGTGGAAAACCTCATGCTGACAGACTCGAGGAGGTGGAGGAGATAACTCAAAGTTGGCAGAGTAGCTCAAAATGAAGGCGGGGGCATTCCTGGAAGCAAGAGACCAACTCTGAGTGGAACTGATGGGGTCCCACTTGGGAGAAAAAAATCTGAGCGTGGGTAAACTCTCCATAAATTCCTGACTGGTTGCTGATTTGCACACACATATGGGAGAATCCAGGGAGCCCAGTGAAAAAGCAGCAGAAACCAGAGACGCCTCTACCCTTGAAAGAGAGAATGTCATGGGAGAGAATCCAAAGTTTGCTGCATTTTTTATTAAGGGCATTCCCCAACCTACAGAGCTCAGGCAGCTAGAAATTTAAGACAGAATTGGAGGAACAAGAAAGTCACAGAACATGTGGATTCCAAAATGTGGGTATAAACTGTCCACATCCCTGCCTGACCCCCAAACTCTGCCACTGCAGGGAAGACCCAGGGAGTTGAGCTAAAAATAAAGCAGCTGGAAAGTGGAAATATTCAGCTTGGGAAAAATGGTATTTAAAGATCGAGTCCTGGAAAATTAACCATCTCCTAGATCTCTTCCCCCAAAAAACTGAGAAAACAATGGAATCTAGACTCACTACAATATGTCATTCATAATGCCTCATTTTGAACAAAAATATTAGACACTTAAATAAATAGGAAAACTTAATACATATTCAAAGTGAAGAGCAACCAGTGGAGACTCAGCAAATGGCACAGGTGCTGGATTAGTGAAGACCTCAAAGCAGCTGCCATAAATATTGAAAAGAAAGAAAAGGGAAGGCAGTATTTTAAAATATTAAATGAAAATGTAGCCTTAAGGAGTCAACAAATAAGAAATCCCAACAGAGCAATATGAAATTTTTGAAAAACTAAAGAAATACCCTATTGCTGAAAAGTATATGACTTCTCATTTTTCATTTGAAATGGAAAATTTACTAGATGTACTTAAAAACAATTTGGAGATGGCAGAAGGAAGTTGAAGATGAATGACTCTTCAGTGACTTTGAGAATAAATGAATAGAAACTATCCGATCCAAAGCAGAAAGAAAAAGTTTGCAGGAAATTGAACATCAGAGACGTGTGGGAAAGTATCAAGGAGCCCAATGAAGATGCAACTGGAGTTCAAGAATGAGAGCGGATGGAAAAGGACTGAAGAACAGTTGAAGAAAAGTTTCCACTTTGATGAAAAATTTTAAGTTCCAGACCAAGAAGCTGAAAATGCCTAAGTGGGATAAACACCAAGAAAAGGATACATCAGCACCTGATGGTCGAAAGGCTGAAAGCAAGATAGCGAGACATCATTGAGAGTAGAGAAGAAAAGAAAAGAACATTGAGTTAAAGGAACCAGGGACTTCGCAGCAGAACAGTGAAGACCAGAAAGTATTGAGCAGGTTCAAAGTGCTCGAGAATGAAGCTGTCAACCAAGAATGCCATATCCAGCACAAACAGTCCTTCAACAATGAAAGCAAAATAGTGAGGAGAGAGAAAGAGGGGTGGTGGGGAGAGACTTAGTCCTAGAGGGCAAGGAGTTTTAAAGAGCTGGTTGAGGGAAATGACACCAGCTAGTAATTTGCATCTACAAAGAAAACATAAAGTGCCTAGGAATTGGCAAATATGTGGGCATTATGGATATATTTTTCTTAGTGTTTTGCAAAGGCATATGATTACTTAAAGCAAAACTAACAACACTGTACTATGGGTTTATAACCAATCCAGAGGTTCCATATGTGATTATAGCATTAAATAAAGCCATTGCTGCAAGGCTCCTGCATTTTATCTGAAGGGTTTCAATATAAACTCTAGGTAGACTGTGATAAAAATGCCTATTGTAATTTCTAGATAAAGTTGTCAAGGGAAGTGAGTGGGGAAGACCTGCCTTCCATGTGGCTGACCCTGATGGAACAGAAAGACTCTCCAGTTCTTCCTCCTTGAGTCGGGTAAGTTACCTCCTGTCGTTGCACTTGAACACCAGCCTCGAGGTTCTCTGGTCTTTGAACTCTGGGACTGGCACCAGTGGCCCTTGGAGGTTCTTGGGACCTCAGCCTCTGGAGGCTGGGCCCCAGGTGTCCTGAGTTCTGAGCTTCCATCTTCTCTGGTTCTCCAGCCTGCAGAGTGCCTTCCTGGTACTTTTCAACTTCTGTGATCACATGAGAAAATCTTCTTCTTAAAAAATGGTGCCACTCTGGTAATCCCAGCAACTTGGAGGCTGAGGCAAGAGGATCGCAAGTTCTAGGCCAGCTTCAGCAACTAAGTGGAGCCCTGTCTCAAAATAAAAAATAAAAATGACTGAGAAGGTGGCTCAGTGGTTAATCACCTGTGGTACAAATAAACAATAGCAACAACGAATTTCACTATTATATATGATAGAAATATATATATATATAATGTATTATATATAATAAAATGTATCAATAAATAATAAATATAAATATATTCTGCTATTTCTGTTTGCTGGTGAACTAATACAAATGACTATATTAATATTAGTCAAAATAGATTCCACAAAAAGAAGTATTACTAGAAAGAAAGGGGCATTTAATTTCATAATAATAAAAGAATCAACAGAGCAGAAAGATATAAAATAATAAATAAATGTGCACCCCAAAAAAGGGACTCAAAATACATGAATCGAAAGCTGGTAGAACTAAAGGGAGGAGGAGAAAATCAATACAGTTGGAGAATTGAAGATGTATTTTTTTGAAGATGTATTTTAAATCATTGATTTATAAGAACACCATTGAGCACATTACTTGATGTTTGTAGTGTGATCCACCCAACGTCTGCACTTTTCAAGTACGTATAGAGTGTTCTTCAAGATGGATTAGTGCTGGACCTTAAAACAAGTTTCAGTATACTTCAAAAGGCTGAATCATACAGAGCTTATTCTTTGACTTAAGTGGAATTAAATTAGTCATCAATAACAGAAAGATGGCTCAAAAAGCCCCAAGTCTTTGGAGATTAAACAACACACTTGTAAATAACCCATGGGTCCAAAACAATTGCAATCAAAATTGCAAATATTCTTAACTGATTGAGAGCAAAAATACAACTTATGACGATGGGTGAGATGCAGATAGAGTCGTGGAAAAGGGAGAGTCGCAGTTTTAAAAGACATAGTAGAAAAACAGCAAGGCCTAAAATCCATTATATGCTACTAGATTATGAAACAATATATATATATATATATATATATATACACATTTTTTTAAGTAAAACAAGTCAGCAGAAACAAAGAAATAATAGAAATCAGTGAAAACACATAAAAGAACAAGTGAAAGTAAAAGATGATCCTTTAGAAAAAAATAAAATGACAAACAAACCTCTAGCTAGAGTAATCAAGAACAATAATCAGTTTCGAGAATGAAAGAGGGTCCCAACCACAGATGCCGTAGACGTTGAAAGAACAGGCAGTTTGGTGATGGTAAGGCAGGTCTCTACAGCGAGGTTAGAAAAGGTCTGATCTGCAGCGTGTGCCGGTGGGTGCTGGGAAGTTTCTTTGATTAGTATACATTGTGGCCACACTAGTGGGCTGGCTTTGGAGAAATCCATTAAGGCACATGATGTAGACTGTGTGTGTTTTTACACATACACTTCACTTACACTTCGATTTTTAAAATGATAGCCACGTGCTGCACACCAATGCTTTGGTCATCAGTGGGTCACTTATAGAACCACTGTCCCACAAGATTACATCACCTAGTGACATGGCTGCTGACTTAGTTTGTGCAAGTTCAGCCCATGTTTGCAGGATGAAGTCACCTAACCAGGGGTTTGGTAGAACATGTCCCCAATGTTGAGCAAGACTTGACTGTACCTCCAAAATTAGGTTGCTTCTCCTTCACAAAATGCCATGTAATTGCTGCTTTAAAGTGCTAACTCTCCCTATGTGTACTCATTTGAAAATCTCTTAAGGAAAAATAAATGACATATAACGTACTAATAAATTTAAAATTGTTTCTATCATAAATTTAAGAGAGTATAATGTACATTTTAGATAGATGGATAGATAGAAAAATGAATGTTGATAGTTTTGAGTGAAGCACCAAGATATTTTAAAAATTGACATTCACACAGAAGAGCTCTGATTGGCAAGGAACTGTTCAACAAGGTGTCTAAGCCAGTAGCATTTCAGGGTGCATCCAGGGTGGGTCTGGGAGAGTGGACTACACCCGTATGCAGGCAATCGTCCAAGGGTGATTTTAAAAAAATAACCAAACCCACAAAAAGGTGATTTGCTCTTTATTAACACTCTGCACTGACAATCCTAAATAATACCAGTGATAAAATGTTCCTCCTGGAAAAAACCTTTCATTGGTCTAAGCTCTAAATACTTGCCGTCATTATTAATAATATGCTTGTCAGCTTTGCATTGGCACATTATTATTACTTATCCTTTATTAAACATTGTATCCGATGTGAAAGTCAATTCAGAGAAATTCCCGTTAAATGGTTTTCTGTCCCCACACTTGAACTCGGTTACATGGGCTCATTTGGGAAGTAAGCTCACCATGGTTAGAAACCATCCAAGCTTGCAAACTGAGAGGCAGGGTGCTTTTGTTTGACAAGTGCAAATTTGAGTTCATAAATAAAATATTTTATTGAATGTAAATATCTTTTTAAAAATTTGTTTTAGTTGTAGATGGACACAATACCTTTATTTTATTTATTTATTTTCATGCGATGCTGAGGATCCAACCTGGTGCCTCACACATGCTAGGCTAGCCCTCTACTACTGAGCCACAACCCCGACACTGCATGTAAATACCTTTAACATTAAAATTTCTTTTTGCAATTAATGATTTTTTAGAACCATCCAAGAAAATAATTATTGTTACATGATCGTTCCTAAAAATGATTTTGTCATATTGAAGATGAAAAGTGTTAAAAATGATCTGGTTCAGGTGTTAAATACATAAGGTATACAACTGCATGATTCTCATTGAGGCTGGAAGGGTTAAATAAGAAAATGCATATAAATGTCCTGGCATGGTGGCTACGGTACCCTCATAACACCTGGCCCCTTGTTATTAGTAGCCGTAAGCATGGATAGGTGGATAAGCATCCCCACTTATTCTATTACCAAACTCAGAGCTGAAGCAATTTCCTCAAATTCATACAGCTAATAACTGTAAGTTTTGTGAGTGAGCCTAATTTTGTTTGATATTAATCCTGCACGTTTGGTGTTTAAGGTACCTCTCCACTGTTTCCTGCCTCCTATTGTTTCTGTGGAAGAGTCAACTGTCAGCCTGTCCCTACTTCCTATATCTTCTCTTTTCTACTTTTTTTTTGTTGCCATGAAATTTCATTGTCTTATGTTTTTCTTTTAATTTAAAGTACCTTCTGAGGATTGTTCTTTCCTCACTTCTGGAAAATTCTAACCATTATTTCTTTGTACCATTGGCTTTGCCCCCTCACTTCCCCCACCCTTTCTCCCTTCCTTCTACCTCCTCTCTCTTAACCTATAACCCCAGGAACTCAGGGGACTAGACAAAAGGATTGCAAGTTCAAAGCCAGCCTCAGCAACTTAGCCGGGCCCTAAGCAATTTAATGAGACCCTGTCTCAAATTTTAAAATAAAAATTAAAGGGACTGGGAATGTATTCAATGGTAAAGCACCCTTGGGTTCAATCCCTGAACCAAAAATAAATATAAATAAATAATTTAAAATTTTAAAATATAAGGAAAAACATTTGAACTTCCCACTCTTTTAGGTTTCTTAGTCTCTTGTCCTTATTTTCCATATCTATCTATTACTGGGATTATTTCTCAATAATTTTCTTATTTTATCTTCAATTTCCTTAATTCTCTCTCAGCTTTGTCTAAACTACTATCAATTCTGTCCACTGAATTTTTAACTGTTCTTACATTTTTTCATTTTTAGAGTTTCATTGTCTAATTTATTTCTTACACATTTTAAATCTCCTCTTATTTCTTGAATATATTAAACATAATTTTCCATTAGTGGTATAATAATCCTAATATCTGATTCTATAGTAATAATATCTCATTCTCTCTCTCTCTCCTGTTTCCTTATTTGTCTATTGATTTTTGCATAAGAATTGCTCATTCCCCATGAAATTTAAATAATTGTATTTATTTTTTTGATTTTCTTTTTATTCGTTGTACACAAATGGGATACAATTTTTCATTCCTCTGGTTGTAACGAAGTAGAGTCACACCCTTTGTGTAATCATACGTGTGCATACAGTAATGACATTGTCTCAATCCATTGTCTTTCCTTCTCCCCGACTCCCCACCCCTCATTTCCCTCTACTGTATGTCTTTAAAGGCTAGGATGAAAGTGCTTCCTCCAGAGAGAACTTCGGTTCTCTTCTATCAGTACCTGGGATTACTACTAGCATGTGGCTACGTTAAGGTAGTCGTGGTTTGAAATTCCCTGTGTGCCCAGGTTGAGTGAATTCGGGCTTCCTGAGGCCTGAGTGGCCTGGCGTAGCTTGGACACGACGTGGGGCTTTTGGTCTTCGCCCACCTCAGGGCATCAGCAGGAGCAAGGGTCTGGGCACCACTGTCTTGGGCTAGGGCTCACCTAACGAGTTTTTAAATGAGCAATAAACCAATGTTTCTGTCCCGACACACAGGGTTTAAATGCTTTCAAGAAGCAGCGAGGACAAGGGGAGGGTCCACATCCAGACCTCCGAGGAGAGGGCCTCTGGGGCGCACTTGCCTCACCACTCCCCGCACTCTGGCGGCCCACAGCAGGAACACAGCCTCCAGGTGGGCGTGCGTCGGGCCTCACAGGGATCCAGGTGCGGTTGCGGAAAGGCAGCAGTGGGGTGAGCACGCCAGGCAGAGGGGACGGTGTGACCTAAAGCAGAGTCCTGCAACGGCAGGGCGAGCTCAGGGAACAGAAGTCCTTCCTGGAGGCAGCGATGAAGCAGGGAAGGAAGACTGAGGGGGGCCGCGCTGCCTAAAGGCCAAGCTGTGGAGTCCCACCCTCCGTCAGCCCAGGGACCCTGTGGGCTTGTGAGCAGGGGAGTGACGCCATCCGGCCAAGCGAGGTCAGGCGATGTCCACTTCACTCGTTGCTTCAGGTGCAGCACCTGGCACCCTGGGCACTCAGCTTCCACATGAGGGATGAGTGGACGAAGCCTGTTGCCTGGCCTCCTTAAACTGAGGGACCCGGTATCTTGTTTCAGCTTGTTGGTTGGTCCATCACCATGAAGCGTGAGTGGGATTCCTTATGCACGTAGCGTGGCTCCATCAGTCTCAATCCCCAGTCCCCCCCAATCCACTGTTCTGCTCCCCTGGTTTAGTCTGCTTGGACAGGACATTAAACAACTTCAGTGGGAGTCTCTCAGCTTGCACTCAGTCCTTCAGAGTCCCCCATACTGTCACTGGCTGTTCCCTGAGAGTACCAGAATTCCCTTCTTGTCCTTAAGGAACCTCCTGGGGTCCCCCATGCCATCCCTGGACATCTGGTCACCTCCCGGACAGCTCTCCTCACTCCGCTCAGCCCAGCACAGCTGCTCCAACACCGCTGTCTTGGAGAAACAAGTCCTACCCCTGCCCGTGCTCCAAGCTGAGCCTCTAATCACGGTGGCTGGTCCAGATGTGGCCAGGGGAAGCCAGCCAGCTGGTGAGGCCTGCCCCTCCAACACACGTCTCCTGGATGGAACTGGACAAGAAGAGTTGTCTTTCCTCTCAAGCCTCTAGGATGGGAGGGTCTGCCTCCAGAACTGCCTCTGGCCTATTTCTCCCCCAGCTTGCCCTATGCATGCAGGCAGCACGCAGAGAGGAACAGAGAGAGAAGTCAGAGAGGGAGCGGTGGGAGGGGGAGAAAGGCAGAGTTGTCTAAGGCTCAATGTCAGCTTGCCCTGGAGGACGTTCCATGACAAGAACCAATAAACCATACTCCTTCCCGCTTCAGCCAATTAAGCTGAGATCTGTTCCTTGCAATCCAAACGATTCCAGCTGACTCAGAAAGCTCTGCGTGGTGTGCCACTTGAGGATCTTCATTCGCTCCTTCTTTTATCTGTTCCATCAATTGTAGACTAAGTGCCAGCCATTTTCTATGAATTCCTGTAGACACCTCGTAGCACAGAATCTTTCCAGGTATGCTTGCGACCTGCCCCTTCTTCCAGTCACCTGTGACTGCTGGGGCTTCTCACCAGGTGCTCTCAGTAACATGTGATGATGAGGAAGTCAGAATAAGCCATCCGAGTGTGTGTGTGCAAGAAGGCCCATGCTTTCCCAAGGCACTGCAGCCTGACACCCCACCCCAGCAGTGACAGCTCCCCCCAAGACACCTGGAGCTCCACCACCGGCTGAGGCCAGGCGTCTCCCAGTTCACCTGGCACGCATCTGTATCAAGTGGGCTTATCACCCCTTCACCTCCTGGAAACCTTCACCTGACGTCACGCTCAGAGAGGCTCAGGATGTACCCCAAAGTACACAGTTACTGGGTGGAAGAACTGGAAACTGAGCCCGAGTTTCCCAATTCAAACCTGGGACCACGGTGAGGTCATGAACAAGGCAGAACAGAAAAGACCTGGATGCAGGTGGCACCTGCTCTGCTGGGTGACTTCAGGGAATCACCCGACCTCCTTCCACCTCTTTTTTGCCTCTTTAGAATGTGAGGAAGCACTTGTTCAGGTGTGGAGCATGTTAACTATTTTTATTTGTGGAATGTGGGGAAAGGACCAGAGGCACAGGGGGAGGTTCGGAGAGAGAGCTGGTGACATGCACAGGGACAGCGCGAGGCGGCTCCTGGGCACTGAGAGAAGATTCTGCCTCTTCTCTCTGTTTGTTGCAGAACTGGGGATGGAACCCCGGGAATCACTCAGCCAGGGCTCTGTCACTGAGCTACACCCAGCCTGAGCTTTGCGGCTGACTGTGGTGGGGGTTAAGAATGGCATAGAAGTGTATACAGACGTACCAGGAGGCAGTGCATGCAGCAAGTGCAAAATCTGAGTCCGGGTCTTTTGTCTTGTTCGTTGCGTTCTGCAAGTCAGTCCTGTTTTCCATAACGTACCTACGTAGGTAAGATGTGACTGTTGGGGAAAGCTAGGGATAGCTATGTGGGACCTCCCTACCAATTTTGCAACTTTTTGTGAGTCTACCATTCTTTCAGATAATAAATTGTTTTAAAAAGAAATACTGGCAAAGAGGGGAAAAAACAAACTGAGAACTCCAGGCGGTGCTGCTACCTTGCTGGAGATACCTGCAGCGCAGGTTCCTTCTTCACTGCTCTGGACGGTAGGAGTCAACAGACTTGCGGCTGGAACCTGCTTTGATTGCATTCATAAAGCAGCACACGTATTATCTCAAATTTGTTTTTAAATATTTTGATAACTGCATTTCGATGTCATTAGTTTCTTTTGTATCTCCTGGTTCTATCTAATGCGTTAGGAAAGCGTTTTTCCGAGAAGATTCTTCAGCTTCCTCAGGGCCAGAGCTCAGAGAAGACCAAGTCACCTGCCCTGGAGCCCAGGCATAAGTGGGCCACCCTGCTGGGTGGGAAACTGAGGCCCAGAAGGGGGTTCCCCATGCCGAGGCCTCCCACCGGACCCTCTCCTAAGCAGTGAGCCTCTTCCAGAAGGAAAGGAAAGCTCCTGCCCCTGCCTGCGGCCACCTCGGGGTGTGCCCGCTCCGCCAGAGCTCGTCCCAGGTCCACTCTGGCCTTTGAGATGGAGAACAATGCCACATTGTGGCCCTGGCTACAGATAAAACAGGAACTTGGCTGCGCTGCCCGAGCGGGAGCCACTGTCCCCTTAATATTAATGCGGGCGGCGCGCCCCACCGCGCCCTCGCCGCCCAGGCCGTTGCGGCCGTTGCGAGCCCGCCAGCCCCTGCCTCCTGGGGGCGGTCAAAGGCCAGCGCGCGGGCACTTTTATTGTCAGCTGCCTCAGTAATCTTTAACCTCCGCTGGCCAAAGGGCTGAAACCCAGAAAGACAAAACAAACATGGGTTGGGCCCCCGGAGGGTGAGTCAGGACGCCGCGCGGGCCCACGCCGCCTGCCGGGGTCTGCGCTCGGGCGCGCCCACGCCACCACGGGCGCCCCGGCTCCGCTCCAGGGTGGCACACAGGGCCACGGGTAATAGCTGCCATCCCGTCACCAGTGGGGGGAGCAGAGCGTCCTGGGGTCCATCCAGGATGGAAAGAGCAATGAGGCCCCCAAAGCCCCGCCCACCAGGCCCCTGTCCTCCTGGGTCCCAGCGTCCTCACCTGTGAAACGGGGCGCAGGGCCTCTCCTCAGCATCATGGCCAGCCGCTGCCCCTTGTCACATGCTTGCCACTAGCAAGGACATATGGTGCTCGGTTCTCATCACCTCCTGGAAAGGGGGCTTCAGGTCCCTGTTTTGCAAAGGATATTTAGAGCACAGAGTGTGGGCTTGTCTGAGGGTGGTGCTGAGATCACCACCCGGGTCTCGGTGACTCCAAAGCTGTCCTCGTTCCACTCCCCGCTGGCAATGGTGTGCTGGCCCAGGTCTGGTAGGATCATGGCTCCCTTGGGCAGATGAGGACTTGCCCTTGCAACCAGGGACCAGGGTCACGACCCATGAAGTTTCCCACCTGTCCTGCTTCCTCCCAAACTGAGGAGGATGTCACACGTCCGTTGGGACTACTCCTGTCACCATTATGAGACAGTTTAAACATGGGGCTAGACCTGGATCTGTTTTAAGGTTCCCTAAGGGTCCCTGGTGACTCAGGGTGCCTGTCCCCCAGGAGGAAAAGACTAGGAGAAATGGCCAGACCCTACTCTTCCCCTCCCCTGGGAAGGGCTGTGGAGGGGAGACAGCAGCCTTGGGGCTGGCTCCTTATTACCCCTTTTCCCCACAGGGCTTCAGGTCTCTGCCAGGCTGGCAGGACGTCCCCCCGACTCTGGACACCCAGGGCTGGGCCTGCTAAGCCCTCCCAGCCTGCTGATAAAGTTTCCTTCTGCACCTGGGGCAGAAGGTCAGGAAAACCAGCAGCAGCTGAAGAAGGTTATGGTCTTGGGGATCTACGCAGGGTGGGGCATGGAAGGGAGAAAGATAAGAGTGGACAATAAAAGATAGGCAGAAAGAGACAGTGGGGCAGCTGGCGTGGAACACAGCCCCCACAGTGCCATCTCTTTATGAGCCATAAAGGGCATGCAAACAGGCAGCAGCAAGGGCCTTATCTCCCCCTCGGGATCTGTAAATGATCACCCAGAACCCACCACTGGCCTCAGAAATGACAGCTGGGCTGGCCACACATGGGAACAGCCACAGGGCACGGGAAGCCCGGGACAGAGGCGGGAGGCAGGGTGCCCAGCGGGTTCCGCTCAGCTCTGCCCTCAGGCTGGGTGTTTGCTGTGAAGGCAGCAGCCCCCGTCCTGAGCAAGGAGCTGGCCCCTCACAGGAGCCCGCAGGCTGCCAGGGGGATTCTCTAAGTGAAACATCGCTGGACCACAAGGACCCGTCGGAAGGGGGCCCGGACAGGTGCCTTGGTGAGTGGCTCAGCAGCATCCAGGCTGGCCCGTGGGGCCCAGCAGGTGGTGTTGTGCCTATCTCTTGCCATCCTTGCTGCCGGCCTGTGAAGAGCGTGAGTCTGGGGCCCCGAGCGAGGCGCCTGGAGGGCCTCCAACCTAGGGGACTCCCTTGGCCTTGGCCTTGCCCTGGCTCCTCTGGGCTTTGAAATCCATCCCCACGTTTTTGACAGCCAAGGGCTGCTGGTGGCAGGGGTCTCAGCCCTGCCTGCAGCCCCTCTCCCTGGGTCTTTCTGATTGATGTGGGCATGTCTCGGAACACCCTGGAATCCACAGCCAGGGCCAGGGCCATCTGGAGCGTTCCCCACCTGCCCCCCGCCCCCGCCCTTCCTGCCCTGTTCTGCCGCCCGGGCCGACTCTGTCACGGCTGTGCCACCTCGACGGCTTTACCCTCTGACTTCCTGCGGAGTCCAGCAGCGGGAAGCCTGGACTGGAGGTGGATGGTGGAGCAAAGGCCCTGTGTCCCTCTCGTTCCCACCTTGCATGCACTGGCTTCGATGGCCACCCAGAGGCATCTCCACGCCTCCAGCCTCCCCAGCCCCAGGGGACTCAGAGCTTCCTGCTCCTGCCGGCCCTGGGCTCAGGAGACTTTCCAAAGTCGGCTCCTTTAACTCTGCTCACACCTCTGCAAGAAGTCCCTGAGAGGACGCCCACTCACTGTAAATTAGCACAGCCATTATGGAAACAGCATGTGAGTTCCTCCAACACGGCATGTAGAACCGCCATCTGACCCAGCAACCTGCTCCTGGGGATGTAGCCAAGGGAAATGGAACCAGTGTGTCCGAGACATCTGCGCGCCCACGTTCATTGGAGCACTATTCACAGGCGCCCAGATGTGAAATCAAACTAGGTGCCCATTGGGTGGACTCATGGATAAAGAAAATGTGGTATGCGTGCACAATGGAGTATCACTCAGTCATGAAAAGGAACAGAATCATGTCATTTGCATGAATTGGAGGACATTTTGTTAAGAAGAATGAGCCAGACACAGAAAGACAAATACTAAATGTTCTAAGTGCAAACTAGAAAGTTGATCTCATAGTACTGGAGAATAGATTATGCTTACCAAAGGCTGGGAAGGGCAGGGACAGAGGAAGGATGGAGAGAGGACCGTTAATGGGCCCAGGGGACCAATAACTCCTAATATTCTATAGCACAGTAGGGTAACTGTGGTTGACGACAATTAATTATTCATTTCAAAATAGCTAGGAGAGAGGATTTTGAATGTTCCCAGCCCAAAGAAATGATAAATGTTCAAGGTGATAGACGTGCCAGTTACTCAGATTTGATCATTATGCATTGTATACCTGTATTGAAATGTCACACTGTACCCCATAAATATGTATAATTATTATGTGTCAATTAAAAATAATATGTATTTTTTAAAAGCTCTCTGCACTCCACCTTGCATGGAATTCTTTATACAAAGGTGGGTCCTGACTGATAGAGACACCCTAATGTAGACCAGGGCCCACCCTCAGGGACAACGAGAGGCTACAGCAGCCGGTACCCTTGACCGTGGCCCCAGACCCTGACCTCCCTCCCAGGTAACAGCAGGAGTTGCTGGGCTGCGGGTGGGAGAAGACCTGCCCCCAGGCCTGCTGGGGGTCAGGAGTGAGCTTCCTTCTCCTGGCTGGTCACGTCTCTGGAAACTGCGTTCACCGATCTGCCCACAACCAGGTCTCTCTGGGCAGGGGGAGAGAGGACAAGCGAGGGAGAGGTCACAGAGCAAGGTTATGGGGTCTGAGTCCTCTTTCTGGCTGCCTCCCCAGCCGAGGTGGCCACCTGGGAAGAGAGGGGACACTGGCAGCAGCCAGAGGGGGAGTGCGCTATTGCGAGGGCCTGGGTCACTGGGCTGGGCAGTCTGAATAGACCTGGCTGTCCCAAGTCAGAGAGCTCTGCCATTGGAAACCCCCGTACTCATACACTCGTGAGCCCCAGGGACGGCTCCCGCCACACAGAGGGACATCAGGTCTCAAGGCCTCACTGAACGGGAGCCACGGTCTGGGTGTGAGACTGGAGTTCCCAGCTGCCCTGGGTTTTCCCTAAGGGGCTAAAAAAGCCACAACTCAGAGGGAGGGGAGAGGTGACATCCATGCGGTGGGGGCCAAACCCTCTGCATATGGGCTGCCCAGCAGGACTGGTCAGCACACCCTTCACAGTCACAGAGGGCCAGGTCCCCAGGGGGACAGAGCAGAGTCTGCAAAACAGAAGAAAAATGATCAACCCATGAGGCTGGAAATAGGGCTGACCCACAGGCTCTGCAGCGCCCCTTGGACACAGGGTCCCCCCTGCCTTGTGCAAATCAATCTGTGGGACTAGAATAAGGCGCTTTATATCTGTGTGACCAGCACAGGGTCACAGGGGGCATTGGACTGTCTTTGATAGAGTCACAGGAAGAGAGTGCCTGGCAGGCACCTGGAAGGCCGGACACGGGGAGGGGAGCTGCTTTGCACCCTATGGCGCCTGGGAGGGGAGCTGCTTTGCACCCTATGGCGCCTGGTACACGCCCGCTATGCGCCAACCCTGGCTCGGACCCTCACATGCACCATGCCACTGAGGTCTCACAGTTAACCTGCCACTGTGAGGCTCTGTGCCTCCCTGAACCTCAGTTTCCTCTTCTATAAAACGGGGGCCATAATTCCTCCAGGCTGTCTCAGACTGAGAGCTGGAGAAACGCACATCCAGATGCTTCATGAGAGGAAAGTCTGGCGGGGGCCTCTGAGGCCCCTGCTCCCTGGACAAAGCCTGGCATGGGGTGGACTCCTGGGAACTATCTCCTGGGCAAGTACAGCTACTCTACTCGGTTTTTATAATTTGGAGCCTTGTGATTTTATATAAAATGTCAAGACCAATCCATGTACACTCCATTTTGTGAAAATGCAGATGATGAGGATTTCCTGCAGCAGTCGCACAACGTGAATGGTCCTCAGTAAAGACACACAGTCGCATGAAGGCAAACCCACCTTTAAAGGGCACCAAGAACCACATCATTTCCATGTGGGTGGCACCGAGGGCACCAGCAACTGCGCTCTGTGTTCCTGCCACAAGGGGGCGCCACTCTAGCTGGGAAACCCTGGTCCTGACCCCAGGAGTCTGCTGTGGCTTGTGTGCTGTGCACCTGGTCACTCTGCTCAGAGTGGGTGGGCAGTAGAGGGCCACAGGGGTGGGCACAGAGAGTCCCTGAGGAAGGTTCACGGTGGGCAAGTCAGTTCCGCTGAGTTGAATGGAATAAGGGAGCAGATGGGTCTGGCTGCACCCCAGCCTGAGTCCCATAGGTGGCTTAGGGGTAGAGGGAGGCCAGGGAAGAGACCCTGGAACAACTGCGATGTGGGCTGTGGAACTGTGGGCCCTGGAGAGGAGCACCCTCCCCCAGGCCTGGGGTCTGAGCCTGCAGCTGGCTGACCACATGGGCTGGCCAGGGCCAGGGCTTTTGTGGAGGAGGTGAGGAAACACCCCTGGCTGAGCTGAGCAAGTGTGGGCAGGGTTCTCACCTCCTCCCACCCAGTGGCTTCTGCCTGTCTCCTCCCTAGAATGTCCTCATTTGCCTGGGCCCTGACCAGTGCCCCAGGTAGGGCTCCAGAAGGGAGGCACGGTGGGCCCCTGACAAGGCAGATGGCTGATGACTCTTTCCGGGGACACTTCAGGGAGGTGCAGCTTCCGGTGGCCTGTCACATGGGCTCTGCCCTGTCATTGGCACAGGAAGTCATGGTCCCCATCTCCTCAAGTTCAAGCTCAGAGCCCCCGACCAGCCCACCGTGAGGACCTCGCCTCTGGTGGGGGCCATGATTCTCAGCACCTGCTCAGGTGGGCCTGGCCTGTCCCACCCCCTCTTCTCAGGAAATTGGCCAGAGGAGCCCACGGTCAGCCAGTGGAGGAGCTGGCCCTGGGCTGATGCGGACGCTGCCCCCATGTGGCACTGCCTCCAGCACCAAGTGTCTACCTCTCATCCTACAGGTGGCTAGGCCCAAGCCACCATCAAGACCCTGGCCGCCGCTGTCTGGTTGGACCTGCAGACAGTCCCACCACACGGCCTGGGCATCGCTGACGGCGTCTGCTGGACCTCGTCCTTCAGGCCCCCTTCACCCAGCGGTGGTCAGCGCTCGCCCTCTCCCCAGGCCCACCAAGGGTTCAGAGAAGAAGACTGCAGTGCTGCAGGTGTGTCTGCAATCTGATCCTGTCCCCCAGCTCTGGCCCCAGAGGACACAACTGTCCCCTCTCCATCCCATGACTCCCAGTCCACATCCCAGGAGGAGCAAACCACATCTCCTTCCCCCTGAAGCCCCCTTGGTCACTGGCCTCCTTACTGAAGAAGCCCCTTAGGAACCCCACTGGCTGTGTGTGCGTGCCTGGACGCAGGAGGTCACCTGGGTCCACCTCACCTGCCTTCCTCCACCTGCACCATCTTGGGCAAAGCTCGCCAGCCACTGCTAAGCTTCCATCTCTTTGTTAAACACCTCATAGGCAGGCCTAAGAGGGAACACGCCTCTGTCGCCTCTTCACTCCGGATTCCAGCTTACCACAACTGCCCCTGCCTCCCGAGAGCCCTCCTGGATCTCCCCCTGGCAGTCAGGATCCCCCTGTGGCCACATGGTCCGTCACCTCCCATTTCTGCCTCCCCCTCCTCACTGTGACACCCTGAGGGCAGAGGCCAACGTGACCCCAGTGTCCATTGCTGGAGCCCACCAGAGCCCGATGCAGACTCTGGTCCCCGGAACGTACCAGATGGAGCAGGAAGGAAAGCGGTCAGGGCAGGCGCCTGGGAGCATCTGCAAGGCGGCGCTCACCTCCCGGCACGTGGAGGATGCCGAGCTCCGTATGTCAGCTGCTCTGCCTCCCCGGCATTCTCCCCATGCATTCTCCTGGGGAGCGAACTCCGCGCCTGGCAGCGACCCCAGGACTCGGTGACTCTCTGTTCCTCCCGAAGCTCCAGGAAGCATCCTCCTGTTTGAAGAGGTCTGGGTCCTGAGTTTCCTGGGGACTCTGTGAAGGGGTTCCCCCTCCCCAAGGAGGCGCTCCTCCCCAGTACCGCGACCCCTGCCTCTGGGACTCTGGGCAAGGAGACAGCGTTAGAAAGAAGTTCCGGAAAGGGGCCACACAGTGAGCTGGCCCTGCCCTGGGAGCCAGCCACTCCAACGCTGCCTGGTGGCTGCCCCCAGCCTGTCGCTCTCCCTGACCTGAGCTGGCCGTGGCTCCTGACCTCCTCTGTGGCTCCTGCTACATCTGTGCCCTCAAAGCTCAGACTGCTGGGGCTCTGGGCTGCACCCCGCAGGCTGGGCCCTGGTGAGCCGCCTCGGCTAATCCAGCTCCTCTCACCCCCTAGGCCCCCCACGCCTGGTGCTCCTGCTGGCTGCCCCAGCCCCCAACAGGACAGCCGGACACGTTCCTCCCCGACAACACATCATTAGAAAGACAATTCTGGTGAAGGCTGGCCTCTGCCCTGTTGGAGAGGGGAGCACAGGCCACAAGTCCGGACACCGAGATCTGAGCCTGTTCTCCCTGTTACATCCCATGGAACGGGGTTCAGGATTGTCATCTGCCAGCAGGGTCAGCAGCCCTGACCCAGTGGGGGCTGTGGAACCTCAGAGAGCTCATGCACCCATTCCTGGGCCTCCCCACAATCCAATGGCTACGAGGGGAAACACTGGCTATAAATGGGGGTCCTGATTCATCCACCTCTGCTGTGCCCACCCCCCCCCCATTAACACATCTCCAGATGTCAGGACTGAGAACAGGCTTGGCCAGACCTTAATTTGAGTCCAAGCTCCCCACATATTAGCTATGTGACCCAAGACAAGTGACTTAACTACTCTGAGTCTCAGCACCATTATCTGTGAAATGGGGATCATATAAGGATTAAGCAATGTAATGTGTGTGATGTGGTACTGTCTCTTGGCACAGAGACTAAATGGCAGCTGCTATTATTGCTATTACTATCTGTCTGGAAGACCCAGGGCTGTATTTTTCTGAGGGACAGAGAAGCCCCCTGGGAAGGAATTGCCTAAAGCAGTGAGCAAGACATGGCTGAGCCTGGAGACTGCAGGTGCTGGAGAGGCGTCTGGGAACAGGGCGCATAGCTGCTTCCAAGTGCAGAGCCCCGCCGGGCCTTCCCCACACCTCTGGGGTACCCAGGCAGCAGTGGACCTCTGGGGTCCAGCGGTGGCCTGGCTCTGGCAGCCACATGGTGCTGGGCACCAGACCCAGACAGGAGGGGCGCCAGGAACCACAGGAGCCCCTCAAGGGTCTGGCATCCTGCTGCAGCAGATAGAGCTGACCCCAGGAATGTCCTGGTGGCCAGAATTGTCACTCTGCTTGTCCTCCTGAGTTTGTGGAACAGGAAGCGCTTTTGTCCCTGATTGAAAGGAAAAGTTGAGTAGGAAGCTGGACATCAGCCCCTGCGAGGACAGTCTGATCACCTTCCTCTCACCTGCGTGCGTCCCGCCGACGGCACCCGAAGGCCTTTGTACCGTAGACACAGGGAAGGAAGTCGGTCCAATGAACAACCTTTTCCATTTATATTTTAACTGACTCATGATAATTGTATATATTTATGGGGTGCAAGATGATGTTTTGAAGGTTTTTTTTTTTTTTTTTTTTTTTTTTTTTTGCGGTGCTGGGGATCGAACCCAGGGCCTTGTGCTTGCAAGGCAAGCACTCTGCCAACTGAGCTATCTCCCCAGCCCCCAAGATGATGTTTTGAGACACACATACATTGTAGGTGACTTGACTCAACAGATCATTCCTGGGTGCTTTCCGTGCACCAGACCCTAGAGATTCTGTGTTGAACAGGCAGGTCCAGCCCTGCCCACTGCAGCTGACCCCGGCCAGCAGCCTGGGCTAAAGGAGCTGGGCCTTGGGCCCATGGGTGCTCCTCGGGTTCAGATCCCAGCTGGCCTACTCATCAGCCTCTGCTTGCCCCTCTGCAAAATGGGAATGAGATGTCTGATTCCATGTGGTTCCAGAGAAGATGAGAGGTTAAAAAGAAACAATCAAACTAAACAATATGCTTCTTCCAATACTTATATGTGAAAACTATGCCAATTTATTTTTTATTCAAGCATAAGGTTCAGCAGCATGTCACCTGGGGGAGGCACAGCATAGGCCCCTGGAAGAGCAGGTCATCGACTCTGTTCAGGATCCGTGTCAGGTGGATTGGGGAGTTTATTGCATACATACAGGAGACCCTCTTATCTGAGGGTTCAATGTCTGCAGTTGCAGTTACCCAAGGTCAACCCTGGCCTGAAATATGGAATGGAGATTTCCAGAAATAAACAATTCATGCGTTAAATAAATTTTATTACAACATATTCTTCCAATCATCCTATTTTATGAGTTATTATTAATCCCTTGCTGTGCCTAAGTTATAAATTAAACCTTATCTATTTCAGGTCCGTACACATGGGGAAAAACCACAGAGTGTGTATGGGCATGGTCTGGGATCAGCCTTGGTTCCAGGTATCCAAGGAAATTCCCGCGCTTGTCCCTCAAGCACAAAGCGGGCTGCCACGTATTAAGAGGAACACATCAGGCCTGTCAAGAGCACAGCTATCCACTGGGATCAGATCCTGGGTGTCTGAGGTCCTCAGGAGAATTAAGGAACAAACTGGGGTGTTTCACAGGGGACTGGGGCTCATACAGGCACTTAAAATGCCTCCTCCTGGTCTCCCTTCCTGGAGCGTGACATTTCCCTTGCATTTAAAAAGCAGACTTCTGCCATCCCAGAGGATTTCAGAGGAAACCAAGAGCACTGCTCCTGAAAACAGCCTGCTTCCTCCTTGACACGGCTCCAAGAGCCCCTCAGCCACCAGGCAGCCACACCACAATTCGAGGATGGACCCGTGTCTGGTCCTGTCATGCCTCCACTGTCCCTGAGTCAGGTGCAGAGCAGTGAGCCGCCCGGAAAACGGGCAGCCATCCAGGTTCCCAGGCAGGTTTGAAAGCAGCAAGGAGCCGACCTGCAGTGTGAAGGCCGGTGACAGGAGTCACCCTTGCCTGCAGGAGGCTCCGCCCTTTTGCTCCATGCAGGGCCGTGACTGATTTGGAGGCTAAAAGCGATCTGCCTCCCTTAGTCTGTCCAAACAATAACCTTGTCTAGAAACACCCAGGATAATGTCTGACCAAATACCTGGGCACCCCGTGGCCCAGCCAAGTTGACATAAAACCAGCCATGGCAGCCAAGCCCAGACAAAAGCCCAGCATCAGAGCACGTGCAAGCCTGCGCCATGAACTGCCCGCACTCAGGGCAGCGTGCAAGGCTCCTGGAGGCCCCTGGTGTCCCTGGTGCAGAAGATACTGCCTACAACGCCCCATCCCGAGTGTCATTGCCAGCTTTGGCAAAGGCAAGTAGAAGGACATTCAGCTAAATCTGCATTCCAGAGAACCAAAGGACAAGTCGCGAAAGTTCCTTATACTGCGCGTGCTCACGGCTCCTTCTTATCTTCCTGCTGTTGTTATTCTTTTGGATTCCCTTGCTTTCTTCGGATTTTGAGGGATAGACAGAAGCCTGGGAATGGAACCAGGCTTCCTGCCCAGCCCTCCCCTCTACATGAGTCACCTGCATGTCCACTGTGTGCCAGGCCCCTGGGTGGCTTCTGACCTTAGCCTCCCCCAAGGCAGAGCCCTCTCTCCCCTCTCTCTGGACCAGTGGGCTTCCTTCCCTGGTGTCTGGCAATGTTGGCCAAGCACCATGATGCTTAAGGCCCTGGTTTCCTGACAGGCAACCTGAGCAGTCCTGGGTTGCCTATCCCAAGTGACTGTGTGGCCCCTGAGGCTCCTGAAGGCCAAATGTCCTGAGCCAAGGGCACACAGAGCCTTCAGTGGATGTGCCAAGGTGATGGGCACACAGCAGGCAAGATGCTCCTGAGTGGGAGACCCACAGGCCCCAGAAGATCTGCTTGCCTAGCCTGTGACCGGCCAGCCATAAGAGGTGAGTGTCCCAGACTGAGAGTGGGACAAGGTGACTGCATGACTTCGAGCAATCCACCTCGCCTTTCTGGCTGCCTTCCCTATCGCAGAGACCTGCCCGTCTCAAGTGTGGCCTCCTCCCAGAATCCTGTGGGTTCGGCGATGCTATTATGGACACAGCAGACAGCCTGGCCCGGTTGGAGATGAGCAGGAGAGAGCGGCTCAGTTGGACCCAACCATTTGCTCAACAAGCAGCCAAGGTTCCCTCACGGAGGGAGCAGAGAGCGAAATCACCCACACACTCGAATGCTCACAAACACTGGCTGCCAGAGATGCCAGCTCAGTGTGGTGGTACTGGAAAACGTGGTTCGGTCTTCCAAGATTAGATGTCAGCTACACCACTTGGCTGGTGCCAGAGGAACTGATTGAAATCGACACTGACTAGAGTCCAAATGTTGCCATTTGATCTGTGGCATGCTCAGAAAGGACAGACAGAAACGAGGGGTGGAGGTGGGGAACCATCTCCGCCTGTACTGAGTGGGACAAATGTCGGGTGAGATCAGCTGGGGCGGCTCGGCCTCATCTCAGTGCCCCGCTTTCCCCCAGATGACACGTTCTGACCAGGTGCCCGTGGGAACGGCTCGCGAGCCTTCAGCCCCTCCACGACAGCACCAAATTCACCCAAGACCTGAACTTCGATTTGGGATGATTCTAATACATCACCTAAACCCTGTGTCTCTGTTATGGTTTGGATGTGAGGTGTCCCCCAAAAGTGCACGTGTGAGACATGGCAAGAAGGCTCAGAGAAGAAATGATTGGGTTGTAGAGCCTTAACCCAGTCAGTGAATTAACCCGATAGGGGTGAACTGGGCGCTGCCTGGAGGCAAGTGGGGTGTGGCTGGAGGAGGTGGGAGTCGGGGTGTTGTGGCTTTGGGGTATATATTTGCATCTGGAGAGTGGAGACCTCTCTCTCTGCTTTCTGATCATCATGCGAGCTATTTCCCTCTGCCACATTGTTCCGCCATGATGTCCTGCCTCACCTCGAGTCCTTCTATGGACTGAGACCTTGAAACCATGATCCCCTAAATAAACTTTTCCTCCCCTATTGTTCTAGTTGGTTCCTTTAGTCACAGTGGTGAAAAAGCTGCCCCAAACAGTCTCCATGTTCTACAGACGGGGAAAATGAGGCCCAGCAAGTGGTAATGACTTGTCAGGATGCACTGATGGGCAGAGCTCTTTCTAGCCCCTGACGCAACTGAAGAACTCCGTGGCCCTGTCACGGACCCCCTGCCTGGAACAGACCCCCGCCACTACACCGGAGCACCAGACAGGGCAGCCAACCGCAGGACACTGCCGGCCAAGCCACACCCGCCCTGCTCTGGTGACTCCACACACCAGTAGTCATAAACCGAATGGTTCCTGAAAACCAGACCCCAATTTCAAAGGGTCTGTCATTCCAGTTTGGAGACAAGCACAGTCAGATGATGAAGAGATTCTGTGCTGAGGCCAAATGTGCTTCCAGCTGGCTTTGGCCACAAGTGGAATCCAGGCTGCTCTTGGGGAGCCACTGACCCCCTCCGCCAGGCCTGGACGTGCGGCCAGCCTCTCCCCGGTCTCTGGGTTTCCTAAGGGCCGGCTCCAGTAGTCACAGGAGGTGAATTCCAAGAATCTGATCTTTCAGCACCCCCGGAGCTGGAGCCTGGGGGGAGAAACCCCTTCCTGTCTCTTCGAGGGGCTGCAGGGCCGCTAGGGCAGGGTTCAGTAGACACCCAGCGCTTCTAACCTCTTGTCCTCCTGCTTCGCCAATGAGGAGGCTCTGAGCGCCCGCTGTGCGTCAGGCCAGGGGCTGCTGGACTCAGAACTGGACGGATGCAGCCAACAGCCCCTCCCCCTCCATGCTGGGCACCTGCACCCCTCTTGGGGTCTCCTTGTCTCATGGCACACCTGGTCATGTCCTCTCTGACCCCAGTGCTCATGTGTGACAAGCACCAGAACGGGGTCCAGACTCAGAGACTGTCCTTAGTGAGGACCTTGGCCCGTTACGAAGGCGTCCTTATGAAGGGCACACTTGGACCCAGCACACAGGAGAGCAGGACATGGAGAGGAAGACAGGAATCAGTGGCACATCTAGGAGGCACGCCATGCCAGAGGCCACGGCCACCCAGGAGCCAGGAACGAGGCCCAGGGCAGGTCCTCCCTGGGAGCCGGAGGGAACCAGCGCTGCCCAGGCCTGACCCCAGACTCCCAGCCTCCAGGACTGCCACCACACACGTCTGTCGTCCAAACTGCCCCGTGTGTGGGATTCTGCCACAGCAGCCCAGCAAATGACAATGACCCGGGGAGGAGTCTGCGGAGCAGGGTCAGAGGCACCCTGCCTTGGAGGAAGCGGCTGGGAGCGGAGGCCGCGGCCATGGCGGCGTTCCCGGAGCATCCGTGTGCTGCACACATCCAACACGCCCAGCTTCACTCCCCTGCCCCTTGGAGGTGAGCACTAGGACTGGCCCTGAGAGGAGGGGAGACAGACGTGGCCCGGCGGCCTTCTGGGGTGGAGGTGGACGTGACCCCAGTGTCCTGCAAGTTCCGTTCCTCAGGCGGGAGGGCGTTGACCTCGGTTCTGCCTCCTCCTGGCTGGGCTCTTTCATAAGCGACCACCTCTCTGGGCCTCAGCCTTCCCCATCTGCAGAATGTCGCCTCCAGGAACTTTTCCAAACAGCGGTGAGGTTGGGAACCAGAGGGGAAGGCCCAGGACTGAGCCTGCAGAGGTGACATCCTTGGAGGGAGAAACAGGACCAGGACATAGGCACTGATGGTTCTCGGTCAGGGTCAAGGGTGCTTAAGGCCACCCAAGAGGACAGAGAGGAAGCAGTGAGGGAGCAACAGCCATGGCAGGAGGACAGACAATCACCCACTCTGACAGACAGCAGGCCCACTCTCAAGCCACAAGAAAGGGCTATTCACCCTGCACACCTTCAGGAGAACTGGGGCTTGACCTCCACATCTGGGTGCTCCTGGTCCCCCACTTCTGTCTCCCGGCTGGACTTTGCAGGGAGGGGTTCAAGCATCTCCAGCTGGTCATTCTGGCCCTGGTGGCTTGTCCAAAGACAGCCTGGGAGGGAGTGGGAAGGGGGCAAGCTTGCTGAGGGCCCACCCAAGTCCCCTCCTCACACCCTCGCCTGCCTCCTGTTGCCCTGAGCTGCCATAGCCTGAACCCCACTGCAAAAGGGTCACCTGGGGAGAGGGGGCTCCCTGCTCCCTGGCCACCTCCACCTGTCTCCTCCCTGCCCTGGGAGCTCCTCCCTGCTACGAGGCTGTCCCCAACATGTCAGCTGGGCACACACTCTAGCCTGGACCCCCCTGTGGCACCCAAGGCTTTCTGCTCTCAGGCCGACCTGGCTTCTCACTGCCGCCACATTGATAAGAACCCTCCTGTCACCTCAGAACACCCAGCGTCCCCAAGCACAGCCAGACCTCCCCTGGCTGCCTGGCACATGCCATCCCTCTGCCCAGAGGCTCTTCCTTCCCTTCTCCTCCCTCTGAAGCCCAATCTTTTTTTTTAAATTCCTTTTTTTTAACTCTGATCTAATTTTTTTTTTTTTTTTTTTTTTTTTTTACAGACTGCATTTTGATGCATTGTACACCATGGAGGTGGGACCTTTCTTCTCTGTGGCTGTGCATGAGTAGATCCACACCTTCCGTGGAATCACCCGTGAGAAGCCCAGTCTCCTGATGATGCATTCTTCCACACTCCTGGCGGCTCAGAAGGCTCCCGGCAGGGGAAGGAGGCCCCAGCCTTTCTCACCGTCTTACCCCATCTCTCTGCTCAGCACCACTGTGAGGTCAGACTCAGTTCCCTACAACACGCACACGCCCAAGGACATTTGCCTCTCCTGCTCCAGAGCCATCCACGGCTCCCACCGGCCTTCCGACCCTGGCCTTCGCCTCCTGGGTCTTGCTACCAGCCAACTCCAGGCCTCACTGCGCCACTCACTCCTCGGCTCTTTCTGCCCCTTTGGGGCTGGACACACCTGGATTTAAATGTTTCCACCTGACTCTGGACATGTTTCCAACTGCTGACAGGAAGGGAGGTTCAGGGAATAGGGTTTGCGACGGTTCCCTACAGCCGGGAGGCTCCCAGGCGGAGGCGACGCGGAGTTGGAGCATCTCATCCCAGACCTCCAGACAACCTGGAGAAGGAGGCCCCGCCGCGAGAAGCAGGCGACGAGAACATCTGCGGAGGGCTCGCGTGTGACCCTGCGGTTTGATCCACACAAATCACGAACCTTCGGAGGCTCGCAGAGGATTAAAATAGGAAGCGGGCTCCGCCTCCCACGTAGGGTACACGGTTCTCACAGTTCAGCGCCGCTCTGGCTCCGAGAAGCAGGGCTGCCGCTCCAGCGTCGCAGCCGCGATGATCGATACCTCCAGTGGATAAAAAAGGAAGGGTGTCTGCTGCGCCAGCTGGGCGTCTGGGAGCCAGCCTTCACCTGCCGCAGGACAGCCGGGCAGGTCCCGGCCGGATGTGCGCACGCGCACGCCTCACCAACGCCTGCCGGCCCGGGGGTTCTCCACGAGGCCAACAGAGCTCAAGCCTTGGTCCCCACCTGCAGGACCCCTTCTGAGGTGGGGAAGAGGCAGGGGGTGGGTGGGCACCATGAGGAACCAAAGCCAAGGCTGGCAAGTTAGCAGAAATCAACCCCAAAAGGCCAAGGAGGAATTCACACCAGTCCACGCTGCGCGCAGAGCTGGCCTAGAAGGGTCCCTAGCAGTCATCCGCCCGCCCTCCGCAGCTGAGGCCCCGTGGGGCAGCGCAGCAGAGGAGCATGCGGGAAGACTCCCCCTGGCCATGCCACCGTCCTTGCCTTAGACACCTGGACGCAGATGGCTGCCAGGAGATGGTGGGAAGGACATGAAGGCTGGACCCCAGCTCCACCCAGGATGCTGAGCTCTGGGAGGTGTCATTTGCTCACTGGACAAGGATGAACCCACCCCTCCTCAGTGCCAGACCCCCAGCAAGGTCCTGGGGCACAGAAATGCAAGATGCGACCTCCTCCCTTAAGTGACTGGAGGCCTGCCGGAGGCAGATAAGTGGAGGCGGCTGCCTGGGGTGGCCGAGAGCAGTCAGAGGAGACTGAGGAAGGGGACACTGGAGGTTGGGCGTGAGCACTCCCAAGAGCTACAAGTGGTTGGCAGGGCTGGAGCCTGGGGAGCAGAGTGAGCCACGTGGCACTTGTTGATGGCGTGTGGAGAGTCGGGTGGGCCGCTGGCACCAAAACCCTTTCTTCTGGAGCTCCTGGCTCTGAGAACCCAGCCGCGGAACCTCCCTCGGCTCCTGTCTAACAGTTTGCTTTCTGGGCAACCTTTACCAGCTCCGAGTTACATGCTCCGAGAAGACTTCAGGGTGTCGCGCTGACATTTCAACTTCTCCAAGCTGCTTGTCACCTCCGTGTTTTATTTCTATGCAGCATGTAAGAGTGGTATCTGGCCAGCCACGGAGCCCAAAGAACAGGTCTGGCCTTTTCTTGGGGAACATTTGAAAGGTTCTTGGCAGGACCCCAGATGCATACCAGAGGGGGCTGCCGGGCCCACTGGAAACACTCCAATGGGGAGGGAAGAGAGTTCCAGAAAGCAAGGGGACTTTCTGAGACTTTAGTCTAAGGAAAACACCTGTTGACAGGCGTCACCCAGCCAGGACACAGGGAGGCAGGGTCACAGACCTGCAGAGGTGGCCTCCCATCCAAGCGGCACAATGCAAGGGAAGCCACAGGACCAGACGTAGAGGAGGGCCTTCCAGGGCCCACCACCTTTCAGCTCTGTGTGAGGTTGTCTGATGCCAGACACCTCTGCGTTTCCATCCTGTCCCCCACAAAAGTGGGTGGGGGACACAGCTCACAAGTGTCCTGTACTTTGTAAAATGGAAAAGCACCATCTGAACAGGCGAGATTGTCATTGTCATCAATAACAAACACAATGGGAGGAGGAGCCTTAGTCCCTCGGTCACCACCAGGAGCAGAACAAGAGGGCACACTCAGGGCGCCACCAGGAGACGCAGCGCCCGCATCCAGACAGGTGCAGAAGCAGCCCAGCCTCGCCAGAACCCAGACGCAGCTCACTGCGCTGCTCAGCCTCCCGGGACAGAGCGTCAGTCCTGGAGAGCGCCGGGCCCGGCGATGCCTCCGATGAATGACAGCTGGCCGCGCATCACGCAGGTCAGCAGTAACTTCTGGAAGAAGGTTTGGAAGAGTGTGAAGTCTCAAGTTCTGTGTAAAGGAAGGGGAAGGCGGGGTTCACAGGAAGGCCGTGGGGGCAAGGGAGAGGGCGGGGTTTGTTTATGTTTACTTAAATATACATGGGAGATCCCAAGTTCAAGGCCAGCCTTGGCCACTTAGCAAAACCCTGTCTCAAAGGACTGAGGATGGAGCACAGTGGTCAGCGCTCACCTAGGATGTGCTCGGCCCTGGCTTCAATCTTGAGACGGGGAGGAGGGATCAGCCACACGGAGAAAACCCGCCTCAAGTCTGCACTTTAATAACACGAACCCCACCAAGTAAGTACCTGGCACCGTGATCCACACGTGGCAAACCATCCAGCCCTCAATGACGTTGTCTACGGATGGGGATGACCATTCACGATTCCTAATACTGGTAGCACCTGCTGAGAAGCACGTGCTTTTTCTTAGGGAACCTTTCAATGTGATTTCTTATTCTAATAGATTTTCCTTAACATTAAATCATCCTTCCCTTTCTCAAAGCCCACTGAACTCTAATGAATCTTTGAATTGGATTTGCGTTTCCTTTAGATTTTTAATATTTGTGTTCATAGATGAGATGGGCCAATCATTTAGTTTGGGGCCACATTATATAGATCTTTGGTGACAAAATTAATTTTGTAAGATTATTTGGGGAGATTTTGGTCTTTTCTAAGCCTTGGAAAAGCTATAGTTTATATTACTATAAATATGTATGTGTAAAGAGAATATATATGAGTTCATAATATATATACTTATAAATACATATGAACATAAATACATATATTAAAAATATGTGTATATATGTAATCTGTTACTTTAATGTTATTGATAGTTTACCTTTAAGACTACCCGGCCTGTAACCTTTTGAAAATGTTTTTATGAAAATTTCAATAAGTTCTATAATTATAGAAGTTTTTCTATCTTGTTAGGCGTTTTGATAATCTGTAATGTTCCAGATAATTGCCCATTTTCATTAAGATCATCTAAGTGTTGGCAAAAACAAATACATATAAAATTCTTTTGGAAAACCAGTTGTCAGCAATTATGCTTCCTTTGTAGTGTTGTTGATATTTTACAACTTTTTATTTAGAGTCACCAGATTATTGAAGTTGCTTTATTTTTCAAATCAACTCCTATTCGTCAACTGTTTTTGACTACCTTGAGTTTGGCTTTATCTTTTCTTATTTTATTGGGGTCACTCTCTCCTCCTTTTCTAGTTTACTGATTTGAATGCTTAAAAACACATTTTAGCTTTCTTTTTTTGATAAACAACTTAATACCATAAATCTGCCTTGGAGAACACATTTATTTTTCTAGTGGTTTTATTTTCATTATTTTCCAAATTTCTATAAATTGTATTTCGTTCCTCTACATTCCAATAGTCACTAAAAATACAAATTTAATTGTTTATGGTTTAATTTGGGGGGCGGTTTACCGGGAATTGAACCCAAGGGTGCTTAACCACTGAGCCACATCCCCAGTCCTTTTTCTATTTTATTTAGAGACAGGGTCTCGCTGAGTTGCTTAGGGCCTTGCTAAGTTGCTGAGGCTGGTTTTGAACTCATGATCCTCCTGCCTCAGTCTCCTGAGCTGCTGGGATTACAGGAATGCCCACCGTGCCCAGTTTATGGTTTAATTTTTTATCAGAAAGCTTATTTTGTCACTGGGCACAGTGACACACACCTATAATCCCAGCAGTTCAGGAGGCTGATGCAGGAGGATCACGAGTTCAAAGCCAGCCTCAGCAACTTAGCAAGGACCTAAGCAACTCAGCGAGACCCTGTCTCTAAATAAAATAGAAAAAGGACTGGGGATGCGGCTCAGTGGTTAAACACCTCTGGGTTAGATCTCCGGTACCAAAAAAAAGAAAGTGTACCCTGTGAAATTCATATTTTTTGGAGCACAATAGGATTAATATATCCTCACCTCTGGTCAGTATCATATAGATAATTGAAAATAAGGTGCATTCTTAACTTACATAAACAAAGGAAGAAACAACTGATTATAATAGTTCCTACTTTATTCTTATCAACATATTTCTTATTGCTTAAAAACGATGTGTTCAAACTGCTTCCAGCCATCTCTGCCATTCCGTATCCCTGACAATTCTGCCCCATGACATGAGGCTACCTGTCGCCCACCCTTGGTGCTGATTATGCTTCTCCATGGGGATCGTCTTGTGGCCTTGGATTGGAGTCGGCCTGAGGGATACTGAGATTTCCTTGCTTTGCCTTTAACTAGCGGGATCCTCCTCCAGGTGAGCCTGTCAGTGGCCCCAGGGCACACCTGCCCAGTCCTTGCTCTCCTGCGCTTTCTCCCAGAACACATTGCCTTCCCACCTCTCTGCCCTCCCTCCTGTCAGCGCACGCTCTTTCTTCGGAGCCTCTGTCCCAGCTCCCTCCTCCCGGGGCCCTTCCCACCCTCTCCTCCCCAGCACTTCCTCCCTCCTTCTCTGAAGCACGTGCTACTTTGGAAGATAACGATTTTTGAAACTGTTCTCCCAATGACCTGTGGGTTTTCCAAATTAAAACTCAGCGTGAGTGTGTTTAGGAGGGAAAAAAAGCAACTTGATGAATTTAGAATTTCCCTGGGACATCTTTGGGTATGTGTTGCTAAATTGTTCTTGCTCCAAAGTGGATCTGGGCAGACTGTGACCCTCCTTCTGCCTGGGCAAGCAAGCCTGCTCTCAGCCTCAGGTTACCTGTGACACGCGGGCAACTGTGGCGTCATTGGGGGTGTTCAGTAGGGGCAAGAGGAACAGGAGTTATGTGGTCATCATGAATGACAAGGGCCCTGGATATTACAGACTGTCGGTGGTAGACCACAAGCCCCTGGTAAGTAGGTTCCACCACGGGCTCCTCTTTGTGTCCTTTCAGTCCCCACTGTCCTTGTCACAGGAGACTCTGGGACAGTCCTCTTGATCTGGCCGAGATTGACTGTCTCTACCATGTAACTATTTTTCCCTCTTATGAGAACAGATGGGATTAACAGATTGTAACTATTGTCTCTTGTTCTTAAGCAAGGTACACAAGGATCTGAGTACAGGCTCTCTAGCCACCGCTAGGAAGGGGATGCATAAAGTCTATGGAGCCCCTAGAGCTCCTCCTGTTTAGAAATCAACTTGCTTGGTGTATCAGGTAGGATGGTGTTCAACTGCATGTCACTAAACACCTGTCCCCAAAATACCAGTGACTCAAACACAAAAGAATGCCTTTCTTTTTCACATTAAAGAAATCTGGAAGTAGGGAACATAGTACTGATGTGAAGATACAGGGCTTAGGAACCTGGGTTCTTTCTAACTTATTAGGCCATTGTCAATTGAGGTGTGGCACTCATGACTGAAAATGGCTGCTAGAGTTCCAGTCATCACATCTGTGCTCCTGGTAGCAGGAAAGAAGAAGAATGGAAGCAGATGCTTCTACCTTTTTAGATGATTTCCTGCTTCTACTTCCTCGGCCAGAAATTATTCACTTAGTTTATCATTTTGTGAGTTAAACGTCAAGGTGCTGTGATAGCCCCATCAAGGCCAGCTGGCAGGAAAAGATGCTGGGGACTGCTCAAAGGGTAAATCATGTTGAGAAACAAAACCTGCCAGATGTCCTTGGGTCTCTTGAGGGGCTTGCTCTGGAGCACTGTCTGGTAGGGTGTTCAGCCACCCTGGTACAAAAAATCAGATTCTAGAAAGCTAAGCTGGGAGTCCCAGCCAATTCTGCTGTGGGACTATCTTCTCGTAGTTGTTATGAAGACCTCCAGTCTCAAGGGGGAGCTCCTGAGCCAGGCACAGCAGGGACGCAGGGGCAGAGGCCTTGGCCCTGTGCACACCTGCAGAGACTTCAGGGAAGGAAGAAGGACCCACAGGTGAGGGCCTTTGAGCCTAGGCGGGGTGACTACTCGCAGCAATGTGTGCCCCTTTGTATCCTGAGCAGCAGGAGGAAGAATCCGCCGCAGGGGAGATGTCGGTGGGTTACGAGCTCCTGTCTTGCTGGGGAATTCTCAACGAAAGGAGGCGTGAGCACGACCCAAGAGCCTCCTGCTTTTCTCCTGGATCTTGAAAGAGCTGGTGCCGTACAGTACGGATCTGGGGCACTCAGAGGTCACAGTGCGCATGCAGAGCACACACACACACACACAGCCTCACTTTGCAGAGGGGGGACAAGGCCAGAGAGAGGGGCTTGGCCGCAGTGGCACAAGGGTAGGATCCACTCTTAGGGGCAGAGGGGCTGGGAGAAACGGGCTAGAGTTGGGGGACCAGCTCCTGCTGCCTTTTGGCCAGGAAGCTGGTGGGAGCTACTTCTTCCCAAAATCAGATAAGCCAGTCCCCAGGGAAGAGGGGCCCATTGAGGGTCTCCCTGGTGACTGTCATTCTGTTAGGCTGGAGCCCTCCCAACTCCTTACATCTGTCCAAGGGGGAAATTGCAGAAATGCACCCAGGGCCGACCAGCTCCCAGGCACAGGGTCCTGATGAAGCCAGCCGGGTGTGGCTACGGGCACATCCATCTGTCCTGGAAATAGCGCCCAGGGATCCAGACTCCTCCAGGTGTTCTGGGGGCTGGACCGAGGAAGCTCTGAGGAGGATCTGGTGCCAGCACCCAAGGACCTGACCCTGGACACACAGGAAGTCTTGGGCAGGTCAGATAATGTCCCTGAGAGTCTGTTCCCATCTGCCTCTGGTCCAGCTGCTCTCACAGTGCCATCCAGCTGGGTGTCCTGCTGTCCTCAGGCCCAAGTCCACTGAGGGAGGAGGGCCGGGCAGGGAGGCACCTGGCAGCTCGTCTCTGAACCTCCAAGCAGCCTCTCCCCTCTGTTTCCTCATCAGTCAAACGCCCAGGGACGTCCCCACCCTGACTTCCTCATGGAGTTACCAAGAGCGCCCACCGCTGTCAGACACGCGTGCCATGTACAGATGGGCACCGCTTAAAATTGAATTTTTAGTTAATTGGATGGAGAATCCAGTATTGTGGTCTTGAGTGACTCTACTCTGTGGCCTCAGGTTCTCACTGTTGCAATGAGATGTTGACCCGTCCCATGGTCCCAAAGCCCCTGCAGCTCGTGCACTGGCAGGTCTCTGGACCACGTGTGAGGCCACCTGGGCCTCAGGGCCCTCGGAGGCAGGTGATGGGGCCCGGAGCTCCTGAGCCCCGATTCTCAGCCATCCTGGGCGAGCTCACATGCGATGTCTCCAACGCTCCCTCCCAAACTCCACGGTGCTAGTGCGGGAGGGAGGAGAGGTCTGCGTGTGCTATTTAGGGGTGCCCATGAGGTTGCCCACGAAGTCACCGCATCTCTGTTGTGACTGACTCTGAGTGCCGTGTCGATGGATAATGTCCCCAGAGGAGGCATGTCTTGCTTGCCTCGGCTGTAGCTCACTTAAGTGCCCGAATTGGCTTGAATTGAAAGTTGCTTTAGGTGGGTGGACAAAGGTGCCTCCGGAGCCCCCTGCCCACTTCGCCTCCATCGCCCTATTTAACAGGGCATTATTTTAGGAAGACTGTCCTCTGGGGACAAAATGCAGAACAGGACTCCCAGAATGCTGAGGAGCTGAGCGGGTTTTCGTGACATTTGGTATTGTCACATGGAGTCTGATGGGGCGCTACATGATGTTCTGGGTAATGTCGGTGGGGTTCCCAGGAAACCTGATGGACTTCAGGAAAGCCAGCAGGGAGTTGCCAACGATTCACGAATTGGGAGAGAGGTGTGGTGAGGTCTCCGGTGAGAATCCAGGGAAGAGCAGGCTTGGGAACGCGGTGGGCACAAACAGCCTGGCTCACCGGCGAGGGGGTCCAGCAGTGAAGGAGGGGGCTCTGACCCGCCAGGGCTGGGGAAGAGGTGGAGGAGCGTTGTTCTGTTTCCAGGTGGGCACTGTTGGGCAGAGTATTTGTCCCCAAAGGGAATCAGGGTCCACAAAAATGAGTGACATTTGGAAGTCACCCAATCTAGATATTTGACAGTATGAAAATGTGGGGTGCTTTGGGGTCGCCCTGGCACAGCCACTGCCGCGCTCTTGTGCTTCCGTCCGTTTCCGTCGTGGCCTGAGCCCTGTGGGCTGTGGGGTCAGGAGAGCGGGGCAGCCCCGCCTCCTCACTGCGCGCTGGTCGAGTTGCCCCTGGAGAGGACGCGAAGCCAGCGATGACCCTGTAGAAAGCACGTTGGTTTGGAGTGTGGTCTGTAGCTTTTCCCCTTTGCAGGTCCCGCGGCCTCCCTCACAGCGACTCACTGCAGTCACTGCATGGTGACAGCAGCCACAGACAATGGGCATGTGTTCCAGTAAAACCTGATCTATGAAACAGGCCTGGCCAGCTTTGGTCCACGGGCTGGAGTTGCCTGACCCTCGGTTGAGGGTAAGATCTGCTGCTGCTGCTGCAAACAAAGCCAAAACCTACAGGTGGAGGTTTACCTTTCGCTTGTGAAAAGCCCCACAAGGGCATTTCTGGCCAGTGGGTGGCTCTCCTCCAAATTTGGATTCAGATCCCCAGAATTCTGCTGCCCTGGGGCTCCAGCGTCAAGGAGGTCGCTGCATGTGTTGGCGCTGAGCCTGGGAGCAGGCCAAAGAGGAGAGGAGATGGGTCCTTCCCTCTGCCAGGAGGTGCTCACGTTGCTCCCCCCAGATCCCAGTGGGGGAACAGGTCACAGGCTCCCCTAGATGCAGAGGGGGCTGGGAAGGTCGCCGTATGGAAGCCAGAGACCACAACCTCTGGTGCACACCTAGCTCACAGGAAGTAGGGAAATCAGTCTTCCCCACCTTTCCTTGGGGGGATGCATTCTAAGACCACTAGTGAAGGCCTGACCCTGCAGATGAACCAAACTGTACATACACACCTATGATAGCGCTCAACTTATAAATCAGGCACAACAAGAGATTAGCAGTGACTAATAAAATAATTATGACAAATAAAAGTGAATGTTCTCTCTCTCGCTCTCAAAATACCTGATTGTCGTGCACTCACTTCTTGAGATGTGAACTGACTCGATGCCCACGTGACGAGATGGAGTGAGATGGGCGGGGCCTGTGAAGCAGCATCAAATCACTCTTGACCTTCATGATGGTACACCCAGAGGAGGCTCATCCGCTTCAGGTGATCCAGACTCTGGCCATGATGATGTCGTGTGGGTAGCATATACAACAAGGAAACACTGGACAAAGGGATGGTTCACACTCCAGCAGTTGGGACAGGACGTGAGGTTTCATCCTGCTACTTGTAACGGTGTGCGACTTACATTGCTTGTTTCTGCACTTTCCATTTCATATGTTCAGAGCGAGCTGTGGTAACAAACTTCAAAAAGCAAAACTTTAAGTTAGAGAGGACCATGGCACCAGAGGCATTTATAAGGTGTGGGAGAAATACTTGAGTCTGGAAAGGAGGTTTAGAAGGAATCACTGGAGTGTCTCAGACACAAGAGGGCAGAAAGGGCCTTCCCAAGCGAGAGCCAAAAGGGAGAGCAGTTTGGCGAGGGTGAGGAACCAAGCGGGAGGGAGGGAGGGAGGCAGAGCAGAAGGCTGGTCTGCTCAGAGGCTCTGTGAGCTGCAGGGGAGCAGGCTTCAGTCTCTAAGACAGGAAAGCCAGGAGGAGAGCGAACGCTAGGGTGGTGCCACAGAGAGAGGATTCTTGGGACCGTCTGGAGCGTGGTTTGGAGAGGAAGGAGACAGGAGGCAGGGGAATCGCGGGGTTCTTTCAACAGCCTTCACACACAGGAGGGGGGTCGGGGGGACAAGAGGGAAGGCTCTAGAAGGCCTCAGGAGGTAAGTGCATGCAGCCAACAGGAGTGGAGGTGTGCAGATTCCCGGCTAAGTGACTGGATGGATGCTGGGGACCTTCACAGAAATCCAGGGGGAACAGGGCCCCTGGGGGCAGGGGGTGAGTTTTCTGGACACGATGAACTGTAGCCCTCGAGGGTGGGCTTCCCACACGTGCTGGATGGAAGGTGTTTAAGGACCTCCAGGTGATGGGAGAATGCTGGCCCCGGGGGCAGCTGACGGCTCCTGGAAGTCATCAGCAGCCCGCGCCAGCAGGGCGCGCCCAAGGGCCAGCCGACGACCCCCTGCAGAGCTGTCTGGAGCAAAGCCGACCATTGCACCCTGAAGGACCTGCCACAATTTCGCGCTGGAGAATATTAATTTTGAACAGGTGGAAAATACGAGCAGGCAAGGTAGACAGGAAGAAGACCCCAACCCTATTCATCAGGGGCTGCAGATCAACAAGACCAGATGTTGCTGCACAAAAAAAAAAAAAAAAAAAAAAAAAATGTAAAGAATTTGATAATTCATCCTGCAGACAAGAAGAGCCGGTGAAGGTCAGGGCGGGCAGGCTGGAGTTTCAGGTTGGACAGGAACTCCCAGGCAGGGTACTGAATGCAGCTGCCCATCTCCTACTGCTGACAGGCAGTGTCGGACATGCCCCACACGCAGCTCAGGGCAAGAGCGGGGAGGCGGGAAGGCCGGCTGCGGGAGCGGCTGTCCCCACAGGGTCTCCACGTTCCCCCTCTGGGGTGCCCAGGACCTGCAAACTCACAGACCAAGGCGGGCCAGCACAGTGCAGTGGGCCAGCCCTCCAGGCCTCCTGGGGACCTCCGGCCCATCTGACTTCGTCCTCACCACCTCAGGTGTAGGGACAGCTCCTGCCACACCCAGGGAGAGAAGTGAGGAACGTGTCCAGCTCCCACACTGGACACAGCCGGGCCCATCTCAACCCAGGCGTTGGTGCAGGAGCCAGGAGGAACCGTGCATTACCTCAACCGAGCAGAAAGAGGAGGGTCTGATCAGTGAAAGCCCAGCTGGACTCCAGAGGCCAAGTCGATTCCCTCCTGCAGGGTGTTCCCAGGGTCCTCACCACGGTTAGTGCCAGGGGCCCAGGGGACTGCACAAGAGCACTGCTCTTTGTGTCCTCTGAATTAAGCAGAAACTAGTTTGCGTTTGCTGTTGGTCTTGGCGAAGTTTTGTGTCTTCTAAAGGCCTTTTGTCTGGCTCTGCCTGGGTTCAAACCGAACCCAGGACACCTGAGGAGTGGCCAGGGAGTATGGACTGAGAATCCTACTTGGCTCACATCGGTTCCTTGAAAGGGACCTTATTCAAAGCCACTAGCCCATCACAGCATCCCCGCAACCTGCCCACCCCCCGTGTTCAGGGGACATTCCAGCCATGGCCTCTGTGCTAAGGCAGATGTCAGCCAATCAAGAGCTCCATGGGAATAGGACACACTGCTCACAAAAGATGACCAGGGCAGTGGGGTCTGCATTTGAGTCCCCAAGAACAAAAAGAAAGCCAGCAGCCCAGGGAGAGGGACAAGCTCCTGGTCATCTCCTGGTCAGAAACCACATCACTGCCCCTGAGTGACAGCCCCTACAGGGAAGGGACTCTGCCACCCTGGATCTGGCAGGTGGCAGATGCCCAATAAGGATATGTGGAAGGGGATGGAGAAAGGGGAGTAGGGGGAGGGGAAGGGGCCCCAGGGGACCCTGAGGACCCAGCCCTCTGGGTCAGCAGAGGTTTCAGGGTGGCCTGCCTCAGTGGCCCTGCTCCCCTGGAGCTGGGTCGGTGCCCCTCCCAGATCTCCACGTGGGCATCCTCTCCCATAACCCTGACTCCATGCCCCACGTTCTTGCAAGGAAGTGCCAGTTTGGGGTCTCTGTGGGTGCAGGTGCTGGGTGCCTAGCCAGGGATGCTCAGGGCCATTTGTCTAGGAGGCTGGGCGTTTCAGATCCTCACAGCTTCAGTGGTGGGGGGCAGGGAGGTGAGGTTTCCTCCTCCTCTGCCCCCCACGGTCCCTCGTCCCGAGTGGCTGGGCCCCAGCAAGGGAGCCAGCAGACCAGCAGCGTCCTGCCTGCTGGGAGCGGTGACTCAGTCGCCATCTGTTATTTAATGAGAAGATGACAAGCCAATTGGCGTGTTCCCCCTTCTCTTTAATATGGCAAATCGAAAATGTGACTTTCTTGATCTATATTTTAACGATTCCGACTTACTCGCTCTTACTTCTTCTAATTCCGCAGTAAATAAAGCTGCGATTTGCCCAGGAATCCCTACTGGGAATTCTTTTGATTTAGTTTTGAGGGTTTGGGCCTTTTTGTACAGAGAAGGGGGCTCTACCGGGACTATGGTCCCCAACTCTTCCATGGGCAGGGGTCAGCTTCGGCCCAGGATTTGTTTCTTGAATCACAAAGAAATGGGGTCCTGGGGAAGCTCCAAAACCCCAGCCCCTTTCAGAAAGGACAGGCTTCAGGGGCAGGTGACAAACTGGCCTTGCAGGGCACAGAAAGCCTGAGGCTGCCCCATTGAGGTGGCAGGACTGGCCCGAGAAGGGCAGGCCTCTAGTTCTGAGCCCATAGGGAGACCTGGCAGATCCCAAGGTCCTGAGGTCAGGCACTACAGCTTAGGATTGTTCTGGACAGATTTCCTTGAGGCTTGGAGGTGCTTCTCCAGGCATAACGGGCATTTTTAAAAGTGGACTAGGCCTTACCTCACATACTTCTGTGACCTGGCAAACTCCAGGGAGCCTTGAGCAGGTCTGTCATGGGGAAGGACCATGGTGTCCCGAGCCTGGCCCTAAGGAATGACTTGAGGGTTAGGGGAAGTACTTAGCCTAGCAAGCTTGGGGAGGTGCCCGCCACACACAATCCTGCGCAGAGGCCAGCAGGCCAAGGGGCAGCTCAGCTGCGGAAGGCGCATGCCCTCATCTGCCTGGCCCCGGCTCCCCTTGATTGTAAGAGTTCAGTGCACACAGATCCCCAGGCCTGAAGATTTTTCTTTTTGTCAGATTTTCAAGCTCAGGAGTCCACATGGGTGACAAGAACGCGTGCTTGGCAGCGGAACCAGCCAGAGCCCGAGTGTGTTGGTCAGCTCTGGTGAGGGATGCTCTGAGGCTCCGGTTCCCCGACTTAGTTTCACAGGTAGAACTAAGTGACCAAGAAGAGTGGAGAGGTATTGTGTCAAGGACTGCCTGTTTTTCCTTCTTAGTGACAAGTTCAGCACCTGGTGCCCGCATGCTGTGCCCTCTGCTCCTGCACGGAGCTCCCACCCCAAACGCTGGCCACCGGCTCCCTGTTCCCTGCCTGGACAGAGGGTCTGGGGGGTGGTTGAGATCGGGCCACGTGCTCTGCCTCAGTCCAAAAGCCACGCTCACGTGACCATCGACAGTGGATTGATGAAATTAAGCACAGATGGCTACTTTGTTGTTGTTCTTTGAACTGACAGCTGCTGGTATAAAAATAAATTAAATTAAATTTCACATAAGTCAGACTTTTTTGTATTTTTTTTAAATGATCTAAGTTTCTCCGTGTTGTTGTCGTTAAATTGTTTTCTTTCTCTCTAACATACGGAGGCAGAGAAAACTCCAGGGCAGTAGAAACAAGAATTATAAGACAACTGCTCAGTGTGACCCCGGATTCGATGCAGCCTCCTCCCTCCCACACCCCTTAGCCCCGCAGGTCAGCGCTGCAGGCCCACAACCCTGGCTGTTTTGTCTTCAGAGCTGAGGGACAGGAGGTCACACAGTCCTCAGTTTGAGTCCTGTGTTGGCCTCCGATTACCCACTCTGGTTAATCTCTGTGCCTCGCTCTCTGGTCTTGGGAGGCAGGGGGGTCTTGTGGCAGGCTCCTAAGTGCTTGGGCTGGTTACTCAGAACTGCGTGACCCGGAAGGTCATGGTGAAGATCACATGCAGGGCATGTGAAGGAGACCTCCCCGTCCCACGGCATGCTCTCAGGACCCCTCCCCCAGTCCTGGCCTCACCTACCCACTCGACCCACCTTCCTCCCCTCCCTTCCCCACACCCCAGTGCCTGGCCAGACCCTGGGCACAGCCATCTGCATACAGAGAAGGAGGCTTGGCAGGTTGCTCCGTGTCCGTCTGGCCCTCCATCCCTATTCCCAGGACCACCCTTCCCTTCCCCATAGCTACACCAGGAGCAGCCTGTTCTCAGACAGCCTGCCTCTGGCCACAACTGCCTGTTCACTGGGAGTACCTGGCCAGGTGGCCAGCCAGAAGTGACATGTCTCCTGCCCTGTGGAGGAAGGCAGTGTGGAGAGAGAGTGGGCTGGCCAACAGAGAGAGCAGACAGAGATGGCGGGAAGGCCCCCGCGCCTCCCTCCTGCGGGCCTACCACATGCCCACAGCTCAGCTGCCCGCCTGGGCTGTGCACCGCTTCTCTGCCGATGCTGGCTCCAGTCTGTGGCTGGCAAACTGCTCCATTAGTCCCTTGCTGGTCAGCAGAGTTGAGAATGTCCCCTCTGACCACTGAGCACAGAGTGGAAGGGACACCGAGGAGGAGCGCTGCAGACCACTCTGGCTGGACTCTGCCCAAGTGGAAAGTGACCCTAACAAAGAGTGTCAAAGCTGCCTGGAGGAGGTGACTCTAGAACTGAGACAGAGAGGGAAGGGCAGCTGCGGATGGGTGAACAGGGGTGGGGCTCCCGTGCAGAAGGAGCGGCGCAGGCGGGGGAGGAGGAGGGAAAGTTCTGGAAGGCTTCCTCACGGTGGGGTGAGTGGGAGAATGGGGAGGAGGACCTGGGACAGGCAGGCCGGCCCTCAAGTGCTGTGGTCAGGGCCGGAGAACGCACAGCTGCCGCCCTTCCTGCAGGAGCCCAGGGCACCTGCCTCCACCTGGCCGCAGTGCTCCTCCCAGGCTGCGAGTCCCTCTTAACGGGCACTCGGCTCCCTGCTCCAAGCAGCGGGGCCAGCGCGTCGGGTTGGCACTTGGTCAAACCCTGTTGCCCGGGATGGGAAGGTCATGCCTGGCATGCACCACATCCACTTGCCCCAGGGAGATGTGGTCCTGCGTGGATCACAGCAGGGGCACGCTGGCTTCTGGGAGGGGCGGGGGCTTGAGGGAAGGCAGGGACACCAGTGAGGAGGCCACTGCAGGAAGCGAAGGGCGATGGAGGAGTGGAGAAGCAAAAACGGGGAGGCGGGGGGAGGTCAGAACCTGCATGGTGGAAGGAGCAGGGAGGAGGCGCTGAGGGTGAGCCCAGGTTCACACCTGGAGCCTGGAGGAGGCTGGTTAGCCTGGCAGCTACCTACGCCCCCTCCGTGCACTTCCAAGCCGACCCCCAGGACCAGGTAGTGTCCCAGGGAGGTAGTGTCTCAGCCCTGCCCAGCCAGCGGACCTCAGGCAGCCCAGCAGATGGGTGGAATTACAGCGGCCTTAAGGTTGCGGAGGAAGATGATTTTCCCCTGAAGACAAATTCACCTGCCCCTTTCTGAAAAGACAGGACCTGGCCTTAGACAAGCCCCTGCCCTTTAGTGGGTCTCTGGTTGGATCTATCAGTCCATTCGGGCTGCTGTAGCAAAATACCTTAGACTGGGGGCTTATAAACAACAGGAATGTATCTGTCAAAGTCCTGGAGACTGAAGTCCAGGATATGGCAGATTCCATGTCCCTTGAGAGCTGTTTCTGGTACCTGGATGGCCATCTTTCCACATAGCAAAGGGGTGAAGGAGCTCTCTGGTCTCTTTTATGAGGACTCTTAATTCCACTCATGAGGGCCCTACTCTCGTGACTGACCCCTGTCCCTCCCAAAATCTCAGCTCCTATTCCTTGGGGGTTTCAACATATAAGTTTGTGGGGGACATATTTGGTCCCCAGCAACATCCATAAAACAAGGTAGATGAACAAGACCATGGTTACAGTCTATTTTTCACCCTCACTGAAATTCTACTAACCCCCTTGGTGCAGTAGAAATTTCGCTCCATTTCTGCTCAAGTGGGAAGGGTGAGGCCATTAGGAAGAGGCAGAGTTCCATCTGAGCGCCCCCCAGCCACCCCCGAGGGTGCCCAAGGGGTAAACCAGGAACCCGAGTCCAAAGGGTGGGAACAGAGGGGCCACTGAACAGCAGGGTCCTGAGAGGGAGGTGAGCCTTTTGGGGCCCAGTTCATCCTAGATGAGCATCAGGGATGAAGGCTCGTGGATGACGGCCACCGGTGGGACAGAGTTGAAATCCAAATCTGTGGCCAAGGGACCAGAGGAAGTTGGTTCTCAGGCAAGTTCAGCCTGGGGAAGAGGGGCACAGGCCTCCTCCCTTGGGGCTCTGGGGCCAGTCCAGGGCCTGAGCCACAGGGGCCCCACATCCTCCATCAGAAGGGCAGGAGGTGGCCAGAGCTGGCACCACTCCCAGGAGGAACACAGTGCTCAGAACAGATGCTGCCCAGCAGCACCCAGGAGAACAGAGAACAGCCGGGGCTCCAGGCTAGGTCAGCTTTGGGGAAAGAGGAACGACATCCCAGGGGGTGGCCCCAGGCAGCCTGAGAGAGAGAAGCTGAGGCCATTTCCGTAGGAGAACAAGGCAGGCCACCTTCGCATCAGCGTCTGTGGGACAGTTCTTACTACTTTTATACTAAACATAAAACAGAAATCACTCTTGCTGAAGAGAGGTGAAAACCTATACTGCACCACCCCGCCCATCTGCCCCCAGCAAGGGGACCCCAGGTCCAAAGAATTCCTGGGCCTTGTGAGCTTCTGACCCTCCCCACACTCCATGGCCCACTCCAATGTCACCTTTCAGGGGACCCTGGAAATTACACTGGATTAGAAGTCAGAAATCCATGGGTCCTAATCCTCACTCTGCCACTCAATGACTAAGCAATCTTCCAACAGTTACTTCATACCAATGTCACCCGACAGAACTTTCTGCATCATTGAAAATATTCTCCACTGCTCTGTCCAATATGGAAGCTCCCAGCCACACACGCCTGTTGAGCAATTGAAACAGTTAACACCAGGGAGGAACTAAAAAAAAACTCAATTCAATTTTTATTGAGTTTTAGTTTAAACTTAGTTACATGTAGTTAATAGCTACCACACTAGCAGCACAGCCTCAATTCTGAGCCTCTGTTTTCTAATCTACATATGATGGCGTCCTACTTCTCAGGGGACTTTTAGGGCAAAATAACAACAACAACAACAACAACAACAACAACAACAGGACAAACAGAAACTTCATAAGCTAAAAGTAGGTCAAGAAATGCAAAGGATTCCACAGGGCAACCTTCTGCTCCTTTCTTCCATTGTTCAAGTCCCTGGGATGTCCCGGCCCTTGGTCTGGAGTCCAGAGAGACAGAGCAGAAGGACTCCTGGGCTTGTGGAGGAACAGAAACTGAAGACACAATCACCCTCAAAATAACACAACTGTAATGAGCGCAATGGAGAAAAAGGATAGTCAGGTGCTTTGCCATGGCGCAGCCTGTGTCCCCTGACTTACGGCAGCATCTGAGCAGGGCAGGCGGCCCAGGTAGACTTCACGGGCAGAGCCTTTTCTTGCTCTGTGACATCAGCCCTGGCCCAGAGTCCCCAGACATGAGCTGCTGCGACCCAACTTGCAGGTCCCCTCCTGCTGCCCTGCCTTTTGGTAACCACAGTGGGCTCCCTGCTCTTCCTGTCTTGAGGACAACCCCCGACTCAGCAGGAGTTGCCCCGGCGAGCCTCTTCCAGAGTGTGGACCCGCTTTCATTTTTCCATGAAGAAGGTAGGGGACAGGAGAGAGGAAAGTAAGTCAGGACGGTGCCGGGGCCCGGGTCTACCTCCAACTCTGCTGACGCTCTGCAGACCCGGCTGGAGCAGAGCATTTTCTCTCTCTTGACCTTAGTTTCTCCATTTGTAAAAAGAGTTGCACTGGGTGATCTTTTGGGTCTGAAACAGCTATGGCTTTCTCCAATTCTAAAACATCTGTGTAACAGCCAGGACCCTGACAACGACAATGATAAATAGCAATAGCATTTAAGAGTGCTTCCCGTCGCAGACACTGGGCCAGCAGCTTGACCCTATGTTTCAGTCCCTGTCACCAGAGGGGAGGTTTTGACCCTCTTCGACAGGAGCGGAGCCGAGGCTCAGAGGGGAAGTGCCACTTCCTCCACAACAGGGCCAGGGCAGCCACTACCCACGGCTCTGCTGTCCAGACTCAGGGTGCCGATTCCAGCTGGGAGGCCACCGGTTCTCCCTGCCTCATATCAGACGGAGACCGGTGGGTTCTCTGTGCCTGGAATCCCAAATATCAAACCAGGGACATCATCTGGTCCTACGCCCCCAGTCACCAGATGGGGGAGGGGACCACCAAGGGCCCTGGTGTAGTCATCTGTTTTCTGCTGTGTTAACACAATACCACGGGTGGGTAAGTTATAAAGAAAGGGGCTTATTTTGAGAGACGGCAGAGCGTGTGTATTTCAGTCCCTCCCTCTTCTTTAAAAGCCACCGGGACTCCATCATGGGGATCCTGCCCTGATGCCTGACCCCCATACGTACTACCACTAAACACTCCCACCAGATCAGGTTTCTACTCTCACAATGGGGGTTAGACTCTGGTGTGGATTTGAGGGAGAGCAAACAGAGGTTCCTCTGATAGAAACCCAGCTCAGAAAAGGAAAGGAAGAGGTTTCTGTCACTTGTGACAGGCTCCTCCATAGTCAGGGCCAGTTACCGTATGGAAAGAACCTCGGGACCAAATGGACAGCAGGCCAGCTCTGCCCCTGCACCTCTGGAAGCAGCACTGGTCCAGGCACCTCAGTCCTCTGAGTCTGCTTCCCCACCGGAATACCGGGTAACACCTGCTCTCTCCCAGTATGGGATCAGCCGAGGGCAGCATAGTGCAGCAGCTCCAGGCACAGCTCCGGACAAAAAATGGTGCATAATCAGGGATTCCTCTAGTCCCCAAGAACTCAGGACCATGGCTCCTCTCAGCTTGCTGTTCCAAGGTGCCTCCACAGCTCAAAGTCCTGAGCAGGAGAGTGCCACTCTTCCACCAACACGTCAGGCCCTCAGGAAGGGCATGGAGTCATGGACCAGGACCACGAACCTCACCAACGGAGCCCGTCCTCGGGGCTGAGGCTCCTGCCACGTGGCCACAAGAGCCTGGCAGCTGCCCGTCCCAATAGCACCAAGAAAAGAGGATTTCAAGTAAATTAAAAACAAGCATGTGTGTTTCTCTTTCGCCCATCTGTGGCAGTTTCTCGAAGCACCAGCTCTTGGGGGGGTGGGGACAAGGCGGAAGTAGAAGGGCTCTTGGAGAAGCTGGAAAAATTAGCAATTAGGAGGGAAAATTGTAATGAGAAAATGAGCCTTAATAAGGCAAACACAATACTGCTGTGGCTTTTTTCTTGCTCTCTTGCCGCAAACAAGCGGTGACTTCATGTCTGGGTTTCTTTGCTTTCCTGTGGCAGAGCCAACTGGGAAAGAGCTAGAGAAAAATGTCTCCATTGTCCCTAGACAGTGTCCCTGGCATCCAGGAAGGAGAGGGCCTGTGTAACAGTGACGAGCCAGGGACCCTTACCAGCCACCATTTGTGGACCACCTATGCTGCCTGTGGCCCAGCACAAGCCACTCCCAAACCTCATCAGTCAGGATGGGCTAGGTTGTGCTGCGATAACAACCCCAAACTCTCGGTGGCTGAACACCACAAAAAAATGCACCTCACACTCACACTGTATATTCAGCTGGGGTCAGCAGGGAAACTTGGCTCCCACGGGGACCTAGAGCAGTCAGGGAGACCATGTTGATTCACACCTCCCCAGTTGTCATCATGGGGGGTGGGGACAGTGACTCTCTCACTACCTTTCAAAGCTCTCACCCAGAGGAAATACTCCTCACTTGCATATATTTAATATACCAAAGAAGTCCCTTGGCCATATTTAACTTTGAGGTGGCAGGAAACTGCATTCCAAAGGTGCACCCAAAAGGGCAGCTGGAAAATGTGTGACTAACTAACACACATGGGGGACCCTAATGACTTCCACATGTGTGTCCTCTAGCCCTCCCCACAGTAGATAGAGTAGCGAGGAATGGGACCAGCCTCACCTGACAAGTGGAAACTCAGACCTCCCGCTAGCTCGGCCAGTCCTTCAAATATTCGTTCAGTCCCAATCATCCACCAATAAGGCATGTCTTGACTTCTTGATTTCCTGTCATTCATTCAACGTTCAGCTAACATTCCTTGAGCGCTAGCATTGTGCTAGGCCCTGGGGACACTGCAGAGGACAAACCCACTCAGCCCTGCTTCATGGAGCTCATGTTCCAGAGGGAGATAGACAAATAAGAAAGCAAGTAAGTAAACAAGGAAGTACGGAGATTATGAAGCCTACGAAGGAAATTATTAGAACAGTGAGATAAGCTTGCTGCATGGGTGAACGGGTACACACGCAACCAACCGAATGAAACTTTTCCAGCCTTATCCTTCAAGAGCCAACTCACAGGAGGCCAAGAGTGAGCACGAGGGCACTGGAATCAGAAGCTGGTTTGCAGGGTCTGGGTGCACCATTTCCTAGAGCTGTGGTCTGGGGTGAGTTAGTTGATCTCTATGTGCCTCAGTTTCTCCATCTTTACCAAGAGGATGAGGAAGCTTACCACTGAGGGCTTTATCTACTTCGAAGATGGTTTCTACAAAATGTCCAGCATGAGCCAGGTAACCAGCACACATTCAGTAAACAAGGACTCGAGGGCTCTGATTAGGACCAGTCACAGAAACATAGCTAGGTGAAAGAAAGGAAAGGGGCTCCTCGAGTTCACTCCCAGGCAAGGAAAACGCAGCACAGGATGGGATGGGGGCTAGGCTCTGCTCCCACTGGGCTGTCTTTCCAGCATGGGAAGTTGGGAGTTGGGGTTTTCAGGACCCTCAGCTCCAAATTCCCAGGCCTTTAGGGACCAGCAGACAGACACCCTCAATACAGAAACAGCTGCCTTTAAAAAAAAAAAAAAATTACTGCTGATCAATATCTCTGGGACTTGCAATATATAACTTCAACCGTCTGTCACAGGAGGCATGGATTCCCTAGGAGTGACATTGCCAAAGGTCTATACCTGGCCGGCTGTCACTTCACAGCTTCTAGTCACCTCCAGAGGCCTGATCTTGGTCCTGGTCCAGGGACATCCTGAGTTCTCATGTGGGGGCAGTGACGCGATTTGGAAATTCAATCCCAGGATGCTGGCAGGGTACCAGAAGCTGCTGGAGAAGGCAGGGAGCTGTATCCTCGCATGGCGAGCGAACAGGGAGCAGGCATCCGGGAGAAGGCCTGGGCCCCCCTAGTGAGCAGCCTTCCCTGGGCATTTATAGTTCCCCAAGAGGGGCTCTGCTTGGCTTGGGTTGTTGTGCTCTGGTATGGGGCTTTCCTGGTGGCGGATCTCACACCTACTGTGTCTTTGACTCCGCCCACAAGTTTTGAACCAATCAGCAGGCAGTCCGCCGGTGGGTGTGGCTGCGCAGTCCCTGAGCTAGGTGTGGCGCTGCCCAAAGCAGGGGCTGGCCCTGCTCTGAGGCCTAGCGGCTGGACACAGGCCAGGTGAGGAGAACTCAGAACCTTGGCTGCCACCGCAGCTAACTTCCCAGTGACCCTGGACTGTCACTTCCTTTCTCATCTGCAAAATGGGACAAAGAGCTGGGAAAATAGTTGCTAGCCCTGCCAGGATCACCTTCCCACATGCGGGACTTCTTCCTGGCCAGTTCTGGAGCATCACATGCATGGGACTCTGAGGAATCCAGTGGAGGGGAGTCAGAGTGGACTGGAAGGGAACCGCCGGGGAGGAAGCCTGAAGCACCCAACCCTGCGTACACCAAGTGGGCAGGTGGACGGCGGCACCGGGTACCCTCAATTCCACGTCCGATTCCTCTCCACCTGGATTTTCAAAGTTTGGACCAGCTAGCGAGGCCCCAGCACAATACCTGCTGTGGACAGAAGGTTTCTCTGCCAAGGAGTGACAAGCGCTGTGCATTAAGGCCCAGAGAAGCGGAGTGTTTCCCCCTCCCGGCCCTCCCACTGCCAAGTCAGTCCATTCCATCCGGGACGGGCCAGAGCCGGAGAAACAGCTGGGCTGCCTGCGCAGCGCCAGTTAATGGGAGTTATAACTTCTCCAGGCCTCCATGTAGAAATGGGAGTGATGTACATAATTTATGGGGGTCTGGGTCTGCGCAGCCAGGCTGGGCGCCCGCTCACTGTCGGACGGATATGAGAGAATGGAAGAGTGCCCCAGGCGGCCTGCCCGGAGCTGCAGCCCTGTTCTTTGGGAAGCTGAGCATCCTGAAGCTAGAGGAAAGAGCTAACACTTCTCTGGACTCTACATCCTGGGGTGACAGGGTAAATGGAGATCCACTGCTTTTATTATTGGTGGCAGCTTTGATAGCTCTGAGTCACCAGTCCAGCTGAGGAGGGCCATTTGAGCAGCTATGGGGTTCTCTCAGGGTCTTCAAACACAGCTTCTAGCAGAGTATTCACACACACACACACACACCACGAGAATATCAGCTCTGTGAGGACAAAGATCCTTGTGAGCTCTGTTGGGTGCTCTGCTCAGCATCTACAATAGGGTCAAGTCCATAGCATGTACTCAATAAATTCTGTATTTACTGACTGAGAAAGCTCAGGACCTCAGCAGGAATGAGGAGAAGGTGTGGTAGAGTTGAAAGATAGGACTCTGACTCAGTTCACTGACTTGTCATGTGGCCTTGAATGATGTAAACCTCTCTTTAACTCTGAACCTTTGTTTCCTTCTGTAAAACGGGAATAATTGGATTATCCTTTACAGATCCTAATGGGGGAAGGGAGGCCACAGGCAGCTGGCAGGGTTGGTAAGGGCCTGTGCCCGCCCCCAGGAACAACGTGAGGCTGAGAAATTTATCCATAGACCAGTGGTTCCCAGCTGGAGGAAATGCCCCCCACCCCCAGGATATTGAGCAAGGTCCAGGGACATTTTTGGTTGTCACACTGTGCAGTCCAGGGATGCTGCTAAACAGCCAGCAGTGCACAGGACAGCCCCCCACAACAAAAGACTCAAAATGTGAGTGGGGCTAAGGAGGAGAAACCCTGGCCTAGACCATGGCTGGCCTTCTGAGCCTCATGCTCCCCATGCATAAAACGGGAGAAGAGAAGGAATCACACATCGGTAGGGCTGAACTCAACCAGAGCCTTCCAGCCCCCAAATCTCCCAGAGCCAGGGGGCAGCTGGAGAAGAGGGTACAGTGAGCAGGGAGAGCCCCTGGGGTGTTGTCCTGAAGTCCCGGGGGAGCAGGTAAGTAAAATAGCTCATGGGGGGACCTGGTCCGTCTTCCTATATAAAGCAACTCAGGTACGGGGTAGGGGACAGTGGCAGCCCTACTCGGTGCCTGAGCAACTCAGCATAAAGTAGCCCTCTGCCTCTTTAAGGACCAAGCACAGGCACCTGCCTTCACTCCTGCCAGGTGCTAGTTCCACAAACTGGGTTTTCTTAGATGGGCTCTGTCCCCAAAGGGCAGAACGGGTTCTGTACAAGTGTGATGCTGACAGGTTTCTGGACTGGGATTGCCAGGTTCCAGAACCCCCCCCCCCGCCCCCCCGGCGTTATTCAAGCCCAACGTTCTAGGACTACCGACTCAGGTTCCAGAACTGATCAAGGATTCGGGAGCAATGACTCTGGGACTCCAGAACTGTGACCCCTGCCACAGGGGCATCGAGAACCAGACCCAGGGGTTGAAGTGGTCCAAGTTGCAAGGACGACAAGTCCCCTGCTTGTGGAAGCTGAGCTCTAGGTGCCACAGCTTGCTTAGGGGTCAGTCTACACAGATCGAGAAACCAGGGCTGCCAGCCTGAGAGCTCTCTCGGATTTGAATCTCATGACTGACAAGAGTGCTGGAGTCGCCATGTTCCGAACGCCAGGCTTTCCTCCTGGAAGTCCGCTTCCCAGGGGATCGTCTTATACGCCGAAAGGCCCTCACGGGCCCTGCGCACTGGGTTTGGATTCTTTGGTGCTTGGGGCCCCCACCAGTGGGGACACAGCTGAGCCATTTTGTCCAGGAGTCTGCTTGGAAAGAGCCCTTGTGCTCAATAATGCATTCCCCCAAATGAGGACATCCATCCGGTGGCGGAGACAGCCCGCGCCCCCTCCTGGGTCAGGCCAGGACGGCACATCTGTCCTAGCACGAGGCACCGGCTGCCTCTCTGAGCCCTGCCGCTTCCCCAGCCCACAGGGGCCTTTTGTGAGCGAAGCAGCTCAGCCAGCCTGACAGGCCGTTCCCCTGCCCAGCAGCCTGAATATTCTATGGGCTTGAATAATGCAGGTCTCCCCATGGAAGCGAACCAACCGGGGCTGCTGGGAGACTGCGGAGAGAAGGGGTGGTGGGTCCCAGTTGGTTTTTGCAGTCCAGGACCTCTTTGAACGAGAGAAGCAGATTCCAGCTAGGCCTGGGAGGAGGCAGCTGGGCAGAGGCACCCCCAAACTCCATGACGTTTGAAGTCCCCATGAGTTGGAAGGAAAAGGGGCTTGAAGGATAGCTAATCAGGGTTCAGATCCTGGTCCCGCAATTTACTAGCTGTGGGAACTCCCGTGAGCCACTCAGCCTGGCTGAGCCTTAGTTTCCAAACTCGTAAGTTGAGGACATTGTCTGGAGCCTCATGTGAGGCTGGATGGGAAGAGGAACGTGCTGAGGGGGACGGGCACGTGGTCAGCCCCACCCGGTCCTCCTCGCCTTCCTCCTCCCCACTGTCCCTCCACACCTCCTCACAACTGCAACAACCTATGTCCAAGTAAGGTCATGTGCTGCAGTCCTGGTGTTAAGGCTTACACATGTGAGTTTGGGGGACAAGATTCAACCCCTTGACACGTCACGACTTTTTTTTTCCATGTAAGCATTTTTCATACAAATCCTTTCAGGACAATAATTTTTGGAAAAAAATCTGAAAACAGCCTTATTGAGATAGAATTGACTCATTTAAAGGCCATAATTCAATGATTCTTAGTACCTCGAAGATACATGACATTGGCACCGCAGTCAATTCCAGAACACTTACTTTGTAGACACACTTCACTCCCTTACTATTCAGCACCACCTGTTCCAGTCAGCTTTTCAGTGCTGTGACTGAAGGACCGGTCAGAACAACTGGAAAGGAGGAAAGGTTTATTCGAGGGCTCACGGTTACAGAGGTCTCAGTCCATAGACAGCAGGCTCCATTCCTTGGGGCTCCAGGTGAGGCAGGACATTGTGGCAAGAATGTAGCAGAGGGAAGCAGCTCACATCATGATTGGAAAGCAGAGAGAGACTCTACCCTCCATATACAAAATCCATACCCCTCATCCCTGCCCCCAAAGAACCACTTCCTCCAGCCACACCCCAGCTGCCTCCAGTTACCACTCAGTCAATCCCATCAAGGATTAATTTGATGATTAGGTTAAGGTTATAGCCCAATCACTTCTCCTCCAAACACATGCGCTTTCGGGGGACACCTCACATCTAAACCATGACACCCCCACACCCCCCCACTAGCTGGACATTGCATCTGTATAGATTTACCCATTCTGGAGATTTCATACAAGTGAAATCACATAAAACATTATCTTTTGTAGCTTCTTTACTCAGTTAAGTGACTTGTGGGGACCACAGTTGGAATTTACTGCATGTATCCATATTTCATTCCTTTTTATGGCCAAATAATATTTCATTGTATAAATAGATCACATTTTGTCTAACCAGTCATCAGTTGGTCATTTGGGTTGCTCCCATCTTTAGGCTATTGTGAATAATGTTGTAATAAAATCCCTGCATTAGTTGTACGAACATTTGTTTTTACTCCTCAGGTAGACACCGAGGAGCAGAATTGCAGGATCACATGGTAACTCTGGTTTAATCACTGGAGGAACTGACACTTTTTAAAAGTGGCTGCTCCAATTAACCATCCCACCAGCAATGCCTGGTGGCTCCAATTTTTCTGTACCCTCGTTATCACTAGTCTTCTGAATCTAGCCACCCTCTGGATGTAGGTGGTGTCTCACTGGGGTCTTGATTTGCACCACCCTGAAGAGTCTAAAGCTCTTGAGCATCTTTTCATGTGGTTTTTTTAGGTCATTTGTATATTGTCTATGAAGAAATGTTTATTCGATTCCTTTGCCTATTTTAATTGGGTTATTTGTCTTTTTAGTATCAAGTTTGGTGAGTTCTCCATATGTTGTAGATACGAGTTCCTCATCAGCAAATGATTTGCAAATATTCTCTCCCCTTCTGTGAGTTGCCTTTCCACCCTACTGATGGTGTTCTCTGAAACTAAAATTTTTTTTCAAAACGTTTGATGAAGTTCAGTCATCTTTGTTTTCCTTTATTGCTCACATTTTTTGTTGTTGTGTCTGTAAATCCAGCGCTGAAAAGAAGTCAAGATTTACCCGCATGCTTTCTTCCAAGAGTTTTAGAGTTTTCACTTAGTTTAGGTCTTTGATGTGTGTCGAGTTAATTCTTGTACACAGTGTGAGGTAAGGGTCCAGCTTCCTCTTCTGCGTGTAACCATCTAGTCATTCGGTCAGCCTAATTGAAAAGGCCATTCTCTTCTCACTGCATGAATAGTCTTGGCATCTTCCTTGCAAATCCATTGGCCTTAGACCTGGGTTTATTTCTAGGCTCTCAGTTTTGTTCTGCTGGTCTATGGGTCTGTCTTCATGTCAGTACCACACAGTCTTGGTTGTTGTAGTAAGTTTGGATAACAGGAAATCTGAGTAATCCTATTTATTTCTCTTCTTAAAGGTTGTTTTGGCCTTTCTGGATTCCTCGAAATTCCACATGAATTTTAGAATCATCTTCACAATTTCTACAAAGAAGTCAGTTGGGATTCTTATGAGGATTACATAGAAGCTGTAGATAACCTAGGCTTAATGACCTTTTAACAGTACCAATTCCATGAATATGTTGAGTCACTATTTAGTTTCTTTCAATGATGTTTATAATTTTCAGAATATAGTTTTGTGCTTTTTGTTAAATTTACTCATAAGTATTTTATTCTTTTTAATACTAGTGTGAATAGAATAGCCTCCTGAATTTTATCTTCAGATTGTTCTAAATCTGCAGGGTTTCGTCTATTAATTTTACTGGAACTCCCTTATAACTCATGTGATTTTTTTTTCTCAGCTTTCAAGATTTTCTCCTTGTCCTTGGTTCTCAGTAATGTTACTTATTCCTCCATATAAACTTTGAAATTATTTTGTTTAATTCACCCTCCAAAAAATAATCTGTAGGAATTTTCACTGGAACTGCATCAAATGTATATATTAAGTTCAGAAGTGTTGTTCTTTCAGTGATACTTTTCTCTCTAACGGGAACACTATGTCTGGATGGGACCTGGGTGAGGGCTCTCTGCGTTCACACATCGTCCTGAGTCTTAGCTGGATGGTGGGTGCACTTGGGCTTGTGGCTCATTCCTCTTTATATACTTATGCACTTCCGCACTCTGTTGCATGGACTCACCATTTAACCATGTTTTGTATCATACCATTTTAAAATGTGTCTTTGTTCCCATTGTGAATGTGATGAGCTTTCCATTTCTGTTTCTGGCTATTTCTAACATAAGAAAAGCTACTTTATTACTGTTTATTTATCTAGTATCCAGCCCCTTTGGCTTTTTGTTGTTGTTGAGTCACTTAGATGCTGTGGCTACATACTTATATATCATCTGTAAACAAAGACAGACTCATCACTTTTTCAAGTATATAGATCACCCTTGCTTCTTTCTTTTCCATTTGGATTAGCTAGAACAGTGTTCAATAACAATGGTGATTACTAGCATACTCTCATTGTCCTAACTTTAATGGCAGTGGCTTTAGAGATTTTATTTGTTGTTTGGTTTAGGTAAAAGGACTTCCCTTGTTAAGTAGTTTCCTGCTATTCTAATCTTAAGGTCTATAGTTAAAAGTGTGTGTTTGGGGACTAGACAGTATAAATCTGGATCATAAGTTACTAGGTTTTAATCTTAAAGAACTTACTCTAACTTCTCCAATTTCTATCTGTAAAAATGGGAAAAATAATAATAATATGAACCTTCCAGCATTATTTCAATGGTTACATTACTTCTCTGTCATCTGACTTCTAGGGTAGCAGTCTGATTGTAGCCTACAGACTCTTTGAAGGTAGACTTTTTCACTTTTTCAAATATTTTGAAATATTTTAAAAGTTTCCCCTGAAATTTAGGAATGTCACCAGGCTAATCCTTTCTGAAACTCAGTGTGTCCTTTGTCTCTGTAAGTGTTGGTGACTGTGCTGAGAGGGAAGAGGCAGTAAACCCAGAATCCTGTGCCAGCCCATGACATCATTCAAATAGAGTGCCCATTAAATTTTTTAAAAATTCTAGACAACCACATTATCAACTATTGATGACAATGTGGAACCATGGGAACTTCGCCCTGGTGGGAGTCTAAATTGCCTATGTCACTTTTTACACATAATGAAACTGAAGAAATGAATCTCCTATGACCCATCAGTTCCACCCCAAGGTGTCTATCATCAAGATGGTGGCCCAGAGCTTTGGACAAGTAGCACTGTTATGATGGAAACTGAACTGAAACTGAAACTGTCAGAAGAAAGGATCCATGAATTGTGTTTTATTCATAGGACAGAAATGCTACACTACAGTGAAAAAGAAAAAGTTATTATATACATGAAGGGATAATCCCCAGAACTTCATATTAAGCAAAAATAAAAAATAAAAGCAGGGGGAAGAATACACACAAAATTACTCAAGCATATGAGATTCAAAACCGTGCAAAACTAAACTATGTAATAACGTTCAGGGCCTGTGGCATGACAATCGAGAACAAGCAAGGGAATGACCAATGAACAAAAACCAGGGTGCATTTTCACCTTTGAAGGTGGAAGAGGATGTGACTTGGGAGGCTCCTCGGGGCGCTTCCAAGTCAGCGCACTACCTGTGTCTTCGACTGGACGGTGGGGTGGGTGCCTGGGGGTTTGCGGATTGTCTCTTCATCTACTGACGCATTTCTCACTACTTCAGTAAATATTCCATGCAGAATGGGCGGGGAGGAAGTTGGGACAGGCGTGGGGAGAAAGGGAACGGTGAAAAAGGCAGGTGCGGCGTGGGCCTAGCTGGTCAAGGTGGGCAGGGTGTCCACCCAGGTGCATTATTTAGAGAAATTTTCAAACAATATAACTGAGCCAAAGTCAGCCTGCTTTTGCTATCACCATGCGCTCGCCACTCTTTCCCTCCCCGGCCTCCACATGTGCCTGCTGCCCTGTATGGTGTCCGGCATCACCTGCCCAGGGCCAAACCTGCTGCTCTGAGTTCCAAAGACCTGCAGCGGTCACCGCTGAATTCCACAGTAGAATGCTCACACCCACACGGGCACGTGCGCGCTTCAAGTCAGCACACTCGCTACCCTTACAAACAGAAGTCCACGTGGAAATCGGTTCCACTGCCCCTGGAACAGACTCAGCTATGCCCAGGACTGGTGCGTAGTTCTCCCCTGTCCCTAACCTGGACACACCAGGCTTTCCACATCTGGTCCCAAGCCTTCTCCCTGAAAACTGCCCTTGACACCCCCACCCCCACGCACACGGCACGCAGGCCACAGTCGGACAAGCTCCAGCAAGGCCTAAGCAGGCCCTCACGCCAGGCTGTCTTCCCCACACTGGGGCCAGTCCTGCTCCCAGCCTGGTCCTGGCACATCCTCCTGCTGCCAGGCTGCCTTCCTGGTGCAGCCTAGAAAAACTACCCATCCTGCAAAGGCCCTAGAGGCTGTGCCCTCCAGGACGAGTGAGCAGCTCTCGCCTTGGGTCTGCCCACTCTGCTCCACACCCTCGCATGGGGACCAGAGGAAGGTCCTTCCCCCAGCGCTGCCACCCAGCTGGTGATGAGGGCGAATGAGGGGAATGAGTTTTACCAGTGCAGGACTTTGAATCTCACGGAGGCCCCCACAGACCTTCTGGAAGAAGACCGTGGCTTTGTGTGACTCAGGCAGGAGACGCAGCATCATGGAGTACCAAGCACTAGGAACCCTGCTCGGGCCAGACAGCCTCAGCCCCACGGGGAGCTCAGGATACCACCTCCTTGGAGAGCCAGCTCGTGACTCAGCTAATAGCTACCACACACCTTCCCAGTGTCAGGTCTCAATGCCGAGGTGAATATTTTACTCCATTTTAATATCCCAATAAATCTATAAATGCCACACAACCCCAATCAAAATCTGATCAAGATTTTAATAGGAGTTGACAAGCGGATTCTAATATTCAGGAGGGAGAGTAAATGTTCAAGAATAGCCGAGACAGCTTGAAAAAAGAAAAAACAAAGAGGGGAATTTTGCCCGACAAGATGTCAAAGCATATTATAAAGTAATTTTAATAAATATAATGTGATATTAGCACATGAATAGATAAATAGATCTTGGAACAAAAATAGAAGATCGAAAAACAGACACATGTATGTACTGGAATTTAGTATATGAATAAAGATGGCATTTCAAATCAGTGGGGAAATTGTGGGTGATTGGGTAAGTGTTGGAACAGTTTACTACTTGGGAAAAAATTAAAATCCCCCATCTCATCATTAACAAAAATTAATAGAATAAAGACACAAATATTTTCTTTAAAACCACAAGCGCAATAGAAGAAAACAGGAAAATACATTTATGACCTCGAAAAGTTTTAAACAAGATTTACTAAAAAGCAGGTCAAATTAAACCATACAATTTTAAAGTCCATGTTTAAAAAAGAAGTGTCAGATAAGAAGAAAATATTTACAACAAAATACATGCATTTGGGCTGGGGAACTAGCTCAGTTGGTAAAGCGCTTGCCTCACAAGCACAAGACCCTGGGTTCAATCCCCAGCACCACAAAAAAAATTTAAAAAAAAAATACATGCATTTTCAGGAACATATATAATGCACATTTCCTACCTATATCGCAAACGTAATATACATACGTGTGTGTGTGTACATATGTATGTAAGGATTAGTATTCGAAATATATAAAGAATTCCTTCAATAGGAAAGGATATGAACAGACAAGATACAGAACAAAAATTATAAAGCATTACTACACATACTAAAAGTTGCTCAACTTATTTGTAAAAAAGGGAAATGCAAATTGATTTGACATTTTTTTCCATCAGATGGGCAAGAATTTAAATGTGCCAATGTGAGGTGTTGGCGAGCACGTGAGAAAAGGTGCCCTCCTGCTGGCTGTGAGGCTGCAGACTCTGGAGACCAATTTGGTGAGGTCTACTAAAATTTAATACGTGCCTGCCTGCCTGCCTTTTTTCTTAAATTTTCAGTCCAAAAGCTGAGCAAGGACTGAGAAGGAGAAGACTGAGCAAGGTAGATGCCCTCCCCACAGAGCAAGGAGGGTGGGGCTGCCTCACATGGGGTGTGGGAGGCCACACTGGATCAGAGGGATCCACACCAGGTGAGATTTTCCAGGTTGAGGGCCCATGACATGAGGTGTCAAAAGCCCAGATAGGGGAGAGGATGCGTGTGCCACCCAGCTTGAGCTATCAGAGATGCAGCAGAGAGAGGTGGGTGAGTAGGACCCCCACAGATGGGAGTGACGATGGTGGGAAGTGGGAACCCAGGCAGGGTGTGGGGGCATCCACGGCAGGATGGTGGTGGCAAAGGCAGACTGATCACGTGCAGGGGATTGACAGATAAGGACATCCTGGGGTGATGGAGGCTGGGTTCTCACTCTTGGAGGAGGGAGTTAAAATAAGGAGAGAGGTGCCATGGTGGCAGACTAGGATCACCGGCAAGGATTCGTGGCCACTGTGTGGAGATAAATGGATGTCACGGCTTGGATATGAGATGGCCCCCAAAGCTCATGTGTTAGGCAAGGCAGTGATGTTCAGAAGTGAAATGATTATGAGAGCTATAACCTAGACCGTGGATTAATCCACTTGTTGGATTAATCATTTGAGCAGACTAGGCAGGTGGGGTGTGTTTGGAGGAAGCTGGTCACTGGGGGGAGGGGGTGTCCCTGGGGATTTTATTTCCTCCCTGGGTCTTTCTTTCTCTGCTTCTCAGCTGACATGAGAGGAGCAACTCTTCTCCTCCATGCCCTTCTGCAATAATGTTCTGTCTCACCTCAGACCCAGAGCAAGGGAGTCGGCAGACCAGGGACTGCACCTCTGAAACCACCAGCCCAAAATGAACTTTTCCTCCTCTAAGTTGTTCTTTCAGGTATTTTGGTCACAGTATAAAAAGCTGACTAACACAATGTAGAAATAAAAATGTAAATGGGTGTATGTGGATAATGTGTTCAGCTTTGTGTACTGAGAAGACTGTGACACTAATGTGCCATTAGTAATAAGCACACCTAGCATCCAGACTGTGGTTACTGATACAGAAGTCTCCTCTTATCAGTTTTGCTTTCCACGGTTTCAGCTACCCATAGTTAACCATGGTCCAAAAATATTAGGTGGAAGCTTCCAAAAATAAATAATTTGTAAGTCTTAAATTGCATACTGTTCTGAAGAGTGTGATTAAAAACTTATATCAGTGCTGCTCCAAATACTTGATAAAGAACAACATAACTGGGAAGAAACCTTTTTTTTTGGTTTGATCCCCAGCACCGCAAAAAAAAAAAAAAACTTTTATCACCCTGTTCTGTGTCACCCAAGACATAAATCATTACTTAATCTAGAGTATCCATACTGTATATGCTACACGCCTGTTAGTTATTCAGTAGCTGACGGTCAAAAAGTGTCACAGCGCAAAGTATTCAAATAACTCTTACTTTATTCAATAATGTCCCCAGAGTGCAAGAGTAGTGATGCCAGCAATTCAGATCTGCCAAAGAGAAGCTGAAGAGTGCTCTCTCTAAGGGAAAAGGAGAAGTTCTCAACTTAATAAGTAAGGGCGGAATCTACCAAGACAATACAATATTTTGAAAGAGAGGAAGGGAGAGAAACTACATGCACATAACTTTCATTAGGTATATTGATAGAAGTTTTCTATTTTAATATTATTTGCTGTTCATTGCTTACAGTGCCTAATTTATAAATCAAAATTTATCACAGATAGAAACGTACAGGAAAAAGCATAGCGTATACAGGGTGCAAGACTATCCGTGGCTTCAGGCATCCACGAGAGGTCCCCTGAGGACGAGGGGACCCCTGTGCTCAGCTGAAAGCACACAGGGCTCCTCAGAGACGTGGTTGACGCATGGCGGGGGACAGAGAGAGTAAGACAGACGTGGGGCATCTTGACGGAGAGAGGGCAAGAAAGCTCTGGAGAAAAGAGGGCGCCAGGGCCAGCCCCAAAGGCTCCGCACCAGCATCAAGAGCCCGAGGACCTAAATAAAGGTGGCCATAGACCAGGCATGGGCTATGTACCTGCCACCTGGTCCCCACCACCAACACACACACACACACACACACACACACACACACACACACTCTTACCAATTACGGAGGAGAAAGTGACTCTGCCTTGGCCGATGGGGCAGCGGCGTCCCTGGCTATGTGACAAATGGAAGCCCCGCGCCAGCTGATGGGGCCAGGAGCAGAGCACGGCCCCTCTTCTGAGGTGTCCTGACAGAGGCAGATCTGGACGGGTCGTGACACAGGGACACACCCCTGCGGAGGGGTATTCGGCAAAATAACCGTCCTATCGTCCTCAGAAAGGTCACGGCCACGCGTGGGGAGGACCCTCGGCAGAGGAGGCACAAAGCCCGAAGGACGCAGCGAACCTGGAGCCTGACCCTGGGCCCCCTGCCATGGAGGGCACTGGGGACAACTGGGGAAACCCAGGTGGAGTCTGGTGATTGGATGGCGGTGCAGTGCCACCGTCAATGTCCCGAGCTGGACAGCTGGGTGTGACCCAGCAAGTGTCCTTGTTTGCAGGAAAAAAAATCCCTGAGGCGTTTTTAGTGGGTGGGTGATGGGGCCTTGCGTCAGCACCTCCAAATAAGGGGTTCATGGAAAGGAGGCTCTCTGTGCTGTTCTTCTGGGCTTGAGGACACACCGAGGACAGGGCAGTCACCAGAAGGGACGCCTGGGTTTGCCTCGCTGACCACTGCTGTGCTGCCACACCACGGGCATTTGTGGAGGGTCCTGACGAGGGGTTGGGGCTCACATGGCTACCAGCTTGTCAGAGAAGGCTTCGTCCTAGAATGGGTGTCTCCTGACCCCTGGAGGGTCAGCTCCATGACGGGGCCAATTCCTGCACCCGCCTCCACTTCACTTTTCTTGTTTGAAAATGAAAACAAAAATAAAAGCATTGGGCTCGACAGTCGGCCCGAAGCTGTGCAGGGGGCCTGGAAGCCCAGCCACATCCTACCACGCCCGCCCTGCGCCCAGGGCTGGCTCCTGTCCCCAGAGCCCTGTGCTGGAGCCAACACATCAAGCCACCCCTCTGTCCGGCTCAGCAGTGCACCCTGGTGCCTAGCACAATGCCAGGCACACGGGGACGGGCCCTGTGGCAGAGCCCTCCAGCAGAGTCAGTCGAGTCTCTCGAGAAATTTGATGTGACTGAAAACAATCTCGTGAAGTAGGCGCTATCCCTGCCCCGATTTCCTCATGAAGAGGTGGACGCAGAGGGAGGTGAGAGCCCTTTCCAGGTAGCTGCGATTCCAACACAGGCAATTCCAATCTTCCATGTTGCCTTCCCAGCGAACCAGGAAGGAAGGGAGGAAGGAAGGAAGAGAGGGAGGGAGGGAAGGAGGGATGAAGGGAGGGAAGAAGGAAAGAAGTAGGGAGGAGGGAGGAAGTAGAGAGGGAGGGAGGAAAGAGGAAGGGAGGAAGGGAGGGAGGAAGTAGTGAGGGAGGGAGGGAGGAAGTAGTGAGGGAGGGAGGGAGGAAGTAGGGAGGGAGGGAGGAAGTAGAGAGGGAGGGAGGAAGTAGGGAGGGAGGAACAAGGGAAGTGCACACAGGCTGGGCAGTTCTTGCTCCAGGGTGTCCTGGATTCTGCCCCTGCTCCACCACTGGATGTGGCCAGCATGTCACCCACCGAGGCTGCCATGCAACGGAGAAGGCACTGATGAGTGCCCGCAGCCTCGCGCTAGCCCAGCAGGATTTGCATTTTTTTACTAAAAATGTCACGGAAAGTCCACCTGAACATTTGAAGCCACTGCCAAGAGGGTACACGTTTGATATTAATTAAAGCCAGAGATGACAGCCCCCAGAAAAGGAATAATTTTCTTCTCTTGGATAAATGACCTTTCCGGAGAGCTTGTTCTGCAGTGCTGCGTGGTCATTACCAGAGAGTCCTGAGTATTCTAGTTGAGTGGGGATTGCCCGCTCTGTTTGCAGCTCTCAGCCTCCGGGAGGGACCTGGGCCGTCAGCAGTGCCCCGCCAAGTCCAGACTAGTGCCCTTGGTAAATGTGAGCCCTGCAAGAAGGCCCCTAATCAAAATGGATCAGAGATCTAAGTATAGGACCTGAAGCTTCAAAACTGCGGAGAAGAAAACAGGGAAACACTTCAAGATGCGGTCACAGCCAACGACTTCCTGCATGGGACTCCCACAGTGCAGGAAGTATCAGCAGGAGTCAATGGCAGGGAGGGCACCCAGTGACAAAGCGGCTGCCCCACACCAGAACCCAGGGAAAGAGGAAAGAGACACTGCCCAGCAGAGAAGGCTTTGCCAGCTACCCTCCCAGCAGGGTTGCTATCCAGAACACAGAGAGAAGTCAAAACCACCTAAATAACAAAACCCAGGCAGTACGTGGGCAATGGCACTGAATGACCAGACACTTCTCAAAAGCAGCAGCACAAATGGCCAATAAGTACACGAAGAAAAGTTCAGCAGCTTTAGCCGCTGGGGGAACGCACATCCAAACTACCTTGAGATTCCATCTTCCCAGGCGGAGTGGCAGTCATCAGGATCACCAATCACAACAAATGGTGGTGAGGACTCAAGGGAAAAGGAACACGTACTGCTGAGAATGTAAATTAGTGCAGCCACTATGGAAATCAGTATGGAGGAGCCTCAAAAAACTAAAAATGGCACTAGCAATCATTCAGCTATGCCCTTCCTCAGAATTTCTCCTAAAGAATTAGTCGGCATACTTCAGCATACCTGTGTTCATAGCTGCTCGCTTCACAGGAGCCAAGTTACAGAATCAGCTCAGGTGCCCATCAACACACAAATGGATAAAGATAATGTGGTTTATATACACAATGGAGTATTATTTGGCCATAAAGAAGGATGACATTATGTCATTTGTGGGAAAATGCATGGAACTAGAGATCATTATGTTAAGCAATATAAGACAGGCTCAGAAAGTCAAGAGCCACGTGCTTTCTCTCACGGTGGAATCTAGGTGGAAAGAAGAGGACTCGAAAGCAGAAGAGGGAGGGTGGAGAGAGCCGGTGACAGGTGGGAATGATCAAATGTGTTATCTGCATGGATGATGTGCCACAAGAAGTCATTGTTCTGCATAACTATGCCACGCTAATTAAAAAATAAAAAGGACCCTTTCCAAAAGAACTCTGCTAATGTGACCCTCCTGCCCACCTAAGACAAGCTGTCACCCAGCACATGGCCTGTGATCTTGCCTCCTGGCCACTCCCTGACTATGTCCTCCTGCCCCAAACAGCAACCCAGCAGCCCTCCCTACCCATCTGCTCTGGCCTCCAGCGTCCTCGCAGGGCGGGGCCTCCTGAAGACCAGTCCAGAGACCTTGTCTCCGCACCCACCTCTCAAGTCCTCACGGGTCTCCTCTCCAGTCCAGAGCCAACCAATGCCCCCAGGCTCCTCATGACCCTTGCCCCCTTTTCTCTAAACCCCAACCCAGAGCTGGGTTTGCCGAGTGACTAGATCCACCCTCTGTGCTGGCACCTCGCGCTCACAGTGGCTGGAGACAAGCAGGCCATGGGGGTCACTTTGAGTCCGTGGTCACGCGGCAGCCCCTTCCTGGGTCCCCCTGGTGTACCACCATCCTCCCACCCGCCTTTCCCCAGGCCTGGTTCACAAGCCCACGTGCCTGATGAGGACTCTGCATTCCTGTCATCAGATGGAAGCTCAGTCAGCTCCCCTGGAGCCTCTGATCCACCCCCTCCCCAGCTGAGCCCACGCTCTGTCCCCAGGCGGCCGAGCGCCGTGACTCTGGCCTGACGGAGAAGCCAGCTCTGGACCATGGCGTCCCTCATAGAGAGGCACACAGCTGCAGGTGACACTTTCTAAGGAGTGAGGGTCACAGTGGACACAGGAAGCTCAAAGCCTCCTCCCCGCCAAGCCATCGACTTGCACCCCAGGACTCAGCTCTCCTGGGCTGGGTCACCTTTAGGATGTGGGTCTGCCCCTTCAAGGACCAGGCCCCTCCAGGTTCGTGCAGCCAGGTCCAGGTGCTCCCCAGGCCTCGCGCTGCAAAGTCGGAACAGAGCGGTTGCCCAGGGCCTGGGGAGTCCTGCCCTCAGCCCCAGGCCCGTCCCACGGCCTCAGGCCCAGACCTCAGGCCCACGTCAGTGGCCGGCTGGTATCCACCAGCCACACTCAGCCTGGTTACCAGCCTGGCCGGCATCTTGAATGGAATGTAGCCCAAGCTGAGCTCTAGACTCCTCCCTGCTCCCTGTCTTCCGACCCTCAGTCGCCTTCAACCCACCCCTTCCGCATCCGACCCAGAGCCCGGGGCCTGCCCCTCACCCACCCAGCTCCAGCCAGGGGCCGTCCTGTGCCTTCACCCTCCACCCCACACCCCGGTTCTGTCCAACCAGGAGCTTGCCCCAACTCCTGTGGCTCACATCCCCTCAGAGAGGCCTCCCTGGACGCCCCACCCGAGGGCGCCCCCTCCCCAGCCACCTGGAGGGGTAGTGCTGGCCAACCTGTTGCCCCTCCCCTCCCCTCCCTCCCCTCCCTCTCCTCTCCTCCCTCCCCTCCCTCCCCTCCCCTTCCCTTCCTTTCCTTTCCCCTTCTTTTTTCTTCTTTGGACTTTCCCACCTCTGGAATCCTCTCACCCATTCGCTGGCTGGAATGGAGGCTCCTGCAGCTGGGACCGCAAAATGCCCTCTGAAGTGGCACTCAGGAACCAGGAGCACTGAGTTCCTGCATATCTGGCCCAGTCCGAAGGTCGGAAGGGCTTGCTCTGAGGCCTGTGGGTCCCATCTGGGAGGTCGCTGCTCATGGGACACTGAGAAAGGCCTGATGCCTGCGGGACCTGAAGGTGCTCCCGCCTGTTCATCTTCCTCTGTTGAGTGTCCTCCACTGGCCCTGAGCTTTCTGTGCATGGCATCAGCTTCCGCCACACGAAACCACTCAGACTAATACAAACCCTGAGCCCCTTCCCTGTCCTAGAAAATAAGCCTCTGTAGAATGACAGTTCTCTTTTGCAGGATAGGCAGATAGAGGACAAGTGAACTGAGCCACAGAGTGAAGGACAGGAGTGTCCCAAGAGCCAAGGCGGTAGAGGCGGGGGCAGCGGCCGGGCAGAGGTAGGTTTGCTTTCAAAGAGGAGAAAGGGCAGGCACCCAGCCTGCAAGGGATCCCAACACAAAAGTTCCCCACAGTGAGTGGTGGGAAGAGTCACCAGGCTGGTCTAAGCCACAGCTGAAGCTGGTCCCAGTGGCAGGACCAAGTTACATGACCGCAGGCCTGGTTTCCTCATCTGGAACACAGACAGACCCTCCAGGTCTGGTCCAGGCCCAGGTCTTGCTGGGAATGCACTGGTGCCATCAGTGGGCGGTGAGACCCGTTGAACCTCACAAAGCCTTGCACAATGAGAGGAAGGAGCTTGGCCTCTTCGAGCCTCAGTCTTCCTCCTCCGGGAAATGGGGGGTGAGAAAATCTGCGTTCCATCCAGGCAGAGAGACGTAGCATCCTCTTTGAAGGGCGGCGGCGGAGGGATCCGCACAATCTGCGGGAGGATCCAGCATTCATGCCGCGAGGGTTCCGTGAGGCGGCATTGGACCCTGGCAGGTGCCCGCACCCACCAGCTTCCGTTTTCTTTATGGGCGTCCTTCAGGTCGGGGAGCTGGGCTGTGACCCACGGTTAGGAAAATGGGTGTCTCCAAGCCAAATTGGACAAGGGTCTGACCTCAAAGTGGACGGCTGAGTGGTCGAGGCAGACACAGAAGCAGTCATGGGCGACCGGCCCAGAGGGTCGTGGGGACCTGGGGAGGAGCGCCCGCGGGGACCTGGGGAGGAGCACCCGCGGGAGGGTCGCCACCTGAGCCACGCCCCACCCGGCAGAGGCTGCGGCGTGGAGGACCTGGAGCTGCCGTGTCCCGGCGAAGGGCCGCCGGGGCGCAGGGGAGGGTGAGCCACGAGCGAGACCATAGTGAGGGAGCGTGGCCGCTGGGCACTGTGCCCTCGGCAGGTGGCAGGCCTTTCCCGGCCCACTTCCTTCGCTGGAACATGAGAGAACTGCGTTCGCAGAGTCATCAAGGAGCCAGTGTGGCAGGGGCCCAGGCAGCGCTCTGTGCAGCGCGCAGGGTCCAGTGGCGTCCACACTGCGCGCACACGCACGTTCATGCACAAGCACTCGCACGCGCCCACACTGTGCACACAGTCACACGCACGACGCCCTCACATGCGCCCGCACATTCTCACACCAGCCTCCAGGGCCACGGCTCCCTCCTCCGCCAGGCAGAGGCCAAGCTGCGCTCCACCCTGGGACAGCTCCTGGAGATTTGTCCCATTATTTCTCCTCTGTCTGCTTGTCCCCAAGGGCAGCCTTGGAGGGAGACTGTAGCAGCCAGCAACCAGGCAGGGACAAGGTCTCCGGATGCAGGGTTGGGAGGGCGTGGCAGAGGGAGGGTCACCAGGCACGTGGCGGCAGAACGCGGGAGGAGGCCAGGCAGGTAGGCAGGGGAGGTCCAGGCGCGCTGGCCAGGGGAGCCTAGGAGGGCGCCTCATGCAGGACTCCCGGCCTGCAGGACCAGCGCCCGCCGGGGCTGTGGGCGGGGTTTTGCCCGTCGCCGGAACAGCCCGGTGCTCTGTCGGTGTGGTCTGCCAGTCCCTCAGCATCTCATTTGAAAAACAAAAAGCACCACTTGGACCCTTATGTGCTGCTACAGATCTGTCCGCAGTTCTTGCTGTACTTTTGAAAAAGAAATTAAAACGCTCCCTGTGCAGCCTGGCAGCTGGTTTCCCTGTGCCCCAGAATGCAGTCCCTGGCCCTGGTCACTGTCCTCCGAGCTCTGGCATAAGGCCCACTCCTTCCAGCGGTGTCATGGGGACCCTGGTGCACAGAGTGAAGCTGACAGCAGGGATTCACACCCAGGCAGGCTTGGCTCTGGCACGGGGTTCCCTTTCTGGGCCACCTGCGGACTTGCAGAAGAGTTCTGGAGGGCACAGTGTCCCCTCAGTAGCGTCTCATGTCACCCTGGAACCTTAGCAGCCAAGAGGCGAATGTCCTCCGACACTGTTAACTAACTGCAGACGTGTCCCCACGACCCCAGTTTTCCCACTGATGACTCTCTCTGCTCCGGATCCCATCCAGGATCCTCGTTGTTCAGCTGTGGATCCTTGGTCTCCTGCGATCCGTGGCAGCTCCTCAGTCTTCTCCAGACACCGGCACTTCAGAAGGTCACTTCTTGGTTGTTTTGTTCAGTGTCCCTGAGTTTGTCTGATGCTTTCTCAGGATCTGGCTGAGTCTGCGCATCTCTGGCCAGAGGTGACCCTGTGTCCTTGGTGTTTCGAGTCAGGGTTCATGGTGCCCATGTCTCACCCGATGTCGTCGGCCTCAATCACTCGAGTGACAGGGTCTGCCAGCTTCTCCACTGCATAGTGACCATCTTTTCTTTGCAGCTAACTAATAAATGTCTCAGAGAGGATACTTAAGGCTGTGGGAATCCCGTTTCTTCTCAAACTTTGGCCCACAAATATTAGCGTTCCTGGTTGGTTCTGATCTGCAAAATTATCACTGAGCTGCTTCCCGAATAGAGAATTTTCGGCTTTGTTCTTTCCTTTTACATTAACAGTAGAAATTCCACTGCAAGGAAGAACTGGCTCTCCTTCCCACTTACCAAGCTGATCATTTGTTTCTCAGTTCCAATCCAGGTTACCTGTTTTGTTGCCCAGGGTTCTATTTTGGCCCTTTTTTTAAGGGGCGGGGTACTGGGGATTGAACCCAGAAGCGCTTAACCACTGAGCACACCCTCAGCCCTTTTTATGTAGTTCTTTTAGAAACAGGTTCTCGCTAAGTGTCCCTCTCTCACACACATTAAAAGCCCAGAGCACACATTGACCTTGGGCTCCCAATCCAATACCACCGTATTCCTTCTAGCCTTTCCCCTTTAGCCTTTCCCCTTTGGCCACATTTCCCCCCAGGGGTGACAAGTCCCACTCTTACTGTCTTCAATGCAGTGACTTATTTGTTCAGTTCTCATGGCCGTAGGTGGTTTTGACGTGACCCGCCCCGCGGACTGCGAGAAGCGCACTCCCTCTCCCTGACCTTCTGTAGGCGGGCCCTGTCTGCAGCTGGGCGGGGCCTGGCAGGAGGGCGCTTCTCCATGGGTCTTAGGCAGCTCTTTCTTTCCTGCCCGCTTCAGGGTGGATGTATTATTTGCTTATAATATTGTTTGGTTCACTGGCTCCATTTGGGGCTCCCCCATATCCCAGTGTGCCTTGTTATTTGGGGAACTTGTGAAGGGCTCAGGATGCACTGCAGCTGTTGAGAGTCAGGACTATTCAAAAGTTTCACCCAGAGCCCAGCCCACTCTCTCAACCCTGCTCCTGTTTCATTCCCCACTGCTTTCCACCCCTTTCCTAACTACTCCCTGTAACTAATCTCTTTAGTGATTTTTACCCTTCCTGTATTTCTTTACACAAATGAGCAAATATATATTTTCTCATATCTCCTTTCTTACACAAAGGAAAATCATTATACAAACTCTAAGCACTTTGCTTTTTTCCCCTTTCTTTCTTTCTTTAACTTAACAGTGTGTCTTGGAAATCACACCATCTCAGATCATAATGATCTCCCTTGACCTTTTTCACAGCTGCATGCTACTCCACGGCACAGATGTACTTTATTCAATCCCCCTCTCATTTGTGAACATTGGAATGGTTTCCTGTATCTTGCAGTTACAAACAATGTCAGGATGAATAACCTGCGTCTGACTGTTTTTGTTGCTGCGTATTTTCAGGAGAGATGCCTTGAAAATACATGTGTGATTGCTGTATTGAAAGCTAAGTGCACGTGTCATTTGGTTTGGAGATGGTCGGTTTGCTTCAGTCTTGCAGAAACTGTGTGGTCACTATTTAATTCTTGCTAATCTGATAAGTAAAAACTGGTACCTGAGCATTGTTGAAATTGCACTTCTCAGTGATGAGTGAATTGGACTTTTTCTTAATGTTTGAGGACTTGGGGGGAGTTGTCTTCTCATGTCTTTTCCCCATTTGTCTTTCCATATTTAAGAGTTATTTATTTAATAGAGATATTAGTCCTGCTATAAATATTTTCTCTTAAGTTTATTAGGAAAAAGCCTGACCTTGTTTACAATGGAGTATTTGGCCAAAGTTTAAAAAGTTTTTATGTAGCCCAGTGTGGGCTTCCTTTGCCTCTGAGTGGGCGGGTGCTTGGAAAGCCTTTCCCTGCGCCTGGAGATGGAGCAGCAGGAGGACCTAAAGGGCCCTGCTGGACTGCAGAGGTAGAGGGGTTCCAAGATGACCGTGCCAAGCCAGCCTCCTGAACACGGGTGGGAGAACCGGGCACCAGCTCCTCACTCAGGCTGCGCAAGAGCTCCATGCGCCTGGGGAGACACAGGTGGGCCTGCACACTCCACACCCACCGCGGGTCAGGAAGGGCGGTCGAGGGGGCCGAGTTGTGTCCCAGCAGAGACACAGCCCGGAGCGTCGCCCTGTGCCTTCCCTGGGCTCCCACTTCACAGAGGAGCTGAAGTTCAATGAAATGACCCTGCCAAGATCAAAGAGGCACCGGAAGGAGAGCTGATTGACCTTCTCCAGGGCTCCTCTGGTCACCGCAGCCTGAGGGCTCTGTGGGGTGGCGGGGTGGGGGCGCTATTTCTCCCCCAGGAAAGCTGATCCCTCCCACAAGCCCTGTGGGGTCAGGGCATCCCAGCCTCCAAGTTGTGGCCTTCCCCTGTTCAGGCCGCCCCTCCTGCCTGTGCTGGACGCTCCTCAGAGGGCCAGCAGGGTTCACAGCTGCAGAGCCTCCCACTCCCGCCTGGCCCTCCCAGAGCACTGCGTGCGGCCCCGTGAGGACCGCATGGACATTCAGAGCCCCTGCCTGGAGGAGAAAAGCCGATCCACTTCTGTCTGCCTCCAGCCTCAGTCCTCTCTGCCCGGGTTCCTGCCTGGGACCCTGCCCGCGGGCCCGCCCGCTGGGAAAGCTGCAGGCTGGGGCCAGCTCCCTCCTCCCCTGGGTGTCCCCACTGATGTGCCCAGACCAGCCCCTACTTCTATCCGCTTTGGGGGAATCTGACCCCATGTAGGCTCAGAGCGAATAGTAGTTGCGGTAACATCTCCACAGCTGTCTATGGAGGAGAGGGAGGAAGGATGTGGGCCACGAAGAGAGGCATGGGTGGAGGGGGCGGAGGGCGGCGCGGGGCTGCAGGGAGACCAGGTGCCGGGAAGACGTGGGCACCAGGCGGAGGCTGGGAAGGTGGCTGCCTGCGGGTTGTGCCTCAGATCCCAGGGACCGGTGGCAGGGAAAGCAAAGGCCAAGTCGCCTTCTCAGCCGTGTCCTGGCTGGGACAGCCAGCCTGTCTCACGCCCGGCCCACCAAGGGTTCCAGCATCAGCATGGCAGAGGCGGCCCAGCGGGGCTTCTCGGCCCAGCAGAGGCTGCCCCACTCGCCCGCTCTTCCTCTGTGGCCCCTCAGGCAGGTGGCATTCACCGCCCGAGGCACGTCCCTGGGGAACTGCTGCTGAATCACATTTGAGTCCCCCAACCACGATCTTGACAGAGTGGTTCCCTCACCCCCCTCACCTCAGGCATAGTAATGGTGGATGGTTGGGGATAAAGCGATACCAAATTGCCTTCCAACAACTCTGCACTGTTTGAAGGTTCTCTGGGGGGCTCAGTGGTCTTGAGCCCTCTTGGCTGAGCTCAATGGCTCGGACTCTTCCTTCAACACATCCTGGGCATCTGCTATGTGTAAGGAACAGCAGGGACACAGAGCCGGGCTGGACATGGCCTGGGAATCAGCTGGGCCTCAGGTGTCCATTGCAAGACCAAAGAGGCACAGAGAGGGTTACCAGAGGTGGCGCAGCGCGGGGCCCCACGGTGGCCTGGGAGCCTGGAGGCGGGCTGGGATGACCCTGGGCCCGAGGCTCTGGCAGGGTGGGTGCAGGCTCCTGTCGGCCTTGGTATGAGCTGGGTAGAGAGAGGCCTGCAGACCTGCCGCTCTCTCCACGGAGGACATTCATACTGAGACGTACTTCACCAAACGCAGCAGCAGCAAGAGTCCTAAGTGCCCCAGCGTAAACCAAAAGCCGCTCTTGTCATGGGGCTCTGGCTGGGTCTGGGAGGCGCTTGACTCTGCTGAGATCAAGGCTGCATCCTGGCTGGCCTTCCCTCCCAGCTGGCACTGCTGCCGGGTGCACAGACGGAGCAGGGGAAGAGGACGCAGTGCCGGGGCTGGAACCCAGGGCCACCTCGGCGCTCTCTCCTGCTGAGCCCCACTGTAGCCAGTTGTTTGGCTTTGACCCTGGAGTAGGGGTTGGTTTGTCTTGCTCAGTGGCAGAGAGGGCTCTGTGGGCGTTCCGCGACATTTCCCACACCACGGACAGGCTCTAGGATCTCCCTCCTCAGCCACACAGCCGCCACGGTCCAGCCCCGGTGGGGTGTGCGAAGGAAGAGCCGACAGTCCGGCAGGCTCCCTGCCACTCCGCCTTCACCCGGTCTCGCGTCACAGCCACTTGGGGCTCTGATTGTTCTGTGGGCCTCTCTGTGGATTCGCCTGAGGGATGCAGCCTGCTGGGTGAATTCTGGTTCTTAACCCAAGTTGTACCTTGTTGCAAGTTTGCAGAAATTACTTGTTTTAAAAGGCACAGAACCCAGAGCTGAAGGCTGAGTCTACATATCTGAACGACTAGAACCCTGAGATGATTTAACAAGAGCGCGTACATTACCCCACTCACGGCACACGTTATTTGGGCTTCGTTTTCTATTTCCTCGGCTTGTGATCTCCTTTCCTCCCATCAGGTCCACCGCCACCCTGTCCTCCCAGTATCGGCTGTTTCCTAATCATCACCCTGACAGCAGAACTACATCCTGTACTCATTTAATAACTATTTATCATCCACTATCTTCCCATTTTCAAAAAGGAATAAGTTAAATGCTCCAGAAATTGGAAAAAATTGAAATTTGACCTTTATTAACTGGGTTAATTGTCAAAATCTCTGCTTGTAAAAAAAAATTAATGACCAAAAGTGTAACTTTTAGAGTTTCAAAGATTAGGTTAATGTCCAAGGAAGTATAAACTTTGACCTTTTTGACACACGTCATAAGTAACATCTATCCTAATAAATTGCTACCTGTGAGCAATTATAAAATTTCCCCTCGATCCAATCATGCAATTTAATTGCTGCAGGAAAGTCTGACTTTCTTCGAGAGCGCCGGGAGGAGGAGGGAGCCCCGCCGGGCGGTGCCTGTTTGTTCGGGGAGGCAGACTGGGGCGTTTGGGTCCCGCTGCCGTGGCCTGGGCAGCTGGGGCGGTGAATAACCACGCTGTCACAGAGCCAAGGGCCTGTGCCCGGGCGCCTCGAGGCTGAGCGTGATCTCCTGGCTCACTTGCTACGTGTCCAGCTGAGATGTGCTCCAGGGGTGAGGCTGGGCTGGCCCTGACAGACGACCGAGCCCCTGAGAGGGATGGAGGGGCAGCGTTGGATGTGCCTCATGTGGGGAGTGGACACTGTGAGCCGGCCTGGGAACAAGCTGCTCCTGCACTGGCCTCAGCACAGGTTTTGGTTTCCGCAAAGGGAACGGGGACGTCATCGTACTCCGAAGCTCGGACGCCCAGGCCCCTCACTGTAACGGTACTCACTCTTTAGGAAGATCCCAGACTGCTAGAAAACCTGGAAATGCAGTATCTAGAGCAGCCTCATGTCCTGGGGCAGGCTCCTAGAGCATTTAGGTTGTGGGAGAAAACACATGGGGACAGATTCCCCAGTCTTTGGTAACAGAAACCACCCTCTCGGGCGGGCGGAGGCAAGAGACCCGGAGCGAACATTCTGGTAACCTACAATTCTGTGTTCTGCAGAGACAAGCCCTGGCCAGCCTGTCTTCCATTGAGCAGAGAAAAACGGAGCGCTCGTTAACCCTTCGAACAGAACTTTCCCCATGAGCCTCATCCACCTGCAGGACAGGGTGGCGCCCTCTTGTTCCAGGAGCTCCTGTCCACAAGCAGCATGTGCCACTCCCCGGTTGCAGAGCCCAGCACGTGCCAGGTCCTTCAGTGACTGCAGGGTGACCTGTGGATGTCACTGATCCAAAGCATATTCAGGAAGAAAGAGCTGGGTGAGACAAGTGGACACCCCAAAGGCTGGCGTGGTGACTGGACCGGCACTTGTCACCTGCTCTGGCACCTGGTGTGGACAGGTGCCCACCCACAGCCTCCCGATGCCTGCCGGATGCTATGGGAAGAGCTCCTTCAATCTCTGATACCCCGAGCCTCCCCCGAGCCTTGGACCTGGTGCCTACCAGGTAGGGTGTGCACCTACCCTGCGGCAGGAGGCGCACCTCTCAGTGGCCCCTTGTCCCCCGCCCCTCCCAGTAACTTCAGGTCAAAGTCGTTGGACACCAGGAGACAGACCTATCGCTGTGAAGAAAACTCAGGCAACGTCCCTTGGCTTTCGGCACTTGGAGTGCTCAACCTAGCTGGCTTATGCAAAGCAGCCGAGCCCTGGGGTGAACGTGCTGTTCCAAGTCCTGGCTCCTGCTAGAGCTGGTGGCGCAGGAGCCACCGGCTCCCACAGCACCCCAGCATGTGGCAGTGTGCGCAGGCCAGGCTGCACATCCACTTGCAGAGTCCCCTGTCAGCGCCAGCTTCCGTGCTAGCCCTGGTCTCCAAGAGAAGGGGTGGTGGCAGGGGCAGGGGCCACCAAGGTGCCCTTAATTTGATCCAGGCTGGTGTACAGCACAGAAGAGCAGAACACACAGTAAAATCCCATTTTCCTTTTTTCCTGATACAACTTTTTCAAAACACCCATTCTGATCCTTTTAAAATCCAAGGAGTGTTAGGACTGAATTTCCAGAGTGATTATACTTCAGTCTTAGATGGGATCCACGCCTCCGTTCGATAACAGGAGCCCAAAGCTAGTTATTTTGACAATTGCCAATGAATGCAATAAAACAAACTTCCTCTTCTGATTTTTTTATGAAATAGCAGTGACAGTTTCTCTGATGCACCTTAGGATTCACACGACATGCCCTGGGCCAGTTAGAGAATCACTTCCAAGGTCAGGCCAGCCCAGGCACAGGTTCTCACAGCCGCCTCTTGCTGTCCTGCCACTTGTCATCTGCCTCGACGTTTAGGGGAGGGCTTACTCTGAGTTGCTGATAAAATTTACTTGAAAACTTATGGCCAGGAAATTCAGGGCGCCTGTTGGATTGTTCCTGCTGAAATACACATGGCATACAGGATAAAATAAATGTTTTCTGTTTGAGATCCCTGCCGAGTCTGGTCTTGCCCAGTGAATATGATGGCAGCAACATGGCACATGCCGGAACCACAGGGCTCATGGGAGAGCATCCTGTTCACAGCGGACCTAAGCCACTGCAGCAGGGGTTGTAGGTTTAGCTCTTCAGCCTCCCACCACTATTCCCTCAATGACCGGGGCGACCAGCCGCTGAATGCCCACTCTGTTCCTGGCACACACTAGGACGCTCCCGGGGCCATGGCAGCTGTCAACCTCGTACAGCCGCTCTACTTCACCGACAAGAAGCAAGATCCCATGCATCAGGAGACTTGCTGGTGAGGCGGCCGGTCAGAACTCTGCCTTCGGGCTGCCCGACTTCAGAGCTCCTTGGACATGCATCTCCCTCGGGCTGCGGTCTTGCTTGCAGGTTGAATGCAGATGCCCTCGAAGGGTCTGCATCTTAGCAGCCACGTACACCGGAGTGAGTTCTGAACGTGGAGAGGGCGCCAGGGAGGGAAGAGAAGCCAGCACTGCTGCAGAAGAGCAAGCAGGGGCGCCAGGAAGCGGCCCCTCTGGGTGCCTTCCGGGTGCCTTCAGGGATGTTAAGAAGACCTGTGATCCTAAAAGTCGCTCCTCCAGCACCGTGGATTAAGACGGAGAAAGGCCAAGAGCTGACCGGTCTGCTAGAACGCTCTCAAGGGTGGGGTCCAACAAGGAGACACAGGAAGCCAAGGAGCGATAGGGGGAAGGTGGGGATTACCACCAGGGCTTCCTGCTGAGGAAGGATATGGGACTCCCGCTGCACTGTGCCTCCTGGGCCAGGCACGGCCCCGTCAGAGCCCGCACTGTGCACCGGTTGCTCCCCAGGGCGCTGGGAATCCATCCCAACAGGAGCCTGGCAGGGCTGCATTTACCCTACAACCTGGGTAAACCGGCATTTACCGGCTCCTTTACTGCCACGTCTGACCAAAAGCCATGCGGATGGGTCTCTGTGGTCCTGAAGCAGAACATGAGTTTTGATAAAGTTTTATACACATGTGCATGCGTCCATGTGTGCCCACACACGTGCACACACACAGCATGTGTTGGATGGATGCTTGAGCCTGGGCAGGAACAGGGGCCCGAATCAGAGTATGAAGGCACCGCAGAGAAAACAGGTCGAGCTGCTGAGCGAGTCCACAGAGCCACTGCTCCCGACTCCAGGGCGCACCCACCAGCGTGGCACTCGGTGTTTGACCTGCTGCTGAGGGCTCTGCCGGGGCAACGGAGTGAAGGGAGCTGGCCAGCGCTGCCTTTCCGCACCCAGAGAAGTTCCTCTGTCCCAGGGCAGGACAATTCTGTGTGAGGTCTCTGAGGTACCGGGGCTCGGGCCCCTCCACGCACAGGGGCCCCCTGCTTTCTCCAGCCCGCTCTGGCTCCCGGCACTGCTGGGCTATGGGCTTCGTGGGAATGTCTGCCTAGCCCCTCGAGGGCTGAGCGCCTCTCAGGAGTCCCAGGGCTGCCCCAGGGCTGCCTTGGAACCCAGCTACTCCTGGAGCACACAGGAGTCACCGGTGAGGACTCTGCCACCCATGTCCCACTAGCTCTTGCAGCTCCAGGAAAGTGCAGGCTCAGCACAGTAGTGAGGAACGTTCTCTGGCAGCCTCCCGCACACGGGGCAGGGGAGCCTACGTGCCCGGCCTCCTCGGCCCTCTCCACAAGCAGGCCCGGGACGCTCTGAGAAGGGTGGCCACCGAAGCTGCACCCCAGGCCCTGGAGGGCACCAGGCTGCATGGTGCACGCCCCTCACTCTCCTGCCTGGTGTTCTGAAGGCCACCCACCCTGGGCAGGCCAGCAGGAGCCCAGCATGCTGGCTCCCAGCAGTGAGCCGCCCCAGCCCTGCCTGCGCCTTCCCTCCTTCACACAGCCGTCTCTCGGGCATGAGAAGACAGGGGCACGGACACTAAGGTTCCCCAGCCAACTCGAGCACACCAGGTCCAGCAGGGCAGCTGCGTTCAACACAATGGCTACTCGAGTTCGATTTACACACAGAACCTCAGGCTGGTGATTAGAATAGTGGGGCGACCCTACTACTCTAGACCGACGTTAAATGAAGTGAGGCAAGCCTGGGTCAGGGAGACGTTAGGAAGCACTCACTCTGCTAGATCAACAGCAGCAGGAACCCAGTACAATGTGTCCCATAAAAAGCTCCACCCCATAGCTCGATGACAGTCCACACGGCCACACCTGGCCTTCTGAAACACCCCGCCAGCCAGCACCGTCATCCCTTATAGCCAGCGCTGCTGCCTTCTGATCTCCAGTCACAGGCACTTCCTTTGGACTGCCTTGCTTATTCTTTTACTCCAACATGTACATATTAACCACCAAATAAATAAATAAATACACTGCAGAAAATCAATTTCCTCGTTTTTAAGTGAAGGCTTAATTTAGCATGACCCTATATATTGGGAACCTGGGAATATTTAAAATGCATTATCCCACCTCTCAAACAGAAAAAATTAAACGGGTTTTTTAGTGAGCCTATTCTAGACACTACTGGGGGGAAGCCATCTAACAACTGCCAGTCTGCACGAAAAACCGAGGTTTCTGTAGGCAGATGAAACCTAATGCTACTTACGCAAATAACACACAGCACTAAGGAAACAGGCAGAGGTGGCACTTTCCCAGTAACTGGCCTCAACAGCCTCTTCTCCACAAGCATTAGGAAGAAAGTGAACTTCAGAATGACTTGAGAGAAAGGCCTGTTTTCGTGACAGATGGCAGTGAGGGTGCTTCAATACCAATTTAACCACTTTCCCTCCATTTCCAAATGCTTCCGTTGCAGCCGCAGTGTCTGCGAGCAGCCCTGGAGCTGCCGGGCAGAGTGGGCAGCTAGCGGGGCTGGGGTTCTCTGCCTCAGGATCGTTTTGGGCAACTCGACCAATTTGGGAAAGTAGCATCACTCAATGATACAAGTTCTGTTCTCTGAGAGCCAATTTTATGTCACAAATGCAGAGCCGTTCTCGACTGCAAGCTTGACTTATATAGACACTTTTGGCCCCATGACTCACAAACAGGCTCACGGATGGAGAATTAACTGATAGGACAAATCAGCCCTGGATTTTAAGCAGGGACTTTTGATGACTTAGAGCCATTCTCTCATCTTACGAGGACACGAGGAAACAGGATCCAGGGAGAGACACCACGACCCCAGCAAGGAGGAGCGGCACCGGGGCTCAGGATCCTGGCTCTCTTGGCACGGTCTGAACTTGAACCTTTCCCAGGGAATAGCCTGAAACTATTGGTCTTGTGATGTTCCATTGGAACTGAATGTGTTTTCAAGAGGCAGTTTTGATATCTTGAAAACTTGTAATCCAATGAGGAAACATAGTCATAGACTAAATGCTAAAAGCTCTGGTCCCTGGGGCCGGAAGCCTAAGAAAGCTCCTCAAGGACCACAGTGCCTCTTGGAGATGAGCATGCAAACTTCACAGAGAGCCTCACAGTCTCGGTCAGGTGTCCCAGGTATCGGGCTGACTGAGAGCCAGCCGTCACACACCTTCCCCCACAGTAAGTTCAAACTGCACACGTTGACACACAGGGAAGCTGCAGGCTCCGACCCCAGCAGATGTCCCCAACCCCAAGCAGAGATAAAACTGCACTGGCATCAATGCAGCCAGCAAGCCTCACCTTCCCAGAGATGCTAGGCCCTCAGGAGAGAAGCTGCCATCTGCCTGCAGAGTTGAGTCTTACTGAGGAGGGATGTGGAAGGGTCCACAGGATTACCTACTGTAGCAGCGTTTCTCAAACTGATGAGTGAATAATTGACACAGCATTTTTCAAAACAAGCAATGTCCTTGATAGGACATGAGAAACGATGTGAATGTTGGTGGCTCAGGAGTCGGCCTGAACACTGGAGGCCTTCTGGGGACAGCTCCCTCAATGCACTCTGGGCACTGTCCAGCCGTGCTTCCCCTGGAAGCCAAGGTTGCTTTCCATGGTGTCCTACTGCCTGCCTGGCTGGAGCCCAGGTGAGGAGCCGACTGCAGGCCAAGGGCCCCACAGCTCTTGTCCCTCTCGTCCCTGTCCCTATCCGGGACAGCAGTCACGGCACAAGGTCAAGGTTCCAGAAAAGCTCGGGGAATCAGAAGATGGTCTGCATGAAACTACCCAAACAGCCTGTCCCACTCCAAAGAAAAGGAATAGACGAAAATATTAATCATGTTGTCCTTTTAATAAGGGATTTTACTCAAAAGGGTAGCTTTGAAAATACCTAGCTTGTGAAACCAGAAAAGCCAGGGAGCCGCCTCACCTTGAACACCACCACACAGGCTGCGGGCCGCTGTGTTTGCAAACTGTTACCGACACTGGAAATCAAGCGCACCACTTTGAGATCAGAGCCAACGTTTAAAATTAGGAGGAGGATGTGTGTCCTACTTGGATTCAAGAAGGGACAAGTTCTCATTACAGTGAAACAAAACACAAAAAGTAAACAAATCTTTAGAAATCACTAGATATATATGTGTGTGTATATATATTATATAATTAGGATTATCGTCAACATTTAAAACTATTAAAAATAAGGTTGCCACCTTACCTTTTCTTTTGGTACTGGGTTATTATTTTTTAAGAAGAAAAAAAAAAAAAGATTTTGCCCAGACTAAATTTAGTTTCCTACGCTCACCCCTGCTTTCTGCTGTGCTGTGTCCCCCTCCCTGCTGAACACCCAGAGTCCCGTCGACTCTTGTTGGCGGGAGGCAGAGCAAGCTTTAATTCTGGCCGTCAGGCTGACAGCCCCACAAAAGCACAGCTGAGCAAGGAGCTAGTTCTTCCCCAGGAAGAAAACACGAGGGCCCGTCTCGGCCTGCAGAACCTTCCAAAGGCGCCTCTCCCTTGCTGCTGTTAACTGGTTTGTTCTGCCTAGAAGCAAGATGGCAATCTTAATCAAAAGGGAAGCTAGATCTTTAAAATAACTTAAAAAATCATTTTTATATAAAGCAGCAAAAACATATTTTCCTCTCTGCAGAAAGAAAACTGTTAACAGGGAACATGGCGATGTAAATGGACTGTCCATACACTTCTGCTGAACTGGATTTGTCGGACTGGCACTGCACCTCAGAGCTGCTCTCTCGCCTCCTCAGCGCTACCTGAAGAAGATTCTTTGGCGTCTTCATTAGCTCTTTTACTTCCTTCTAGATCTAGATTTTCATTTTCGGACCTGGTCCCATTGGGGATAGAGTTTTCGCCATTGACGAGCCCGTTTTCTGCAGCCTTGGCTTTGCTGACGGCCTCCTTGAGGCTTAAGGACTCCTGCACCCCAGCCTCTTCCTCGAGGTTTCTCAAGACCAGTGGGAGCCTCGAGTCCCCGACGCTGCCCTCCAGCAGCCCAAGGTTACTCTCCTCGTATCTGGGGAGCGGCGCCCTCTCCTCCATGCGTTTCCGGTAGTACTCCCGATTGACACCCGCGCTCTTCACTGCTTTCTCCAAAATCTCCTTTTCACCTAAGCGCAATTTGATGGCCATTGTTGCACGAACAGAAAGGTCATGGGTTTTCAGTACGGCTTTATCTTCCTGGAAAACAAAAAGAGCAGAATTAATGGCAAGTAATCCAAAGCGGCAAAGCTGCAGTGACGGGTAGGACACTGAGGGGGAAGGGGCTACTTGCTAGGGTGCTGGAAGCTTCTAGCACTTGACTGTGCAGGTGCTTGCATGATACGCTTCAGGCTTGTGACCTTCATTGTGTGAGTCAGACCCCAAACTGCTATAAAACAAAGAGACAACTGCACTCCAGCCGCAAGCAGAGACAAAGCAGCTCACCAACATGGCCCCAGGGCAGCACCTGGGTGGAGGCAGGAGTGGAGGAATGGACCGCGGAGAGGAAAGGAGTCCTCGGAGCCTCTGCCCAATGGTGAGCTTGAAAGTACAAATGCGAATTGTGGAATCAGTTGAGTTAGAAACTAACAAAGTAGGCTGGTGTGGTGGCACAAGCTGCTAGGGAGGCTGAGGCAGGATTGTGAGGCCAAAGCCAGCCTCAGCAATTGAGCGAGGGCCAAAATGACTCAGTTAGATCCTGTCTCTAAATAAATATAAAAAAGGGATGGAGGAGGTGGCTCAGTAGTTAAGCCACTGATCGAACCCCTGTGTTTGATCCTTGTACCCCCCCCAAAAAAAGTACTGAATAATTTTAATTTTCTCTTCTAGTCAACAATGCCTCAATATGAATTTTGGCAAATGTAGTATATTAAATAGAAATATATTAATATTGATTGAAAAATGTCAAATACACAATTATTTGCTAAAGAAATAGAGAAATTTACATTTAGGAAGATACACCTTAGTGAACATCTTTAAACACATGACGAAGTCAAATTGCCATTTATCAATCTAATTACCTCAATCGTCGTTTTATATGTTTTTAAAAGAAGTGAGGCTCTGTCTTCAAGAAATGTCCACAGTTTGACCTCATTGTCCCAGCTAACAGGAAACTCCGAGTTCCCCAAGGTGAAGATCCTATCGATAGCATTGTCTCCGAGCAAGTGTTCTTTCAGTTCCTCTACAAGAAGTACGAATGGCAATCTGTTAGAAGGGACAGAGTGCTACCTCTCACTTCAGCAAGCAATCCACCTTAGAAAGTGTATTTTCCAACAGTGTCATCTTCAGGGAAGGTGGCTAAAAGCTCCCGCAGACCAGCCGAGCAGACCAGATTCCTCAGAGTAGAGGCAGAGCCCGGTTTCAGGCGAGGGAACCGGCGAGGTCCCTTTGCTGGAACCCAGACCCAGCCTTGGTGAAGCACTCCACAGAGCACCGTTCTTATGAGGGGCACTGGGACTTCAGGTGGCTGTATAAAATGCTGTCCATGGACAGCCTGGGGCCACACACCCTGCACTTTGATGGCAACATTCTCCTAGCCAGAGGCTCCACCACTCAAACTGGGTCAAAAGGCAGCTGAAGAGTGTAAAGAGTAAACACAAGCCACAGCCACAGCAACCCAGGGATCCCTCTGGATGGAGAGCTGATTGGCAGTCGTTCCTCTCCTAACAAGCCACGGTCAGAAACAAACAAGAAAATGGACTATAAGAATCTTAGTTAATGAAAAATGAACCTATCTCTCTCACTTGTCAGAATTGAAAACAGGAAGTATAAATAAACACAAGTGAACATCTCGATTACCTTCAAATATATTTAAGAAGAGGGAAGAAGCCAGCAACTGCTCTGAGCATTTATCTCCTGGCACACTATCTCCAAAAGACCAAACGCCGTGCTATTCATGCTCAAGAAACACACCAGCTTCTTATGTAACTGTGAGACAGTATCTCTTTCAGAGCAAAATGCCCTACAGCTGTCACTATTTACAATTCAAATTGAGGAACTGCTGCTGCCAGCAAACCAAACTTTTATTAGTATTAGTTGGAGTAATTCAAAGAATACATCAATTGTCTTGGCATGACAAATTGTCTTCCCATGACTAAAGAGAAACCAAAGAGAGGCGACGAACCTAAAATGATTCAAATAGCTTTTTAAAAAAGAAAATAGATGTTACCTAATGTTCAAAAAAGATTTATTGAGTTGTATTTGTTAGCAAAAGAACAGGATAAAATTCAAGATTTTTAGACTCTTGATTCTTCAGTTTCAATTCTTTGCATAAAGCAATGGAGACTTTTTAAAAAATGTGCTTTCTTGGTGGTAGAATTTCTTTTCAGAAGCTCCTAATACCAAGGTATTACTGTCCTCCTCCCTCAACCCACCAGTTCTTTTCTTCCAGGTTGAAAGAGAGCTGGGGGATCGGAGTAGAGCTCTCTGTCCAGCAGTGAGACGGGTGACCCGAGGGAGGGAACCCCAAGGGGAACAAGACTAGGCAGCGGAGGAGAGTATGGGCAGCTCCCATTGGGCTCCCATCCCGCCGTCTCCTGGGAAAGATTCCTGATGGGATCCCCCACTCGGTGGTTCCTGAGCCTCATTCCACCCATAGGGCAGCCTGAGCTTGGGAGTTAAGTCAGGGTCCTTTGTCTCCTGCTAGCTCAGAGACCTTGGTCAAGCTTCTGTCTTCTGGTTTGGAGTTTCTACATCAGTGAAATGGGAATACCCATCCCACAGGCTGACAGGTTGAAAGTAAGGTCCTTACCATGCTGAGCACAGTGCCCAGCACACAGTAGGCACAACACAAATTGTAAGAATTACTATCATCCTGACCTTCCTTAATTGTACATTCCCGAGGACATGAACTGTGACATTCAACTTTGTATCCTCGTGTGCATGCAAGAAAAGTCCACAAGGGGCCCTTAATCAAATTCGCTGAATTAAAAGGTTGAACCACTACTAAGTTTAAGAGGCACCAAGAGCTCCCACTTGAAAGACGGTGACTCTCCGGCAACACGGCTGCTCTTAAGGACGACGAGCGTATCTCACTTCATCTAGTTCTGTAGTTGGTGTCTACATTGTCTCCCTGTGTTTTAGAACCAAGTGTCTTCTACCTCCAGCTCACTGTCAAAGCCTAGCCTTGTGCAGAGCTTCTCCCTGGGTGCAGAGCTGAGACCCTGGCAGGAGAGAGCAGGGCACAGTTGCCACTCAGCCATGACAGACACTCTGACCGGGACTGCACCTTCCCTGATGCCCCAGCAGCTCTTTCCAGAACACTGGAAATGTCTGCTCAGTCATTCGCTTACGCCCACCCAATCTGTTCTGCACAGAATTTAAGGCAGTTTATAACAACAGCAACACACACACAAATATGATCAAAAGTGAAACCTCAGGACAAAGGAATTTAGGGGAGCTCATTCTAGGACAAACGAAGTACATTCTAGGATGAATCTAGATTTGACCACATGAGGTCAGAACTCAGAATTTAAAAAACCCAAATGACTGTCTTAGGCAAATATAAAAGTGGATGCTCAATACATATATCTCACTCTTTCTGGAACTGACATAATAGGCTGCGGCCAAGAATATTTTGTGTTCTTTACAGAATGTTTCCAATGTTATTTACTCTAATACACCAGGCATTAAACATTTCTGGGATAAAAAAAAATCAGTTTCTCCTTTCTTCACTACTGCCATCTTCCCACTTCCCAATAGTGCGTTAGTTTTAAGCCATTTTATCTTTAACCCAAACACTTACATTTTACATATTCATGAAATCTTTATTTTATTTTTTTGTAGTTGTAGGTAGGCAGTATGCCTTTATTTTATTTAGTTATTTTTATGTGGTGCTAAGGATCCAACCCAGGGCTTCGCACATGCTAGGCAAGTGCTCTGCCACTGAGCTACAGCTCCAGTCCAATTTTCATGAAATCTTAAAAATAAAAAAAGAACATATCTCTTTTCACAAACTGATTTACCTTCGGTCATGCAGAATACTCGGAGAAAAGCCAGAAGCTGTGCGGAGATGGGAGGCTCCGTAAAGTGCAGCGCAAAGACACTGGAACTGACAAGAGTGAGAAGCAAAGTCAGCCACCCTGATCTGCTGCAGAACAGGCCTGGTCCACAGCACCCTGGCTTTCCCTGGCCGACCCCCGGCCGTCCCCCGGCCGTCCCCTGGCTGTCCCCCAGGAGGGGAGCTGGACTACGCTGCTCTGCTCTGCTCACTGGCTCTACCCAAGGGCAACGTCTCGTCCCTGCCTCCAGCATGGGGCTGAGCCAATAGAGGGGGAGGGCCACACCTGGCACTGGCCACCTCTGCCAAGCTGCCCAGTGGCTACTGGCCTTCACATCAGGCTGTGTGCTCATGTTGAAAGCATTAAACACACCCACAGTTCTTAAAAATGTTAATAATAATTCATGTTGAGTTCACACTTTAATCATTAATCAAATATTGACAAGTTCAATAAGAAAAGGTCTGGATAATCCATTTTCATTAAGAATGGTTCCTCCATTCCCTGGAGGACTAATAAATCATAATTCTTGTCTTCTTTATCATTTTACTCCTCAAATGCAAGAAAATCTTAAGGAATTTAACCAGGAATTCTTGAAATCACTGAGGATCATGACTTCATTACAGAAACTAATGGTGGCAAAGAATTAAATGAAACAAATTGATCCAGGTCATTAACCTTTTCAAGGTGAAAGGCATTAATGATACCAAAGTGCTTATTTAAGCTAATGAGGATTGCAGGCTGCATCCCCTGGAACTGATGGTGCGCTCCCAGCGACACCATGCCGCCTACCTGGAACCGTGGTAAATCACTGTACATCTCCACGGCCTAAACGTGCTGCGTATCAGGGATGAAGGGATTAAGACAAACTACCAGAGAGAGGTTTTATTAACACACCAATTAAACACCATGCAACCTGAATGTGCCACAGGAAGGGGCCTCGACTGCGTTGTACGTACGTTGGGATGCCGGCGCGCGCCAGCACCTCGGCCTTCATGGCGTACAGCCGGTCGCTCTTACTCACTCCAAGCTTGATTTTCACTCTGTCGTGTGAATTATTGTCAAAGAAAAAACCACTGTGGATCACAAACTCTGCATTTGACCGAGTGCCATAAAAAATGTAAATCTGAGATGCAGTAAAGAGAAAATAAAGGGACATAAAACAAACTTAGCATGCCTTCTTACCACAGAGCACAGGGCTAGCTCTCCCACATTTACTGCTGCTTTACATTAAGGAGACACAAGGCTCTAAAGTCACCCTCCACCTGTTTGGTACTGCAAGTGCGGTGGGAGCAAAGTTTCTCGAATTGCCTGCGACAGGTGGGGCCAAGCACCCACATCCACCCCCACGAGAGAGGTTCTAATCAGGCACAGGCGACCCTGGACTCCTGGGTCTCTCTATGACCTCTTCTCCCTCCAAGGCACAGCCCGACCATTCCCTTAGGACTACATTCTAGAATGCACCATGTCTTCCTCTCCTTTCCATACAGGAGAATCCCTTCTGGAACATGAGTTTAAAACAACACCTGCTAGAAATTCACCCCTACATCCGGTGCGGTTTGGTACCTAGCAGGAGGCTTATGCACTTTTCTGAAAAAAGAGCAGTTCAGCACTTGGTGAGACTACTGTTTTTCATTTTGTCTCAACTGGGATGTTAGTGGCCTACATCAGTACTGGTTTTGTATTATCTGCATGGTTGTGAAATTGGGAGAGAGAAGGCAGGGATTCATAGATGTGTGTTTCCAAACTTACAGAAAAGCTTACCCCTGCCCCCACCCAAATCATTAGATTAAAAAAAAACCCACAGATTAAAGTGAAGCACGAGACGACAGATGTTACAGTTCTTGATTCCCTTATGTTTTTGCCACTTAAATACCGCTTGTTAGCTACTGCCTCTTTATAAAGAATCAAGAGATGAAGAAATAAAAGCAATGCAATTTATGAACTAATTTGTTTTAGTGTCATAAGACCAAGTTTATTTTTGGTTAAGTGTTCCAAATATTAGGTCAATTGGGCAAATGACTGCATTTAAATCTTTTTTCTTCATGGACACAAAGCACAGTGTTTACTACAGAATAAACATGCTTGCTCCCAAGTTTTCTTCCTGAGCTGATACCTCTTTAAATGGCCAACTGAACATCTCACCAGTGTCCACTGGCTGGCCCACACCCAGGCGCTGTGAGGAACCCACCTGCTCTCCAGCCCGGAAGTCCTGCAGAGCCACACACTCACAGCGGTCATCCTCCAGGTTGTAGCCAGTGGTGATCTAGCCAGGGAGAAGGGACAGAGCAACAGTGAGGCCCGCGCATCTGTTCTGCTCATCCTGAGGCTCTTTTTTGGTCAAGAGGATAAAAGGTCCCCAGAGGCACTTAAAGGGTGCATCTGAGGACCTCCCAAACCAAGCACAGGACCGCTTGAGCTTGTCAGTCAAAGCTCCTTACCCCAGTGATTCCTGAGACAAAGGCGGCCCTCCTGAAGAGACACTGCAGCTATTACCACTTATGGTCTCACCAAACACAATCCCTGCGTACAACATGACTGCTGTGGTGCATTCCCCAGGGTGGTGAGCCCACAGGTGACGTGGCACAAGCTGCACCAAGCCTGTGCCTGTACACTGGTGCTCTGAAGGAAGCAGGATCTCTGTGGCACCCTCACAGGCTTACAAGCATCACCTTATCTAACATTTGGTCATTAGGGGACAAGAAAAACTGCTTCTGAATCATGTACACATTAGAAAAATTAAAACTTTCAGGTATGCAAATGGAAAGCAATATAACTTCATTGTTTCTTATTCCCCATTGTTCTGCCAAGAGACATATAATCTGGAAGTTTCTAAGCCCATTGCCATACAGAAGATTCTCTATCCCCAAAACTGTGTCCTCTCCCTAAGCTCTCCTGGCCTGGTGAAGGCCAGGCAACCTCACAGTCTCAGCACACAAGCAAGAAGATTTATCTGAGGTGTGAACTCCCAGGGGGACCCAATTTACAGTAAAAGTCCCTTCTCAGCATCCTGTCCTGGCAGGGTAGCCTCCAGCCTCCAAGGCTGTGTGAAGTCTCACAGGTTCTTTTTGGACCTATTCACTTTAACCTGGAAGATCAAGGACTTAAGAAGGTGGCAAGTGCTACCTGCAAACAAAGGTATCAACTTGGATCTGGAAGAAGGGGACTTGAGCTGAGGGCACAGAATTTGGGATGGAAGTCCATTTTAGGCACATATAACCCAAAGTGCCTAAAACCAAAGGTTTATAACCATCCTTAGAAACCTTTCATGCTTCAGATCTGCAAAGACCAATGAGAAAAAGGAAAGCAATGAGAATCAAATGAAGGCAAGTATTCCAGAACATTCCACTCAGAGGACATCAAACACTTGATTTGGACTAAAATCACTTCCATGACTTTCCTGCACAATGTCTGAGTCACTGTTGTGACCCCAAAACATCACCTTGATCACAGTGTAGAAGGAGGAACTGCCCTGTACCGTGAGCCCCCAGCACATGAAGTTGGGTGCTCCTTGGCTGCTACACGGGGACCTGCCAGCAGCAGGAGAGAAGGAAGGGTATCAGAGAAGGAGGGAGCTAGGGAGGGGCCTCATCCACCCTGTGCTGGAGGAAAGAGGACCAAGGACATCTCCCAGCTGCCTCCCGCTGTGGGTACCACCCCCAAACACCAAGGGTTACCAGGCGCCCTTAGCAAGCTCACAGGGACATGCCAGCCCCTCTGCACCCTTCTCCAGTGTCCTGAGGTTCAGTGAACCACTCTTCCGTGTGGCAGAGCCAAACACTTCTTGAGAGTGCTACCCAAACTTCTTTTCCACGCGAGGAGCTGCAGGCTGAAGCCTAGATGCTGCCTCGCTGAGGCCGGCCTCGAGTGGGGGAGGCACTCACAGAGGCCTCCAGCCCTCAGGACCCTGCTGCTCAGCAAAGCCTTCTGCAGGTGCTCTGGAAAGGCTGCCTGCACACACCAGCTGCAGGCACCACGCAGCCTCAACCTGAGGCCAGGTCAGAGAGCTGGTCCTTCCGCCTTGTCCTCACCCACGCAGATGACTTCATTCTGTACATATTTACTGAGTGCCCATTCCATGCCAGGCCCTAGGCTAGGTTTGCAAAAAATGGCAAAAAAAAGAAAAAGGCCTCAGTCCCCACCCCTAGGGACAGAGTAGTGGGACAGACACAGGTGAAAAATAAAATATATGAGTATAGCCCCAGGGGAGCCTCAAGTGCCTGATAGAGGGGTACGGGTGCGGTGGGTCAGAGTTTGCTGGCAATTCTGGAGAAGAGGGCACAAAAGGGCAGGTGGCAAAGCATTCCAGGGAGGGGACAGTGGTCTGCTGTGTGGCTTGTGCTCTCAGTTGTGGGTGGCTTTAAGCTGCACAGGGCTCAGGAGCCAGCCCCAAGCTGAACTCTAGCTGGATTCACCTATTAAACTATGACACTGAGGAAGAGCATGAAGCCCAGGCCCCAGGACAAACAGAGCGGGACTGCAGACCATTTCACATCTCCTCTCTTCTGTGCTTTTCAAATCTTCTCCAAGTATGTATCATATTACTTTCATTATTGTAGGGGAAAGGAATGGGGTAATACAAGCTCATCAAATAAAATTTGGAAATACTAAAACAAAACAGAAGGAAGAAAAAGATCATGATCACATTAACATTTTGGATTATTCTTTCCGGTCTTTTTTCCAAGCATGGGTGTATATGTTTTACATTCATTTATTCTTTACTCATGAATTCATTCAAAAAATACCAGGTGTCGGAATATACCACGACACTGAGATATGAATAAGATAAGACAAAAAAAAAAAAAAAACACCTGGCCTTCACAAACCTTTCATTCTCATAGGGAAGGAGGTGAAACAACCTTGCAGAAATACAATAGATAGAAATACAACATCTAGACAATGGTGGGAAACGCAGTAGGACCAGAAGGGAAGATTGACAGATGGGAGGTGTGGCAGGTTTGCAAAGGGTGACCAGAGCAGTCCTGCTGGAGGTCACCTGTGAGTAAGTCTCAGAGACATTTGAGGAACGAGTGTTCCAGGCAGTAAGTGCAAAGGCCCTGAGGTGGGTGTGTACTGGAATCTACAGGACAGCAGGGAGCCAGAGGTGGGTCACAGCTGTGGTATAGTGGTGACAGGTGTTGGGGCTTTGTCCACTACTGTAACAATGTGGGCTTTTGAGACCAAAATCTAAAGGTGTTAGATTTTTCAATACACAAATAGAAAGACCTTGAAAAAGAGCCCCATTCCATTCTGCTTGGTCTGCAGCCATGCTGCCACCCTAGCTGGCATGTCATATATACCTTACACACTGGAATGAGCTCACTGGCTCACAAACCACCTAGAGGTGTCCTGCTTGTATCAATCAAACAACCCGAGCTAGGACGTCTGCTGGTCCCATAAATTCTGATTCGAGCATGTGAAATGTAAAGATCTGATCTCTCTGATGGCTCACTTCTCGAGCTAGATACATTTCCTAAACTTGCTTCTCCAGGTGGCTAGGAATTCACTCCCACCTGCCAGAATCTCTGGCCTGGGTGGTCCCAGGCTCCTCTTGCCTTCTGCCTTTCCTTGTTGCTGCTCTGGAATCACTGCCCATGCTATCACAGGTTCAGGGCCGCCATGTGAAGCAGGTCAGACACTGGGTTACAATCTCCCTATTCCCTGGACCCACGGCCAGAGCGTCAGCACAGATGCACACAAAAAAGGAAACCTCCTGCTTGAAGGTCAGCCAGGTGCCTTATTTTTAAAAGGAGATGAACTGTTAATGTAATGGCATGCAATGTCACGGTGTCAGATCCTACTGCACTGCCTTTTCCACGAAGCCTCACAGTGGCCACAGGAAACGGATCAACGCGGTGCAGAGTGAGGCCTGTGGGAGAGCTACTACTCTCCAGACACACCGGCTTCTTGAGTGACCCTTCCAAAGGCCAGGGATGTGCTGCAGGGCTGTGGCAGGCTACAGACCACATGAACTGCATGAGGGAAGATATAGTAAGAGTCACCATGACAAGTTCGTTATTTTAATTTTGAGATAAATTCAAAAAAATGAATGGCTTTACAGCATTTGCATGGAAGCAATAAGAAGCTGGTGTCTGATAGATAAAAATTCAAAAAAAAAAAAAAGAAAAAAGAAGAAGAAGAAAAAGGAAAAAGGCAAAAAAAAAAAAGCTGGTGTTTATGAGTGTGGAAGGTGGGACAGCAAGATACACATGCTGGGTGGGGCAGAGCCGGCGGCCACGGTCTAGGGCATCAAGTGGACAAGGGCGCGGAGGACACAGGACAAGGAATTCTCATCTCACCAGATGCCGGGTGTGCTCTCTCTCTTACTGGCTTATAATAAAACAGGCATTCTCTTTAATTTTAGAAATAAAATATAAATTCTAATGATCAGTTGAGTCTGGGAATCAATGATCTAGTTCAAAAATAGGAAAAGAAAAATACTAGAGTCAGTAAAAGCTATTTGAAAAAATTTTAAATTTCAAGCTTATAATCAGTTAAAAACAAAAACATCCCTTAAGGAAAAAAAGAACAAAGAAATGTGAAGTTATATTCATTAATGAAAACATAAAACATGCTACTATTTCTTAGTATTGCTAATTAAGTTGAGCATATCAAAACTAAGGCAGAAATGTAATTATAAAAGGGGAATACTCCTTCTTGCTACAATTTAAATACTTTTAAGGTTCGGGAGAGTACTGTTGCTAGACCTTCTCAAATTAGCACAAGGATTTCTATCGTAAATGTCTGGCACACCGCACATGTGTTCTGGCCATTTTGTGGAGTTAGATGTAAAATAATCATTTACAGCATTTCTTTAATCTATTTATAATACTGCTAATAATAACAAAGAACATGGATGCTGAGAAAAATGATCAAAAACCAAACCAGCAGACTAACTAGTATGTTTAAAAAAATCAAAATCATTGGGAATTTATCAGGTTCCGACTACATAGTGTGACCACGAAGTCCTTCTTAGAACACAGAAAGCACGACCGAGGCTGTCACTCAGGCCCAGGAGCAGGGAGCGTCCTCCTTTCCTAGTTGAATTAACAATAATAACGAAATCTCCCTGTTCCTTTGTTTCTCCCGTCAAGTGCGAGTGCATTTCATGATGCCACAGACTCCTACACTCAAAGGGTTGGTGCCAAGGGCACAAACCTCCCCGCACCAGGGCACTTCAGCACTGGCTGGTGGGCAAAGCAGGAGGATCGACAGAGCCCAGGATGGGGTGGGGAGAAACAGGGAGGCGTGCATCACTGGAACAGTCAGCAAGAAGAGAAAAGGATCACAAAAGGGAAACAAGAAAGAATAAGGATCTTCAATGAGTCAGTATTTTTAAAAGAAAAACGAGAAAGAAACTTTGGTTTAGACTGTGGTAAGTAAGATAAGAAAATGATGCGTAGGCTGAAACAAGGCTTGGCGGATAAATGCACCCGGCTGCGGTTTCTGCAAGAGGCAGGAGACTCCAGCTCCCGTTTCCAGTGTGACATTAACAGGTGAGAGAAAGCCAGCTTCCACTCAACCAGGCTCAGCCAGGCGGGAGGGGAGGGCGGCTGCTGGAGGGAGGTGCAAAGGGGACACAGGAAGGGGGACCTCATCTGCTGGAGCTGGGCTCAGCCTCCCACACCAGACCCCGGGGGTGAGGGTAAGATTGTTACCAGGCCGCTGGTGTGATTGCACATGTCCCATAGAGGGATCAGGGCCAGGGTCACCCGGGAACCATCCTCCGTGGGAATTTGGTTTTGTCGAGTCATAACAGAAGAGACTGCCCACCTGTAATGATAAAGAAAAAGTGAATTAAGGTTGGGCTATTTAGAAGCCAGCAGCAGTAAGAAATAACCAGAAATGCAGGGTTGCCTGACCTCTCACAAATTTCCAAAGTCTTCCCTGAGTACCAAAGGTAATGCCTGGCCGCCTTCATCATCACTGAAAACTAAGCCCAGGGTTGAGGGGAAGCAGGGGGAGTGGCAGGGAAAGGAGAGCCAGAGGGGACAGAGTAAGTGGCTCTGGAGATGCTCCTAGAGGAAAGAGCCAGGAGCCAGGGCTGGCAGCAGTGGTCCTGGGCCCTTTCAGGGGATCCTCAGCCTGACAACTGCCAACCTCTACCCTTTTTTACCCAAATGCTGACTCTGCACCTATTTTCAGCCTTGGTGAAAAGTAAGTGGTAGGACTCTGATCAGAAGCCCTCTGAGAACTGCACAAACTGTGGAATGCAATTTTTTTATTACATTGTCCAAGTGAGTCAATTCTTCAGTTCAAAAAGCAGTCTCCACTTTACGCTAACACATCTATTTAAAAGGAAAAAAGCATCCTTTAGCACTGCCCAACACTAATGTTAATTTCAAGTAACATTCGGCTACCTCAACCAATCCCCTACCACTACAGGTTAATGGCAGGTTCTAGATGGCTATTAAAATGCCAATACTAATCCAAGCTGCTCATTGTAACTTCTGAGACCATTTCTGCTTGGATGCTTTAAATGGTCACAGCAGGTCACTTAGTGAAGTACTTCCCTCACTTCCAGGATCCCACATTCCCTTAGAAACACCCCCACCCCTCACACCAACCTGTAGTCCTCGTAAGTGAAAGAATCCTTCAAGGGCAGTTTGCTGGCATGAGGGTGGGTCTGGGAATGAGAAGTTTTAGAAAGCAGAGGTGAAAGAGAAAAAGGGAAAACAGAAATCAGTCAGCAGAATTTCATTATTTAGCTGCCTAACAGATCCTAACAAGAGCCAAATGAAGCAGGAGGCGTCCAGCCGCGCTACTGAGGGATCATCATGCTATCACACTCTCATACATCACTGTCAACTTAATTTGTTGTGCCCAGCAGACGCCATAAATCTGCTCCTTCTTATTTTGGTCCTAGAACCCACAGACACTGCACGAAATACAATTTAAGGCGGACTAACTCCACAAAGGCTGGGCGCGCTGGAGCAGACACAGGGGGCCTACAAAGTTAGGTGACTTCCGGAGTCTTTCCCTGGGTCCCAGGCCGTGACTTCTGCATGGCCTTATGAGCAGATTTCAATTCTCTTATAACAATGAAGAAACAATTGCAGGCACTCTAATAAATTCAAAGTTCTTTGACTTTCTCTGACTTAAATAATTCAATGGGGATCAACGTATATGCAAATAAATCATATCTGTGGCAAACACGGATCAAGTACAGAAAATCAAGAAATGTAGTTTTATGAGATTATAAAATAGATTTTACAAATCAAATAGATAAAACAGAAATCAGCATATTTTTTAAATATACTACTTTTTTCTGGACAAAAGAACATTTGGTAAAAATATCACAAACTTCACACTTAGAGGAGAAAATTTTCCACATTTTGTATTTTCTCTTCACACCCCCCCCACTTAGACCATTCAAGCACTTAAAAACTTTGTCTCAATTAAGAAATTAAAAGCTGTAACAGTATAATTTCAATCCCCAGTCTCAATTACAGTCTGATAGACCGATTGCAGCAAGTGATCAATGAACAAATGGTTATTTCTGAGCTGCAGATGAAACTGCGGAGCCGCGTCTGCAGTGCGGGAGCTCCGAGCGGCCAGTAGCTTTTGCTCTCGCCGCACGGGCACTCCAAGTGCACTGTCATTTATCATCGCTCACTGTAATGTACTCGCTGGCACCACACACAGGACAGTAGGGATGAGGTAAAAGTGGCTCAAACCGTAAATCAATTAGAAAACAAAAGCTTGTGCTTCGAGCGGGATTTTAGGCAAATTATATATTACAAAAGACTGCCAATTGGGTGTGAACTCCCAGGTGCCTGCTTGTCCCCCTCTTTCCAGCCTGGTTTTAACCCTTCAGAAGAAGAGTCATAATGTAAAACTCATTCACATGATCTTTAAAATGCGTACTTGTGATGATAAGGTGAGATTAAATGAGTTACATTTTAAGTCAACATACAAAATGACACAATGCACAGGAGCAGGTCCGAGTCAGCTCAGGAAGATCGGGAAGCCTGTCTCTGGGGAGGGGAAATCGACCCCACGGTCAGCTACAGTGCGGTTCCGAGAGCCTGCAGGCCGAGGCTTCTTCTCCTTTCCATTGTAACAAGTGAAGCGCCGGGCCGTGCTCTCACACTGTGTGCTTTCCGTTTAATTACTGAACCTAACCATGGCAGTGTTTAGATTTTCATTCAAAAGTCCAAGTCAGCAGGAAGAGCCACTGTTTGTTTGTTTATTTATTTGCAGCATTGGAGACTGAACCTGGGGCCTTGTGCAGGTTAGGGAAGAAGAGCTCTCACTGAGCCACGTTCCCAGCCCAATCTATAGCTAATTTGATCACAAAAAGCACCACAGGAAAACTTTTGTAAAGAAAAGGGATTCTGTTGCCAAAATTTCCTTTTCCTTATATTAACACGAAATTTCACATTATCTCATCTATTGAAACCTTTGCACACCAGCCTCTTTCAAAGTCTAGAAGATGGGAAAAAGTTGTTTTGTTATTATTAAATATTTCAATTCACTGAAACTACAGAATTTCATAGTATCTTGAAACTTAGTAAATGTCAAAGCTAAATCCCGTAAGTACTAAAAATTTAACATCCCCTCAAAAAGTTTAACTTACTAAATAGGAAACATGGTGAAAATTTTCAAAACTGGAATGCTGAATCTCAGAGACATGAGGAATACTCAATACTGGAGTATCTTTTAATAGCCTTGGACCCTAAAAAGGACTCCAACATGGGTGCCCTCCTCAGAGACCCAAAATGGAAGATTAACCCTCCCAAATGTTTCCCTCCTACTATTTAAGATACATTTCTTACACAACCTACAAATTCATGCTCATAGTCCTGATGAAGTCATTAAAAAATTTTTTTTAAATGTATTTTTCAGATTGATTTTTGAGGATTATTTTGGTTGTATGGTTATATAATATTTGCAGAATCTGTTAGAAATAGTTGTTCTTCTTTAAAAAAACAGGGTGTGCCTGCTGCATGCAATTCTGGTATAAAAGCTATTCTGCCACCGACACACACGCACTTAACAGTTACACTGAAGCAAAATGTGACACATGAGAAAGCAAGCCGCTTCCATTTCAGCAGGGTTCTCGCCACTGTGGCACCAGCGCCATCTACTGGCAGCACGGGGGAGAGGGTTCCAGGAGCCAAGGCCCTCGGTCATTGCCCAGGAGCAGGCCTTCCCAGCAACTTGAAAAAACCAAAGCCCGGTTAACAAAAACAGCCAACGTTTCCGCTTCACTTCAGTCAAATTTGGTTTCTAAAAAAATTCTATCCAAGCTGGGCTTGGTGGCACACACCTGTAATCCCAGCAATTTGGGAGGCTGAGGCAGAATTACAAATTGGAGGCCAGTCTGGGCAACATAGGGACACCCTGTCTCAACACTTAGAAGAAAGAGCAGGGGTTGTAGCTCAGTGGTTAGGAGGGCCTGGTTCAGTCCTCAGCTACAGCAACAGAAGCAACAACAAAATCTCTATCCTGTGTGTAAAATTCATTATATAATAATTTTATGAGGATCTTGAAACATTCCAGTATTGCAAATGATTTGTCTATGAAAGATATGTTAAGTTGAAAATAAATGTCTCACCAATTCTGAAAAAAATGAACAAGGATAAGATAAATATCTATTCCAAAACAATTTTCATCTAGGCTCTGGAAAGAATGATTTAAAAAAAAAAAAAATCAAGTCTTTTCTCTGTTTGCAAGTTAAGGTTCAAAAGTGTCTTCCAGAAATTAGGTTAACTGAAGTTACTGGAAAGCTCCTGGAATGCTCTTGGGCACTGGAGAGGATAACTGATCTGCTGCAGGGAGCAACTCCCGTGTGACTTCAGGCCACACCACAGACTCTTCCAACACAAGACATTCCTAATCTGCATTCTAAAAATAAAAATGTGAATTAAAACAGAAAACATATTCTTTGTGGCCAACTGGTTTTAGCTGTGACTAGCTTCCAAGACAGATACACAGGGGATGCATGACGAATGTCCCCAAATAGCCTGTCTGGCCACTGTCAGAAAAATGACAGTGCACGGGCCTCTCAGGCACTAGGCCAGCAGAAGCATGAGAGGGGACCAGACTGCCAAACCACCAACTGTCCTGTTCCCCCAAACGCCACTGAGAAACCAGCCTCGGACTTCTGGCATATTTTTTAAGTGATTGATGTTTTTACCTTCTTGAGCATAATAAATATTTGAAGTTGGGGAAATGAACAACTGCCAGAGCTCATAATCAGACCTGAAGCACTAAAAAGCTTACTTTAGAAAGAAGGTTCTGGAATCTTCAGGCAAAACCAGGCAATTGGTAAAGCATTTTTCCTGCTCCCTTTTTCATCAAAAGGAGGCCTTCCTTGTGAGACACAGTAATATTGTGCCTAGTACAAAATAATCACTGTGTTTGGGAAAGATTAATATCTAAAATTGTTTGTTTGGCTTCAATAAAAAGGAGCAATATTGCTAAATATGTAAGTATGACATTTTGAAGAATTTACCATATTGCATGGGTCTGGTAGCGATGCTTAAGGAAATTAAAAACCACTACAGTCAGCATATTTGATCCTTATTAAAGTTCTATCTTGAACTATCACTCACATAAACAAAAATAAACCAAGAAGAAATTTAAATAAAACCTATGGATTATAAGTGTTTGAAGATGAAAAAATGAACGATATTCTGGCTTTAAAAAATTGATTTAGCATGCAGCCTCTCTTTATAGTCCCTTGATAAAAATGAAATCTCCCTAACAAACACTTAATAAAACCTGTCAATATCTCTGGAAAGAAAAATGACACAAATGCATTAAGTATTAAATACCCTTGGAAAAAGTCACATATTCCATGAATTTTTGATGTACTATCTTGACATTAATGTAAAACCTTGATATTTATAATTGACAGATATTTAATAAAGTATAAAAGAAAATGGCTGCTGCGCAGCATGCAAATTTTTCAGGTTGATCAGAGATGAGAGATACAGACGTGCACTCACACTAAATAAACACTTAATATGTGTTCCACAAATCAGCTGCAGTCTTATTTTAAGCTCATACAACAAACCTTTGTGGAGAACCAAAATAAGCAGAATTCATTATTAGGTGAATTCCTAATTCAGAAACATCTAGCATGTGAAGCAGCTTTCAAACATTAACAGCTCTGCACAAGAACGGAATACTTTTGAGTCAAGGGTGGTTTTGTTTTCAACGTTTAGTAATAAGCATTTAAAAAATAAAGATAAGCACTTCCCTGAACACACAGAGAGGCATTTCTTAAAACAATGCTCAAAGGCAACGGATTTGACCCAGAGAAAGATTCAAAATGCTCTGAGGGGAAAGGATTAGAAAATGTGAAGGGCCGGGAAGTCGAAGACACTTCTCAAAATCGGATCTTCTCTTCCTAGACTGATTTCTGTAAGAAAACCGAGTTGAATGCAAGAAAGAGTTGCTTGCAATGAGGCAGTCATATGTACCAAAGAAAGTGGCCCGGTTCATAAAAATGACTCCTAAACGCTGTTTTAAAGATTTTATATCCTGCTATAATGCATATCAATTATTCATTTCCAAAATATGCATAGTAGTTCAGTGACTCTGCTCTGTCCAACAGCTACTGGAATGACCAAATGTATTTTAGAAGTTGTCCCAGCTTGTTCTGATGAAAAGCTATAACACCACACAACTGGATTCTTCGGACTAAAATGCAGCTGGATACATTTCACTTTACTTCTCAAGCACATATTAAAGCAGTCAGGCTAGGCAGCCATGGACAGACACACCCAGCCAGTGACGGCCCCATTTTGCTTATTTCTATAAGGATAAAAGCAGCGCAGAACCTCGTATTTGACCCTTTGCAGTGGATGCTGTCACACACTTTCAGAACTGTGACCCCTCTCCTGCAGCCTAGAGTCCTCCAGGGCTTTCAGTGCCATCCGAGAACTTCCTGGGCAGGACAGCTCAGGCGCCCTCCCTGAGCCCACTGTGGACCCCAGCAAATATTCTGACCTTGCCAACCCAGGAATGAAGAGAAGCCATGGCCAGCGCCCAGGGCTGAGGGAAAGGGACAGAGGAAGCACAAGAGGGCTTTCCCGGAAGGAAGAAGTGGAGGAGGGAACAAAAGACAGCAAGCTGATCCCTGAAAAGATGGCAGCGGGAGGAGACTTTACATTAAAGGCTTCAGGCATCCCGCTCTCCCCAGACGAAGGCTAGCCGAAAGCAGCACACGAGACAGTGAATTTCTGAGTCAATTAACCCTTCTGCTTGTATTTTATTTTCTAAGTAGATGTAGCACAGTTTAACAGAAAGACAAATTATAAAATATCTATTGAATCTAAAATTTAGTTTTGATGACCATAAATCAGAATCAAAGCATGGTTCATATATTCAGTCCTTGAGGGAAAAAAAATCAATTTTTAAGACTTTTATTTTTAAACATAGATTACATCCAACTCTTTGGGGAATTTTTCATCATACAGTTCTTTGAATTCGCTCAATATAATCAAATAAAAATTTAACTACATCGATACACATTTAGTTAGGACTTTCTGCTTTTCACTTATAAACATATTTTTTCTATAACAAATACGTATTACCTTATAATAAAAAATAAAATAAAAATGAGATTAATGGAGGAAAAAATATTGTTCAATAAATTTATAAAATTACTTTTAAGGTGACTGAATCTATAATCTATATGCAGTTTATATTTAATAGCAATTTGTTGAAAGGTTGCAAAAAATATGCTTCTGTAACTTTTCTTATTAGAACACTTGTATCCCTGAAGGACAATCAACTGTGAAGCAAATCCAGTCATTTTTGTCAATCACTTATTCACTCAACAAGTATGAACTGATTTAGAAAAAAGTTGAGGAGAAGTTAACAGTAGAAATTCATCCACCCACAAATGCTGCATGTAGTCAACACCTCTGACGGGTACAGGAAGACACACCACTGACATCGTGGGGTGGGGGTCGACGTCAGAGCAGTGACGTAAAAGAGAAAGAAAAGATGGTGTGTGACGCACAGCTCAGCCCCCAGGACTGGCTTCTCCAACCTCCTAGGTTCTTTTGCTCTTGAGTCCTCACCTGCAATGTGTGCTGTGGGCATTTGATGTCACCCTGCCTGCTAGGTAAGCTCACTGAGGCAGGGACGCCTCTCTGGCCACAGTGAGTCCCCAGCGCCTTGCACGGTGCCTCATTCAAAGACACCCTCTCTCTCCAAGTGAGGAAGAAAGCTTCCTGTCTGTTCTGGGAGATCACCTGCTGGCCCATCTGTAATGGCCTGAGTGCAGGAGGCGACAGCTTCTCAAACAAGGCTCCAGAGTGAGGACAGGTTGCCCAGTTCCCAGTGAGACAGACACCTACGTGGGCACTCCGCCACACAGCTTCCAGACGCCCAGCTTCCCTGTCCTTCTTCCCATCTCACGTGAACAGAAGGTGTTCCTACCATCTGGGGTCAGAGAACCTCTTTTTTGTTTTTTCAAACCTATCTATAAACATGTTTGAAGAAGCCCTACTCAATTGTAAGAATCCAGTGAACAGCAAAATGGACCAAGTCCCTCAGTCCTCTGTGCCGCATGGTCACCAATGCCCCTCCCTACCCAACTCACCCCCAAGCATGCAGTGTGTACTTGGGAAAACCAGTCCAGGAACCTGCTAGGCCATCTCAGTGCACCACTGGTTCCCCTCGTGCCTCCATTTCATGTGAAAAGAGCGTCAGGCAAGTTTTAGGTCTCAGATCCTTCGTTTCTTTGCCTTTGGACATCCCCTTGCTCCACACAGCTCAACCTGCTGATTGACCAAAGACTTTAAACCATAATCAAGCCTCATTCTCTGGTCTGCAAAAAGTCAGTTCCATCAAGGAGCAGATGCGCATTCAGAAGGGACATACACGTGCAACTCCTCAACCTTCTCAGTAAAGAAACTGGAAAAACAGAATAAGCAGGTACTGTTTCACAGGAACACATCTGCATCAAAAAAAGCAGGCTAGGGTTATTTGCCTTCACTTTCATCACACAGCTTCCTATTTTCCACTGCAGCTACTTCAGGTTTCAGGATGAGGGGTGAGTACCCTGCACTCTGTCTAAACGAGAGGCTGGCATGACCAGCATGGCCACCAGCAGTAAGGAGTACACGGACACCACTAGGAAGCCCTCTTCATCACAGGGTGGCTGACATTCGGAGTCCGCACTCCAGCCGGAGCTGGAGAAGAACGGCCATGGCTGTGCGTGGGAAGCCCTCCACAACTCCAGGAGACAGGGACACTGACAATCACTGCTGGTTCATCACACAGGGCGAGGTGCTCTGGAGAACTTTATGTGTGCAGGATTTAATCATCAAAGCTCCTCTGAAAGAGGCACTGTTAGCAGCACTGTTCCACTGACAAGCAGGGTGCCCAAGGTTAACTGGTTAAGACTCAAGGGGGCTGGAATGACAACCCAGACAGTCATTCTCTGGAGTTTACTTTAGGCAAAGGCTGGTTAGTTGTCCTACTTTCCTAAGTTCTGACATGGTAAACACATTTTTGCTTGGTGAAATTCTGGAAAGTCTTAGTAAATAATGCTCTCATCTAAAATGCACCACAGCCATGTTATAAAAGGCATGAATCTATTACTTTCCAAACCAACAGAAAGGAGACCTTATTACATCCTTTATAAAACTTTATCTTCAATACTGTAGTCTCAGACCAGGATGGAGACCCTTCACTGTGCGCACGGAATCCGGGGCTGGGAGTGCAGCTCCATGGTAGCATGCTCAGTATGAACAGTGCTCTAGGTTGCACGCCCAGCAATGAATAAAACATCTTCTGGTCCGGAAAGCATGTATGTGCCAAAGACAAGCACGTACGTTTATACATATACATGTATGCAACACACAGGTATGTTCCTTTCCTTGATTACATTTTAAAACATGGAGGCCATACAGAGAATCCACTTTTCTCACTAGAATCATATCATAGTCGTGTCCCCAGCACTTCCAATATTTTATCATCTTGAACTGCTATTGGTTCCATGATAACCCAACAGCCATTTGGATTCCCTACTGCTTCATCAATCATTAAACCACCACCTCCGAGTTCTCACACTGGTGCTGTCTTTCTGGCTACTTTCAACCCTCCGAGTTGTGTGCTGGTAGGGAATTGAACTTTGGTCTCTTGGATGTTCAGGCCACAGGCCTAAAGGAAATTGAAAAAGTCTACAAGTAGTCAGTGAGAAACGTGGTACACCACAGAATCTGAGAACCCACAGGCATCAGGCTTTTAGGGTTCTGCAAAGGATAGACCATATCCCCATGTAAGACATCGATCCTGATGACCCAGGCTGCCTGCCACGGCTGAGGCGCCCCTGAGACCCCACCATCTCAAGAACACCACATGAATCCATGTGCCACACATATTATCTTGTCACAGCTGCCATGCATGCACTGAGAAAAACCCCACTGAAGCAAGGTCCCTACTGCCAGTCACACAGGTCTGCAGGAGGATGCAGAGGGCACAGGCAGCTAGAGCCTCTTCTGCTGGGGGCTCAGGGCTCGGTGTGCAGTTCCCCAGGCACCCGCACACAGAGGCCTGTGGATCTGGCGAGACAAGGCTACTGGGACAGGAAGCTCAGCAACCTCAGGGAACAGAGTTTCTGATCAGCCACATTCCCTGGCTTCCTGTATTTCCCATGCCTAAAAAGTGTTCAAAAAGTACCAAGAAGAAGATCCCAACACTAGTTCTCAAGGTCATTCCAGGGAGAGCAAAATGACAAATGTTCTCACTTGGACAAGAGAGGTGGGCAGGCCTCTAAACAGGATGTCACAAAGCTGCTTCTGCAATATCAAGTCACTCATGAGACAGCCTCGATAACCTCCTTTGTTAAGGGAACTTCCAAACACAGGACCCTGAGATCTGATAAATAACACAAAAATTTTATCATTACAATGCTCCCATTAAAACGGCAATGGACTGGGTTATCAGTTATAATTTACCAAGAGTCAAAATAGAATGTTTTGCGTGAAGACGCTCATCTGCACCACCGAATGTAATTTAAAATGTCCATGCACTGGAAAGAGTGGCTGACAGGGTTGTATTGTTGTCGCTGAGTAAGCAAAATTATTTTAAATTCATCTCCAGTTGTGTTGTGGTTTCAGAGAGTCCTCCACAGACCCATGTGCTACAGGCTCAGTCCCCAGGGGACCTTAGGAGGAGGGGCTGTGGGAGGTCCTCAGGTCACTGGCTGTGAGCCCTTGAACGGGACTATAGGACCTCGCCCTTCCTCTTTCTCTTTGCTTTCTGGCCATGAGATGAGCAGGTGCCCCACCACATGCCTCTACCATGAGGTGCTGCTTTTTTAGAAACTCTTTTAGAGGCCTGAAGCATTGGGCTCCTGATCTTGGACTGGGGGCTCCAACACTGTGAGCCAGAATACACCTTTACTCTCTGTAAGTGAATTATCTCAGGTGTTCTTTTAATGATGAAAAGCTGACACAAGTTGATTAAATAAAATAATAAGCTTCCCCTCTTATTTCAATAAAGGTCCAAAACAGGCTTCAGAACTATCCTGAACATTGCTCTACAAAAAAAGAGAAACATTTATTTCAAAGCAGATACTAAGATGTCATTAGAACTTACTGGATATTTCCCTGTTAGCATTAAAATTTCTTAGGAAACTAAGTCATAAGGAAAAATTCTCTTGTAAAATACCATTCAACTCTGCCTTTAAACCAAACAGGTGTAAAATCCAGAAGAAAGAAGCAAGGCCACTTGGTGCAGGGTGCTGTGGAGCCTGACTGGTTTCTATCCTATGAGGACAGCCTGGGGACAGATGGAGGAGTGCCACAGTACAAGTGAGAAAGTACGAATCTGACTACTTTTTTTCCCATAAAAATTATACTTTGCTTTAGTTTTTTGATTAAATGCTTTACTGATCGATAGTGAAATGGATTTCACTCTTGTTTTTTCAGAGGAAATACTATCTAACATTCTAAGAGTGATACCATTTTGTTGGAGCAGTCAATCTCTGGAAACAAATTTTCCATGAAGGAATAGTTTAATCAGTGCGTGTCTTTTAAGCACTACCTAGAAAACAGATAATTGTTAAATTGTTCACTTGGAACAGAAAGCCAGAAATCAATATATTGACTCAAGCCATCTTTTGATGGAAGATGATGTTTGACCAGCATCAGATGAGAAAGGATTTCGGAACTGGGTTTTGAAAAGCAGGTCAGCTGGCTCCTAACCCAGAGCCTAGAAACTCCAGGAACACCTGTGTGGCAGGGCCAGCGAGGTCTGGGGAAGAGAGAGCCGGGAGGGAAGGCACGTGCGCTTGGAGGAGGAGGACCCTGGAGCCCCCTGAAGGTGCTTCGCAGGCAGGGCAGCAGGCTGAGCCAGCTGTAGGGGCCAGAGGGGATCGCTGTGATTAAAGACAGCAGATAGCAAAGTATCTCAGACACAGGTTCCACCTGCAGATCAAGGGGACAAAGTCAGGACAGAGGAACGACAGTGAAGGGAAGTGAAGGGACAGTGCACGAAGCAGTGCTACTGAGGGCCTGATCAGGCCACAGGGCCTGCCTCAGCTGCCAGGGGGACTCCTGCTCAGAGGGGGAAGGAGCTGAAGACATAGGGAACTCACAGGTGGAGACAGGGTTCTCCTCGCATGGTCTCAGTGGAACAGGAGAGACAGAGACCATGTCCAGGGTGGGGCTGGAGTCACCTTGGAGCCACTCTTCCCAATGTTCACAGCCAGGGGCTAGGGAAGGGGTGCTGAGGAACTCATAGGGTGTCAATGGCACACATGCACACATGGAAGTACTGGGTAGCCCACACAGACAGGAGGGACAGGCCAGCAGGAGGGCACAGGGACACTAATCGCAATTGCAGCAAGCTTCATTTTACTTGAAATACTCTCTACTTCTCCCAATTAAATGGCAATAGACAAAAAGAGACAGGACTGAAAATGATTTCCATGTGGATGGTTAATTGCTGCATTACCACAAGAAATAACACTCCACCAGGTTTGTGGAACTAACGAGTCCTACACTCTACAAAAGGAAAGGTTAGCAGACTGCCATCCAAGATAAACAGCAGCAAGCAGCCGGCACACCTTGGGATTTAACTCCCTGGGGCAGGACAGCCACAAGGGCTGGTGCATACAAGGACAAGAAAGTCCTGCAAGGGGAAGAAAGGAGCTGCCCTCGGTACCAGCACAGCCCAGAAGATGAAGCACCTGCCTGCCATGTCCTGCCAACTTCAGTGCAAAGTGGGCCCCTCGGACCTCCGTGCTCAGCGAGTGTTCTTAGTAAGCAGTAGGCAGGCAGCAAGCCTCTGCTGCTGCTGTTCTTCAGTCTCAGCCATGCTCACGTAGAGCAGGTCAGTGGGACAGGAACTGTCCACCCCTGAACAGGCATGGGGCATGGGGCAGGCCTCAGTCTCAGCATTAGTACAAAGCAATCCAGGACACATAACGGGCAGTTTAGATGCAGCATTGAATTACTCAGGCTGTGGAAGATGGTACAGGAGAGAATCTCTTCCTAAACACTTAATGAATCTACTGCAAAAAGAAAAAAATCTGTTTCCCCATCTGCACTTCCAGACGCATATAATAAAGTGACATTTTATAACATAGGTTTTCTAGATCATTAGCTTTGTCAATTAAGATTTTCTGCTAAGCAAAATGACCATTATTCTTTTCACTCACCTTCTAGTTTCCAAAAAAACAAAATTGCAAAATCTGGAGGTAATCTTAAATTATTTATTTCTGAAAAAACTTAACATGGGAAACACTTTCTCCCCATTTTCACAGCTTCCCAGATTGGAATAATTTCCCCATCTCCCACGGATTCACTCAGCCAAACCCCAAGACAAAGTTAAGATTCCTCTTCCTTGAAACTTTCATGTGACCTCCAGTGACCTCTGAATTCCTAACCTGCGCAATCCTCAGAACACCATGGAACCCTGGATTCTATACCACATTAACCTGCTGTCCAGTTGCTCTGTGGCCTTCACTCATGGTTTGCTCATTCAGTAAACAGTCATGGAGCGCTCTCTGAGTGAAACAGAAAATGAGGACACAAGACAGATGTATTTCTATCCTCACAAAGCTTCCTGTCTAAAAATGGTGGCACTGGCCAAAAGTCACCAGGGGACAGACGTGATGAAGGGTAACAGGGCATCCCGGGCATGCCGGCCGTGCAAAGGTAGGCCAGTCTCCTAGGAAGGCTGAGGCCACAGCAGAGAAGGGCCAGGAGAAGGCCCCACTGAGCCCCGAGCTCCCCTGCTAATGTCACACACAGATGCTGACAAGTACATACTGACTCATGGTCACTATGGCCACTTCCTGCTCTTCCCAGAAGTCATTAACTTAGTCTGGTGGAAAAATAAGAGACTGCTCTCCTCGTAGTGAGAGTGATCACTTTTATCATTCTTTTCAAAGGCTTCATCCTTTATTTTTAAAGTGGGGGGTGCACTCCAAGGCACAGCACACTTAACACCTGGGAGGAAAGCAATCCAGGCTCAGACCTTGGGTTCAGGACCACCTGGCCTCCTGGGTGCCCACTGGAAGCGGCTTTGCTTTTGGGTCCACATGCTCTGTCACTCCTACCCACACACAGGCTCACCCCAACGTGCACGGGTGCAGGTAGTGGAGCAGCTGTGTGGCACCACCCTGGGCTGTGGGGGGCTCTGAGAGCCTGGGGGCTGCTGGAGCATCACCTGCCTTCCTAGTTGCGCTGCCAATTTCCCCAAGTAGGGTTTGAAAAGTAAAGCCAAGCACTCCAAGAGTATTCCCAGAAGCTGACAAGGAAAACAAACCTCTTGGTTACAAAACAGATGACTCCTCCATTTTATCTGAAGATGCCCCCTAACTTTTATTAAATGAGGACTTACTGGTCACAAGGACACCAGATCTCTATCTGCTTATGTCCATTAAAAAACGCAAGGGGTGTCGAAGCCAATGTGATATTTCTGTGAAACTCCCGGAAGCAAGTGATGAGCTATATCCGCACAGAAACAGGAAAAGGCGCAGGGGTAAGAAACATTACAGAAAGCCTTTGTTCATCTCAGAAAATTACCAAAGTAGTATTATTTCACAGAAAAGAAAAAAGGAGGTAAAATCAGAGAAATGGTGTGACTTAATCCTAAGTGTGCTGAAGTGTGGTTCTGCACACTCAGTGCACTCCGGTCCCTTGGAAAGCTCTGGAGCGAAGTCTCCTCCATTGGCCCCAAACCCACAGTGCAGTGTCTACCATGGGCCAGGTTTTGTGGAGTGCATGAGTGACATGGACTCCCTGCCTTCACCAAGCCCATGACGCTAGCAAGGAGTCCAGGTGGCAAACACAACAATAAGGTAGATGGCACGCCTGGGATTACAGGGAACAGGCAGCAGGTGTTCTCAGGAAGAGCTGATCTGGCAATGAGTCTCGCAGGAGGTGGCCAAGGGTCAGGCCTCTGAAGATGGACAGGTAGTCAAGGCAGGAAGATGGAACACATCTCGGACCAAGCAGCAGACACAGCAGTGGCAGGAGAAGGAAGAGCTGGTTCAGGGAAGCCAAGTGACTGAGGTTTGAGTGCAGGAGAGTGGTAGATGAGAGGGCACAAAGCCACTAGGGTCCAAGCACAGGAGGGCCTGCAGAGGAGGTGCAGTGCCCAGAGCAGGGGTGCTGGGGACAGTCCCAGATGTGGAGCCCCAAGCATCTGCCACCTGTCTGGTTTCAGCTTCTCTACCTGTAAAATGAAAGCAAAGTCCACCCACACGTACCAGCAAGCTCCTAGCCTTCCAGAAGAAAGGACTTAGAAAACACTGGTAAATCAGAGATAATGATGAAGAGTCTTCTTCAGGAAAAATAATCTACCAAAGAAGGAATCAAAACAGGGAGAACAAGGGCAGGGAGGCTTGAGAATATGCTAGAAATCATGGGCTTCTGATGTTGCAAGGAACTGCAGGTAGTCTCTGTCCTCAGTCACCAAAAAACTGAGGCCTAGAGGAGATGACCCCTGCAGCTGCCCTGTAGACAAGTTTGCAGGCAGCATTTGTCCTAAAAGGTCTGCAGGGGAGAGCCCACCTGGATTGGACCTTGAGCCCTGGCACAGGAACACAGCAGGGCCAGGCCTGGATCCCCGGCACAGAGAAGCCATGGGGTGATAAATGTGTGTCAATTTATGTCTCTAAGAAAAAGACAAAATTTTTTAAATTATCAACTTCCAAGTCTCAAAAAATTTCACACAAGCACATCACACTTCATCAGCTAAGATGGCCTTGGCTTTGCCACAGCAGTGTGTAAAGACCTCAGTGGCTCCACCAGCCACGTGCCATTTCGCTGCGATGTCCGCTGTGGGCTGGTTCTGCTCCACAGCATCCCTCCTCTAGCTCAGGCACTCAGAGATTGTTACTGCCTTCTGACTTTTAGGAAAGAGGAACTAAACGTATTTGCAGGGAAAATGGAAGAAGAACAGAAAAAGGGAAGAAAATGTAATGGGAGAGTAAGGATAGATAAAAGATAGGCGGGCACCAGGAGCACAGGTGGAGGAGGAAGCAAGGGAACCTTCAGCAGGCAGGCCGGGCAAGGCAGTGCACCCCTACAATCCCAGCCGCTCCAGAGATGGAGCAGGAAGATTCCAAGTTCAAGGCCACCCTGTCTCAAAATAAAAATTTAAAAAGTACCTGTGTAGGGGATGAGTATGTAACAGGAAGAATGCTACCAGGTTCAATCCCACTGCCACACACACACACACACACATACACACACACACACGTAGGAGGGCAAGAGGAAGAGGCTAAGTAGGGGGAAGACGAGAAGGAAACTCAGGACTCATCATAAAACAGACCAGTCACCCCTCACAGCTCTTCACACTGAAGGCAGGAGATGTGCTCAGGGTAAGGGACAGTCTGTTGCAAGATGGTCGCTAATGCAGGGATAGTTTCCCGACTCTCCTGTCCTGCTCAGCTTTCACTCACTCATCTGAGAACTAATATTCTATTTTAGTTTCAAATTTAGACTTTGGGAGATATCCGAGTTCCCCAAAACACATGCTAGGTACTCTTGCCAGTTAAAATGTGATAAATTGGTGCTTTTACATTGACATCTTTAAAAGAACCAAATCCAGCATAGGAATCCATCGAACTCTTCCATTTCCAAAGTCACTTATGAAGACCAGGCAATTTTCGGGCCTCCGTAAGACCTGTGTCAAATACTCAGGGATTTATTTTGGTCTCTTCAGTTCTACACACCTGCTTTTGCCCTTTGAAACAGATGAAAACTGTGAGGCAGAATTGAAATGGCTCAAGCCCGTAGCCCGGGACATGCGCTCTGGGTGGGCAGCACCTGGTCCCCGGAGGCCAGGAAACATGACTGTACCAACTATCCCAGGTGCCCTGTGCTCCACCAGCTGAATCCATGGTTCAGTGCTGGCTGCCTCCAAGAGCAGGAGGGCCTCTGCTGCCCAGCTGACCTCTCCCACTTGCAGTCCATGTACACACCTGTGACCAAGGTTGAAAGAAGAATTTCACACTGGGGAACTGCCCTGCCTCTGCCCAGATCCACCCCAAAGTTCTAGGTCACCAAAACACCATCAAATAGAATAAATGAGAGCTTAATTTTCCTCCTATTGTCACTTTTAATTTTTAATATTTTCCACTATATGACTTATAATTTCAAAATCATAGTTTCACTTAGGGTCGGGGATATAGCTCAGTGGCAGAGCACTTGCCTAACATGGGTAAGGCCCTGGACTCTATCCCCAACACCATATACACACACACACACACACACACACTTTCATTTATAAAAAAAAAAAAAGTGGGGGGCAGGCGCAATGGCTCATGCCTGTAATCCCAGTAGCTTGCGAGGCTGAGGCAGGAGGATCATAAGTTCAAAGCCAGCCTCAACAAAAGCAAGGATCTAAGTAAGTAAGTCAGTGAGACCCTGTCTCTAAATAAAATACAAAAATAGGGCTGGGGATGTGGCTCGGTGATTGAGTGTCCCCTGAGTTGAATCCCTAGTACCCAAAAAAAGAAAAAAGGAAAAATGTTTTGGTCTCTGACACCAATATATTACTTTTTCTTCAGGTTGTCTAATTCACCTTTGACCTGACCTATAAATGATAGAAATTTATCAACAGACATTAATTAAGTACCAAATATTTGGCTAGGAACTGGAAACGCAAATGAAGAGTTTGCCTTCAGCCCTCCAGGGGTTGCTGGAGAATGGTCTGCTGGAGGAGCGGGCACTGAAGCAGGGAACTCACTAATGGGCGGCGATGTGTCCAACCTGCTGGGTGGGCAGAGGCTCCTCCACGACCGTGACACCTACTTCACACCTGCTGCTGACAACCAAGACTTAACTCCTTCAAGAGCTAGTCACACCTGTTACCGGAAGTCGGGTCAGTACATACAGGCAAGGATCTGGCTCAGGCAGGCCCTGACTTTCACCACTACCCGAATTAGCTCTGACAGGAACAACAAAACACAGCACGTACTGATGCCTACCCATGCCAGGCACATACATATGCTAAGATTTTATATGTATCAACAAACTTACACTCCACAGTACCCCTGTAAGAAAGGTACCACTGTCACCCCACTCACAGATAAACAAAGTAAGACCCAGAAAACGCCTGCCCTAGGCCACCCAGCTAGCACATGGAGAGCCTGAGCTCCAGCTAATCACACAGTGCTATCTGCACAAATATAACACATCTAACAGTAAGAAAAAAAATGTTTAAAGGTGAGTCCACAAAGTGGGCCCTTATCTTTTTGTGAAGATTGATACTTTACAAACTTCTTAAACATCTCATCTGTTCTTCCCAATACCAACATAAGGCAGTTATTACCAGATGGGGAAACTGAAGCTAAGTGACCCAACATTCCTTCCGTGATTTTAGAGGCAGATCTGTGGCCCAGAGCAGGAGTTCTGATTCAAACTCTTGCGCACACCATTCACACAAACGCAGACAAGTGGGGGAGGGAGTCAGGTGTACCCCTAACAGCAGCATTCCTTTGTAAGGATGCTAAAACAGAACCTTAGAGCCAATCTAGACCAACTGACCCCCTTCCAGGGTTAGCCGATGCCCCTGTCTGACTACTCCATAGCCACAAGCTGTGGTGCTAAAGTAGATTTTGACGCAGGAGTACCAGGCATCTCCTCGCCCCGCTCACTGCCGACCCATCACACCACTGCCACCCCTTCCCATTGTAAGAGCAGCTCTCTGTGTGGCTCAAGAACACTGCTTCTGAAAGTACTTCTCCTCCTCCAGTCACCCTGAAATACCACAACCTAGTCTAGTAAGAGCTGGACATCTCGGTGGTCAGGTTGGCAATAGACCTAACAGGAGGAAATAAACTGAACCCAATTACATAAATTAAAGAACTAATTCTTTTCCCTCTGGCAAATATCCAGTTAGTCATGATGCTTATGTAACAGTGCTAATAAAAACAGCATGCTTTAAAGTCCACTTATTTCCTGAATTTGTGTAAGGAAAAAAAGTCTGTTTCAGCTGACATTATGGCTGTTAACGCCAAGTTAAAAGGCAACAAGAAATCTATATCCAGTTCTTAATGATTAGATTGAAAGAGGAAAAATCTCTAGCTTCTACAAAACCAGCTCATTTACCTTCATGTTTCAAATACTGCTTTTAAATTACCAAATACCAAAACTTCAGTTCTGTAGATCAGTGTGTCCCATATAAAGTTCCTGGAAGCAAAGGTACTGAGTTTTGTTTTAAATAACAGAAAGAATGTGAACTAAACAAGATTTTTCTCAAATTCTTTTCATATCCACAAGGATGCAGGCAAGATGGACCACAGACTGAAGACAAAGTTGTGAGGAATCAGGAGCCAGTGTGAGAACGTGCTCATGTCTCCTGCTCACACACCTTGAGCCAGGGTTCCTAGCTCAGCCTCTTCACGTCTGGAGCCAGATCATTCTTTGCTGTGAGGCTGCCTGTGCATTGTGGGATGTTTAGCGATGCCTGGCCCAGTCGGGGCAGCCAAAAACATCTCCATCTTCCCAGGACCAACAGCTCGGCTGGCAGTTGAGAACCACTGGGCTAGGCAAAGAGTTCTTAAAAAGGACACGCACAAAAAGCACTCTATTTACAAAATAAAACTGAAAAACTAGACTTCAGTAAAATTAAGAGCTTCTATTCATCAAATAATATTATTTGGAAATAGACAAGGCAAGCCACAAACTAGGAGATGATCGTCGCAAAACCATCGTTTTGTGTAGGATGCACAGGAAGATGCCGCCACCCAGCGACAGCAGTCAGCGGAGGGGATGCCTGGAGAGCGGCTGCATCGTGCTCACAGACGTCTGGGTGGAGAAGTGCTGGGAATAAACACTGGTGATGGTACACAAGACAGTGACCGTCAAATTGTTTTGTTCTATTTTGGTTTTGTTACATATATTGTACCACCATTTAAAGAATCCATAATATGATATCAAAAATACCCACTGGATTTCAAGGATTAGAAAACAATGTAAAAATGCAATCACTACTAATTTTATATTTATTACATGCTTAAAAATATTCCAGATACATTGGATTAAGTAAAATACAGTATTTTTAAAAATTTAATGAGCAAAAGGTTTGAATAGCCATATCCCAAAAGAGGACATCCGGGCACCAATGAGCAACAAGAGCATGCTGGGCTCCACTGGGGAACACGGAGCAGAGACCAACACGATGAGGAGACCCTGCTGCACCCGGGAGGAGCCACCCAAATGTACTGTGGCAGGACGGCATGCTCCTGCAACTACTCCGGATAAACATTCACCAGTGTCACTAAGACCAAACAGATCACTACCCAGGCGACCCTACCCTTAGAACACCCCAAGGAAACCAAGGGTGCATCCACAGGAGGCACAGCAAGATGACTCCAGCAGCTTTGTTTATAACAGCCAAAACCAGAAATGACCAAAGTGCCCGCCAGAGGAAGAACAGATGAAAAATCACAGCCCATTCGCACATTGAAAAACCCAACAGCAGTAAAGAGGGGCTACAGCCCTGCTACACCTAATAGGGACACACCCCAAGATGTGACCGGGAGCAAGAGCCCATCCCAACACGTCTATCCAGAGGAGCTCCCCAAGCAGGCAAGGCTGAATTCAGGGGACAGAATCAGATCATGGTCACCCGTGGGAAAGGGTGGGTGGACACACACTGAGAATGAACACTGCGGGACTCGCTACGGTGCCAGGAATTTTATGTTATACCGTGATCACGCCTGGAGCCACCTGAGTGTAGAACTAACCTATGTTTAATACATGTGGACTATATGGAATATATTAAATCTCAATTTTTTAAAAAATTAAGTAAACAGAAAATTTTCCAAACTATTTTCATCTTTGCTGCAGAGGTTACTAACTATTCCCCATCTCATCTTAAATTATATATTAACTCAATTAATATTAGGCATTTTAAGGAATCAGTGAAGTAGTCAAGTCTATTCATTATTAATATACCATTCATCAGTTGGTACATATTTGGGGCTGAGGGTGTAGCTCAATGGTACAGTGCTTGGCCAGCATGCACAAGTCCCTGGGCTTCATCCCCAGCACCATGTTTCAAAAAAAAAAAGGTACATATTTATCCTCTTGTACAACTTGCCTACACGGACTACAGATGACTCCTGTAACAGTTCATACAGTTTAATGTTCCAAAGCTATAGGTGGTCTTTACTGCCTTTAAAGTATAGCTATACTTTTAAAACATACTTCTCCAGTTGTTGATGAACCTTTATTTTACTTATTTATATGTGGTGCTGAGAATCAAACCCATTGCCTCACACACGCGAGGTGAAAGCTCTACCACTGAGTCACAACCCTAGCCCCTACAGCTATATTTTTATATAGCTCTTACATCATGTGAATCTTTCCTGTCTCTAAAATCCTCTTAGCAGTTTTTGTGTCGAATTTTGATAATTGATCCTACACCAACTGGTGAGAGCGCTCATTGTGATAAGCTATTATGTTTGTCACTTAGCTATTCCCCATTTGTCTTATTTCTGCAACTAGTTGGTGAGTGGGACCTGAAGAGGGAGTAGAGCTGAAACGTGCCTGAAACATCACGTTACACAATAACTGGGAGACCTGCCACAGGCCCTCACCTCAGGTCACACCTGACCCCAGAATCCCCGCCTCAGCATCTGCAGGGACAGCAGCAGGCAGCTTTTGAAAGGGCATGAACTCATAAAGCACTCTGTATCTAAAAGCATCTTTCCTTACATTTCTCACCTGGTCCCGCACTCCTGTAGGGAAACAGGGCAGGTTTCTCTCCCCTTCCTTAAAAAAATAAGTGTGGAGACTGAGGCTCAGAGCCTGATGATGAGTCCATGGTCACAAAATGAATCACTGAGGGCTGTCCTGCAGAATGAAGTCTTCTCACCACATCTACCATCTCCACGAGACCCCTGGACAAGTTCATCCTCCCAGTACCAAGCAGCTTTCTCTATGGACTCTCCTCAAGTTCACATCACCTGGAAATTTGATCAGCATGCCTTCCAGATCTCCATCAGAAGAAGGGTGAGCAGGACAGGGTCTGGACCAGGGGACAGCCTGTGAACAGGCCACCAGAGGCCTCATGAAGCCTACCGACCATTTATTAACTCTACCGCATTCAAACAGCACTTCTCTATCAGCACTGGGAAGCTTCACCAAGATTAAGCACCACTAATATCCTAAAGGAAAAAAAGTCAGTGAGGTTGGTTTACGTGACTTCTCTTTATGCAAATTTGCTTCAGTCCAAATTTGCTCTTGTGGAGCAGCCTCTGCAGGGAGGTGTCCTGCCCATCACCAGAAGGAAGCCCAGCAGCATGCTGGGGAGTAGTGCCGCCCTGCCAACCCAGCCACTACCCACCCTTGGCCCCCCAAAGGAGCTGCGTTTCTTACTCAGTAAGTGTTCCCTAAATTCTTCCTATATGCCAACACTATTCCAGTCCTCAAAGGGTCCGGGCAAACCCTGCCTTTGGATATTTCAGGTCCTGGTGAGTCACGAATCAGTGGAACTAAAGTCCTGCAACAGACTGGGAAACAGGCTTTAGGTTCACCTGTCGACTGGACAGCAGTAGTTACTAGATCTTGCAGGACTAGGTGAGGACTCAATGAATTATGCTCAGTGCAGATCCTGGCATTGAGAAAGGAAAATGCCAACTCGGTTGTTCTGTTTCCTCCCTTCCAGACGCGCTGCAGGCACTGAGTAGCCAGGCTGCATCCTTTGCCTCCACCTGGCAAACTCCCAGACCTGCCTCCGACTCAGCGATCAGCCCCACCCAAGATGCCTTTCTACTCTCCCAACTGGTCTTGCTCTTTCCCTTGCCCCGGGGCTGGCTGCCCACTGCCATTCCTCTATCACCACAATGCACTTGATTCACACCAGACTGAAAGTTCCTTGCAACAGAAAGCAGCATGGACCTCCGCAGAAGCCAGCACCTGACAATCAGTGGTGCTTACCAAAACGCTGTGGGCCACAGCCTCAAATAAAGGGCCTGAGAGACAGTGTGATGTGGGATGTGTGTGAGAGGGAGGAGAGAGGAGGGAGGAGAGGGGGGAAGGGAAGGGGGAGGGAGAGGAGCCAAGGAGAGAGGAGAGAGGGAGGAGACAGGATGGGGGAGGGGTCCTTCCCCATGGGATTCTTTTGGTTTAGGAACACTACTCCTAAAGACCTCAACGTAATGTGGCCCAACACTTCACTAGCCCAACAAAACTGATTCAGGTCTACATGAACTGAAATTCCTCCTTTGTTGCTAACCACTCACATCAAGTCAGTAGTGTCCACACATGGATGCCTGCAGTCGCACCGTGCAGTCACTCTGGTTAGACCACTTGACCTTTAATGGGAAACCAATGTCCTTCTAGTTCCAGAACCCACAGCCTCTAGTTCATTTTAAACTAATGAAAAGACCACATGAGAGCAGGCCTCCAAGGCTGGTGGCGGCATTTCTGATGTAAACACTATCAAATAAAAACAGGCTTATTAATTTTAAATGACTTCACAGCATTTAAGGAAAAAACAAAGGACTGACACAAAGATTTTAAAACTCATTAGTGTCGGTCTTGAAATCACTGACGTATTTAAATTGAAATCTGCTGTCTCTGACAGCTTTGCCTTCTGACATGCCACCGTGTGTCACCCTGGTGAAGGCTGGGTGAGCACTCCCATTAAAACCCTCACTTTCACAAAAAGCTTATAATTTAACAATAAAAATCTGCTCCAGGCTTGACTTCTGCATACAAAAGCTTTCTGCTGGAAATATAGATTCTGAAGTACAAAATAAAACTGTCTGGGCTGAAACTCAGAGGCAAAGCTTGCAGACGACTTGTGGTGCGTGTCAGGTGTAGGCACACTGGGAATTCAGTATCACAGATTTCCTTCTACACCATACAGGTTTGACATAAAGAAAGGTCAGCCACTTAGAGCAAGAGAGTTAAATAGCAATTCCAGGAACCTCAAGATTCTCCTTGATTATCTCCCAAACTTTCACATCAGTTGGTCAATTCTACCTGTGAACACCTGTCAGATTCACTAGGTTAACTGCTCCTCTGGCCTCCTAGCCATCTCTTGCTGCTGAGGTTAACTTTGAGAAGTAAGCCAGCCCTGCCTAATGGCTGTGTGGCAGCTGCTCAAGACCTGCTAAAGTCTCCTCAAGGTCAGGCCCTGCCCCACCTCTCCCTCGCTGTCCTTTTCTGGTGGACAGGCTTTCTGTTGCAAGCTCTTGCCTTTCACATCTGCACAGGCACCTTCCTGTCCCGCATTATAGAAGATACTCAAACCCAACTTCCAGTAGGTTGCACCGACAGGCTGTTTTGCACTTTAAAAGCACATTTCTATTGATTAGCTCAGCTTCACTCCCAAGTCTATGAAGGAGACACAGTTGGTAGGTTGTACATGTGGAAACTGAGGCTCAGGGTCACATAAACAGAACTGCTAATGTAGCAGCCACTTCCTCCACACTTCAATCACAAGAGCCACTGTCATCCTAGGATATGTGTGCGTCAGACTCCCAGGAGTCAGTGCCCATGCAAATGCATAGGTGGCTTATCTGAGCTTGAAGTCATGACCCTCTGCTGGGTCCAGACTGCTCGTCCCACAGTCCTCAGCAGAGGCCCACTCATTCCCAACTCCAGACTCTGCTGACACCATTTCCCAATCAGGCAGTGTTACCACCTGCCTGCCCCAGGCTTCGTGGAGCTTGGACAGCAGAGTCACTGCCTCCGTTTACCATTTGGCTCTTCAACATTCCCTGCTTGCTGTGTATCTCCCGCCTGCACAGTCAAATCCTGCAAGGCAAAACTCATGCAACTTTTATCTCTTCTTGTAATATCTTCCACTGAACTGGAGGAGAGACATGCAGTGAAACCCCATTACTACCAGAAGACATTTTAAACAGGTAGCTACTGACTTCTTTGCTAAGAATAAGAAATTAATATTATTTTTTCCCAGTGAGACTGGACATAAATAAAAATAAATGCAGTACCCCAGCTACATTTTTCTTCTAAGCTAACAAAATTGATCTCTGAAAGGACAAAGTCACCCAAATTATCATGACAGCACCACTATGAGGGACACAGGTGGGCCCAAAAGTACCAGCTCTCCACGACTTTAACTCAGGCTTGAACTGTGGACAGCTGCAGGGTGCTTGGCCAGTCATATGTGAGAGGGATGGCCAGGACCCCCAGGAGGAAGCTGCCGGAGAGAGGCCTGGGGGCCGTCTGTGAGGCTGAAGACTCCGCCCAACAGCACCCAGAGGAGGGGTAACTCACACTCAAGTGGGAAAGTGCCTTCGTGTGGTCATAGAGCCCAGGCTGCAGAGGCCTCGTGGGGGACACTGGAGAGGGAACGTGCACATTATTCAAAGAAGACCTGGCAGGAGACCAGGAAAAATAGCACAGGGCACATCTGCAGAGAACTCTTGAATCTGAGGGTGAGAGGCCTAGAGAGAGCACTGGGTAAGCACAGAAGGAAAACAGGAGTTGGCAGTGTTGTGGTAGTTGGTTTCATATCACCTCATCCCGTGGCAAATAGAGAAGGCACTTTTTTAACAAAGAGAAAAATACAATCACCCAAGAACATAGCCAGTTATTTGGAGAACTGCTAGAATAAATCTGCCAAAAGCCCTGAGTCTCAGGGATAGGGAGCAAGGGACTCAGGGCATGGCTTCCAGAATCTGATCAATTCTTCCCTCACTGTAAATTTCATCTTTGGAAGACAGGCAAAAAATAAAACACCCTGGTAGGGCCACTGAAGTCTGTAAGCAGATTGACAGATGTTCTGCAGAACCCACGAAGGTCCTTGGGTACACTGGCTTCTATCAGGTTTAGAATTTGCCCCAACGGGGACAAGAGTGTCCATCAGGGACCATTACACACACTGGGGAAGTGCCTGTCTGATGCAGCAGCTCTGCATGGCAGTGGCTGGGAAGGGGAAGTGAGGCTGAACCGAGCCTGGCTCACTCTGCCCCTTGTGTGCTAGTGTGTGGAGGTTCATCACCCACAGGCCCAGGCCACAACCACAGGTGACTGACATGTGAGGAACTGGAGGCAATTCCTTCTCCCACTGACAAGTACTGCTTGAGCCACCCCACGTGACAGGTGCTGTGTCAGGCAGCAGTGCCACACTGGTCCAGGATAGAGAGGGCCCTGCCAGTGAAGTTCACATCAGAGGAGACAGGTATGAAGACAAAAGCAATTCTAGACAGAAGAGAAATGAACAGTATGATAACACAGAGGATGGGATATCTCCATAGTTGGGCAAAGATTTGCTCAGTAAGGGACACGAAGCTGAAACTAGAAGATAGTAGAGTTACATTCATCTTGGGGAAGAGCGAGCAAGTGGCCAATGAGCCAAAAGAAATCTGGAAGTCTAGGGAGCTGCCCAAGGGCAGCGGAAGGGTTGTGGCAAGGGAACAGCATGCTAAAGGTGGCCATGGGCATGGGCGGCCCTGCCTCTGGAGGGCACTCCAGGTGTAAGGGGAAGTCGTGGCACACAGTGATTTGTCACTCATTCCAAAAAGACCTCTTTAGCCCTGTGGGTACAGCCAGACTGAAGTGGGCAAGAGCAGTAAGACCCTTTGGAAGAAACGATGATGGCCTGGATGGGGTGAGAGTTGTGACTGGAAGAAAAATGAATCCAAAGTGACAGAAATGATAGAAAGCCCCCAGGCATTTTAAATAGTGCAAATCTCTCCAGACCAAAAAAACTGGCCTTGCCCATATCTTTGGGACTCACCACTGGGGATTGTCTACAAATCTCAGAAACTTAGAAAACTGTCTGAATATGAGAACAGGCAAACATCCCTGTGAGAAAGAAAAAGATCAAGCTGAGGAATGCAGATGTGGGTCTTCTCCTGACCGTTTGCAGGCTCTGGAGAGGCGCTATGCAGATGCCCTTGACAGTGGACTCTGGCTCTCAAGTGGTCAGGGAGCATACAGCTGACACAGAGCACTGGCTCTGGCCTCTAAAAGTGCCACCCAGTCTGGCTCCTTCCAGGCTGGAGTTGGGGGTGGGGTGGTCCTCAGTAAAGTAAAGGTAACCAGACCCTCTCATCAGGTTGCTTGAAGAATGAAACCAAAGAATGCACAGGCTGCCCAGAGTTTTATTAAGCACTAGTTGTTTGCTGTTCCAGCTACTGGCAGGATACACATTCAAGTTGGGAGAGACAGACAAATGAGGGAACACATAATATGCTGTCAGGTACTGATCTATTTTAGGAGAAATAGCAAGGTAAGAGGGATCGAGAACCAGGCATACCTCTAGGACACTGCCACAGTGGCCCAAATTGCAATGCCCACCAATACATCTCTCTGGGTGTGTGGTGCCAGGGATTAAACCCAGGACCTCAAGTATGCTAGGTATGTATCCTGCCAGTGACATACCCCAGCCCCAAATGACAGGTCTTGGCTGCTGATGGTCATGGCATAGCCAAGTCACCCCTGGAGTCTACCTTATCTCCTAACAGGGAGGTGACTGACATACCCATATTACAAAGGGCCACTGTGAGGCTGAATGTGAACATATTTCACAACAAGATCCTAGCCAGTGTATGTTAGCACGTAAAACATGACATAACTGTCTACTCCAAAATGCCACTTCTAAACAAAACTTTTAAAAAATCCTCTTCAAACTTCTCCATTTTATGGCAAAAGATGCCATCAACTCTTATTCTTCAAAACTATCAGATGAAGGTTACAGAGAGACCTGTAGTGCTTCTATGTAAGGAGTGGCTTTCTAACTACTGTCCTCTAATACAGAGAGGGCTGTCCTGCAAACTCTTGATCTTATGCAGGGATCATGGTCCACCAGAGACCAGGCTCTGGTCCTGGAAGGATGTTGGGCTGACACCACCAAGAATGTGTAGCTCCCCACTTCCATGCAGGGGTTGGGGGCAGTGTGCTCGGCACTTCTAGATATCCTGTCTTCCCACACAGCCTTGCCACCAACACACAGTCCCCTTCCTACAGATGAGGAGACTCAGATTCCAGCTAACCTGACCTGGCTTACCTTAGACTCAGGGCTTATGTGTCTTCCACAAGACAGTGCACGTACAGAGCTCTGTAAGCTGGCTGCAGCACTGATGGCAAAGGAGAGTCAAAAGAACCTGCTGTTAATAAGACTGTCTAAAAACAGTGGGGCTGGGGATATAGCTCAGTTGGAAGAGTGCTTGCCTTGCATGCACAAGGCCCTGGGTTCAATCCCCAGCACCACAAAAAAAAAAATAAATAAAACAAAATAAAAAATAAAAACAATGGGGGCTTTTTAACAAACAGATGATCTGCCCAGAAGAAACTTACCACTACCGTGCATTTCCACAAGAGCAAAAAAACAATCCTCCTGGAATGGACTGTAAGCCCCCACATAATCAAAGCAATAGATTCAAAACAGCTTTAGGTCAGTCTCAACGTGAGGTAGTGGCAACATAAAATGCCAAGGCAGCCAGCTACATGTCCTCCTTTGTAAATGTTCTGTGATGAACTCCAACAGCCAGGCTCCCACCCAAAGACAGGGCCAGGACTGTGTGTGATCAATGGCTCCCTATGAACTAATGGCAGCAGGGGAAGTCATGCCCTTGCTCCTCGTCCCTAAGCCTCAGTCTGACTCTGCTACGGTCATCGTCTTGCCACTGCCCGGTCACCTCACTCACACCTACTATTGTACCTGGTTCTAAAGTGCAGTGGTGAAAAGTCACAATGTGCTTCCCACAAAGCTGCTATGACATCCTGGGTCTTAAGAGATCAACAACTACAAGCTGACAGTGTTTGATGTGACAGAGGCAACTCTGCCTCTCTCCTGCCTTCATCCTTGAGTAGAGGAAGGATGTGAAGGATGCCACAGGATGGTCACAGCCCAAGACAAGCTCACGAGAAGTGACAATCAGTTCCGCAGGGATGGGAGCATGGGTGGTCACACACGACTCCTCTCAGAGGGCCGGCTCATAGAAGAGTGATCCAGACTCCTCAGAGACAGCAGATCCCACTTCTATGGTACATACTGAAATTCAAATGAGTCTAAAAGTCCTATTTGAGAGGATAGAAAACTTACCAAATATAGACCTTTCGTTTTTTGGTTTTTTTAAAGCAGGTTTCAAGAAAGATTTTCCTGAAGCTTTTTCTGTTTTTAAACTTCTGAAGTGTCACTGGCTCTAGTGGTCAGACTGCAGTGCAGGCCCTGGACGAGTAAGGCTGGACTGGGTGCACCTGGACTCCAGCCCTAGCTGGGCTGCCCAGGACCAGGGAGCTTTCGACCTTAGCCTGCTTCCCTGCTGTGAAACTGAGACAGTGCCCGAGTGCAGGAACAGTGAGGCTCAGCACGTGCATGCACGGGCATTCTAGGGAGGGAGGACTCGTCTTTCTGATCTCCACTTGAACTTCTCAGTACACAAACTCAACTATCAGCAGCCTGAAATGGTGATACTAGAGGTTTCGTCCGATCTTATTTGGTTAATTCTGTGGCAGATTTTTCCAGAGAGGCAGGAGTTTCTGACACCTCCATACCAAGAGAATAAGAGCTGCAGAACGTCTTACAGTGGTTGGCACATGGCAGCTTGTCTTTCCTTCTTTGAATAGGCCACCCTCTCCAAGTCCTATCACCAGGAACTCAGAGGTGTGTGTTCAGGGATGTCTGCTTGCCGCACCCACCTGGGTGCTCTGCTGAACATCTGGCCAACATGGAGAAACTGGGGATGATGTCTGTGCACTACTTTGCTGGACATCAATTCCTAAACAAAGTTGCAAGTCTCTCCAAAGGGGCCAAGAACAAGTAGGAAAGCTGAGGAAGAGGAGGAAGGGCAGGGGACCAGTGGGCAAGGAGGGCTACTAGTCACCAGGGCAACTGTAGATGCTGGAACTGGACCTGAGAAACGTCCACAACACTGAGCACGGGCTGCCAACCCCCTACCTCACATGGATACACTACTCAGTATCCTCAGCAGTGACCACCCACCTCAGCCACTACTGACGGGACACCAGGCAGAACCATGGATACGGAGAAAAAGTATTTCACTTCTCAAGTCCCTCAAAGACCTCTGAAATTAAAATCAGACAAAATAGAAAAAACAAAGAGCACTACATTCTCAGAAGGTGAAGACTCTATTTGAACTGTGATAACATACAAAGCAAGTAAGCATAGTTAAAAACACAAATTAGGGTTTTTAAATGACATATCTACAGTCTTTATTTACGAAAATTAGATACATGCTTAGAATGAGTTTACAAAATTGGAAGCCTTACACAGGACACAAGACACTCGTATACATTTAACACAAATTAATAATGACCAGGATCAGCTCTCAGGAACAAGTGAGGACAAGGGTCAGGGCATCTGAGCGAGACAGCCCATGGCCAGCCAAGCTGATCAAGGCATTGGCAACTCTCCAGAGAGTACCCAGCCTGGGCTCAGTTCCCAAGCTCTAGCTTATTCACATTTTTCATACTATGAAAAGCTGAATTGTTAAATATCACAATAAGAAAAGAAATAGTGCACCACCAGCATCGGCACAGCTTTTGGGAAACGCGGTCCTGGTCGGTGCCCTAGGAATGCACACCCTCTATCCCCAGTGTGGGAGGCCGCAGAGCTGCAAAGGAGGCCAGCAGGCTCCCAGGATGACCCTGAAGAGCACGTGGTCCCCCAGCCCACAGGCTACACCCAACTTCCTATAGAAATAATAGCCCAAGAGAGGGATTTTTACATCAGATTATTCTGCCCTTAAAACCAGAGGACTCTGTCCCAAAATTAAGACCAGGAACAAACCTGAAGACAAAGACTGCAGCCTGGTAAGCCCCATGGTGAGGAGCTCAGGTCCTGGGTCTAACGCAGCTGCTCTGAATTTTAGGACAGGAACAGGCCCCAAAGCACCTGGCAACATCTCCAATTCCCCATGTGTGGAATAGAGACTCAATAGAAAGATTCAAAGTCCCCAGAAGAGAGCTAGGGAGAGCTGTCCAGACTGAATTCATGTTCCTCCCCATAGTGGCATGAGCATGGTCTGCAGACTTGAGCAGGCTTCAGATCTGTCTCCACAGTGTCTTCCGTTTGCAATCCCAGGCTCCCTGGCATGTGCATGGGGTACTCCACCAGGCTGTCAGCCCTGCACTTCCTCTTCAGGACAGTCCCATGGGGACCCTGCAAAGATGGTTACTTACCTGAAGGGAAAAGGCCCCCAAACAAGTCAGGTGAACAACCTGAAAACAGAAAACATTCTTGCTCTTCCACACCTGTGACCTCCCCTTCGGTTCCCATCACCATAGGTCCTCCAGCTGTCCTACTGGCTTCTCCTGCTCCCTCACCCTTGACTCAGCTCCCCTCACTACTATGAAGTAGAACAGTGTCACATGAGGAACACCTCTGCTTCCGAGGAGACTTACGTGGGAATGAGGTCAGGAGAGCAGTATCAGGTGTCTACAGCTACTTTATAATTAATGGGAAAAGCTGAATAAATAAATGGGAAAGTAGGAACAGCTAGTCCTTAAAGTAAAAATTCCGATTAATATATACCAAAAGAAAAACAGAAATAGAAGATTAGCACTTGGCACACACCACAGTGATAACTACTGTGGACCAGAATCATGATTGATGCCAAGTCCAGCGGATGAAAGTGTGATGGGGTACAGAACATTTGCATAGTCTCAACCCATCTTTCTACAAGATATTCATTCACTACAAAGAAAAAAGTAGTAACTTCTGGTGGAAAAACCAGTAATAAGACATTGACTCACATGTACCCTGAGAAAGACACAGCTTCACTTCCATGGTACTCTAGCCAAAAAAGCCTAATTCCAGTCTAAGCATGAAGAAATTATCAAATAAAAAAATGGGAGACTTCTACAAAGTGGCTAGCCAGTAATACTCTTCAAAAATGCTAGGATCAGCAGGAGTGTGGTGGTTCACCTTGTGATCCCAGCAACCTGGGAGGCTGAGCCAAAAGAACTCTAAGTTCAAGACCACTTGGTCACCTTAGTGAGGCCTTATCTCAAAATACTAGGTTCTACCCCCAATTCCACCAAAAAAAAAAAAAAAAAAGGGCAGGGTCATGAAGACAAGGAGGGGAGACATGACAACTATATGCAATGTGGGATTCTGGAGTAGAAAAAAGGGCACTAGTAGGTCAAGTCTGCAGACTAGCACTGTACTCAAGTTAACTTTCTGGCCTCCACCCTATACTGTGTTCCTATAAGATGTCAACTCTAGGTCAAGCCAGGGAAGGTGAGTGAGCACTCTGCACCCTTTTCCTAAGTCTAAAATTCTTTCAAAATAAAAGTTAAACAAAAAGAACTCCGTAGAGCTGGAATGTGCACAACCCAAAGGTAGAGCACTTCTTAGAACACATGAAGCCCTAGGTTCCATTCCAAGCACTGGGTGGCGGGGACACCACAACTTTGTAACCCCAGAGTACAAAGTCCCTATCTCTAAGTGTGATATCTCATACTTGGGAGACACTCAATAAATATCAATTGAAGTAATTAAATAAGAGTAAATGATGGGTTAAAAAAGCAAAGCAGATGGGGTAGTGACTACAGGAAGAGCCAAGGCCAGGAGAAGTTGGCTGGAGTGGAAGGTGGAGGCCTTGCATAGGTCTCCAGGTGCAGAGGAAGGAACCAAGAGAGCAGAGAAGCTGAACATGGAGAGGAGCCTCACATGGAGTGACAATCTGGAACACAGCCTGTGCATACTCTGGGAAGCTCCTGGCACATGCTCTGCTGCCAGAGGAGAAAAGTTCAATGAATGCACAGCATATTTTCCCTTACACTGCTGAAGTACACCTATCTAAGCACATGCTCACAGAGAACGTTCCGCACTGGGTGTATTTTTTCATGACTTTCAGGGACTCTCTAAAGCACAACAGCCCCCTTAGCAAGGAACTACAGCATAGGGTATAGGCCAGGAAGTTAAACTTGAGTACAGTGCTTTTCACTAGTTCATTTATCTCCAGTCAACCAGAGTCCAAATATATTGTGGAAAATTCAAGACGTAACTTTTAAATTTTAAATTGTGTGCTGTTCTGAGCACTGTAATGAAATCTTGTGCCATCCACTCATCCTGACAAGGACATGGATCATCCTGTTGTTTGGTACATATGCTACACACTCGTTAGTCATTTAGCAGCAATCTAGATTACTAGATCAACTGTCACAATAATGCAATGTTTCTGTTCAAGTAACCCACATTTTACTTAATAACAATCTTAAAGAGTAGTAATGCTGGCAATTTTATTACTATAACTATTCTATTTTACTATTAGTTATTATTGTTAATCTCTTATTGTGCCTAATTTATAAGTTAAGCTTTATCACAGGAATGCATATATAGGAAAAATATACACAAAGCATTGGGTACTACCTGCAGTTTCAGGGATCTAGTCCTGGGAAGTATTCCCCAAGGAAAAGGGGAACTAACATAAGCTGATGTCCAGCTTTTTAATCTAATTTGATGCACATTCCTAGAGGCCTTATGTATCATCGGATTTCTGCATGGAGGTGACAGCTTTATAAAAACAAGAGCTAGACACATCTTGAGCTATTCTTGTGTGGCTCTGTCAGATAAAAGGAGAGCAATGAGAAATGGAGAAGCAACTATCTGTATGTAGTCACAACTGCCATGGGATGCCAAGAACCCAAAATGACACCTTGCTCCGCCTCTTGGTAGGCCCCATTTTCAGAGGCAGGACGCAGCAGCAGCAGCAGCAGAATATGGCCCTTTGTCTCTCTGCCACTACAGCCCTGGTTAGGGGAGATGCTGCCTATTCAAGAAGACAGCCAATGTAGGATTGCTTTACTCCATCTTAAAGCACAGGGCAGGACAAGCAGACACTTGCCACAGGGGATGCCTGCCTTGAAATAAAATTCACAACTGTTAGTGCCCGAGTGAGTTTTTCTACTACATACCTTATCCTGTGCCTTTCCAACTGTGTAATCAACACAAAGAGGAAATACAAGTGAGGAGTAACAAATTACTTAAATTATGAGCTCAATGGGAAAAAAGCAATTAATTTTATGGATATGCCTCCTTTAAACATTGTTATTTTTGCATTTACTAAAAAAGCATCACATTCTTTCTCAACAAGAGAGGAAGATGTGCATGTGCCTAAGATAACCTCAGGACAAGCTGGCATGTCATGTCACAGCAGCACCTGTTACATGGGACTGATTATCAATTAAGAGAATAGTTCATTCTTAAGATCTATGGAACCAGCCTAGGTGTCCTTCAACAGATGAATGGATAAAGAAAATGCGATACATACATACACACACACACACACACAATGGAATATAACTCAGCTTTAAAGAAGAATGAAATTATGGTCTTGCAGGTAAATGAATGGAGTTGGAGAATATCATGTTACGCAAAATAAGCCAAACTCCAAAAAACAAAAGGTGGAATGTTTTCTCTGATATGCGGATGCTAATTCACAATGGGGGGGGGCACTAGGGTAGAACAGAGTTACTTTAGATTAGACAGAGGGGAGTTAAAGGAGGGGAAGGTATATTGGGGTAGGAAGGGTAGTAGAGTGAAACAGACATTATTACTTCATGTAAATATATGACTGCATGACCAATATGATCCTTCAACATGTACAAACAGAAAAATGAGAAATTATACTCCATTTATGTATGATTATAAAAATGCACATAGGCATTCTACTTTATATATAACTAATTAGAACAAATAAAAAATTATTAATTTTTTTTACTGATATGGATGGAACACATCTGGACTATCATGCAGGCATGTTTAGTAAAATCTGATAGGATTTGCTTTGTTTTCACACAAACTACTTCAAAGCTGGATTTAAGCCACTGATTTCTATCACAAAACCGGTCATACGTTGCCATGTAACAAGTCCCCGTATGGAGCTGCCCTTTGGTATGTTCTGCTCTGCTTGGAGTATTTTCACAGGCTGAGGTCTCATCAGCCACTTTGAACACCAGGTTTTCCTTCCACCATAGGTCCTCTCTTCCTCCCTGACCCCGGTTTCACAAATAGAAATTTTACTGCCCCTTGGGGCTCTCCCATACAAGCCTTTTCTAGTATTTGGCTTAGCCACAATTTCTAACTGAGCTCCTGGACTTGGGGTGCTCAGATTCCTCAGACATCAAGTGCAGTTCAGTATTCCACCAGCAGGTGCTGCAGCTTAGCCCTGGTATGCACTTGGAATTCCTTGGGTCTGAGGCTCCAGTTACAAACTATCTCCAAAAGGACACAATGTATGCTGAGCATCTCAAGCAAAATACAATGTAAAACCTGAAAGGACCACTGAAGATCATAAAGCCCAACTATTTGTTTGAAACAAACTCTCAGCATACTAAAGACAGAAGGTAACCTGACAGACACAAGTGCCCACACTCAAAGTCCCCCACCAAGGAAACATGGGAGGAGGACGGCACACAGGAAATTTGTTTTCCAGTTTTTGACAATAATCAAAGAGAAAATGAGAGATTAAAATAAGAATATAACACAGATAAATCTACCCATGGAATTTACAATCACTAGAGGTCAGTAGTTGTGGGGCTGGAATACAAATCCTGAAGACCAGAGCACCGCAGAAAGTTGGATGGAACATTGACACTTGTGCAGGTCCTCCCATGGACCAGGGTCACACCAGGATGCCCACAAGGGAATAGGACTGGCTACTGCCCCAGTGACCACCAACCAGGGCAGCAGAATTTCAAGGGCAGTTAGAAGAAAAGAGCAAGAACAGGCTTCAGCTCAGATGAAGAGCTTGGCACAGGCCCCCAGGACGAGATTCTAAATGGAAACCACAACTGACAACTGCAATGGGGTTCTGGAATTTGGGTCACCACCACACCACAACAATGTACAAATGTTTTCTCATGTCCTCAGAAAGAGTTAACAGCCACAATGCAAAAAGAAACACACACCCCCCCACACACATGATGGCAGACTACAGCAATGAAAATGTTAAATATGATAATGTCCCCTTTCTCTGATAATGCATGTGACCAACTAAAAAGGAGAAGCCTAACATCTGATCCTGGAAAAGCACGGGGAAGATAACTGGTTTGCTACTGATGTGGGAAGAACAATAGGTTTACAAGGTTTACATCTGCATTCACCGTGATTTACCACTGAAGGCTTTCAGAAGTGAAGAGAACATTCTAAAACTAGAAAAAGAGATGGATTCAAAAGATGACTTTCAACAAGATCACTTTTCCTTAAATCTGTTCCATTGTCCTGAATCTTACTGCAAAACTCTCCTTGCCCACAGCGCCCACCTCAGTTGCTCTTGCAGTAAACTCCATTCTAGGTGGCATGGCGCTCTACTCCAATAGGCACTTAATCTGAATCTTTGGCTAAGAAGCGCTCTATAAAAGCTCATCGCTGTGTATTTTCAGTGTGTAATGAGTCCTTCTGGTGCTTATTTCTGCCAGTGTTAGTTAGTAATGGTCACATTTTCTTCTGAAAAAGAACTACAGCTGACTGACCTTACTGACAGGTTAATGCTGTGCTTCCCACACTGCACAGTGACACACCCTGAGTTCTTAGAGGTGGGGTTGTTTTCCTACTGTGTCAATCTGATTTGATAGTGAGTCATTTAACATGATTTTAAAATGACAGCAAACATTAACATCTGTATGAATTTTTAACATTTAAAAACACAAGCCCAAAAACCAACAACAGCAACATGAAACTTACAGGCAATACTGGGCTTGTGACAAGTTACTGTGGGTTTAGTCCCAATTCTGGGTGGGGTTGAAACACAAAATGGTACCAGCACAAGTGGAGCATTCCTCTGACAAGCCCTGCATGCACACGCCATGTCGAGGGTTCCATACAGGTCTGTACATTCATCTATCCACTTAGCAACCTGGGAACTGAGGCTGCAATTACCCTGCTTCACAGGGAAGGGAAGCCCAGAGACCCGCCCAAAGTGGAACAGCTAAGTGCAGGTATTGGCTGGCCAGTTGCAGAGCCCACCCTCTCAGTCACCATACTGCCCCAGGGAAAGTAGCTCCATCCATTGTGTACTCTGAGATTCTCAAAAGAAACTACTCCTGCCACCCCCAGGACTGGAGCCAGGCCTGGTACTATGCTAGGTACTCTGATACGCAACCCAACTGGGATGATGTTTTAATGGGTCTTAAAACTTTTTTACCTTATAGATCAGAAAACAAACTCAGAGAAGTAAAGCAACTAATACCAAATCATATTTGAATAGCAAGTAAGATGCAGATCAGGATGCCAGGTTTGTCTTATTACAAAGCTTGTGTTCTCTCCACATGAGCAGTGGCCTCTCCCTGGGACAGATCACTTAACTACCCCCTTCAGGTCCTGGACCATCCTCAGGTGGCACTGCCCACTTTAGGGATCACAGTCCTTTTCTTCCATCACTCATCTGATGAGACGCCAGCTACCCTGGAGAAACCACAGCATGCCACCACGTACATTTCACTTTCACCAGGCAATGCCAAGGCTCTTGGCTGGACTCCTTACTCCAGATCTGCACTGTTCTGTGAAGAGTAACTTGACTCTCGCCTTTACTTTCCTCAAGTTTTTATTTCCCTGTGCTTATGTCCTATCTGAGCCAAACAACTCCAAACTCAGTCTTCTGTTTGTAGGTTTTTAAAAGGAAGGGTTTTTTGTTAAAGGGCAGTTAGCAAGAGAAAAGAAAAAAAAAAAAAAAAAAGCTATAGAATACATTATTTGAGTTACAGCAAGCAGCTACAGCCAGGGAGGGGCCTGTGATTAGCAAACAGAAAGACTCCACTTAACAAGTAAAGTAACTCTCAACATTGTTGGTCTAACTCTCATCAGTTAGAAGGGAATGATGGTGATTTCAGAATACACGGGTCCAGAGGCACTTTGTCATATAAATATGAAGGGAGGCAGCTCAACGATATCACTGATGACACTTTGGGCTAGAGATTCCCTGTTGAGGAGGTTGCCTGTATATCACAGGAAGTTTGACAGCCTCCCCAGAGTAGATGCCAATAGCAGCCCTAACTCCAGTATAATAATCAAAAATGTCTCCAAATATTGTCCAATGCCCTGAGAATCAATGATGTGAAACAAAAGAACTAATTTATGTGGCCACAGACACATTTTGCTCTCTACTTGGTTGGAGACTTTTGACAGAAAAATATCCTGTCAGGTTCCCAAATCTTATATATTTTTTCTAAATCTTCATACTTACTTAATTGTACAAAAACAAAAGGTCAACATTTGATTATCTGATAATTCTGCATTTGAATCTATCTTTTTGCACATTTATTAATTTTTTCAATAAAAAAGAATCACTGTTTTAAAAAGGGACATTCATTAAGACTTTAAGAATGAGGTTACTCATTTTTCAAAAAACTTTTTATTCATTTTAAGTCATAAAAATTATTGTATTATACATTACTATGTACGTTGTTGTAAGTCATGCGAAAATTTTAGCACCTTTAAAAAACTTCTGAATTGAGTATGCTGACCCTAACACATTTACCATGTAGAATGTGGTATGATTCAGTTACCTCAGCATCACTAAGGAGTTCAGAGGCCTAGCTCTTACCTGACATGAAAGGGTTCCATCTATATGAGGAGAACTCCTTAGTGACCCGCAGCTAAACACTGAAGCGAAGCTGTGCTACATGGTACCAGTGAAAGGAAAGCAATGACATACCCAAACACCCATGCCCAGGAAGCACTCAGAAGACCTGCCATCACAAAATCACATGATCATCTCCATCCAGGCAGAAAAAAACCTTTGACAAAATCCAGCACTGACTCACGTAAAAAGGCCGGAGAAGGTAGGGATAGAAGGAATTTACTCAACATTGTAAAGGCTGTATACAACAAACCCAAAGCCAGCATCACACTGAACGGAGAAAAACTGAAAGCATTTCCTCTGAAAACAGAAACAAGACGAGGATGTCCTCTCTCACCACTCATAGTCAATATAGTACTTGAAAATCTAGCCACAGCAATCAGGCAAGAGAAGGAAATTAAAGGGATAAAAATAGGAAAAGAAGAAGTCAAAAAAAACCTCTACCAGAAGACTTCTAGAGTGTATAAACCAATCCAGTAAAGTAGCAGGATGCAGATCAACAAACAAAAAATCAATAGCTTTCCTATATATCAATAATAAACCTGCTGAGAAAAAAGTCAGAAAAATAATTCCATTCAAAATAGCCTCAAAATCAAAAAGAAAAAAACAACCCTGGGAATAAATCTAACCAATGAGGTGAAAGACCTCTACAATGAAAATTATAGGACATTAAGAAAGAAACTGAAGACCTTTAAAGGTGGAAAGACCTCCCATGTTCTTGGATAGGCAAATTAATAGTGTCAAAATGGTCATACTACCAAAGTCATCTGCAGATTCAAAGCAATTCTTATCAAATACCAATGACATTCCTCACACAACCAGAAAAATGCCCTAAAAATGGTGTGGAAAAAATAAAAGACTGAGAACAGTCAAAGCAATTCTGAGCAATAAAAGCAATGATGAGATATCACAATACTGATCTTGAATTACACTACAGAGCTGTAGTAACAGAAACAGCATGGTACTGGCATTAAAACAGACAAGAAGACCAATGGAACAGAATGCAGAGACAGATCCATACAGACATAGTCATCTGATCCTTGATGAAGTTACCAAAAAGAGTTGGAGAAAAGACAAACTTTTAAACAAATGATACTGGGAAAACTGGATATCCATATGTAGAAGAAGGAAACTAGATCCCTATCTCTCACACTGCACACAATCAACTCAGAGTAGATTAAAGATCTAGGAATTAGACCAGAAACACCAACTACTAGAAGAGAACATAGGATCAACATTCCACTACACTGGCAACAGGCTTCAACTTCCTTAATAAGACTCTTAAAACTCAAGAAATAAAACCAAGAATCAATAAGTGAGATGGCATCAAATTAAAAGCTTCTGTACAGCAAAAGAAACAAGTGTGAAGAGCGAGTCTACAGAAGGGATAAAATCTTTGCCAGCTACTTTTCCAACAGGGGGTTAATATCCAGACTATATAAAGAATTCAAAAAACAACATCAGAAAAACAACCTGATCAATAAATGGGGAAATGATCTAAAAAGACAATTCCCAAAAGGAATACAAATGGCCAACAAATATATTTTTAAAATGTTCAACATCCTTAGAATCAGGGAAATAAAAACCAAAACTACACTGAGATTTTTGTTTAACCCCAGTTAAAATGGTAATCATCAAAAATACAAGTAACTAATGCTAGTGAAGATGCAGGTACATGTATACACATTGCTGGGACTGCAAATTGGTTCAATCACTTTGGAAATCAGTATGGAGATTTCTTGAAACACCAGGAATGGAACCACCACATGACCCAGTTATCCCGCTCCTTGATATTTATATGAAAGAACTAAAATAAGCCTACTACAGTGATAAATGCATACCAATGTTTATAGCAGTGCAATTCACAAGAGTCAAGTTATAGAGCCAGTCTAGGTACCCACTGACAGACAAAGAAAGAAAATGTGGTACGAATACACAATGTAATTTTACTCAGTCATAAGGAAGAATGAAATTATGTTATTTGCTGGAAAAAGGCTGGAACTGCAGAACATCATGCTAACTGAAATAAATCAGACTCAGAAAGTCAAGGGTCAAACATTTTCTCTCATATGTAGAAGCTAGAGAGAGAAAGGGAGGGAGGAATAAAAAAAGAATCTCAAGAAAACAGAAGGGAGACCAACAGAGTAGAAGAAGGGGATCTAGAGGGAAGGAAGAGTGGAGGGCAAGGGGAAGTACTGGGGAATGAAATCTACCAAATTATGCTGTGTCCATGTATGAAAATACCACAATGAGTCCTGCTTTTGTATTATATGCACTAATTAAAATAAGATTAACAATAATAATAATAGAAGAGAGATCTGTAGAATAGAGCAAGCGGATGGGGGAGGGAGGAGGAGGGAAAGCAGAGATAAAGGAGAATGAGATTAATCATATTATGTTATGTGCATGTACAAATATGGCATAACAAATCCCACTCTTATATATGAATAATTGCATTGCACCAATAAAGACAATGACAACACCGCCTACGACTTACCATTATTCTAGAATTTCCAGCCTGACTACAGAGCCAACTCCTCTTGGGAGGTAAGGATCCCAGCAGTTGTCAACTAATAACAGCCCAGATTTGAGAAACACAGTAGTGAGAACTAATTTCCAATTCGTCATCCAACAACAGGAAATGATGAAGATTTAAATCTGCTAACATCAGTTTTTCTTTTAGTTCTTAAAACTACAAAAACTGAGAACTAAGAATGAAAACTGAAAGCACAACCCTTCCATGTCATAAAGAGTCATACCAAACTTTAGACTGCAGGATTATAGTGTGGACTAAATGAAGAGGCCAAAGTTTGGTTTGGCCCATCAACAGTTTTCAAATAAAGCAAACCTGGGGCGGGGCTGGGGCTATAGCTCAGGGGTAGAGCACTTGCCTAGCACGTGTGAAGCCCTGGGTTCCATCCCCAGAGCCACAAAAAGTTAATTAATTAGTAAAGCAAACCTGAAATAAAAGTTATCTACATACTGTACAACCATCCTTAATACTCCCTAAAGTTTAAAGCTTAAAAAAACAAAGGGATTTGTACTTGAGAACAAGAGTCAACTTTTGACATATTTGAAGTATTTGGTGGGGGAAATACAAAGTACAGGAAGCATGCTGTAAAGTTAAAACAGCAGAATGGAAAACAATACCACCTGGAGAAACGAAATAAGAATACCAGTCCATGCACTAAACACAGCAGGGACAGACCATTTAAGAAATAAACAAATCGGTCTGATTCAGGTTGTCGAGTTCCAAGAGAAGGGAACAGGGGCAAGCAATTCCGGTCCCACTTGCCCTGGATCAAATACAGCAGCCCAGGAGCTAATCCCTGAGCACTGAGAAGAGGAAAACTACAGACTCTCCCAGCCCTGTGGGAGACTAGGGCACTGGCCTGAACCTTCCTAGTGCCACGCACTTGGAAATGCAAGATGAGGGTGGTCAAACCAGCAAGACACAAAAAGATTTACTCAGGTACAGCTCCAGTGTTTGCTGCCTCCTACAGACCTTCATGACACTTTAACTTAGAATAGATGAAAATATTATACACAGTATGCTTTGATAAACAAATAAACCATGTTATAATTTACTAAATTATCAATATTTTACTACTAACATAGAGGAGAAACCCAAAAATGGATTCTTGTTTTCTTGGACACTTTACACACAGAGCACCTTTTTGTATCAGATACACTTTACAGTTTTTAAGATTTCATCATTATCTTTTGTTTTCAAAAAACTTAGGAACTTTGTAACTCAGAAACAACTGCTGCTTAGCACTGGACAATGATGAAGTGAGATACACTCAAAACTGTACTGCAATGATACTTCTGTAAAAATGGAAACAATGAAATGTACTTGAATATCTTTTGATATGGAAAGCAAAGTGTTTTAAGTATCCTTAATAAGATGTCAAGTGGGATATACATGCAATCAAGTCCCCTTTCCTGGCCACCCTGCTCACCTGGATGACTTTATAGAAATAGGCATACTGTCGAGCTGTGTTTTTATACTGGCTGAAGACATCATGGATAGCTTGTGTCGACTGAAGACACCGAACTTCCTCTTCTTCGAAGTAGAGGGGAGTATCATATTCACTGGGAAGGGTCTGAATGTAGGGTTGCCAGAAAGAGTTGGGGCTGGCTCGCTCACACAGGAGGTGAAAGGCCAGCGCTATGTTTCCCATGGCTTGAAGAATCCGGTCTTGAGAATACAAGGGCCCTGAGTTAACCCAGAATTGAGCAGTATAAGTTCCACAGACTCTTTAAAAAAAATCATTCAAAACATACACGAAAATGATAGACAAAACTAAAAGATCTCATTACATTTCAAGTCATATGCATCATTATTTGGATGTAAATTGGAAAACATTTCACATGCATTTAAAGGACTATTTCTCCCATTGAGAAAACAACCAAACATGGCTCTTCATGTCAAAATGGAATTTCATATATTTTTGTTACTTGCATTTGCCTTAAACAAACAGAAATTATTCTCACCCAATACCGAATTTTTAGCAGATTCAACAGTCATTAGTAATTTTCGGGGAACCCATAAAAATAACTCTTCTGCCTAGGGGAAAAAAGACACACACACAAAAAAAATAGTAGAATCATCAAAACATGTTACAACCTTCAACCCAACTCTATCTATGGTCAGAAATTGAATCACACATGAACTACAATACAACTTAAGGTTGCATGTCAGCACTTCCTTTCTAAATATCAGCTGTACTATACAGTGTAAGCATTTATATCATAGTCAGATGAGTGGAGTAATAGTAGAAAATCTGGAAACTAAATATACCGTGTGACTATCTACACTGAGAAGGCAAAAAAAGGAACTTTCAACTTTAATTTGAAGCAAATACAACATTTGAAGTGGGGCACAAAGAGTGTTTATTTTATTCTCTGCTGTATTTATATTTCTGAGTTATAAAAACAAAACCAAACAATTCCTCTCTCCAGTGAAAACCATGTCCGCCGCTGCGAACCGCTCCCGCTGGGGAGGTGCCCCTCCTCTCCAGACTGCACAGAGCAAAGCCATTACCAGCAGAAGCACAAGTCCATCAGAAGACATACTTTGGTGGACTAATATTTTTCCAAAAGTATTATCTTATTTTCTGGCAACTAGGGATTTTTTTTTTTTTGGCTTCTTTTTGATATGTTCTCTATGTATGTATACTGCTTAAAACATGCACACAGCTCCTGGGGCAAGCTGGCACCTGATCATGTACTTTCTAGCCTCCAGAACTGTGAGAAATAAATGTCTGCTGTTTAGCTTCCCACACCCCAAAAGGACACAGGTAAGAGAGACCACAGCTGAGACATTCTGGACAGCAACTGCGTAATGAAGCTTCCCACCTGACATACGAGAAGAGCATGTGCCATCTGGCCTTTACCAATGTCTACTATCCAAATTATTTTTGTGTGTCTTGTCCCATATTATAGATTAGAAGCACCATGAAGGAAGAAACCCTGGAGTTTTTTTGGAAATCTGGTCTAACAACAAAGAAGGTACCATTCACATAGGAGATATTAAATTTAATGAGTACCTAATATACCAGTGTGAGGGTATCAGCATGAAAGGTTAACTTCAACTTGATCAAAACTCTGGAGGACTGGGGGCCCAAACGAATAACACCCATTTCCTCTACCCAAGTTTGGAACCAAGTGAGACAGATACACTCAAGAATACAACAAATGGTCACCCAAAGTATCACCTGCTAAGTCCCAGAAATACACTGACTACCATCTAGTCACAGGCAGCACTGGTTCCACAGTCCTCAGTGTGCTGCCCCTATAAAGCTGGTGGGGTGGAGAGGGCAGAGCAGAACAAGGGCACATGGGCAACCAGCTCCCATGAAGAAAAGGCCGAGCCCAGTTCCTCCTCCCAAACAGACAGGTTGAGGTGGCCTTCTCCTTAGGATAGGCCTGAGTAAGAGGCCAGGGAGGTCAGGAATGTCACTGCTGCTCCCTTCACATGCAAGGAAGGAACCAGCATGAAGGAAAAGCACTTCTCCTTCACCACACGCCTGGTTCTCCTCTCCTCTCCCCGTCCCCTCTGCTGCAGCATCTGAGTAGTGGTACTTTCATCCACTTAGTCACCCAGAACCGGTCAGCACCCTCGATACTGCTGGTGTTCCACCAGCCCCACCTCTGATCCATCATAAGCTCCTGCATGCTCTTCTTTGCTTTAGTTAAATCTCAAAATCCCAAGAGGCGTGCTCTATGTTCTAACAGAAGCTTGGCCATGTGAAACAGCTCATGGTTCCCCAGGAGGAAGTGCTGACAGGGCTGAAGCTCTTTTAGGCCCACCTGGTCAGGTAAAGGGACTGCTGCCCACAGGAGGGGGCAGGCTGCCTGTTTGGTCACAAGGCTAAGGACAAGCCCCAGGCATCTGCCCCATACCCTGTCCCCTCAACACACCATGGTTCAAACACATTTAGACCTCCTCAGACCAACAGTTTATAAACTCACCTTGATGTCTCTTGTTGCTCTCAAACCAAAGCCCTCTTCTTTGAAGTTGACCATTTCAAAACCTTCAACAGAAGCCCCATTTTCAGAGGCCCATTTCATTAGATCAGGAAAGTAATCTTCTCTTTTTCCATCAAAAGTAACAGAAAGACCTATATTGCCCAAGTTTAGGAAACAAGAGATACTTTTAGGACACATATCACTCACACAGCTCTCAGAAAACAAAAGCAGAGCACAATGCACACCAGATCTGGTCCTAACACTTCAATCCTGAATCAAAATGAATCATCCCCAGACAGTCCCAGAGCACACCTTAACAAGCTCCAGGAAAGGCAAATTAGAATCTCGAAAGCCCATCAGTCACAGAGGGACAAGTCCTGGTACTAGGTGACATGAATATTTAACATGTGATGGTGAGGGGAGAAGTTTCGCAGCCACTACTGGTGGCTTTGCAAGCTGCTTTCCCCTTACAAGCCTAGCAGGCCATTGCTCATATTTACACTGACTATTTAAACAAAAATCAGCAGCTCACATACTTGCCCTGGAGACCTGAGGAAGGATGGGAAAGTTCTATAGGCCTGAAGCTAAGAACAAAAGACCACAAAGATCTAAGGTAGAGCACTGTAGAACAATTCAAATGAACCAGACCTCCAGGTATCAGTGTAAACAAAACACAAAATGTGTTTTTTTAAAAAAATCAAGGAAGTAGACACCATTAGATTAATGTTTTAAATACCAATTACAATCATGTATGACTATATTTGAAGTTTCATGGCGTTACCCATGAGGAGGGACGGAGTGCAATGGGATGGAACTAGGGCTCCAGCTATATCTGTAATGTTTTATTTCTTAAAAACAAATGCAAAGGATGGAAGGGAAGTAGATGAGCAGGTGGGAAAGAAGGAAAGGAGAAATTGAGCCAAGGAAACTTTAACCATGTGCTCAATCTGGGCAGTAGATTCTTAGGCATCTGCTATTCTCTGGATTTTTCAGCATCCTTGAAATATTCAAAAAGAGGAAAAGTCATGCATAGGAAAAACCACTGTGTCCTGATGAATGCAAGGGGAAGATGGGAACTTCATTAGTACAAGGAGCTGGTGCCGTGGCATCTCACCCCCATGTAGGTGAAGTTGCTCAGCACACTGCTGTGTTATGCCAGGTGTACAGAGATACTGCTAAGACAAATGAGAAGCTAGGGATTGTCTAGACAGATTTACTCTTCCCTCACTGAGACTAATGAGTGATCTCACCTGAGTGTCAGGCACAGGAAGCAGTATTTTCTCAGAAGAGAAAACTCAGGATATACAAAACATTATTTGGGTGCCTATCTGGTGAGAGAGGATCAGCATCATCCACTATTTGGTGCAAGTAAACACATTATTATAAAGGAACCTATTTATCACCTGAGGCCACTTCAGCTAAAGACCACATTTATATATGAGCACAGCAGAGCAAGATGGTGCATAAAAACATCCCTCTTTTGACTTCCTTTCGTGACAATAAGAAATGGAGTCTAAGAAGGTATTCCCACATCTTTTCCACTGCATGCTTATGTTTTCTCCTTCTACTTTATGCATGGTTCTGCATACCAATCTTCACTTTCTATGCTTTACAGAACAAAAACAATAGGTATATTGAATAAGCTTGACAAACTGACGCTTGGCCCCACTGCCAGCCTGGCTGAGACTCATTAAGATGGCTGCTAAAGCACAACACAAGGGAGGACACGGCCTAACCAACGTTTGACGAACTCTCTCTTTTAATTAATCAAGATGTGTTGGAACCGAGTGTCAGTACCTGATGAGACACTAGCCAATCGGCATATTAGCTTTGTATTGGCCATATGCAGTATCATGCAGTCGTGAAACTCAAAAGGGCACAGGATGAAAACAAGATTTAAATACATATTTTACATGGTAAAAATACACAAAAGTAGTATCATTTTAGGCCCCAATGCAAAACAGCCCCCCAATCCCAAAATTTAACATTTTTACCCTTTGCTTTCAGAAATGGGAACAGTCTCCCAGTGTCCTCTCTCTCTCTCTGAGGCTCTAAAAGCCTTTCTACAGATGGGCGCAAATGATGTGAGACCATTACTACTCTCAAAACCCTCTGACTCATGCCAAGTTTCTACAGGACATCATTAAAATATAACTTACCTTTCTGCTTTTTTCGTATTTTCTCCACCAGAGATCGGATTTGTACATACTCTTCCCATTCCTTTCCTGGGCCAGGTGCAGGACTGCTGCATTCTGTAACACAAAGGCCACAGTGCGAAACAGTCCTCTCCTTCAACTTAACCCACTAGACTGAAGAAGGAAAGGAAGAGGGTTTGGATTTTGTCGTTGTCTCACAGTTAAAGGACAGAGTTACTATAGCCATGTAATAAACGTGTGATGTAAAAAGCAGGAACACTTCCCAAAGCAGCCCTCACTGAAATGTGCTCTGGTATCTCCATGTGAGGGCCTCGCTCACATCCAACCCATTCTTGCTGTTCTAATACTTTTCTCAGAATATACTTGTAAACCAGTAAAATCTAAAAAACTAAGCAAAGATGCAAAATATTTCCCCAGAACACCTCTAGATGGTAAAAAGAAGGCAATATTAAAAGTCAGCATATCTTCTAATTAAGCCCCACAACAATGACTCTCTCAGGAAACCAGTCAAATTGGACATAAGGACACTACTAAACAAACACTGCACGTCCCTGTGTATGGCACTATATTAAGCACTCTGGGGGAGTTACAAAAGAGGTGACATAGTCCCTGCTCAACAAGCAGCTCAGACTCTATAACCAAAAAAACACCCTAACCAGGGTGGGTCCTTCTGGAAGGCTGCACGCTGGCTCTTTGCTTCTTAAATACCGCACCAGTTCAAGGAGAGAACCTCCCGTGCTCCTGCCGACTCCTGCCCGTTTGCCCTGCGTGGAGAAGAGCACACCTGGCAAATAACCAGCATGCGCCGGTTGGACGCTGGCTGCTGGCCGCTGAGTACTATGGATGATCAGTCTGACTCATTCTTCACTAGTCAGCACTGACTGCGGCCTGGAGCAGAGTGGTGAAGATGACAGGAGCCTGTCCAAAAGCTGCCAACTGGTCACCAGCAGGGCAGGTGCAACCGGGAGACGGAGGCTGGGCAGAGGGCCAACTGAGCCCTGCAGCGGTCCAGAGGGGTCACAGGAGCATTTGGGAGGGACCTGACCCCAATTTGGTTGCTGCCTGCTTTCCATCAGGGAGGAAAAGCTGGACTTTTATTTGAAGTTTAGCTGTCATATAATCTGAACCTAAGGGGTAAAGGTCAATGGAATGATCACAGTTAAATCTGAGGCATCTGTAGCACAACTTGAAGTCACAATTTTTAAGTTACCGAATCACAGCAGCTTACTAAAGTAAGCACAGGCACTCAAGATATTTAATTTCTTTGAACAATGAACTCCCAGATTTCAGCATGTGAAAATCAGAAGTATTATCGTGTAAACACCAAAAATAAAGGTGAGTCATTCTAGAAGGGCTGCTCCCTGAGACGCAGGATAGGCTGGCCTGGGCTGACAGCTGGGGTGCAGCCTACATGCCCGATCTCATGAGGTCCACATCACTCTCTCAGACAGAGAACTGCGTTTGCTGAAGAACACTTGAGCCGCAGAGCTACCGTGGCTGGCTGAGGCTATACTGCTAAGAGGAGTGGAGCTTGTTTTTGACATGGGTCCCCAGGGAGGACCACAGTCTGCTGTCTGGGTTGCAGAGGCTCTGCATTTGACAGTCACCCAACCAGTACAGTACCCCCATCTTTACAGAGGGGACAGGCTGTAGCTGCCTGGGTCACATGGCTAACAAGCTGGGAGTGGAACCCGAGCTTGTGTGAACGACACTGTCATCTTGGGGAGCCTGGACATGAGAAGCAGAAAAAGGCATGGCCGTTGTATTCCCAGGGATAGCCAAGGGGCACTTACTCTGCAATAGCTCACTGGTCAGGTTCAAGATTTCCTTCGGAGACACAGCAGCTGTAGCCCCAGTGCCTGATTTCTGAGTTTTTACTCGACTCTTCTTACCCATTTTCTGACTACAAAAGAGAGAAGACAAAAAGAAAAAATTACATTACCAAAGAACGAAATTAAGTAATAAAATACAGCGTGGCAGCATCTTCATCTTGAGATGCTAAAATCTTACCACACATATGCCAGGTCCTGAGGTTTCCTTCCAGAAAAAGAACCGTGTAAATTAGTATCTGAAGGCTCTCAAAAGGGGGTAAAAAATCTACATGGCAGTCTCTGGAAGAAAAATTCATTTCTTTTCACCTAACGAACTAGAGTAGAAGTAAACTGTACTCCAGAATTTTTAATTGTATGTATTTTATCATGTAAACTAAAATGTTTACTCCACATTACAGGGATAACAGTGATAAACATGCACTGCACACGTATGTACAAAAGACACACACACCACCATAAGGACAAAGACCTAAATATTCTCTACCTACTTTCCTTTAAAAGAATCTATTCCTATGGTCTTCACAGGAAGACCACACAGACCCTGCGCTTAGATGAGGTCTCCCACTACTGTCTAGTCTAGCAGGTCAACCACCCATGAGTCCTCTATCAGTGGACACATGAGCAATGACTAGAATATGAGATAGTGTGACACAGAACTATCTAAGGAAAAATGCCTCTATGAGATGATGTTTCTCTGAAAACATTTTATAACATTAAGTCTTGAAGGAAATAAAGGATTTGGATGTATGAAGGAAGGGTTGGGCAATTCAGAGGTGGGACAGGATTGAGAAAAAAGCATGAGGCCTCTTCAAGGGAGCCGGCCAGCCAGCGGAGAGCCCGGGAATTGCTGCCTAGAAGTCTGGATCTGGCTCTCTGGAGAGAATAAATTAGGGCGGCAACCCAGGAAGATGAAAAAGTCCAGCCAAGAGTCAGTGGGGCCATTAAGAGCAAACCACCCAAGCGAACTCCTCGGCGCAGCCCCAGCCAGTGCACCACATGAGCTCAAGAGAGCACCAACAAGTACTCTTTGGACCATTCATTTTTTTAAAAAAAGGCTAGGGGGAGCATAGCTCAATGGTAGAACACGTGCTTAGTGTGCCTCGGTCCTGAGTTCAATTCCTAGCACCAAAGGAAAAAAAAACCCAGAAATGACTATCACAGTATGGAAAACTGTGGCAATGGGTTTAGAATGCACACTCTTCCACTTCACAGATCCCTGATTCTGTTGCAACTGGACCCACAGAAATATGGTTATATGCTCAAGTAACAGGAATGAGCATCCTTTACTAAGATGTGTATCTTTTCTCACGTGTAAAGAATAATGCATGACTCATGCATCTAATAAATCTTCTAAAAAACAGTGCAAAATATCTTGTCAATCATCCTGCAGTAAAAGGGCACCAGTAAAGATGCGTAAAACTGTTGCAGAATTAAAAGGAATTGGTTGTTTTGTTGACAAAAGCAGAAGAAGTTGAGTGGGGGAAGAGCAAAATGAGGAGCAGCTTAACACAGTCCCCACACTGAAGGACTGTCTTCCAAAAAGGAAAACACCCCTTCCCCATCATTACTCACTCAAGGACAAGAGCAAGGGCATAACCTAGACAGAGCACCTCCACCCTCCTCTGGACTTCAGGCCCTGCCATATCCATGGAGGGCATCTCCAGAGAGGACCACTGAACTCAGTCTTAAAACAACCAAAGCCACCATGAGTCAGGTAACAAGGACTTTACTCACTGCTACATACGGTGGCTCTACTGGCCTGGCAGGAAGAAAAGTAGAGGCACGCCGCTAATGCTGGCTCCACAGCTTTCCCTTCTGCCCTGCTGGCACCCTCTGTCGTGTGACAGCCTGTGAACTGCTCAAGAGGGGCACTTCCATGAAGAGCTCCCAGACCCGCCCCCTTCCCATAATAGCAAGGGCCTGTGGCAGCATGCTGCCCTGCACTGGCCTGTGCAGTACATGCCCAGGGCTACGCAATAGGCTTTACTCATTGACCCGCAGCCCTTCATCTCCCTGCCATCCCTCAGCATAAGCCCAACGCCAGTGGCTTGTAACAGCAGTGGCCGCAGCTGCCCTGTATTCAGTGCCTGCCCGCCAGGCGCAGGGCAAAGATACAGCTCCTCTGTGACCTTCCCAGATGCTCTGGGCTGTTGATAGTATTGCCCTGAGAATAAGGTCATCCTCAGGAAGGTTAAGTCCTTTCTTTCTTTCCAAGGTCACACTAGGTAAGAGGCAGAACTAGAACTTGAGCTCAGCAGCACTACCACACGTGCCTCTGTTGTCCACATTCGGAGGGGAAGCACATGGCATCTCAGGGTTTCAGAGGGCTGAAGGCCCTGGCCACACTGCGGGAGACGGCTGCCCTATGCATCCCAGCGGTGTCACGCAGTGCATGCCTGAGCAGCTAAGCCACCTCCTTCTATCCTCCTCCTGCACCCTGAGCTCATCCTCCTGCTTAGACCAACATGGGCTCCTGTGAGTCTCCCTGCCCGAGCCCCTCGCTGCTGCTTGCACCTATCCTCATGCTGCCACCCACCTGCCAGCACCTTACGCCCCTGCAACACCAAGGGCTCCCAGGCCCTGCACCTGTCCTCTACTTTCCTGGCCTGCAACACTTCAGTCTCTGTTCACCAAGTCTGCATTCCCTGAAAGTCTTGCTGGTCCTCCTCATCACAACCTCCTCTCCTCTACACCCTGTGACTTCTTGTATGTCCTGCAGTGGGCAGGAGCCCAAGTGCTAAGACTGGCTCAAACAGTAGACCCCCCCACTCCAGACAAGAGACTCCTGGAGGGCGCGTCCTCTGCTTTATTTACTTTCCTATCCCCAACCTTAACCCAGAACTCAGCACACAGAAGGGCTGAGGCTTCCCTGTGCTCCCAGGGAAAACACGTAGCAATTCTTAGGTCAGGTCAAAATCTTCATTTCAGAAGCTTCTACCCAGGTTTCTATTCCCTTGGAACTTAGAGAAAATGTTGAATTCCTGCTCCTAGTAAGAGATCATTATATATATGACCACAATGAATTGAAAACACAACAGATTCCTTTGGCAGTAATTTTCTTACAGTAGAGAACTTACAACTCAAATTGTCCAGGTTTCCTTTTTCTTTTCAGTCAGAAAACTGCTAGCTTCTAGAAATACCAGTAGATATGGAAATACAAGAGGTAAAACTTCCACACACATCAGTAAATTAGACCCTGAAGAGCAGGTATGCTGGAATGTCATCTTCAGAAGTCCTGCGGGCTGTTCAGAGGCACTTGCTCAGGCAAGACCCTGCTGGCCAGTTCTCTGAATCCCCACTCACTCCTCTGCCTCTGATCTCCCGCACCATACTGCCCACAGTTAGCCTTTAAAAAAATGAAGTGTAAAACACGATAGCATGGTGCAGCTCCATGGGCTCCTCCACTGACCTGCACGGCCCCACCTGCACAAAGGCAGGGAGCGCCAACGCATGCCCCCCTCCAGTTCCTCCTGGTCCAGACCTGGCCCCTAGAAGTAACCGATGCTTTGGTTTATCTTACCACTGATCAGTTTTCCTGTTCTTGAATGTCATACAAACGGAACTACAAACTATGTAGGCTTCTTTTGCTAATTTAAAGTTTATCCCCAGCTCACAGGATAACATCTGACCTCCCTAGCAAGGCCTTGGAAGGGTGATCTGCCTCACCCACCTTTCCTGTCTGGCTTTATTCTCCCCATCCTTTATACAATATGGCTACAAGTTTGCTAGTGTTCTTCCCTTTTTCTGTCATGGAGTCACTCTTGTCTATGACCTTGTCTTCTCCTGGCAAAAATTTCCACAAACTTACGTCCCCATCAAAATGTCCCCAATGGCTTTAGAGGGAATCACAGACTCTTCCTTGCAGTCTCTACTCCCATGAGTCAGAGAGAAAGCATTAATCAAATTTGAGGTCATTAACAGACGCTAAGGCAGGGCTTATCTTGGGGTTCAGTCTATTAGAAGCCTTCTTGGACTGTCCCTCCTACGGGGATATGGGCCCTAAGGAAGAGAAAGCTCAGGCCCTAGTTTAGGCAGGAAGAATCTTCATCTTAATTAAGGGGGAGGACAGTTGCCTGTCCTTGTCCCCAGAGAATGCATCTCCCTAGGGCACAAGATCCTAGGTCCTGCTATCTCTTAATTTGTTCCACCCAAAGACAGGGTCCCAAGACTCTCCAGTTCAGGGAGATCCTAGAGGTCTCAGACCCCTGCACACTGAATCCAGACAGCCACAGACACATGGCCTAGACTTTACCTTTAAGAACTTAGTCTCTGGAGGACAGGGGTTTCTCTGCACTAGTAGACCTTAGGGCCACCAAATCTGTAAGATTTATTTGCCTCTGGGTTGCTTTGGCACTATATTCCAGTTATTTGTGGTTCATTCCTAATTCAAAGCACCTGGAAGGCAGAAGCCTCACACTTACCCATTTTGATCCCACAAAACATTAGGCTCTCGGTTGCACTTTGCCAGCTCCCCACACTTTGCCCTCTCTTGGCCCCTGGCTTAGTTATCACTCCCAGTTCTACACACTTCTTAACTGTCACTCTGGCCTGGATACACTTACCCCTTGGCCTCACCACAGGGTCTCCCTCCCCACACCTCCAAGCACAGCCCAGAGTATCTTTGCCCTTACCCACTGCAGTGTAAATTATTTATGGGCCCATTTAACCCATTGTCTTGTGGCAGGAAGAAAACAAAATGTGCATCTCTCTATTCCCTGTAGGATCAAGTGCAACAACATGGACACAGTAGATGGTCAAATGTCTGCTGAATGAAGAAATCTTTGCATATCATGTTTGGATATATTAGTGTTACTACAGTCAAATGAAACACTGACTAAATATTTAACTAACAGTTCTAAAAGAACTAGGACAACTGATAAAAGTAAAAATGAAAATGTGTATATATAAGAGATGAGCAGATAGGTGGGCCATACCATGAGTATCAGGGATTAAGGTCAAAGTAAAACTTATACAATATCACACTTAAAAAAGGGTTTCTTTTGGAAACCCAAAGCTTTAGGATATTAAATTCAATAATCAACTGGAAAACAAACTCAAAGTTTAAGTATTTTTGGTTTCTTTGAGGTCAGCAAAATTGTTTGAAGGCAACAAAACAAGACATTAGGAACCAGTTCTTTTTTTTTTTTTTGGTACTAGGGATTGAGCCCAAGGTGCATTACCAGTGAGCTACATTTCCAGCCCCCTTTTTATAGTTTTTGTTTTGAGACAGGGTCTCACTAAGTTGCTGAAGGCCTTGACAAATTATTGAGGCTGATCTTGAACTTGCAATCCTTCTGCCTCAGCCTCTCAAATCACTAGGATTAGAGGCATGTGCCACAGTGCCTGCCAGCCAGTAACTAGTTCATTTCTGATAGGAAAGAAAGAGCTATGGCCAAGCTCAGTTTAAAGTTTAAGAGAGGGCTATGACTTAGCCAAGAGACCAGAGACACCAAACAGCACACCCACCACTTTAAACTTGAAATCCTAAATTAGCTGCAGCATATAGTTGGACTATAAATGTAGGTGCACTAATTAAACAAGCTTTCTGTGTCTCAGTGCCTAGAACAACACCAGCCACTGCAGAAGACAGCGAATGAGGGAGGTCAGATCTTTGGGTTCAGAGTTGAGTCTGGGGAACCAAGGGTCACACCCAAAATAAGCAGCAAAGGTAATTTCTTAAAATATGTAAGAACTAGACACAGAAGGGCAAGGAATGAAGCAGTTTAAGAAGGATGACTAAATTTTGAGTCAGTCTGAGAAGGTGTTAGTGTCCCACATAGGTGGTTGTCTAAATTAAATCCCCCTTTGCCTTTTTTAGGTAAAAAAAAAGCTCTGTGCTACATGAGTTTGCCAATCTTATGGATTTGAAATAACTACCGACCCTTTTTGCTTATGATTCAAAAATTTGGTACACAGAATGAAAAATTTTCATTGTGATTTCAGCTGAAATCCAAGTTTCAACAAATGGAATAGTCAAATAGACATGATGTCAAACAGACATCCTTAATTCTCTCTCTCTCTCTCTACACACACACACACACACACACACACACACACACACAGAGCCTATTAGACATTTACAAAGTTCCTATAAAGACTAAATATTTACAGTCAATATTATTAGAAAAATGTAAACACACACTAACACACATCCCTCCCCCCATTAAATCACAAATGTTAGCAGGAGGTACAAGGTACAAGGCTAAGTGAAAGATATTTCCTCCAAAGTTTATATTGAAATCAAGTATAATTTACAAATACTTATTGAATTATCTTTGGGGAAACCAAAGTATAGGGCAAAAAAAAGATTTAAATAATACCTAAAACCAAAGAAAACATGAAGAGAAGTACCACAGGACTAAAACAGAAATGCACTGAAAAAGATCAGAGTCACAAGAAGGGTTACATCAAAATAAAGGAGGAGCAGCCTAGCTAAGAGTTTGATTCATCCCTACTTAATCACCATCAAGATATTTTAAAAACCTATAGCGTCCTCAAATTCTGGCCCTTTAAAACACTATAAACTATTAAGTCCATCAGTAATCTCCCACCTACAGACAAGAGGAAAGCAAGTGGCACACTCAGTCATCACTTACATTGCTGACTGATACACAGGGACATCTGTAATCAACCACTTGTGTGACCGACGATTCTATTTCATATAATCTGTACAGTAAAATAAATAGGTCCAGAAAAGTAAGATAAAGCACATTTGGTGAACATGGCTCATGTTAGGGGTGATCACAGGGTAGAGGGGTGCTAAATACTTAACTCATTTTTACAAAGTATATTTCACACATAGTGAAAAGATAGAATTCAGTACAGTTTTTAAAAAATTCTAAATGAAAAGGAAACATTTATATTTTGCTTGAGTTCTTCCTGAAAAATGCTTTTAAATAAATACAACTAGAACAAACATTTTTGATTGCACTTACTAGGCAATGTATCCAGGAAACTCTAGCTAAGCATAGCATCTGTTTTTCAACGCAGCTTGCACTACCCCAACTTTATAGCTGAACTGACTGAAGGAGGGAATGGCTTCCTCTGCCCTCAGGCCCCCATCTGAGAAGTGTACTTGGGCAGGTAAGAGTCTGTTCAATCTGTGCATGGAAGAACAGGAAATATGCTTTTCTCCATCTCACTAAAATACTTTGCAGGTCGGTTACCACATTCAGAATTAAATACACGAATTGCAGGATGACAGATGAGGAAACTGAAAGGTATTTGGACAATGCCCCCCTCTCCTGCAGACACTAGTAAGGCATGTTACATACCATTCTTGCTTCACATGTACTAAGTTAATGAAGGCGGTGAGGATCAGAAACTTGTTCTGGCTTTGTCCAAGAGCACGGCCCAGTAGCAAACCATGTCATACTAACTCATACCAGTTTAAGAAGCTCACAGGCACTCCATCATTCCACACTCTAATTAGAGGAGACACTAATGTGCCATGACTCAAAAGTATCAAGAAACCAAAGAAGCAGCTACTTAAGTACTGGGATGAACATAGATCTACAAGATGCATGTAAAATTTCAATCTTTGTACAGAACATTTTGGGTTGTCATATATGTATTACTAGTTCAGACTTTAAAAGAAGTTGTCACTCTCCACTAATTTACACAATAATACTAAAGATGTTAAAACCATTTGATATATAATAGTTTTTAGTTTTAATCTGCTGTTAAACTGAGATATAAAAATACTTAAATTAACATAAGGCTCCTCAGTTTCCTGCTTCAACAGTGCTTGGATGGACCAGCACCACCCCAGACAGCCCACAAGCCAGCAGCCCTTCCCCACCTACTCACAGTGTCTAGGGTCCATCACCTCCCAATCAGTCCCTCCCCAAGCCACTGCAGCACAGCACAATCACCTGCTGTGACAACCATGTCCTCATTGCAAGCAGGTGTCCCAGATGAAGCATAACCACCAGCAGGACTTAGAGGTCATTAACTGCCAAATCAACATGGAGCTCTGTCCTCCTTCCTCTCCCTGTCCAAGTCCTCTGGCTTTGAAAAACTTCACCAAATACTTCCCTCACCTATCTGAGGAGGAGAGGGAGCATGCAGAGAAATTGATGAAGCTGCAGGTGGCCTGGTCTTCCTTCAGGACAGCAAGAAACCAGACTGTGACAACTAGAAAGTGTGTTACATGTGGGGAAAAGCCAAAGCAGCCTCTACAAACTGTAAAAACTGGCCATGAGCAAAAATGACCCCCATTTGTGTGACTACTGGGATCTGCAACCTAAATGAGCAGATGATCAAGAACTGGGCAACAGGTAACTAACTTGCACAAGATGGTGCCCCCACAGCTAGCATGGCAGGAATCTTTTGGATAAGCACATCCTGGGATACAGTGACCAGAGACGAACCTTAGGCTGACTTCCCCACAGTCACAAGGCAGTGCATGCATGTGGGGTCACCCTTACCTTGTCTCTCTGTTGTACCAAAACATCCACTAATGTTCATTAACTTGTGCCATCCCTTCAAATCAAGAAATGTGGCATCCATTCTCCCCCCAAAAACTGAGGCCCCTATTTAAGGGAAATTGGGGGGGAAAAAAAAAAAAACTTCTGAAAAAGAATCTTTTGGGAGAAATAATCAATTCTACTATATCTTTCTATCATAAAGAAGACACTGTATTTTCTGTTAAGAAATTACCTTCAAAGCACTCACACTCCTAACGTAAGGATCCTAGATTTCAGAACTGTGGAGCATGGAGATTGGAAGAGACCTCTGGGTTACCTGTGCTACCCTCGCCCCTCATGCTTTCCGTGCTGCAGCATCTAACCATGTGCAGCAGTTACAGTTTGTTACCACCACCTGATTCACATCTGGAAACCTGCAACATGTCCTCAAGGGCTGTCAAGTGCACAAGCCAAGGCCAACTGCTAGGCCCGTCCTGGCAGCCTGTTCAGTGAGAGGCGGTGCTGCCACCCCTCTTGCAGTCTGCTCACTTCCGTGGCAGTCTCCTGCTCTGCCAGTCACTCCAGGATACACTGTTTGCAAGTGCATCATTCTCTGGGACCTGCCCAAATCTTTGAAGACAGCTTTCATGTCCTCCCCAAGATCCTTTCTTCTCCAGGTTTAACATGCCCCTCAAGACATACTTCTCAAAAATGAACAAAACCACTTAGATATGATGCACTTGGATGGCTAGTTCTTAAAAGGTCTACAAAGTCCTTCAGATGTGCTTAGAGAAGAGCCCAGTTCAGTGGGACTCCTGCCTTCATGGAACTTACTAACATTCCTAAAACAGCTCCAGCTTTTCTATAAGAGAATTCATTCACTTATTCTGTGCACATTTCTTGAGTATCTAATTTGAAATACAAAGACAACTGGGAGATGGCCCCATAACCTTCAGGACAAGATGTAACCAACTAAAGCTGGACATTACATAAACTGATCTTTAGCAAGACAGGATGTGCTACATTAAACAACTGAATTTTTGAAGCTAACGCAATTTTCATGGTAACCATCGCACTATTTATTTCAGGATAACATTCTATGCTGCCAAAATGGTGTCATCCCTGTCATTTACTGTAGCAGTTCCCAACATGATCAACCTCCTCATAATTGCCTCATTTGGACATTTACTGAGTGAGCATTTTACACAACAGATATGATAAAATATTATCATGCCCCCTCAATAGATGAGAAGCTGATCCTTAAAGAGATAACTGATGTATGCAAGATGACACTCGGTAGCAATCTGACAAGCACACCTTGATGACAAATTTTACTGACAATCATCAAGGATTCAGCTCAAAACCAACATTTATGAAGGCTTCAGAAGTTCATTGCCTATCCCTAATGTTCAAAATAACAGTATTTTCCTTCAATAGTAAAACACACAGGGGTAAAGGTTTTCCCTCTTTGATCTTTTAAAAGTATAGAACTATTCTTTGCCTTGTCAAAATACACAGAAGTGGCCTCAGGTTCAATTTGGGACCAGAGTGAAACTTGCAAAGGAGCTTCCACCCAATCAGGCACATTTCACGTTGAGCCCTGCACTGCCATCCTTGCTGTGGGTCAAAAACCTGTACAGATCATTTAGGTGACCATGCTAAATATAATAATGCCAAATTATTACAACCAACAAATTAAAAAGTCTGGTAAATTACTAAAAAATACTTCATGATAAAGCAACTTTAATGATGATTCTTACTTTCTCTTAACTGCGCTGAATAGAAACTACTGATATGGAAGAATTGTGCCTCTTTTCTGAAATTGAAACTTTAAAATCCCTTGTAAGAACTTTCTATACCTTATTATATTCTAATTAAGTGTATTATTAAAAAATGGGCAGTGAAAGTCAAGACCAGATAGTAATAAACCTAAAATACTGCACATTTACTAAGAGTTCTATGTATATTTAATCGTTACTTGTCAACTTTTTTAAACAGTTCTTGTTTATCGACTGATTATCTACATTCTCTAGACAGTTTTTGGTCTTTAGAGAGTGAAAACATCTCTTCCTGCTCTGTCTGCTCTGCTCTCCCCGCTCTCCGCCCCATTCCTCAGGCTAGGCTTGCAAATATTAAAATTTCACTTTGGCTTGGTAATCAGTACCACTCAGAATCTTTTCAAACGCTTAACTTGAGAGTGTGCCTTTCTTCCATTGTCAGCCAGGAGGGTTTGGACTCACCTTGAGCTAGATAATTCATGTCTTGGAAAACACTTGAAATAAGAAGAAAAAAAAATTTCAAAATCTTAACTTTGGTATTAGAATTTGATTCATTATCATGTGAAATATTTTTTATTCAAGTTTACTTCAGGTTCAAATTGTTAATAACTATGTTGGTAACTGTGATCTTTTGATCTGTTTATTGCAAAAACCTAGAGGAGACTCTCAAATGGAAATGGGGTCTATGCAGTTAATCTCTGACTTGAATCACTAGGTGAATTTAACAACGAAAACCTGACTTTTAATAGACTAATAAGTTTCCGCAGATTAAATTTTTTTCATGACTATTTGACAAAAAAAGTAAACTCAGGTCTGGGGATATGGCTCAGTTGGTAGAGTGCTTGCCTTGCAAGCACAAGGCCCTGGGTTCAATCCCCAGCACCGCAAATTTAAAAAAAAAAAAGTAAACTCATTTTTTCACAAGTTGTTTACAAGCTGTCAAACTCCTTATAATAGAATATATTATAACTATATTATAACTTACAATTATATATTATATGTTACAACAGCAACAAAAGTGTAAATTATAGAAAATTTTAAGTGAGGAATCCTTAAATTCTAACTGGTTAACTATAACCCAGAATTATATTTAAGGTTAAAAACTTCTATGACTGTAGAAAGAGAAAAAGGATGCACAGAAAATTGAAATATTTTTCACTAATAAAAAATTAGTCCAAACATAAACGTGAAACTATAAGCTAAAAGAGAAAGCAAATAACTGGCCACTAGCAACTCCCAAAGTAACATTAGAAAGAAGACATATTCAACTGTTATATTAAAAATAGTTAATGTCACATTAATAAATGATTCCTCTTCCTCTCTGGGGCAACAGGAGCATGATTCCATTCTAGGACTTTGGTCCAGAGAGAGGAAACACACTTACTAGAAACTTCCTCCCCACCCCCAACAGAAGCACTGTGCACTGTAGCCAGGAGTAGGCGAGGTTTCTTAAGATAAAACCTCCCAGTGGAAGACACTCATCAAACCATACACAACAAAGATACAGTGTTATTAGTTACATTTCTAACAGCTACTTCAGTTAGTGAAAGTAAAAAGGAGACTATGTAATTCAAACATTTAAGAGGCTTTTAAAGTCTCAAAACTAAATTGACACCTAGTCAAAGTAATCAGAGGAACCCTGACATGGAGACAGTATTTTTACTAATATTTCTACTAAAATTCCACAGGGCACAAACTATGTACAATCAAGCACTCCCAACCCTCATCCTAGGGTACCATATCCAGATCCAACCAACTGTGGATCAAAATATTTGGAAAAAAAAATCTGTACTGAACACTACAGACTTTTTCTTTATCATTCCTAAACAACACAGTATTAACCATTTACATAGTGTCGACACTGTATTAGGTATTATTAGCAATTTACAGAAGATTTAAGTTTATGGGATGATGTACACAGATTATATGCAAATACTACACCATTTTATCTAAGGAAGAGACTTGAGCATCCCTAAGTCTGGTTCTTGGGGCAGAGGGGCTGTCCCAGAACCAACCCTCTGTGAATACACAGGGCCTGTACCTGAGTTTCGCTGGTTGCCAAGATACCTACTAAATTTTTACTACAAGCAAAAATGTGTTGTGCTGGTATGATACTTTCCCTAGCACTGTCACCCTTGCCAGTTTCTCTTCTGGGGCATGAAAGCATCGAGTTTTTAGGAGGCTGTGTAACTGTATCACAGTTCTCAAAACAAGTTTTCTAGTAATTGAACTTTAGAACAGAAAATTATTTGAATTCAGCCTTCACATTTTGCTCATTATCTAAAATTTTAATCATCAGTGAATGTGGCCTAAATATCCATGACCTGGAAGTGAAGCTCAACAGTACTTTATAGTGACAATTTCACTGTACTCTTATAGACAGAGAATAAACAGAAACTCTCATCCCTGCCGCTCATACAGGCATAAACATTTTAATCTTCAAGTCCAACTTCACTTCTATTCCAGAGGGGGGAGAAAAAAGCACAAAATAGCATACTGGAAGAGTGAAGAAAAGCGACAACCGTTTCAGCCTGTTCAGACCAGAGATCCACTTCTGATTTTTATTTACAATCTTAAATACAGAGGGAAAGGAGGGCAGACAGGAAAGTGGGAGTAGAGGCTCAAAACCCAAGGTTGTTTGAGATCCCAATAAAGAGGTTGTTCTGTACTCTTCTAAGCACTGCACTTTGCAAACTACTTTCTTAAGTCAGAGAAAAACTCATTCCCAAATTGTTGGAATTTCACCAAAATATCAATCACAGCAGACGCTGAGATTAATTTGATAAGGTGTGACTTCAAGCATAGTAGGTAAGCCGTAAAAGCACTGTATATCGTGGTTCAAGCAAATCTTGGCAAATTTCAAGGGTAGAGAGAAAAGTTGCCTTTATTTTACCATATTCTTGAAGTATATTCACTTAAACAGCTGCCCAAGACTATTACTGTTCAATTCAGATTTAAAATGTCATTAGGGTCCTTTCTGAAAAGACAAAATCAATCTATCAACACATTCTAAAAGTATTTTTGCTATTGAAACATCGCCCTTTATATTTAGAAAAGCAAAGTAGTATGCCCTAAGTGATTCTGAACGCATGCATACTTCTGAAACACTTAAATGTCTTCCTCCCGACACACCGCGGCGGAGGTGAGGACCCCGCAGCAAGTGGCTCACGTCACTAATCGACTCCTCTCCCGGAGTGGAAAGGAAGGAATTGGCGGAGTTGCATCGCTAAGCTGGAGCCACGAGGAGGAAGAGTTCAAAACCGGAATGACAAACTCTAAAGCACTGAATTCTTCTCCCTAGTATGGCACTGCGCGTGTGGACCTGGGCCAGGGGCGCGTGGGAAGAAAGATGACCTATTTTCTACGACTGCCTTTTTAACTGGGCAGCGAAGGGAGAGAGCAGGGACTCGTCCGCGGGCTCCCCGGTGGGCACCTGCGGCTCGGAGAGAGGAGCATAAAACCACACCATCTTCCCCCAGGCGGGGAGGACCGGAGGGAGGAAGGAAATGAGAGCGCAACCCGGGCGCACGCGGAGCCCGCGACCTGCGCGCGAGAGGGGTCCGGGCCCCACCCGAGGGCGGCGCCGAGGGGCCGGGGACAGAAAGGCGGCGCGGGGAACGTCCCCTGCACCTGCCACCACCCGGGACCCGGCTGCTGCCGACCAGAGTGTCGGCGCCCCCGCCCCGGCAGGCCTGGCAGGACAGAGACCCGGTGGCCCTCCGGCTCGCAGGCCCTCGGCGACCGGCCCCGCGCGCACCCTGGCCCACCGCGGCCGGGAGCGGCCGGCCTGGGCTCGGGCCGGACTCGGCACGGCCGGCTAGAGGGTGGCCTCGCGGCGCCCGGGCACGACAGCGCGACTGTCCCCGCGTCCGTGGGCCGCACGAGTGAGACCGCCGCCGGTGCTCACCTGTCCGTCCCTTTCGCGCAGCGGCGGCGAGACAGTCCGGTCCGGACCCCACCGTCCCGCCTCAAACCAAACCCCCAGGCCGCGGCGGCGGCGGCGGCCGGACGGGAGGGGCGGGACGGCGGCCTGAGACGGGCCCCGCCACCGCGGCCCAACCGGCTCCTCCCGCCCCCCCGGACCCCGCCCCCGGACCGCCGCCGCCGCCGCTCATTGGTCCGCGCCTCGCACGCCTGGGCGCGGGCCCCCCGCCCCACGCCGCCCAGCCCGCAGTCCGCTCCGGGGACCTGCGACAGCCATTGGGCTGGAGGCTCCGGGGGCAAGAGCGGCCGACTTTGGCCGCCACAAGCCCGGAAGCCACAATTGGCTGAACTTTGTCCCACATCCGAGTTCTGATTGGGCAATGGCACCTGGGCCCCGCCTCCGCGCCGAAGTTCCGTTAGCATGTTCGGTTGCTTCCGAATTCCCTTTCGCTGAGGGGGCGTGGCCTACGGAAAGGACCCTTTGGCTGGTTCCTCCTCCTGCACGCAGCAGCGGCTGATCCAGCCGGCGAGTGGGGAGGATCCTGGCGGCTTGTTCCGCTTTGGAGAGATATACTTTCCTCTGATTGGCTGATAGTCGACCGACTCTCACCGCCCTCCGGTCGTTTGTTTTTCGTCGCGAGACGCAGCGCGATGACGTAGTTCCCCGACATTCCACATCCAAGATGGCCGCAGTCAGCAAGGAGAGACGTCGCTAAGGGGCTTGCCTGAGGCGAGGGGTGAGTGACCAGCGGACCGCGGGCAGCGCCGCCCTCTTCCCGCGTACCTGGAGGTCGGAGTAGGGTATGGCCAACTGCCGCCATCCGCTGTGGGACTATCGCCTCCAGGATTCCGCCCCCCTCCACGAGCCGCGGGTGCACGTTGAAGTTAGCGGGCGACGCGAGCCTGCGGGGTGGGATTCGGGAAAGGGTCTGAAGCGCACGGGCGGCGCAGAGAGGCCTGCAGCACCCTAGAACTGGTAGCGGCGCTCGCCTCGGGGCGCGATTGGTGTTGGGGGACTTTCTAGCGGCGGGATGGGGGTAGGGGGCTTACACGCTCGCACACCGCCGCACGGCCGCAGAGGGCCCATCTCTCTTATTTCGTGGCGGGACGTGTCCACTGTTGGTTAGGTGTGAGATTTCGGAGATCGTTCCACACCCGCGGTGCTCCGACTTTGGAATTCGCAGAGCCATGGGGCAAGGGTGGGACTAGGAGGGAGAAGAAGGCACTTCCGCGATGAGGCTCCTTGCCCGGACGTCGTCCTCACCCACCCTCTCCTGGCTGGTTGGTTGGTTGGGCTTGTTATTGTAAGAGGAGGTCTCCTTGAAAAAGTTGAGGCGTACAGTCCAAAAACTCTTATTAAACCATTATCTGCACAGCGTTTGCTCGGTGACGCGCCCTAAATTTGGTTGCCAATTAAACGGAGCTTTCGCTAAGTCATCCGAGGTTAGGAACGTCTTCTAAGAGCCATCACTTAAAACTGGCTTTTTTTTTTTTTTTTTTTTGAGGCACAGTAAATATTTGTGTATTTCGACGTGTATCTCTTTACATCTAGACCATAGTGTCTTGCAATCGTAGACACACATTAAAAGTTTCTGTGAATGTTGTAAAAAATGAAGGCGCAGAGCTTTTGATCCCCAGCACCCGGAACACTGATGTTTAGCCAGCTATATTGCCAAATGAAAGAATGAATGGATGATGGTATATAGTACTGATAGACATTTTAGTTAAAAACAGCGTTCTTGGATGCTTATTTGTTAAGTCATCTTGACTGTAATTGCAATAATTATCCACGACTATTGGGTTTTTTTTTTCCCAGTGTCTACCTTTAGTGTCTAATTTTAGAGGTTCTCGTTTTAATTATATTGTGATGTATTATCCAAGCATATTACTTGATTCCAGCGAAAATCATAGTTAACACTTGTCCCACTTTGAAAGTTTAGTTTGCAACATCAAGCAATACAGAAACATTTTAATTGTTAATGAGGTTCTTAAATTTTAAATGCCATTTCTGAAATTGAATATTGTAAAGAAAAATTGGTCATATTTGGCTTATAAAATGTACAAGTTCATTTTAGGAATTTATGTGGGAAAGCCCTGAGTTCAGTAAGACTGAAAAGAAGAAAAATGTTTTCTGAGTTTTTATGTAAAATTGGGTTAAGAACAAAACAAGAGGACTTAAATATGTAATTAAGAAGGTTATAAAGAATATCTAACTGGATTAAATCTAATTCGTAATTTTAAGGTTAGATAAATTATATATCAGAGTAATTGCATATAAGACTGTAAAGTCGTTCATAGCCTTTGAGGAATCCTAAAAGTGTAGAGAACTAGGGTCTGGCATGTCTGTTTTCACAGAGAGCAGTTAGCTGACACTTGGGTAGAAGGACTTACTAATGATCTGTTTTAGGAAATTGTTGGAAGGACCAAAAAAGGGCATTTGGTAGTACTTGGGAAAGGAGAGCTAAGTCCTTTAAACCAGCAGAGCTTCCATAAGAAAAAGCCAGGTGACGCAAATAACATTTCCTTTTGTTATAAATTTGTTGACTGTTGGTAAATGAGAGATTGCTGGACACAAGTTCATTTAAGTTTCCTTAGGACAGTGAACATAATCTCGCCTAGTAGACCCAAGAAGTAAATATACATGGGATAAGATATAGTTAAGTGGATTTATGTTCTTTCAGATTACTAAACCAAAAATATTGATTAATAGATTGTTAGCCTGGAAGAGGGATCTTTAGAGAGACTGTATGGGGTTTTGGTTTTGCCCTTTTGAACAAAGGGCACTTTTTAATTATTAGCTAAATATGTAAGAAGCATGATTCTCAAGGTAATGAATGCACTCAAACTATTGAATGATAAGTACTCAGCATGTCAGATGACACCCAGAGTCCTTAAAGACCAAAACTGACAAAGTATGAACTTACTAGAAGTGACTAAATTACAAAAATTAAGTTGTTTCAGATGAGGAAGACCTGTCTTGACAAATATGGTTCTAAGATGTAATGTTCCATTTATAGAAACAAAGTAGTGTCTAGATTGAGGGACAGCAATATCTTAGTCTGAAGTAATACAGATTGTGCCTCTGCCATTTGCTAACTGTGACAGGTGGTTTCATGTCTCTGGCTCCATTGACTCCACTTCCTCAGTGATAAATTGTGAGGATAAGAAAACAGTTTGCAGGCATGCTGCAACTCAGTGGACTTAGGGTGGACATCTTACTGAATTTACTAGCCTTCCTCCCCCCTTATGCTGGGCAGATCATATGAAGTATAGTTTTTCTGTTTTGAAAATATTTAGGGGAAAACCTAAATATTAATACTGAATTCTCAAAACCATCTTTGGAAAATCATTAGGTTTCTTCACCCTCGAGAAAAGAAGGAAATGTAAAAATTATCTTCACATGTTTGAAAAACAGTCCGTAGAAAAGGAAAATGTATTTTCAAGACTTAGGAAGCTAGGTGGAGAGACAGTTGTTAAAAGGTAGATTTCATTCAGGTTTTTGTGTGTGTGTGTGTGCCATCTATATAGCAGATCTAGGAGATAAACATAACACAAAAAAATTCAAACTAAGAATAATACAAGAATTATGTGAACACCAATAGCAGCACCATAGGCTGCTTTCTAAACTAAGGTCCTATTAATAAAAATGTCTGAATGAAGGTTAGTAACAACTGAGTACTGCTATTAAAATAGAACTTACGTACTGGGTCAGAGAATTGTGTGGTCACCATTACTATTGTTGTCATAATTCTAATTATTGAAAATGCATTTCATATTTCATTATGTAAAGAGATATATCTAAAACACATTACCGGAAGGGGTGCTAAAACATCTTAACATGTTGCTCTTGAGAGATTTTCATTTTGTGGATCTCATAAATCTCAGTGATTTTCACAGTAATCACTGCTAATAAAATTTATAACTTCAGGACCTTGTGAAAAAATAATTGAAGAGTAATAGAGAAAGGGGTTATAGAACAGAGGTAAGCACTTTTTTCAGTAAGATGGATGCTTTAGAGGACTGTTACTATCTGTGTATGTACATTGATTGTACATTATTCTTATTTCATACATTGTTCTGTTCCAGTCTACTCGAGATATTTAGCATGGAGTTTGACCAGTGATAGCATAGTAAAACTAACTTGAGTATATTTGCAATGCATCCACTGTGTACTGAGATTCTTACCATCCCTATATCCTCCATAGTGGGTTAATCCTAACCCTTTTCCCTTACTCTGCCTCTTTGCTCTCTGCAGATGTCAATCTGCTTGGAGAAAATGGACGTACTCTGAGATCCTCTTTTAGGATTTACTTCCTCCTCCTTAAAACATTTCTTCTTATATCTTCCTCCATCTTTTTCTTGCCTTCTTAGAGAAAGAGCTTCCTTTCTCAAATTTTCTCACTGTGCTTTTTAGTATCCCTTGTCAGTTAACCCCCTCCTTAAGGTTTGGGTATCCTCCTCCAGTGATTCTTTTCCTTCTGACTGCAGACAGTCTTCGTTTTCTTCTACGCTGAGGGTGTGCAGGTCGGGGTAGGGGGACAACAAAAACCTGCCTTCAGCTGTTTCACTTTGTCACTTCTTTGAGCAAGAGGTGCCTCAGAAGAACTCATATCCTGTTCATTCCTTAAAACCCCACTTCTGCCCCACTGTACTCTGAAAATGTTCTTGTATTTGTTTATCCACTTTATTGAGCTGTAATTCACATTGTATACAGAACCACCTATTCAAAGTGTTTTTAGTATATTCAAAATTTTACAGACCCCACAATCAGTTTCACATTTCCTAATAACAAACCACCAATTTGAGTAATCTTTCCTTAATTTCTTGTCTTTTAATTTTTCTTCAGCATTTGTCACTGCTGACTACCTCTTCTGATTTAAAGTTGATATACTCTGGTTTCTTGTGTGATTAAGAATGCAAATTTCCCTACCTCTTTGACCATTCCTTCCCTTTCTTATCTGGTGATCCTTCATACAGGGTCATCAGAGTTCTGTTCGCAGACCTCTATTTTCCTCTCTCCAGCCCTCTGTCCTTTGCCATAACTTTACAGTTGCTACATTTACACAGACAAATCCTAAGTAGATATGTTTTCTAGATTTCAACAGACCCATTTATCTGATAGACCTTTCCATGCAATTATCTTTCAAGTTCTTCAAACCTCATATTTATAGAACCCATATTCTCCTTTTCTCCCCCATCAAAACCAGCTTTTTGTTGTCTTCTCCTGTTGTTTCTCTCTGCCTCTTCCCTAGAATGCAAGCTTCCTGTGAGCCAAACACCTTACTTGTTGTTTGTCCCTACCATGCTGTTGAGTTCTGACTCAGTAAATGCTCAGTAAATATTTGAACGAATAAGTACAGAGAGAACTTTTATATTAATGAATTTTAAAGTAGCATTTTCCCAGCTAGTATATCATAAATTACAAATGTCATAGATATTGATTCCTTTAGCCAGCTGGCCAGGTGCCTTCTGTTCTATAAGAATGTACATGACTATTTATTAATATCAAAAAAATAGAAACGTTTCAAATGTTCATCCACAGTGGAATGGATAGATAAACTGTATTATATCCATAGAATAAAATACTATAGCAGTTTTTCAACTTTGGCACTATTGATAGGTTGAGCCAGATAATTCCTTGTTGTGGGGGATTGTTCTGTGTGTTGTAGTATGTTCAGCAACATTATTAGCCTCTACCCTCTAAATGCCAGTAACCATCCCCCAGGTATAACAGATGTCCTGAGACATTTTCAACAGTCCTTCAGAACCACTGTTCTGCAGTGATGAGGGTAAATGAAACCTGCTTTATGGAACAGCAGGGTTGAATCACACACACACTGTAGAGCAAAAGAAAATGAATATAAAGCAGTGTTACAATGTCATTGCACACATCCTTCAAAAACAGGTAAAACTGGGAATAGAGGTTAAGATAGTTATCTTTGGGGCAGGGATGATAGTGACTAGGAGAGGAAGGAGGGGAACTTCTGGGAAGTTGGCAGTATTCCGATTCTCAGCTCAATGGTATTACACAGATGTGTTTACTTTGTAAAAATTAATAAACCACACACTTAGTAGTGCACTTTTTTTTGTTGTAGTTTTTAAACCTTACCCATACCCACACACGAGCAAATATTGCTCAGCTACTGAGGGATATGGGCTGGTGGTGGTAAGGAAATAAAGAGCCCTCTGGTCCCCTAAGGAATCCCATCTGATTTTTACCCCATAACTTGTTTTTACATTAAAGAATAGTACAAGGCCTATTTGTGTACCTATGGCCTGGACTGGACACATGTTAACATTTTGCCACTTTTGCTATGTGATTGTGTTTTAGCCGAAGTGTTTTAAAGTAGATTACAGACATCGTGACACTTCGTGTGAAATGTTAGCCTGCATCAACCAAGAATAAAGTCATTCTCCTATGTGGCAATATCATTATATAATATAGCAATAACATAATAATCTTCTTATCCCTAAGAAAATTCAGAGATTCCCTTATTATCCAGTTCATGTTGAATTTTCCCTAATCATTAAAAATTCTTTGTAGTTAAAAAAAATAATAAAAGGATCTGATTGAGGCTCTCATTGCATTTGTTATGCATCTTCAGCCTTTTTAAATCTTGGGCAGTTCCTCCTTACCATCATTTGCTTCATGACATTGACTTTTGTGTGTGTGTGGTACTGGGGATGGAACCAGGGACACACTACTATTGAGCTACATCCCAACCCTTTTTATTTTATTTTGACAGGGCCTAAATGCTCAGACTGCCCTCAAACGTGTGATCTTCTTTCCTCAGCCTCCCAAATTGCTGGGATTACAAGCCTCTACCACCACACACAGCCACATTAACTTTTTTGAAGAGACCAAGTCAGTTTTCTTATAGAGTATCCCACCTTCTGAATGTGATTAGTAGTTCCTTATGCCATTTAACTTGTCTACCCCAGTATTTACTGTAAAACTGGAAGTTAGTCTACAGGCTTAGTTGAATTTAGGTTAAGCTTTGTCCACACACACACCACACGTATTACTATGGACTCAGCTTTTGTTTACTATTTTACAGTCAAGTACAGGCATTTTTCTTTTTACTATTCAAATTTGTAACGGATCCAGTAGTCAACCTTCGTGAAGTCCTCCTGTGTCTTGGTAAACTACCTGATTACATCCCAAGAAGGCCCCTACCCCAGACTGGAAAACAACCTGCTCCTTTTGGAGGGAATGGTTTTGAAAGAACTAAAACTTGGTCATGGAATTGTGCCTAAGTGGAAAGACCTAAGTGGAAAGAACTGGGATGTATGTATATATATTTTAAGTGTGATTTATTTTCATATTTTCAATTAAAATTCAGCATTCTAAGTTTTTTTCTTAACCTGTTAACATTGTGCATGTATATTATTTTCTTTGCACAGAAAATCTGGTTCCTACATTAACATTTACATATTTGCTTCTGTATATCCTATAATATACAAAAAAGGGTTTGGAAATTCCAATTTTAATGCTACTACTGACAGTGTAATCAAGTTTAAGATTTATTTGAGGTTCTTTTTATCCTTAGAGTACATCTCACTGAGGATGTAACAACATCAGAAATTACCTGAAATAATTTTTCTATATAGTTAGGTTGACCATGGGTTTGACTTTAGGATTTTTTTTTTTAAGTTTTAGTTACATTATTAATACTTAAATATTTACATGACTGAAAAGTCAAAGTTAGAAAGGAACTTGGAAGCCAACCTGAAAGATCTCTCAGTGGCCATGGTGAAATAGTTTTAGCAAGAGGAATAATGGTATTATTTGTAACCCAAAGAATAAATACGTATAAGTCTATACTGACAAATGAATAAGTGAGAGAGAAGGAACAAATCTTTCTTATAAAAGAATTCTAAATAAATAAACATGAAGGAGCGAGTGAGATGGAAGATCATCATCACAACAGCCAGACGTCACCCCAGCTACTTAGGAGGCAGAGGCAGGAGGATGGCTTGAACCCAGAACTTAGAGGGCAGCCTGACAACATAGCAAAACCCCAGTCTCACACACACTGCACGCACGCACGCGCTCTTGCACACACACACACACACACACACACACACACAAACTGTTGCAGGGAGGATTCTTAAATGAATGCTAAAATTAGTGGGTGAATCTTTAAGAAAAAATGTATTTACATATTTGTTTGCATTGCAAAATATTTACTAATTACTATGGTGGTTTTAACATATGTCCACAAATTCTTTGGACTATGTTCCCTTATCCTCCAGTAAGGACCTTGGGCTGAATCTACTGACTGGCTTCTGAGGAATAGAAAATCAAAAGGGAAAAATAATAATTTACAATGAGAAAATTGGCAGACCCCATCTTACTCAAGTGGTCATGGTTAGCCTCAGCTATAAAGAGTCACCGATGTCACCTGTCCTCTGATATGATGTGATAAGGAGGACACTTAATCTTGTGGCATTTTTCCCTAAAACTCCATTCATGGGAAAAGAAATCAAGAGACCTGCCTGGTTCTCTCTACGTTCATGCGTTCTGACCACAGCATGAAAAACGAGGAAGACTGCAAACAGATTTTTGAAGAGACAATACCAAGGAAATATGGCAACTAAATGCAGCATAGCATCCATCCTAGGTTAGATTCTGGAAACTCAATCCAGTAAAAGCTGTAGTTCATTAATGTTGTACCAAAATTAATTCCTGAATGCTTTATGGCTTTTTGTAAAGCTACAGTTATTTTAAAATAAAAGGTTTTCTAAAAGCCAATGCTATATATAAAGATTCAGTGACGTCCTGTTCCCATCCCTGTCCTTTCTATCCTGGTCTTCCCCATATCCAATTGCTAACTTTTTTTTTAAGTTGGAAAAAAAATAGGGACCAAAAAAATAGCAATTCTTTCCTCTTCTTTCTTACCTAGATGTTAGCATACTGTATATAACTAGCCTGCTCTTTGCCGATTCTGAAAACCTCTCCAGTCCTATGGTATCATTTTTATTCTTTTTAATAGCCTCATAGATTGTGCCTAATTTCATATGCCATATTCCATTCAACTAGTTCCTTGTTGCTGAACATGTGGATTTGCCATTACAAATAGCACTACAGTGAATAATCTTGGGCATATGTTATTTTCATATTGGTGACTGTGTTCCTAGAGAAGATTCCTGGCAGTGGGATTGCTTGGTCAAAGAGCAAATGTGTATGTCATTTTGTTAGTTATAGCCAACTTACCCTCTGTGATAGTTGTACTGTTTTGTTCTCCCACTGGCAATATTTGAGACCACCTGCTTCTCCCTGACCTTGCCAACAGTAAATCGCCAAACTTTTGTATTTTTGCCAATACAATAAGTGAGAAATGTATCTCAGTAATAGCTTCTGGGGTTTTAGGTAACTGTTCCTCCACTCCAAGCACTGCCCAGTATAATCAGTATTGTAAACAAAAGTGTAAATTCTTAGGACAACCTTAGCTGCCCTTTAGGACTAGCAGGTGGGAAGAGGAAACCACTCAACTCTGCCATGTCACCTTTCCCATTAGAAATAAGGCCAGGTACACAGAGGAAATTAGGCTTCCAGATGAACTGGTGGGGCTATGCCCAGAGACGGCCACAGAAGTGTTTTCTGCTCACCAGACTAACCTGACTCCGGCCACCTCTTTTGGAACCCTTCTGCCCCCATGTTTGAAAATGTCTATTGTCCCTTAGCCACCTCACAAGGGATTTACTTGCCTGTTAGAGTGGCGTCTATATGAGCACCTTGTTTTTCTTTTCTCTTAGTGTGCAGCTTTTAGAGAATCTATTCTGAATGAAAAAAAAGGGAAAAGGATGAGAAATCTATTCTGAATGAAAAAAAGGGAAAAGGATGAGAGAGTGGGAACAACCTAAAGTTCCTCCTTCCTCATGGACCACCTCCTTCATCCACGCCCTCAGATTTCCACACACGTGCCTGCTTCACATTGCTCAGTTCATTTTATTCTTGGATGTGAATTAGGTGAATCCTATGCCTTTTACAAGCTCAAGTGCCTAGGTGAAATCAAGTAAACTACAAAAGGGAAAATTTGATAATAGATGGAAGAGAGGGATAGTTTTGAAGCATAAATCTTTGTAGGGGGGATAAAAACAGGCCTAGGTTCTACTGAAGAATGGAATCTAGACAACATGAAAAAATTTGTGTCCATCCATAAAGACAGAATGGGACTGGAGTTGTGGCTCAGTGGTAGAGCACTTGCCTGGCACGTGTGAGGCACTGAGTTCAATCCTCAGCACCACATAAAAATAAATAAATACATTGTGCCCATCTACAACCTAAGAAATATATTTAAAAAAATAAAGACAGAAAGGAAATAAGATATGCTTAGTTTCTTCCAGCATGTTGTCTCAATTTAACCCTTTATATTCAAGAGGGAGAGAAAATGATCTTCTAAGCTATCATGACATCTGGGATTTATTAGTATTAAAGTCACAGAGGGTGTGTGAATTGATTTTGGAGGGTAGCCTGGGCTTCTAACTGGCAATCAGTATAGCATAGTTTCTGTGGGGAATTTTGACCCAAAATCAAGTGCAGTCTGTGATTATAGATTGCCTATAATGATTAGGGTTACCTATAGTATAGCATCCCTTTCCAACTTTGTGTCTTTATTTTTCTCTTAGGATTCTAAAGTTTTCAGATAACCTCTTGGAAAGAACAAGTCTACTCCAATAAATGAAGGAGAATAAAGAAAATTCAAGCCCTTCAGTAACGTCAGCAAACCTGGACCACACAAAACCATGTTGGTACTGGGATAAGAAAGACTTGGCTCATACACCCTCACAACTTGAAGGACTCGATCCAGCCACTGAGGCCCGGTACCGCCGAGAGGGGGCTAGGTTCATCTTTGATGTGGGCACACGTTTGGGGCTGTATCCTAATTTTCCTTGGAATCTGTTATAGATAGGTTCCCCCCCACCACCAAGAATTAAGTTAGATTCTGTAGATAAATATCCAGTCATTTCTCTGTTCTAGGACAGTTGTTAAATATCCTTGTGGTTTTACTATTGTTCTGATTGCCTAGCTCTGCAGGGGTTTTTTCTTTTTCTGGTTCATCATTTAAATGTGTAGACTTAAACACTGAGCAACCAGCCCCCTGAAGGAAATCCAGCACCCATTAAGATCTCAGCTGAAGTGTGCCATAACAGGAAATTCCAAGTGCTAATTCTTATGTCAGAATCCTGACACATCAGATTCCCATCTGCTTGCTTTGCCATTGGTATGTTTGCCACTGACTTTGATGCTTGCTTTATTTTCTTTATACATTTAACTAAGAACATAACTTATAAAAATTATTGACTAAAGTCCTTAACTGGTACAACAGACACTATGACACCCTGGCAACTGGAATAATTTATTTTCATCGCTTCTATATGTTTCATTCCTTCAAGCAATTCCCAAGATATGTAAGTGTATGAATTTTGTCGTATTTCTCTATCATGTGTAATTATTACATTAATCTTGGTGGACTGATTTTAGTGTCTCTTTTTGTTTTATTTTCCAGAAAGGGTCGATTTTTATCTGGTAGATAACTATATATTTAAAAAATCAAGTTTGAACTTTGTCGAACTTTGTACATTAAAATCTTTTTTTACTCAAGTATTGACCATAGTCATATTGCACTTTGAAAGTGTACTCCCTTATTACCTTCCCAAGATAAATCTGAACTTAAGTGAGGCCATAGGAGAGGTATAGATACAGGGCTGTGGCATTCAAGGGGGACATTAATTACATGTTGGAGGGATCAGGGAACATGCAAGGGAGGAGGTGCTAGCAGTTTAAACTAAGTCTTAGGCATATAGCAGGTATAGGTGTGCCAAGATAGGCTAGGATATCAGTCCAGCCGAAACCAGCTCCCGCGGATGCAGGGGAAGGCATCCGTCAGGAATGGCTTATGAAACCCTGCATGGGAAGGTAGACAGACCATGGAGAGTCTTGAATGCCAAATTAGGAACATTGACTTTAGTAGGTAAAGAGGGAACTGGTTAAGATGAGGATAACAGAATTAGACTTAACAGAAAGGGCATTTTATTAGTTTATTTTTTGTTTGTTTGGGTTTCTTTTTTAAGATTTTCCTTTGATTTATATGCTTGCCTTCCTCACTAGTTTATGATTTCTTAAAGAAGGAGACAGTATCAAAATGAGCTTTGTCCCCTGGCAGAGTGACATCCAGTGTGATCCTGATTGTGTGAAGAGTGGCACATAGAAGCATAGGAGTGGGTCAGGAGAAAATGAAGAGAGAGCAGTTCCAACCTCAGTGACACAGGGACTGCAATCAGGTTAGGGCAGCTGGAGGGACAGTGTCTTGGTCCATTTGGGCTATAACAAAATCATTTAGGCTGGATCATCTGTAAATAACAAATTTATTCCTCACAGTTCTGAAGGCTGCAAAGTCCAAGAACAAGGGACTGGCAGATTCAGTGTCTGGTAAGGTTCTATTCCTCATGGAGGGCACCTTTGTGCTTTGTCCTCCCCTGATGGGAGAACAGTATTCCCATTCCTGAGGGGATCACCTTCCAAAAACCCCCTTTCTAGACTGCAAATTGCTGCAACTACTCTGGAAAGCAATATGGAGATTCTCAAAAAACTAGGAATGGAACCACCATTTGACTCGGTTATACTTTGGTATATACCCAAAGGAGTTAAAATCAGCATACTATAGTGATGCGGCTATGTCAATGTTTATAGCAGCTCAACTCACAATAGCTAATAAGCTCTTGAACCAACAAAGGTGTCCAACAGCTGAATGGATAAAGAAAATGTGGTATATATACACAATGGAATATTACTGAGCCATAAGAAGAGTGACTTTTTTTAGTAAATGGATAGATCTGGAGACTGAGTGAAGTAAGCCAATCCCAAAAACCCAAAGGTCGAATGTTCTCTCTGATATGCAGATGCTAACACACAACAAGGGTGGGGGGAAGAATAGAAGTTCATTGGATTAGACAAAGGGAATGAAGGGAAGGGAGGAGGGGCAGGAATAGGAAAGACAGTGGAATGAGCCCAACATGACTTCTGTGTTCGTATATGAATATACCACCAGTGAACACCACATCATGTAAAACCACTTCTAGATACTGCCACACTGGCAGTCAGTTTCAGCATGCAACCTCTGAGGGAACACACATATTCAGACCATGGCAGGAAGGAAAGAAAGTATGGGCAGGACATGCACTACAAAAGTTGTGCTCGTTCTTTTTGCAGAACAATGCTTATTGTTCAGGAAGTTATCTTTAAAATTGTAATATGAAAAGGAAATTCATTTCTGTGGGTTTTTTCTTATTGATATTTTCTTTTGTTTATGTGACAGTTTTGTTAAGAAAATTACTTTTTCCTCTTTTTCAAATTTACAAAGCCTAAATTTTTTTTCAGCTGTGTTACATTTCCTTTAGACTTTTAGAGCATCAATATGTTTATGGATGGCAAGGAGAAAGGTAGGAGAGAGAGGGACAGCATTGCAGTGAAGGTCAGAAATCCTGGCAACTGTTCCTGGGTGAGCTTTGCTAACAGAAATCATGAGCTTTCCTCTCCCTTTTAGGTGACAGGAGCTTGTTGTCTCTTTCTGGCTGGGAAAGTAGAAGAAACACCAAAAAAATGTAAAGATATCATCAAAACAGCTCGTAGTTTATTAAACGATGTACAGTTTGGCCAGTTTGGAGATGATCCAAAGGTAAGAACTATAACTTCCCGCCTTCAAATCTTGATTCCTATGATATGGTTCTTTGTGTTGACAATGGCCACAACCCTTGTCTGCCAGCCCCTTAAGTTCCTAAAAGGGCCTTATTTAGGAGGCACTCTGCTTTGTAAAACAGGAGAGAAGATTAGGTAGTGTTGTCTGACTGCCGAGCAACCATAGGGCTGTAACACGCATGAAGGGTCTGAGCAAAAGTCCTCCCCTTACCGTCAGCATGCCACTTCCAGGTGCAGCGGACAGGACAGGGTCCCATTTCCAGCTAGCTTCTGAGACAGAAGTACAGGGGCTATGGTGGCTTTTGGTTAAGAATGTTGAAAGTATCACTGTTGCAGCATTTTCAGACACCCCCACGGTTGACATGGCCATGCCATGTGTCTTGTCCTTTCCCAGCGCCAGACAGTGTCAGCAGATGATGTGGAAACAATGTACACGTTTTTACTTCTTTAAGTTCGACTGCTTCCACTTAGTACTATGCTTTTAGGTTTCCATCAGGTAGAATTATATCAAATAATCACACATTTAACTCCCCTTCTCAAGTGTAAGATCTGTGAGAGCAGAGGCTGCATCTGGGGCTAGTATAGTAGCTGGACTAGTGTTAGTAGATACTTGTTAAAAAATGACAGAAGAACATTATGGGGGAAATGCAAAATCACAGTTAAAACAGAGCCAACGTGACGAAGCCCAGCACCGTTGGTGTTCTTGTCTTCCCTATCTAGCTTGTTATCTCACATCAGCTATTCTACTCTCTGCCAAGCAGTGTTTATACATGTGTGTGTGAAATGTGTAGTCATTTCCTCATTCCTTTCCAGATTAAGAGAGGCCCAGAATGCTTTTATACCTAATGTGTTTGCAATTAATACTAATGCTTTGTATGTATTGTCATTGTTGGTAATACTTTCCCTTGGCTTTAATTATTAAGCTCACTAACATATTTACAAAAGTTGAAACCTGCTAGTACTCCTATTTACAATAATCAGAAATGCAGTTTTAAAAACAGTAGTGTAGCCATTAGAGAGTGTTTTCTGTGCCTGTAGGTGTTTGATTTTTACAGAGTAGTGAGGTCCTATATCCTCGATTTGACTAGTCTAGCTATAGGGACACGTTATGCTTTAGCATGGGACAGATAAACCTTGTGGCTCATGAGCCAGGGTTAAGGATAAAGTGTCATGCACATCTAAGACCAGGAAGGGTGCAGGCCCATGGCAGCAGCTGGTGTGTGTTGTCCCAAGGTGCCTTGGAGAAGGGCCCCTTCCCATCTGTACCCACTGTTCCATCAAATCAGGAAACCACGGCCCCATGCAGGCCCGGTGAAGCAGATGTTCTGTAACTAAGGCTTCGTGAAGCAGGAAAGGGGGGCTGGCCATACTGATTAGACCTGCAGGAGTGAGGAGCTCTGCCCCTTTCTCCAGCATGTGCAGTCTCAGACATGACATGGGAGGCAGGGGAGATGCTCTCCTTGGTAGAAAGGAGGGTAGTTATTGGGGGAAGCTGGGAAAGTAGTTGAGGGAAGTTGCGATTTGCGTGAAACTTTTTTGCCTAATGGTATAGTTTTATTATTAATTTCTCATGTATTCAGCAAATATTTGTTTTTAGCCACTTTATTAAGCACCGGACGTAAAACACCTGGCAAATGGACGTATTTTTTTTTTTTTTACTGTCATGGATTGTAGAGTTGAGTGGCAGGATAGGTGTTGATCAAATAATCATACAGATGGCTGTCTGGTCATGACAGTGGTAAATGCTAAAAAAAAGGAGAAGAAGAAAGATCATTGAAGGTGCTATTAGAACATGCTACCCAGGGTTCCAGTAAAGGGCTGCTGCAGAGCCTCCCTGAGGACAGGATCTGCAGGAGACCTGCAGTCACCTAATTGATTGACTATTTGGAATACAGATGCTCACTTTGTATGGGCCTGGGCTGTCTTATGATACCAGGTGGCCATAGACTGCAAACCACTGACACACTTGGAAAAAGATTATGTCTAAATTTGAAAGAAATTTGAAGCTTCTTGGAAACAAATGTTAATAAACAGTCAGAAAAAAAGGTAGCAGCCCGATGTTGTGGCACATACCTGTAATCCTAGTCACCCAGGAGGCTTAAGGCAGGACGATCCCAAGTTCCAGGCCAGCCTGGGAAACCTAGCGAAACTTAAGTCTCAAAATAAAAAACCAAAAGGACTGGGGAGGCAGCTCAGCGGTAAAGCACCCCGGGGTTCAGTCCCCAGTCCCAAGGGGAAACAAAAAAGAGTAGGATTTGTATATATTTATATGTTTTAGAGAGTTTTCATACGAAGATGCTTGGGAAACTAGGATAGAAAAACCTCAGTCTTGCCATGCCATTGGAAATAATAAATCATTATACGGTCATCTCTATTCTGTGAAGAAACACTGGACTTCAGGACGAAGGTCAGCCACCTGCAAGACTCCTCTTCCCAGAGTTAATGTGTTTGTGCAGCTACTAATGATGAGCGCTGTCATCCTCAGAAAGGCCTTTTCTCCCTTGACACAAACAAGCAATTCTCTCTAATCATTCTTCCCACAGAGTGCCTTGACTGTGTTTCACGTTGTCCTTAAGTGTTGGGCTGGAGAGCAGTTCAATTCAAGAAGTACCTGTTTAGGGACATTAACTAGGTATAGAGTATGAGAAAAGAGGAGATTCCATTTACAATGGCAGCAGTAAAATAAAATATCTAGGCCAGACCATGGTGGTGCACACCTGTGACCCCAGCAACCAGGGTGGCAAAGGCGGGAGAATTTTAAGTTTGAGGGCAACTGGCACAATTTATCAAGATCCTATCTCAAAATAGAAAATTAGAAGGACTGAGGGTATAGTTCAGTGGTAGAGTGCCCCTGGGTTCAATCCCCAGTACCAAAAAAAGAAAGAAAGGAGGGAGGGAGGGATATATATATATATTCTATGGTTAAACCCCATAGAATCCGTATGGAGGATGGGGAAGAAAACTTGAATATTAATAAAGGACTGAAAAGATTTTAATAAAATTATACAATCATTCAAATAGTTAAAAATCTTTATGTACCTTAGTCATTCTGTGTATTTAGTGAGTTCCAAATCAAAATACAATAGATTTATTTATTTATTTATTTATTTATTTTGGTTTAGTTTTAGAGTGATTACTAAGTAAAATCATACTAAAATCTGGATGGTGAGGAACATGTTAAAAACAAGAAACTTGTTTAAAAAGGAGGAATGATAATGAAACCACACCCTTCCAAGTTCCTTTGATCATGGTGCAGAAGGAGCTAAATGTACTAGTGAACGGAAAAATGTGTGTAAGTGCAAGTATACACCATATGGGTGTGGTTTAGACTGCATTTTAAAGAAAAGAAAAATGGTACTTTATTCAGTAGACAGTGCTGAGACGGTTTGTTTAGATAAGCGAAAACTTTAAACACAAAAATGATGTCCCCCATATCTATCTCTCTCTTTCTCTCTCCCTCTCTCTCTCTCTCTTTCTCTCTCTCTCTCTCTCTCTCACACACACACACACACACTAGCACACTAGCACAACTTACTGAGTTTTTGCAAAACTGGCTATCATAATCTCTCCTTGCTTCAAGTTTCCTATGAAAATCCCTTGGGTGATTACATTCTTTCTAGAGAATCTTGAAAGAAACTATAGTATTTTGAAATTATCAAGTAAAGATCTGTTTTGTAAAGGAGATTCATCATGCATGTTTGGAAATAGTTGACCTTTCTAAGGATCTTTGTTTCCAATATTTTTTAAGTTAATCATCTGATTGGCTTATCTTCCTTATGGTATGTTTTGAAAATTTACCACTGTCCACAAGCCTGAGTGGAGAGAGGAGAAAAGGTTAAAGAATACTTGTTAAAGGATAATTTGAAGAGAAAATAGATAGGAATGCTCACTTTTTTTAATGCTATTTGAGACCTGTAATTATAAATACCGTCCCAATATTCATTTTATTTTTAGGAAGAAGTAATGGTTCTAGAGAGAATCTTACTACAGACCATAAAGTTTGATTTACAGGTAGAACATCCATACCAATTCCTGCTCAAATATGCAAAACAACTTAAAGGTAAGCGGGGAAAATATTTTAAAAGACCTTTTCCAGCCGGTTATGGTGGTGCAGGCCTTTAATCCCAGTGATTTGGGAGGCTGAGACAAGGGGGATCGAAAGTTCAAGGCCAACCTCCAAATTTACTGAGACCCTGTCTCCAAATTTAAAAAATATAAAGGGCTAGGATGTAGCTCAGTGGTAGAGTGCCCATGGGTTCAATTCCCTGTATGGCAAAAAATACCTTTTCCATTCTGAAATCAAATCTGTGATAGTCTGCTTTCTATTCCTGTGTCCAAAATATACAGCAAGAGCAACTTAGAAGAGGAAAAGTTTATTTTGGCTCACAGTTTCAGAGGTTTAGTCCATGGTTAGCTGACTCCGTTGCTCTAGGCATGAGGTGATGCAGAACATTTTGGCTGAAAGGCTCAGCAAAAGAAATCTGCTCAGCTCTTGACAGCCAGGAAGCAAAGGGAAAGAGGGAGGAGGGAGGAGGAAGGAACGGAGGAAGGGAGGGAGGAAAAAGAGGGGAGAAAGAGGTGAGCACACGCATACGGGAGTGCGATAGAGAGCAAGCACGCGCACATGGCAAAAGCTCTGCTTGCCATGGGACAAGATATAAACCCCAAAGGCACACCCCTGAGTGACCTACTTCCTCTGGCCACTCCCCACCTGCCAATTACTACCCAGTTTAGCAGTCCTTTCAAATTATTAATTCATCATCTGGATTAATCCCCAGTTAGGCTACAACTCTCATAATCATTTCACGTTTTGCTACATTGTCTTATGAGTTATGGGGGGCACTTCATATTTAAACCATAACAGATCCTTTAATTTGATGATATTCTCCTTATGCTTCTCAGAAGAGGAAAACAGATAGTTCTGATGTATTAGTGTGTCACCCAGGACAAGGCTCGCTCAGACAATTCAATATTATGACCATTAATGCTGTTTCCTTTTATGCATAAACAGGTTCTGTCATCCAGTTGCCAAGTGATAGGTGACAGGAAAATGAGTCAGAATTTTTTAAATAGACTAATAAAATTAGCCTTGTAGCCAGGTTTCCCATAAATGGTGGTTCAGTGTAGGTCATGTGGAAAAATAACGAGGTAGGATGTGGACCCACATCATTTGTCCTCATTTCTCAGGCAGAAAAGCTCTTTGCTGTGCTGATACACAGTAGGGCTTAAATAAAAGCTTGTTGCTTGTTGGAATTCTTTTTTCCCTCCTGTTCTTATTAATTCACCTGTTTTCCTCACTTCTAGGTGACAAAAACAAAATTCAAAAGTTGGTTCAAATGGCATGGACATTTGTAAATGACAGGTATGCATGTTCATATGTTGATGTCATTAAACAGATTTTATGGGTCATTTAATCCATATCCTTCATTATGCAGTAGAAAAAAATTAACTTGTTTTGGATGAAGAGACAGTGGCAAAGCTGGGGCCAAAGTCCAAGTCATCTGCTTCCCTACAAAGGGGTTTCTTCTTGCACAGCAATGTCCCATGGTGTGCAAAGCCGAAATCTTATTGACAACTTGAAAGATAAGTCCAGACCAATACACTGGAATATTTTGACAACTGCATACTTTGAGACCACTTGGTTTCTTGTAATGGTGTTAGAGTGTTTATGTTCCTTAGAATGCTAGTGACTGGGGATGCCAGCTACCCTGTGACAGGCAGAACAGCTTTTTCCTCTCAAATTTGACTTGGATGTTTGACCTCCCATAAGATTTCATTTGAAGGAGTGTAGGGGCTAGGATTTCAACACTAAAAGAACTATTTTTCTTTGGTATTTCATAATTAGCAGTTTTCGCATGTATTAGAATCACTCCAGTTCTTTAAAGAACATAGGAATTAGGAACTATGGTTGAAGTAGCTCATTTTGGTACCTAAAGACTTGCTTTTTTATTTATAACACTTGAGTCATGTTTAGATGATTAAGCAAGTTGACATGCAGATAGATATGGCTTCTGATCTCCGTGCATTGGTTTAATCATAAGTGTTAGATCATACAATTTAAGAAGTATTATTTTTTTTCCTTGTTGAGCTAGTCTCTGCACCACCTTGTCGCTGCAGTGGGAACCAGAGATCATAGCAGTAGCCGTGATGTATCTCGCAGGACGTTTGTGCAAGTTTGAAATACAAGAATGGACCTCCAAACCCATGTATAGGAGATGGTGGGAGCAATTCGTTCAAGATGTCCCTGTTGATGTTTTGGAAGGTACTAAGAGTGTTCTGTGTTTAGATGAGTCTTCCCTATAAATCCTGAGTCCCAAGAGTGGATTTTCCCAAATAATTATCTGTAAGCCATTTTTCAGAAATATCTATAATTCTCTAATATAATTTTTGCTTTGTCCAAGCATAAAGTTTTAGTGAACTCAAACTACAGACTAGTGTTGTGCACAACAAAGATGGGCGGGTTGCGAATGGGATTCTTGCTCACTGGTCCTTGCTGGGGAGTGGAAGCTGGGTTTTCCCTAGGTAACATTTGATGTAAAATGTCTGTCTGTGGTAAGTGATTGTTGGCTATCATTTAGATATCTGCCACCAGATCCTGGACCTTTACTCACAAGGAAAACAGCAGATGCCTCATCACACACCCCATCAGCTACAGCAGCCCCCGTCTCTCCAGCCTCCACCACAAGTGCCACAAGTACAGCAGTCACAACCGTCACAGGGCTCCGCCGAACCAGCCCAGTCCCAGCAGAAGGACTCCCAGCAGGCAGCAGCACAGCAGCAGCCGCCACCACCCACACAGCCACCCAAGAAGCCCTCCCCGCAGCCCAGTCCTCCCCGACAGGCCAAGCGCGCTGTGGTGAGTAGGCTTTCCAGGGGAGCAGCACACCTCAGTGCTGTCCTGCTTCTGAGAACTGCACTGAGCACTGAGAGCGGGAAGTGGCTGGGCATTGGTGGGGCCGTCAGGGAAGAAGTGGTGTCTCTGAAGAAGAGTCCAGTGAGTTTTGAGAGAGAAGGGGAGCTTGACTCCAGGCCTAAAGGGTCTTTGATTTATATGACAGAAAAGAATTTCAGCACACACCAGCCAGGGGCATTGACAGGTTTATTTAGGAAGGTGGATATACATGTACATTCAAGGGAGAACAGGGGCAAGCTCAAGAGAGAGGCATCTGTGGGAGTAAAGCAAGAAATGCACATTCAAGAGAGAATGAGCGCCATCTGGAGAGTGAGAGACGCAACTTTGGGGTTCCCTGCTCTTTTAAAGGAAATTTGGGGAGTGGTGAGTATGATATCAATTCAGTGATCTCAAGATGTCTTCTGTTGTCCAGTCAAACTTAGGCTCTTCAGGCTGAGGTGGCCTTCAGTATCTCATCAGTAGCTGGAAAATCCCCTAATTATAGGGTCTTAAAATGTCATATCTCTCTTAATCTAATTATTAGGGATTAATTAACAGAGAACAAGTAGATTAATAGATTTCCCAGGAATTTGGGAGTAACAGGTCTGGGGAAGAGACTGACTTAGGAGCCTGGAAAAGCATTTGATACTTCTGCATTAAAATTGCACTTCCTTGTTCTTTATGTCTCTTTTCCACCTGTTTCTTATTCCTTCCATTGTGCCTTAGGGAGCCCCAAAACTAATGGCCTCTGAGAACCTGGGTGGCTCTCCTCCTGCTCCAGTTCTCACTGCTTGTGTCATTTCTGAACGGGCTCCGAAACCATCAGGGTATTTCCCCATCGTAGGGTTATGGTGGCTGCTAGTGATGTGCAGCTGCCTGACCCCCAAGTGAGGACTGTTTACTCTACCCCAAGTTGTCCAGCCACTGTGCAGCGATTGCCTGAGCAGTGTGTCTTGCATTTTCTTCCTTGGTGTTCAGTTCTATGAGCGAGGCAGCGTATTCACAAGGGTTTCTGGTCATGGAGCACAGGTCCATTTTCCCCGTGGGGCACAGGCACTGGAGAAAGCCTTGCGGTGAGCACTCATCAGTAAGCCCTGAGGGCAAGCAGAGCAAGGGCCTGAGCTCGGGGCTGCTGGGAACTCACTGCACACAGGCATCCTGTCTGACTGGAAGGAGAGGGAGGGAGCAGGAATTACCCACTGGGTGTCATGCTCCAGCTCTGCCAGTTCAGAGCAAACAACTGGCTTGAGGCCACACTCTTGTCAGCTGTGGTTCTATTAGTGCCCAGGGTTTTTCCTCCCCAGAACCAAGATCCCAGTTAACTGTTACGTTTTATTTTGTAACAGGTGGTTTCTCCCAAAGAAGAGAGCAAAGTAGCAGGTAACGTCTTATTTTAATAATTTTTAGTTTCGTGTGTCTCTATGCAAAACTTTAGTTTTATGTAACTTCTTAGCATCATTTCCTTTCAGATTTAGAGTAACCTTAAAACTTAACCTTAGATCTCTTCAAAAATTCTCCATCTTCCAGAAAAAGCATATTTTTTTGTCTGCTTATCAACCGGCTGTAATTTTTGGATTGTATTTTGACAGAGGGTACCCATACTTGAAATAGTATTGGTGGTTAAACTGTACTGACATATATAAAATCACAGTTGTGAGTGAAGGAGAATGGTCACAGCAGTGCAGACAGGAGTGCGGGGACTGAGGAACACCTGTCCTCAAGGTGGCAGCAGCAGCAAGGGCTGAAAAGGAGAGGAGGCGCCCTTGCTCCTGAAGAGCCACACACGCTGAGCTCTGCTGCTCTGTAAGCCAGGCCTCTTTGGAAAACACTGTTTTGTGTTTTGTTCACATTCGTTGGGCCCAAAGTTGCTTAATTTTCTTCTATATTGGAAATAAACAGAATGAGCAAAATCCAAAAGATTCCAAACAGAAAATAAGACGTAGTTGTCTCTGTGCCAGTTCATGACTTCATACTGACCTCTGTGAAGGCACGGACCATGTGGACTCATTTCTTTGCTGTTTAGTTCTTGATTCAAGTGAATTGTTCATAAAACCTGTATGAAATCTGCAGCCTATGATAAAGCTCTTATTTTTCTCAGCATCTTTGGGAGAATGAGTTCAATACAGGTGAAGGGTTTTTTTAGCGCCAAATTGACAGACCTTATGCTTAAGACGCAAGCGTAGGCTGTGATCCATGCCACATGGAACATGCAGTTGAGATGAAGTGATATGTCATTCTGTAGAGAGGTAGGAAACACCCTGTGTGACCTTGGAGAAGGACCTGCCTTTGAGCCACTGGAGGGAACATCAGGCGGAAGGAGTTAAGAGTTGGAGTCTTCCTCTGACTGAGGTGACGGGATGGAAAATGTGGCTTCTCAGTCTCCTGTCATATCACAGTCCAGAAGGAGGAGTTCACCTGAGGAGTTCAGGTGTGCAAAGGCAGTGGAGCTGATGGAGACTTGTGCAGAGTAACAGCAGAGTCAGCATTCATTTGACACCAGGTCCTGACAGCCGTTAAATAGGGCAAATGGCAGAAAAGCTTGCAGGCACCTCAGTGGGACCTTGTGGAGACCCACAGTGGTGGCTTTGGAGCCAGAAGAGGCAGGGACACATTGTTATGTAGGAACTCCACCGTGCTGTGTGCTGCATGCCACTAGCAGCAAGGGCAGGCAAGCACTAAAGACGTGGCTGGCTTCGGTGGCCACGCACCACGGCGCAGGCACCCTTAGTCTCCACAGGGTCCCAAGAAAAAAGAATGCAAAAAAATCTTGTGGATGGAGGTTTGTATTGATTACACATTGAAATAAAATTTTTGATATATCAAGTTAAATATTGTTACAACTAGTTTCAGGGCTAAGGAGATAGCTCAGCTGGTAGAGTGCTTGCCTCACAAGTACAAGGCCCAAAAAACAAAAAAAAAAAAAAAAAGAAGAAGTGCGAAACAACTAGTTTCAACTCTTTTAGTTTTTCACATAACTGTTAGAAAGTAAAAAATTACAGGTATATAACTCACACTGCTGTCAGGTGACTGTGATCCAGACTAGTTTTGGGAAAAAGGTGGGCAGAGTGTGACCATTTCCCAGCAGCAGAGGGAAAGGTCAAATATGAGCTGGGGCCCAGGGTTGAAGTGTGGTATTGGAAGTGTGGTGTAGATTTCCCGTAGGGAGAAGAGCTTGGTCAGCAAGGAGGGAAAGATCAAATAGGTCCCGGGACCTTTAATTTAACCCATGTTTGAGGCCGAGGAGACTGGTCAGGGTGGTGTACAAGGTAGAATCAAGCAGGTTCAAGGTTTCAGGACAAAAGCTGCAACAGAAAAACAAGATGGAGTTTATCCTCAGTTGTGTTACATGCCTTCTTGAATGGAAGAGTGCAGACTTCCTGTAGCCTGTCCTAACAGCCATGTTGTCACTGTGGTGGCTGACAACATGACGCCTGACCCCAAGGTGTGGGCTGTCTCCTCCATTGGTGTGGGCTGGCCACTGGTGCTTTGGGGCACTGCATGTTCTCACTCTGTCCACAAGCCTGACTCCGGGTCTGGGCTGGAGTAACGTACTGCTTGCTGCCCACTAGAACTCGGTGTTTGAGAGTGAAAAAGTAAACTTCATATATGTCTAAATATTTGCCTTAATTATGGCTGCTCAGCACGTTTCTTCGTGATCTGTTTGTATTAGTAAAGGACTCGTCCTGAGTGGTCATTGAGGAAACGTAGGTGGACGTGGAGAACAGGCTGACTGGAGGAGGTTGGCAGGTCTTGTCTTTGAGGCAGGGGTGATACCTGAACCGTTTTGCTATCGAAACAGGATTCGTGAGTTAGTTCTTAACAGTTAGGCTGAAGCCTTCCCCTGGCTCCCTTAAAGCACTAGTCGCATTTGGTCCTTTCTCCCAAAGAAATCTCTGACAATAAATTTTTCTTATTTTTTTCCCTACAGCATATTTACAGGAATTGGTATGAATGGCTTTTTAATCCACTTTTTCTTTGTAGAACCACCACCACCTAAAATCCCGAAAATAGAGACCACTCACCCTCCGCTGCCTCCGGCCCACCCACCCCCAGGTGAGTGCCCGCCGAGGCTGCTTCACTGGCATCCTTGCAGCTCCTCTGGGACAGTGGAACAGTCGTGGGGTGCTGGGGAAGCCTGTAGAAGGGCAGATTGCAAAGACAGCCAAAAACCATTTGCTTCACAAACCACATATTCTCTGGTCGTAGACCTCAGTGTATCTGGTCCTCTGGCCTCACATCCAGAAATGCTAACTACACAGATAAATGAATGTTAGAAAAATAAAATCCTGCTAATGGTGAAAGTTGGTTCAGAGCCAGGCAGGGCTGCTGTGGGTGTTAAGACTCCAGGCTTCCTTTTGGCAAGTGTCTTCCTAGTGTGTTTTGCCGAGTAAGCAGTGGTCAGTCACACGGAGAGGAAGTGGAAGGGCTTCCGGTTCTCAGAGGCTTCTCACAGTGAGCCAGGGCTTCTCGGGCAGCACCAGAACGGGAGCTTTCTTTACCTGTGCACCATTTCAGACGCCAAAGCATGGAACCAGAGCAGGCAGGACCAACATGTTTCCTGAAGGGTTTAGACGCTCCAGAGACGTTCCTGGACCCCTTGTGAGTCCGCTGGGCTAACTGGAGTTGGTGGCAGAGTATATGGTGACACTGCTCGAGTTGATGCATGCCTGCAGACGTGCAGCTCATTAGCTGGCTTTCTGTCATATCCAGTCACAGTAATTTTATATGCTTTGAGAGAAAAGAAGCACCATTTCCTACTTTGCACCAAGCTGGAGCCAGATCCCACCATCTCCAGTTCAACACGAGCCCTGCTTAAAAGCATACCTGCAGAGGATTAGCTCAGGTCAGAGCGCCCCGGGTTCCATCCCCAGTACGGGGCAGGTGGGAAGAGGTGCTACGGCTGCTCGTTTAGCACTTGTGGCGCAGTTGTTGTCTCAGCAGGTGGCTCCCCACCATGTGCGAGGGGCTGAGCCATTGCTGGGGGGGATGTCGGATGTGGCACAGTCGGGAAACCAGGACAGTCAGTGAGGTGCCCCTGCCTACGTTCAAGGCCCAGAGCACTGCTGAGCACAGGCAGCTCTTACCGTGAGTGACACTGGGTGGACAGGCCTAGGACTCCCACGGGACCTGGGAGCCAGATAGGACTGGTAGGCGTGAGCGGAACCTGGCAGCCCCAGCAGCACCTCCTAAAGTGGGTGGTGGCAGCAAAGGTGGCCTAGGTCACGGGCTCCCTCAGACAAGGCCTATTCATAACTGGCATGGAAAGTCAGGAGGTAGAGGAGGAGTAAGGGCACTATGGGCCCTGTGAGCATGGGACCAGGACGGGAAGAGACGTTGAGGTCGGAGTGAAGTTCAGTGGCAGTTTGGGGCGGAGTGTAGCATCTGAGCGCCAGCAGGGAGGCTGCAGAAGGCAGTGGTGCAGAGGAGAGGCCACAGAAGGCCAGTGTGGGTGCTCTGGGGCAGGACTGCTGCAGAGCCCAGTGTGGCAGGAGCTGGTCTCTGGAAGGTGACACGGACTGACACAGGAGGAATTGCCTGCTCAGCTTCCAGAACCAGGGGTCAAGGGCCCCTCACCTGCAGGCCGAGTGGGTGCCTTATGGGTCCGTCTGGACTCCCTTGGTGTGGGCTGCGCTTTAGCACAGGCAGGCCCCACTGACATGTCTGTGGCCAGCCTGAAATTCCGCTCACTTTCATTTTGGCGAGAATAAGGGAATGGCAGATGCTATAGTTTCTGTATTGGTGGAAAGCAGTGGCCTGGTGCGTGAGCAGGTCTCTTCTGTGCTTGATGTCCACGTCTGCACAATCAGGACAGCAGCCGTGCTTTGCCCAGCCCAAGAGAGCACACAGCAAGTGCCTGGGGAGCTGGAAACCCTCACCTCCGCCTGCACTACCATTTCTTGTTTTCTGTAACCAGAAGCTTCGTTCTGAGACTTGCACTCTTTCTGGGCTGCCTCAGGAAAGGACGTACATTCTAAGTCTTGGGCTCCCTGTGCTGTGGGATGTTCTGATATCATTTTCTAAGGGTCTGACCATGACTTGAGGGATCACAGGCCAAACCTGTTGGAAGATGCTTTGGAAAAGGAGTGAGGGCCGAGGGCTGTGAGCCTGTGGGAGAGGCCCCTGGCCTCGGCTGAGCACCGGAACCTCTCAGGAATGCTGAACCGTAGGTGCTGCCTGCCACGCACACAGGCACGTGGACACACCTGTCCTTCAAAAATCCACTGGAGGGTTTGACCTGGCTTCTTCAGTAAATCAGCCAGAACTGCTGCTTCAATCGGTGTTTTTTTAAACAACACCAACTCACAGGCTCCTTGCTCAGCGCCGGTGCTGCAGGTAGTGCCCGGCGTTGCCCTGGCTCCCTAGCTCAGGCCTCAGGAACCAGAGAGGCAGAAAACTGAAGGAACCTGCCCTGGTTTGTGCTAGAAGGGACTGAGCTGAGCCCCATGTGGCTGTATACCCAGCCCTGAGGAGGGGCGTGGGGTCATTGGAGATGGTCGTGGGGGGCCTGGGCGACAGGTCAGGGCAAGACCTGCTGGCCTTAGGACGCAGGTCTGTAGGAAGACCACAGATGCACCGCAGCCACCAGCGCTCTGTAGAGATGGGCCGAGGAGCCCCGCCAGAGTCGTCTGGTGTACAGTTTTGTACCTACAGCTCTGGAAACCAGTGAGTCATAGGCTGGGCACTGACTTGTCTCTCTTCTACAGACCGGAAGCCTCCCCTCACTGCTGCTCTAGGCGAGGCCGAGCCGCCCGGCCCGGTGGATGCCAGTGACCTCCCCAAAGTCCAGATTCCTCCTCCGGCCCACCCGGCCCCTGTGCACCAGCCACCGCCTCTGCCACACCGGCCCCCACCCCCGCCCCCCTCCAGCTACATGACCGGAATGTCCACCACCAGCTCCTACATGTCTGGAGAGGGTTACCAGAGCCTGCAGTCCATGATGAAGACCGAGGGCCCCTCTTATGGCGCCCTGCCCCCAGCCTATGGCCCTCCAGCTCACCTTCCCTACCACCCCCATGTCTACCCTCCCAACCCACCCCCGCCACCTGTGCCTCCTCCCCCAGCCTCCTTCCCCCCACCTGCCATTCCCCCCCCTACGCCTGGTTACCCCCCACCTCCACCCACCTACAACCCCAACTTTCCACCCCCACCCCCACGCCTGCCCCCCACCCATGCAGTCCCACCTCACCCTCCTCCAGGCTTGGGCCTGCCACCCGCTAGCTACCCACCTCCTGCCGTGCCCCCTGGAGGGCAGCCACCAGTGCCCCCACCCATCCCCCCACCCGGCATGCCTCCTGTTGGGGGACTAGGGAGGGCGGCCTGGATGAGATAACCTGACGCCTTTTTTTCCTTGTTTTTTAACAAATTTTTCTAATTAACTTGAAGAGTAGTTTAAGTGGGTAAGCAGCAGGGTACCTTGTATAATGCTAGACAGTTGCAGTAAGGAGAGGAGGGACCAGATCCCCGGGATGAAATTGGGGTGGTCCTCACACCTGGAGGATGGGGACAGCCGGCCTCAGTGTGGCCTTGGCAGCGCCTCTTGCAGTCTGACCGTACAGTTTCAGCTAACGTCGTCTGAGAGTCCTGCACTGGGTTACTTTATACTAGTGAAAATGTTAACCAGCCATATTGGCTCAATAAATAGCTTCAGTAAGGAGTGACTTTCCTTCTAGAAATCAGTGCCTATTTTTCCTGGGAACTCAGTTTTAAATAGTCCAATTCCATCCGAGGTCAAGCTGTTGTCATTCAGTGATATTCCCCCATGAGACCCAGTAGGTCAGATGAACCACTTTTTTGATTTATAGATATTTGCATCCTTTGTATTAAACAATTGTGAAGGGGTGGCCTTGTTGGATGGCTTATTTCTTTCTCCTCCTGGGAGAAGGGGAGAAATGTACTTGGAAAGTAATGTATGTTTACATCTATTTGCAAATTCCTGTACATAGAGATATATTTTTTAAGTGTGAATGTAACAACATACTGTGAATGCCATCCTATTACAGACAAGACTCCTTCCGTCAGTTATCCAAATAAAATCAGTTCTGGAACGTCCCCTCGTCTGTTTGGGGCAGGAGGCAGGGCTGGGGGTTATGGAGTCTGCTGCAGAAGCCCTTCTTCTCCCTCTGTACCCAGGCGGGTGGAGGAGGGAATGGAGGGTGTGAGTGGAAGGCCTGACCCCACCCTCTCCCTGGTGTGTGTGGGGGGGGGACTAAGGCATTATTGCCCTGCGAGCGGTTCAGCCACCCTGGTTAAACTCCAGCATCCATGCATAGAACACAGCTCCTGAAACGAGGTTGGGATTGGAAGTCCTTTCCATTCCTGACCTGAGGGTGGCAATCAGTGGCCTCCACCATCCACCTGAGGGGCTGGACGTGTGGGGGAAGAGCAGAGTGCTCCTTGAACCCATCTGAGGTGCTCCCTGGGCCATGGCTCCAGGCCACCCCTCAGTCCTCGACGGAGATGAGCAGGGAACACCAACCAGGAGGCTTGCAAAGAGGCCTTTATTTATCTAGCTCAAAGTATACACGGTCACAATCTTGTTTTTTACTCCTTTTACTAAAATAGTTCAAATCAATGTTTTTACCACACTATCAAAAAAGTTCTATTTCTCTCCACAAATCAAAGTGGTTCAATAGAAGGTAGAAACAGGCGGGAATCCACAGGCTCTGGCTCTGTGGGGGTGGCTGCAGGTCCACCGTGGTCACCTTCTACAGAAAATAGCATAGCTGCCAGCCCAGGACCGGAACCAGACGTCCCAGCCCGTTTCCAAAAAGCAGCATGAGTACTTTCCCCACAGTATGAAAAATAGACACCTCTACCACTCTGCAGCCATGCATTTAGTTTGTTTCTTTAAAAAAAAAAAAAAAAAAAATCAGTAGTATGTTTATTTCCCCTCAAGTTTCAAGAAAAAAAAAATGAAAGGTCACTTTTTTCTCTTTAAACACTGGTGTGTAGCTAATAACTTTTGGATAAAAATGTGCCACCCTAAAAAAATGTGCTCAGCAGATTCTGACTCCAGCATAGGCGAGGCCACCTTGGCTGGGGCCAGGAGGGTGACCTGTCACAGTGGGAACTGAAGCCAGTGTGAGTCTCCTTGGGCTTCAAGGTTGAGAATCAGCATGTGAAACGGAAAGGGGCCTCTATGAAAGGCCATCCCCTCGGCTCTGCCCAGGGACTTTCAGAGCTAAGGCTCCAGAAGGGAGGGCCACCTGGTGTCACCCTGAGCTGTGGCCCCCAGGCTTCCCACTGTGAGAGGCCCCTCTTGGGCCCTCCCCAGCTCACTCATGGCTCGAATTGCCAACTGCACCTGGGCTCCGTTGCTGCTGGCTTTTATCAGCTATCATGTTGAAGACATGACTGCCAGATACGGTCCCGTCCCAGAAAGCCAGCCCACTGCTGCGTGGGCTCGGGCCACCAGTGCGCTGCCTCTGGGGCAGGCAGGAGGGTGCCCCCAGAGATGCTTCTCGGACCCCTGGTTGCTCTGCAGCACCAGGGATAGGGCACTTCCCTCAGAGGGGACAGGTGGCTTCCAGTCTGTTCTTCCCTGGGTGGATCAGCAGATACTGGGGGCCCTTATTGCTTACTTCAGTGGTGGCCAAGCCACCCTGATCCAAACACGACACGTGGGCTCCCAGACTTGGCTCCTACCCAGCGCGGACCCGTACTCCCTCAGAGCTGCTCTGTGGTCCCTTGGGCTCCAAGACCCAGAAGGAACCTGTGTGTCACCAGCCCAGCTTCCCACTTAGGCAAGAGTCACCAGTACCATGACCAGCAGATGGGGAGCAGACCCCAAATGACAGGGAGCCCACCCACCTGACCAGACAGCAGCTCCTTCTCGAGCTTTCTGGTCACACCCACAGCAAGGGCAGCATGCGCATCCTCCAAAAGCACCTGGTTGGCCCTTCCTGGGCATGCTGAGGGCTGTGGGCCTTCACCCTGAGTGTATGGGACCCAAGGGTGCAGATGGCAACCGGAACCACTCAGGGTAGAGGGTCCCTGCTGGGGAGAGTGACGGGGAAGCCGTCTGCTCCCCGTCCTGGTTGCCACCCTTGGCTTGGGCCTGATACGCAGACAGCCCCTCTGGGCTCTTCACGTGCTGGCCGCGTGAGCGCTGAGTGCCATCAGAAGAGGAGATGGCTGATGGCTCGAGGAACTGACCCAAAGTGAGTAGGGGTTGGGGCCAGGTCAGTGGCACGTGTGGACGTCAAGTGGCCTGGCCCTCAGAGGTTTGAGGATCTCCCCTCCTGGGCCTCATTTTCCTCTCATAGAGATAATATTATCTATCACACTTCTGGTTCATTCAGATCATTTACATGGAAGGACTCTTGCCGTAGGGAAGGTGGCATCCATTTTATAGCTTAGAACACTGAGGCCTGGAGAGAGGAGGTGACCTGCCGTGAGACAGCAAGCCAGCAAAACTGAGCTTGGCCTTGGCTCCACTAGCCACCCGCCAGCGGCCTCTTCAGCAGGTCCACCCCAGGGGCTCCTGAGCCAAGTGAGGACTGAAACCCTCCGGAGCCGAGTGATCTCAGTGAGCAAGACTAAAAGGAACCTTGGAGGTCCCATTTTACCAGCAGGGGCCCAGAGAGAGCTGTGTGACTTCAGGAAAGTCACACAGTAAATTAAAGCCAGAACCAAGTCAGGTTCCTTCCTTCCCAAGGAGAACAGAAGGCTCATCACGGGCAGCCCCTGCGGCTGTGTCCACAGTGACCTAGGTACAGCCAGCCTTGGAGGTGGCCACCCCACAGCTGATCAGAGACCCAGCCATGGCCCTGTTCTAGACCCATCCAGAGAGAGATGCAGCTCAGCCCAGAAACCCTCCAGGACCTTCCCATGTTCCTGTGAACCACGGAAAGGGATACTGGGCAGGAGGGACCCAAAAAGAGAGGGCTAACCCTGGCTGGGGTAGGGAGACTACAGAGAACATGTTGGGAGACGGGGGGTCAGGGAGGCGAACACTAAAAACAAGCAGCAACTGGCGTGAGGGTGGTGGCTCCAACCCCCGGCAGCAGGGACTCCGAGCGCCCAGGGCCAAGGTCAGAGGAGGGCCTGGGAGGCCCAGGGCAGCTCCAGCAGCCACAGACACGGTGAGTTTCTCATCCACGACACAGAGGACCCAGTGCTTGGTGAGCTGGGGTCCCGGCCATGGCAGGGGCAAGAAGAGGTGCCACCTGTCAGGATTCAGGTGCTGGTGGCCTCTGTCCAGTGCAGGGGCACCAGGGGGATGGAAGGCTTGATAGCTGCCCCCACACTGAGGGCAGGACATGGAAGCCCGAACAGTCCCTGGGCCTGGTATCCCAGAAGTGGCCTTCAGCCTCTCGCAGATGGAGCCTGGGGCCCAGAGAGGGAGCCAGGTCACTCAGGCCGTGCAGGTGCCGATCTGCCGCAGGGAGCGGTCGAGGCGTCGCGTCTTCCCGGTTTGCTGGTGTGTGAGGCGGGAGATGGCGGCCTGGCCGGCAGTGTCACAGCACGCAGCCAGGGCGGCCCGTGTCCTATGTACAACTCACCAGAGAAAGACAGTGGCTTGCGGGAGTCCTGCCCATGCCTGGGGCCTGGGACCCTGGAAGGGCCAGTCCACGTCCATGAAGTGGCCCTACAAAGGACCCTTGAACTGGTTACCAGAGAGGTGCTGCCGGATGGAGGGCTTGGAGCTGGCAGCGTCCCCCAGCTTCCTCCAGACCACCTGCGGGGAGGGGCAGAGTGTGGGTGGAGGGCCCGCGGGCCACCACTGGCCTGCACGCGCCTCCCTCCCGCCTTATCACTGCAAAATCACCAGCGTCCTCCGAGCCCTGGGGCTGCGGGAGGCCTGAGGCGCAGGCCCGTCCCTGCCCACCCTCACTAAGGTCTGCCGGGGGCAGTTTCGGCCTGGTGGCTATTCTGTAGGGCCCACAAACCTAGGACGCCCTTCCCTGCTGGCTCCGCAAGGTCCAGTGGGACAGCTGGGGGTGAGGGGGCCACGGACGAGGCCCTCCCCGGCAGACCAGGGCAGCCTGGCCCGGCAGCAGCCCAGGCTCGCAGGTCTGCACCTCCAGCTTTGAGAACTAAGGGAAAGGCCAGCAGCTCCCAGGGACACGAGGGAGCTGGGAGGCCCTGGGTGACAGCCCAGGCTGGACACTGGGATGAACAAGGGCTGGACACTGGGATGAACCAGACCGAGTTGGGGGGACTCAGAGCCCCAGGCCTGGCACTCCTGGGGAGGGAGAGACCTAGCCAGCAGTCAGGGATGCTCTGGAAGGGGGAGCGGAGGGAGCCCAGCGCTCCGACATCTGGGAGCTGCCCAGGTCACCAGCAGCCGAGCAAGCGCACCCGCCCCGGCCCGGGGAGCGCCTCACGTTGCACATCTCTCGGACGATGGCCTTCTCCTTCTCGCTCAGGTCCTCCTCGCAGCTGTCCTGGAGCTGCCGGTCCAGCTTCTCATGCACTTCCAGGACCTGAAGGAGACAAGTCCCAGGGTGAGGGGCAGAGGCCAGCAGCAGGCCTCGGGCAAGCCACCTGACCCCCGAGCCTCCGCTTCCCCGGCTACAGCAGGGAAGCTGAGGTCCCCAAGCGGCTGGGGAGGGGTGTGGTGTCTCCTCACCCTGTGACACCACAGACCCCATGCAAGGGAAGCAGCACCCCAGCTCACAGGGACAGGTCGCCCCGGACAAGGTCGGCTGGGTGGACTCACGCGGGGAACAACACAAGGACTCAGGATATCCACACCCCACACGAGGCACTGCCCGTGCAAAGAAAGAGCGTGTCCGTGCCCACAGACCATGGGCATCCGTGGCACACACGGGAAGGACGGGCATGGGGGCAGGCATCATGCTCAGGTGTGGGAGCCCCCAGGAGACAATGAGGGACACCTGCCCTGGAGGCCCGAGGTTAGCCCAGGAAACCTGGGCTTCAGTCCCAAGCCACTCCTGCCCCAATCTCAGGCCACAGGGGAATGCCTGTCCTCCCCTCCCCAGGCCTCTGCTTCCCCAGCTGCCGTAGCTCAGGGAGGGCAGACAGGTGACACTAGTGACCACTCCCAGCCTCTGAGTCCATGGCCCCTCGCCACCCGCACAGAGGTGAAACCCCCCAGATCCGCTGCTCCGGTGACCCGCACACACAGACATGCAGGCTCCAAGCCCCCCGGTGCCCCAGACCTAGGGGCTCGGGCAGTGGGGCGCTTACCTTCATGGCATGCACGACTGCCTCGGGCTTCTGTCCTGCAGAGCTGTAGCCAGTGGAGGGGGGCGAGGGCAGCTCGGGCACAGGGCAGGCAGGGCCCTGCAGGAAGAATCACACACCTCAGCTCCCCACTGGCTCTCAGTGACAGCATAAGCCACGAGGTCCCTGATTGTTGGGGCCAAAGCCAGGCAGATGCAGACGGGGCAGGGGAGGTGGGTGGAGGAGAGGGTGAGGCCTGGAGAGGCAGCCCCTCTCACCCCACCATGCCAAGTCCTCTGCAGATAGCATGGTGCCTTGTAGGGTAGAGGCAGGGGACGTGTGGGTAGGACCCACGATTTACCACTGCAGAGGAAGCGCAGGTAACAAGGAGGGCAAGAGACCCAGATGGCACGGCAGGCCAAGGGGCTGAATCACTGCCTGATCCACAGCCCCTGCCGGCTCTCAGCCAGGCCGTCTCAGACATCTGTGGGACGGCTCGGCCACCAGGTGCCAGATTCCATATGGCACAGAGTGAGCTGGTCAGGGGATGAGTCCGGGCAAGGTGGGGACCACCTCTGGGAAGCCGAGTTCTTCCAGCCCCTCCAGGTGGCCACCGGGACCTGGCACAGGACTTCTCTGGCTGCAGTAGGGTCTGGCTGGGGCCAGGAAGAAAACACCAAGAGACACTAGCAGGCTAATGGGCTGAGAAATCCAGGCCAGGACAAGGTTCCTTTGGCTGTGACTTGAGGCCAGGCCCAGCCAGCTCGGAGTCTGTTTCCTTACCTGGCTATCAGAAAGGGTCCTTCGCCCAGGAAGCCTGCAGAGCCCTGGGGAATGCTCAAGGGCTGCGCCTCTAACCCCAGCCCAGGCGAGCCAGTCTCTGGTCCCCAGACAAGTCCTGACATAGGGAGAAACTATGTGGAGCCTGGGGTGGTCCTTCCCGGGAGGGCACAGGAGGCAGGCTGGAACTAGAACAGATGGCCGCACTCCCCCCACAGGCCAGCAGGGGGTGCCAGCCACACACATACAGGCACAGTGGCCTGGCACCTTTCCCTGGAGAGCCCATACCCCTCCCTGTCCCAGGAGAAGACTTTGTGCCAGCTGGCCCTGGCATCTCCAGCCTATGTCCCCATCTGCACTGGCCTCTGAACTGCCTGCTCCAAGGGGCACCCCAGGGCTGGGGGCCGCTGTGATCCAGCCCATCCTGCCCACCCTACCCTGGGGACAGTAGGAGTCAGGGAGGCCTTGCCCAGGATCCTGAAAATGACACCCGCCATAGCCGGAAGAGCCAGAGGCCTCCCCCCAGCTGAGCACCTGCACTGGCGGGTCAGCCCAGGTGGGCCTCGGGCAGGTGCTACGGTTCCACGAGCCGGTCTCGCAGGCAAGAGTGAGGCTGCAGGGCCACACAGCTGCAAACAAGGGACTGGGCCTGGGACGGGGCTGCGGGCACTGGGGCTGCGGGCACCAGAGCTGGTGCCAAACAGGGAAGAGCAATGGACACCCGAGGGACGAAGGTGCAGGCCACTCAGTTCACGGCAGCCAACGCACGGACAGGGCCCGACCATGCACGCTCCCTTCCCGTACGAGAAGGGTCGGAACAGGCAGGTGCAGAGGGGACAGAGCGGGCGGTTACCAGGCCAAGAGGAGAGGGGAGCGGCAGGTTTCTTGGGGTGACGTCACCTGGTGATGAGTTTACCAAAAATACTGAATTATACGTTCTGACACAAGGCCCGTTACGCGGTCCCCACCAAAAATGGTGTGGAGACCGTTTCCCCAAGGGGCCTGTCGAAGCCTCAACCCTGTCAGGAGGCCAAAAAATACAAACCACCTCCCCCTGGGCTCACGCCGAGTGCCAGCGGGCAGTCAGGGGTGCCACCTTCAGTCACCTGTTCTGCTGCAGGACCCTCAGAGTGCCCAGGATTCACAGGTGGGCTCAAGGGAGACCCGCCCAGGTGTGGAAGAGCTGGCCTTCCAGGCAGAGACCTGGCACCCCTCATACAGGGAGGGTCGGAGCGCCAAACTGCGGCTCTCCAGGCTGCGGCCAGGCCCAGAGCCCTGTGGACACTCCCTGTGGTCTGGTCTGTGAGACCTAACCTCGGTCCTCCACACTGGTCTCAGCAGCCTCCGTGACCAGCCTCCCACAGGACAGCCCATTTCACTGCTTCCTCTGGACTCACCACTCTGCCCCAGCCCCGTGGAGCAGGGCCCTTGACCTCCAGGCCACAGGCCCCAGCACGTGCTAGCCACAGGCCCTGCAACCCACCGACCCCAAGGCCTCGCTTCCTGCTCTCCAGTTGGGCAGTGAGGTGAGGCACGAAGGCCCCCAAGACCTCAGGACACCTCAGGAGCCAGAGCCACCCACCCTCCCCACCACCCTCCAACCTCCCAGGCAATCTCAGCCCAGGAGGCCTGGGCATGCTGGCTGGAGAGCCCTGGGTCAGGGAGCGCACCCGAAGGCCGGCACCTCACAGGAGCCAGCCGGGACCTGACGTTCGTAGACCACTGCGCGCCACCCGCCACCTGCTACTGCTGCCTGTCCGACCAGAAGGAAGGGCAGAGGGGATGAGGGACTGAGGAAGCAACCGGGCACCCCTGCTCCCCAGGGCCCTGGGTCAGGAAGGGACTGGAGCCTCAGGGCCACAGGGCTCCTGGGTGAACCCTGCACGGCTGCGTGGGGTGGGGCAGGGCCTGCCGAGTCCACAGCTGCATTCCTGGGACAGGAGGGGCCGTCGCAGGAGCCCTCCCCCGGAGCCCCAGGAGCCAGCAAGGCTGAGGAAGGCCACAGCAGAGGGGAGAGGCCAGGGTGCGGCCGCTCGGCACACGAGGCCCGGGAGCCTCCGTGCCACGCTGCAGAGCTGCAGGCCCCACGTGAGTGTGCCGGGCCCACAGGGCTGCCTACTCAAGCCCCCAGCAAGGCAGGCACAGGCACCGCCCCCGTGGAGCAGAGCGGAAAGTGAGCTGGCCTGACCTCAGAGTGCAGAGCTGGCTCCCAGGACCACACGCCCTGTCTCCATAGTGACACATGGGTGATGGGCACTCAATCCACAGGCACCCAACGGGCGCCCAGACTGGTAGCCATTTCCCACAACCTAACTCCCAGCCGTCACCCGCTTCCCCCCAGGGCAGGGCAGAGCCCAGCATGGGCCTGAAGACCCTGGAGGGTCACCCGGCACAGAGCCGCCACCCAGGCCCCTCCACCGCCTCAGGTCCAAGCCTGGGCAGTGACCCCAGCCTGTGCTGCAGGCCAACCAGACAGCCTCTCCCACTGTGCTCCAGTGACCCAGGCTAAAGGGCTGCAGTGAGGGACGGCGGCTCAGCTGCCAGCTAGCTCAGTGGCCTCCAGACAGTGGCCGGCATGTCCAGCGGCGTCACCGCATGTTTCCTCCAGCCTCCGCACGGGGCCCTGGGGCTGCGAGGGTGGGGTATCGGGCCCTTTGCTGGGAGGGTGGGCGCAAGGAAGGGCCCGACTTGCTGGCTGTTGCCCTCGGCGCTCACTGACCACCCGGACAGAGCCTGGCTAAAGTGAGCACCAGGGGACTGACCGTGTGCCCTGGGCAGGCCACCCTTGGAACTCGGAAGGAGACTGGAGACAGACCGGGAGCGCCCAGGTTCTTTGGGTGGACACTTACGTTCTGCACGGAGTCCTGGTAGGAGGGCGGCAGGGACGCCAGCTGGGACTCGGAGTGGTAAGGTGAAAAGCCCTTCCGCAGCCTGCGCAGCTCTCCAGGGCCCGCCGGCTGCGGAGGGAGGGAGAGGGTTAGGTGGCCGCCACCGAGGGCCGGCGCAGCTCCCGGCCGGGCAGCTCCCCCAGGCGCAGGCTCTCCAACAGCAGGGGCCTGCTCCCACGCCTCCCGAGGCCCCCACTGCAGCTGCCCGCACAGCCACTGCCAAAGGGCCTCCATCTGGTCCGCTGCTTGGTCCACCAGCCTTGCTCACGCCCCAGGGGTTGAGAAGATGAATGACCGGCCCTCCCACCTGGACCCTGTTCCTCTACTGCAACGTGCTGCACTGGGGTTCCTGCCCTGGCCAGGGTCCCTCACCAGGGCCTGGGGGATGGCCTCTCCAGCCTGTGGGCCACCCGTGGCCAGGCCTCGCCTCCCTAGGCTCCGCGGCCCCCGCCAGACGAGCCGCGCCAGTGCTCGGGCTGCCTCCACCAGCCGGAGCTGCCAAGGCGGGCCCTGGGCGACGCCCAGCGGGACCCACAAGGACCTGTGTGAGCCGGGCTCCTGACAACTGCCCGGGCACGAGGGGCGGGAGGAAGGTGGGCGGGTGGGCCTGGGGTCCCAAGCCCAAAGGCCAAGTCTGAAGGGCAGGGTGAGGGAAGGGGCGGGAACCAGGAGCCGAGAGGGTCCGTGGGTCCTGGGGACACCAGTCCGTGGGAGTCTGCTGCCCTCCCTCCTGCACCAGCCCTGCAAAGGACACCTTTCCTTCTGGTCACTAGAGCCTGGGGCAGCGTTTCTGACCCCAACACTCTCCTACTTCAAAGGCACTGGGAGAAAGCCTGGGCAGAAAGTCTGTACAGCGGCCAGCGAGGACGAGAGGCTGGCCAGGTGGGGCGCTGGGGCAAGCCAAGTGACAGCCCGTCTGGGAGTCTCTCCACTCCTCACCGGCCCCCACCCAGCTAGGAGGGACCCCCAACCCTGCGCTCTCTGCTGGCCTCCTGCCAACCCATGGGCCCGCCCCATCTCTCACAGGCCCCGCCCTGCCAATTCCCTGGATTCTGTTCTCCCACCCCGTGGGACCCAGGGTCAGACCTCCCACCCAACCCCACTTCCGGTCTCAGGTCTTGGCAGGGTCCTGCAGGTGCTGGGGATAGAGCGACACTAGGTAACAAGGGTGTCCAGGAGGCTGCCAGAGGAACTGCCAGGCACCTGTCCCCGCCAGCCTGAAGCAAGGGGTGTCCAGGGGTCCGCTGATCTGTTTCCTCAAAGGCCAGGCAGGCAGGCAGGCACCAGGCTGGACACTGTTCCCATCACCTCCTCCCTTTACCTCAGGGAGGACCTGGGTGTGATCCAAGGTCTCAGAGGTGCAGAGGGGTGAGACGTGGAGACCTACCCTCTGAGGTGGCCCCCAAGTATGGTGGGCTTCAGAGGACCCCAGTGAGCATCACCTGCATAGGGATCCCCTCGAGGCTTGGGTACTACCCAAATCACTCCATGCCACTGCTGTGCAGGACGCTGGCCCTGCCTAGTCACCCAGAGACATCAAAGGTCCCCGAACGTTAATCCTCCCTGACCCAGCAAAGAGGGTCCTCCAAAGCCTGTACTTGACTCAGATCAGCTGGAGCCCCACAACCACCGGAACCGAGAAGAGAAGGAGGGACCCCCAGCCTGGGCCCAGCACTTGCACCCCGCCATGGGCAACCCCACCCCAGCCTCCTGAGCCTCCCCGCGGACCTTCCCCAGCTCCACTCAGTGGCAAAGCTCCGAGCCAGGTCATCTTCCTGGCCAGGACGGTTACAGAAGGGTCCCTCCCAGAAGCGAGCTACATGACTTCCCTGGAACAGCTGTACAGCGCAGGCTGTGCCAGGCCCTCACCCTGTTGCTGCTCTTCCAAGGCTGGAGGAAGACAGGAGGCGGCCCCCGCAGGGTGCCCGGCCCACCCTACACAAGCACAGTGAAGTCTGCTTGGCTACAAAACCAGGAGGAGCAAACTCAGATGGGAGCCACGCCTTTCCCGCCAGTCTAGCCTGCCCAGTCCCCCCACACACTGGCTAGCGTGCGCTGGGCGCGGGCCTCCCTCCCCAACACTTCTCTAGCCAGGACCAAAGGGGATCCCAGGCAGCCTCGTGCTGTTACTAACACACAGAGCACACTGGGCTGCTGGGCCCCCTCCATCCACAGATCATCTCCTAGGGAGGAGGTGTGTGCACCGAGGGGGGTTAATTAGCAGCGAGCAATTCCCACCCCTGCCTGATAAGCTTCTGTAAATATTTGCATGTCCACAGAACTTTATTAGCAAGCGCAAGCGCAAAGGCAGGCAGGGAGAAGGGACCAGCTCTCATTAAGGGGCAATGCGACTAATGACCCATCAAATGAGTGACCATCAGGGCACTTACATCCAAATTAAAATTCTGCTATCTGCAGTGCTGACGCCTCGGCAGAGCGAGATCCCTGGATTTCCACCCTGGAGGGTAGTGGCAGGTGGATGGCCTTCCTGGTCTGCCATCGGGGAGTGTGTGGCCTCAGAGAGGAGCACCGCCTCTCCCCAGAAGAGCAGGCCCGTGCTCAGAGCCTGCGAGGACTCCTGCCCAGGAGGGAGCTCTCACGGGCTGGGGCCGGAACCTGACTTCCCAAGGCTCACGACTGCTGCTCCCAGCCCTGCAAACGCTCAGCAGGACCCCTGCCACCCAGACCCCAATACGCAGGGCCATCGGGTCCTGTGGCCCGCTGTGAGGGCTTCTGAGGAGTGGCATGGAAGTGCCCAACCACGGCAAGAGGCCAGGAGGCTACAGGGCCTCCAGTCCACTGAGGACCCAGAGTCACCAGCTTGGCCTCTGTCCAGGGCCTTCACTGCACTGCCCACCCACTCAGAGCCTGGCCTGGACTTGCCGTGGGACCTCTGGCTACCCTGAGTCTGGGCCTGGAGTAGGCAATCCGTCACCTTCACCTTCCCGGGCGCTTCTGCCGGCAGGGCCTCACAGTTCGCTGGGCAACCCTGGGACAAGCCCTGGTGAGCACGGTCAGAGGGGGCCAAGCAGAAGGTGGGGAGACGGAGAGCTCTGAACCGCCCTCGCTAGGAGCGGATGGCCAGCAGGTGTGGCCAGGTGCCCTCCTGGGCTCTGCTCAGGGAGAGCTCCTCTTGTCCCCCTTCCTACTCCAGACGGCTTCCAGCCCCCCAAGCACACCCTCTGCAGCAGCGCCCACTGGGCACCAGGTGTGACGCTGCACCTGACGGGCACAGCCAAGGCTGGGGAGCTGGAGCAGAGGGCAGACACTGAGTCAGTGCCCAGTCCCTTCTTGGCAATGCCCAGCAGGTCCAGGGCCCCAGGCTGTCTTGGGTAAGGGACGAGGGCTGGACACCATCAGTGGAGCCACCCAAGTGACTGTGCACTTGGTCTCAGCCCACAGGCCCTGGTGGGGGGAAAGTGGGCCTCTCTTGGGCCTGGGGCACCTGCAGGACTTGCTCCTTCCTTAGTGGCCTCCCAGGCACCCAATAGGTGCACTGCACAGGACTCGGCAGGGGAGCCAGATAGGACCAGGGTCCAGAACCACAGACAGGAGACAGCACCACAGCCACACCCTCTCCAGCCCCAAACAGGTCACACCAGTGACACTGTCGGCTCGGAGAACGCTGCAGGCTTGGGGAGAGGCCACGTGGGTCCCGCAGGCCTGTCTCCAGGCTCTCCCTGTCAGCCTCCCTCCTGCCTAGGCCCCTTCTCGCCTACGGCATCCCTCTCAAGGTGTAGCAGGGGAGGATCAGAGGCCATGGTGGCAGGCACTGGCCCATGTGCACACCCTGGGGTTCTCGGACTGGGGCTGCAGTCGGGAGGCTAGAAGACACTCAGTCCCCACTTCCTGCCAATCAAACTCTTGACCACGGGCCACCTCCCAGGGCCTGCTGCAGAAAAGATCAAGGGGTGAGACCAGAGCCAAGTGCACACCCGCCCCCCAGGTCCACCAGCCTCCCACCTGGCCCTAGTCTCTGGACACGGAGAGGAGGTCACTGTGGGAGTTCCCAGGGTTGGCCGGTGAGGCATCATTAGCGATCTGGGTACCAAATACACACCTGGGCCTCAGCAGCCTAAAAATGTTGCTCTGCCCAGGACAAGCTGGGAAATGGCTCACCACAGAACTGGCTGTGTCCTCCTGGACCAGGGGGCTGGGCTGCCCAGGACAAGTTGAGAAATGGCTCACCACAGAACTGGCTGTGTCCTCCTGGACCAGGGGCCTGGCTGCCCAGGACTCTGGGAGACTGTGCTCCCACCAGCCACCCTCGAAGCTCCAAGGGCAACCAGGGCCACCAGAGGCCTGTGCTCCATGGACCTGATCCAGACCAAAGCTGCTGGAATCCAGGCAGCTGGAGTCCCCAAAGGGGGAGCTTGCAGGAGAATTATGGGTAAGGAGCTGAGCAGAGGGTGGTCTCCACAGAGTAATGGCCTCAGCTGACTCTCTAGGGCACTCTGGGGTGGGAACTGCCCATGCTGGTCCCACTTTGGCTGAGTGAGGGAGGGTCTGGGGACTGTGCCCACATGTCAGTCATCCTGGTCATGAGCTGCTGGCAGGGGGAACCTCACACTTCACAAGGACCTTGGCTTCTCACTGCCATAGTTGGGCAGCCCCAAGCCCAGGGCCTGGCGCCCGGCCGTGTTACTGTGGGTCAGTGGTTCTCAACCAGGGAAGATGGTGCCCCTGGGGGGCATGTGGCTGTCACAACTGGGGCGGTAAGTACTGGCATCTAGTGAGTCTAAGCCAGGGAGGCTGCTGGACTTCCTGCGGGGCCCAGGACAGTCCCCACAGCCATCACCTGGCCCACGGGCCTGCGGTGCTGAAGGTAGGGCTGGGGTGGTGGACGACCCTGGGAGCGTCGTCGGATAGGCAGGTACTCTGGGGTGGGCACTCTCAGGACTGGAGAAGGAGGCAAAGATGGGGCCACTGGAGGCCTGAGGGCTGGCAGGAGCCTGTCAGTGCCCAGAGGCCCACCTCCCGGGGCTCAGAGCTGGGCACGGGGGAGCTGAGCTGGCCCTGCCCTGCCCCAGCTGGGGTCAGAAGCGGCCCAGAGAGCCTCCTGCACAGCCCCTCACCCAGGCCCTCAGAGCTGCCAATCTACACAGACCCCTAGCACGGAAGCCCGAGACCCACCCAAAGACTGGGCTGCCGCTACCACTCCCTGGGAGCCGGGAGGACCCAAGCCTGGTCTACACCACTCACTCTGCCGCCCTGACCAGCGCTCGCCAGCCCTGCAGAGTGGGCAGTGGCCCCAGTCCTGCCCAGGGGCAAGGTCAGCTGAAGAGGCCCCCAAGGCAGTCACTACAGTCTGGCCATTGTTTTGCCAGTCTGGGGATTAAGGCCAGCTCCCAGAGGGAGGGACAAATGTACCCTGGGGGCAGGGAGGGGGTCAGCTCCCAGGAGAGGACAGAGGGTGCCACAGCAGAGGGACACAGCAGACACAGCACACAGCCCAGCCCCTGCCCCCAACTCCACAGCAAACTCCCCTCCACCCGTCTCTACCTGGAGCCTCCTGGGGCGGCCGTAGGGGCGGGGCAGCTAGAAGGAAAGAGAACAGGGTCATCCAGAAAACACGAACCATGACCAACACCTCTGCCCATCCCCTTCCTTGGACACCTGTTAGCCCAAAGCCATGAGACCTCAGCTGGACCACAGTGGTTCTTCCACACTAAGGGCCAGGGATGGGATCCCCACACCACTCACAAGAGCTCTCTGTTTCCAGGAACTCCAGATTCTCCATTACCTGCTACTTGCTGGGCCCTGGGCCCCTAGGGGCACCCACCCACAATGTGGCTCCAAAGCTCAAGTACCTGGATACCCTTCCAGGGTAAGTAGCCCTCCTGGGAGATGCCTAGAGCCACCCCAAGATCCCAGCCAGTAGGGGACAAACCCCCATCTGGCCTCCCCTCCGTCCTCAGGGTGCAAGGGACCTGCTGAGAGCTACCCACAACACCCCCTGTGTTTGCTTTCTTTGCTGCCCTCTCTGCAGAGCCAGGGCTGGGTCCCCATTTCTCGCCTGACCTCATACCCCAGATGCTATTTCAAACAGTGTGTGGCCCACCGAGGGCCACAGGTCTGTGACAGATGGGGTGGCACCAGGCCAGGTCCCACTCCACAGAGTGCCCATCCCGGTTCCTCGCACAGGCTCATCACCTGCTCGGGTGGGGTGGGAAAGGGAGGGGCCGGGGAACCTGCGAGGAGGTCAGGCCTGCCAAACCCACATCCCGCCCGGCCGCGCACATCAGAGGAGCTGGCCAGCGCCCCGTGCCTCTGCTTGCTTGCCCGACTCTGGGTTAAGCAGGGGCCGCCAGGGTCGCTGGACAGTTCACAACACCCAGGTAAAGCATGATGGTCACCACAGCCCTCACTGCCAGCCAGCCCCAGGTCCCGGTGACGTCCCAGTTACTCTTTAGCCCCCTGAATGACACAGGCAGCAGGTGCCATCGGTGGCCATTTTGCAGATGAGAAAACTGAGGTACAGAGTTCCAGCCAGTTGCTGACCACCACCCATCTGATGGGTGAGATGCCCTGGCCAACTGCTGCCCTCTGGCTGTGGTGGGCATCCCCTAAGCCTCCTCCACTGGGGCAGAAGGCGACCTTCCAGGCATCATCCTGCCCATTTGCTGGACTGACCATCTGCCAGAGCCTGGGAAGAGCTGGTTCCTGGCAGGGACAGGCCAGACTCTAAGGTCTCTGCTAAGAAAAATTTAAAGTCCTCCAGAGCCCCAGAGACCACACTGGGCGGACAGAGAGAACACGGACGAGCCGGCCAGCCCCAGACACCAATGACAAAACAGGGCACTCCACGCAGGTTAACAAGGCAGCACATCGCGGGAGATGTCACCAGCACACTGCCACCGCAGGAATACGAGGAACCCAGGATCAGGACCGCTGTCCGCAGGGACACAGGGATAGCAGGTGTCAGCAACAGGTTCAGAGGGCAGCAGATTATTCCCTGTCCTATAGCCTATTCAAACTCTGACGAAATGGGCTGGGACGTGGCTCCACGGTGGAGCACTTGGCTAGCAGGTGTGAGGCGCGGGGTTCGATCCTCAGCACCACGTAAAGTAAATAAATAAATTACATAAAGATTCAAAAACACAATAACATTATTTTAAAAAAATAAACTGATAAATCTGGGTGTGTTGGGGCACATCTATAATCCCAGCGGCTCTGGAGGCTGAGGCAGGAGGATCTTGAGTTCAAAGCTGATCTCAGAAAAAGCAAGGCGCTAAGCAACTCAGTGAGACCCTGTCTCTAAATAAACACAAAATAGGGCTGGGGGTGCGGCTCAGTGGTGGAGTGCCCTTGAGTTCAAGCGCCAGTACCGGAAAAAAAAAAAAAAAAAAAAAAAAGAAGAAGAACTCAAACGAAGGGCAAAGAAAGCACAGTGGCTCATTCTGGGATGGGCCAGGCCCAAGCCACTGGCCAAGGGAGCAATCGGGTCCTTGCAAAATCACGGGCCCACCCTACACGGGGCACTGCAACTCCAGCTGCTTGCAGGGCTAAGGCAGGAAGATCACAAGTCACCTTAACAAGAGCCTGTCTCAAAATATAAAATGAGCTAGGGATGTAGCTCAGTGTAGAGCATTTGCCTCGCATGTATGAGGCCCTGGAACTCACCCCCGAGTACCACAGAAAAGGAAGAAGAAAAAATCGTAGGCCCTTGGGACAGGAAAAGGCAGCCAGGGCAAGCCCCATGCAGGATGCCCCCCAGGAGCCTCAGAGGCTGCACTGCGTGGCACCGCCATACCTGTGCTGGGAAACTGAGCCGCCAGGAGACAAAGGAGCTTCCTGAGGCCACCGCAGGTGAGCACTGGCTGCAGCAGTTCAGATTCCTCCAGTGCCCAGCCCGCGCCCTTCAACAAGTCAACACCCCACACCGAATGACTGTGTGCCCCCAAATGTATATGCTGAAGTCCTAACCCCAGGACACCAGCCTCCTGGAAGGGGATCTTACAGAGGGAACCAAGTTAGTGAGGCCATTCAGGGGGTCCTGATCCAATGTGACTGGTGTCCTCCTGAGAAAGAGAAAGAAGGACAAAGACTCAAAGAGGAAAGGCACGTGGACACCGGGGAGAAACCCTGCCCAGCCTCCAGAACTGTAAGCTCTGGTTGTTTAAGAGCCCCAGTGGGTGGAACTGGTCGTGCCAGCCCACACGAGTCACGGCTTCCCACCAGGAGCTCTCCACCCCAGCCTGGTCGCCCCGCCCGGACCTGGTGCCAACCCTCATCCACTTTCAGCAGTCCTGCAGCACCTAGCAGCAGCAGGGAGAGGTGGGCACAGGGACCAGGAGGAAAGACGGGCTGGGGACCCTTCCTGGTCCCCAGCCAGTTCTCTGGCCTGCCGTGACAGCGCCACAAGGGCCCTGGGCTCTTTTGTAAAACTGGCTTCTTGATGCACATTAAGGCTTCATTTACCAGCCAGCAGGGGGATTAACCGGAGGCCCCAGCGTCAATTATAGCTGCCCCCACCCTAGGCCGGCTGGGCACAGAGAATCCACAGGAGAAATAATAACGTGTGTGGAGCCTCAAGATGAATCATCACAGAGGAAGCAGCTGTGTTGATGGAATTTTAAAGCCGACATGAGAAGAAAATACGAACTGCGATACAGTAATTTAGCCTGTGAACACTCCAGCACATTTTTAATTAAAGCTATTTTGGAGTTAAGTAGAGGCCATGGGGGAGGGGTGGGGCAGTGGGGACGGCATCGGGAGGCTCTGCCCCAAGGCCACATCACCTGACCGCGGTTCAAACACTATTCCTGCTCTTCCTTCCACCAGCGGGCAGGCTCCCTGCTCTGCTCAGCGATGGGGTTTCTGCACAATCTGATTTCACTGACGAGAGCTGAACGCCAGAATCATCCCATCTCACATGCCAGAGCCCACGGGACTGAGGACGGTGCCCTCTCACGGCCACGACCTCTTTGTTCAAGATTCCCAGGCATGGTCATCTGGCCATCTCGTGATCCCCTCCACCGCCAGTACCTCAGGGACCTCGGGCAGCCCTCCCTGGGCTAAGACCTTCCTTGTTCTGAGCAAGAACCAGCCTCTGCTGAGGGTCAGGACTGGGTGAGAGGCAGCCACGGGCTCCCCAGGGTGCTCGGTCCGGTCTGGCCCAGATGAGTGTTGGAGACAGATGTGACTACAGAGACCCTGCACCCGTCCTGGGGCACCCAGCAGGGCTGGGGGTCAGGATGCATAGGGAGGGTCGCAATACTGTCCACAGAGGCAGACAGGAAGGCCCAGGGACCAGCTGAGCTCAGAGTAAGGACACGGCCACCAGAGGAGGTCAGGGAGGGCTGCAGGTGGGAGGCCACCTGAGGCAGGGGCCCAGGAGAGCGAGGAGGTCCAGGAGGCCAGGAGGAAGGCCCGCCAGCCCAGCTCTCACAGAATGAGGCCACCGCTCTCCCAGTGGGCAGGGCCCTGCCCCAGGCTCTCCCCAGCCTGCTGTCCTCCAGCCGCCCCTCCACCCCGTGAGCCCTGCTGGCTGGGACACGGTGAGCCTGAACTGTGTGCACATGAGGGCAGGTCACTGTCTTGTCACCTCCCCAGAGCCATCACACTGTCAATTACAGATGGGCAAGTGGAGGCTTGGGGACGGGAAGTGGCTTGAGGATCCTCATGCGCTAGTGCTACTGAGTCACCCCAGGAATCCAAAGGCAGTCAAGGGAGGTATGGGTGGTCACCCAGAAGCCCCACGCAGGTCAGGCACCCTTCTCTCTCTCTGCCACTCCGTCTCTCTCCCTCCTGCATGGCTCAGAGCGGCAGGCCCTCCCCCACACCAGCGGCACCCCCACACCTCACGGCCAAGCTCAGGCAGCTACAGGTGGTCACCCCAGAGCCTCGCCCATGACCCTGGATGCTCTGCCCTGCCGACACCACAGCTCCCAGGGCCTCTGCTATGGTGAAGTTCAAAGTCACCCCTCACAGCAGCACAGGAACAAGGGCAGGAAGGCAAGTCGGGCTTGAGGCCTCAGCGCCATGTAGCTGACCCCTTCTCTGGACACTGGGTGTGATCCACTTACTGGGAAGCCCTGGGTGAGACCCCTGCCCAGCAGAATCCTGAGGAAGAAACTGGGTAAGGACCTGGCTGTCCCCCCGCAACACAAGCTCCTGCAGCCACCAGAGCGGCTGGGCGTCAGCTGCACCTGGGTACAGGGTGAGGTTATAACACAGAAACCAAACATTTCTGCACCAGATAATCTCAGGTCCCTGAGCCCAGCAACATGGGGACGGCGTGGAGCACACTTCCTGAGGAAGGACAGCACACGCGGCGTCCCGAATGTGGAGCTTGAGCCTAAGCTGCTTCCCCACAGGAACCAAGAACAGCAAATCCAGGCAGACTTGTAGGGTCACCCAAGGGCCCCAGCTCAGGCCACCAAACACACTGTGGTCTCCGCACTGCAGAGCAGTGGCTCATGCCCCAGAAGCCAGCACCCAAGGTTCCCCAGGTCCCCTTCCACCCACACCCCTGGCGTCACTGCTGCCTGCAGCCCCTGCGGCCCACCCCACACACCCTCCTCAGCCTCGGGTCAGGCCCCCGGCAAGGTTGGGTCTAGGAGCCCCAGCCCCACACCAGGTGAGAACAGGACCCCACCACTGCCGCCGCCCCAAGGGGCCAGCACGTCCTGTTGGCCAAAGCCTTCTGCCCTACGGCACCTTCGACGGACCTCACACGAGACCCAGTCTTGCAATTTAGCTCCTGCTGTGACCGCGGGCCTGTGTGTGGTGCCTGTGGGGCTGAGAGTGAGGAAGAGAAGCACCACCCGTGCAGAGACTGTGCACGAGCCCCCAGAGGGAGGTCCCCGGGTGACGGGGGGGAGTCATGCTCCCTGTCCAGGGCTGTGGGCCTCCCTGCAGCCACCAGCAGGCATGAAGGATGCCGTGGGCTCCTGGAGTCAGTCTGCCCAGTGGGTCACCTGGCAACGGCACCAAGAATCTGAGCTATCCTCAGGGTCAGTTCCCAAAGAAGCACTGGGCATCGGGGCTGGCCACTCACGGGCCAGCAGGTGTGGCAGGACCAGAAGGCTGAGGTTAAGCCGGGGGGGAGTACAAGCAGGAAGGAGGCTGGAGGGCTAGGAGGCAGGGCCCAGGCACCCCGGGGTGCACCACAGCTTCCCATCACCAGCCGGATGCAGGGAGGACACCGGCGCCCTCCAAGTTCACAAGAGGATCTGCAAGGTCGCCAGACGCCACACCTGCTCCCTGCAGCCTGCCCTGACCAAGATTCCGGCCCATGTCCCCACCCCGCCTGCTCTGCCTCGCTGTCTATGGGTGTGGAGCCAGACCCTGGGGAGAAAGAAGGGTGGACCCCAACCCAGAGAGGAGCGGGCGTGGCGAGGCAGGAGGAAGGCTCCCTGTAGGTCTGCCTGCGCCTCCATTTCCATGAGCCTGTCTGACAGAGGGGCAGAGTGGCCCGTGCTCCACCCATTGTGTGTCCCCCATCTGTGGCTGCAGTCCAGACCACGGTGGGAGGGGCAACCCTGGAAGTGGGCCTGGGTTACAGCCAGGTGCCCGAGGGGCCTTTCTAGGAGGCGACTCGGGCAGCAGTGGGGAAGGTTGTGGGCAGCTTAAGGAGCCCGAGAAAGGTGGGATAGGTGGGCCCTGTGGTGGCCACCCCCCACAGGCCACCTACCTGTGGCAGGAGCTTGTCACCCTCCAGCAGGTTCACCTTGGTTTCCAGCTGCCTGATGTAGGCGGACGAAGCATCTGTGAGGACAGAGAGAAAGCAGACGGCACGTCACCCACCAGCAGGCTCATCCCCTGGACCCACCAGCAGACTCATCCCCTGGGCCTCCGCCTGACTTCCCTGACCTGCACCCTGGTACCAGTTCAGGGTGTGCTTGGCCCCTGTGATGGGGGTTCCCTTGCCCACCTGTCCTGGGGCGACTCAGGGAAGCACCACCTCTCCTACACAGCTCCTACCACTAGGGCGGCCAGGAGCTGGACGGCCCACGAGACCCTTGGGGGCTGCTCCCCAGTCATGCACCCAGTTTCCAAACAAGGCCAGGAGAGGCCGAGCAGCCATCCTGTGCCGACCGCGGACCCAGCCTCCCCGGCTGACCCGCTGGCGGTCACATCAGAAAAGCAGGGACTGTTTCAACCACCACTCTGCCACCCTCACCCTGGGCCACCCCACAGCCGGTCCCCTTTCTCCACCAGAATGGGAGGTGGCTCAGTCAGCCTAGGTGGCACAGGCGGGATAAGGGAGCCTGCCTTGGTGGGGAGGGTGAAGGACAAGCAGGGCCAGGTAGTCAGGGGGACAGCTGACCTGTCCCACCCCCAGCAGGATGCAGGGCCTTTCCCGGTTCGCACCACCAACCCCTGACCTCAAAGGCACCAGACAGACCGCAGGCAGCTGTCGAATCCTACCTCAGGGGACTTGGGGTTGGAAAACAGACCCCGTGGGCTCCTGCACTCCTGGGAGGGCAGAGGGGGCTTGGAATGCCGTAGGAATGTGAAGTATCCGCCCAGCCCCAGCACGGGCCCACAGACCCCAGAGCCCTGGGGTCTGCATGTGTAACGTGAGTGCTCACCCCTGTCCCCAGAGCCCACCAGCTCTAAAAAGGGTCTGGTGTGGAGCCCACTGGTCACTGGTGAGGGTGGACATCCCGAGGACTGCTCCCCGGAAGGCCTGGGCACCTTGTGTGCTGCAGTGTGGCCATGGCCCCACAAGGTCCTGCCCACTCAGCCCAGGTCCACAGGGCCCAGCAGAGGAACGGGGTCAGGCACCCGAGGCCCAGCCCTGCCCACTTGTGACTAGGCCTGACAAACTAGGCCAGCCTTCCTCCTCCGCGTCCAACACTCGCCACTCAGGAATGCACAGCCTCCTAGTGAGGAGGGGCCCACCCACCGTCCTAGGGGATGAAACAGTACCCAGCACAGGGTGGCTCGGTGAGGAGCCCAGGTGGGCTCCAGCCTCTCCCACCCACACACAGCCCCAGACACAGCCTCTCCACTCAGCCTTGCCTGTGTGGCCTGACAGGGACCCTGGCCAGCCTGCTGGCCACCACTGTAGAACAGCCCAGTTCACCTACTGGTCAGTCAATGCTGGGGAGCAGTCCCACGCTCCCCCACGCACAGGCAGGATGGCAAAAGGCTGGGGCCCAGGGGGAGGGGGAGGGAGGTGGGCACAGCCAGGGCTCCCAGGCCTTCCTCCCCACGCCCTATCAATCAGAGGCTCCGGAACACCAGCTGGGCACAGGGGACCAGGTAACTCCAAAGGCCACACTGAATTAAAACAAGACGCCAATGACCTCCTGTGCTCCCCTCTGGGGAGGGGAATAGAGAGAGTCACAAGGGCCGAACACCCACCGTCCACGTTTCCAGATGAAGAGGCCACCAGGAACAAGGTACCCCCACTCATGAGGGGATGCGCTCTCGGCCCACCCCACAGGTCAGAGCTGACGGTCCCAGCTTGGAGAGGAGCTGGGGTCCCTGGAGGAGCTGCCAGTCCTGGGCAACCACTGTCACACCCTCCGCTGAAGCAAGCTGTGGGCATGGCCACAGACCCCCACTTGCAGCGCAGCCCACTGCAGGAAGGCGACCGGCTGCAGGTCAGGGCTCCCAGGCACAGCACTGAACCAGAGGAGAGATCCGGCCACTTGCATGTGACCACTGGCCCCAGAGGGCCACTAATTGGAGCACTGCCCTTTGCAACCACACAGAAGGTGGGCATGCTCCGCCCATCCCCTCTCTGGACCTCTGTGGGGCCAGCGAGGCGCTCCCTGGATTTCCCCTATTGGTCAGACCCAGGGCTGGAGTCATGGGCTGGGACTGAATCCCATCCAGCCTCAGCGCCTCCATCGGGTGGCCCTGCCCCGTCTGAACCAACAGGAATCTGAGAACAACCATCCCGGACAGCAGTAAGGAGGACAGGGCAGGGGCAGATCAGCCCCGAGAGAAGGGACACAGGATGCCCACAAGTCTCCCAGCAGTGCCCTCCCACCCACCCCTGGCCAGCACCAAGCCTTGGCACCCACAGACATGACCCAGCAGGTTGCCTGTCATCACGACCAGGCCCACAGGAGCATGGACCAGAGAGCTCCAGAGAGCCCCAGCAGCCGCACGGAACAAAAGACAAGCCAGACCACAGAGGCTTGCTGGGCTTTTCCTTTTTAATTTCAAAAGAACATAAGAGTCTTAAAAATACTTCTGACCATCCAGTAATTCCAGTGGAATCTATCACAAAGAATTAATTCAAATTATCAAGACTGCTGACAGCTTGATAGTGGCCCAAACTGGAAATAACAATTAGTCCAATAATAGCTGAGAGCTCCCCCGCCATCATGCACTGATATTTAGGAGGAGCTTCTCCCCAAATAATATGGGGAACACTTAAAATATCAGTGGAGAAAACGGGACTCAAAATTATCTGCATAATGGCTGCTGCATTTTAAAATATCTATGCACTGGGGTCCAGGCATGTTGCTCACGCCTGCCATCCAGCAATTCAGGAGGCTGAGGCAGGAAGATCCAAGTTCAAGCCAGCCTGGGCAACAAAGAAGGCCCTGCTTCAAAATAAAAGGCCTCGGGCAGCAGGGTGGGCAGTTCAGCGGTAAAGCGCTCTTGGGTTCGGCCCCTAGCACTGAAAGGAAGAAAAGGAAAACAATCCAAGCACTGAAACAAATTTAGGAAGGACGTGCGTAGATTACCACTGGGCGTGATGCTGAGACGAGAACAAGTGCTTTTAAAATTATTTTTAAAAATAATTTCTTGGGGCTGGCAGAATACTGGCCTAGCACATGTGAGGCACTGGGTTCAATCCTCAGCACCACATAAAAATAAAGGAATAAATAAAATAAAGGTGTTGAGTCCATCTACAACTAAAATAATAATAATAATAATAATAATTTATTGGGGGCTGGGGATTTGGCTCAGTTGGTAGAGTGCTTGCCTTGCAAGCACTAAGGCCCTGGGTTCCATCCCCAGCACTGCAAAAATAAAAACAATAATAATAATAATTTCTTGGGGCTGGGGTGGTGGCTCAGTGGTGGAGCGCTTGCCTAGCATGTGTGAGGCACTGGGTTCAGTTCTCAGCACTGCATTCAAATAAATGAATAAGATAAAGGTCCGTCAACATCTAAAAAGAATTTTTTTTTATTTCTTGTCAATTTTTAAATAATCTACAGCAGGAAGAAATCTTTCTTTTATAAACTAGGAGAAGAGGGTGAAATGTGCACCTCCCATTTCACAGCACCCCCACTCCCGGGTCACAGAAGTTTCTCGTCCTCCATGCCTGACCCTGGCCCCACCAGCTCCTGGGGGAGAACCAGGCTCTCCACACCGCCAGGCGCTAGGCAGTCAGGAAGCTGGTCCCCCTTGGGTCAGGAGCAGAGAAGAACGTGAGCCAGGCGACCCTCCAGAGTGGAGGCTAGAGGACAGGACACCGGCAGCCTGCTCCCCAGGAGGACCATCCTTCCCAGCAGCCTCAACAGCTGTGGCCTCACCGGGCACCTCCCAGCTCCTTGGAGATGGCGTGTTAATTAAATTAATGTGAAGCCTGCAGTCACGAGGACTGGAGCCACAGAAAGGGAAGTGGCATTTTCCAGCATGGCCACTTGTAGGCAAAATGAGGGAGGTGACCACAAGAGGGACCCTGGGCTGAGCTGGTCAAGGTGTCCCCTTGGACACACCCTAGACCCCACCTGGGGTCAGTGGGCCCAATCCTGGGAGGTTCCAGATCCAGTTTGCTTTGCCCAACCTCAGGGGTCTCTCATCCCCAGGGAGCATGACAAGCCTCAGAGCCTGCAGGGCCCGCCACGGCACTGTTCTGGCTCCACCCAAGGAGCCTTGTGCAGGGTCCCACTGGTGACCATCAGGCTACCCTGCCTGCCCAGAAACTGCAGGCAGGGGCCAGCTCACATAGGCTCTCCCGGCGTGGCTTCCCGGCTGGTGCCATGATGCCATCCCCAGCCTCCTCGCCGGGCTTGGCAGTGTCCAGACTATAGGAATAGAGGGCCAGGAGCACATCTGATCACCCCCGTAAGCCCCCTCCCCTAGATCAGCACCTGCAATTAGCGAGTTCACAGGAAAAACCTGAAGCTCTAACAGGAAGACATCCCTGCCTTGAAGGACCTGTCCCCAGGTGGCTACAAGCTCCTGGAGAGCGCTGGCAGGGTGCTCACGGTGACCTCCCGAGGGTCGGCGCCTCCGAAGCAGGCCACGAAATAAGGAAATGAGTTCAGATGGGTCATTTGGGAGGTGACCACAGGAAGCCCAGGTAGGGGAGCAGAGATTCAAGGCAGGGAAGGGAGGAAGCCAACGGGAGGGGCGCCAACCTGCTGGGGTGCTGGGGGTCTCAGCATCAGCCGGTCTGCCCAGGGGCTCACTGGCACTGGCCACCTGGACTGTGGGCAGGAAAGCTCCCAGGCAGAGCTTCAGGGGAGGTGGTGGTGAGCTGGCATGGGTAAGCGCCAGGGAGCCGGGGAGGGAGCCGGGGAGGGCCAGCAGTACCTGCAGCTCAGGGCAAAGTGTGATTACCCTCCTCCAGGAGGAAGGGGAGACAGACTCACCGGGCCCTTCCCCAGGTCCCCGCAACCTCCCTCCCATCCCCACCTCTCTGAGCAACGTCCTCATGGCTTCCCTGCCCTTGTCACTTTCTGCGAGGTCTGGGGACACCTGGCTTTGTGGCAGATCATTAGCAGGAGGCCCAGCCACACCACGCCCCGGGCCTCCTCCATGGGGGCTCTGCATGAGATGGCTGACATTCCCACCAGGCAGCTCGGTTGATTAAACCCTTTCCTCTTTCCACTTCATTAAGAGGGGTCAGCGGCAGCCTCCGGCTGGTGGCTCTGTGGGGCAGAAGGGCCTCACTAAAGAATATGCCAATTCACCCTTGTCACTCACAGGTCGCTCCCTCCCTGGCCTGGAGGGCTAGGACCAAGGTGGCTCCTGAGAATTCTCCGCCCCTGAGCTGGTGGGCCTGCTTTCCCCCCACCCAGGACCTGCATGGGTGGGCGCCTGGCCGACAGTAGGTGTGCAGGAGGAAGCAGGCCTGCCCCGGGGAAACCCCTCCACACACAAAGCAGGTTGGGAAACCCAGCAGGGCAGGCCCAGGGACGCCCCCACTCTGCCACCACTCCTCAGTCCCTGACTGGACCTCCGCCTGCTTCCTTCCCCAAGGTGATGGCACTGTCCCCAGAATGCACTAAGCCACTGTTCTCACAGGCAACCTTGGACCTCACCCAGCACAGAAGGTCACATCACCCCTACACAAGGTCACACAGGCAGGGCAAGGCCACCAGACTTATATCCAGGGCTCATGGGTCACCAACTGCAGGGACTGGAGCAAGACAGTTACTACAGCACAGTGACCACCCATGCTTACCAGAACAGCACTTCTCCATGTGAGGTCGGGGCGGACCCCGGGCGACAGGCAAGAAACAGGCTCAGGGAGGTAAAGGGGAGCCACAGGCCAGGGAGGTTGAACCGGGTCTCCCTGCAGGTTCTAGGTGCAGCTGAGCATCCCCACACCTGGGCTTCACCCGGCAGCAGAGCTCAAGCGGGGCACACTTCCCACAGCGGGCTGTCCTGCTCAGAAGCTGGTGCTTGGAGGCTCCGTCCCTGCCCCCGCCTGCACAGCAGGTTTGGCCGGTCTCAGAGCCGCTCCTTCCAGCCACCTGCACCTCTGGAACAGGAGCCATTCCAGTCCCCCAGCAAGGCCCAGGTCTTGGCAGACTGTGGGAGCCTTCTCAGAGGACCGCCTACTCCCTGGACCAGGGCATTCATAAAGGTCACCAAAGGATCGAATTCTCACAAAGCAGAGTTCTCAAATCTGGGACCCAAAAGGAAAGTTACCAAATTTCATGATTCAGGCCACCAGGAATGGTGAGCTCCCCGTCATGAGGAGAGAACAAGCAGACACTGAACAGCCTCTGCTCAAGTTCCCTCTGCTGGGCAGAAGCCTCTGAGATGCTGCAGGGTCCCGACCTGGCTAGGAGGAAGCTGCGTCCCTTCCTCATGCCAGATGGCTGGCTCCGTCTCCCTCAGATCCTCACAGTGCCAAGCCCTGTGGGTGGCAGCACCTGGTCTTCCGGAGGAGATAAGGGAAGCTCAGAGCAGACGTGACCTGCCCAAGGCCCACATGGTCCCCAAGGTACATGGGGACTTGGGGGCTCTGCTGCAGGGCCCATCCCATTCTGGAAGGGCCCCCAACCTGATGAGGAGACACAGGGAAAGTCAAGGCGACTGCAGGGCACAGCGACCAGGTACAGCCCAGGCCGAGGAAACCAGGGATCCTTCCTGAAGGAGGTGGGCCCTGAGCGGATCACTGAAGAGTGAGCAAGACCAACAGGCAGACGAGGGACAGGAGAGACAGAGGGCGGAGAATTCTACCAATTCTCCCCATGAAGAAACCAAAGCTCAGATGGGCAGTAACTGCCCAGGCACAAAGCTCATGGAAGCAAGAGGAAATCTGAAGTGTGCGTGTCCCCAAGCCTGGGGCTCTTCTAGGCCACCCACTGAGGCAGAGGGAAGGGGCTTTGGAGGTCACCTCTCTCCCCTCCCCTCCTTTCCTATCCTTCCTCCCCAAAGCTGAAACTCTCCTAAAGGCACATGGGGACTATGGGGCTCTCCTGCAGGGCCCAAGCTCCAGGACCTCGACTCTGGACAACACTCACCTTGGCCCATCTCTTCTCCAGGAACCCCCACACCAGGCACCCAGCAAGTCCCAAGCTTGAGGTGTCTGCAGATCTGGAGTGAGGAAGGGTTCTGGGGCTGGTCAGCCTCTCTGCCATTCACCTCTCTGCCCAAAGATGTGAGATCACAGATCCTACAGACCCACCTGGTCAACCTAAGTGCAGACACAGAACCGCCCTGCCCAGGGCCCACCTCTCCACCCGCCTCCCACAGCCCCTGAGGAATCAGCGACTGAACTCACAAGGGAATCCCTTCCCAGCCCCTGCAGAGGAGAAAATAGGAATTGTCAAAGAGAAGACGTGACCGACGCCATTAATGAGTCTTTGCGATGGCTACTCAGGCTTTCCTAATGACATGCCTATCCCCTGATGCCATCTGTCCCCTGGGTGCTGAGCCCTGTTCTGCTTCAGGCTGGGGACTCCCGCACATCAGCCTGTCTCTCCCTGGCTTTGGGGACCCTGGGGCACCCAGTGTTCAATGCCAGGAAAGGCCATAAGGTTTTGCAGCTGGCACTGCAATCTGCAGTGAGAGGCAGAGGAAGCCGTGCTCCCGTGGGCTCATCCAGAAAGCAGCCCCCAGCCTCAGTGTTCTCAAACCAACATGCAAACTCCTCTCCCCATCTACTGCATGGGAGCCTGACAAGCCAAACTAAAATCGCATGACTGTCTCAAACTGGAGGAGGGGAGAAGAACCCCTTCCCTGCGCCTTCAGGTTCTGCATCTGACATTAACCTGCGTGTGCAGGCGATGGATCAGGTAATGGGCAGAGCAAAGCACGAACAGGCGACGGTAAGTGATGGATGGAGGGGGTGATGGAGCAGGGGTGGCCTTGTCACGGTCAGCAAGGATGGGCGTGACGCCATGAAGCCTCCCCACCAACCCCAATTTCACTCACAGTGATTTTGAACATGATTCTAAAAGCCAACCTCTGGAGGAGGAGCCTGGGCGTCAATGTTCATCTTAAAGGCCCTCCAGCAGATCCTAACACGCCCCGGGAACCCCCATCCACAGAGCGCAGGGACTGTTCAGACCGTGCCCTCGGCCTCCTTCCCCAGGGGGCCCCACCCTCCTGGCCTGGCCCATTAATGGGGAACAGGGGCGGAGCTGAGCTGCCAGGCACAGGCAACCAAAGCCCAGAGCACTGCCCTAAGCCTGCAGGGAGGGGAGGGGGCCTGGCCCCTGCTACCTAAAGGGAAGGCCTGAGGGGGTTGCTAGCTGTCAACCATGTCCCTTCCAGGTGCCAGGTACAGCGTGGAGGGCCAGAATGACCTGACAAACTTGCCTCCCAGAGCCTGCTGACCAGGGGAGAGGGCAGGACAGTGGGGAGGCGCAGGATGGGCAGACACCAGGGAACGCAGCCATTTACAGCAGTGGTGCAGGAGGCTCAGCCAACAGAAAAGCTAGGTGTGGCTGGAGGTGAGCCTGGAGGGTGTGCCCCCCAGGCAGGAATCTCACCCAGGTGAGTGGCAGTGCTGGGGATCACAGGCCTCCAGAGTCAGAAAGAGCAGGCTCCGCACACATCTGCGGAACTGCACACTTCCACAGGGGTGTGTGTGTGTGTGTGTGTGTGTGTGTGTGCGCGCGCGCACATGTGCGCGTGCAGGAATGTGTATGTACATATGCAAATGTACATGTTTCCACAGCAAGTGAATTCTATCTCAATAGTCTTTTTTTTTTTTTAAATATAAAATTGCAGGGAAAAAAGAATTTTTTTTCTGTACCAGGAATTGAACTCAGGGGTGCTTAACCACTGAACCACATGCCCAGTCCTTTTTATGTATGTATGTATGTATGTATGTATGTATGTATGTATTTATTTATTTATTTATTTTTGGTGGTGCTGAGGATTAAACCCATGTTTAACACTCTGCCAACTGAGCTATATCCTCAGTTCCCTATTTTTTTTTAATTTGAGACAGGGTCTGCTAAGTTGCTTAGGGCCTTGCTAAGTTGCTAAGGCTGGCCTCAAACTTACAGTCCTCCTACCTCAGACTCCCAAGCTGCTGGGATTACAGGCATGTGCCACCACACCCAGCAGGAAAGATTTTTCTTTCTTTTTTTTTTTTTTTTTGTTGTCAATGGGTCATTTTTATTTTATTTATTTATATGTGGTGCTGAGCATCGAACCCAGGGCCTCACACAGGCCAGTACTAAGCCACAACTCCAGCCCCAAGGATTTCTTAATCAAGACACAACAATAATGAAACCATCAAGGATCTGTCCAACCAACTGTATGAGCATCAGAAACGCTGCCTGCGGAAAAAGCCCTGCCTAACAACAGAGAGGAACAAAGTTAGAAGACAGGGGAGGAGCCAGCGGCAAGTCCGTCCCAGATGGGACAAAGGGCTGCAAGAACACACAGAGGTTCCTGTGCTCCAAAAGGAGCTGGGGCGAAGGCCACCAGAAAAGGGGAGTCACAAAAGAGGAAGCCAGGTGGCTGAGAAGTAGGTGAGAAGAGCCCCAACTGCAAGTGTGGCCAAAGAAACACCTGGATGGCGAGATGCCACCACAGTCCTCTGTGACAGGTGTGACAGGGACACGTGAGCCCAGGATGCTGACTGCGCAGCAGAGGACACACGCCCTGCCCAGTCCTGCAGCTGACAGGCTCGCAGCCTCCAGGAACGGCAGCGTGGTGACACGCCGCCAGCCCTGTTCTCAGCGAAGCAGAAGCTCCTGTACATCCTCCCCAGGAGAAGAGGAAAGCCACGGTCACCAGCGGAATGCCTACAGAGATAAATAGGAACACACCGCGGGCAGACATCGGGGAACGGGGACCACCGCAGGACGCAGCAACAACCCACCATAACGCCCCAACTTAAAAAGTGGAGAAAAAGAAACGAACTGGAGACACACATACCCATGGGGCGGGGCGGGGAACAAGGTCCCAGAGACCTTGTGATATTCACAGGGAGCTTGAACCCTGCAGAGCATCACCACAGTGGACACCGCCAGGCAGGAGCGGGGAGAGTGAGGAGCACCAAAGTCCAGGGGGGATCCCTCGGGAGGGGCGGGAGGGGGCTGCCAAGCTAGGCTTCTTCACAGGAGCACAAACGCTTCGCGGGCTATGTGATGGGTGGCAGGTGAGGAGTCCTCGTCATTCTCTAAGCTTACCGCTTTCATACATTTCCTTATTTAAAAAAAGAGGGGACAGAAAAAAGACTGTCTGGGCAGCCCAAGACCTTCCAGAAAAAACACTGGCAACTCCTGATACCCAAACCACCCTTTCCCAGGCCCAATCCCCATGCAGCCCGCAGACAGCGGGTGGAGAGCCCGCGGGAGGGGGTCCAGGGACTGCCTGGGAGGTTGTCCAGCAGCAGGAAGCCACGCACAGGCAGATGGAGGCCAGAGCAGGACCCCCGGCCCAGCCTGCTGCAAGGGCTTAGGCAAGGCCCGCCCTACTCCCAAGCCCCAGAGGAAGTGGGCAGGAGGCCCGGATACTCCGAGGGCATCACAGGGACGCGACTCGTCTCCTGCAAGGCAGCATCCCTGCAATCAGGTGGCGTGGCGGGGCCCCGCCCGGTGAGAAGCCAGACAGACCTGCGTGGGCGCAAGCCCAGCTTCCCGCCTCACGTAAAGCCAACAGCAGCCTGGGGTTTCCACCTGGAAGGGGCAGCATGGCATGGAGGAAGGGTGGGGTCAGGAGTCCCCGCTCCAGCAGCACCCACTCCCCGACCTCAGGCCTCAGTTTCCCCCAGTGGCAACCCGAGGCCCTCGCCCTGCACAGAGTGCCCAGCCTGGGCTGCTGAATGACAGTCTGCAGAACAATGTCGCCCCAGAGTCCACACCCTAATCCCTGGATCTGTGAACAGTCTCTCGCAAGGCAAAGGGGACTTTGCAGATGAGATTAAGGGTATGGAACTCAAAATGGGGAGATGAGCCTGGATTATCCGGCAGGCCAGTCCCACTGAAGGACGCTTCAGAAACAGAGAGCTGATCCCAGATGCCCCACGGGCTACGGCAGGGGGCACTGCCTGAGTGCCTCCACCAGTGCGGACCACACCTGGGCCTTCATGAGGACTGAGGATGGTTGTCCCGACCACAGCTCTTCCACAGTCCTGTCTCTGGCCAAGGCCTCCACTTGTGGGGGACCCCTCCGAAGTCCCTGCCGGCCCCTGCAGGTCAGGTCCCGCACCTGGGGCGCTAGCCCGGCACATGGGATATCTCTGACACAGGAGTGTGCGGCTGCATCCAGCACGGCACAACTAGCGCCAAGGCCAAGTCCTGGGACCTGTGGGGCTCAGGCAGGGGAACCGAGACTGTTGGCAACCCTCACCTCCCTGCACACGGCAAGCTTCTCCAGCTGCTCGAAGCCCTGGCACAGGGCACAGAGCAGGAACCGTGACCCAGCTGTCAAATGAGGACTTGCCAACAGGAGGCCACCACCCCCCTGCCCAGGCCCGACACGGTCCCCACACTCAGGCTCCTCTCCTCAGGGCATCTTTTCCACAGGATCAAACATCCACCTCTGGCGCTCAGGGGTGGAGAGGCACACCCGCAGTCCACCACGAAACCTGTCATCATAAGAGAGCACACAGGCTCCTGCGGTGACAGTGATGTCCATGTACTAAGAACCTGGGCTCCAGCCCTGGCCCTGTCACCACCTTGCTGTGTGACCCTGGACAGGTCTCCTCCTCTTTCTGGGCCCCAGACTACCCCTCTACATCAAAGGAGCTGACAGCCTCCGAGGACCTTCCAGCGCTGGCGGCCACCGTGGAAGGGTACAGGTGGGCCTGGCTAACCCAGGCAAGATGCCACTGTGCCTGCCACAGGATGCGTTTCTTTAAAAGCTATGAACTAGAGCAGCCCCAAAGGTCAGCAGAGAGCTGTGCCAGGGTGAGGTCAATGTTTGGTTACCAACTAGAACAACAGGCCTTGATCCCAGAAGGAAGGGCCCTGCTGAGGTGAGCAGGAGGGGCAGGGCTTGAGGGAGCCGCCCTGTGGGTCACGGCGCTGAAGTGACAGCAGACGGCCAACTCCCGTCTCAGCAGCGGGGAGGCACAAGGTTCTGGGGGAGGACGCTCAGAGCCTGGCAGGGACTGCAGAGCATGGGAGGACGCGAGGAAGGGGCCTTCAGGCTCAGCCTGTCCCAGCCTCTCCTCCAGCAGGGACAGTGGGGGGACCCTGGCGTCCTCACACAGCCAAAGCCACAGGGAAACACAGCAGCATGACCAGGATGTGAGCAGGTGCCCTGGCCGCACAGCAGCCCCATAAGAACACACAGGCCATCAAGTCCCTTCCCCTCCCAGGCACGCAGCCAGCTGCTTGTCCCAGACCAGATGACAATGATAGTGATTAGGAGAGCTGGGGATTACAACCCTGCCGGGTAAAATAAAATTCCCATTTGAAGAGTCCACACTGTTATATATATTTTTCTAATCCACACACGGGTCAACCAGGAAGCAGGGACGCTCCCTTCCAGGAGGAAGGCGGATGAAGGTAGAACCCTGCCATCGCCCCTGTCAGGTCACCCGTGGGCGCTGGAACAGTGCCCGAGCCCAGCGTCTGCGGGAGACGACGTCGCTGCCTGGGCTGGGTTTGGCTCAGCAGCAGAGCACTTGCCCAGCAGGCAGGAGCCCCTGAGTTCCATCCCCAGCACAACCAAAAGAAAGTTGTCCGCACAGTCTCAGGTGCTCCCGAGAGTCCGCCATTATTGCTGGGTACAGTGGCACATTCTGTCATCCCCACGACTCAGGACAATGAGGCAAGAGGACCACAAGCTCAGGGCCAGCCTGGGCAAGGGAGCAAGACCCTGTCTCAAAGTGAAAACTTTTAAAACAGGTGGGAGAAGTAGCTCAGGGCAGAGCGACGGGTGTAATCCCTCGTACCCCTGCCACACACAAACACACACTGAGTCACTCCTCACAAAGACATAGTAAGCTTTCCACCGGGGACTGCCTAACAAGGGACCCGGCTAGCTCATCAGGACACCCAGAGCCCCTGGCAGAAGACACCACGGGACCCTGTTACTTCTGCCCCAACGCACAGCCTGAGCCTGGTGGTGAGCAGATGGAGCTGAAGGGGTGCATCTCCTACCAGGGCTCTGATCTACACTCTTCAAATGGCCACGAAACGTCAACAAAAGCGGTGGCGAGGTTCCGGGTGACAGAAGGCAAAGAGAGAATTACCACGTGTAATCGTGGATTAGGAAATAATCGATCTAGATGTCATAAGGACGAGCGCCCCATCAGTGACAAACCTCCTGGTGGCGATTGCCGCCCAGCCGCTTTGTACGTCAGAGTCTTTGTTCCTAAGAAACGCACACCAAAGTGCGTAGGCAGAGGGACTTACTAAGGCCGACTTCATTCGGATGGCTCAGGAAAAAAAGACAGAGCCAGGAGGTAAAGCAACTGGCCCATCTAAGAGAAGGTTCCCAGGAGGCCTCTGTCCCGAGAAACAGAAACGATCCCACCCCCACTTCAGAACCCCAGGGCTCTGGGCCTAGCTCTCACTCGGCAGCCTCGTCTGGTCCTTGTAGTAACCCGGCAATGTAAGTATTGCCGTTTATGAGAGGGGAAACTGAGGCCCAGAGACATAGGGCAACTCACCTAGGGTCACAAAGAGCCAGATGGTGTAGCTGGGACCTGAATGCCCAAGGCCCAGGGTCTGACCCCTGAGGGCACAGTCTGGGGCTCTCCCAGCTGCAGTCAGACTATTCAAGGCCACAAGAGCCTGAGGAACGCTGGTCCCTTGGCCACTGCCTCACTCACTCTATGACACCAGACCAGTGGGCTACTCCCTCTTCCTGCCTCTGTTCAGTTTCCCAGCTGTAATGTGGGGGTCACCATGGGTCTGTTTTGAACATCTGTCCTGAAGGAAATAAACCAAAGCCAGTTCCAAGGGGGAAGCTGTCCAGTTCTTTCACTGTGGCCCCCTGGGCCGGGCGGACAGAGGTGGCGGGCTGGGAGATGCTGCTTCAAACAGGCTGCTGAGGACACAAGCTCCCACCCATCTGCCCTGACAGCTGTCCCTGGGGATGTCCCCAATGGACATACACGAATCCAGGCAGCTTTCCTGACCTGCTCCCCAAATAAGTGTGCCTGAAGCCTCTGTGCTGAGAGCAAAGCACGCTACTATCACCACCAAGGCACAGGGGAGAACGGGTGCGTCTTGTCCAGGGTCTCAAACACCACCAAGTAGCCAGAAGGATAAATTCAGGTTTAGCCTAAACTTAGAAAACGCCCCCCTCCACCTCAGCCACCAGCTTCGGCGGCCAGACAGCCAGACCCTGGGGCTGCTCAGGGTCCCCTAAAACCAGGCTTCCAGTGTAGCCCGACTGCTGAGGACCTGGCGGGCATGCAAACCCCGTGCCACCAAGATGCCCCAGTGGGGAAGGGGGGCCAGGAAGAAGTCGCTGGCATTTGCCCAGCAGCAGCGGGCCTGCCAGGCAGGTTCGTGAGGGATGCTGCGCGGCCCCCACAAGGCCCGCCTGGCAGAGGAAAGCAGCCAGGTCCACACCGGGCACGCAGCGGACGACCCGCAGCCGGCACACCACACCTGCCGAGAAATCTGACAAGCGGTCATAAGGGAGGCTGGTCCGAGCAGGGACTGGGGACCGGGTTGTGCAGGTTTGGGTTTTTCTTCCACTTTCCCACATCTTCCTAAGTTTCTCTGAAGGTTCTTTGCGATTTTTTAAAAAGCCAACTCTGTGCCTGGCACCACTCACCAATATGTCTTGCAGTGAGATTCTCACCCGCTGATGCCACTGACTTCCGTCAGCGGACAGGCCCTGGGCACCAGCCGCAGGAAGCCAAGGCCTCTCAGCCCAGAGTGGCCTCTGAGGGGACATTACCAAAGCCTGCACGAGGAGTCCCAGAAGGAGAGGAGCCTGCAGACCCACACGCAGGGGAGCTGAGTGCTCAGCCACCTTGGTTTCCTCCAGGGGTCTCTTGGAGGGCAGCCACTTTGGTCCCACTGGAAAACCAGGGTGTCAAAAAGCTTTACTGCCCTTCACTGGCACTGGGGACAGGGCAGCACAAGGCCATGCCTCACAGACATCCCCGACCAGGCCTTTACTGCAAGCAAGCAGATCTAAAACTGCCCCACGTGCAGATGCAGAAAACAGCCCCCAGAAGCCCAGCAGCACGCCACAGTTCCCAGGGAGGCTCACCCGCCAGCTCAAGTGGACCGAGCATGGGGGAACCCTCCCTCGGGCCCCGCCTCCTCAGCTTCAGGGGACTCTGGGGCTCACTCCCGCCCTCCTCCCGACGGGCCCAGATCTGACCTCATTATGTCTTTCTCAATTGGTCACTCTAAGACGCACCCGTTTGCTCTGCACAAAAGCTGGCGAGCAGCGTGCACAGCCTTGGGCTCCCTTGGTCCTGGGCACCACAAACCCTGCACTCAGGGGCTTTGGAAGCTCCCAGAGTGGGAGGCGGAAAGAGGCTCCCCAACCACAACCTGAAGCTCCCCAGCTCAGGAACCAACTGCTCCCACTCCTCATCACCAGGACCACCCAGGGGCTTTAGGGACTCTCAAGACTGTCCCAATCTGCCCCGAAATCCTGGCCAACGATCAGCTCATCCCACAGCCCTGCTGGATCCTGAGCTCTACCTGAGCACAGGGGAGCCGCTCGGGCAGTGCCGGCCCCGCTCCAGGCTCAGGGGAGCAAGGGGAAACAAGACAGAGGCTCTCACGCCCCCAGGCTGGGCACCTCCCGGATCTTCAGGACCATCAGCTGGGTCAAGCCCTAGCCACCACCTCCACCCAAACCTGCAAAATTCAGGGACACCAGAGGAGGGGGACAGCCACAGTAGAGCAGGCCCTGATGGGGGCAGCCCAGAGCTGGAGGGACTCCCTCCTGGGCCGCCGGTGTCTCCCCTTCCATCCACGGGAGGCAGGGCTAAGGCTGGCCACTCCACGGAGGTGGGGTGCTCACAGGGCAGCAGGGGGAAGCTGTGCCAGTTCGGTGACCACCCCCAAGCCCTGAGGTCATTCAGAGAGCAAGATCGCCTACAGGCACCCTTCCCAGTCGCAGCCGCTGTGACGGGCAGAACTAAGCCTGTCTGGGTCTCAGCGTTGGGACCGCGAGCTTGGGCGGGTTACTCTGGCAACCAAACGACTCTGGCGGTACTCCATTTAGGCTCCATTTAGGCGGCTGAAAAAGACACTCAGGGAAGACACGTCAGGGCTGCAAGGTCAGCGAGCAGGGGCTTCAAATCCCAGAGCCCAGAGGCCCACAGACTGCCCCAGTGGGCAGGCCCAGGCACCCACGCCTCCCAGGTGCCCCCGTGCTGGGCCTTGGGATCAGACATCAGGACAAGGTTCGCCCCTCCGCCCCCCCCACCTCCCCGCACCACAGTAATCAGGAAGATGCCAGGTGATGTGTGGGGGCCACCCTGTAGCGGGTGGTACTCACCCTCCCAGGGCTGGTTGCCCAGAATGGGCAGGACGAGCCTCTCCCTGGCCCAGTCATGACTGTGTCTCTGGACTTCTCCATGAGTCATGGCATAGCCACCACTGGGTGCAGCAACAGCAGGAAGCTTTTCAGGCCTGGGATGGGAAGGTGCTTGGCTGGTCACACAGCACAGCACAGGGACCAGTACTCTGGGCAGCAAGGTCCACGTGGGGCTCTCAGTTGGGCTGGGCAGGGGCCGTGAGGGGGTGGAGTCAGCCCAGCTGGAAACCCAGCAGCTTCCCACAAGGGGCCAGGGCCAGGGCTCGCACCAGGGCTGACCCACAGGAGCTAAAGCCTGCCTGGGTGCAAGCACACACACACAGGCACACACACAAACCTGCATGTGCACACGGGCACACCCCCACACGCATACACATGTACACATTCACACATACACATGCACACACACAGGTTTACACACATAAACACGCATGCACACACAGGTGTTCACAAATTCCCAAGCCCATTCACTGTCTCTCCAGGGTCTTGACACTAAGGGAAAACAGCATCGAGCTAGGAAGCCGTCAAGGGGTCATTTATTTCAATTATTAAAACAGCAGCCACTTATTCTCAAGCTGTCTATAATGCCACTTAATTACCTAGTACATAAAACTGCCCTTGCATCTTAGCAGAGCAATAAATCAGCTCAGAACCAAGAGTGGCTTAAAGCATGCTAGCTGAAGATTCGGGTGGGGACAGGGGGAGAGAAGTCATACCTCACCCCACCACACCAGCCCAAGAAGCAACAAGCAGACTTAAACCTCGAATGTGGCAGGAAAAATCTGGGGCTCCCAGAGCAGGGTGTGTTGGGAGCTCAGGCAACCACCCTCCCCCAGCCTCTGTCCACTCCTGGGCCCCTGCCCCTGCCCTGCCGTGCTCCATCCTTTGTGTGGTCAACAATAGCCCCGCCAGATGGCGCGGCGTGGTGAGCAGCCCCTGCAAGCCAATCACTCATGCTGTCGGCCCCTGCAGGGCTGTGGCAGGAGACCTGGGAACTGGCCCAAGTGACACACACCGGCCCCTACCCTTCGGCCTCCTGCTCCCCTGAGCTCATGGGCACAGGCGAGCAGGACTAGGCCAACTGGAGAACCTGGGGAAGGGACCTTCCCCAGAAGAAGCAGGCAGGCACCAGCCACTGACTGCACAGCGGCTGTGCATCTGCGAGACTCCAGGAGGAAAGAAGGAGGGTGAGAGAGTGGGCAGAAGACGCCAGGCACCACGCTTCCCACGTCGCTGGCAGAAGGCAGCAGAGTACCGCATGCCAGCCGGCAGACATAAATCACGCCGCCCGTGGGCCGCTGGTGCATGTGCCAGCGCCCCCAGCATGCCTCCCTGTGATCAGGGGCCTATGCAGTGGCGCACTCAGGAGCGGGTGGGCTGAGCTGATTCTGGGCTGCCCCAGCAGTAGAGCCCTGGCTGTCTCCAAGCTTGCCATTTCCAGCAGCGCTTCACAAACTGGCCTGCACCTGGGCCACTTCCAAGTGTGCCAGTTTACTTATAGGACAAAGTCCCAGGGGTAGGGTTGCTAGGTTTAAGGGTTTGTGACTTTGCAAGTGTTCAGAAATTGCCAACTGTCCTCCATAGAAGCTGGCCCCATGCACACTCACACTAGCCATGTGAGACATCAACTGTCTCCTGGCCAAAAAGCACTGTTCAGTCCTCTGTGGTGAAGGAGTTAGGTGGAGACCTCCCAGCACCTGGTCCTCTTACCAGGGGAGAACCCAGGACTGCATCCTCTCTCTGCCCACGTGACAGACAGGGCTGAGAAGCCAGCAGCAGCAGAACTCAGCCAACCCAAGTACCAGGTTTGCACATCCAGGGCAGGCTCTGCAGCAAGGAGTCTGGGTTTTCCTAAAACCTACTGCTTCTGCTCCCCGAAGGCGCCTTCCAGGATTGCCCTGCAAGTGGCACCAGCAATCTACCCTCCACACCAGCACCTCCTGTTCTCTTGGACCCAACCCATTCTCGTGACCTCTTCCCCACATCAGCCTCCACCACCTGACTTGACCCCCCGAGGACCCATCTGGTCTGTGCATGCATGCCCAGAATCTGCAACGGGTCTTGTCAGTGGGAAGTGCCCAGTTAAGGCAGGCGGGAAACTGAGGCGGTGACTGGTTGTTGGTTTGCCCTGGGCCCATCTTGCAACACTGGAAACCAAGTCCAGTCTCTTAGGCCCCCTCTACAGTCGTCCAAATTACATTTCCTTACAGGAAGACAGGAATCTAGCCCGTCAGGGTCCTCTGGGCAGACTGAATTCAGCTTAGAGGGACACTGGACAGAGGTGGGAGGTCCCTGGGGGGAAGATGCAAGAGGAAACCCTCAGTGAGGAATGTCTGCTTGTCCACAGAGTTCTCCAGAACGCAGGACTCTGGCTGGTGGCAGCCACCACCTGAGGCTGCCAGCCACCTTCAACAGCAGAGGGGACGCAGGCCCTCCCCCGCAGCCGCAGGCCTCGGAGCACGCAGTCAAGCGGCTGCACTGCGGATTTAGTCACGGGCCACTGACCTCGCTGTCCCCCAACTGGTTTTGCCAATGAGAACCGGCTGAAACTACAGCACAGGAACTTGGGGACAATGGACTCTTGCTCTCTTCTCAGAGTCCCTGGTCTCCACACCCCCACGTGAACTTGAGCTGCCCCTTCCTCCCTTGGTCCCCTCGGAGCCACCGAGAAGGCCCTCTCTTCCTCCACCTCCAGCAGGACTCTTCTGCTGTGGAGCTCCGACCCAGGAGGGGGATGTCAGGCCTGGTACTGCCCGAGCGAGCCATGCCAGCACTACGCCCAAGAGAGGGATGTGCAGACGGGCTCCAGTCCTGCCTATAAGTGAGCCACCCCAGGGCCCCTACAAGAGACCATCCAAACCTGAGGATAGCCCAGCTTGGGACTGATCTGAGTACTAGAAAGGAGACCTAAAAATTCAGCGGCGACACACCCTGAGTGCATTAACCTGGGGATGGTACACATCCCTGTGATGTACGCAGCCAGGGGAGAGGCTGGGAGGTGGGCAGGCTGCTGGGGAGCCCGAAAGAGCGGCTCCTCCCTCCCTGGGGAGGGCGGATGCTGGAGCCCAGCGGGACGCCAGCCCAGCCCACCAGCCCTGCAGCTCAATAACCCATCCTCTGGTTCCCCGGTGAGTGCAGTCTACACTGGCCATCCCAACCCAAGCCGAGAAAAGAGAGCAGCAACAAATGCCAATAGACATTAGGCAGGCCAGGGGGGCAGGGGGCAGTGGACCCCAAAGAAGAGGCGTAATGGCAAATAAGGACAGGCTGGTGGCTCCCCAGCCCAAGGCATGAGAAGGCAGATGCCACTGCGTGGCTGCTCTGCCGGCTGCTCCACCCCAGAGCCCAGAGGCCAGGTGAGCAGTCAGTGCAACACAGAAACATCCTGGGTGCTGCTGTCCGCCAGGCAGATGGATGGAGACAACGCTGACAGCAAACGGGCAACCTCACAGCGGGCTCAGGTCCTAGCAGGGCAGGAGGGGACTCCGCGCTCTCCAGGACGAAACCCGGCCAATCTTACGGAAGCCTGCTTTCGCCTCGGAGGAAAGCCTCCTCATCCCCTCACCTCCAGGACCCACTCGGCACTCATCACAGGCCACACTCCAGAGGGTCACCTGGGTCATCTCAGATCTACCCAGTGAAGACTATCGCTGCCTCAGTTTACAGGTGGGAAAACGAGGCTCTAGGCGTAAATAGCCTCACCCAGAATGGACCCTGGAAGCTTAGGCTGAATCCAGGGCTGATCCACCTGGAGCGGAGCAGTGCGTGGGCAGAAGCCCACCTTCTACCAGGCACCTCCTGCCCCAGAAAGGCCCATGGGCAAGCCTTGGCACTCAGACGGGTGCCCAGCCCCACCCTGCGGCCCAGCCAGGGTGCTGGTCTTCTGCATGCAGGAGCGACTCTCAGCGAGTCACAGCTCTGGTCACGTCGCTCATCCACTACCAAAGGGAAGGGACCCACATGGCTCTGATCCTGAAGGTGGCAGAGGCAGAAGATGGGCGGGACCATTCCAGGCGACCTGTTCACACTGGCCCAAGGTCAGGATGCTGCTGCGAGGACATTCAGCACAACCAGGGTGCCAGAGGCAGAGCTGCCACACCAAGAGACCCTGAGCACCTCTGCCTTGCACAGCCAAGCTCAGGGCTCCCCCAAGTCCCTACTTGTTTCCCTCCAGCCAAACCCATCTCTGGGCCTCGATTCTGCTTCCTCACCTACAAAATGCAGAAGGCAGCTCCCACTGGGTGACAGAGGGATGAAATGACAAGCTCGAGGCACCTTGCCCACCACAGCCCAGCACCGGGACACTCTACACACAGTGACTAATCAATGTGGTGGCAACTTCTGATACAAACGTGGGACTTTTATCCAGGGCCCTGCCCCCGGCTGGTGAGAGCTAGCCAGGTGGGTTCACTTCCTGGACCCCAGGCCCTGGACCCCACCCCTCCTAACTCCTCCACCTCCTCTGCCAGAGGTATCTCAGGGCACCTCCCCAGCTTCCTTCAGGGGAGGGCGGCAAGCCCCAGGGGCTCCTCTGCGAGACTCCAGGTGCTCAGAAGACAGCACCCTCCTGATGAGCTGAAGGAGAGCCCAGGCAAGGATAGGAGGACTCTGCTCAGAGAGAAGAAGCTGCTGGACCTGTGCCAAGGCCATGGGGCGAGGGCCTTCCTCTGCATGGAGGGACAGGGCAGACCAGGCCACCCATCCACAAGTGTAAGGATTACTCTGAGTTGCATTATGATTAGTGGTTTGGCCAGAAGCCAATGTAGACTCGGAGAAAAGGGCAGATCAAACGTGACTTCAGTCAGGCTACCAGCCAGGCTGCTGACAGAGGGGAGAGTTTGTACCTCGCCCACAGAACTGGAATGGGGGAGGCGCTCCCAGGACACCGCTGCGGGCTCCATGCCTCACCGCACCTTCAGGGTGGATCCGAGAGGTAGGGAGGGCCTCTCTCCTGGGGATGCTAGCGCCCAGCACAGCCCCAGGTTCCTGGGACACCTGAGCCTGTGTCCCAGGGCACCATAAAAGACAGTCCTGCCCCTGGCACAGCACCCCACCACTGCCTGGGGATCTGGGTAATTATGGCCTGGTCCCTGGCACTGGGACAAAACCCACAGCCAACTACCTAGGGTGGCTTCAAGAAGATAAGAGACAGTGCCCCAACTGCCCCAGGCCACAAAGCCAGGACTCCAGAGCCAAGACCTGACCCATTCTGGCCCAGCCTCTACTGGGACCCCACACCACCCCAAGGAGTCCCACTGCAGCTTGAGACAGCTGTCAGTCCTCTGTGGCTTCACCTCCATCTTAACCATTACACACCTCACATTTAAGCAGCAACACCTCCCAGGCAGTGGACAGAGGAAGCTGAGAGGCAGATGAGCCTCAGCAATATGGCTGCTGTCCCAGGACAGGGGTCTCCTACTCTTCAAAGGGTTCATTGCATTTCCCAGCTTTAACCTGGGTGGCTCACACCCTGTGTGGTGGGAAGAACTCCCAAGAGGGAATTTTTAACGTGGGACTTGCAGCGACCTTTCCTGAGACCAAATCCCCCTGCTGGACAATGATGTCCACACAGACTTCAGTCTGTTCTGAGCACCTTCCAAGCCTCATCCCATCAATCCACACCACAACCCTGCCATTAGGAAGGTTCTAGCATTTCCCCACTCTGCCACTAAGGACAGAGGTGCAGAGAGGTTGACCAAGCCCAGGAACATCCGGAAGGCAAGGCCAGGTCTGCTGACCCCACAGTTGGGCCCTGCTGGCGCTCTTCCTCCAGCCAGGCTCAGAATGGGCAGGAATCTGGGGAGGCTCCACGGCACCCTGCGGGCGGGGTCCCTTGTTGCAGCTCATCCTTCCGTGCAAGTCTCTTGTCAACCCACTTTAGGATAAGGAATCATAGCAGTCACCAGAAGCAAAGGCCCAGGTGGATCCCAGGGCAGCAGGGACTGGCGCCAGGCCTGTGTGCTCCTTTTGGGTGGGGAAAGACTTCTATGCCAAGCTTAAGTTTCTGGGGTGGTGACAAGGGAGGGCAGCATCCACAGGGGCAGGGTTATCATCCACCAGGTCAGACAAAATGCATTCCAGGGCCTGAAAGGGGCCTGAAAGGGGTGCTCCTGCTCTAGATGCACGGCGCCGCGTCAGCACACCTAGGTGCTAACCTTCTTAGCCCCTGGCCAGAAGACCACGCGGCCTTCACGGGTAGGTGTGGCTTTGGAGAAGGGGCGGCAAGACCCCAACCTGGACGCAAATGGGGGAACCAGCCAAATGAGGAGGGTGGCAGAGCCCCGGCCAGCAGACCCAGGCAATGGAAAGGGGCTTCCTCCCTCCTGGGGGAAGGCCACCCACCTACTGCCTAACGGCCTCACCAGAAGCTTCTCCAACTCCCAGCCAGCACGAAGCCAGCCTGCCCGCTGTGCCCCCCACCCAGTTCTGTCTGTGCCATCTGCCGGACACTCTCTCTCCAGCAAACCAGTGCCCCAGACAGGAAGGCGGAGAAAAGGAAGACAAAGGAAGCCCTGCCTCAGGCCTCCTCTTACAAACCCAGGGACCAGGCTGGGACCTGGCCCGGGGAGGGGCTAGAGTCGCCCAAGACAAGCAGGCATCTAACCGTATTGCCAAATCTTCTCCCAGGCCGCCTGGCCCAGGTCTGCTGAAACAATGGCGGACACACACAGTAACAATCACATGGCTGCCAATTTCTAACGAACACCAACCCCGACTGCTGTGGTGACCAAGTGCCTCTCTACCTGGGTGCACTGAATGTGCACAACGAAGCCGCTTCTTGGGCTCGTGTCTGCAGGAAAGATGCAAAGCAGCCCGGAGAAGTAGCATAGCAGACCAAGGCATGGTAATGGGCTCCCGGCCACCCTCTGCTGGGGAGTGGACGGGGGCCTTCACCCTCAGGAGCATCAAACGTGGTCACGGATGTTAAAAATGCTTTGTCGCATCCTGGATTCTTGTCTTCCTCCTCTTTTGCAGGAAGATTTACGATGCCAGGAACTCCTGGGAGAGAAAGGTGGACAGGAATTGAATCACACACACAGGGTCATCTGTGGCCTGTCTGGGACCTGACAACATGAATACTTCAAAGCAGATGACCAGCTTGATGCCGCTGTGACTGTCTCCAGAGGCATTTCCCTGGGCTGGGTCCTGTAACCCAGCCTGACTAACTAACCCCAGCCCAGGCTCTGGAAGTCTCTGGAAGTCACAGGCAGGGGTCAGATTCCCCATGTACCCTCTCAAGCCCGAGGGCTCATATTCATAGGGCAGTGGCCCCTAGAGGAACCTCCAGGGTGGGCTTTCATGACCCTGGTCTGGCTACATCAGCCCAGAAGGAGCCCCAGCAATGCTGGTGGACAGTCAAGTTGTGGTCCTTTCTGGGAACTCCTCTAATCCTGGGGACAGCTAAGCCTCCTTCAAAAATGAATTGCTTTTTTCCAAGAAATAACATGAGTCCTACAACCAGGACGTCAGGGTTGTTCACGTCATTGCCGCCACCTCCTCCCCTCTTCATAAGGATACTGTGGGGCACGTGGCCCCAGGCCAAATTCGCCCTCCTCGGGGAACCAGAGAGCTTCAGGTGTGAAGCTGCGATGGTCCCACCTCGGATAGCTTTGGAAACACTTCTAGTCCAAGGGCTCCTCCCCTCCGTCCCTCAGGCCACTTCTGGAAAGCTCCACAACTTCCCTGCTGGAAAAGCAAAGCCCACCTCGCCTAGTCCCTTTCAAGAGACCAGGCCTGCCGCCACCATTTCAGGTCTTCCCAGTACCTGCCGGCCTATGAAACCACCTTGTCCACTGGCTTGTGTGCTGGTCTGTCTTCCCAGGGAGACCTCCATTCACCCTGCTCACAGAAGTACCCCAGGAACATGGAAACTGGCCCGGTACTAATGGGCGCTCAACAAATGCCCCAAGCACTGTGGAAGTGCATGTAGGACAAGGAGATCTGGGCTCTCTGATGGCAGGGTGACCGGCCAGGCTGTCTGACCACTGGGCCTTGCCTCTGCTGTCTATAAGGTGGGATGACAGTCACCTGAGAGTCGGGGCACCATGTGGGAGACACCCTGAGACGGAGCCTGGTGCCTGGAACAAGAAAGGACAGGCAGAGTCACTGGGGTGTCTGGGGACACTGAGAGCCGGGCAAAGCAGCGGCAGCTCACACCACCCGTTTCTGCTGGAGAGGGGAGTCCCCAGCTGCCCCTGAGCCCACTGCACTGTGGGCTCACTTGCTCACTGAGCAAGCCCCAATACATCTCTTGCCTCAGATGCTGAGAAACATCAGTGCCTGTGCAATCCTGCCATGCAACCTCTGGACTCTCCAAGAGTAGGGGACGACAATCCCGTGAGGGTGGCTGTCCAGGTCCCGCCTGACTGGAATTCCCCTCCACGTCATCCTGGAGTTGGAAGGACAAGTGGGGATGGTCACACTCAGGAGCTGCCCTTTAGAGCTCGTGGTTCCAGACATCCTCTTGACGCGGGTACCTGCAGGAGAGAACCCGAGGGAACAGGAGCACGGGCTCTCTCCTGCTTCCACCCGGGCCTCCGGAAGTGCCCAGCCGTGCTCTCCAACATGTCACCCTCAGCCAAGGCAGCACAAGCCCTGGTCCCCAGGGACGCTCCCTAAAGAGGTGAGAATGGCTCTAGGGATTTCTGCGCAGGCTCCTCGCCAGAGCAGCGAGATCTGATCCTGGGCGAACCTTTCCAGGACCCGGGCTCACGGTGCTGCAACTACCCATGGCTCCCTCTCACCCACCACACCCCATGCCAAGCTGAGGCACTTTTTCCCTGAAAATTCCAAGCAGGCCCTGGGCAGGGAGGCAATGAAGATGAAGGAGAGGGGAAGCTCGGCCAGCAAGGGAGGCGGGAGCCAGGGAGGGCAGTGGAATGCGGGGAATGCCGGGAGAAGAGGGGAGGGAGGAGGAAAGGCCAGTACAGGCCCTCCTGCCGCCCACCGGGGGCAAGCTTGCAAGTATTTGTGATAGCACTCTGTCCTCCCCTAAGTGACCCCTCCCACCTACTGTGGGGCCCACACACAGCAAACCCTGGTGACCAGGGACTGCAGCCACAAGGTCTCCCCACGCCAGGCTTCCCAGCCCTGCCATCACAGGCCTTCAGAGACCAGAGGAGATACATAGGAGCCATGCTGGGCAGGGGCCTCCCCTACAGGCTGATATCACAGATGAGCTGTTTTGCAGCTGCTGGCTGGGGCAGGGGGCACACAGGGACTCTGAATCACCTCCATGGCCAATCGGGAACCTTCAGGCAGAGGTGAGCCCTCTTCCAGAACTCAAGCTACTCCCGGAGACCTGGGGAGAACCAGCCGCCACCACCACCAGCTCACAGTCCTCACGTCCTCCGCAGGGATGGCTCGCACTGATGCCCCATCTCCTCCATCCCCAGAGGCAGCCCTCTGTGCACCCCAGGTGTAAACAGATCACACTCAGACTGGGCCATCTGTGGGGACTCCTAGGTCCCCTGAGCAAACAGAGCATGGCTGCCAGCCTCCCCAGAGCCAGGGACTCAGGGCCCCCCAACCCCACCCCAAGCCACCTAAGCTCAGGGCCAGGGCTTCCAGGAGCTGAGTGTGGTCAAGGCGTCCCTTCCCGCTGATGCGTTCTGGACCAGGTTGGCCCAGGACAAGGAAGGTCACCCCTCCAACAACTGACGAGGTGCTGGCCTGCCTGTACTCACAGCAGAAGAGGACAGTGTTGTCCAGGCATTCCCGCAAGTCACATCTGCAGACCTGCCTCTCTGGTCTGGAGCCTCACCTCAAGAACCCGGGAGGTCCAGATTCTGGAGGCCTCCAGAGTCAGAGCAGACATCGCTGGGACGGGGCTGTGCTGAGGTGGGTCAGTTCCAGACCTCAGACAGCACGCTCCTGGCTCCTCTCCACTCTGGTTTCAAGTCTTTCCCACAGGTGGCCCCGTTCCAGGCGCTCAGGAAACTCCCACTGCCACACAACCTCTAAGAGCCTGCTGTGTGCCAGCGTGCGCCATCCGCACAGCCCTACCCGAGGCCGACGGACCCCACTTCACAGCCAAGGAGCTGAGACTCAGGAGGAGACGGGATGACGGGAGACCAGGACACACTGGGTCTCCCTGGAGCATCCCAGAGCTACTCCCCCTCCTCCACCAGCCAAGCAGGTCCATGGGGTGTGGGACATGGGACACCACAGGAACAGCTGGTAGAGGGCACTGCCTCTCATGAGGAAGGGACAGTCCCTCCACTTCTCCACTGGGCTTGGTGCCACGGACAGAGGCAGAATGGCAGCCTAGTCTGCACGACCCCATCTCTCGGGACACACTCAGGAGCCTAGGGAACTGTGCATCAAGTGGGGGCACCTCCAGGCTCAGGGCCGCTGGATCTGGCAGGCCTCCTGGGCATGACCAGGGCAGCTCCTTCCGGGCTCCACAGCCTCGGTTTCCTCATCTTCAGGAAGCACTTCATAAGCCATGTGGAGGGCTGCGAGCTCTACGTACTGACCCGTGTGGGGCACAGTGTGGCCACATGGGCAGTGAGCACCCTGCTCCACGCGCTCAGCCGGGCCATGGATGGACAGAGGGCCTGGGGAGTGTGTGAGCACCAACAGCATCACACATAGCCACCTGTCACCTCAAACCCTCCATGGGCAGTCACACCCCTGGCAGATTTTTAAATGCGACCTAGGAAAGGGCTGAGAGAAAGCAGTGCTGTTCTTGGGAGGAGGCGGGAGGGAGCAACTGCGTCTGCATTAAAGGAAATAAGGGTGTCCTCTCTCTCACTCCCCGCCCAGGCCCGTGGGCAGTTAATGAAAGGTCAAAAGCAAAAATAGAAGCCGTGGGGAGGGACGACTTTAAGCCACTGAACGCGGCCACGGGGGAGGAACAGAGTCCAAGGCCAGCACAGGTGCAGGCTGCACAGGTGTGGGACACACGGACACTCACACACTCAGACCTCGCCCCTCCTGCTGCCTACAGCCAAGCTCCTCAGCATCCTAAGAATCAGGAGCCCCACTCCTTGCCCCTGCCTGTTGCCCAGCACTGGCCCAGGACAGGGTCTAGAGGAAACACTGCCCCTGCTCTGGGTAGCTAGTCAGGAGGGCACCAGGTGGCCACACTGGTCCCTTGCTGGCTGCAGGCTCCACAGTCAGGAGGGAGCGGGGGCAGGGCGGGGGAGACCCCTGCCCCTAGCTCCTGCCCACTCACCCTGAAGGACCCAGGACACCCATGCAGGGCCTGGGCATTCCTGCTAGCTGACTCACGCCCTACTCCTCTCTGAGCCTTCCCAAGAACCCAGCCCCAAACCACCCAGGCGGAAACCCAGAAGGAAGGGGCAGGGCCAGAAGGCAAGGACTGGGACCTGGGATTGTGACCGGCAGGCCTGGGTACCCAGGCTACCCAGGAGGGCATGGGACAATGAAGTCAGCTATCCTGTGGCTGTTCAGTGAGGCAGGACAGGCCTTGAGTCAGGGTGGCTGGGAAGGTGGTAGCGGAATGGCTGAGGAGAGACCTCCACATGCCACTCCTACCTGCCTTGCTTCTTGACCCTCCTGATAATAAAGAAACTGAGGCACACAGGACAGCTGGGCTAGACCCCCTGCCCACACCGGTCACCCTCTGGCTCAGTCCCTCAGCTCAGCTGGAGGAGGGGCTAGTGACCCCAGCCATGGCAGTGACAAACCACACCCCTCCAGTGACTCACTTGGGTGGGGCTGGCCCCGTGGTCTCAGCCTTGCCTTCCTGGGGTGGCTACTAGAGAGCAGACAGCTTCCAGGAACTTGGTCAGCCAGCAGGGTGGCCAGAGCCCTGGGAGAGGAAGCAGCAGGCCTGGTCCCAGGGAACCTCAGAGGAAGGAGAGCTGGGCAGCTCAGATACAGCAAATGAACTGGGAGGTCCAGCCCTCAGTATCAGGATCAGGCCGCACCTGTGCCTGCAAGCCACGCCCACAGTCACACCCCCAAGTGGACAGTGGGTGCCAGGGCGGTGACAGTCAGGATGCAGGCCACCCTAGAAGTTCAGGGGAGGCGCTGACATGGGCACAGACACCACCCCAACACATGCCAAGTACTGAGGGCGAAGACAAGAGGAGTTTGGGGACACTGGTGGGAGAGGGTGGCTGGAAAAGTGACAAGAGGAGCCAGCACTTCAGCCACATAAAGCAAGCAGGAATCCCAAGTGCAGGAGGAGAGTGAACAAAAGAGAGAAGGCCGCAGGGCCCAGCAGGGAGTCAGGGAATGCCCGGATCCTTCTCAGGAGCCGCTAGCCTGGGGACCCAGAAGCTTCCATGACAGGTGGAAGATTTTGGAAGAGGAGTCAGAGCCAGATGGCAGAGCACCTCCAACTTTGTTCCCAGGACCCTAAACAAGGCTGAGGGGTCCCCACAGGATCGGAGGCAGGGTGAGGCCGTTTCAGAAAGAACACTCGGGAAGGGCAGAGTGAGGGCTGCAGGTGGTGGTTGGAGCCAGGCAGGCAGCAGGAGGCCGGGAGTGGAGGGGTGCTGGAGATGGTTTGCAGGTGCGCCCAAAGCCACAAGGTCACCGACCTGTGATCAGATAGGCACGGCTTCATCTTAGCTGCAAGGACAAGGCAGGGTGGACAGGGCCCGGTCAACCTGGAGCTTCCTGAGCAGACCACCGACTATGCCGGGTCGAGCTAGTCAGACCCCACTGGGTCTGCAAAGGACCCAGCCCCCAAAGATAAACGCTGACCTTCTAGCTCCTGGAGGGAGCTGCCAGGCAGGAGGACGGAGTGTGGATGGAGCCTGGGACCTGGGTCAGCCTCCCCTCCCCTCCTCCCTGGGGCTCTTACCACCCTCCGGGGGCAGAAATCCATGGACTAAGATGGGCCTGCCGGAGCTGGTCCTGAGCATCCGCTGACCCTGGCCGGGCAGCCCCAACAATTGTGGCTTTTGTTCCCCGGGCCCCATTGTCTTCGATTCTCTCGCCTGTCTGCGCCAGGGCCAAAGGAGGATTTCCAGGGGGATTTCTCAAAGGGCCTGCAGAGAGACATCCTGTGGACAGGACCTGCTGCTCCTGGCCTTCCGTGAAAGGCCACAGAGTGGGGAGGAGGCCAGTGACCTTTGGGAAATGGCCCCAGATGGGAGCAGCTATTTTAGACCAAATGATCTCTGGGCTGTATGGTCAAACTGGACAAAAAAGGTGATTCAGGAGCTGGGGGCGTGGCTCACTGGTAAAGCGCGTGCACAGGAGGCGCAAGTCCTGGGTTCTGTCACTAGCACCAGAAAAAAAAAAAAAAAAAGGCTGCTCAGTCCTAAAATCCAACCTGTGGTCTTCCTGGTTACAGACGCGGCCACAGGTCATCAGCGCACCATGTGGAACCTCCCTCCCCAACAAGCCCATTAAGGACGTCTGAGTGGGCCCGACTTCTCCAGCAGGAAACTGAGGCTCACGGAGGTGATGAGACTGGCCCAAGGCTGCACCTCTTCCTCCAACCGAGGTCACGCTATCTGCCTGGGGCCTTGTCCAGGCTGTTTTCAGACAAGCACCTCACATTCTCATGGGCCCAGCTGACTGGGGTGATCACACCCAGTGATGGTGAGAGGGATACCAGCAGAGCCCACACGCCTGCAAAGTTGTCATCTTACTCAAAAGGGGCACCAGGCCTACCTCCTGACGAGGACACACTAGCCATGACCCTAAAGCCAAGACCAAGCCCCACGCCCATCAATGCACCAAGAATCAGCACTTCTGGACACTCTGAGGTCCACAGAAGGACCTCTATCCACATGATGGGATAAACAAAGGTCACTTAAAATGATACATAAACAGCCAAAGATGAGATAAAACATTCTCAACACAAGCAAAGAGGTGGGATTAAAATTTGTAGCAAGAGCATGTAGAGAAACTTGTTTTCTATAAAGCATGCCTTGCTGGGCACCGCAAGTCCAGCGATTCAGGAGGCTGAGGCAGGAGAATCAGAAGTTCAAAGCCAAGGTTGGGGTTGTGGCTCAGTGGCTGAGCGCTCGCCTATCATACATGAGGCCCTGGGTTCGATCCTTGGCACCACATAAAAATAAAATAGAGGTATATGTCTACCTACAACTATAACAAAAATTTAAAATAAGAAAGTTCAAACCAGCCTCAGCAATTTAGCAAGGCCCTAAGCAACTTGTTAAGACCCTGTCTCAAAATAAAAAATGGAAAGGGCTGGGGATGGGGCTCAGTGGTAGAGCACCCCTGGGTTCAATTACCAGTACCAAAAAAAAAAAAAAAAAAGCTCACTTTTTAAAGTGCCTGTAACAAATCTATACATGTGATGAAATCTCAAAGAACACCAGAGAGAGAAGGAAAGAAGTGCGTGGAAGAAAGAGACAGAACCTGAGCTTGGGTCTGAAGTTGAGTTCTCTGCACTGCCAGGATCAGCGTGCTGGCTTGGAGAAAGCACTGTGCCTCTGTGAGATGTCACCCCTGGGACACATGGGTAGGGGGCACACGGCAGTCCTGTGAGGCACCATCATACATGATTTTTAAATTTCAATTATGAACGTTTCCATGTCTTCCAAGCCTTTCCAAACTGAGCAAAGGACTGTGGAGGTGCGGGTGACACTCTACATCTACACGGTGGAAGGTGCAACGAGTGGGGGTTGCAACCTGCAGCCTGACAAGACCCGGTGAGCTGGCACCTGGGGGCTGTGCCACCACCCTGCCCAGGCAGGACACTTGTCCAGCGCAATGGCCAGAGCCGTGAGCATCTGCAGTGCAGCTGCCCTGCCTACGTGTCCTCCCACAGAGCCAAAGAAGGGGCCCCTTGCTCCACACTCCCCAGCCCAGAAGCGCTTACGTGACCTGTCACACCAGCAGGGGTTCTAGCCTCCCGAGCCCTGTCGGGGGATCGATCCCAGGATATATTTAGAAGGCTGCACTTGGGCTTGCAAGGAGGCTGCCCTTCCCAGATCCAAACAGCAACATCTGGGGTGTGTGCCACACCAGGACACATCTGCCACGTGGAGCGTGCTACATAAAGCAAATCCTGTGAGGCTTTAGGGGCAAGGGTGGGCAGGACAGGGACTGAACTCGGGTCCTCTGCCACTGAGTTCCATCCCCAGGCCTCTTTTTTGAGAAAGGATCTCAGAAAATTGTAGTCTCAAAATTGTGACCCTCCTGCAGACTCCCATGTCCCTGAGGTCACAGGCCACTACACAAGGTCCCCATGAGTTTTCTCCCATCACCCGACTTTCAAGTCCACGTAATAGGTCCCCAGCCCACAGAGGGGAAAGTCACCCTCCAAGCAGGAACTGCCTCCTTACCATGCCCAGTTCAACAGTCAGTCCTCCAGGGTAAGTGAGGACATGTGCTAATTGGCAGTAACAGTGTCCCCACATGTCAGTGATACACAGAGCTGTCTGGGCACTGGGGCAGAAGGTAGTTATTTTTCTCAATTTTCTACCATAAGCGGGCTGTAGTTGTGGAGTCAGAAAAAGTCACAGACAGGGAAGCTGCTCTGCTGTGCAGAGAAGAAGCACAGGCAGAACGGCGGTGGGCAGAACGGCGGCGGCCACCCAGCGCCCTCTGCTCTGCCGCTTCCTGCCCCAGGGCACCCTGCTAATGGCTCTGTGCCTCCGTTTCCCCCTCGAGTCAAGGGGACCCATAAGAAGAAATCAGCGCTGCAAGGGCTGGGGAGATAGCTCAGCTGGTAGAGTGCTCGCCTCGCAAGCACAAGGCCCTGAGTTCGATCCCCAGTACCGCAAAAAAAAAAAAAAAAAAGAAATCAGTGCTGCAAGAGTTGAGTGAGTGTGAGTTCAAAGGGCGCCAGGGACAATCAGCAGCCACCGTCCCCACTATGGTGGTAGTCACTGTGTCACTGCACACGTCCCATTCGGCCCTCAACAGCCCATACTGTGGAACAGATGAGGTGAGGTGCCCAGGTTTGGAAGACTCGTCTGGGATCACAAATTGGACCCAGGACCAGAGCTCAGATGCAAGGACCCTTTCCTAGGCCCTCTTGTAGGCACGGACCCAAGGGTGCCAGTCAGATAATCAAGATCCCTCACTTAGGATCTGCCCAGCAAGTCAGCAGGACAGGGCTGCCGCAGTCCTTTGCCAAACACAGCAGGGAGGTGGGCAAGCCCCTTTTCCCCAGGCACCAAGCCCGCCAACAGCAGCCCCCTTCCCCCGCCCCACCCACAGCTCTCTGGGCAGAACGTTTGTCCCAGGTCACCCTCCGAACTAGGAGTGATACCCAAGCTAATCAGTAACAATGTGACATTAACGCCCTGAAATTGGCAGGGCTCAGGGGACCTCAGGGGGCCCTACAGATGAGGCCCCAAGGAGTGGGCAGCTGGGCCAGACCCTGACCCTAGGGCTGCCGAGAAGTCTGCCCCACCTCCTCCACACACTCAGGCCAATCAGGAGACCAAACGCCACGGGTCTCTCCAGCATGCCTAGGGGCTAGGGGAGACCAGGCTTCCAGCAGGCACCAGAAGCCCAAGTCCATCTGCCACCAATGCCCCTCATGCTGGTGGCACTGGGGCTGAGGACAACACAACACAGGAAGGTCCGGGTGCAGAACCACGGGCTTTCCACTCCCACAGGCGGAGACTGAGGCACAGGGGTGGGGCGCTTGCCTGAATGCCACGCCTGGCACCCGCTGAGCACACTAGGTGGGGACTCTGGTTCCTCATTTGCATATATACAAGAGCAAAGCAGCCGCCAGCCTCCTGCCCAGGCCCTTAATAACAGGGCATCCTGTTTTAGAAAGAAGGCCCTTTCACGCACCTTTGGCCTGTGCGGTTGGGACTGGGGAAAGTGGAGGTGACCAGGAGGGGCGCCACAGAGGCCCCCGGCCTCCCACCCAGGCCCCCACTGCCTGCTCCTTCCACAGCCCCAAATCATGCCAGGCAGCCTCAGGACAACAAAGGTCCCTTACCCTTCTGATTGGCGGTCCTGCTTGGTCCCATGATAGGGGTGGCCCACAAGACAGTACCACGCAGAGGACGGCCCAGATCTGCTTCTTCTTCGCCACAAACTGCCCCTCCCCTGGGGCCCACTGCAGCACGCCCATCATCCAAGGTACTGATGGGATAAAAATGGAATGGCAGGTGTCAAGGGCAATGAGGCCACAGCCCCAAGCAGCCCCTGCTGCAGGAGAGTTCCCGGGGTTCCAGCTAGGCACCCTTGGCCCATGGCCCATGGTCACTCGGGTTCAGCCCCAAGGAGTGGACGCTCATCCTTTACAAGGCAGTTAACTCCTGACAAAGCCTTGGAGCCCTGTGACAAGAAAACAGCTCAGGGTCTGATGTTAGGTCTAAGTCTCTGTCGAGACCTCGAAACAAGACCTTATTATTAAGTTTATTTAATTTTTAAGAAAAAAAAAAAAATAAGAAATAGCACACATGGATTTGTTCCATCCCCCAGGTGATGGTCTTTCGAGAGCTCTAAACCTAAGGCCCGCTTCACAGGGCGCAGGTGAGTCGGGAGAGAAGACTCCGAGGCTCCCAGGTGACCCTGTCCACTCAGCTCCTCGACTAGGTGAGGCTGCCACCCGCCCTGCCCAGGATCTGCTTCCTTCATTGTTCCACAGTCCCCACTCAGGGAAGGCCTGGTGTAGTAGACAGCACAGACCCAGAGGCCCAGGTACTGAGGGGCGGTCATGCTTCTTGGACACGGTCACCAGCAAGCAGAGGCCAAGGAGCCCGAGGATCTCCCTGCCCTTCTGACCAGTGCAGAGGAGGCTGACTCTGCCTCTCCTGCAGGCCCAGCCCTGGGCAAGAGGCAGGACACCCAAGCAAACAGGCAGCCTGGAGCCTGGAGCCACTCACACCACGGTTGGTCTCAGAGGCTTCTGCTGCTGTGACTAAACAAAGCCACATCACTTTCCCCAAAAGCCTCTACTTCCCTTCCTTGGGGGAGGCGGGGAGCCCCAGTCCAGCAGCCTGTGGACTCCCTGGGCCCTCCCAAATTGCCTCTGTCTCCCAGTCCCCATCCAGAACCCTGGTATCCCCCTTCCCAGGCTGCAAGGGCTCCCCAGGCAGGATTCTCCACTGTGCTCTTGCAGCTGCCAATCAGCACACCACTAGGAGGAGAGTGGGAAGAAGCAGGAGAGGGCATCTGGGCTGAGCACGGGAGGCTTCCCCACCACAGCAGGATGCCAAAGTGGCAGGCAGCCCTCCAGTACAGCAGTCACCTGGTCAGGGTTTCACTTTCCTCAGTCTCAGTTACCCACAGTCAACCAGAGCCCAAATGTATTAAATGGAACATTCCAGAAATAATTCATAACTTTTAAATTGTGTGCCATCCTGAGTAGTATGATGAAATCCCATGCCATCCTCCTGTCTCTCCTGGGACATGAATCATCCTCGTCCAGCGTGTCCACACGGCATACACTCCCCACCCATTAGACTCTCAACAGCTGTTTCCATCATCTGAGTAGTATTTATAGGGTTCAGTACTATCTGCAGTTACAGGCATCCGCTGGGGTCTCGAAAAGTATATGCCCCATGGACAAGGAGAGACTTCTGTACACTAGCACCTTTTGGAGGCAGATATAGGTCAGGCACTGGCCAAGGGTGGCCTCATCCTTGGCCCTGAGGGTACACAAACTACCTCCTCCTCAGCCCAGGTCCCAAGCCTGCTGGTTTTGCTGAAGTGAACACACAATGCATGTACATTTAGCCAGAGACAAGGGAGCCCACAGACGTAGTCAAGAGTCATCAGAGATCAGAGGCCTGGTCTGCAGGAGTAAGGAAGAGAGGCCAAGGTCACCATTCAAAAGAAGGAAATGAGTCCCCATCTCATTCTACCCTGCCTCCAATGACTGTGTCCCGGGACGCCGTGGGGCACTGGCCCACGGGGCCTGTGGGTGAGCGGGGAAAGCCTCGTGGGGTGGGCCCTGGGTGGCAAACGATCCCTCTGGCTGCTACCTTCTGATTCTAGGTTAGATCATCTCCCACCAGAGGTGCACTTGGAAGGTGACAGCCTGAAGCCAGAAACATAGCCCCTGTGGGTTCTTAACCCTCCAAAGCCATTGGATGGTGGAAACAACCCCCAAAACCCAAGAGGTACTGATCCAGCTGAACAGGGAGAGGCTGGGCTGGGAGCAGCCACCTGGGCAAGCCTGATAACCAGGAAGGGCCCAGTCTTCCAGAACTTTCCCACATTCCCCCGGTGTCTCTGAGCACCACAGATCTGATCCAACCATCTCATCTCACAGATGGATAAACTGAGGCCCACACACAGGCAACTGGGCAGAACCAAAACCATCAAAGAGAGTTGCATGGAAACATCTACCCAACCCTTAAAGCCCTCCATAAATAAAAATGACTTCAGGAATGAAGCACACAGTGTCACCTGGGTGACCTCTGAGGACCGGATGGATGAAGGGCACAGAGTGCTTATAAGACAGCAGACTGCAGGGACGTCAGAGACCCCTGCCCCAGGAGACTGGGTTCCACTCCACCTTTACCTTTATGCTCTGTTCAGCATTTCCTGTGAATATGCATTCAAGTTTAATTTTATTTTTTAAAGGCCTCGGAAGGAACATCGCCAAACCTACTACCAGGGTTCTTCATCTTTCCTGAGCCCTGGGCCACTTTCAGCCTCTGACAAAAGCAAAGGACGGTGTCCCAGGAAAGTGCTTGAGTGCACAGTCACCCACCAGCCCCTGGGCTAAGGGGTCCTGAGGACACAGTAAGTAATGGCTGTAGAGGCCACCTGACCATTTGGTCAGTGCAGAGAAGAGAACAAGGCTGACTAGAGATAGCAGAGGCTGCCTAGGGGCAGCTCCCTCCTAAACCCAGCCCAAAAGTAAGCAGCAGGCCAGGAGGTTCCTGTGCCCCGTGGGTCCTGGGAGTTCAAGAGGCAGCTGCAACCAACAGAAGGGCAGACCAGTGGGATAGCCACTCTCCTGCCCCCTCCTGCTCACAGAGTTTGGGCTACACCAAAACCAAGGGGTCTTTCATGCAAGTCCCCACGACCTTCAGCTCCACACAGCTCAGAGTGGGTCACGTTGCCCACAACCAGGCCAGCACTCACGGGACAGCTCTTAATTCAGCTCTGCAGGTCCAAGAGGCACCCAGCCCAGGGATCACCTTCTAGGGTGGGACTCCAGCAGCAGGGCCCCGACCACACTCCTGGAGGGATGTACCCAGCCTACCAGCAGAAGGAATTCTGACAGGCCGCAGCAAGGGGACCAGCTGAGCCAGGAAATGCCCTCCAGGAGGAGTAGCAGCAGAATAGAAGGTCCCGGTAGCAGGGCTACTGGGGGACTCCTGGGACAGACATCAGGCATCCCCCATCACAGTTCCCCCACCACTGCACATCCAGAGTTAGGCCACAGCTTAGAAGGGGCTTTCACGAGACCATCCCACTCAAGGTCAGGGAAGCTTTATGAGCCCCTTTGTGGGGTGAAGCCACCCTTGCAGGGGGCAGAGGTAGGTGGGCAGCCTGAGTCTATGGGTTCCTAGATTCAGTCTCACTCTGGCCTGTGCTGCTAGGAACATAATGATGTCACCCTGACCACCAGCCCCCCAACACACACACACAAAGCAAGGGCACACGCGGCTGCAGTGAGCAGAGGGGCCAGGCCCAGGGCCAGAGCCCCAGGTGTGGTGCGTAATGCCTCACTGCCAGAGGCAGCTGGCCCCGGACAGCTCACTTAACCCTGAGAGGCGCCTGCCTGCTTGCCAGTCACAGCCGCGGCTGCCACGGGAATCAACGGCCTATAAGGATGTCGCCAGGGCGGGTCTGCATCCTCTCCAGGAGGGGAGGTGGGCAGGGAACGTGGCACGGCCTGCGTCTGTTCTCCCACCACCCCACCCCTCTCTACCCCGCCAGTTTAAAAGCCGTTTTCTTTGTTTTTTGATCCTTGGCCTCGTTTTGAGAGTAAGGAGCTTGGCAGCTGAGAAGCAGTTGCTGGTTTCTGCCAGTGCCAGGGAGATCCTGAGCTGCGTGGCCTCTTGAGTTTGGGTTCCTGCATGGGCATGCGGACCCCCCGACGGCCCATGGCCACCAGCCATCTCCTGCACGCAGCAGAACCGCACCACCACTGCAGGGAGACCTCCAAGAGCCCGCTCAGGGCTGCCCAGCTCACAGACACTGAGTGGCTGAGGGCGGCAAGTCACATGCCCTGTGGCCTGTTCTCCTCAAGGGCGGACCTAAGCCCCAGCAGGAGGGCAGGATTTCAGCAGGTGCAGGAAGCAGGGAAGGGCCACTCATGGGAGGACTTCAGTACAGTTGCAGGTCAGAACTCCAGGCCAGGGAGGGAAGTCAGGAAGGCTGGTGGCTGGAGTCCCTGACACCATGCTCAGGTGTCAAGGCTTCCTTCTGGGGACAAGTGGGAGCTGCATGGCCCGGGGAAGAACCGCCTAGCCCAGTGCTGCCTGACAGGGCTCCTCATCTCGCTGTGAACTAGGTCCTGAACACACACACTGCACCCAATGAGGCTGAGAAGCTGGAAGGTCTTGTGTCATGTAATTGTAATTAAACTGAACTGAAGGGCCAGTGGACAGCTCAGGGCCAGAGCCAGGAGACCTTGAAGCAGAGGTGGCCATGGTGAAGCAGAGGCTCAGGAACACAGGTGCAAGGCAGGGGCCCACACCCACAAAGGTCAGGAGGACAGGGCAGTGACCAGCAGCAGCTGGAAAGCTGAGCCCCGAGACCAGAGGCAGAGCAGCTCAGCCTAGGAAGGCATTCCCACCGGGCACTGGGGCTGGAAAGGGGAAGCTGGAGAAGAAGCCACCCTGCCCAGGGTCTGGGGCTACCCAGGGCAAGGAGTGACACCAATTGCCTTCCACGGAGAGGGAGGGGCCCCAGGGACAGGATGGAAGAAGGGAGGGGTTTTTTCTTCGGTTGCTCTGCGCCAGGAAACAGGAGCCTATGTACAGGGAAGAAGCCAGGGGAGAAGCCCGAAAGGAAACAATGGCGGGGGCAGGGGTCCCCACAGCAGGGGCTGGGCAAAGGCGAGGGGGGCCAGACCTCAGGGAGAAATGGGGGCACTGCAGGAGGGAGAGAGTCACCTCTTAATTTTCTGTCCCAGCATAAAAGTGGGGCGTGTGATCTCTAGAAAATATGGGAGACTATGCAGAGCAAGTAGAAAGGCTTCCTATTGTCCCACCAGCTACCAAGGGATAGGAAGCAGCCAAGCAGCGGGAAAGGGAGTCCTGGCCGGGCAGCGTGGCCGGAACCTGCCACAAAGGGCCACTCCCAGAGAGGGCTCATTAGGGAGGCCAGCGGCGCGGTGACAGGCGGACTCATTCAGGGCCCACACACAATCAGAGCCTTGTGGCGGCGGGGGAGCAGGGCATCCGCAGGAGCCTCTGATTCCCAGACAAGAGCCGGCCTCCGTCTTGCCTTACAACCTGGGAGCCGACGGAAAGGCAGATTTGGGGAGACAAAGAGATGCGTCCCCTGACAGCGGCTGGTCTATTTTTGGAAATGGGTCGACTCTTCATAGCTACATCTCAGTGCCACTGGCCCTGCCTGCATCTGCCCCGTGAATAAGGCTAAAGAGCCCAGCTTCAGGGCAGGCTAGTGACAGCCATGGGGGTGTGGGAGGCGGGGCTCCCAGGGTAGGGAGCTGGGTGCCAGCCAGGCTACATCCAGTGCACAGCTGGCACTGGGGTCCCTGTTGGCTTCCTGCTGTGGCCTGGAAGTCCCCAGCTGGGCACAATAGAGCCACCTCCCCAAGCATCCATGCAGCACAGGTCAACAAGGGAGCAACACAAGCCAGCCAGTTGCACCCTCTCTGCTAGTGTGAGCTGACACCACCCCCAGGCCAGCCTGCCAGGCCACAGGATGCCTCACCATGGGGCAGTGTCCTCCCCAGGTGACCTGCTGACTGTGTCCATCTCCAGCTCCTGTGACCCCTGCAGTTCCCGCAGGCATTCTCCTGGATCTTCCCAGATGGGCTCTGGCCACCAGGCAGGACCCCAGGAACCCTGGTAACCACAGGTCCAGCTCTGAGGCCAGGCCCAGTGCACTCTTTCTTACAGCCCAGTGACACCAATGTACAGCCACGGTGAGGAACCACTGGTAAAAGCAGAAAGGTAGCTTTTCAATAGTGATTAAGGGGAGCAGGGAAGGCAAGGTGGAACAAGTCACCACCATGGTAGGCTGGATTTGGGGGGACGCAGCTGAACACCATTCAGTGCCAAGTATAGCAAGTGGGAAAAGAAGGGGAGGTGACCCAAGTGGCTTGGGTCACCATCCAATTCAGTAAACAAGGGGGGAGCACCTCATCCACACCTCCCAACCTTCACCACCCTTCCAACACCGACTGCACACCTGCTGTACACCAGGAAGCCTGGGCTCTGCCCTTGGGAGTGCTACAGCCTGGAGGGACACTCAGGCAAACACAGGAACTTGCCCGGGACAGGCAGCCTTGTCCCCAGCAAACGTGCCCCAGGAGTCAGCGCCCAGTGTCCTCTGGTCCTAAAGCTGGCACCTAGGCCTTAAGCAGAGCCAGACAGACAGGGGAGGCAGGTAATTCCATCAGGCCACAGCAGGAGAGGCTGACCCAGGCAGGGGTCTCAGTTGCACCCAGCATCTGGACAGGTCACCATCTCAGAGCCTCAGAGCAGTACTGTGCTGTCACAGGCAGCTACACCATGCCACCCCACTACCCAGTGGTTAGTCTCCAGACCGGCCCCAAGCTGGGGACCAAACACCAGGCAAGAAACAGAACGAAGTCTTTGGGGTATAGAAAGAGAATTCCCAGAAATATAAAAGGCTGGCTACAGGGGGCCACAAAGGTAATTGCAGCATGGGCAGGAGAGGTGGCCCTGTCCTGTGACTGTGACTAAGGAACCTGGCTCTCTGGAACCTCAGGGAAGCCCAGCCACGCCTCCCGTCTTACAGAGGAGAGAACGCTGGCCCAGGGAGAGAAGGGGTTTGCCCAGGGCCAGGTCACGGGCCGGCTGGAGCCACTGGTTCTAGCTACATCATCCAATCCAGAGGCAGCACGGAGTTGCCCGCCAGTACCCCCAAGACCTCCAGATGTGGGGAACGCATCTGTTGATGGGGTCCTTCTCCATGCATCTGTGTATTCACCAAGCCAGAGGCTAGGCAATGCTTTTGTTTCTAGGTGGGCCCCTCACGGGTAAGAAACTCTGGATCCCCTTGGAGCAGTCTGGCCAAGAGCCTGAGCAAAAGCCTGACCTAGGACTTCCGGGCAGCAGGAGGAGCTTCTCAGACTCTGCACCCTGGCCACCGCCCAAACCCCTGGTCCCAAGTCCTCCACCCCAGTACCCCACTGCACCGCTGTGCCAGGCACACAGCATGCCAGGGTGCAGCTGCTCACTGCCACCCAGGCTCCCCTCGCCCCCTCTCTTCTGCTTTCACTAACTTAGCTACAACCCCTCCAAGGTCCGTCTTGGCTCTCAGTTTCAGCCACCACTTTTCTATGCTGCCAGGACACCTGAAGTGCCTGGGAGACACCCAGGGCACCGAGAGGGCGGGGTCTGACGCAGAAACACACAAGGAAGCAGGGCAAACATGCAAGCAGGGACACAGGACAGGCCCATCCCCATCTCACCATTGGCCCGTGACCTGATATGGCTCGCCTCAGCATTCTGAGCCTGTTTCCCACCAATGGGGATCCCCCTGGAGCACCACTGTTATAGGCGGCAAGTGAGATAAAACAGCAGACTGAGCACAGTGGCCAAGTCTGTAATCCCAGCGACTCGGGAGGCTGAGGCAGGAGGATCACAAGTTCAAGACCAGCCTCAGCAATTTAGCAAGGCCCTGAGAATTTAGTGAGACCCTGTCTCAAAATAGAAAATAAAAAGGGCTGGTCCGAGCAGCTCTGGGGTTAAGTGCCCCTGGGCTCAATTCCTGACAACAAAACACACACACAGCAGATCTCAGATCCCAAAGACATTTTAGGAACCTGCCTCTCAGTGCCAAACTGGGATTCAAGAGGACCAGGGAGGGCCTCAGCTTTGCAAAGTCACAAAGGGACAATCAGGAATAACAGACAGAGGACCCTGGGTGGGCGGGGCTGCGAGGGTTCCCACAGTGCACCATGTGGCAACCTGAAGTAGGTCCCCTTCCCTCCCGGCTCAGTCTGAAGGCTCTGCAGCTGGCTCAGGGTTTCCGGCTCTCCCAGGCCTGGCATTTCCTCCATTCTGAGATACCATCAGCAGTGGATGCACCAACTACTTCACGAGAGCATTTCCCAAGGCAGGGGGCAGACCTCTCAGCAAATGCTCCCGTGGATTCCCAGACACACCCCACGGCACAACGGAGGAGGGAAACTGCCCACCTTGAACTAAGGAAACAGCAGTCCATCCCACGACTGGGGATCGGGAAGAAGGATCAGGAAACAGAACTTGCCTCCAGGGGCCTTCACCTGCACATTGCATGATGCACCACACCTTTGCCAAACAGTGGCTCTGGAGCAAACCCAAAGGTATCTGCAGGTGGATCAACAAACTCCCGACCTTTCTGCTCTGCTCCCCAGGGAGATGGAGATCATCAGAGACTGGTGAAGAGTGGGTATCCATCCCTGGGTGACCCTGCTCCAGACCTGCCCAGAACCCATGCCTGTGGGGGAAGGGGACACGTGACAATGACCAGCTCTGGGTGCTTTCTGAGGGAAGGGAAACCATTCCTGACTTTTTAGAATCAAAGGAGCATCCATTCTTTCAACAGAGACACTCACTCACTCCTCTGTCCCAAGCCTTTTGGGAAGCCACTGGGATCCTCTCTCTATCATGCACCAGGGAGAGGGGAATCAGCTACCTGCCAGTCTGAAATCCCAGGGCGGTCCCCGCACAGACCCCAGACACCCACCCCGGCTGTAGGAAGCGAAGAGCAGCCACCACTATTCTGTGAGCAAGGCAGAGTGAGGCTGGGAATACAGAAGGAGTGAGCATGCCAGCCACTCAGAGACAGCCAGCATCCCCCACAGTTGCTGCCTGGCTTGACCCCCTTGTCAGATCAGGGCCACCTGACCCTAGAGGTCAGAGGTAAAAGCAGGAAGAAGGGGCTGAGGGCAGGGTACTGAACACATCTGCCAGATCTGCGAACTACAGGGAAAGTTCTGTCCTGCAGCCTTTGTCTTAGCTACCTACGGTCATCCCTGGAGGCCCAAGCTCCTCCCCCTTGCCCCAGCTCCTGAGAGTCCCCAGACTGATGCTCCCAAACTGCCACTCCCCAAGCCAGATGACATGAATCACATGCAGGAGGCGCTGGGAACTGGGCATAGTAAATGCTCACTAATTATCTGCTAATGTTTCCCTTCCTGTTTGAATGGCAAGTTCTGTCACCACCTCCAAATCCCACTTCCCAGCTGCCCTGACAACACAGCCCCGCCCTCCCACCTGACAATTCTCTGCCAGCACAATCAGATTCCTAGAGCTGCGGGAGGGTGTCCACAGCCCCATCCATGTGCGGCTCAGGAATGCCCTTCACCAGATGGGTACTAGCACGCCGCCCCTAAGGGAGGGCTCCCCAGCTTCAGAGGCCGCATGGTCCACCTTCACCGTGGTTTGTGGGTACTGAAGTCTGAATCACTGGAACTTTGCACCACCACCACTCCACCCCTGCCACCAAGGGGCTACAAATAGCACTAACCCCACCCCACCCCCTTGACCACACTACACTTTGCAGGCCTTGAGCTCTCAAAACCCTGGTCCAGACCTTAGCCTGCACCCCATGTTCCTTCTAGCCAACTAGACCAGGACTCTGGCCCTGAGACAGCGCTGGGCACAAGGGCTCCCTCATAGCCTGTGTCAGGGAATTCCCCACCCACACCCCAAGAAGGCAAATCCACAGGGACCAGGTAAAAAAAGGGAAGATCACAGAACCCATCCTCTAGGATCAGGGAATATCCTCAGGATACAGATGAAGCCACCAAGGTTGAGAAAGTAGGCGTGATAAGCTCCAAGGTCACAGAACAGTAGCAAGGCCAAGATTCACCCAGAGCTCTGTGACCCTGGAGCCGGAGCTCCAGCCACAGCGGTGTTGCCCCGTCATGCCCAGCGCTGAGCGCTGCAGCCTGGAGGATTAGCTACGCTGCAGTTTTCACAGGTCAACACACTCCCTCTTCCCTCAACCCAAAGCCTGGTCACGTTTTCCCACTTAGCAGATGAGAAAACAGAGGCCCCACAGAGGTTCAGGAACTTGCCTGAGGCAAGACATTCACTGTGAAAATGAGCACACAGGCCTGGTGCTGAACAGCCCGAAGGTAGGAGAGAGAGCCCAGCAACAGCTGATTTCCTCGCAGAGCATGATGGTCCCGGGACAATATTCAGCCCAGGTTGTGTCCCAGGACCTCGGGCCCAGCAGGGTGAGGGTTCTGGTGGCAAGAGCCCTGCTGTGGGAAGCCAGCCCAGCACAGAGGAATGGCAGACGCAAGAACCAGAAGGGAGGAGGGGCACCCCTTTACAGAAGGTGGCCGCAGCAGGGAACAGGATGGCCGGAAAGGGCTCAGGGCCTGCCTCTGGAGGAGGGGCCACACCTGCTCTGCGCAGGGCCTCACCCCCGGAACTTGCTGGGCAGCAGGCACAGGGCAACGGGCTCAGTTGCTGGCACAGGAGACCCAAAACTCATCCCAGGCCCCAGAGGCCAGGACCTAGAGCCACACACCTAGTAGAGACTCAGTTTTCCCAGTGCTGAGGTCTCCCTCCTGGGACCATTTGAAAGCAGATTGACCAGGAGGCTCTGTGTGTAAACTGTAAAGTGCTGGGTGGGTCACCTGCCCAGGGGGCTCCTCAGAGGGGGCCCAGCACTCCAATGTCACGGACAGATCCCTCAGGGTCAGATGCGGGGGAGGAAGAAGCTTATATAACCCGCCCCATTATCTTCACTGACCTTTGCTCCGGGTAGCTGGGCTTAGGAGAGGCGGCCTTATTAGCTACAGAGGCCCCACAGAAAGGCCCATTCAGGGCTGGTGTACTCTGTCTTTTTTTAAAGGCCAAGACCACCTCTGCCCCACCCTCCCTTTTAAAAACAAGCAAGTGAACAAACCCAGTTCATTTTGAGAAGCTCAAAATTTTAACCCAAACTTTAAAAAGTAAATGGTGCCCATTCACAGGCTTGCCAGAGGTTCTGGTTTCTCTGGGTCAGCCACAAGGGACCTAGTCATGGGGCATGGGGAGTGCAGGACAGGCTTGGGGGTAAGGGGGAGCAGTGGGGCTCACGGGGTAGAGGAGGGGTAGGGGAAAGGACTGAAAATTCTTTTGTTCGAAAATCCTATCAGTTCCAGGAGGAAACCTGAATTTCTGATGTCTGAGCTTCTCAAAGCAACACTGGGTTGGAGCAAAGAGCATCCTAGTTGACTGCAGTCAGTCCAGACTTCAGACAGCCCAGGCCAGACCTCTAGCCAGAACAGCTCGGGAGAGTCCCATTTGCATACGCATTCACAGGCCAGCCAGGCCCGCCTCAGCCTAGGACTGCCTTGAATACAGATGGCCCTGTCCCACCACTGCCACTTCCACTTGAGGTCTCAGGGCCAGCATGGTCCAGCAGCAGCACATAGAGCTCAGGTGCAGACCTTTGGGCAGGTATCCAAACTGCGAGCAGAGACTGGCAGTGAAGCCAAGGGGTGTCTAGCAAGCTCCCAGGATGCCAGCAACTGTTGAGACCCACGGTGTGCAGAGGCTGACCTCACTGATCTCGTGTGAGTACAGGGGCCCTTTGGATTCTGCCTCACCCTACAGAACAGAAGTGAAGAAAGTCTGGGCAAAGTGGACTCATTTGCCCAAGGCAGGTGAAGGAGCCAAGATCCAAAGCAGCCTGATGCTCTGGGTAGCGGGGTTCTCCACCATCTTTGGTGGTCACCAAAGGAAGTAACATTCCCAGCATGGAGAAAGAAGGCAAAGCCAGGTCAGGAATCAAGAATGGGGAACCATCAGAGTGTCCTGTCTGATAGCAAAGGTGAATGGCCACAGGCCAGAGATCCAAGTCCATGGCATGAGCAGATGACCTGATGGAGATCCCACCTAGGACAAGCACTTCCAATGGCATCTGTCTTCCCAGGCAAGGCCCGAACCTCCCTGAGCCTCCACTTGCATGTCTGCAAAGTGGGGATAATATTACCTCCTGTGAGCATGAACCAAGCCCAGGAAACAGGGCACAAGCACACCACCTAACTCCACTTTCACCAGCACCTGGACAGAGGCTCATTACCTCTCTCAGTTCAGCCACCAACCTCACCGACTTAAAGCTACAGTTCCCAGGACTGAAAAGCCTGGTTTCTAGAGAAGGGCCTTTCCTAGTTCCAGGCATTTTGTTCCTATTGGCAGGAGAACATATCAAGGCCACCCATGGCTTTAAAAAACAAAACAAGAAATCCCAGCTGTAACTGAAATTTGTAATAATAATGCTGAGTTTTTCTTTTCCCCCAAAGAAAAGCTTTGCTGCTACAAAATCTGCAGCGGACCTGTTCCAAGTGGACTTGGGACTTCAGTGATTCTGCAGGAAATCTGACACCTCAACACCTACCCAGGACCCAGCGGGGTGGAAAGCCCCGAGTCTAGCCCAGTCCTCCTCTCCTACATTATTCACTGCTGCAACCGAAACTCTGCGCCAGACCCAGATGTCTCCTTGCACAAAACATGCCAGAACTTTCCTGCACTTCGGTTAGGGCACTCGAGCACTCCAGAGTCCTGCAGAGAATCGCTCTTGCCAAGTGTCATCGATGACGCAGCTGAAAACCAGAAATGTTTCATTTCTGGACAGGGCTGCAGACACTCCCTCCGTCATACTGCACTTTGGGAAACTGAGGCCAAGGGAACTGACCCTCCCTAAGCCCCCAGAAAGTTGAGGTCAAAGAGGCTGAGGTACTCTTAAATAGCAGGGTTCATTCCCTGAAAATTAAACCACCTAACTTTGAGCTTCTGGGTCTGGCTTTTAGGAGCCTGTGGCTGGAAGCAGTGTGGATGCAGAGCTACAAAAAGAAACCTGAGTTGTACTGGTAGATTGCTAATCAGTAACAAAATAACCCTTCCAACCCAGACCTGCCTTGAACTCAGGCGCTCAGGAGGTGAACACAGGAAAATCCGCTGCACTGGCTCTCACCTTCACAGGTATGACATCCCCCCTTGTTTCCCACCTCAATATGTCTGCAGAGTCCACTCAGTCACCAACCCAAAGAGAAAGCGTTCCTCCATGGCTCAGTCTGTCACTTTGGGGAACAGCAGTAACTTAAAGCTTCTATACATTTTCTCTGAATTGGGAAAAAGCTTTAAGGAGAACCAGAAGGGACTGCTTAGCCTCCCATTAAGCAAATAGTTTAGACAGTAGCAACTGCCATCAGAACTGGGAAACAAGCCTCAAAAAATGTGGAAGAACAGGGAGGCTGGGCATCCATCAGGCAGGAGAGGAGGGAAGGGGCAGAGGAGAGTCAGTGATCACACCCCAGAGGGGGACACTCTCTGCAGCAACATGGCTGAAGACAATGCTGTGCCTTCCTGAAGGCAAAGGTCCTCCCACCCACACCCTGTCCACAGATGACCACAGCACTTCCTGTAAGGCCCATCAACAGTTTACAAAACCTTTCAGGAGCCTTATCTCCACTTCAAACCGGTGAGGGAAGGATCATCCTCCCCACTTTACAACTAAGGAAACTGAGGCACACAGAAGAGAAAAGCCAGAATCCATTCCAACTACATCTCCCTGGGGAAATTTTCAGAGCCTTAAGAAAGAAAGACCCTCGACCAGAAGTGCAGAACTCTGGCCAGCAGCCTAGGTGTCAAGTCTGCCGGTCTGTCCGTTCAGGCTGTAAGCTCAGACTGTGGCTGGGGAAAGCAGAGGCCAATGCAACCACAGCACACCCGGGGATGGCTTCTGGGGTTGGGAACGCCTGTTGCTCCAAGTATAGGGGAAATTCACTTGTGGCCAAGGCATCTTTCAGTTTTTTCCATGAAGATCTTCCCGTCCCCGGGAAAGGATTTCCAAACTGGGGTGAAGCCCCCAGCCAGTCCCGCAGTGCTGGACCCTAACACTGACAACTCCTCAGGCGAGAAACTTTTTTTCTAGGACAGCGCCGGCTGAGGATTCTAAACTGGACAGGGGCACGCACCAACACTTGTGCAAATAACCCCACCCAAAGTCCCATGCAGGTGAATGTGGGATCCCCCTGACCGAATGCGACGCCAGCTGAAGATACAGGGTCCAGGGTGGCCGCACTAGCGCCTCTCCCTATCCCACAGCCACACGAACCCAAGTCGCCGGTGCGTCTCGCAGCCCTGCGGACCCGCGCAGGGCGGCAGGTTGTTATCCTCACCGTGCAAGCCGTTGGGGATGCTGCGATGGTGTGGCGGCGCCGACAGGTCGTCCAGGGACCGGCGTGTGGCTCCAGCCTTGCCGTCGGGAGCCTTGTGAGGCCCAGAAGGCAGCAGAGCTGGTGGGACGTGGTGGTGGTGGTCGGGGCTGCCGCCGCTGCCAGCGCTCGACGTGCTGCTGCCGTCGCCCACGTCGCGGGCCCCAGCGCCCGCCGCACCGCCTGCCAGCGGCCCGCTCAGGCTGGCCTGGCTGTCGATGGAGCTGCGGGAGCCCGCACCTCCGCCGCCGCTGCCGCCCGCGCTTCCCGCCGCGGCCAGCGCCGCGCGCTCTTCGTCCAGCAGCAGTACCAGCTCCTTCAGCTCCAGGTTCTCGCGCAGCAAGGCCTCCTGGCGCGCCTCGAGCTCCCGCAGCTTCTGCTGCGAGCGGGCCACCTCGTGCCACACAGCGCCGGCCGCGTGGCGCCCGAAGCGCTGCCACTCGCGCGCCAGCTTGCGCCCCTTCTGCCGGTCGTCGTCGAGGAAGCAGCAGAGCTCCCGGAGCTCCTGGTTGTCGTCCTGCAGCCTCTGGTTCACGTCCTTGAGGCCGCGGATCTCCAGCAGGTGCTGCTGCAGCCTCCGGTTCACGTCGCGCATCAGGCCGCCGTGCTCCAACATGAGGCCCACCTTCTCGCCCTCGGCGCGCCGCAGCCGCCGCGCCAGCTCCTCCTTGCTCCAGCGCAGCAGCTCCTCGTCCGGTACCTGGCTCAGCTCCTCCGACGCCGCCGCCGCCCCCGCCGGGGGCTTCGCCATGGCGGGGCCGTCACCGCGGCATCGCCCTCGCCCTCGCCGGGCCGGCGCTCCCCGCGCGGGGGCTTCGCTGAACCGGTTCGCGAGCGGGCGGGGGACGGACAGGGGCGCTTGCGGCCCGCCCCACGCTGCCTCGCGCGCCCTCACGCAGCACCCGCCTGGGCCGCCCGGGAGCCCGCGCGCCTCAGGGCTCGGGAGCGGGGACGACTGCTGCGTCGGCGGCTGCCGTGCCGGGGCTCTCCGGGCTCGGGCGAAGCAGGCGGAGGCCCGCCCCCGGCCCAGCTCCGGGAGCCCCAGCCGCTCCGCCCACTCCGGGCGGGGAGGGGGCGGGGCGCCGCGGGCCGGCCCCGCCTCCGGAGGAGTGCGGGGGGCGGGCGGAGGCGCGGCCCGCCCCCACGTCCCCCATTGCGGTGCGCCCGCCCGCCCGGCGCCCTGCCAGAGGAGCGTTGGAGCCGCGGTCCCGCCCTCCCGCCCGTCCGATTGGGCCTCTCTGGGGGTGTGTGGGAGAGGAGGGGCACACGCGGGGGAAGCCGCGGAGATGGTACTGTCCGTCGGCGGGGTTTCCACACCCCCCCGCCTCCCGCGGTTCAAGTTTCTGCTCCGGGAGGACGCGGCCTTGGCCAATCCCAGGGCTACAGGGCGCTTTTAAAATGCAGGTACGGCCGCGGGAGAGGCGGGGGACGGTGGGAAAGGTAGGGCAGGGCTTCCCTTAAAGGCGACGCGCGGCAATGGGAATCGAGCCCCCTCCCGGACTCGCGTCCCCCGCCCTCCCTTTCTCACCCCTAATAAACAAATCCCCAGAATCTGGGCGACAGCTTCCCCCACCCCTCCCGGGGCACCAGAGTTCTGCACAGTCTGAGATATGACGAACAATAGGACTCCGACGTGGGGGGTCGGGCAGGGCCGCTCTTTGTCCCTTTCCTTGCCCCGGGGCTCCGCCGCCTCCATCTCCACCCGGGCTCTGTAGCAGAGCGCGTAGTGGGACTGCGTTTCCACTCCTAGCTCAGGGCTGCAGATTCGGCGTCTGCTCCCGGGAGCGCCAGGGCCTTGCCAGCCGTGTCCCGGAGCAAGATCCGTACCCTCGTCCCTGCCACGATGGGGCGAGGGCTCCGGGACTTTCTCCTTGCCGGGAGCAATGCTCAGCACCCTGCTTCTCCGCCCACTCCACCGCTAAATCCCTGGGATCGCACGAGAATCTACAATTCGCGCTGTGGAAACCACTGGGAAAGGTGGAAAAAGGTCTTCCACTGGGGCCTTAACGCCTGAGTCCGGTGGAGCCGCGCGACTGCAGAATTCCACCCCCGCCACCAGCAGCCGTGCAGGGCACCCCGGTCTTCCCACGCCAAAGGCTATCATCCTCCGGTCCCCAAAGCGCATTTACCGCGCATCTGCTGCTAGCGGGCGGAGGGAGGTGTCCCTCCCCAGGGACCCGCAAGGAGATAAAAACCCGCGCACGCGGCCGTGAGCGGCCCACGGCCTGGAGCGCGCGCCCGCGCAGCAGCTGATGTCCCCATTTACATTGCTCAACCATTCACTGAACACTGTGTGCCCAGAGTCCACACTCTGCTGGACCTGTTCTAGCTCCCTCTTCCCTCCCCAGCCCCGGGGATTCTGCAGGCGACAGGACAGTAGGGGCCACTTTCCTCTGGGGATTCAGGCATTCTGAGAGAAGGAACAGGGAGAAGATAATAAACTAGATAACTGTGAGACTGTCCTAAGTACTGTGCAGGGAATTAAGACAAGCTGCTGTCACAAAAAGTGATAATCAGTTGCCTTAGATCGCCCTGGTCAGGGAGAGACTTAGGACAGGCATAGAAGCTTAGGTCTGGGCGGCAAGGCAGAGGGAAGGGGGAAGGGCATGGTAGGTGGAGGGAACAGCTAGGACAGAGGCCCTAGAGTTGACCTGTTAGTGGCCTGTTTAAGGAAGGCAGTGGGGCCAGGGGAGAGAGGGAAACAGATGCTGTCAGAGGTCAGAGGGCTGGATCATGTATTGTCTAAAGCAGCTGAGAAAGCCAGGAAGGTGTTTAGCAGGGAAGTAGAATGGCCTGGCTTACCTTTTAAGCTGCTCTGTCTGGCCCATGTGTGGAAAAGGAATGGGGGCCACACACAGAGAGGTCCACATTCAGTACCCAGTCTCCTACCTACCTATCCCCCCTTTCCAGGTAGATGTCAGGAGAGGGTGATAGGGAGAGGCTGAGCTAGGAGAAGTGCTTCCAAGGTTACCCTGATGTTGGCATCCCCCAGACTCAGCACACATGAATCAATGCTGAATGGAGGGTATCCTTCCTGCTGGGGCTGTGCTCCGCCTGTGCAGCCCAATCCAGCCCAGTTTGGGTTTACAGAGGGAGGGGGTTTCATCCTATGCCTGGGGAAGCTGCAAATATGTTTTAACCCCAGGAAGCCACGTTAACTAGCTCACCAGAGACTCACCCAAAGCTAAGCCTGTATACAGGCAGTTGCTCCCAGGAGGGCTGGGCACAGGACACACTAAGGAACTCCCTAGCTCACCAGAGAAGTTGCTGAGATGGTTCTCTGCTTTGCACTATCCCTTCTCGTGGCCTGCACCCCGATCTTCCGGTGCCACAGCTTCAGCTGAGATGAACACAGCCTCTGCCTCAGTGGGGTATATTTGTACCAACTGCAGACGGCACAGACAGGAGTGCCTCAGCCAAGACCCTCCAAGGCTTTGCTAACACCCTCCCAGTAGAGCCAAGACAAGGTGCTATAGGTGGGGTCCCTGGGTGGCTTGAGGGAGGACATGGTTGGGCAGAAGAGGACAAGGTGGCAGAAGTGAGAGAACCCAGGACTGAGACACGGTCCTAAAGCAAGAAGGATTTCCAGGCCAGAGCCCCCACCCTGAGGGCTCCTGGATGCTGGGGTCCAGCCAGAGACACCGTGCCCCCCATAACCCTCACAGTCCAACAGAACCAGCAGGGTGAAATGCCAAGTGACACTTGTTCTAGTCCCAAAATGAAAAATAAAAAGAGCCGAGGAAGAAACTCAGTGGTAGAGTACTTACCTACCTTGGATGAGGCCTCAGGTTCAATCCCCAGTACCAAATGGCCCCCAGGGGCAAACTTGCCACTGGTTGAGGAAAGCTGTCATCTAATATCCGTTGTATGCACCTACTATCTTTATGTCTCTACTCTCCTGTTGAAGACCATTGGTTTCCAGTACTGCTATGGACATTGTTGTACATGCATCCTGATGCACATGAGCATGAACTTGGCTCAGGCCTGTACCCAGACACAGAATGGCTGAGTCAGTCCTGTGGCGCACACAGCTTCGGCTGAACCAGAGGATGCCCTGGTGTGCTTCCCAAACAAGTGCTAACTCACACTCCTGCCGGCAAGGTCCAGGCTGTGCCTTCCCTGTCCTTGCTAACTGACCATTTGTTGTCACTGGTAGGCTAAACCTTCTCCTTCCTGCTCCACAGCCTACTCTGTCTCTCAGCTCTTAGCACAAGAGAAGCCCACACCAAACTTCATACTCAAGTACTAGGGGAAAGGAGAGAAGAGACAGGTTTACCCACTTGTGATTTATTTGAAATGTTTGTATTTATCAAATTGATGTTTTCATGCTTGCACTAATATAATGCAACCTGATTATGCTGCTTATAAGATAATTACAGGGTTTATTTAGGCGATAAGTCCCAGGCCCCAGACACACAGTCTTTGAGCCCAGCTGTGTATCTCTGTGACTGTCAGCAGCTGCACCTTCTGCATCATGCACCTCTGGGTCACACCCACTCAGCCCCACAGCCTCTGGATGCCCTGCATGCCAGGCCTTGGGGCTGCCCCGGGCCCAGGGTCTATAACCAGCAGTGCCACCCCGCAGCCCTGCCTGCTCACTGCAGAGATCTGAGATCATTCTCCTCTGGTACCTGAATATTTCATGCAGTGAGGGTGGAATGAACGTCGCAAAGACCTTAATTGTTAATGTGGCTTCTGCTGGCAGCAGGCCCAGCCCTCCCAGCCCCCTCCTGTTTGATGTAACAACAGTGGTGACAGTAATTCCTTGTGTACCACAGGCCTTATCATGACTTATGCTGGATGAGGCTGGGCAAAAACGAGGTTGTTCCAGGACCCTCAGCTGCCCAGAGAGCAGTGGTGACAGTCATGGAAACAGACCCTTAAGTCCACTGCTTTACCCACCACTGTCCCCCCACTGCCCATTTGGCAGAGAGCTCAGGAAACTCATTAAATGCTTGTTGAATGAATGAATGAGGGGGCTAGTCCTGGGGTCCGGTCTGTGTCTCTCATCTGACAGCAGCAGGGCAGCCTCACCTCCTCCCGGGGCTCTAGGTCTGTACCTGAAAATGAAGCACTTCAGCCTCCTAAGGGTGGGAGACAATCCACAGGCAGAAGGCAGGCTCCAGACCTAGGCCAGGAGGTGAGACAGTGGTGCTGCTCTCCTGGGGAGGGGGCTGGGAGGCCTGTGGGTGCTCTGGGGCCTGGGCCTCAGCCAGTATGCTTAAGCCTCTGAAAATCTTCCACGTGAGCTGGGCTTTCTCTCAAGAGCAGTCTCCCCGACTCAGCCCCAACACCAGACCCATGACTGCTATACGGCATCTCTGTCTCAGCACCCAGAAAATTAGAGTCCCTGTGAGTAACCAGGGTCCTCAGGAGACAGATGACCAGGCTCTCAAAACAAGGGTGAAGGGTCAGCCGCATGGGTCCCAGCCCTGGCCACTCGTGAGGTTTACCTGAAAGATTATAAAGTGCAGCTATTCAGGCCCCACCCTGACCAATCCCACCAGAGTCTCTGGGGACAGGGAGTCCAGCATCCCAGGCTGGGAAGGGGAGGGTTTCATTCACTGGCATCAGGTTGAACTGGAAGGAGAGACCCCATTTTTGTGGGGAATACCCCTTCCAAAGTGTCTGGATTTAGAGCTCCTTCTCTAGCAGTATCCAAATTCCCCCAAATAATCCTGAAATGTGCAGCCTGGGATGGGTACAACTGGCAGTAGGGAAGGGGACTAGGGTTTGTGGAGTTTGGGATAATGTTCACTTAACACCCCATATCTAATGGGATAAAATGAAGAGGAAGAAAGTCATAAAGATATAACACTAAAAAACTCTCAGGGACTCATGGTCACAAGTCTCTCAATGGAAAGGAACATCACAGAAGTGAAGAAAGATCATATTGGGCACATGATCACAACATTTCAGAATGCCAGTGTGAGGAAATTCTAAAAACATCCAGAGAGGGAGAGTCACACACAAAAGATCAGAAATCAGCACAATATTGATTCTCCACAGCAGCTCCAGAAGCTGGAAGATTCCAGACATCCTTTCTCTAAAATTAGAAATTAATCCAAGAAAAAAAATAAAATAAAATAAATTAAAAAAATAAAAAATAAATTAATCCAAGAGAAGAAATTTAAGAAACAAGATCCCAGGATGAGAGGGCCTGATAGCCAGAAGCAAAGAGTACAGATGAACAAATGGAGTGACTGAGACTCCAGGAAGAGCTGCCCCAGGGAGAACCCAGGGATGGATTCCCTGGGGCCTCTGCTGTCTGGAGAGGAATATTCTAGCTGTGTCAGAGAATTTGGTGGTGAATACAAAGAAAACCAAAAAAGTCAAAACAAGAAGGCAATTACTAACTCTAGGGAAACTCAGAAGTCACCCAAGGAATGAAATCCAGTCATGGCTCAATTGGCCATCAAGTTTATATAGTACCTGTAAACAATCATGATTTCACCCAAAATTGTGGTACATTCATACTGAGAGGGTGAGAAGGGGAGGAGATGGTATGTAAGGAGACAGAAGTGGGCAAAATCCTCCTCTTCCACAATAGAAAGGCTGCAGTTGAAGAAGCAATGAAGAGTAGTACAAGTGTTTTGTTTTCAAATATGGGGACAAAGTGCAGAAGAATCCAAAGAAATCAACTCCAGGAAGCAGATGCCAGGCTGGAGGGAGATCAGGTGGGGAACATACTTTTCTTGTTTTGTGTTTTGTTTAAAATAAGGTTATCATTTTATTTTACAACTCTGTGCACATGGTTTTTTGTCATTGTTGTTGTCATTTTTGTTTAACCCTGGCATTGCCTGTAATTCCAGCTACTCAGGAGGCAGAGGTAGGAGGATTGCAAAGTCCAGGCCAGGCAGGGCAACTTAGAGGCATCCTATCTCAAAGGAACAATAAAGGACTGGGTTTGTAGCTCAGTGGAAGAGCACTTGCCTCTCACTGGTTTCAATTCTCAGCACCACATAAAAATAAAAAATAAATAAAGCAATAGTATTGTGTCCATCAACAACTAAAAATATTTTTAAAAATAACGATAAAAAGGACTGGGGCTATAACAGTGGTAGACCGCTGCTGGGTTCTATCCCTGTTACTGTTAAAAAACAAAACAAAAAATACTGACATTGGACTTCTCATTATCAACACCGGAGGCTAGAAGGCCACAGAGCAGTCAGTTGCCTTAAAAATGTAAAGGAGGCTGGTGCTGTGGCCCAGTGGTAGAGCGCTTGCCTAGCCTGTGTGAGTCACTGGGTTTGATTCCCAGCACCTCATATAAATAAATAAATATCTATTGACAACTAAAATATATTTTTAAAAATGTAAGGGAAAAGAATTTTCTGCCTGGATTTTATGCCTATGAGGCTGGAATATAAACATTTTCAGAAATGCAAGGTCTCAAACAAAACAAAACAAAAAAATAACTGGTGCCCCTTCCAAGAAGCCTTTGGCTCCCTCCTAAGAGCTGAGAGCCATCAGGCAGAGGGCCATCCCCCAGGAAGAGGGTCCTTCCCAGGGCAACAGACAAGCAGCCCCAGAGGTTAGCAAGCATTGCCAGGAGGGTTACAGGGACGCTGATCACATAGTACGAAGCCAGGGCACTTGACAGTATCATCAAGTTTTAAGATCAGCGGCACCTAAATACCTTGCCAGTTTTTACCCAATGCATTAACTGCAGAGCGTAAGCAAGCAAATTGGAACGGGAAACTAATCAACCACTTCACAACCTTCACCGAAGAACATTCACCTAATCATCACCAAACCCTTGACCAGCTGTTCCCTAAGACTGGGATAAAGCCCTGGGGGACGGGGGGTGAGGCTGGGGAGGTGGGAGTAGCGGGCTTAGGAGGGCCTCAGAAATGTCTGGCATCAAAACATCAAGAAATAACCATATAAACATCTTACTTGAAGCCCAAAACCAGAGAGAACAACCAAACGCTAAAACAGGTTACCTGGGCTGTGGAAAAGGGAAAGAAGGAACGTTTGATTTCCTCCTGAACGTTCTAGTGTTATTTGGTTTTTAAAAACTTAAGTGCATGCATTATTTTGTTTATCATAAAAATATAGCTTATTTAAAAAGTAATAAAACCTAGCTCTGCAGTGTGGCATGTGAAACAAGTGGGAAGGACCAGGAATGTTCCCTGACACCCCCAGGCCCAGGTCTCCCTGCTGGAGGGTGCGCCCACCTGGTCAGCCCCTCATTCTCCAGTGGTTTCCCATCACCAGAGCTGTCTCCGGGCTGTTTCCTGCACCCATCCCACGATGGGCCTGTAACCAGTGGCAGGAATCGTGCCCATTTTACCTAGTGAAGTTGGGGCTCAGGCATGTAGGTCCCTCTGGTGGCAGGTGCACCATTCTGTGAAGGTAGATAGAGGACCACCCCATGAGCAAGGCTGCAGCTGGCATGTCAGAGCTGGGGTCCCCTGCCTCTTCCAGAGTCTCTCAGCAGGAGGGCTGCCAACACTTCATTTGACTACACAGTTTCTTTCTTTCTTTTTTTTTTTTTTTTTTTAAATTTCAGGTGTCGATAGGCCTTTATTTTATTGGTGTATTTACACGTGGTGCTGAGTCTCGAACCCAGGGTCCCACACGTGCCAGGCAAGTGCTCTACCGCTGAGCCACCGCCCCAGCCCCTGACTACACAGTTTCTTTGTTCTAATATTGAGCCTCACATTCCACCCTCAGAGTCCATCAGAAGGAGCATTTCTCCAATCAGGTGGGGGTACCCAGTAGAGGGGGTGCCACCAGCTGTTGAAGAGGAAGAGCAGGCACCGCAGGGGCTGTGTGAAGATGTGGCACCCTGGGAACCCCAAAGCTTTATCCTGGGAGCCTGAGAGAGAGTAGCACAGGCTGCCGGAGGACATGTGGAAGTTCCGTCTAGGGCCGAGAAGTCCCCAGGACGATTCCTCCAGTGAACTCACGGAGATCCTGAATTAGGAAGGGCCCCACCGGAGGAGTGGAGGGCCCAGCTCCTGCCTGACTCTGCATTTCCCTCTTCTCTACTTCACCACTGCCAGGGAGGGTGCATGGGCTGGGCTCTGAAATCCCTCCTGTGGCCCGGTGTCCTCCAAGCCCACACCTCCGGCCCAGCATGTACACCCACCCGTTCTCCTCAGCCTCACCCACTTGACCAAAAGCCTAATGACTCCAGCAATGTGTTTGCCTGGTCTTCCCCTCTTTCCAGAAGCTTCTCTGGAACTCAGTACAGCTGCTTCCTTCAGGTGCCTCCTCTTCATGAGGCTCTTCCCAGTACCTGGGCCAGAGTAGGTACAGAGGGACCTTCTGGAAGCTCATGGACATTGGGCATCTGGTATCCTTAAAGCAGCTGGTGTGGCCCAGGGGTGGGGGAGGGAGAAGAGAGAGGGTATCCAGTCCATAAGGGCCCCGCCTTGCCAGGCACCAGGCCAAGCCCCTGTCTGCCATCTCACCAATGCTCCTAGCACCCAGGCACCAGCCCCGGAACTAGGTCCCTCTGACAGATGCCATGGCTAAGACTTGGGTTTAAATACACACATCCTTGAAGTTGCAGTTTAGGCGGGGCCTCGCACAGTTGCCGATGATAAGGAGCAGACTGGAGCTTGTCAGCCAGGTCCCCAGTGTGAGCAGGGGGCGGGGAGCACCAGGCTGGGATGTGGCAGCACAGGGCGAGGAGGCCCTGGCCCTGCACCCTGCCTATCCTCCTCAGGAGTCCTGTCTCTGCCGAGGTCTTGTCTGCTCCCCGGCTGCTGGGCACCAGGGCTGCTTCCAGGGCTGGACTATTATAAACAACTCCCAGGGGGCCGTGTTTGTGCACAGCTCTGCTTTCCTGTTGGATTGTTTCCTCAGGACAAGTTCCCAGAAGTGGATTCCTGAGTGGAAGGACTGCTGTTTTCCCGCTCTTAACCCTAATCCCTAGCAGAGTCTGGCCCCAGGATGAGGATCCGGCCTTTCTCCTGGTTGGAGGAATGGCAGCCAGCAAATCCCGCCTGGCACTTCCGGAGGAAAATGACAGATCTGGCCCTTCCTGTAAGAGCTAATTACCAGCTCAACGCATCCCTGGCTTCAGAGCTCTGAGGGCCCAGGTGACTGGGTGCCATCCTTCTGGGGCCCACCAGGATTGCTCAGCCAGTTTTCCTTCTTGGAGATCACAGGAAGCAAGAAAACCATCCCTGGGCTCCCTGGGAGGCAAGGTCTGTCAGCAGCTTTGGAAAAGACCAGAAAGGAGGCTTGAAACCCAGGGGCAGATAATCTCTCCGTCCTTTCAGACAACAAAGGGCTCCTGGCCCCGCCCCCTGACCCGGGACAGGAATGGCTGGCTGAGGGTCCAGGAGGCCCCGCTGGTGCCTGGGCCTCTCCCAGGGGATGCCTCCCAGCCCACGCCAGCACCAGGTCAGGGTCCCTGGCTAGATCCAGGGCTGAGAGGTCCCTGTCCTTGGATGATCACCACTGAGGGGAAGGGGTCCCCAGGGAGCAGTGAGGAAAGGCAGAGTAGGGGGAGCTATGAAGTCACCTTGGCAGGCACCAGCCCCCAGCTCCCACAGGGAGGCTGGGCCTGAGCACCAGGTCATCTCCCTCTACCTGCAGAAGGTGGGTGGGCTGGGTCTGTGGTGAGGCCACCCCTCCAGGGCCTATCTGTGGGGCACTGTGGACCTTACCTGTGGGAGCACCCTCTGGTGGGAGCACCCTCTGGTAGGAACAGCAGGGAGACAGGCCTGTGAGGCCAGTCTCTTGGGACTCAGTGGATCCCACAGGGCTGGCCCTGGTATGCTTTCCCCATGAGACAATTTTTTAAGAGAGGGGCCAGTGTCTGCCCTGCTTCAGGCCCAAGGTAGTGAGTTCCCTGTCTCTGGAGGTGAACAAGTGGAGGTGGCATGACCACCTCAAGAGAGACAAGGTAGGGCCTACTGTGAGAGAGTCTGTGGCTCAGTGTCCACCTACATCACCACTCAACCGATACCTACTCTGCTCTGTTTGTCCCCAGCTGAGGAAACTGAGGCACAGGGGCTAACATGGCTTGCCTGGAGGTCTGACATCACTGCTCCTGCAGGAACCATTGCTATTTATTAAGTGCCTGCTGTGTGCCTGTCTTCCTGAGACTCGCCTTGACTATTTCTACCAACCATTGTCCATAGCGCCCCCCGACAGGAGCACACCGACCCCCACACCCCACCCACAGTCGCTGTTCACAGGATGTGGCCCTCTGGTCTCCAAGCAGCTAGAATGACCACTTGCGGGTGGGGCCAGGGTTTGCAGGAGGGTCAGCCCCAGCTGTTGTGGGTGAGCAAGGCTTCCAGGCATTGCTGGGCCCCATCCTGGCGCAAGGGACACTGGCCACCTCTTCCAGAGAACTCGCTCAGGCCATGACATCCATGGTCCAGGGCCCACTGCCTGTAGGTGTTTTTAGAGAACTTCCTGTGGCTGCCCAGGCAGGAAACAGTTCTTTCCATTTCGGCCTCAGGAGATTTGCTCTTTAAAGACAATTTGGGAGGGAAAAGTCTCTTGCCAGTAACTTGGTTTGTGCAATTGACCTTTGGTGACTGAAGGCGTGTTATTCTGGCTATCCCTGTTCGCGCCCATTCTGTTGGTTGCGTTCCCTTGTTCCACCTGCTGAGGATCCTGAGGTGTGCTGTGCTCATGGGGTGTTGCCATTGCACACCTGACAAGCCTCCCGAGGCTCCATCCAGACCCGGACTGGAACAGGGCTCTAGGCTGAGACCTGTGGCTCCCTCAGAGACCCTTCTTCTGGCTTGCCCTGGCGGTCAAGCATTGTTTCTGGGTCCCTCTGTCCAGGGAGTTGTGGCTTCTCCTAATTGCTCACCTTCTGTTCTCCCCAGGGACTGCACGGTGAGCAGTCCCCAGAGGATCACTCTCTTACCACGGTGCGCACATCCTGTCCTCATCCTCACTTGGTTGACCCTCTGCCAGGACACAGGTTCACGAAGTCCTGCCCCTTCCAACCCGCCAGGCTCCCAGAGGCCCCAGGTTGCTCGGTTGTGGCATGGACATACTACGCTGGTCTGGATTGCCTACACGCCTGATCACTGTTCCACTTTAAGTTCTGGTGGCCCTGAGAGCCTGACCCAGGCTATGGCCCCTGCAGAGCCAGCACTGTGCTGTTGGGAAAGCCCAGGATTGGGGTCAGCCAGGTTTGGGCAAATGGTTGATTCCCTGAACCTTAGTTTCTTCATCTGTAAAGTGAGCATCATGGCCACTTAAAGGTGAGTAGTGAGTCACAGGCCAGGTGCACACAGGGCTTTGCACACCAAGGCTGAATGAAGGATATTAAAGAAAACATGTTCAGTGACACCTGCCAAAGCACCGTGAGGAGGGCTTCCTTCAGGACCGTGGCAATAGGCACAGGGATGCTGCGGTGGGATCTTGCAGTGGGGGAGGAGAGAAAGACGGGGTTCAACTCCAAACACAGTGTGGGCAAGCGGGAATTTATAGCCGGTGGGGGTTGGGGGTCAGCAGATGGAAAATGCCTGAGAGGTAATCAGGGCCAGGGGACTCTGGCCAACTGACCTGACAAGGTGTTGCTGCAGGCAGACATCACCTGGGCATGGCGGTGGATGAGGAACCCATCAGACGTGGAGGGTGATGAGCTATGAGGGTGGATGGGGGTTCTTGCTAAGCCATCTTAGCAGGATGCTTTGCTAAAACTGGATTTCAAGAGGAAGTACACTGATGGGCCTAGCAAAGGTTCAGAAGCTTGGTTAAAATGTGGCCAAGCCAGGAGTAGTGAAGCGTGTTGTAATCCCAACTCTGGAGGCTGAGGCAGGAGGATCACAAGTTCAAGGCCAGTCTCAGCAATTTAGTAAGGCCCTAAGCAACTTAGCAAGACCCTGCCTCAAAAAATTAAAAAAGGGCAGGGGGTGTGGCCCTGGATCTAACCCCTGGTACCAAAAGAAAAAAAAAAAATTTGGCCAAACAAGACCAATGTGCTGTGAGACCCGCTGGGGCAGCATTTCTGCTGGGGAACTGGAGGGCGTCCCTGTGGCGGGTAAGGGAGGCTGAGCCTGAAGGGGCTGCCCACTTTGGGAGGCCTGTGGAGTCAGGACAGGGCACCTGAGGGAGGGCCATGCAGGAATGTGCTGCGTTTCCAACAGCGCTGTCAGCACTGGCTTTTATCATTTTAACGGTGCGTGTGATTCAGTAGGAGTGTGGTGGCTCCCAGCCTTATTGGGCATTTCTTTGACTGCCCATTGCCCTTTAAGGCTGAAAGAATCTCAGCTCCTCACGGTGTCAGTTCAGGGAAATTGTTGACCTTCAACTTGAGATTATGGAATGAGCTCAGCCCAGGAGCATCTGGGCGATTTGGAAGAAGTGTTTCATCTGAGGCGATGGGAGCCACCCTTGGAGGCGGGGCGGGGACGAGACATGGCAGCTTCCTGGGGCTGCTCCTCAGGGATGTGGGAGCAGAGAGCTTTTCCCAGCTGCCCCTGGCCCCAGGCACCCGAATTCCAACACTCAGGGCCTTTCTAGAGGCAAGGGCCTCTCTTAAAATGTAAATATTTTGTCTGGGATGGGGAACACTTAGCTTTGTTATTAAGGGAAAGGAAGATGGAAACTTACTTTAATTGAGACCTACTGTGTGTCAAGCAGGAACCAGAGCTTCTTCATCATCTCCAAATCCACAGAGCAGCCTGGCAGGGCAGGGAGCTCCCCAGCCCTGCAGCAGAGAGGGTGGGAACTCAGAAGGCGGGTCTTGCCAAGAGGGTGGGACGGGAGCTGACTGTCCACCCTGGCTCGGCCACAGTGCCAGTGCTGGGCCACTCATCCCTCATCTGTGGATGGGGTGGCATTAACACCTACACAGAGTTGTGGTGGGACAAATGGCAAAGGCATAGTGGGTGACCGGCACCTAGGCCAGGGCTCCGTAGAGGTCAAGTCTGAGTGTTCTTGACAAGTCGCCCTCTTTAGGCTTTTACAGTCCCGAGACACGCCTGCCCTTTCTCCAACTGCCCCAGCAGGAGTGGGAACTGGCTTCCCTTCCTCCATGTCCTCATCCTGGATCTCAGGGAAGAAGGCAGGCTGAGGCATGGGTTGTTCACAAGGACTGGTGGTCTCTGCCACCCCTGACTCCTGGTCCTCCTCTTGCCCCAACCCTGGAACTCGCCCCATTCCGAGGCCACATTTGGGGCCTCTGACCTTTACCCCTCTCAGGCCAGAGGCAAACCCCTGACTTACTGCACACCTCAGTGGTTCCATCTCTGGAGTGCCCGTCAGGTCCACGTTGAGAGAGAAGTCAACCTGGTGAAACCACAGCCTGCTGCAAGGAAGAGGTAGGCCCGCCACCAACCAGGGTCCATCCTAACAGGAAATGAAAGCCTGTCTGTGGTGTAACTGTGGGGACATGGGTGGCAGGTGTGGGGCCGCCTCCCTGGGGTGGTGCCTCGGGCAGCTACGCCAAGGTCCCTGGGTTGCTGCCGCCTCTCAATAGCCTCGGCCTGCCTTGAAGTGCAGGGAGGTCAAGTCACCAGCCTAAGGTCCCTCAAGGTGGCTGGGACATGCAGCCAAGTGTGCCTGTCCTAGGGTCCCGTCTCTTGCCAAAGCCAAGTCGCCTCCCATGGTCATTATCACCATCACAATAGAATACCCAGATTAATCATGGCAATTGTTATTATTACTATTACTGTTAAGGGCAGCAGGTCTGTGTGACTGTGTCACTGGAGCCAGCGCCCAGTAGGCAGGGTCCTGTCCCCATCTGCACCAGGAAGGTGCTGAAGACAGAGGCTCCAGCCTTGGTGGAGACAATGGGAACCTCACTCACCTCCCACAGATCCTGGGCTCAGGCAGCCTCTCGATGCCCGTCTGCCCTGAGCGCTCTGCTCATGGATCCAGGGGCCATTCACCGACATGGACGTTCAGCATCAACCCATTGCTTTTAGAAAATACCACCCCTACTGTGCAAGCCAAGCTCCCAACTCCAAAAGGCAGCACCCCTGCTGATTAAGAGCATGGACCCTGGACCAAAACCTAGAATGACCTTGCGCAAATGACTTCCCCCGTTGCTCGGTTTCCCCATCTGCGCAATAGTGCAAAACTCAATGAGGATCCCATGGTCTGGACCTGACAGATGTCACTGCTCAGCAACTGTCTGCACTGCTGTCCCTCTAGGTGGGAACAGCCAAAGGCAGTCTGTCTTAATGCTGAGGACAAGTGGACTCACTGAGAAGGAATTGGATCTGTGTCGCGTGTGACCTGCCTCCCTGCGAGTGGTCAGCCTGGAGTGTATTGATTGGACGTGCAGCTACTCTTGGCTGGGACAGTCTGAGAGCCCAGCAGGATTTGCTCTGGGCTGGTGAAGTCAAAGGCCCGTTTTCCATGGAGAGTACAGACCCTTGTGTTTGCCATCCCAGCCTCCTGGTTCCCAGGACTAAGAGGTGGCAGCTGAGCCTACCGAACACGTTATCTGCTTCCCTACTCTTGAAAAGACTCCAACTTTGTCTTCTTTTGGTCTGTCCTGCCAGTGGGGAACCTAGAAAAGAGGTGGAAACCATTCAGGACCCACTCTAGGCCTTTGGGCCTGAAGGTCAAGGCTGCAGCCTCAAGTTCAGGGAATTCAGTGCCTTTGTCAGTCCAGGGCTGGCCTCTTGGGTTCCCAAACCAGATGGATACCCAGCATGCAGGCTTCCAGAAAGGGACAGCTCTGCAGGCATGGGACAGAGAAGGGCCAGGTCATCTTCCTGCTCTCTAAGTTAGAATTCTGGCTACTAGGTACCTGGATTCCTTTTCTCTCCCTGATCTCTGTTCTGCATGTTCCTGTGCCCAGGTGACACAACCCTGGAGCTTCTTGCTTGGAAATACCTACCTTGTCCCATCCCCAGGTCTCAGGTACAAACACTGCCCAATTCAGAAATGCCTTCTGGAACCCTGGCCACTGAGGCACACCTGTTCGTCCTCCCAGTATCCTGGCCACCCTGGGGAGCCGGATGCTTCTGGAGGAATATTGGGTCAGTGAAGGAGAGAGAGGTCTGTCACCGAATGGCTCAGGATAGAGACAGCACAAGGATTCATTTGCAGCGTGGAGTTAGTGCTTACCAGGGTATTCAAGCCCGAGTGTGTCAGAGTCCAGAGCCACAGCTCTCACTCATCTGCCTGCCCATCCACCCATCCACTCACTCACCCATCCATCCATTCACCCACTCCTCCATTCATCCACCAACCTATCCATCCATCCATCCACCCACCCATCCGCCCACCCGTCCACCCATCCACCCATCCATCCATCCGTCCACCCGTCCACCCGTCCACCCATCCACCCACCCACCCATCCATCCACAAATTCATGCATGCATGCATCCATTATGGAGTCGCTCAGACATAGTACGGTGCAATAAGAAAGGGCATGGAATGTGGGGTAGGACAGAGTCAAATCCAGGTTCCATCATTTACAACTAGTTTTGCAAAGAGAAGGCAGTTCCTTTATCTCTCTGCCTCCCTTCTCCATCTGTAGGATGAGGCCCACAATATCTGGACTCTGAGTTGAATGCTGTTTTGCAAAATGTGGAGAAAGGACTCAGCATGAACCTGATGAGGAGCGAGGGCTTGATAAATGGACAGCGTCTGCATGCCTTCATTCAGTCCCATCTCACAGCTCTTCCACCCGATGCCAAGGTGCCAGGGTTGAATGAAGAGAGGTCCTGGCACTCACTTGGACTGGGGACACAGGACCAGGATGTCATTTCTGAGGGCGTGGGAGAATGTGAGCTGTGGAGGTATAGCCCAGGACACTGAGGTGACTGCCAGAGACGGGTGGGGCGTTGCTGAGGTCAGGGTGAGCTGGGTCTGCTCAGAGAACATGCTGAGTGGGAGCCCAAGTCTCCAGGTGGGGCAGCAAAGGGCCAGGTGCTGAGGGCGCAGGTGGGCTGGGGAGGAGGGACATGGGGGACAGTCTCTTCCCTTCTGTCTTTCTGAATGAAAATGACAAAAAAGATGGCTAAGGAGGACCTTCAGGAGAGGCGAGTGTGGCACAAGCCACCCTGGCACCTGTCCCCAGTTCCTGAGCCCTCCCTCCTCCTGCTCGCCAGCTGGGAGTTGGGCTGTCCACAGGTCCCCTCTCACTGTCTGTGTGGCTTCAGCTACATCATGCCCCTCGCTGGCCTCAGTCCCCTGTGGGCTCATGGAGTTGGCACAGCAGCCGTGCCCATCATGGAACATGGCAGGAGCATGCAGGGCAGGCAGCGCTTCAGGAAACAAGCTCCAGCCGCGGGCCTCCCTGCCTCCCACCCTCCTTGTCCAGGTCACCCCTGGACAGTGCAGTGGCCACAAGCAAGACCAGGTGGCACCAAGGAGCCCCCTGGTGGCCGTGGAGTTGCAGCAGTCACAGCAGCCAGGCCTGCTCCTTCCCTGACGCGCAGGGACATGGGGCCCTTCTTGGGCATTTCGCTGGGTGCCAAGCCAGGGAAACCTCATCTACCAGCATCATGAGTGAGGCGCGCATCATTCCAGTGGATTCTACTCAGTTATGATGAGTGTTTTCCGCTGTGCTGGAGACAGAGCCCAGGACCCCAAATGGAATGGAAGCTTGCTCTAACACGGAAGCACATCCGGCTCCCATCATCCCGCCAGTCCACGGCCCGGGCTGCAGACACTCATCGTTCTGTGAAACAAGGAAGAATAGAACATAAGTACAAATAATGTAGGCTGGGCAGTAGCACCACATAAAAATACACAAAATAAAGGCAATCTACGACTACAAAAAGTTTTTAACGTAAATACTGATTTGCTTTAGAAATAAAGAACGAGTATGCTGGCCCATGCATAGACGCTCTGCAGGAGGACCAAGAGGCGGGGGTCACTCGGCTTTGCTGGGAGGAGAGCTGGAAGCTGGGGGGAAGCTGGGGGGGAAGCTGGAAGGACTCGCTTTTACTGGATTTGGTTTTGTACTTTTGGATTTTTGAGTTACATAAAAATTTTACCTGTTGTCACCAGCAGTTCACATGTGAGGCGTGAGAGCTGGGCAGTACCCCAGGGCTGGCTTACCCACCGCGCACACTCACACACCCCTGGAGCTTGGGCTGCTCTCAGCCTGACTCTAGCCTCACACCGACACCCATGGGCTCACCAGGTGGTGTGTCTGAGGCCGGCCTCGCTGGGAGTCCATCCACCCGGAGGGCGTGTGGAGGACTCACCATGGGGTTGGGGGCAGAGGCTAGCAGCTGTCTTCTCCATCATCTCGTCCGGTTCTCGCTCAGCTCATCCGGGGTCTCAGCTCTCTGATGTCCTCAGCTCTCTGACGTCTGGTCTGGCCCTCGTCTCAGTTCTCCGCCGACCGTCTCCTGCTCTCTGGCTGGTCTTCTTACAGTTCTTCTTGTGTCTGCCATGGTTTGATAAGTGGACAGCACTGGGGGTGTCAGGAGTGTTGTTCTAGACTGTCTCTCATTGGTTACACCTTTTTAGGGTCACTTCATTGGGTTTTGCACAGTCACACATAACACTGCATTGTTCATATAATATTCCATATAGTAAAGTATAGCAAAGCAAAGTAAAGCAAGGTATGTTATTCACAACACCTGTACTTAAAATTACATTTAAAATGTCAAAGACTTGCAGAAGAGTGACGGGAAGGAACTTGTAAGTATCCCGATTTCCCCCTTAGCTGACAGCAACTCCTTGCGTGCCTCCAGTGACAGGGTGCTGACCCCATAACTGGTCAAGTCCACATCTGGAAAGACTCTCCTGCTATGGGCTGAGACACATCTCCCTGGTTTACACTGCCCTTCCTTCCTGGGATGCGCTAGTTCTCTGGGATTCTCTAAGATGCCTAATATTGGCTGAGCGTCCATCAGACTCAGCAAACTATTTCTGAGATCTCAGCGTTGGGCAGGATTTTGAGGCCATCTGGATGGTCCTCCGACAAGGCAAGACTAGCCCCCATTGAACAGTGGCTTGGAATAGTGGAAAGGAAGCCCCGTAGCCCAAAGCCTCTGGTCCCCTCACGGTACCCAGAATTTCATCACGTGGGATTATCTTGCTCGACTTCCTCCTGTCCAGCCTATACCCACATGCCATGGCGATGGGAGGTCATGCCCGAGCATGATGCATCTGGTGCATCTGCCTGAGCTTTGGCAGCCTCAGTCACAGCTCAGTGTTCCTCTGCCTCCATTTGGTCCTCAACAAAGTGGGCATCGCTAATAACACTCACCAAGAAAGCTGCGGGGAGACGGAGTGCCTCGTGGCGTTGGTTCAGCAGTGGATGGGAAGGGGCCGGGGCTCATGGAGAAGGAAGGTCTGACCAAGGCCACAGCCGGCAAAGGCAGGACTGAACTGCAGTGGAAGAACCTGGGAACATGAACCTGGGGACAGGGACGTGGGGCTCGCTGGCCACACAGATCCTGCATCAGCTCCTCCAGGCTGCTGTCACAGGCCCGCAGACTGGTGGCTTCAACAGGAGTGTACCTTTCCTCACATTCCCTGAGGCTGGAGGTCTGAGATCCGCTTGGGCAGGGCTGGTTCCTCCTGAGGCTGAGGGCGAACCGGCCGCAGGTCTCTCCCTGGGCTTCTGCTGGCTGCTGCTATCTTTGGTGTTCCTCGGTTTGTAGCTCTGTCTCTGGATCTCTGGCTCCATGTTCACCTGACATTCTCCCTGAGTGTCCAAATTGGCCCGTGTAATAAGAGCACCATTGGGTTAGTCCACCCTAATGGCGTCATCTTAACTAGTTACATGCATAACAGCTCCACGCGCTTCCAACAAGGTCACCTTCTGAGCTCCTGGAGTTAGGACTTGTACCTAAAAACCTGAGGCGGGTGCAGTTCGACCCGTCTGGGCCCCTCGCAGCCCCCCTCCAGCATTGATGCCTCTCTCAGGGACAGTCGAGTCCCTGCGCACACCAGGTTTGGCTTCCTCAGGCCCTCTGAGGGTCTTTCCACTGTCGACTCTGGCTCGGGACTCAGCCCCCCCAATTCTGTTCCTGCCTTCTGGTCCACTGGGGTCTATCACCCAGTGGGCTGTGACGACCCCTCCCCTGGCTACTCCATCAGTGTTCCAAGTCCATCCCCCCAGCATAGCCTGGGACGTGGGGGTGGCGCTCCAAAGGGTAAGGCCAGCCCAGGGCCACTCTCTTGGGTCAGAGCCTGGGATGGAGCTGGCTGTGGGGCTGGGAGTGGACACAGGGCAAGGCCAGCTGGGATATGACCAGCCACACCCACTGGGCACAGCCTGACCCAGGTTCTGGCTCTCTCACTAGAACATCTGATGCATCAGGGACCACAGACCCCTGGTGTGGAACAAGGGGCAGCTTGGCCCACATGTGTGAGTGCATGTGCATGTTTGAGAATCCCCCGCTGATGCTTTAGGGTAGATCTTAAGGGTTACCCAGGCCCAGCAGGGATCTTCTCAAGTGCTCTTCAAGGGGCATTTACACAGCCTGTGCTGGCTTACCTCTGAGGACGGGGAGCTCACTACTTCTGGGGGAACCTGACCCCTGACAATGAGAGCGAACTGAAATGTTCTCCCACAGGCACTAGCTCGGCCCTCTGAGCTTCCCTCTCCCTTACCCAGGTTCTCACCCCATGCCCAGCTGCCCCCTTTTCTTCCCTTGCCTCAACATACCAAGTTTCTCATAAAACCTAAAACCAGGTCCTCTTGACATTCTAGACCCTAACTTTGAATATGCTCCCATGTGACTTTCTATCACCAAGTGGTTCTGAGCAGGCTGTCTATCCCCTTCCATGTTCTGAGTGTTAGACCATTATTAATGTCAGGCATGTGATCTTTCTTCAGCCTTAATGTGGGTCTTCTAAGCCCACAGCGGGAATATATATATATATATATATATATATATATATATATATATCTTTTCATTTATGTTGCGGGGGGCAAGAAGGAGGTGTAGAGAAGTTTCCACCTGTGGTCTCAGTTCAATTCCCAGCTGGGATTTGAACTTGTATGGGCAAGTCTGACCAAGCAGTGAGTAGACGGTCCTGATGAACTTGCATGGAGACCCAGCCCCATGGGAGGGACACGTGGGGTTGGGACAAGGAATTCAGCAGCTGGGAAAGGCAGTGACAATTCAAGCTGCCCCATCCACCAGCCCCGACTGAGAGGTAGTTGCACCCAGGTTAAGGTCAGGGGGCCACTAACAGCCCCTCCAGGGAGCAGCGCCACAGGCTGCAGCCCAGAAAGCAGCCTGGGGAGGTGCACTAGCCTGTCGCTTTAGAGGCAGCCTGGAGAGCCCCCTGGCAGGCCCTGTGGGGACACCCAGGCAGAGTCCATGAGGTCTGGAAGACCCCCCAAAGTAACTGAATGGTCCTGTTTGTGAAACCCTGTGCTCTGGGAACCCCAGACGGCACATCACAGCCAGTGGGAGCGGGCACTTCAGCTTGAGACCTGCGGAGTTGGGAGCCAGCTCTGGACCCAGCCAGGGGCTCCCTGAAGCCCAGATGAGGGTGCTAACCACATGCAGGGCCACACAGGGCGCTGTGTGGCCGTGGAGACTTTGACACGCGTTTTTAGACGGGCTTGACTATCCCGCCTACCAAGCCAAGGTTATCAGATGGGAGGCCGTGTCTGTGGACACCAGGCCCTGCCCTGCCCTGCAGGGCCACCCTCCTTGCTGGAGGAGAGAAAGGCCCCTCAGCTTTCCCAGCTGTAAAACGGCAGCCTGTTTTCCAGCTCTCCGTCCACATGCTAGGATTTCCCCCAGAATTTTGGTTTGGAAACAAGCACTCTGACATCTTGGTTAGCATTTCCACTTCCACCCACATCCAGGTCAGGGCTGAGAAGGGCCCTGCGAAGTCGGCCAGGGAGGCTAGCTGGACGGGAGCAAAGCTGCTGCTCATTCCTGGGGGCGGGGTCTGTGGAGCGCGTCCCCGACGGCAGGTTGCACAGTCTGCTGGAGGCCAGAGGCCCCGGGGACCTGAGCCCGGAGTGCAGTGCGCACATGCGTCTCTTCCAGGCTCCTTCAGCTGCAGGGGCACTGGCATGGGAGGCGGGCAGGGGCCGAGGGAAGTGAAACGCTTCCCCACTCTGCCAGGCAGGAGTCGACTCCTTTTTACAGACAGGAAATGTCATTGTGAGGACTTAAGACTTAGCCCAGAACACTGTTAGAGCTGTGCTGCAAAAAGTTAACCTTTTTATTTTTTTAGTTGTAAGTGGACACAATACCTTTATTTTTATGTGGTGCTGAGGATCAAACCCAGGGCCTCACGCATGCTAGGCAAGCGCTCTACCACTGAGCCACAACGCCAACCCCTGGAAAAAGTAAATCTCACTCAAGTATAAGTGAACCAGGCTTTAGCTGTGGGACTTCTCGGGGCCTTTAGCATGCAGAATCGGGTCCTGAATCTCTAGAAGGACGTGGAATAACCACGGCACCCCGTGAGGCCCCAGCCCCTGTGAAGAGCACCAAGAAACTGTGTTCCCCAGACAGCATAGGAAATGTCAGAAGAGAGCAATTGAAGCGTGCATCTCTGGGGCGTCTGAAGGTGTGTTCCTGGAGAGGCGGGTCCGCGGCTGGCCCTGTGCTATGGTTAGACTCCGACTCACTGTGGCTCCGCCAGACCGCTGGCAGCAAGCTGGAGGAAGAGGTGGCTGAGGTGAAGGCCGACCTTCCCCAGTGGGGAGGTATCGTCTCTTATTTGTTTCTTTTTACTGATTAATTGATTTTCAAACAGTGTCTAACAGGAAGCTTTAAACATTCACAGGGTGGAGGGCCAGATAATGGGGAGTCCCCATCACGATTCCCTGTCATCGACTGGAGGCCAATTGCGTATCCTACCCCCACCCACTGGCTCTCCTCCAGGGGTTAATTTGGAGGCAAGTCCCCATTGGAGTCTTCAGATGGTGACCCAGAAGGGATCTACTGGTTTGGAGGAGAAGATGTTGAAGGGAGAGGGGGTCGGAGGAGGAGGCCCAGGTAGGACAGCCCCAGGGAAAACGAGCTGTGGGGCCAGGGAGCCTCAGTTTCCCTGCCTGGGCCACGACAGACAGGAACTGAACTCTGGGGGCTCCTCTCAAGACACCACTGGTCCTGTGAGTGGCAAGAGAACCAGGCTGTCCCTTCACCCTCCCCCAGCTCCCTGCAGTGCCGACGATGCCTCTCATTCATTTGTTCTGTCATTCGTTCCTTCAACTGCTGGACACTGCACACAGGTCCTCAGAAATGGGGCAGCCTAGGGGGCCTCTAGGGGACCCCTATGCTCCCTGCTGGGGTGGACCTACAGGTTCACTTCTGGAGGCGGGAGACTGGGCTGTGCCTTGGTATTTCTCCTTCAGAACAAGCACATATATTTATAAACGCATTTTTGTGGTGGTATTAAGGATTGAACTCGGGTGAATAATCACAGAGCTATATTCCCAGCCCCTTTTATAAAAAAATTTTGAGACAAGGTCTCTGAGTTGCTTAGGGCTTCACTAAGTTACTAAGGCTGACCTTGAAATTGTGATCCTCCTGCCTCAGCCTCCTGAGTCACTGGATTATAGGCGTGTGCCACCACGTGCCATTTGTGGGTGTGCTTTCAGTAAGACTGTCTGTGGAGCAGAGTCCACTGTGTGTTGGTCTCGGGTCTGGGCCATAGCACCATCCTGGGAACTGGAAGCTCCAGACCTCCCCTGGCACCAACTGCATTGGGGCCTCCTGCGGGCCCCTGGCCCTGGACTCAAATCCTAACAATTTCAGACCCCAATTGACTCAGACTCACCGTTGCCTCCATGCGCCTCAGTTTCTCCTTCTGCATATGATGGGGAAGCGCTGGCAACAGGCTGTCCTAGGAGGTGGAGAGGGACATCATGGGGGTGGCAGAAATCCAGCAAGCCCCTGGAGAGCCAGGAAGAACTGTGTGCCGGGGTCCTGCAGGCTCGTGGGGCAGCCTTTGGGGAAAGGACCTTCTCCTGGAACTCATGGCCCTGGGACCTAGGCCAGGCTGCTCCTGTGTGCCGTGGTGCCAATGTGAGGCCGGTGAGGTGCAGGCCAAGCCCTTGGCATAGCACTGGGCTTCGTGAACCCTGCCTCTGCCTTCCAGTCTTACTTTTCCCCCAAGTTTAAAATTAAGAAAAGATGTTTTGAAAGGAGACCAGCGAGTTGGCACACCGGCGTGTCTTCAGGGGTGGCCTAGGCTGCTGTTTGGTGACTTGCCAGCTCTGCAGGACAGTGTGGCACTGGGTGCTCTGGTTAGATCCAGCGACTTGCCCTTATCATCACAGACGAATCTCCAGCACCACTGGATTGAGGGGACAGAAGCAAGTTACAAAAGAAAAGTTCAACACTAGAACTCCTTCTTTTCCCCCCAGATCCTAGATACATGCTAGCCAAGCACTCTGCCACGGAGCTATGTACTCTTTTTAAATTTTATTTTGAGACAGGGTGTTACTAAATTGCTGAGGCTGGCCTTGAACATGATCCTCCTGCCTCAGCCTCCCCAATCGCTAGGATCAGGTGTGCCACTGCACCTGCTAGGCACTTTTCTAGCTGCTTCATTTATTGTCCCCATTTAACAGACGAGTAGGTCAAGGCACAGAGAGGTTACATGACCTATCCACAGCCACAGAGTTAGTGAGTTGCAGAGCCAGGACCCAAATCTAGTATTTGTAAATATGAAAACCCAGCACACATGGTGGAGTACAACTCGTGGTTTAGAAACGATTTCAGACATCTGAAGGGAATGTGGTTGAATATTACCATTGGCGAAGTCCAGAAGAGAGTCTTGGGAGTTCCTTCCTCTGTTCCTGGTAATTTTCCATAGCTGTGAAATGTTTACGAAAGCCCCGGGCTGTGGTCCAGGCTTCTGCTGGCCCCAGGCCTTGTGTAGCCTTGATCCAGGCTGTGCAGGTAGTCCAGCTGCCAGGGTGGCCAGGCAGAGCGGTTTACTCTCCAGTGCTCAGTTCCCCTGGGGGCCAGGAGTGGCCAGAGGAGGAGAAAGGACCTACCAATGCCTGGCTGTTGCCCTCAAGATGGGGCAACAGGCTGCCCAGTGGGTGGACAGGCTGCCCGGAGGCCCTCCCTGTCTTTCGGGAAAAGACACTGACCACTATGTAATTAGCGGGCATCTGGCCTGCAGAAACCATGCTCCACCTCTGGTGCTGATCAGTCTGGCCAGGGAAGTGTTGGACGGCAGACTGGTTTGTGTGTCCTGGATGCCGGCTCAGATTCTGGAAACGTGGGTGACAGTGCAAGACCCTCATGAGCAGGGGCTGGGACCCAGGGTGGTCACAGTGACCCAGTCTCACCTCTTCCTGTTCCCACTCAGGAGAGAGGGAAACTGAGGCCAAAGAAGGGAGAGTCCTGCGTGGGGTCACCTGGGGAATCTGAAGCAGGGCCAGTGTCCTCCTCATGCCAGTTCAGGCCAGGATGGGTGGAAAGCAGTCTTTGTGACCCCAAACGACTATTTTTGAGACCAGGGATTGAACCCAGGGATGCTCAGCCACTGAACCACATATCCATCCCTTTTTATATTTTATTTTGAGACACAGTTTTGCTAAGTTGTTTAGGGCCTTGCTAAGTTGCCGAGACTGGTCTTGAACTTGTGATCCTCCTACCTCAGCCTCCTGAGTTGCTGCGATTACAGGTGTGCACCACCATGCTTGACCTGAATGACTTTTCAAAAACTGTTTTAAGCCAAGTACAGTGGCTCAAGAGTATCTGGAGCAACTCAGGAGGTTGAGGCAGAAGGAGCACAAGTGTGAGGCCAGCCTGAGCAACTGACCAAGACCCTGTCTCAAAATAAAACAAAAAGGGCTGGAGACACAGCTCAGTGGTAGAGCACTTGCCTAGCACGCTCAAGGTCTTGGGTTCAATCCCCCACACAGCAGAAAACAACCACAACCCCAAAAAACCCTTAGAAAATTGTTTTAGAAGTTGTCTAAGAATGTGCAATCTACATTTTGTTTGTGTGATTTTTTTTTTATTAATAGACTTTATTTCATAAAAACTTTGGGGGCTGGGGTTGTAGCTCAGTGGTCGAGCACTTGCCTAGCACATGTGAGGCACTGGGGTCAATCCTTAGCACCACATAAAAATAAATAAATAAGTGGGCACAGTGGCACACACCTGTAATCCCAGTGGCTCAGAAGACTGAGGCAGGAGGATCACAAGTTCAAAGCCAGCCTCAGCAAAAGTGAGACACTAAACAACTCAGTAAGACCCTGTCTCTAAATAAAAAAATACAAAATAGGGCAGAGGATATGGCTCAGTGGGTAAGTGCCCCTGAGTTCAATCCCCAGTACCCCCAAAATAATAAGAAATTAATTAATTAAAGAAAGGTATTGTGTCCATCTATCTACAACTCAGAAAAATATTTCTTAAAATTTTAGAATTTTTAATATTTAAAAATTTTAATTTTTAAAAAACTTTGGAAGACAGTACAGAGGAAATATACTTCCTCCTCTTCTTTTTTTGTACTGGGATTGAACCCAGGGCCTTGTGCTTACAAGGCAAGCACTCTACCGACTGAGCTATCTCCCCAGACCCCACATTTTTAACTAATATAAATCCACTTTCAAATCACACAATGCAATTCCACTCCAGGTGTCGTGCGCCCCCCACTCCCACCCAGGACTCTGCTTGCTGGTCGCTCGTGTCCACACGTGGCGTGACCGACCCAGGGCAGTGCTATTCCACTTGGAGAACTTCTCAATGTTTATTGTAGGGCAGACCTGCTCACCAGCAGATGACTCCTCCCCGTTTGTTTTCTGGGAAAGCCTTCGTTTCCTTTTACGCTGCAAGGATCATTTTGCTAGATACAGACTTCAGAGTCCGTGCAGGTTTTCCTTTTCCTTTTTTTTTTCTTTTTTTTCCTTCTTTCTGACACAGGGGATTTAACCCAGGGTTGCTTTACCACTGAGCTACATCTCTGGTCCTTTTCATTTTTTATTTTGAGACAAGGTCTTTCTGAGTTGCCCAGGCTGGCCTCCAACTTGTGACCCTGCCTCCTGAGTCCCATGCAGCACTACTATGCCCACTGAGGGTTTTTTCCTTCCACTCTGTGATCCCTGGGATTGCAGAAATTTAGGAGACCCTGTCTCAAAATAAAAATAAAAAGGGTTAGGATGCAGTGGCAGGCACCCCCGGGGTCAATCCCCAGTACTGAAGAAGCCCCAAGACTATGGTCCCCCAGTTGCTGGCTCTCACACTCATCCACACAACCTCCAGCACCTTATCTGTCGAAGCCATCCTGCTGGCTTGGGGCTCCAGTGACCACTGCTCCAGTCAGCCAGTCTCAGCCGCAGTGCTGGATTTGCTTGTCTCTCTGATTATCAGGGGCAGTTAGCCTGGGACCTCAGTTCTCTTATGGATCTAAGACAAGTCACTAATTTTTAGGGCAAGGCGGGCAAGTCCCTGACTTCGGGTCACTTCTGTGTATAATGGACCTCAACACAAAGTCACCATGTCCCATGCTGCCCAGAACTAGAGAGGAGGGAGCCCCTGGGGACGAGGAGACCATGATGGAGGCAGCAGGTGGGTTCTGGGCTCCAGGCTTCCCTCCCCATGACTCCATGGGCAGGCCTTCTCTGAGTCAGGCAGCCAGGGCACCTGGTGTAGATCTGAAATCTGGTGGGGGCCGCAGGCATCAAGTCTAGTACCCTGCAGCCGCTGATGAACAACTGCTGAATGAATGAAAAAGCCTCTAGAAGGTTCCCTTGGGCTGGGAGCAGGAGCTCAGCACCACATCAGAGAGCTGTCCCCTGACTGTGCCTGGGTGCTGGGTGGCTTGTTTCCCCTGGGAAGGGGAAACAGTCCTGTGTCCTTCCTGTTCCGTGTGCCCTCAGACCCCACTGGCTCTGCCCTTGTCCTGCTCTTGAGTGGGGACTCAAGGCTGCATTTCCCAGGTTCCCACTCAGCTCAGTCCAGCTGTTGACTTCTGGTCCCTTATGTGTATAATGGGCCTCAACACAAAGTCACCGTGTCCCATGCTGCCCAGGAGCTGGCAGGAGCTGGGGGGTTGGAGGAAGCCTCCCTCCCTCTGTCTGTCTCTAATGATCTCTGACAGTGGCCATCTCCAGCTTCCATGGAACTGGCCCACAGGCTTTGGCCCAGTGACCATAGTGCCTTGAGTCCAGTCAGGGACTTGCAGACTCTTCCTGCCGCTGCTGAACTCCAGGCTGCTGCACTGTGCCCTGTATGACTTTTTGGCCTCTTTGTCGTCAATTCTCTGTTAGATTTACTGTTTGAGATACTTAGAGATGCTTGGTCTTGTGTGGAGGCCTGGACTCATCACTGCCTGTTCAGGCCTGAGACTCAGCAGTCCTGCTGAGTCTAACCTACTCCCAGCCCTGCAGAGGATGGGTGTGTGACTTGGGTCATGAAGACTAAGCAGGGGTTTGCCAGATGCAGCCCATGGGGAATGGCATTCCAGGGTGGGCAGGTGATGAGGCCCACTTGGGAAAGCCTTAGGTGTTTTTGCCATTGTAAGATCCTGAGTCTGATGAGACAGGGTATGTGTGTAGTGGGTTGTTGTTGGTGGTGGGGGGTCCTGAAGCTGGGGCAGCAGCTTCAGGGTGGGCAGCGAGATCCCCATCTCAGGAGGGAGACCCATCAGGGCTCTCCATCCAGAGTGGAAGGAGGGAGGCTTAGTAGGTCCTGGGCTCTGTGGGAACTGCTGGCCCAGGAGGGGAGAATGGGAAGAATCCTGGGCTGGGGCCAAGGGTGGACCCTGGGGGCTGCCACAACCTCCCCGCCCCCATCCTCAGGTTTCAATTTTGTGACTCAGAGGTAAACAGCGCCTGCCTTTTATGACACGCCTTCACTTTAGCTCCATGAAAGTTTCTGATCACTGTCTCCTTCGCATCCGTCGCATCCGTCCCTCCTCTAGCTCAGTAGGAGGTGGGACTGGAGCCTTGGGCCCGGGAGTCCTTCACCTCTCTGGCTAACCTGCACCGCGGGGGACAAGCCGAGTCCCCGGAGAAAACGTGAAACACGCGGCGCACGGGGCCTCCGCGAGGCCAGGCCACTGCGGTGAATTCAGAAAGGCTCCAGCGGAGGAACAGGCTACCCGTTGAGCGGGAACAGAGGCCGTGCGGCGGTTGCTCTGCGCGCTTCTCCCTTTAGTCCCGCCAGGGTGTCCCTGGCCAGAGGTGACCTCCTGGCAGAGGAGGTCCCCAAACTCAAGGTCTGCGGGGCGGACCTTTGCCGCGAGCGCCCCGGGAGAGTGCGTGCGAGGCGGGAGGCGGCGCTCGGGGGCTGCGCCGGGCCGGGGGTGCCGTCCTCCGCCTCTTCCTCTGCGGGCCGGGCCCGGCCGGGCCGGGCGGGGCGGCATGGCGGGGCGGCTGGCCGGGGCCGGGGCGCTGCTGGCGCTGCGGGTGCTGCTGGCGTTGCGGGCGCTCCCGGCCGCCGCGCACCCGCAGTGCCTGGACTTCAGGCCGCCCTTCCGGCCGCCGCGGCCGCTGCGCTTCTGCGCGCAGTACTCGGCCTTCGGCTGCTGCGCTCCGGAGCAGGATGCAGCGCTGGCCCACCGCTTCGGCGCCCTGGCGGCCCGCGTGGACGCCCGGGTGTGGGCCGCGTGCGCCGGCTACGCGCTGGACCTGCTGTGCCAGGTGAGTGGGCGCGGCGGCTGGGCGGGCACGCGGTGCGGCGGGCGCGTGCACGGGGGCCTTGGTCACCGGGTCGCTGAGCGGAGATCGGAACGCCAGTGGGCCGAGGATCGGAAGTGGGTCCTTGGCTTTGGGAACGCGAGGAGCCTAGAGGGAGTGATTTGGCACCGGGCGAGGAGCCGGGCATCCTCGGACAGCTCTTGGCTTTGTCATTCATAAGCTTCGTGGTCTGAGCCTTCCCGGACCTCAGTTGCTCTCCCGACGCTGAAAGGACAGGTGATATCATTAGTCCCTCGGAGACTAGGGGCTTTTCTGCGCCGGGCCCCCTTGGTGTCGGCCCCGCAGTACTCCACCTGGTGGAACCCCCCCCTGGTCTGTACCAGAATGCCTAGGCGTTTGTCCTGCTACCCTGCGCGGCAGGGGCGAGGGGATCAGGGCTCTGAAGAGGGCGTGCTCAAGGTGCCAGGCTGGTCAGAAGGTCTGGGGAACACTATTTCCTATGAGAGCCCCTGCCCCATCCCTGCCCCGCCCCTGACTCCTCCCTGACCTGACCTGTGTGGACCCTCGGACCCTGGGTGAATTCCCTGGGCACTTCCAGTCCCCACCTGGATGGCCCCACCGGGATAGCACCCTCACCTGAAAGAGATTCTCTCAAGACACCTGAGTGACGTCTCCCCGCAGACCTCTGCCCACTCCCCATTGCCATAGCTCTTTTCCTTCTGTGAGGGTCTAGTGTTGAGTGCCTCACCCTTGTGGGCAAAAACTGGCTGACTGAATGCAGAAATAGGGTGTCGCCAGGAGCCCTAAGGCTGGCCTGGTTATCAACTGCACAGTGAGAGCGCTCAGGTGTGGAGCGATCCCACTGGCGGGTGCAGCTAATGTTCCAGACTTCAATCAGCAGGGAGCAGGCGGAGGGGAAGGGGCAGAAGGGCCGATTGGAACCAGACATCCTGGGGTTTAAGCCTGGCTTTGCCACCTTCTGACTTTGTGACCTTGGGAATATCACCACTGCACTTCAGTTACATTATCTTTAAAACAGGGACAGAAGCTGGGCGTGTTGGTGCATGCCTATAATCCCAGGGACTCAGGAGGCTGAGGCAGAAGAATGACTAGTTGCAGCGAGGCCAGCCTGGGCAACTTAGAGAGACCCTGTCTCAAAATATAAAAAATGGGCTGGGTGCCTTGGCACACGATGTAATCCCAATGGCTTGGGAGGTGGAGGCAGGAGGATTGTGAGTTCAAAGCCAGCCTCAGTAATTTAGCAAGGTCCTAAGTAACTCAGCGAGATCCTGTCACTTAAATAAACTATTTAAAAAGGGCTGGGGAGGTGGCTCAGTGGTTATATGCCCTTGGATTCAATCCCCAGTACTACTAATACTACTACTACTATTAACAACAACAACAATGATAATAAATAAAATGGGAACTGATGTCTTAACTGTCCCGTGTTGCCATGCAAATTAAATGGCTCATACAAGGGATTCGGTATTTGCAGTTAAATTTCTTTTGTGCTTCCTTGCCCACCACTTGCCCCAGACTCTGCTGAACCCCTCATGCTGTGCATCTTAAGAGCTGAATAGTCTGGCTAAGTGTCTGCATCTTACCCAAGCCTGGGGACTCCTTGGGATCAGGTCCTTTGGTCTCTCTACCCCCAGTCCTCATAGCACACTTTGTTTATTGAACACCTACTAGGTACTGAACCCATCAAGACAGTGAAGCAGACAGGTCCAAGGAGGAGGAAGGGAAAGCCAGTCCTGGAGTGGTCTGCTGGTAGGAGGCCCCTCCTTTCTCTTGGGAACCTCCCAGGACGGCCTGGCCTTGAGCAACCCATGGTGGAGTGTCTGCTAGCACCTCCAGCCGAGGCGTCTCTGGGAGTGACCTCATGTCTGGAGTGAGCTTGCAGAGGGCGGCTGTGGCTGGGGCTTGGTTTCCCTGACGGGGTTTTGTGGAGATCGCTGGCAGGAGAACTGCTCTCTGCCAGCCAAGACCGTGTCTAGATTCAGTATCTCCGGATTCCCAGGAAGGCAGCCCAGGCACCTTATCTAGAGGTTTCAGCCAATGATGGCATTCGGGCCTCACATCTATCCTGGAGAGGCAGGGAGGCTCTTTCCTCCCATTGATGCCTGTGTCCCCTGGAGGAGAAAGACCAGCTGTGTCACGTGCATCCCCAGCATGGCTGCTGTGAGCCTTCCACATGCTAACTTCCCCTGTAACTGAGGTGGCCTCCTCTCTAGGTGCCTGAGGTCACCCTAGCATGGTTTCTGATGGACATCTGCAAAGGTGCTCTGCAGGCTCACGCCTTCAGAAGATTGTTCCTGTAAGGCTTGGCCCTCTGCTGGTGCTGGGCCCAGAGGTGGTTGGCAAGTCGCAGGCCCAGTCTCAAAGTCCCCTTGTTCAGTTTAGGACAGTCAGCAGCTACTTACCAGAATGTGCAAGAGATGCACCACAGTTACCAAAACCAGTGAGGGCATCGCAGAAAGGTGTCAGGAGCAGGGAAGGAAGGCCTCCTGGAGGAGGGAATATTCAGTTACTTTTTAATAGTTCATAGAATTGGAATATTTACTCAACAAACCCATGTATCATCTTGGTTTATTCCTCTTGACGACCTGTGAGGTTGGAATTTCTTATGCCTTTCATAGATGAGGATGTGGACACAGGAGCTTGCCCAAGGTCACACAGAGACCATGCGCTCTGGCTCCAAAGCCCTTCTCCCAACACTGCCTCTCTCTTTGAAGCCTGACTATGTGCTGGGTCCTCGGATGCCCACCCTAGAGGGTCCCACAGTCTGTGAGATGGACAGGCATGCAAAGAGATAATTAAGTTCTAGCCAAGCAGAGGATCCAGGCCACCTCTGTCGATGGAGAGGTGATGGCGGAAGTGGAGAGTTTCTGCTGCAAGCTGCAGGGTTACAAGGTAGTGGATGCTGTGCCTGAGCCATGAACACATGCGGTGGGAGTGTCTGCAGGGCCAGCAGCAGCCCTGGGAGAAAGCCAAAGTAAGAGAGGACTTTGAGTCCAGCCTTGCGTCACCAACAGGAGTTTGGCAGACATGGAAGTGGGTGAGGAGGAGTGTCCCATGGAGAGAACATTCTGTGCAAAGCTCCATCTTCCTCAAGAGTGAGTGGTGGACATAAGAGGCCTTTGGGACTCAGGACCATGAGTCATGAGTGTCAGTGGCCATGTGGTGGCAACCTTGGGATGGCGAGGTGGCAGGTGGTCTGCCCTGCATGGCACAGTCAGCTGAGTATACTGGAGTGGTTTTCTACCCTCTCCACCACTGGACACTGGGAGGCCTAGCGCCTCATTGTCCTTTCTGCCAACAGTGGTCACCAGTGCTCCTTGTCACTTCGTAGTTCTGGATTGCTCTGGTCCCAGTACCATGTCTGCCCTGTGTTTAAGTAAGAGTATGCAGACTGCAAGGAAGAGACCATGGACCTAGGATTTGCTGGGTGGCTGCCGAGGTCTCCAGATCCTTTTGTGCCCTCTGTGGTCCTGCCTGGTCTTTGGTGAGTGGCATGCCCTCAGACTGGCTTTCAGAAGTTGTTCTTCCCTCCACTGTGTCTCTGGAGCAGAGGACGCTGCCTGGCACAGTCTGTGTCCAGTAGACATGTGTGGAGTGGAACATTCCTGGCTCATCTAGAGAGATGATGGGGGCATGAGTTCTGGTGTGAGCCCTGGTTTGGCCACTTCTTGGAACGTGTCCTCTTTTAGCCTCAGTTCCTCATCTGTAAAACAGGAGTCACAATGACCCTGACCTGCAAAGACTGAATGAGGTGTGCACATACACAGCTCCTCCCGGTCCACCTACAGTTGGTGATGGGCCCACAGGAGGCTCCAGGGGACCATCAGAGACACTGCACTGCACAGAGCCAAGACCTGGCCACCTGGTTTGCTTTTGGCAGAGTCAGCATGTGAGATGTGGTGTCTCTGCCTGGGCCTGGGACAGCGACTGACCAGAAGCTCCAAGTGGACACCACGATGCTTGCCTGTTAGGTGGACTCAGCCCTACAGTGGCATAGGGGCCAGGACAGGCCATAAGCTGACCGAAGCCATGATTGTGTGACAGGAGTGAGTGGCCCCTGGAAGGGAGCTTGAGAACATAGCTGGGAGGTCAGCCAGTCGTCCACTGCCTCCAGAGACCTCCTATTGGAACTCAGCCTGGTCCTCCCTGTTGGGGTAGAGTATGTGGTGGTGAGGGCCTCTTCCGCTGCAGGAGGAGCATCCCCTGAATTCTCTGGGGCCCAGAGCTGAGTCAGGCAACCTACTCTGTGGTAGGCAACCTTGGGCTGGGGACTTCCTCTGGAGTCCCAGCTTCCTCGTGTAAGGTCATGCAGAATAAGAACACCCTATGGAAGCCTTGGGGGGAAGTGCAGGTTCACAAAGAGCACCCTGCACAGTGCTGGCCCACCGTCTGCCCCAGTACCAGGAACTATTATTTGTCCAGCTAGTTCATCTTTATTATTTAAGGATGCGGAGAACACTGCCTGCCAGAGAGGCATTGGGGGAAGGGTGCACTGCTGGGGAGCAGCTGCTGAGGTGCAGGTCTGCAGCAGGGCAGGGCCCGTCGGGAAGTGGAAGGAGGGAGGAGCAGGAGCTGGGGGCAGAGCCAGATCAGGAGAGTCGGGCTGCCTCCGGTGCGGCGCTTGGGCTCAGGTTCTCGTGGGCACTGGAGGTGTGGAGCAGGGAGGAGGCCTCCCGCCTTGCTGCCTCCCCCCGGGGTTCCCAGAGAGCAGAGCGAAGGCACAACTCTGGGGCTCTTGGTCTTTCTAGAGTTAGTGAACCCAGGCAGCAGGAGAGAGGGACAAGTGACAGGGAAAGAGAGCGGGCGAGGATGCAGTTGTGAGTGGTTACTGCCAGTGTGAACTGGGGGGAGCCACTTCTGAGCAGCCGCACTCTGCACTTTGGGCTGTTTGGGCAGGGAGATGGGCAGAGCCCTTCGCCCATCAGATCCCTTCTCCCGGGGGCCAGAGGCTTGTCTCATGGCATTGACTGCCCTGCATTCCAAGTGGTGCCCACATGGCCCTCATGACATCCAGCGCATCTCACTGGTGGGGAAGTCCTGAGTGGCGGGACGTGAGGTATTGGGTTCTGCCCCAGGCAGAGCTGGGAAGAGGACCTGTGAGGCCAGAGGCCTGAGGAGGGGCCCAAGGGTGCTGGATTCATGTACCGCATAGAAGGCTGCTCTGGCCGTGGCTGCTGTGGGGACAGCCTCGGGGCCTCTGCCAGGGGCTGAGAATGAGGTGCCCGGCAGGAGGGATGGGACCAGGGTCGTGGGGTGGTTGGGCAACAGCATCATGAACACACCTGTTTATGTGCCCATGCCGGTCACCGCGGTGTGGAGCGAGCAGGGCCCCCCGAGAGCCCACTCCAGACCGTTCGTGTCGCTAGCCCAAGCATGGTGCTGAACGACATGGGGCCATGGGCCTGAGCTCCCCAGCAGCAGCTCCCCTGAGCTCTCAGGAAGACTCAATAAACAGGTGTAGGAGCACATGGCCTGTCTCTGGTGGATCAAGGCCGGGGGCGGGGGGGGGGGGTAAGATACTGCCTGTGGGCCCACCATGTACTGGACTCCGTCAGGCTCTGGGATACAACAGCATCCCCTCCAGAACCCAGGTTCTGAAGAAGACAGGCAACAAACAAGAAACCAGTTAATTTTTAGTATAATCTCAGGCCGTGCTCCTTTGGTTTGAGATACTGGGGATGGAACCCAGGGGTACTCTCCTGCTGGGCTACATGGCCAATCTTTTTTATTTCTGATTTTTAAACAGGGTCTAAACAGGGTTTAAACAGGCCCAGTTTGGCCTCAAACTCCTCCTGACTCAGCTCCCGAGTGGCTGGACTGTCTGATTTTTCTTTGTTTATTTTAAAGCAAGGTCAAAGGCCAGGAGGTAATGGGGTAGGGGTGGACTGGGTGGTCAAAGAGGATTTGAGGAGGTGGCCCTGTGCAGGGTCACAAAGGGAGGGAGAAAATCAGACAGATCCAGAGGCAGGTGAGTGATGTGAAATGCCGTGGTGCTGCCGGTCCTGCCCAGCCGTGCTCCCAGCGGCCTCTGGGGCAGCAGGTAGTATCAGAAGGGACGCTTTCAGGGTTCGTTCTAACAGAAGCACCAAGGCACGGGGAGAGGATACAGGAGAAGGGAAACAAGACCAAGGTTGCTGCTGGAGTTGACTAAAGGTATAGACAGCCTTGTCCCCACTTTGTGGGTCAGCAGACCGAGGCTCTGCCCACGGGCACACAGCCCACAGGTGTCCCCGGCTCCCTGAGCCCTCTCTGTCTCTGCAGGAATGCTCGCCCTATGCAGCCCACCTCTATGACGCCGAGGACCCCTCCACGCCCCTGCGCACGGTGCCCGGGCTCTGCGAGGACTACTGCCTGGACATGTGGCAGACCTGCCGGGGCCTCTTCCGCCACCTCTCGCCGGACCGCGAGCTCTGGGCGCTGGAAGGGAACCGTGCCAAGTTCTGCCGCTACCTGTCCCTGGATGACGCTGACTACTGCTTCCCACGCCTACTGGTCAACGAGAACCTCAACTTGAACTTGGGTCGTGTGGCGGCCGACGCCAAGGGCTGTCTGCAGCTGTGCCTGGAGGAGGTGGCCAATGGGCTGCGCAACCCGGTGGCCATGGTCCACGCCCGGGACGGCACTCACCGCCTCTTCGTGGCCGAGCAGGTGGGGCTGGTGTGGGCCTACCTGCCCGACCACTCGCGCCTGGAGAAGCCCTTCCTGAACATCAGCCGCGCGGTGCTCACCTCGCCCTGGGAGGGCGACGAGCGGGGCTTCCTGGGAATCGCCTTCCACCCCGACTCCCGGCGCAACCGCAGGCTCTTCGTCTACTACTCGGTGGGGGTCGACTTCGACGAGTGGATCCGCATCAGCGAGTTCAGAGTCTCGCAGGACGATGAGAACGCCGTGGACCACGGCTCTGAGAGGTGGTTTCCCGGGAGCCACGGGTTGGGAGGGGGCGGCCTGCGGAGCACCCACAGACACTGATATCGCGGGGCGGGGACACTGGAGCGCATGCCCCTGCCCGGGGAGGGGTGGATCTGCAAACCAGACATTCCGCGGAACCCGTCCTGCCCACTCCGTCTGGCCTCCAAGCCCATCATCTCTCCCCTCTCCCAGGCACTCGGGATGGTTCCTTTCATGTGATTCTCCTAAAACCCGAGGAGTTCCTATGGTTTATTCCACTTTTCAGATAAGGAAGTGGAGGCTCCAAGAGATCTAGTGACCTTTCAGGTCACACAGCCAGGAAGCATTCCAGCAGGAACCCTGGTCTGCTCCAGAACTGGTCACCCTCTGGGCTGCCTGGCTCTGGCCCCAAGGCCCAGCCCTCCACCCCACCCTCAGCTTCTCCCCACAGGCATCCTCTGCTCCAGGAAACTTCCTTCCCCCAGGCTTCATCCTTTGCCACCTCCAGTTCCTCAAGGCCTACACAGTTGTTCTCTGTGCATTATTTATGACCCAGCTGTTTTCAAAATGGGGTTGACCTGGCCTGGCCCAAGGGCACACCTGTGAGTCTGGGTATGATGGGGAAACAGCCTCTGCATCAAAGACCCAACAGGCAGAATTTGACATTGGAAAACAGTTTCCCAGGGGTTAGGATGAAGAGAGGACAAGCTAGAGAAGGGAGGCCACTCTGAGTTGAGCAAGTGGAGGACACTTCCTCCGGAAGTGGGGGTTTACTGGGGCCCAGGAACCCTGGAACCAGGCCACCCAGTGACAGCTGGAACCATGTTGGGCCTGGGCAGGTCAACTAGAGCCGGGGAGGAGGTGCAGATGCTGCCAGGACTCCATCTGAACCAGAGAGAGATGCCCTCCGGACTCCAGTCTCCAGCCAATACTGTCCATTGGCTGTACCATTTTAGCCAGCAAAGGAACATGGGAAATGTAGTTTGCAGATGTTGACCCGGCTCTAGTAAAGAGCAGGTAGGGGGAGGGCCAGAACTGGGTCAGAGGGCAAACAGGCAATAACAGGCAATTATATATTTGATCTGGCTGGCCTCGAACTTGTGATCTTCCTGCCTCAACCTCCTGAGTAGCCAGGATTACAAGTGTGTACAGGGATACAGGTGTGGGATTATAGGTTCCGCACCTGCAGGAGGGAATTTACTACAGGAAATTGGCTACCCAGGCATTGAGAGGGCCGGGAGAGAGGATAACGGACAGGATCAGTTTCCTGAAAGTAGTGACTATAAAAAGCTACTGCCACTCTGGGACTAGAGGAACAGAAGGGAGAAAGTGTTTGTGCAGCTGTGTCTGCCCTGGGGCCCAGGGTCTGTGTTAGCCACCACTATTGCACCTGCTGTTTCTGGAGGTGGAGCCAGAGGTCAGAGGACCTTGGCTTCCGCTCTCCAGTGGTAAACCCTGACCTGAAGCTGGCTGGGCTATAGTGGGAAGTTCCCTGCAGTGGCAGTCAGGAGGTTCCGAGGCAGGGTGTGAAGCCCGAGCATCCAGCCCAAGGTCTTAGAAGTTCTGGTAGCTAACCAATGGGTGCATGTAGAATGTGCACCTGACTAGCTGCTGTGTGGGAAGCCATGATTACGGAAAGACCAGTTGAACCAGTGGTCGGGTTGACAGTTTCGCCTAATCACAGTAGGGCAGGTGCTAGCATAGACAGCAGTAGGAAAAAACTGAACCAGAACTAGAAGATGTGAGTTCTAGTCTCAGCTCTGCTACCTATGGGCTGTGTGACCCTGGGGAAGTTGTTCAGCCTCTCTGAGCCTTCAGGTCCTCCTTGGCACAATGGAGTAAATTATCCCTGCTTAGCCTACTTACCAGATCTTGTGAAAATCACTTGTTATAAAGGATAGAAAAGGTCTTTTCCAGCCAGCCATGTGGCTCTCACCTGTAATCCCAGTGACTTGGGAAGCTGAGGCAGGAGGAGTCCTAGTTCAAGAACTGCCTCAGCAACTTAGTAAGACCCTGTCTCAAAATAAAAAAATAAAATAAAATAAAAAGAACTGTGGCTCAGTGGTAGAGCACCTCTTAGTTCAATCCCCAGTATCAAAAAAAGAAAAAAAGAAAACCATTTTTTTCCCATTGTGAAATGGCTTCCAATGGAGAGGAGGGTTTGTTGCTGTGACCTTGTTTTGGTCTTGGCTTGTATGTCGAAGGCTGGATTTTCATTGTTGGGGGCTTATCTTCCTGTAGGATAATCCTGGAGATTGAGGAACCAGCCTCCAACCACAATGGGGGCCAGCTGCTCTTTGGGGACGATGGGTACCTCTACATCTTTACCGGAGATGGCGGGATGGCTGGAGACCCCTTCGGAAAGTTTGGAAATGCCCAAAACAAGTATGTTCTGCTTCTAGTTGGATTGGCAGGCACTCTGGGGCTTCTGGCACTCTTTTGGGGTGCCGGAAGTTACTTCCTCAGCCAAGCAGCTTCCATTAGTAGGGAAGGGTTTGGGTCCCAGCTCAGCCTGCAGCTAGCTGGGGATCCTAGGCAGGTCCCTTGTTCCCATCAATTAGAGGGGAATAATAATCACTCAACGGGAGGTTGGTCAGGAGGAGAGAAGGCAGTTTACAATTGCCAAGGGTCAGGCACAGAGCCTATATCTCCCAGGTGCCTGATAAGTGACATCAGTGACTGTATGGGAAGGTCAGCCCAGCCCTGATGGGGTCCTGCTGGAGGAAGGTGAGGGGTGCTCCCCAGATGGACCAGGGAATGGGAGCAGGCCAGAGCAGGGTCTTTACAGCCCCAGGGTTACTCACAAAGACCCAAATGCTGAAGTGTAATGTTGGTCTCATTGACCCACTTGCTGACTTGCGCCAAGGGCCTGCCCTCATTCACCTCTGTATACACACACACACTCACCTACACGCACACAGAAGCAGCCTTGTGGGTGTAAACGAGCATGTTCAGGACTCTGGCCAGCCTCTTCCATTCCCTTAGCCAAAACGACAAAACCTCCCTTAGCCCAGAAAGTAAAAATAGAAAGGATGATGTTGATTACAGTAATTAAAGTGCTCACAATTTGTGACTTATGCTTTCACATGTGACAGTGTAAGAATCATCCGAGCCTTCTCAGTTTGCAATGTGTTCAGAGATGAGGTTGAGAAAATAGAAATTAAGGATTTGTGGATAATTGGATGAGACTTAAAAACATTATTTTGCTGCTATGCGTTTTTACCCGCTCACATCCTGAGGCCTGAGGCCTGATGCGGCTCAGGGTGTGAGCAGCCCAGGACAGCGCAGCGGAGCCCCTGGAGAAGCTGAAGGCCCATGGTGGGGACCACTGGGCTTCACTGGGGAGTGTTTTATCACCATTAGCAAGACACCTGTGAGGTGTCCCTACTGACGGGGGGAACACTTGGGTGCTAATTCCATGTGGGAATGCAGGCACACAGTTGTGTCAACTGGGCATAGGAGACCAGCCCTGCCTGGAGAGGCAGCCTGGAGGGAGGGAGTGCATCCACGCTGGGAGGGGGACAATCAGAAACCACAGGCGAGAAGGCCATTCCCCTCCAGCCATCTCCGAGCACATCACAGATTTTTCCTTGTGATTTTTGTCGTGTGATCAGTGAAGGCAAAAGCTACTCACCCCCCAGAGCTGCACCCCGCTCTCACCTTCCCCCAGCCCAGACTCCTGTGCTGTCTGCTTGGCGCATTTGACTTTGATCACAGCCATTTGATCACTGGCTCAACACTTGATGTCACCTACTAGGTGGGATCACTGGACTGGGTACTGGAAACAAACTAAATCTGAGTCACTTTCTAGTGGAATTTTCACTCACTAGCACAACCCTGTAAACAGGCAGGGCAGAGTAGAACCCTCTGTCACCACGGAGGACACTGAAGTTCCACAGAGGGTCTGGAAAAGGGCTTGGGTTTCTGGGGCCAGCCGTCTGAGCTGGAGCTCTGCCCTACCATTGACTAGTGGGGTGGCAACTGGGCACCTTATCAGACCCTTTTTGAGCTCAGCTGTCCGTCGGTAGAACTGGAACATAACTGTACTCCCCGAAAAGATTCCTTGCAGCAACGAAGTGCAGCAATAGACGACTTTAGTTCCAATCCTCTGGACAGGGCTTGGTACCCGGTTGAAAGAATGCACAGGGTTCCCGGGCCGCCAGTAGCTGGGGAGGACTGCACCTGGGTCTCTGCGGCATAGCCGCATAGCGAGGATGGCGCCGCTCCTGGCCCAGTCTCCGCCCCTGCCTGCGATCCCGGTGCGCCCGGGCACTCAGGTCTCTCCCGCGCGGTCCGCAGGTCGGCGCTGCTGGGCAAGGTGCTGCGCATCGACGTGGACCGCAGGGAGCGCGGCGCACCCTATGGCATCCCGCCCGACAACCCGTTCGCGGGCGACCCGGCCGCACGGCCTGAGGTCTACGCCCTGGGCGTGCGCAACATGTGGCGCTGCTCCTTCGACCGCGGCGACCCGGAGTCGGGCGCCGGCCGCGGGCGCCTCTTCTGCGGCGACGTGGGCCAGAACAAGTTCGAGGAGGTGGACCTGGTGGAGCGAGGCCGCAACTATGGCTGGCGCGCCCGCGAGGGTTTCGAGTGCTACGACCGCAAGCTGTGCGCCAACGCCTCCCTCGGTGACCGCCCGCGTCCCCGTGGACCCTGATCCGGGCCGCCTAACCCTCCCCTCGGCCGCGACAGGGACTCCCGCAAGGCCCGCGCCTTGTCCCTCCCCAGGCACCTCTTCATTTTGGATCGGTCCCCGCACCCACCCTACCCGGACTGTGCATGGAGACCATCTGTCCCCGAAGGAGACTCCCCGTGCCCTTGGGGCTCTCCCTGGCTCTTGCTTCCCCCTGGCCCTGGACCCCTGCAAATCCGCCCTTCCTACCGCACAGGCCGGTCTCTGTGAGCACCTCCCTCCTTCCGCCTGCCATTGGGGGGGCCTCCTGCTGACCTCATGTCTCCTGTCCTGCAGCCTTGTTGTGGGGTGGGGCACCTTTTCACAGGCAGGGAAACAGACCTGGCAGGTGAACAGGCCTCCCAGGCTCACCTCAGGCCCTTTCCCCTTCTGCAGATGATGTGCTGCCGATCTTCGCCTACCCGCACAAGATGGGCAAGTCGGTCACAGGGGGCTATGTGTACCGGGGCTGCGAATACCCCAATCTGAACGGCCTCTACATTTTCGGCGATTTCATGAGCGGGTAGGTGACCCACAGCCCTGAGTCCTGGTGGTTAGGGCCTCTGCTGCCTAGGACTATGATGAAGTGTGTGTGTGAGTGTGTATACGGTTGCACACACGCCCCGACAGGAGCCTCCATCAGATGTGGGCCAACAGGTCTCCCCCTCAGTGGGTAGTTGAGAGTCATATCTGAGGAAATAAGCTCCCTGCTCCCCTGGCAGAGAACTGGGCCAAGATGAAGGCCTGGTTCATGGGGTTCGCTTAAGGGGGGGCACTTGGTCTTTCCCTCCTCCTGAGACTCCTGGGCTCTGGGCTGCAGGCTCTTTTGATAGGCAGGGCAGAGCACCAGCAACCCCTTTATACCCAGGGCCACCTTGCCCCTGGGGAAGACGGGACCTGTCGCTGCACTAAATGGGAGGAGCCCAGAGCCCTTCCCAGCCAACTCCAACCAGGACTGCGTCGGGCGTTGGTCCGAGCCCCCTTGGCTAGCTGGGAAACTGAGGGCACAGAGGGCAGTGGCCCAGCCAAGGCGACTCTGCTGAGGAGAAGGGGAACCACTGCTGCTGTCCAGGCCTGATATTGTGGCCCATGGAGCCTCCTTCCCCAATCCCCATGCTCTAGGACAGTGCCACCCCCACCACTGAGACCTAACAGGTGTGGGGGGGATGAGTCACACCAAGGTGCATTTTAGAAGGGGAACGAACATAGCTCCTAAGCCTCCTCTGAACCAGGCTCTGTCCTCAGTGGCACTCATGGAGACTTATGACCACCTTATTGTCCCATTGTACAGAGGAGAAAACTGAGAGCCAGAGCAGACCAGGGATGATTCTTAACCTGGCATGCTGGTGCTTAAACATGCAACTGAGATGGCCTGGGTCCAACTCCTTCGGCTTATTTGGAGTCAATCTTGAGCCAGTTACTTGGCCTCTTTGTGCTTCAGTTTTCTCACCTGCAGGAAGGAGTTGACAGTAGTACCCGCCGTCTCAGGTTGTTCTAAGGACAGAATCCACTGGGCCATACACAGCACTTGGAAGTTAGTACATACTCACAGACACATGGTGGCTCCGGATTCCCATCCTGGGGAGGACAGCCGAGCAGGTACCCGGGAGAGGAGATGCAGAAGCCCGAGGCTGGCAGGGACTTTCTGCTGCTGACCTTGTGCTCAGCCTGGAGCTGAGAAAGAACCCAGCCCTGGGCCCCGATGCTGGATCATTCTCCCAGTTCTTGGAGACTCCCTTCCTTGGCAACTCACTTTCCATCTGGAAAAGGATGAAGCTTTCATTTTTGTCCCCAGATCTTTCTCTCCCAAGTTTCGTAGCCACAGAAATTCAACTCATCTTGCCCACATTCCCAAGTCCCAGCTGGGTCAGGCATTATGCCAGGATCAGGGCAGCTGAGAGGAAGAGCATCTTGCACCCAAGCCAGGGACACCCTTGATCTGTAACATTGCAACCTCAGAGAGCCTGTGTCCAGTACTAGGAGCAGGCATAGTCAGGGAGGGCTTCCCAGAGGAGGCAATGTCTGAGCAGGGCCTGGAAGTTTGCATAGGTGACAGAGAAGCAGAAGAGGGAATTGGCACAAGATGAGCATGTTCCCAAGGTGGCCAAGTGCCAGCTATCTGAAGTGCAGGCAGTGCCAAAGGATGCATACACCCTTGGAGGCAGCTTTGGTGGACATAAGTTCTCAGAAACACTGTGCCTTCATCTGGCCAGGGACTGCACTGAACTGATGGGCAGGAACCCAGCTGATCTTGTTCACCCCAGGGTCTCTCTGGTGGATGCCAGTGAAGACCACACCCAGCCCGCTTCACAGACACATACCTGTGCAGCCACATGGTGCCATGCGTGCAAGGGCCCACACTGTGCTCACTGCTCTCTCATCACCCTCCTGAAATTCTTCACAAGTTTTGGACAAGGGACCCTACATGAATTTTGCACTGGATCCCACAAATTACATTTGGTCCTGGGTGCATGGATGAGTAGATAAGAGGACAGAAGGATGGATGGGTGCTGGATAGATGGAGGGATGAGTAGATAAGAGGACATATGGATGGATGGTGGATGGATGGGTGGAGGCTCGATGGAGGACTGCATGGGTGAGCAGATAGGAGGACGGATGGCTGGATGGGCCGATGGATGATGGACAGGTGGGCGATGACTGGGTGGGTGGTGTGAGGCTTTCCTGTGCACCATGCCAGGCATGACCTCGCCGCTCACAGCTCATCGTCCTCTGCAGGCGTCTGATGTCCCTCCGAGAAAATCCTGGAACAGGCCAGTGGCGGTACAGTGAGATCTGCATGGGCCGCGGCCAGACCTGCGCGTTCCCAGGCCTCATCAACAACTACTACCCACACGTCATCTCCTTCGCAGAGGACGAGGCTGGTGGGTGTTTGGGAGGCCTCGCCATCCAGGCTGCCTGCGCTGGGACTGGGGTCCTGGCTCTAATGTGAGGGGCGGAGTCTCGGCCTGAAATGACCTGCCTGCAGGGGAGGGAGGCATTCGGTCCCTTTGGGCAAGTCACCTCTCTGAGCTTCCACCTTCTCATCCCTCTTCCCTGCTCCCATGGGGCAGGGTTGCTGGGAGGCTAGCGATGATGGGGTCAGGGTCTGCAGGAAGGATCTGGAGTGTGGAAATGTAGGCAGGTGGAGGAAGAGTGTCTCCCAGGGACCTGCAGCTCTTGGCTCTCCATGGCAAATGTATTTGGACCCGTCAGTGAGGCCACATTGGAGCAGCACAGCCGTGTGTTAGCTGGTCCCACATCCAGGCTCTTGTGTTTTCAATGCAGGGAAAGCCAGAGGGGGAAGGGAAGAACAAGGGCCATGGAGACTGGATCCTGCTCCCGTCTCCTGCCTTTGTGCTTGGACCCCTGACTATTCCACAACAAAAGACCAGGGGCCCCCAGCAGGCCCTGGTGGATGCTTTGTAGGGGTTTCTAGGCAACACCACTGGGGAGGGGGAGTGCTTTGGAGGTGTGTCCCCTGCAGGGCCCAGTGCCAGAGTCCCCAGGGAGTCTGGGAAACCTTTGTTGAACCCACCTCCTCCACTCCCCCATTGAATCTGAATTTCCAATAGGGCAGCCCCAGCCCCTGGAGGCCCCTGGGCCCCTGAAAACCCTTTCTTTTGGTCAGTAGGGGGTTAACGTATTTTAGAAGCCAGGGCCTCTCCCTCCCCACCTCCCTCACCCACAGACACAAGGCCCGGGGGAAGGTACAGTCCCCTGGGGCCCTCCCGCAGCCCTCAGAGATAGAACCCAGGAGGAGGCGCCCAAGAGCCAGGAGCCTAGGGGCAGCTCTAGGTCCAGGGCCAGCCAGAGGCTCCCAGCTCCCAGCTCTGCTTGCTCCCTCCAGTTCTCCTGACGCTTGACAGTTACAATCAAGGATGCCTGCTGGCCCAGTGGCCTCCAGGGACAGTCCATACTGCAGATATCAAGAGAGCAGTGTGGTCCTAGCTGGCCTTGGAAGCATGAGAGGGGTCCCTGTGTACACACCGTACGGGGACCCCGCTCACAGCTCTGGAGTCTGCCTGGTCCAGCCCTGTCACTTACACACGGGGAAACTGAACTGACTCTTCACACCCAGTAATGGGGGTGGGCACTGTGGGGAGAGCAGGGTCTTAGGTTGGTCAGCCAGGTGAAGACGAGGAGGGACATTCAGGCCAGGGGAGGGGACGGCATGTGGGGAACCCCCACCTGCACAGGTCCAAGTGTCATTGTGAGGGCTGTGCAGAGAGAGGGACAGTGCTGCTCCTGAGTCTCTGTCCAGAAAGGGGCCAGAGGGGGCGGAAGGCATGAGACTACACTGCATGTCCATGGCTTCCCTTAAGGACTCTGAAGGGCCATCCTGCCGGGGCAACCTGTTCCTGCAGGGGCATCATCTGTGAGAGGAGCTCTGTCCCTTGTCCCCACCTCCCTGGTGGGCCATTGCTCCTGCAAGGGGGCATCACGCAGACAGCGTCCTGCTCAGCACCCCCTGCCCATCGCAGCTGGGGCCAGCCCTTACACAGGTGGCCCTCAAGAGTCTTCCCTTTGCAGGATCCCCAGGGATTCCTGCCCCTTCCTTCTGACCCCACCCCTGTGCACCCTCCCTGACTGTCCCTGTCTCCAGGGACACGCTTTCCTCTAAGTCTGTCTCAGCCTCTCCTCGGGGTGCCCCTTCCCCTCCTGCCCCGAGCCCTGGAGGAGCTCTCTGCTGTGCTTCCACAAGGACAGAGGTCTTAGTGTGACTGAATTGTCACGTTGGGCCGTGTGCAGCTTGTGCCAGGGTTCCCAGCCATGGCGGGTCCCACACTGGTGTGGGGTTGGGACAGCAGACTGCTGCATGCTGGGTCTGAGCGACTTTGACCTCTCTGAGCCTGTCTCCTCATTTGTAAGAGGGAATAATGAGGCCCATCTCCTGGGCACAGGTGGGTCTGGCTGCAGGGACGAAGGTAGGACGGTCAGGGAACACTGAGGACGAATGTCACCTGAGAGCGAGACCAGCACCAGGTGCTCAGACCTGTACCTTTTCACGGCCCCGAGAGCTGGAGGGGAAGGCCAGGATGGGGCCATCACGGAGTTGCCAGACAGAGGGCTTCCAAGTGGCCGGGCTGGGCGCACGCTAGACTCCTGACCAGTGCTTTCCACCCTGCCCAGGACGGCCTGCTCCCAGGACTCTGCAGCTGACAACAGGGACACTAATATCGAGTTCTGGCTCTGCTCTCCTCGGGAGACCTGTGAGCTTGCCATTTAAAGATGGGGAGGCTGGGCTCGCAAGGCCACATAGGCCCGCAGGTCCCTGGGAGGCCATCTGTGGGGATCTGTGCCAGGGCTCCGTCCATGCCCAGAGGTGTGTGGTATCGGGCTTCAAGTCAGCCAGGGCCAGGGGTGGGGCAAGCCACCAGGAAGGAGCAGGAGCAGAGATCTGAGCAGGAGCGGGTGACCGATGGCGGTAGAGGCCCAGGGGCGTGCCTGGACGCCTCTCCCAGCCTCAGTTCCCGGTTCTGGGGGCTGACCACGAGGCTGCCCTCAAGGCCTGCTGAGGTAGGGTCAGTCCCCACCTGAGTGCCGCTGGGGGCAGAGGCAGGGCTGGCCCGACAGCGTCCTAGGTTGTCTGCTCACCTGTCACCTCCTTCTGTCCAAAGGGGAGCTGTACTTCATGTCCACGGGCGTGCCAAGTGCTACAGCTGCCCGCGGGGTCATCTACAAAGTCATCGACCCTTCCAGGTGAGTCTCTGCACAAGATGCCAACTGAGCTCCTACCGTCTGACGGAAGTGCTCGCTTCTCTGACCTTCCCCCACTCCCAACGCGGGGAGAATTCATATCCCCATTTTTCAGATGAAGAAACTGAGGCCTAGAGAGAAGTGACTAATCAAGCTCAAACCACTCAGGAGGTGCAGGTCCAGGATTCAAAATGGGGTCTGCTCGTCTGGGTGCAGCTCTCTGCAGGTTGTGGGGAGTAGGGGATCAGGTTTGGGGCCCGTGAGTGTAGCGACCTTGCCCGACCCCTCCCCTGTGTCTTTTCTCCTGTCTGGCATGCCCCTCATTCCTTGTTTCCCAGGCTGCTCCATCCCCAGCACTCTCCAGCCTCCAACTGGCCTCTGAGATGCCTCCCCCTGACCTCCTTGTCCCGATCTGACCCTGGCTTTTCTCCTGGAGCTACCAGCTAGAACTTGCTGGGGTTCTTCAAATCCCTCCCTGACCACCCCATTCCATCTCCATCTCTATCTGCTTCACTTCTAGGTGATTCTCCACTGTTTTTCCCCCCTGTGATACTGGGGGAACCCAGGGATGCTCTATCACTGAGCTTTACCCCCAACCCTTTTTTAATTTCTATATTTATTTTGAGATAGGTTTTCACTAAGTTGCTGAGGCTGGCCTCTAGCTTGTGATCCTCCTGCCTCAGCCTCCCAAGTGCTGGGATTACAGTCGTGGGCCACCACACCTGGCTTCAACTGCCCATCTTATGGGGCAGAAATGAGCACAAGGATTTAAAGTCATGTATGTGCCAGAGACCCAGAGTGGCAAGACCTGGAGCTGGGTCCAGTGACTGGCTTGAAAGCCCTACCCTGACCTCGTGGCTTCACTGTGCTGTCCACAGGCCCTGGGCCTCACTGCCTCCAGGCAGCCCCAGCCTACTTGTCCCCCAAAGCCGCATCTAGTCTTCCTCACCTTGTGTCACTCCAGGACTGTCTCCCACCTGTCTGTCTGGGAGTCTCCAGGACTGGATGTATCTTTTCACCCCTGAAAGTCAGTTCAGGCCCCAGGAATGGCACAGAGCAAGGACTTGGGCATTTAAAAAAATTTTGTTTTAGTTGTGGATGGACCTTTGTTTTATTTATTTCTGTGCGGTGCTGAGAATCGAAGGCAGTGCCTCACACCTGCTAGGCAAGCGCTCCGCCCTTGAGCCACAACCCAGCCCCAGACCTGGGCACCTTTGCTAAGTGAATGAACCCTTGTCTCTCTGAAGCTGCTTCTCCGCCCTTAGACTTCTGCCTCTCCCCGGCCTCCCTGCTGGTCCTTCCATTGAGCACCTGGAGTGACACCATGCAAGCTCACCCGCTCCCCGCAAAGCCCAAGGCTGCGCTCCAAGAATCTGCTGGTGTTTGGCAGAGCCTGGGGGAACCCTGATGTGTCTAGTTACCCTAAACTTTGGGACATACTAGGTATGGAAAAGTCTCGAAACACCCAGTGCACCTAAACATTATTTTTTAAAACTTGGAGTCCTTTTAGATTTATAAAGAAGTTGCAAAGTTTCCTGTGTGCTCCTGGCACAGTGCACCCTTCTGCATCTTACCGGGTCCTTGAACATGAACATATATGCCATTACTGAGCCGCCTTGGCACATCACCACTAGTTCAACTCTACGGACTTTTTAAAGGATATTTCCAGTTGTTCACTCATGTCCATTTTTGATTCCAGGATCTTCTCCAGGATCCTGAATTCCATTTAGTCATCTTGTTTCCTTAGCTTCTGGTCTCTGGTCTGTGACATTGTCTCACAAATATATTATTTAATGACATTATTATTTTTTTTTATATCAAGAAAAACAGCAATCCTCCTCCCTCCCTCCTCAGTTCTCATTTCCCTGAGGTCATATCCGACTGGTGGTGCCAGGATTTAGGTCCCCACCTTTGGACACAAGCAAACTTTACATTCTTCATTCATTTGCTCCCTATTTTGTGTAAACCTTTCCACGTTGCAACATCACCCTCAAAAAGATGGTTTTAATGGCTGGTCATTTTCTGCTGAGTCACTGAGCCATAATTGCCTTACCAGCTCCTTGGAATTTGAGGTCAATTCCAATATTTTTTAACAGAATGCTTCTCTAAGGGAATGTCACATATATTGAGTGTCTAATTCTTGCCAGATGTTGCCTAGAAGGCATCATCTCCTCTGGTTTTTGCAACACCCTCTCATTCTTGGCTCATTGTCACTGAGTGGAGAGAGAGTGAACCTGATGAGACCAGTAGCTTCTCCAGCTCAAGGTCCAAGGGTCAGGAGGAGCCCAGAGGGGTAGACTCCTCTCTTCCTCCCTGACTCTCCTCCCTTTCATTTTTCTCTTTTGGAATAAATATTTTGTTGCGGTTGTTGTTTGGTTTTGGGGATTGAACCCTGGGGTCTCTACCACTTGGCTACATTTCCAGCCCTTTTTATTTTTGCTAAGTTGCCCAGGCTGGCCTCGAACTCGGAATCCTCCTGCCTCAGCCTCCTGAGTTGCTGAGATTACAGGTGTACTCCCGGCTGGCTAAATGTATTTCCACACAGACTCCAGAGGGGTCCGGCACTGAACATTTGGAAAATGAAGAACCAGGAGTGGAGGGGTGGGGTCATGTCACCTCTCACGCCCAAACATAACAATTGTGGCATTTGGGGGCTTATCGCCTATCCTTTTGCATAACAGATTTAAAATATAATTTCCTCAAGGAACAAAACCCCAGCTGGGTCTGACTGAAGCACATGGACACAACCTGGAGGGAAGCCTGGCCGCTCCTCCAGCTTCCAGAAGAGAAGCAAAGAGAAGCGTGTATGCCTAGCTACGTTTCTTCAGCCCTGGGGGAGCAGGCCCATGGCCTTGTGCCCAGCCTGTCTGGAGGCCTCTCACGTGGCTGCTTCCCACCCCGTGCTGACGGGACCCTATTGAAGTCCTCGGCCCACGTGGGGCACTCTGGGAACAGGGTCGGTACCCTTCAAAGAATACAGGGTCGGTACCATTCAAAGAATCACAGATCAACAGCCAAAAACTAATTAAAATGGAATTCCGTTCCTTCCTTGTGCCCCTGAAGGATGTAAAAGGAGCCCAGTTCATACCCTGGCAACCTGGCACACAGTTCCCTTGCAGTTCTCCCCAGCCCAGGCCCTGGGCTCCCACGCAGGCTTGCTTCCCACCTCCTCCCTGCCGTAGCCTTTAGCCTTGACCTTTCCCAGGTTCCCGGGCAGGCTGGGCATCACCAGACATCCAGGAAGCAGAGGCTGGAGAGCCCATCCTCAAAGACTAGGGGTTGAAGGGCCAGGGTAAGGTGCAAGAAAAGTTTCAGGTGTCAGACTGGCATGGTGGGGAGGAGAAAGACTGGCATTTCCCCAGTGGAGGATGAGGCGTGGAGCCCACCCTCTGACTCCAGAGAGGTGCAGAGGGAGCCTCGGGCATCACCTAGTGCTCTGCAGATAGAGAATGGGCAGGCACCAGTGGGCTGCCTTAGCGCTGGTGTCCTGGGGCTGGGCCCTTAGAACCCTGGGGGCCTGGAGGGTACCAGAGTGCTGCAGGGCACACAGTAGGTGCTCAATAACTGGCCACCAGTCACTGCTGTTCCTGTCCACACCTTCATGGCCCTTGCCTCCCTGCCTCCACATGAGAAGGGCTGGTATCAGGTGGACATGCTCAAGGTGAGTTACCAGGGTGGGACCTCATGACCTCCTGTGTGTCGTTGGCAGACGGGCACCACCCGGCAAGTGTCAGATCCATCCTGCCCACGTGAAGGTGAGGAGCCGCCTCATCCCCTTTGTGCCCAAAGAAAGTAAGTGCCCACTGACGCGTTCACTGTGGGGGAGGGGAGCTCTGCAGCCTGCACCCTGTGGACCCCCAAGGCAGATGTTGGGGGCCCTCGGTGGGATCTAGAGGTCCTTCCTTGGCCCCTGTGCCTAGCAGCTTGCCTGGCACACTTCAGACACTCAGTTAAAGTGGGAGGGGCTTTAAAGTGGGTCTGCTGGACTGGCCACTCCTTAGACCAGGCCCCAGACTACAGGTAGGTGGTGCCAAGGGGCTGCGGGCCTCAGGAAGGGCACAGCAGGGCATAGCTGTGCCAGGCAGGGTATGCTCAGAGTCCACCAGAAGGACACAGAGAAGGACACCTGTGTGTGAGCAGGGCAGAACGGATGAAGTCACTGGGGGCGGGACATTCAGGCTGGGCTTTCTGAGCTGGTTCCATTTTGACTGGTGCTTGAGGGCCAGGAGAGGTGGTGAAGGACTGAGAGTCAGGCTCTGTGAAAGGGCGTGCCACTGCCCAGGAGAAGCAGGAAATCCGCCTGGCCAGCCAGCCAGCCATCCACCTGGCCTTGCGGCCACGTGCTCTGCGGGCACTGCCGTGGAATATGGTGAGCAGGCCCACTCCTTGCCTTCTCAGATTAAAATTTGAAAGTGTTGGCAACTGATTCAAAATTACAAGGACTGCTCTGCCACCAAAGGGACTATCAGCAGACCAGGAGCTGCCAGCAGGGTGCCAGGGCAGGCCGGGTGGGCGGGCAGTAAGCAGGGCAGGGCAGCCCGGCAGGTGGCGGTGCCTGGAGCAGAGGAGGCTGCGGGAGGGAGGAGCCCAGGGGTTCCAGCTGCAGTTGACCTGGACCTTGGCAGGTTTGTCATTCACTCCTTCAGCCATTTCTGGCACTCTGTCAGTCACCCACTCCGTGCTGGGTGCTGACCACAGAAGGAAGTCAGACCAGGTCCTGTCCTGGCTAGGACAGACAGAAGTCGTTTAGAGTCCAGCACAGAGTGTGTTTCAGATCCTGTGGGGACCTGCTCAGGGCAGTATGGGACAGGCCTTAGGGATAGGGGGACCTGGAGGGAAAAGAGAGGGGCGCCAAGGGGGTGGCGGGATTGGGGAGAATCTAGACGGAGTGGCAAGAGCCTCAAAGAGAGGAGTGGGTGGCGCAGACCCGGAGCAGAGCACCTTGCTCAGGTCATGGTCCTTGGGGCCTGGGGCCTGCACTTGTCCTTGTTTGGAGAGGCACTTTCTCAGCACTGCCCCTCCCCCCAGCGGATTTCGCTGTGGGACTAACTGAAGTGGGATGGGGATTAAAGGGTCAAAGGGACTTACCCTGGTGGCCCCGATCCCCCGCCCCGTAGTAACTATTAGTCTGGTGTTCAGCCGGCTGTCACAGAGGGCAGTGCCCACTGCCTGGCTCTGCCCCTGCAGGGGGTAGGGCGAAACAGAGCACAGTGTCTGATGTACACTGAGGTTTATTCCTGCAGCCATCCTGGGCCAAATATGTCTCACGTCCTTTAGGGATAAAGAGAATCACCCACCTCAGTCCCTCAAAGACCTATCAGGTCCAGGCCCTGTGATGGAGTGGATGTTCCTGCTCTGACCCCTCTACCCCGGGTCTGATCTGTGTGAGCCCAGCCACTCACCGAGAGCGCCCGGCCAGCCTTCTGTGACAGTGACAGGCCAGCAGCCATAGGCACCTGGAGGAGAGATTCAGCCTGATCAGAGGGTCCTGTGTGGCTCCAGTTCCCATCCTGCTGGCCACCACGGCTTTAGACCCTCAGAAGTTTATGCCCATTGGTGGCTTCAGCTTCCCCATCCTATAAACGAGGACTGGAAGCAACAAGGGTCCTTGCTCTTAGGAACCCCCACCCTCCCGCCAGCTCAGAGGTTCCCACGTGGGTACCTGCAGGAGGGCAGGGCTGGGGTGGGGAGACCCAGTGGCAGACCATCACAAAACAGCTCCCAGGATTGGCTGCTGAATGGCTGACGAAGCATCTAGCACCCTATGGGGCTAGGATGACCCAGGAAGCGACCCTGGTGCCTTCAGAAGCGTCCTATGGTCGGGATCTGAGTGGGGGACAGAAGAGGACATCCTTCCCTGGGTTCACCGTCTTGCAGGCTGGAGGCAGCCGGGTGGGAGATGAGGCTGGCTGGGGCCCTTCTGACTGTGTGCCCTTCCTCTGCTCAGAGTTCATCCGGACACCAGAGAGCACCCCGCGGCCCACAGCGCGCGCGCCCACCAAGGCGCCCCGCAGGACCCGCCCCACCCTGCGGCCAGCCCGGCCCACCCGGCGGCCAGGGGGCAGGAGGGGCGGAGGACGGCGACGGGGGCGACCGAACACCGCGGAGCCGGCGCCCTCCAATGGCGCAGTGCGCCTGGTGCGACCCGCAGGACTGAGCCCCGGCAGAGGACGTGTGGAGGTGTTCGCGGAGGGACGCTGGGGCACCGTGTGCGACGACGCCTGGGATACCAAGGCCGCCTCGGTTGTGTGTCGCCAGCTAGGCTTCGCGCATGCAGTGCGCGCTGTAAAGCGGGCGGAGTTTGGCGAGGGCCGCACACTGCCCATCCTGCTGGACGACGTGCGCTGCGTGGGCAGCGAGCGCAGCCTGCTCGAGTGCGCGCACGCCGGTGTGGGCACGCACAACTGCGGGCACCAGGAGGATGCCGGCGTCGTGTGCAGCCACGAAGACCCCAACTCATAGCCGAGCCTCGGCTACCCGGCCTGGCCTTTCCATCTTGCGTGGAGCCCGGCAGGCAGCCCAGGGTGCGTGTGGTTATGCCATCTAATGGTGGCAGGTGGAGTGAGTGTGGCCTAAGAGGTGGCCTATCCGCATAGCTGTCCTGTCGGACACACAGGCCCTCTGGCCTGGCCATGTGTCCCTGGCCATGTGTCTTCTGCCGCCTAATGCTGCTGTGTTGGAACAGCATGGTCTCTGCCAGTGTGTGGTCCTGGGTCAAGAAGAGCTCTTCTTCACTTCAGGAACTCCAGCTAGCCCTGAGGACAGAGGACAGCCATCCTTCAAGGGCAGATAAGGTCTCTGACTGCATTAATGGAGGCCCAACTGGAAGACTGAGGAAGAGGACCTGCCCCGTGAAGTGCAGCTGCAGAAGGTGCCAGACCAGCTGAAGCCGGGACCAAGGAATGTGGTCCAGAGAGCGTGGCCTGGTGGCCCAGCAGCCCAAGGCACTGGGGAGAACAGGATGCATCCTATGGGGCAAAAAGAAGCTGCTCAGATGGACAGATCCAGGGTGTCCTGTGGCCACGACAGCCCATGAGAGGGTCGGCCTGCCTAGGAGGAAGTGAGTACCCATCTCAGGAAATGGCTGGCCAGGGGGCACTGGAGGACCTCTGAGGCCTGGAGCTGGAGAAGTCCCCTGGTCATCCCCACCTCACTGTCATGCTGACTGCCTGCAGGTGTTCTGAGGAAAGTTCCTGTCCTCCTCCAGCCCTGAAGCCAGATCTTCTCCTGCTCCTGGGACAGAGTCCACCACCCCCCAGCCTCTCCAAGCACCTGGGCCCCAGTGAGTGGGTGGGCCTGCTCTACTTCCTACAGGGTCCTCGGGACCATCAGGCTCCTCTGTCATCTCCATCCCCACCCCTGCTCGGAAACCCCAGGGAACTGCTTTCTTAAGCCCCACCCAGGGACCAGTGAGACTGCCCAGAGTTTGTCATCAGGGCTATGCCAACAATGTGACCGTTTGCAGAGCCCCCTTTAGCCTCTTCTCTGATCCTGACTGCCCAGGAGCTCGGGTGCAGAGTGAGGGGCAGAGGCAGGGGGTGGCTGGCCACCTTCCTCTTCCTGCACAGGCTGTTCCCTTGCCCACTGAGGGCTTCAGCTCTGTGCTGCGCTAGGTCTACGGAGGGGAGCTAAGGACTTGGGGCTCTGTCTCTGAGGGGGCTCTAGGGTGGGGGGATAAAAGCAGATGAGTCGTTAGGACAAGATGTGGCCCATGTTGGGGGTAGTGGTGAGGGGTCTGGGTGACACACTCCAACCCATCCTTGTGTGAGGCAGTGGCGCCAGAGAAGAGGCCCTATCTGCACCCAGTTTTACGTTAAGCAGGCCCTGGGGTGGTGTGCCAGCTGAGGAACTGGCACAGGCACAGGGCTGGCAGCAACTGTGGCTGCCCATTGAAGCTTAGGTAGAACTGGGCTGCAGAGGAACCAAAACGTGTGTGTGAGAGTGTTGCTGGGGACTGACCCCAGGACCTTGTCCCTGCTCAGCAAGTACTCTAGAATTGAGTTGCATCCCCAGCCTTTTTAAAAACATTTTTATTTTGAGGCAGGGTCTTGCTGAGTTGCAGAGGCTGGCCTTGAACTTGCAATCCTCCTTCCTCAGCTTCCCAAGTTGCTGGGTCTACAGGTGTGAACCTTGTGTCCACCCAAGCTGCAACTCTGAGGTCAGGAGTTCTCTGGAGTGAAAGGGCTAATGAGCTGTTACAGAGATGAAGGACAGAAAGAGGAAAGACCAGGCCCAGGGCAGGTGTGCGCCGTGGCGGCAAGGCTGGGTAGAGGCTGTCGCTGCCCTGGGAGGGAGTGTTCTGGTAATGCACCCAGGAGCGGCAGAGGTGTGAACACTGAGCTTCTGTTGGCCGTTAAGGGGGGTAAGCGGGTGGGTGGGCCTTGGTGGTCGGTCCATTAGGCACACGTGCCTGGTAAGTCGGGATTGGTGGAGACTAACAGTAGAGAAAGTTCTCTCCTCATTGACTGAGGGGATCCTGGCGTTCAGAGACTGGGGTCAGAGCCACACTCCCGGATGGTTTACTGACTCACTTCCTGTCTCCTCTCGAGTCCATCTTCCTGCCCTTATTAATTTAATGTAGGACCTCAGAATTTTCCTCTTGTCACCCTCTTGGACTCTTCATACCTCTGTGCTAAGTGGGGTTGGCGAGGACTCAGGACCTTAGGTCTCGTCTGACCCTGTTGAGCTGTCTCTGTGTGGGGCTGCCATTCGCCCTGCTGTGGAGTGGGGCCCGTGAGCCGGGCCTGGTTACAGGGACGGCACAGCAGGGCTTACCTCATCCTCAGGACACCATCTTCTTCTCCCTTTGTCACGTGAGGGGAAACCGAGGCGCGTGGAGATTACATACCTTAGCAGAGGGTGCGTGGCGGGGGGAAGAGAGACCAAGACTCGGCTGAGGCCAGATGGGCTGCAGAGCTTGCTGCAGGGCTCAGATGCCACTGCGTCTGCAGAGAGGGGTATGACAGGCCAGGGTGGCTGCGGCCTGGCTGGGCAGCAGTTGATGGCACCCCTGTGTGCCCCTCTGCCCAGGGGCCACGTGCCACCGTCCTCCTGAGAAGGAGGTTGGCGGGCCCGCTCTTCCTTGAGTGGTGATGGGGGATGGCTGACGCCGCGTGCCAGGAGCTGCTCTCCAAGGTGTGCGGTTCAGTCACTCCTTCAACATCAAGTAGCAGTCAGCGCAGGTGCCGTGATCACGCCTCCCAGCACCTTACAGGTGTAGAAACTCGGGTCCAGAGAGGTTATTTCTTGCTGAATGTAACACAGTCATTAGCCAAATTTGAATGCAGGCAGTCCACCCTGGAGCCCCAGCTGTGGCTATCCTGCTGTGCTCTTTGGGGCATTAAATTCCAGCCATCCCCCCTCTGGGCCCTGTGGACTTGCAGATAAGAACACCAGTCCAGGGGACACGACCTGCTGTGGAGCGGAGTTCAGGACTTTGGCCTTGGGCATGTCTGTCTTCCTTGGGGTCTTTCAGGGCACACGGCTCCCCCTCTCCCTACCAGTTTCCATCCTTAGCACCCCACCCCAATGTGGCCTCCTGTCAGCAGCCCTGCTCAGGCTCCTCGAGAGAGGCTGCCCCTGCCCAGTGTCCCACACTGCTCTGTGTTGGACGCTCGGGGCCAATGCTGCCGTGTGCTGCAGTGGAACTCAGCATCCAGGACCGTGCCAGAGCGTCGGCCTGCGGTAACGCCGCTTCGGGCCCCTCCTGAGCCTCGCTTGCACTTTGTCCACCTGCGCCCATCTGCACCCAGCTGGGTCAGGGCCTCGGATGGCCACTCTTCCTCTGACAGTAGGAAAAGCCCTCTGTCCATGGCTTCAACAGCCATGTGAATGGCTGAAGCCTAGTCAAGGGAATGTGTCTCCAACTTCCCCAAGGTACCCCTGCGTTTATACCTTGCAAATGTTTGGCCTGTGTGACCTTAGGGCAGTCACTTAACCTCTCTGAGCCTCCTGGAAAACAGACATTATTAGCAGGATTACTGTACCAAAAAACAAAACAAAACAAAAAAAAGTGGTAACATTGCAAATGTGCCCGGCACATTCCCGGTGGCTTCCTGGATAGAAAGCTCTGGTCCAGGCTGGTGGTATCTACGCTGGCAGCTTCCAGCTGTGCAAGACTGAGTGGGGCTGGGCATACTGTCCTGAGAGACCAGCACTGGACTGATACGGGAAGAAATCCTCCAAGTGGGGGGAAAACGAGCCCCTTCAGAATGACATGGAGAACGCAGGTCTTCCTGTTGGGGTGTCTGTGCTTACTCTCCCTCCCCTGCTGAGGACTAGCTCTTATGAAGCACTGGCTGCAGCCATATGCCTCAAGCATGTTGGCTCATTTCACCTTGACAGCGGTCCCTCAGGCCATCCCAACATCACGATCCCCTTTTCCATCCCAGAGTGGTTATGTAACTGGCCTCCAGGACTTCCAGGGCAGTTTTGAATGGAGGCTGGCTCTCCCAGGGTCTGGTCCTCCTCCTTCCCTGGGCTCCTGCCCCTCTGCCTGAGAGGCACCCAAGTAGGGCAGCCACTTCAGAGCCACCCTGCTGCATCTCCTCCAGAGGTTCCCGCTGGGAAACCACTCCCTTTATGGCAGGTCTACACTGGTGGTTTGTTTCCCCTGCAGGGCTGCTTGAAACACAGGTGGCTGGGTGCCAACACAGTTCCAGGTCGGGGAAGGGCTGAGGGCGTGCAGTTCTAACAAGTTCCTGGGTGATGCCTAGGGGCCAGACTTTGAGAATCAGTGTGTTGCTTGTGCCTTCCAGTAAAGCATAATGTGAGCCACAGGGGCAACCAAAAGTTTTCTAGTAACCATATTAAAAAGTCAGAAGACACAGGTGAAATTAATAACATTTCATTGAAGCAACATTCAAAATACTATCATTTTAATGGGTAATCAATATAAAAATATCAATGACCTTTTAAAAGCTTTCTGGGCATTTAATTATGAAATCTGTGTGTATTTTACACACACAGCCAATCCCAATTTGGACTAGCCACCTTTCAAGTGCTTTATAGCCACATGTGGCTACTATATTGGATGGTATTAGTCTAGACCACCCCTGTGAAGGGGTAGGTGGTGGTCCTATGGTTCCGTAGCACCTTCTGTTGCATCTGACCGTGTTGCCTGCTCAGGAAAAAGAGCTTCAGACCTGGGGCCTCTGTGTGTGACCATGTCACACCACCTGATGACATCAAAAGAGAGGGTGACAAGGCAGAGTAGATGTGGTGCCTTGGATAGGCGAGTCTGTTGTCCACCCAGTGGCAGGAAGGGGGTTCTACGCAGACAAAAATGCGGGGGGTGAGCCCCGGTCAGGCTGAGCCAGAGGTCACTGATGTTGCCTGACGCTCCACAGAGTGTGAACACCACCCCTGTCCTTAACCCTGGGTGAACAGGCTCAGCGGGTAATTGTGCCCACATGCTGCTCTATGCCTTCCTCACACGGGGCCCCAGTCCGTGCCCAGAGATCTGGGCCTGTCCTCAAGAAACCACTGTGCAGGCTCCAGAGGCACAAAGCAATGCAAAGGGGACTCCTCACAGCCTGTTTGGTACTTTTTGTAAATCAGGGCCCGGTGCCAGGAACTCTAGTTACCAAAAGTGTCACGTCCTTTTCTTTTTCTAGCTAGCCACGCGACTCACCTTCGAGCACAAATCTACACTCCTGATTGCAGCTTCATCCTGCCTGCAAACTGCCCCCAAACCCTGGCGCTCTCACAGCCCGCAGGCGGGGGCCTCTGTCTGACCTCACTCCCTTGCTCCTGGCAGCCGGCGGAGCCTGAGGTCCTCGGCGCACTCCTGCGTCTGCTTCTCGCCGCCACGCGGGGGCGCGGTGGCAAGCCATTAGCTCGACTGAGGCGAGTCCAAGTGTCTGCGCGGGGATGGACTGGGACCTATGCAGGTCCGGTGCCTGGCTGTGGGACCTGCATAGGCGGTGGTGTCCTCGGGAGCAGAAGTCTTGTCTCTTCCGTGCCGGGCACGCCTCTGAAGGCTTGGACTTCTCCATCACCCCGCAGCCCAGAGGGGTAACTGTCCCTGACTATACCTGGGAAGGTGGGCACATGGGTCACTGTTTTCCAATCCTCAAACTCTCCAGGACTAGCCCAAGACTAGGGCAAGGGTATGACCTCTTCCCAGAAATCCCGCTGCCTCTGAACTCTTCTGGCGCTCCCACTCTTGCTCGAAGGATCTTTATCTGCACTAGGAGTAGGCACACCTGGTCCTCCCATCCACTTTGGGTGACCCTTGAGATAGGCATTGGGAACTAAAAAGCCCAAAGTTGGCCCTTTCAGACAAACCGGGATGGGTAGGGTAGGAGGAGCTGGTTATAATAGGGAGAGGAGCCCTTGGTTATTATTTCAAAATAACCCTTTGGCCACCCGGAGCACACTCCTAGCTTTCCCCAGAGGGAGGCCCAAGGCTAGATTATGCCCACTCCAACTCCAGCTCCTCCAGACCCGGGGTCACACCTTGGGCACGGGCATCCCGGGTCTGGGAGAATTTGCGACGTCGGGACTCAGAGAGCAGCTTCGGGTCCCGCAGCGCGCTTTATCCTCAGACTCAGGCCTCCCTGCGTCCCGCGGGGTCCCGCGGGCGATGGGCACAGACAGGCCTCAAGGGGCGGCGCCCACGGGGCATTTGGGTGTACCAACTTTGGGGCACTGGGTTGGGGAGGGAGGTTTGGGAAACGTCGGCGTAACACCGGAATCTGATGGCTTCAATGGGGTTTCCAGAGGGTTTGAGCCAGAAAGGAAGGGACCTAGGACCGCGCGCGGAGAGACGCCGCTATTTGGAGGCGCCAAAAGGGCGGAGCCAACCCTTTGGACTTCACGCGGCCGCCGGGGCAGCACGCGCTGAGGGATCGGGGTTGCCAAGGACAACGCGTTTGGGGCGGGGCTGCTGTCGGGGTGGAGCTTGAGCCAGAGTGGGCGGGGAAGGGCGGGGTCTGGGGGGTGCGAGCCAGAAGCGAAGTTATGATTGGTGGAGACCTCCTGTTCTGGGCGGGGTCTGGGCTGGGGCAGTATGGAGATCGGGGAGGAGCTTAATTGTGGGTGGGGCTTGTGGGGGCGGGCCCTGAGAGCCCGAGTCGGAGGTGGAGACGTGGTTGGCTGGGACCGCGCGCTCGGGGCGGGGTCGAGTCGGAGGGGGCGGAGCCGAGCGGCCGGGGGCGGTGCTGGGGAGCGCCGGGCCTGGGGCCGAGGCGGCGCGCGGCGCTGACAGCCGAGTCGCTCGCGGCCTCCCGCCCCCTCGGCACGGGCGCCCACCCGGCCTGGCCTGGCCTGGCCTGGCCCGGAGCCATGAGCCCCGGGCTGCTGCTGCTCGGCAGCGCCGTCCTGCTCGCCTTCGGCCTCTGCTGCACCTTCGTGCATCGCGCTCGCAGCCGCTATGAGCACATCCCCGGGCCGCCGCGGCCCAGGTGAGCAGGGGGTGGGGGCGGGGGCCTGGATGGGGCGCTCGACTAGGGGGGCCGGGACCACGTCCCAGTCAGCATCGGGTCTGGGGGTCCAGCCTGGTCTTTTGCGCGCGACTGCTTGGAGACTGAGGCCATGAGAGGGGCGCTAACTATTCTTAGTAACAAATTACTCACAGCCGCAGCAGCTGCTGGGCGCCCGCCGCGCTCGGCTGGGCCCCACAAACGTGATAGCAGCGACAACCCTGTCAGGTAGGCGCTATTGTCACCCCATCGTTCAGACCAGTAGACTGAGGCGCGCAGAAGCGAAGTCACCTGCCCAAGGTCACACAGTTGGTAAGCTTAGATTTAAGCCCAGATCATTCTGACTCCAAAGTGGGTGCTCTTAACTTTGGGACTCGGACAGGATTATCCTAGCAAAGTGCACTCCTTGGTTACATTCCCTCGTATTTGTTGTGTTTCTGTCCTGGAATATACCATTTGTCATTTCAGTAGTTTCATTCTATTCTTGGCCCCCACCCAACTTACCAACCCCCTCACCAGAACTTTGGAGTCCCTGAATTTTGGAGTTGCTATGTCATTTCCCTGCTCCTAGGGCTTCCCATCACTTTAGAACCAAAAAATCCAGTTCCAAATTAAGTCCACTGCATGGCCAGCAAGGTCCCTGATGAGTTCTCCCAGCCAGCTCTGTACCCTCTCTTCCTCTTGCTATTCACTGCTACCCTCTTTCCAACCCCCACCCCCACCGGCTCTCTCCCCAGCAATCTTCCTGTTCCCTTCTGGAACCTAGGCATGGCGGGCTTCTTCCTCTGTCACCTCTGACAGGCCTTCCCCAACTGCCCTGTGTCAAGCCGGCTCAGACCCAAACTCTTTATGAGGCTCTCCCTTCTGAAGGCATCTTTCTACCTGTTGACTGTTCACCTGTTGATTGTCTGTCTCCCCCTTTTAGATTGTGAGCCCCAAGAGGGCAGGGATGCTGTGTTCACTTGTGTATCCCCAGCACCTAGCATATTGTAGTTGCTCAATAAATATCTGTTGAATGAATGAATAAACAATGGTATTAGACATAATTTTTAAAATCTCAGGGCATGGACGTTCTGGAAGGTACCCATCTCCAGCCTAAGCCAGATGTGCTGGCTCTAGAAGCCTGAATTCCTATTTGGTGGTTTCAGGAATGATCTCTGGCAGGTGACATTGGGAGGCAACTGTTCTCCCCTTGGCTCCCTGTTGTCTCTGCCCCTTCCAACTTTTGGGTCTTCCTGGTACCCCCTTTCCTTTGATGAGTAGTTCTGCCTTCTACTTCACCTAGGTGGATCTTTCCCCAGCCTTCCATGCTTAGATTAAATGCTAACTCCTCAGAGAGATCCCTCCTATTGATCCTTGAACTTATTACATTTGTTTCCTAAACCCTTAAATCATCATGTAATTTTTAGCAGCATAATGGTAACTGGGTAATTGTTTGTGCAATTGCACATTGTCTTGTCTGCCCCCCCCCCCCCCCGGGCCCTGTGTCTGTCTCATTCACTGCTGTGTCCTGAACATCCCACCACAGTAGCACCTGGAACAGTCGACACTCAATAAATAGTACTGCAAGGTTCAATGATGGAAATCTACAGTTCTGTCAAGTACATTATCACTCTTTTCAACTCAGTAACTAACAGCTGGAAATGAATGTGTTTTGTGCTTGTTCTGATGGGTCTCGGTCTTCTCATAAGGCTAAGAGCTTCAAATATTGCATACCTGGTTGGATCTCTGTATCTGAAGACAGCAGAAATTAAATCAAGACCTTCTCTCTACATATTTTTTAAAAACCCAAGATATAACTTACATACCATAAAACTTACCCTTTTAAAGCATGTAGTTCAGTGATTTTAGTATAGTAGCAGGGTCATACAACATGACCACTACTTCCAGGACATATCTCCCTGTGCCTATGAGCAATTACTCCTCATTACCCCACCTCTACAGCCCCAGTAATAATCTGCTTTCCATTTCTACAGATTCACCTACTTTGGACATTTCATATAAATGGAATCATAAATATGTGGCCTTTGTGTCTGGCTTCTTTCCTGTACTGTATTCAAGGTTTATCCATGTAGTGGAATGTGTCCATATTTCTTCCCTTTTTATGACTCAATGATCCCTATCTCTTGCACCAAGAGTTTACCTGTGACCTACAGGTATGAGGGAGGGGTCAGAGGAGGGTGAGGAGGCTGAGTATAGTCACCAATGGGCTCTCAGTGAACTAAACAGTACATATATAAAGATTTTGGATTAACGGTTGGTGGTCAAATGTAAAACTGCTCAATGAAAGTTCTGAAAACTTTTCTAGCACAAATCAGATGTCCTGGCATTAAAAGCCTGGATCCTGGAACCATGACTGGCAATGCTGTGGTTGACAGGAGGTCTGTATAATAGGGCTCTAGTAGTGGCATTTGTCCTTTGGTATTCCAAGGTTTTGCCAGCTTGTAGCAAGGAACCTCTGCAGCTGCTGTGGCCCAACCTGCCCTCTGTCCTCCTTATTCTGCAGGAGGCTTTCTCCTCCAGGATGTCCTCCCAGGGACATGCTCTGTGCTCTTATTACAACATCCTTCTGCACTGATTCATCTAACAGCCCAGAGCTTAGAGCCAACATTCATGTTTCACATCAGTGTGTGTTGCTTTTTTATTTCGCTGTCACCGTTCTGAACATTCTCATCAGCCCGACTGGTGGTGTGCAGTGGGTGTCAACTTGACAATGAAAAGTCTCTCCTAGTTTTTATTTATTTTGGAATGCATTTTTTTTTTTTTTAACTTTGACTCTTAAACAATGCTGCCTCTCTCCTCCCACTCTGACTTGCCCAGTTGTCCAGGGTAGGGTCATTCCACCAGAAGCAGGGTGTTTCCTAGCCACCTAGCCAGGGCGAGCCCCCTCCATGGGCTGTCTGGTGGTACAGCCAGTACATTTTGGATGTCCAGCTGAACACTTGCCATCCCGTCCCACCAGTTGAGATACTGACCCAGCTCTCACCCCTGCTGGATGGCCTGCTGCTCAACCGTGGCATGGGCTCCCTTGGTCCCTCTGAGTGGTCTCACAGTGGGCCCCTCCTCTAGTTGCTGTCCAGGGCCTTCTCTCCTCATAGCAACTCTTGAACTCCCACCTGGGCAATCACAATGTCATAGGAAAGTGGATGTGCTGGGCAGTACGGGGCTGGAGGACTCTCTGCCCTCCCTCTCTCTTTGGCCTGCCCTACCATATCCAGACTATCACCAGGGCCATGACAAGTTGGCTTCTGTCTGTTGGGGGCGCTGAGCTGACAGTCCCAGTGCTGGCTATCCCCTTAGCCCTACCTGCCCATGTCCACCACCTGGTCTTCCTGCTGTCTTCTCCCTAGCATCCCCCACAGGAACCAGAAGGAATGGCACTTAGTTTCCTCTCTTGACTGGCAGTGGGGATCCTACTCAACTCCCTGCCCTCTATCACCTTTTGATGGCACTCACCTTCCTTCCCAGGTGGCAGTGGGGGTCCAACTGGAGTCAGGCAGGAGAGCGTTACCCCAACACGTATCGATTTGGGGATTGACAGTGAGAATACTAGATTATTCTGGAAATACAGCTTGTCGTGTATGATTTCCAGGGCTCCTCTTTCTGTAAGAGGGGTAATGTCAGTCAGGGCTGCTCACCTGGAGTGGGCCTCCCCTGCCAGGGTCACCCTGCACTTCCTGCCCCAGAGCACTTGCCCACCCACTCTCCAGGCTGCTCTCTTGCCTTCTCTTGACTTGCGTCACCTCCCCCTCCACCCGCACACTTGGTTTTCATTCTTGCCTCCTACTTCCCTGAGCAAATGGAACAAGCAGAGAGAACTTCCTTCCGAGGGGTCTATACCTCAGCTGCCCACCCTGCACCTTCCATCTGTTCTCGCAGATGGATGTTGGTGTCCTGGCCAAGGCCAATCTGCCCTCTGCCAGTGACCGTGCCCAGCTGTCCTTCACCCCACCCGCCCTTCCCTTCAGTGAGCCCTCTTTTCTGCATCCCCCCATTTTATATAACCTGCCATAGAATCCCTGGCTTGGAAAATCCTGCCCTTCACCCTCTCGCTCCCTGCAGCTCCAACCCTACGGCCAGCCGGCCCTGCCAGGCCCTGCCTGGGCCCACAGTTCCTACTGCTCTCTCTTGAATCCACCACTCTGAACTTTGGTCCCTGCCTCTCCACTGAGCTTGCTTTTCTCCAGGACCCCAGGGACCTCCATGTTGGGGTGCCCAGTGGTCAGCCCTCCATCCTGATCCTGCCTGGTCTTTCAGTGACACAGAACATGCCAGAGCCACCTGGGCAGCGGTGGAGGCAGCCGGGGTTGGTGATGGGGACTTCTCTGCAGTGTGCTTACCTCCTGGAACTTGCAGCCCATTCCTCTCTGGGGAAGAGCCAGAGGGGGCCCTGGTGGCAGAACTGTGCAGCGGGCAGGATGCCATCTGCCACTTGAGCCAACTCTCTTAGTCCTCATCATCTTAGTGAGCGGCAGCTCCACCCATCCTCCCAGCTTCCCCGGCCGAGGCCCCAGAGCTGTCTTTGGCACCTCTTATACCTCGCCAAAATGTCAGTGTGTGCTGTTAGCTCCGCCTTCAAGGACAGTCCAAAACCTGACTTCTCATCACCTCCCCTGCCCAACCCTGGTCTGGCTTTCCTCACCTCTCAAAGTCCCTCGCTAGTGCCCCACCTTCACCCCAGTGCCCCGTCCTACTCCAGCTACTCCCAGCACAGTGGCAGAAAGAATCCCCCTAATCCCAAGTTAGATCAGATCTCCTTACTGCTCAAAACCCTACGATGGCCCCACCTGACTAATTTCAAAGCAAAGTCTGGTCCACAACATACAGCACTCTCTGTCCACCCCACAACTTGGGTGACCTCACCTGGAACCACCTGCCCCTCAAGTACTCTGCTCTGGCTACATGGGGCTTCTCACTGTCTAAGCACATGCCTACCTCAGGGCCTTTGCACCTGCTCCTCCTGTCGCCTGAATGCTCTTCCCTAAATACCTATGTGACCAAATCCCTTACTACTTGCAGGTGTCAGATCACAGGCCACCTTCTTGGAGAGATGTTCCCTGCCTGCATAAATGCCCTGCTCCAGCGTTCTCAACCCCAGCATGTGTCCTGTTTTCCTTCCATCGCTCTCTGGCATCTTATTTATTTACTTCCTCTTTTTAATCTCCTCTCTATCTCTCCCTGGGAGGATCTGAGCTCCATGACCCAGAAAACTCCAAGTGCAGTTTCGCTGTCACCCATTTGGGATGCTGCAGGGAGCATGATTGGAGTAAAATCATGTAGGAGACAGGAAATCATGGGCATCTTGAAATGTGCTTCAAGGATACACCCAACAGGCTTGCTTATACTCTGGCGTATAAGACTCAGACTAATGGCCCTTGGTGAGGAGTTTGGAGCACCCTGGTACCAGCAGTGCACCTGTGGGCAAGTCCCCGCCTCTCCAGTCTGTCCCACAAATAACACGGTTCATCATACATAGATTGCCCAGGTGACAGCGCACAGCGGGGGTGAGGCTTGGCATGGTGCCCACCACAGGAAGGTGAGACACCTGCTTACCTGTGTGCTGTGTGCCAGGGACAGAGGGGTCCAATGCCTCCTCTCCAAGGAGGCCTTCAGCACTGGTCCGACCTGGGTTGCGTCCTTTCTGCATTGCTGCCTGGAGTCCTGAGCCAGCACCACGGCCTCCAGGGCTCAGTCCTCCCGTGTCCTGGGGGGGAGGGGCAGTCTTCCATGGTGCTGCTGGTGAGCCTAATGCCTCCTGTTCTTCCAGTTTCCTTCTAGGACACCTCCCCTACTTTTGGAGAAAGGACGAGGTTTGTGGCCGTGTGCTCCAAGATGTGTTTTTGGATTGGTGGGTTCAAACTTGTCACTTGTTGCCTTACTCCAGGTCCCCAGGGGAAGTCGTCCCATTCCGTCACACAATTCCTAACCCCACGCTCCCCTGACCCGGGCCACACCTGAGTGAGGCAGGATGGACACCACATTATGCCATTCACCAAAGTGGGGGCCTTAGACCAGCTGTCAGAAGCTTTTTGAGCCTCAGTTTCCTTATCTGTAAACCAGGTGTGGCGGGAGTCAAGACCATCACCGTTTGTCATGAAGTTGTGGTTCCCAGAACAACCTTCTTAGCACCTGAATGAGGGGTGTTGCAATTCTATCTCATAGATATGGAAATTGAGGCCCAGTGGGGGATGTGACTCAGCAATGGTGGGGGACAGAGCAGGGCCTCACCCCCAGGCCTCCAGGGCCCCACATGGGGTTCTTCTTGTGCCCTGTGCTGAGCACCTTCTGGGATGGGATGCTTCTGTTTCCCCTGGCAGTAGGGGACCCACTGGGCTGAGCTGCTGAGGGGCACATCTCAGATAGTTGACAGCCTCCTTCTGGTCACTTTGGTTTCCAGGGCTAAGAAGTACGGACCTGTGGTGCGTGTCAATGTCTTCCACAAAACCTCGGTCATCGTCACAAGCCCTGAGTCAGTCAAGGTAGGGAGTGGTGTGGTTTCCAGGGCGAGGTCCGTCCCTTTCCCCAGGTTGGGGGAGTGAAACTGGGTCCCAGGAACTGTGGAGGAATGTTCCAGAGCCAGATGCATTCGGGTTGTTCTCCCAGGGATCTAGAAGGGGAAGTGTCTTTCTCTCTAACAGCCCACGACTGGGGGGCGCCTCCAAGCACTGCCATTTGGCATAGGGAGTGGGAGGGGACTCTGTTGCCCCCATTTGGGCTGGGAGTTTGGTCCAACTGGTCACACACATTTAGTTAATCTGCCTATGTTGGCCTCAGGGCTTCATCTACAAGACAAGTCTAACCCTATCTTATAGGGCTCTGCTGAGAATTAAATAGATGGATTTACTTAATAGGAAGCGCCTGAAGACTCAAGCAGGCCTTACTGTGGGCCAGGTGCTTCTCTAGGTACTCCACCACTAACCCAATTCATGGGGTGGAGGCTTTTATTAGTCCCCATTTTAGAGATGAGGAACCGAGGCAGATGGCATTAATCTGTATCATGTAGGTACAAGGAAGGAGCACCATCATCTACTTTGGAGTTGGCCAAAGTGGGCTCAAATCTGGGCTCTGTGACTGGCTGGCTGTGGGACCTAGGACAAGCTACTTCATCACTCTGGACCTCAGTTTCCTCATCTGTAAAACAGGGATGATGCCTCTCTTACAGAGTGGTTGTAAGAGTGGAATGTGACCCCGTAGCCCATGCCTGGCACACGTCATTTGCTCAGTTGGTGTTTGTGCTGTGATTCTCACCGTGGACATGTGGATATGCTGCTGTGCATACAGGTGGCTGCGGTGAGGGGTAGAATACACCGTAGGATGCTGGTGGGCTTTGCTTTTTTTGTTTTTGTGGTGCTGAGGATTGAGTCCAAGGCTTCAAATGTGTTGGATAAATGCTTTACCACTGAGCAATACCCCAACCCTAAAATACAACTTTGAGCACACTGCAGGAGATGAGTTGAACAACCCATCTAACAGATGTGCCACTAACAGAATATCAAAAATCATTTTCAAAGAAGCTTAATTTCACAGATGCAGTTTAAGAGTTTTAAAGTATGCTACCAAAAACGTGCACTGAGACTTTCCTGATAGTTGGAGGTATATGTTAGTATGATGCATTATGTCAGTGTGGCAGTTGATATTCAAGTGTTAAAACAACTTTGCATTCCTGGTCATGATATGTTATGGTTTACTTATTTCTAGATTTAATTTGCTACTGTTTTATTAAGGATTTTTGTTCCTGTATTTACTTTCCTGTAGTGCCTTTGTCAAGTGTTGGTATCAGGTTAATACCAGACTCAAGATGGGTCAGGAAGTTGTACTACCTCCCGTTTTTGTTTTTGTTTAAGAGTTTGCATAAGGAGCTATTTCTATTTTCTTTAATGTTTGACAGAATTTATCAGGTCGGTCATGTGGATCTAGAGTTGGCTTTGAGGGAAGTTTTGTTTGTATTTTTAAAAATTAAACATTTTATTTGTTTTAAAAGTGATATATTTTAAAATATTTAAAATATGATAAAATAAAATGTAATATAGAATGCATAATTTATTTCAGGGTCTTGCACATGTTAGGCAAACATGCCCTGCACTGAGCCACATCCCCAGCCCTTTTTACAATTTTTTTTTGAGACAGGGTCTCCCTAGGTTACCCAGACTGGCCTTGAACTTGCAGTCCTTCTGTCTCAGCCTCCCCAGTAGTTGGGGTTGCAAGTACACACCACCACACCTAACTGAGTTTACAGTTTTAACCGTTTTAAGCGTACAGCTCAGGGACATTAAGTACATTCACATTGTTGTGCATTCTTTACCACCACCCAACTCCAGAACTTCTTCATCTTCCCAAACTGAAGCTCTGTGCTCATTAAACAATGAGTCTCCATTCTCCTTTACCCCAGCGCCTGGCAACCAGCAGGCAATTACTGACTCCATCAACTTGACTAATTTCGGTACCCCATCTAGGTGGAGTCATAGAATATTTGTCCTTTTGAGACTGGCTTATTTCACTTAGCATAACATCCTGTAGGTTTATCCATAGGTTCTTTTGTCTTTTCTTAGGTTTGGTAATTCATATATTTCAGGGAATTGTCCACTTCATTTAAATCATTTAAATAATTGGTACAAAGACATTCATCACATTTACTTATCTTTTTAATGTCCATAGGATCTGTAGTGATGCTACCTCTTTCATTTCTGAGAATAGTAATTTGGGTTTTCTTTTACTTCTTGATCAGTCTACAAGACAGATGAATGAGTGGTTCAAAGAACCAGCTTTTGGCTTTATCAACTTTCTCCATTGTTTTCTCATTTTCCTATTTATTTATTTATTTATTTATTTATTTATTTATTTATTTATTTTTGGGTGCTGGGGATCGAACTCAGGGCATTGTGCTTACAAGGCAAGCACTCTACCGACTGAGCTATCTCCCCAGCCCCCATTTTCTTATTTATTGATGTCAGGTTTTTATTATCTTCTTCCTCAACTAATTTTGGATTTAATTTGTTCTTGTTCTAATTCTTTAAGATGAGAGTCTAGATCATTGATTTTAGATCACTTTTTTGTTTTTTAAAATAAATACTCAAAGGGAACTATCTTAACACAAATTTAGTAGGTTATATTTTTATTTTCATTCAGTCCAAAATATTTTCTAACTTATCTGTGCTTTCTTCTTTGAACCATAGATTATTTAGATATGTATTATTTAATTTCTAAATATTACTGAATATTCAAGATATTGTTCTGTTACTGATTTCTAATTTTTTTTTTTTAAGATCAGAGAAATACTTATCATGATTTCAGTTCTTTTAAATTCATTGAAATTTGTTTTATGGCCTGCATATCATCCATTTTGATAAACTTTTTTTTTTTTTTTCCCCCCCTTTGCAGTGCTAGGGATTGAACCCAGGGCCTTGTGCAAGGCAAGCACTCTACCAACTGAGCTATATCACAAGCCCTTTGATAAACTTTTCAAAAACACTTAAAAAGAATGCATGTTTCATAATTGTTGCATAGTGTCTTAGCCAAGTTAATTAGGTCAATTGGTCAGTCATGGTATTTAAATCCTCCAAGTCCTTTCTAATTTTCTGCTACTTGTTCTGGTGATTACTGGGTGTGGGGTATTGGACCCTCCTATTGAAATCGTGAATTTGTCTGTCTCTACTTTCAGTCCTACCTACCTGTTTTACTTTGTGTATTTTGAAGTTCTTTTATCTGGTGTGTGTGCATTTAGGATGAAGGACTGACCCCTTTATTCTTAGATATGTCCATTTTTATCCCTGGGAATGTTCCTTCCCTGGAGTGCATGTTCTCTGCTTCAGCTTTCTTCTGCTCAGTGTCACTTGGCATATCTCTTTACTTTTAACCCATTGGGGTTTTATGTTTAAAGTGGACATCTCATAGGTAGCGTATAGTTGGGTCTTGCTGTTATATGTGGTATGACAATCCCTGCCTTTAAGTGGAGCACTTGGAGGCCATTTACATTTAATGTAATTAATTTTATAGTTAGGCTTAGATCTCTTGTGTTCCTGTTTGTTTTCTGTGTGTTCTATCATTTGTTCCCCTCTCCTCCCTTCCTGCCTTCTTTTGCATTAAGTACAGTTTAGTATTCTGTTTTATCTCCATTGTTGGCTTATTAGCTCTCTCTCTCAGTGGTCATCATAGGATTGATAATATCATCTTTAACATATATCAATCTATCTTCAATTTACCACTTCATCTCTGCCTATCTATTTTTATGATTTTCTCTTTATCACTTTAGGAATTCAATTTTGATCTGCCTTTGGGTCCTTTTTTTTGTGTTTATTTATTTATTTGTGGTACTGAGAATTGAACCCAGGGTCTCATGCATGCTAGGCAAGTAAACCAAGGAGGTATATTCCCAGTCCTTATTTGATTTGATTTTAGGCATGGTCTTGCTGAGTTGCCTAGGCTGTCCTTGAACTCATGATCCTTCTGCCTCAGGGCCCCAGAGTTTATGGGATTATAGGTGTGTGCCACTGTGCCCAGCTCCATTGTTTCAATTCTATTTGGGATTCTTAGAACTTCTTGGATATGTGGCAATATGTTTATAATGTTTGCAACTGGTGTTTAAAGTTCTGCTGGATCATTCTATCACATTTATTATTTCTAGGACTGGTTATAGGTCAGATTTTCCTCTTTTTTTTAAATTGATGACTGGTCACTATTGTTACCAATCAAGTTTCTATTTTGCTCACTAATATTCAGAGACCAGAGTTGGTGGGAAGGGAAAAACAAAGAATAACTTCACAAGGACAAAGTAAAGCTAATATTGGATAAGGTAGTGTAAAACACAATGGTGTAGTCATTACCTCTGTTACACTATGCATTTTTCATCATTGAGCATTTAATTTTATTTTAAGAGCCAAGTGTGGTGGCACTTACCTACAGTCCCACTTACTAAAGAGGCAGGAGACTCACTTGAGCCTAGGAGTTCAAGGCCCACCTGGGCAACATAGGAAGACCCTGTCTTTTAAAAAAAAAAAAAAAATCTATGTTTTTGCTTTCTTCCTTTAAAGATGAACTTCATTCAGACAGGTGATAAAGTTACTTGCAGACAATTCGATCTTTTCTCTGCTTGCATTAAGGCATTGATTGGTGGGTAGACAACTGACTTTAACTCCAGGGTCAGTTCATTCCTACTGCTTTGTGGTGACTCTTCTGGGGCCTTTAATGAGGCTTTGTGTTGGTTGGTGGGTACTTGAATAATTCTTGGTCCTGTGTAAGTGCAATTCTCAAGTTGTCCAGCCTACAGCTGCACAATAATCCTCCTCTCCCCAGAATCTGCTCTGCCCAGCCTCGTGAGTCCCCCACAGGCACACTGGTAGTCATCAAACGCTCCGGCCACCCCCTACCTGGAGCTCATTCTAGGCATCCTCCTTTCTGGTTCTTTGTCCTATAAATTCCAACTTCCCTTGACCTTCCTGGGCGCTGAGCTCTGTCTGTGCACTTGGCAAGGCTGATGGACTGTATTTGGGTCTCTTCTTTTAGAGTCATTGTCCTAGAATTGCCTCCAGGTAGAAGCTGGGATAGATGCCAGGTCATAGGCCTACATCTTTTTCCCTCCCTCCCTTGGTGCACAATCCTGCCCTGCTTGCCTCAAAATGGTGTCTGAAAACAGACATGTCATACATTTTTGCCCCGTTTTCTGTAATGGCAGGAGGGCATGTCCATAGCCATTCCTGCCTCCACAGCGTGTGCATCAGAAGGGAGGCAAATGCTGGTGCTTTCCTGAGCAGCCCCATCCCAGGGCTCAGCTCAACGAGCAATCACGTGATTCCCGACCCTGGGACAGCAGGCCCTGGGAGACAGCAGGCGGAGACGTTGGTTAGAGCCTGTGTTGAAGCTGCCGTGTCCTGGCAGTGGGGGCTAGTTCAGATTAGGATGGGCTGACATGGACCTCAGGTGCTCAGGGACCTCTGAGTAGGGCCAGGAGGTGGGCTTTTCCTGGTGTCTTCCTCTTGGTGGGAGTGAGTGATGACAGAGCTCGGCTTTCAAATGGCAGTGTTTGGGCTAGGCTCAAGGTCCCTGGGAGGTGGCTCATTATGCAAAGTCAGTCACCTCTTTCCTTTCAGCTGAAAAATCAATATTCCACCCCAGGAGCTAGAACTGCAGAAGGCAGCAGCCCTGGGTTGATTTACAGCAGACAAACAGCCGACTGCCTCCTGGTGCCCACAGGATAAAGCTCAGCATCCCAGAGGGCAGGTCTGAGTCTGGGCCTGGTAGCCTCTGCAGCCCTTCCCACTCCACACACCTCGGTGCAAAGTTCCATCCCAGGCTTCCTCATCTGCCCTGCAGCAGCTTGCCTGGGTCCATGTCCCATGTCCTCCACGAGCGTGACCACGGCCAGTTCTAATTCTCAGCTGCTCTACCTGCATGTGAGACGAACTGAGGACAGCATGTGTTGGAGGGTTGACTGGGCACCAGTGAGCTGCAGGGTGCTGGTGTGTGCCTGGCGCTTGCTGAGCACCTGCGTGTGCTCTGTGCTCAGCACACTGCTTGCAGAACCAGATCACTCCACAGCAGCCTGAGCAGACAGGCACTCTTATCCCATCTTGTACCATGAGGACACCGAGGGGCAAGGACAGGAGCGACTCAGCCAGGATCACACAGGTAGCGAGTATTAGCACAGGGATGCTGAACCCAGATCCAAGTTCAGGCTGGCAGATCTGGGCCCAAGCCACTCACCACTGGCCTGCACTGCCTCCAAGCTGCTGGCTTATGTTACTATGGCTACCAGCCAGCTCCTGGGGAGGTGAGCTGGCTGTCCCTCCAGGAGGTCCTCCTCAGCCTCTGGGGCTACAACCCTGAAGCCCTGCAAGTGTCTGTCCTGTGTCCTGAAGCCTCTCCCCATGAAGCCCCTCCTCCTGGCTTCTCCCCTTCCCCTCTGGGTTAAGAGCAGTGTGTGCCTTCTGTTCTGCTGCTCAGGAAGGTGGGGTGGTGTGGGGTCCTGAGTGAGGAACCCCCTGTAGCCACGAGGGGAAAGTACCTGGCCTTCTGGGCCCCATTTCCCGCGTCCCCCTTCTGCAGCGCAGGCCTTGCTGTGACCTCAGGACAGCCCTCCTCAGTGAGTGGCTGAGGGTTCCTGGAGATGGTGTGTGTGGAGCCTTCACCCCAGGGCTGTGCTCAGCTGGTGCTGAGGCTCTGGGGCCTGTGCAGCCTCTGGTGGGTACCCCAGCTTATGTTGGTTTTTTGGGGATGTTTAGAAGTTCCTGATGTCAACCAAGTACAACAAGGATTCCAAGATGTACCGCGCCATCCAGACTGTGTTTGGTGAGAGGTAAGGAGCTGAGGGTGGGGGGCCTCTGCTGGGAGCACAGGGGACTCCCCAGGGCTGAGGTGGCCTTGTGGCTGAGGCACAGGACAGGTGTCCAAGCATGGGGACCTTGCTTTTGTCATTGGCTCTTTCCCGGGAGTGTGGGCTTGCCAAGGTTGGGTCACACAGTCACCCTGTGCTTATTCATTTCTAGTGGATGTATAAATTGTCATGTTTGTGGGGTACCGTGCCTTGCTTAATATGCGTATGCTGCACATTTTTCTTGTGGTTCAGTTGGCAAAACACTCACCATTTTAGCTGCCTGATGTGTGTGATCAGTGGCATTTGGTGCTCACGGTGGGACTCAGGCCTTCTCATAGCCCCACAGGTGACCCATGCCCACCACGCAGTCACTGCCCATCCACCCTCTGTCTTGCATCAAGTGTCTGTTTCCCACAGATTATTTGGCCAGGGCTTGGTGTCCGAATGTGACTATGAGCGTTGGCACAAGCAGCGGAGAGTCATGGACCTGGCCTTCAGCCGGAGGTGAGTGCAGCTGGAGATGGCAGCGGGCGCGGGCTGGTCAGCGGCACTGGGTGGTCATAGCACGGTGGTCCTCGGGAAGGGAGTCTCCATCCCAGGGGCCTCACCCTGCTGAAGGGAGGACAGGGAGAGTCTCACAGTCAACAGAGAGAGCCAGACTGGCGGACGGGCTCCAGGGTGCTGGGGCTGAGAAAGGCACCCAAGAGGTTTGGGAAGGTCAAGGGCAGAATGACCATGACGGCCAGAGCCAGGTGTCTTCCCCAGGAACTGGCCCAGACCCCTGCACTTTCTGTTTGGGCTGCTTCTTTCCTTCCAGTTTTTATTTATGTATTTTTTGGTGATATTTTATTCTTCCAAGAACCGATTCCTATTCCATACAGTTCACCCACTGCGAACATCTAACTCAGTGGTCCTCACTGCATTCACAGACTTGGACGACCATCGCCACTGCGTTTTAGAACAGTCCCTTTGCCCCCACGCCAGCCAGCCCCATTTCTTCCCAGTGCCGCATCCCTGGAAACCACTGTTTACTTTCTACTTGGTGGACGTTCGCATTCCAGACGTTTCATACATAAAGAGCCATGTGCACGTGTCCCTTCGTGCCTGGCTTCTTCCGCACGACTGTTTTCACAGGTCATTCGCCTCGTGCCCGCTGACACCAGTGCTTCCTTCTTATGCTGAATGCACTGCGTGTCTCGTGCTGTCTGTCATCCTTCGGGTGGGGACGCAGGGTTGTTTCTGCTTTTAGCTGTCATGAATAACGCTGCTATGGGCCTTCCCAAAGTTTCTGCGTCAATGCATATTTTCGCTTCTCTTGCGTATATACCCAGTGGAGCCTCTGGGTAACATGGTGACTCTATGTTCAACATTTTGAGGAAGGTAATCTTTTGTTTTGATATAATTTCAAATTTATAGAAGACTTGTCATAACAGTATATAGGACTCCTGTATATCTTTTACCAAGATTCACTTGTTTATGGCTAAAAATCATTATTTGCTTATAATTTCTCCTCTATCCACATATGTACGTATAAAATGTATTTATCGCTCCTTCTCTGATGTGTATATATATTCATGTATTTTTATGCGGTGCATCATGAAACTATTTAAGAGGAAGTCAGAGACATTGCCTCGAATGCCTTTACACAGTCGTGTACACTTCCTGAGGACAAGGACCCCGTGCCTACTCTTAGATTTCCAAAATGAGGAAAATCCGGGTTAACCTACAGCTGTCCTCTCACCCCCACCCACACTCAGATCTGTCATGTGCCAGCCCTGCTGCTTGTCCTTGTCCCAAACAGTTCAGGTGCGCGTGTTGCGTTTCCCAGCCTTGACCCGTAGCCCCCGCATTCTGCGGCCGTCTGGGTCTCACCTGGACTTTCCCTCTCCGCAGGCCAGGCTTGCAGACCGCCTCCAGTTTCGGTTCATCGCCAGTTCTGTGAGGTTTGGTTCAAGTCCATGCCCTGTATTCTCTGGGCTCCCATCAGGAGGCGTGGGCTGTTGATGGCCTTGGTGCTGGCCACGTTAACTTTGCTCTGTGGGGAAGGTGAAGTCCTTCAGTTTCCCTGCTGTGAACTTACTCTGGGATGTGTAACCTGTGGGGACTGGATGCATCCTCCACTGTACTCCACCACAGCCTCCTCCCACGGCCTCCCTTTTCTCCTCTCTTGTACCTCCTCTCACTGCCCTGGAGATTTTTTTTTTTTTTTTCTTAAATGCCAGTTAGAAATTTTATTATTGTTAGATGGAAGATTTTAAAATGAAAAGAAAGATATGATCACAGAAAAGTTTGCCTGTTTCATGCCTTCAGAATTTGTTTTTTAAAATGTTGGACAAATAGGACAGTTGACAAATATTTAGTGAGCATCTTCCTCAGGCAGAGTTTTTATAGCAAGATATATCTTTGCTTCTCTCCAAAGCGTGGTGTACACATTCCCGGCAGAGATCTTGCCAGGACTCAGGTGTGACCATGCCACTCCCCTGCTCTGAGGCTGTCAATGGCTCCCTATCACCAGAAAACCAAGGGCAGACCCCACCCACCCTCAGTCTGCCCCCAGCCCTTCTGGAAATGCTGACCTCGCTGGCGTCTCTGCCCTTGCTCCTGTCCCTCCCTCTCTCAGTGTGCTGCTCTGGGGAATGCCTGCCCTCCTTTGTTGCCCAGCTGGGACTTCCCCTCTGAGACTGCCTCATGACCCCAAAGCAGCTCCCATCATGCTCAGTGGGTGCTTCCATCCCACGATGAGGAGCAGAGGGTGCCCCGTCCCTGACTTCTGTGTCCTCTGGGAGGGTCTGTGGGGTACAGGACCATGTGAGGGGTCAAGGGACTGACTGGTGGCCTCACTCCCTCAGAAGCGAGGTTCACTGTGCCGAGAGCCAGGGTGGCAAGGTCCCTGCCCTTGAAAGGAGCCCCGAGGTTATCCAGGTTGGGTGTGGTTCTGAGCAGACGATGGCCACATGGTCATGATGTAGAACCAGTGCATGCTCCTACTAAGGGTGTGAGGATAGGTTGCCAGTTTCTGCTTTTCTAGGTTTTACTTTGACCAGGAGATCTTGGTCCCAATCCTTCCTGTGGAAGTCAAGGGGCCAAGAACAGCCACCCCCCAACTGGACCTTCTCTCTCTGCAGTAGCTGCAAGGGACTCAGTATTGGTACAATACCCCACGAGTCAACCGAAATGGATTTTTAAAAAAAGAGGAACACAAATTAACTTGCGAATGAACATCTACTTGCAAACAGTGTAAGCATTAGGAAGAGAAACTCAAGGGTACTGTTGACACTGTTCTCGAAGAGTCAGGATTGGTCCTCACTGCCCCCGCTGTTGAAGATTGAACACTTGAAAAAAGTGAGGCAAGCGTAGAGAGCAAGTTTTATTTAAGAGACAGAACAGAGAGAGAGGGACTTCCCTGGGGAGAATCCGGACCCAGAGCTGGTGCCTGTGGGAGGGGTGGGAGACTTGCCCCTTTATAGATCTCAGGTTTCCTTTCCTCCCCCCTCTTCCTATCTTGCCTATGTGACCAAAGGGCAGGAATAGAGTCGCCAGGGGCAGGTGGGGGGTCTCACTAGCAACTCATCGTGTTGGGAGGAGCTGTTTTCTGGAGCCGCGGGTAACGGGTTGAGAGGGGGAGGTGCCTGGAGGTGTTAGCCTTCCATTTCCCTCTCTAGCCCCCATCTTTCTGACCCAGTCATTCATTGTCTACTCTGACTATCTGCTTTTTGGGTTTTTTTGGCCTTGTCTCCTTGCCCCCTCTGATTCAGGGAACCCTTACTTCCATAAGTGGAAATGGATGGTGATGGCTCTGGCTGCTCCAGCTGAGGGGGTGACGTGGGGAGAGCAGTTAGGGTTTCCCTGTTAGGAATGTTTTGGGTCAGTTGAGGGGTCCACGGTAAAAGTCTGGTTCAGAAAGAACAGGCTGTAAAGTCACTGGAAGGTGGGTGCTTCCACGCGAGAAGTCAGAGACATGAGCACTGCAATAAGGTTGATACAAAATAAGTGCCCATCATGATGGTGACAGAGACCAGCAACTTTCTTCACCAGGAGGTATAAGAGCTGAGAAGTTGCTCCATGACAAGGCTGGTGAGGACATGGCCTCAATTTGGGAGTGTAAATCTTTAAGGGTATTAGTTATATTGTCAGAGTTATCAGGAATGTAAACACACACTTAGTATTTATGTCATAGATGCCCCTTGAGGTGTAGTTAAGATAACTAAAGTCATCTAAATTTTGTAAAATACCTTTCTATTGGCATAACCTGTTTTAGTAGATCCCTTTATTTGTATCATTTAGGGCTAGATAATCACATTAGCCAAAACAGATCAAGCCTGCCTATGCTGGACGTTAGGAAAATTTGTGGGTCTTAAATTGACTAAAAAAAGCTTCTGATTCTTCTAGGCTCTTACCAGGCACTCTTGTCCACGAATCCTTCTCTCACAGCCACCAGCCCTGCTTACTCTTGGTGGGTCTGTCACAAGTGTGTATCTGAGGTTACATTACAAGAACTATTGCTTTTCTTTTAAATGCCCAGGAAGGCTCTGTTTTGATTATAACTTGCTTTGCCAGGTGTTTAATACCAAGCTGTTCAAAGTGACCCGAGTTTCCTCAAGGGGTCACTCTTGGGAACTTGAGAGAAGCCTCTTAGCTCCTCTAGTGCCGTCTGCCAGCATAGGTCAGGGGCTCGCTGACCACATGGCTTCCCTTGGAAGCATCAGTGATGTTTCCCTTTCCAGTGACCCTCCTCTTCTTTGCAGCCTGTGCACTGGTCTGCTTTCTGGTCTCCAGGGTCTCACTGATGTCCCTGATTGGGAGGTCATGTGGCCCAGAGTTGCAAAGCCCTGAGAGAAGTCCCCTCATTCCTTGGGTTCAAGCTGACCTCAGAGGGCAAGAGCCAAATATTGGCCATTTTCTGTCTTGACCCTTTTATTTCCTTAACATTAGTCTTCAAGTTTAGGTTTCAAACATTTAGCAAGCCAGTTTGATCAATCTTAAAGTATGAGTACTGGGTTTTAACTTTAATGTCTGTAATTTTATAGTTGTTTACTCCTTCCATTTACTTGGGGTAAATATTAGTACTGGAAATTAGCCATATGTCTTTCTGTCCTATGGGTAATGACCTGTTATCTCAAATTAGCTTAGGTTGTTATACTAGAAGTTGTAATTTTGTAAGGCATTAATAGACAATAGTTATAAAGTTTCCAAGTAAAATACAAAATGAAATTAACAAGAGTAAGAATATATTTGATTTGTATAATATCTAGGAACCAATAAACATAATTTTTATAATCCCAAATCTTTACTTCAAACTTCAGTGAAGAACACCAGCTTGGTAAAATATTCTTCTAAACCTTATATTTTAAAGATTTGTATACTTGGAAGACATGAATACATCTAGTATACAAAGAATCCAGTAACAGCATCACAACTACACTAATGTTTGTATATTAATCAAGTGTAGCTTTTAAAGAAAAATTTAGAATCTATAGTGTAGTGTAATACTCTAAAATAACAGTTGTTTAATCAGAGTTGTACAAACCCCAATTCCTTTAAGACTAGTTTCTCTAAATAATACAATTTGTTAGACACAAGAAGTGTTGTATAAAAGCAGATTAATGTGCTAAGAAATCCTTATTACTTCAACACATAGAGGATTAAACTTTGGTTTATATCAGCACATTAATATTTGAGTTTTGGAAAATAATCTTGAATAACTTTAACTGATTGTGCTAATTATAGCCAACTTAGTTACATAAACTTTTTGAGATTTACCCTCCCCAAACTTTGGGCAACTTACTTAGACATCCTACAACTTTTTATTTTACCACATAAAAGAATTTCTCATTCAGAAACATTTCTTTTTCTTTTACTTTTCATATTAAAATATATTTACATATCAGAAATTTTCTTGTATCTCTTTCCTAGTTGTTGACCCTTTTTAAAATTTATATTCTGAAGCAATTCTTATAAAATTTCTGAGTTAGACAAATTACTCCACTTTAATAAGATGAAATATTTGTTTCTATATTACTTTAATTGAAACCCAACTGAAACCTTTTGTAACATTTGTATATAAAATTACACTGTGAAAGAATCTTAATTCTTAATAACCTTGTTTTTAGTGAATACATAGAAACAAAGCAGTCTTAAACTTTTTTTCATTTACCAATGTTTGAAAACATGTTTAATGTTTAAATATATTACATTATAGAACTTGAGAGTCAAGAGTACTTGCTTTTTTATTTAGTAGTTGATGTTTTAGCATTTTAATTTTGCAGATTAATCAGATGTCTCCTCTTGTATATGAGATCATTTATGAAGATTAATCCCATTGATGTTAAATCTAATTTAGCTATAAAAACCAGAATATCAGACAAGTGTAGTTAACAGTATTAGCCTTCTCTTCCCTGTTAAAGAAAAATCCTAGAAGCAATGGATATTACATTCTAGACATCTTATAGAAATCAACACTCTTGTCTGACCACCTAGAAAATCTTGTGAGTCAGTAATTTTAAAGACATCTTTACTTAATTTAAATTGAACTTTTTTTTAAGTCACATGAACTAAAATGTATTTGAATCTATTTCTCATTTAAATTTTCATTTATGAGCACTCATTTATCTATATGCCAATTTTTATAACATGTACTTGATATATGGACACAAGCACATATGTAGACACAACAATACAATTCACAGGTATGCACACATTCATAAAACAGACAGGAAGCAAAGATATTGTAGTTTTTTGTAGGTAGATCTCCATAGGTAGGAGATGTTTATTAAAGCCTCTATTAGATTTAGCCTGTTAGAAATTAAAATGAGCCTCTCAGACTTTTACATTATGACTTAAATACAAGAGGCCTGTACAGTTGGAAATGTTATGTGTAAAGTCTGAGAGCCATGGTGGATACTGAAATCAAAGGTTCAGTTGGCCACTTGTCCTTGATTGCTATCAGATTTATTCCCAACACCACATCTATGTCCTTCTTAGGATTTTTGTGGAGATTTTTCCAATGTATTTGAGAGCTAACCCTCGAAAAATTGGCCTCTGAACAAAGACAGAGTGTGAAAATCTCTATAGTTAGATAAAAATAAGACCGATCAGAAAAATATATTAATTTAGGAATGCAGGATCAAATGTGAATTCACCATAAAATCATGAGCTCAAAAAAATAGAAATTTAAAAAATGGGAGTTTTAAAAAAATGACATGGTTGTAATTACTCTAGTGAAGGAGCATGAAGACCATCTTTGTCAGATCAGAGTGAACTTTTGGGTCAGATTAGACCAGTCCAGATATTTAAAGAATGTGAGAGTCCTGAAATCCTCAGATAAGGAAGACTGCTTTATATGAGATCATTCCATTTTCCTCCCTGTGCTGTAGCGTTTAGGGAGGACCTTGTTAAGAAAGCTGTGTGGTAGAGTGTAAAAGCAGATAAGATAGCTAGGCCAGGCATTTAGGTGCCACAGAGGCTTGCATTTAAAAGTAACACTTTTTTTCCTTTGATCTCAAACTGGGTTTGGATAATTGCCTCTGCAAGCCTTGGAGAGATAGAAATCTTGCAGAAAACTAAGGAGAAGAGAGGCAAAACCTCATGCATCAGGCACCATTTTTTTTTTTTTTCCTTTTGTAGAATCAGCCTCTTAAGGTATGGTGTTATAGTTTTTGTTTTCTCTGGAGACCCTTTTTCATTTTCCCAGTTGGTAGTCAGGCCAGGTTTAGGTGCAGAAAATTATAAGGCATCTCCTTTTTCCAACTGCAATTAGGTCATCTCCCAGGCCCGGCAGCAGAAGAAAATAAGGTGCTTTTTCTTGAGTGTCTGTGGGTCAAACTTATCCCCAATCTTCAGTGTGCAGGCAAGTGGTGAACCTGGCAAAACTGTTGAGAATGAAGTGCCCATCTGAGTATGAGAAAACCTCTCAGTCTCCTGTGCCTGAGAAAACTGCCCTTTTTGTTAGGGAAATCTCCCTAAATGAGCTTCTGATGGTCAGCAGAGAAGTAGAACTTATTGCTGTCTCACTGGAGAGAATGTGAGGGTCTCTGATTTGCTGCATGCAAAAGATCCTGGAGGATTAGTGGTGATTACTGATCTCCTCCTGCCACTACTAAACTTCCAATTGTGATGACCCACAGGGGGAAAAAATGGCCTATGGTGGGGTGTATTCCTCTGCTCTGTGGGCTAAAGGAATCTCCAGAGGGTAAGGAGAACATCTAGGGTTGTTAGAAACTTAACTCCCTTTTCTCTGAGAAGTTTATAGAAGAGGTAAATTGAAAATGCCTCCTTTTTTGCAACCCAAGAAACTAGCAGTGCAGAGAGACAACAATGAGGAGAAGTCCTAAAGGTTTGTGAGGACTTAATAGGTGAACAAAGGGAACCCAGTATTTCCTTATGAACCACTCCATGTGAAATGACCCTCTCTTAATGGTTACAGTCAGATCGGCAAGGGGAGGGGTGCTTGGGGAGAAAGCACAGGAAAGTGCAGCTCAACTTGTCTGGAGGTGTAGCCACTGGGGCTTTCCCTCAGCACTGCTTGATCAGCCAGTCACCATAGGATACCCATTGGGCTGTTGGGAGAACCTTTGGGATTCACCAGGGAATAGCCCCAGCCAGATCTCACAGTTGTCTGACCCGTTTGTTTGTCTCCACACATCCAAAGGCAAACCAGGATTAAGGGCCTCTGTCTACTGATGCTAGACTCTCTCCGAGCCTGGATAGGACAATGAGAAATGACTTTGGCAGAACCCAACATGCCTGACCTGCAAGACAGGTGATTAGGAGCCACAGAGACTGAACCCTCACTCCTGAGTCTTGTAGAATGGCAGCTTACACTAATTGCATTTAATCAGCCAATGGGTGCCCATTATTGTCCCCTAGAAAGAAAAGAAAGAGACAGAAAGGTGCACCTCAGAAAGGTATGCAATGTAGAGGAGCTTACCTGGATGCTGACCCTGGCTGAGCCCTCCTCTGAAAGTCGGGATCGGGTTCTCATTTTCCCAGGGTTGAAGACTGAGCACCTGAGAAAAGCGGAGGCAAGCATAGAGAGCAAGTTTTATTTACGAGACAGAACAGAGAGACAGAGATGGACTTCCCTGGGAAGAAGCCGGGACCCAGAGCTGGCGTCTGTGGGAGAGGGGTGCGAGTCTTGCCACTTTATAGATCTCAGGACCTCCCCCCCACCCCGTGTCCCCCTGCCACTGCCCTTCCTATCTTGTCAATGTGACCAAAAGGCAGGAAAAGAGCCACCCGGGGGTCCTTATTAGCAAATCCTCGCATTGGAGGAGCTATTCTCCAGAGGTGCGGGTGTTGAGAGGGGGTGTGCTCTGGAGGTGTTAGCCTCTGTTTCCTTTCCTTGAATACTTAGCCCCCATCTTTCCAGCCTGATCATTCATGACCTATGCTGACTACCTGTCTTTTCCCTTGCCTCACTGTGAGCTTACAGCCAGCCTAGCTGGGGCTCAGGAGACCCTGAACTGAGGAAGCAGCATGTGAGTTTCCATCTGGAGCCAGGCAAGCATTCAGGTGGTCACAGTTATTGGGAGAGGAAGAGAAGAAGATCCCAGGCAGAGGAGATGCCCAGCATCAGCCCTGAGGCGGCAGGAGCTTTGTGCTTGGAGGCACCAGAGGGCCATTGCAACAGGAGGGCAGTGTGGGAGGCGGAAGCCAGCCGCGCCAGACTCTGCCCCCTGAGCCAGGGAGCGCTGGGCTTCCTCCTGGGGGAGCAGGTGCTTCAGTGCTCTAGCTTTGCTGGGACCAGATCAGAGTGGCACTTTCAGGAGCAGCCTGGTAAGATGCAGCACAGGGCAGGGTCAGGACTGGGCAGCAGCCGCAGGAGGCCAAGGCCTGTGCAGGCGCGGGGCCTTGGTACTAGCCCATTCTCTTTCTCTACTAAAAAGTTACTCTTTTTGTTTCCCTCCTCTCATTTTTTCCTTTTAGTGTTTTAAAATTTTTATTTGGAATAATTTCAATATTCTACAGCAGATTTGAGATTAAGAATAGAACAAAAAATACCTATACTTATCAGATTAATAGTTAAAACAATTAGAAAAGCTTACTCGTAGTAGAAATCTTACTCGTCCTATAAATCTCAGAAGCATGTCACGCACACAGTGGCAGTCCTTCCTTGCCCTGTTTTGTGAGCCTGGAGCACGTCCTGCCACACACTCCTAGGCTCTGTTCCTTGGCGGTCCCGGCGGGGGCTCTGGGGCTGGGAGCTCTGAGCTGCAGAGGGCAGCCGGGGACTCATTTCCACTTAGGCCTGGGCACTGAGCTTGCTCAAGGACAGGAGTGAGGTGGGACAAGAAAAGGCTATAGATGGCGGCCTGGGGACAAGTCAGGTAAGAAGAGAGGACACTGTGGGGATGGCGAGGGGAACAAGGTTCAAGGGAACAAGTTGGAAGTCAGAGTTGAAGGCCGCAGTGGCTGGCAGAGGACCCGTGAAACCACTGAGGCAAGGGCAGAAGGACTGTCCACCCTCAGGGGCAGGTGGTGAGACCCCAAGGCGCAGCCATTTACCCTGACTCCACCCTGCAGTGAGCCAGGCCTTGAGGGGAGGCCAGGGGGCTGGGAGGGGCTGCTCCCCTCATCTGCAGCATCCTCCCTGCAGAGGGGGTTTCAGGGCAGTCCCTGGACGGGGCTGGTCCTGGTGGCCGTTGATGCTCACGGTGTTTCCCCAGCTCCTTGGTCAGCTTGATGGAGACGTTCAACGAGAAGGCCGAGCAGCTGGTGGAGATTCTGGAAGCCAAGGCAGACGGACAGACGCCAGTGTCCATGCAGGACATGCTGACCTGTGCCACCATAGACATCCTAGCCAAGGTGACAGGTGACACCAGGTCAGGGGGCTGGGGAGGACGTGGGGCGAGGTCTCCTTCTCTCCCTCTCCCCCTCCTGCCTGCGCCCATGTGCGGGTCACCCCTTCTCTCTGCTCCGCGTAGTCTTCACATTCACGTCTCCCGGAATGCGCAGAGCAACCCACCGGGAGGCTGGGCGTGCTCTCCCCTTCCCAGAGCTGCAGGGCTGCCCAGGCTGAGCTGGCTGGCTGGGGGCTTCTGACCCAAAGCCCGCCTCCCCGCTGCACCCGCATGGCACGTGGCTGGCAGTGGCCCAGCCAACCCGCTGACTGCAGGAGCAGGGGCGTCATCATCGTTGTCAGTTCCAGCAGTTCAGTCTGGGGCCGGCCATGGGGGACAGCCAGGTTGGCCTGACTCTGGGGCAAGTGCATCCTGTCACAGGGAACCAAGGTCTGTTGAGTAGCTACCGTGTGCCTGCCGCGTGTCACTGTGAGGAGTGGACACCCTCAGCCCAGGGCGAGTCTCTAGCTCAGTGGTGCCCGCTCTGCTGGATCTGCGGTCCTCCCCTTCCCGGGTGTGACCCCGCCCTTCTCTCTCCCCAGGCAGCTTTTGGGATGGAAACCAGCATGCTGCTAGGTGCCCAGAAGCCGCTGTCCCAGGCGGTGAAGGTGATGTTGGAGGGTATCAGCGCATCCCGCAACACCCTGGCCAAGGTAACACTGGGCCCCGGCCCCTGCTCCCCGGTGACCAGCTGGCATAGCTGTGCTGTCTGCCTCTGCCGAAGCACCTCCTCCAGTACTTTTTCTGGAATGGGTTTTGAGTTCCAGTGTGTGAAGTGACTTCTGAACCAGGATTCACATGCAAAACCTCATGGAAGCACGAGAATGAAAGGGACGTAGTGGGATCAGGAGTTAATCTTCCTCTCATGTTGAGTGATCCCCAAGGCAGACTTTTGAGGTGGCTTTGATGGCCCACCATGTTCTGCCTTTCTGGACCCTTCCCACTTCAAGTTCTGCTATCCTCAGCACATCCACTCATTGTTACAAGGTGGCTGCAGCTGCTCCAGTTGTCCCTTCCTTATTCCAGGTATGAAGAAGGAAGAAATGGGAAAGGTGATTCCTGAGGTAATCTCCAGGCTCCTCTTCTGTTCCCTGGGACTTCAGTCTCTAAGTCTGCTGTTCCCAGTGCCACCCCATCTTTACAGCCATTAATTCTATTCCTATGCGATGCCGTCTGAACTGGCTCCATTCTTCAGGGGTCCCTTCTCTTTCTTTAATTTTTAATTTAATTTAGTTTAGTTTAGTAACTTAGTGGTGTTGGGGATCAACTGCAGGGCCTCAGGCAGGCGAGGCAAGTGCTCTACCACCGATCCACACTCCCAGACACTTTCAAAATTTCATTTTGAGACAGGGTCCCAGTAAATGGCCCAGTCCGGCCTCAAAGTTTCCATCTTCCTGCCTCAGCCTCCAGAGCAGCTGGGATTACAGGCAAGCACTGCTGTGCCTGGTCAGGGTCCCTCTTCCTCCCAGCGCTACACGGATGTCGTAAAGCCTTTCCTTCATTTCCAAGGGCTTGGTGCAGGTGGGGAAGCTGCTGCTTGGACACCTTGCTCTGGTGTCCCTGGCCTGGTGGGCTCTTGCACTGTCTGAGGACCAGATGGAGGTTCAGCTGCCACAGGAAGAGACTCTTCATTCTTATGCACAGGGCAGGCGGCACAAGGGCGCAGGGGTCCCAGGAATCCCGAACAGAGGACAAAGGCACAGACCACGGTGACCACGGGTGGGCTGGGCCCGCCTCAAGGCCATCGCAGGCGGGGTGGACTTTGGTGGTGCCAGGCTCTTGCTCTTGACGCTCTGTCGTGTGACCCAGGTCTCGGTGCCGTCCGACGCATCTGCTGAGGGTGCACAGCTGTGTGAAGGAGGCCCAGGGCGCCGGCCTCTTGGCCCCTGAAACTCGCTCCTTGTCACCTGGAACGTTCCTAACTGAGCTTCAGAGTAGGGCAGATGGCTGCTCGCCTCAGTGGGTTTGATTTTGATGCCATTTTTCTTGGCTCAGGCTTCTTGGTATCTCCTCTGGCCCCGTGGTCTTGGAAGGCTGAGCCAACCTCGCAACCTCCCGACTTGGGGTGTGTTACCTTAATTTACAGCCTCGAAGGCTGGTCTACTTTTTCACTCTTCACCCCATAAGACTGAGGGCTGGCTCGCCTGCTCACCTGCCTCCTGGACGGCTGTGACTCCTCCACCTGTCTCTGTCTCCCTGGCTCACCTTTACCTTTTCTCCCAGCTTGCCAGTGCTGCTGTGGGTTCCTGAAGTCCTCCTGGGGTGCAGGGTGGGGGAGAGACGGGGCCGTGCGTGCTGGGGACCAACGTGAGTGGGGCTCTCCTTCAGTTCATGCCAGGGAAGAGGAAGAAGCTCCAGGAGATCCGGGAGAGCATCCGCCTTCTCCGCCAGGTCGGCAAGGACTGGGTCCAGCGCCGCAGGGAGGCTCTGAAGAGCGGGGAGAAGGTCCCTGCCGACATCCTCACCCAGATTCTCAAAGGTGCGTGGCTCCTGGGGAGGCCTGGCGGGCGGCACCTGCTCCTGCTCCCCCACACCTTGACCGTCCGTCCCTGTCTGGCTTTGAAGGAGAAAGGCAATTGGTTCTCCCTTGCGCTCTGGGGAAAGGGAGCAAGGAGTGTCCCGGGGCTGACAGGAGTGTCCCTTGTCTTCCAGCTGAAGAGGGAGCCCAGGACGATGAGATTCTGCTGGACAACTTTGTCACCTTCTTCATTGCTGGTTTGTAGCTCCAGTGGCGGCCCCAGGCTCAGTTTTGCAGAAATGATGGGCACTGTGGTCACTTAACCCTGGCCTGAGCGACTCCGCAGGCTCTCTGAGAGCCCCATGGCAGGCCTGGGGCGGGCGGAGGGCCGGCTCGGTGGCCTCTGTTCTGACTTGGTGGTGGAGCTGGCAGTCGTGGGCATCTGTGCAGCTGGTCTTTTGGCTCAGGAGGGCTTGGTCTGGGGTCAGGTTCCTCTTACTCAGAGTTGGTGAGGAGGCCTGCCTTAGAGCAGCACAAAAAGATGTGCCGGCAGCTTCCTTATCTGCTCGTCACTAGACCTTGAGTGTCACCGCCCTGGAAAGCTCCTCCTCACCCTCAGGAGCTCAGCCGCCTGTTCCTCAGGGAAGCCCTTGGCGATTGCCCAGGGTGCCTCTGGCTGCTGAGCTGCCCGTGGCACCCAGAGCTGCTCTCTGCCACATCTCAGATGAGCTGCGTTCTTATCTGTGGTGACTCGGCGAGGTCTGTCTCCCCCACAGACAGCTCCCTCCTCTGCATCCCTGGGTCCCGGGTATCACTGCCCACACGGCCCGGGTGAAATGAATGAGCTGGGACTGGGAACAAGCCGAGGCCAGCTGACCGTCCAGTGCAGAGGTGGGCAGAGGCCTCCTGTCGGATGCGGGCTCTGCAGCGGCGATGGGGGGGATGGGCACCCAGGGCCTGCACGGGAGGGAAGCGCCTGCCGAGGGAATGGCTTCGTTTTGGCCAGCGGGAGCCCAGGTCCTGATCAGCTTCGGGGTCGGTCTGGGCCTCAGCCTCCACATCTGTAGCACGGGAGCAGAGGTGCTCTCCAAGCTTCCACCCAGCTTTCCAGGGAGGACAGCCCACCCTGAGCCCTGCGCCTGCTCCAGGGCACTGAGAAAGGGCAGGCAGGTGTACCCCTCCTTCCACTCCTGTGAGGAAAAGGCCCAAGAGGGAAGCACCCTCCGGGACGCGGTCAGTGCAGAGGCAGGCCTGGGGCAGGACGTGTGGCTGCATCTGTCCCCTCCTGTCCCCTCCCAGGGGCTGCCCTGGCTGTGGGGCTAGCCCCTTTCCTACCCAGGAGCCGGCAACAGTTACTTCCCAGACTTGCTTGCTGTGTGTGGCTGGGCTGGACGGTGGTGGCCCCTGGCAAGCCCCCTACCTCCCTCTAAGTACTTGCAGCCAGGATGTCCCTTCCAGCGGAGGCTGGGGGTTCCAGCCCCTCAACTTGGCCAGGACTGCTAGACCTCAAAATCAGCCCTCCTGAACCAGTGCCTGCCCTCTGGTCAGGGTTGTCCCCTGTCACTCCTGGTGACTAGAGGCACCTCCCTTGCTGGACCTCAGGGGCGTGTTCTGAGCTCCAGCCTGCCTTTCTGCAATATGGGGGTGAGCACCCCCCACCCCTCCAGGCCCCAGGCTCAACGGCTGGTGGAGGAGGGAGCCTTCAGAGCAGGATATCTGGACGCCATTACCTGCCCACACTGGCAGGCACAGGAACGTCTCCTCACATTCCAGCCACAGGGGACAGATGTGCTGCCAGGAGCCGAGGGTCTCAGATGCCAGGTGACCAGCAACCCCATAGTCCCAGGTGATGCAGCGCCCTTCTTCTTTCCCGCAGGTCACGAGACTTCTGCCAACCACTTGGCATTCACAGTGATGGAGCTGTCTCGCCAGCCCGAGATCGTGGCGAGGTAGGAGAGCCGTGCTGGGCTGGCAAAGGTTTTTCTGATGTCTCGTTCCTGAGGGCCACCTGCCCCAACCTCCAGTGGCAGGAACTCTCCTGCTTCCCTCTGCCCCAGGGCCCTTGCACCTGCAGTTCCCTCTTCTGGAAGCTCTCGCCCTACTTTTCTCCCAGAAACCACCACCACCCCCTCAGCAAAGCCGTCTCAGATCCTCAGATTCTGGGCTTCCCCTCCTGGCCTCCCCCAGCTCTCAAATATGCTTCCTCCTGGGACCATCGGCTTCAAGTCTGTTTGCACCAGGAGACCAGAGCTGCAGGGGGCAAGAGCTGTGGCTCTGTCCCTCCCCACACGTGCCGAGGACACAGCAGCATTCCACCTAAAGTGCTTCAGCTGGCAGGCCGAGCAGGGTGTCCCTGGGGAGCGGGCGTTGCAGCTGGGTCAAATTTCCCCTGGTGTCCTTCTGTTGGGTGGATAGACCGGGGCGCCAAAGCATCTGATCGCGCTGTGGGCGCTCTGGCGAGGTGGGGGAACCTAGTGACAAGGGTGGCCATCACTGACTTGAAAGGAGACTCTGAAGCAGCCTGTGTGGTTTCAACTGTCTGATGGTAACATGCACTCCACAGGAAAGACGCAGGGGTGGGGCCGTAGCCCAGTGGTGGAGCCCTTGCCTGGCATTTGCAGGACCCTGGGTCGATTCCCAGCACTGGAGGAAAAAACACCAAACAAACGAACCGGAAGAGACACAAAAGTTAGCAATCCGACAGCCTCACCGTACTGTGCCACATAACAGCACTAACGGAGGGTGGCGAGAGCACGCGCGGGTCCCTCCCGAGGCGGCTCCCTCCCCTGCACCGAGGCCTCGCCCCATCGCTCGGCACCTGGTGGTCTGTGGGCTTTGTCACAGCACCGTCCACACTGCCCTCGTCTGTCCCCAAGACCCTCTAGGTTCCCATGGCCGTCAGATGTTCATACACACAGCACAGGCTCCAGTGTTGGCACCGTCTGCACCATTGGGCCACCGTCACCTGTCCATCCCCAGGATCTTGTCATCCTCCCAACCCTACTCTGTCCCCTCGAGCAACCCCCGCAGGACCTCCCACCCCCGCCCCTCCACCTGTCCTAACGCGGCCCCCTGGCAGGCAGCACTCTCCCTGACTGGCTTCTTCACTCAGCGGTGTCCTCGGGCTCGTCCGCGCTGCCGCAGGGGTCAGGGCTCCTTCCGGCCAAGGCTGAGCCATGGGCCCAGACTGACCCCTGCTCCTCTGTCCGTCTGTCCATCCACGGGCCCTGGGCAGCTTCCGCCTTTCGCTGGGTGCACATTAATGCTGCCGTGGCTCCAGGTTCAGGCCTTGGGGACGCGCCCTGTGGGGAATTGCTGGATCACGTGGCAGTGCCGTTCTAGTTTCCCAGGACTTGGACGCTGCTTTCTGTGGCAGTCACCCCACTTTCTGCTCCCACCAACGGGCACAAGGGTCCTGATCGCTCACCCTCAGAAACAGGAACGGGGCCAATCGCCACCCTACTGGCTCTTTCTATCCGCTGCTGGGGCTAGAACCCAGGCCTGGGCACGCTGGGCAGGTGCTCTGCCCTGCGCAGCACCCGCCCCCACATCGACCCTAACCCCCCACGTTATTCCAGCCACGCACCCCAACGCTTGCCTGGCCAGGGTCCTCCGCTACTCACTTTGCCTGCTGTCAGCCAGGCCTTGCTGGGCCCCGTCAGGCACAGGCCTCCAGTGGGCTGTGCCATCTTCCGCGGCGGGGCCATGTTCCCGGGCCCTGCTGGGGCTGCAGGCTTGCTGGACGAGCCGAGGGACGGACGCACCCTGCCAGTGGGCTCAGCTTGCTGCAGGCAGGAAGTCTGTCTTTGGAGACCAACTTGACTTTCTCACCCACAGGCTGCAGGCTGAGGTGGATGAGGTCGTTGGTTCCAAGAGGCACCTGGACTACGAGGACCTGGGGAGACTGCAGTACCTGTCTCAGGTGTGGGGGGGCGGGGAGAAGCGTCCAGGCTGTCCCAGGTGTGGGGTATGGGGAGAAGCTTCCAGGCCGTCTCAGGTGTGGGGTGTGGGGAGAAGCTTCCGGGCCGTCCCAGGTGTGGGGTGTGGGGAGAAGCTTCCGGGCCGTCCCAGGTGTGGGGTGTGGGGAGAAGCTTCCGGGCCGTCCCAGGTGTGGGGTGTGGGGAGAAGCTTCCGGGCCGTCCCAGGTGTGGGGTGTGGGGAGAAGCTTCCGGGCTGTCTCAGGTGTGGGGTGAGGGAAGAAGCTTCCGGGCTGTCTCAGGTGTGGCAGGGGAGAAGCTTCCTGGCCATCCCAGGTGTTGGGGGTGGATAGAAGCTTCCGGGCTGTCCCAGGTGTGGGGTGTGGAGAGGAAGCTTCCAGGCAAGTGGGGGCAATTTGCCGAGTCAGGCCTCCCCTCCCTGGACCCCTTAGTACCACGGTTCTTCAACCTGGCTGCCGCTGAGGACCCCCTGGGAGAGTCCCTGCCTCTCCAGGCCCTGGCTGCCCCCACCAACCATATCAGAGTGGAGGCCCCCAGGCGGTCCCACCCTGCAGCTGGGGTGGACATGGCCCTCCGTGAGGGGTGCCACTTCTCCACTGGGCCAGACCCACGAGCCGGGAGCCAGGCCCAGCAGACTCCTGCCCACACGAGGGGCACAGTAGGAGCCGGCCAGGCCTGTGGGCGGCGCCATGGCCTCGGGGCCTGGTTCTTTGGGAAGGCAGGGGCCCTGGCCTCTGGCCCCAGCTCTGCGCTGTGGCCTTGCACAGCTTCCTTCTCCTTCTGGGCCTCAGTTTCTCCAGCTGTCACCTGAGGGGCTGGACGTGACAGTGGCTAGTGTCCTGGGGCCTGGGACTCAGTCCTGGGCGTGGCTGTGCTTCAGCCCCGTGAGCAGGGTCGAGTGGTGCAGGGCTTGTGCCGGTGCCTTCCCTGGGCTCTCCGGCCTCTCTGTTCACGTGCCCTGTGTTCCCAAGGTCCTCAAGGAGTCACTGAGGCTGTACCCGCCTGCCTGGGGCACCTTTCGCCTGCTGGAGGAGGAGACCTTGATCGATGGGGTCAGAGTCCCTGGCAACACTCCACTCTTGGTGCGTGGGAGCTCTGGGGTGGGCTGGCCTGCTGGCTCCACGGTGGCCAATCTGAAGCTCTCTCTTGCAGCCGAGGACATCCATGCGCCCCCTGATGTCCTTGTACCAGGCTCTCCTGGCTGTCTTGCACTTTCTTATTTGAGTCTCATTGGGACCTTGTGAGACTTTTTTTTTTTTACACTGTCCAGTTTGAGATCATGGTGGGTGATTCTGGAAGGGAGGTCCCACATATACAGCTGAAGACACTGGGGTTCAGAGAGGTTAGGTCACTTTCCTGGGCTCACACAGCTGATGAGCAGGAGGTATGGAGTGTGCCTGGATTCCCATCTGACCCAGACTTGCCTTGGTCCTCTCTCCCTGTTTCCTAACGCCTCTCCCACCGCAGTCAGCATTCATCTGCTACCCTCTGTGCTCTCTGAGATGTGCCCAGGACATTTCATTTCTTTGTGTGCTTATCCTTCACGTATTCGTTTGGGCGTCCATTGGTGTACAGGACCTCCCTAAACTGCTGCCACCCATCTGTGTATGTGCCATTCCCCTGCACCCCAGAATAATCACTACCCTGAGTTTTGTGTTTGCCATGCCCTCGTGTGTGTGGTGACATGGTGGAGGGCAGCTGAGCCTGTGCCGTCTTCTCCTGAGGCTGTGGATCGTCCACTTCTGCTGCTGCATGAGGTCTGCTGGGTGCACAGACCGCCTTGCTCATCAGTGCCGGGCTGGGGGCACTGCGAGGGGCTCTGGTTTGTCACTACCTTGAGCACCTGTGGCTGGTGTCTGCCTCCCGTGTCCTAAACGACGTGGAAATATGTTTCTGGGCTGTGCCCAGGCGGGGGCAGAGGCACGGGACACAAAAGTGTTCAGCTGAAAGATGACCCCAAAGGGCTGCCCCCGGTCCTGCTGACCAGGACGAGCCCGGACACGGCCCGTCCTCCCTCAGCCTTCCCAGCACTTACTGTGGCCCAATGTCTTATTTTTTTATAAAAAAGTGTTTCCCAGTGCTCTCGGCTTGCCCTTCCCTGACTCCTGGAAGGTGGCGGGCCCCACGCCGCTTTCCGCTCCTGTGAGATGCCGACTCCCTTCCCTCTCGGGCTGGCCGACTGTAGGAAAGCCACACGGTACTCCAATGTCTGTTAGAAGCGTGGCGAGTGCCTCCCCGGATCGCGCTTTGTTTTCGTTAATGTGTTTTTGATGATCTGAAGTTCTTACATTTGCAATGGCTCGTTTTTTCGTTCTGTGCTCTTTACGAATGCTTCCCTGTCCCGCACTCCAAGGGCTGTTGACTTCATGCTTTGTGCTTCCCCGTTCTCCATGTTTACTCTGAAGGTTAAGCTCTTAGCGGCTGGGAGTGCTGTGTGTGGCTGTGAGGTAGGGATCTGTCGTCTGCTGGGGCAGCCGCGATGGCGTGCGCTGCGTGCCAGAGTGCGTGCACCGCCGCACAGCCCCACGCCCCGCGGTCCCGAAGGCCGACACCCAGCACCAAGGGGTGCGCAGGGCTGGCTTCTCCTGAGGCCTCTCCCCTTGGCTTGTTGACGTCATCCCCTCCCTGTCCTCACTTGGTCCTCCCGCTGGTCTCCTCTTCTTATAAGGACACCAGCCGCATTGCACAAGGGCCGCCCTCATTCCCTAATTTTAACTGAGTCACCTTTTAAAGCCCCTTCTCCAAGACAGTCATGCTCTGAGGCTGGGACTCCAGCCTGTGTACCTGAAGGGGCACAGTTCATCCCACGGTGACACCTGCTTTGTTTGTGCCTATGGAGGAGGATGCACTCTCTACTCCCCTGGGCTGCCTGGCCTTCTCTAGCATACGTCAAAGCCTCGTCTGCTGTCGTTCTTCATTCTGTTTTGCCGGTCATTTCTTCCATGCCCCTGGACCAGTCCATCCACCTGATGGCCCCCTCGACAACTGGCCCTTTCCTCAGGTAGAGACAGCCTGCAGCTGCTGCCTTGCCTGGCAGTACAAGGCCCATGAGCTTGAGTGGACAGACCAGCTCCCACTGAGTGCCTGGCTCCCTGGGCCATGTCCATCACCTGGGCCTGGTCCATCCTTGCAGGTCGGGGACATTGGTGCCTGCATCCCAGGCAGCTGAGAAGATCCATAGGATAAGGCACATCCCAGGTGTGGCACAAGCCCCTGGACTGGGGGTGCCCTGGCCCCAGCCCCGACTCCCCAAAGCTCCACCTCACTTTCTGGAGTCCAGCACCAGCCTCCCTCCCTTCCACTGCCCTGGGCTGTCCACACAGAGAAGCAGAAGTGGGCCAGTTCAGGAAGACACTGTCTAAGGGAGAGAGAGGCAGAGGCCGGTTCCCGAGCCCACATTATGGGAAAATGTTGTGCCCCCAAAGGCCAGGGCCCGGGGAGCAGCAGCTCCCAGCGGGGGGACCAGGTGCAGGCCCAGGGCAGAGGCGGCTGCAGCTCCCCAAGCCCCTAGAGGTGAAGCAAGGCCAGTCAAAAAACAGGAAAGCAGCTCCCAGGGAGCTGGAGGGACAGCCTTGCAGGCCAGGCTGTGCGGATCTCAGTTGCCCACTTATTTTCTGGGTGAGCCTCTCTCTGAACCTGTTTCCTCATCAGGAAGATAGGGGTAACTGCACTCCCACGGGCTGTGCCAGCCCAGAGGAGCAGCACGCCCGCTGGCAGTGTGGACGTCAGGCTGCCCCTTCTTCCTCCCAGAGGCTTTCTGGGGTCCCGTGGAATTCCACTCCTCCCTAATGGGGCGGGGCAGGGTGGGGCTGCTGCCCTCACGGTCACCCCAGTGGGCGGCTGCAGGGTCGGGACGGGGGTGCCATCCGTGGAAGCAGACCAGCTCCTCTGCCGGCAGTTCAGCACCTACGTCATGGGGCGGATGGACACCTACTTTGAGGACCCGCTGACTTTCAATCCCGATCGCTTTGGCCCTGGAGCCCCCAAGTAAGTCCCCCCTCCAGCTGTCCTGAGTGGGAGAGGGACCGTCACAGCAGCCTTGGTCTGAGCCCTGAGCCACCTGCACGCACAGCGCCCACACGGCTCCGAGAGGCTAGGCAAGCCACGCGGGCAGAGTTGGTGCTTGGCCCCGGTCAGCTTGATCTAACACCCGCTCAGCACCACGTGGTGTCCCGGGTGCCACATGCCCCGGCCAGCACCTCCAGAGAGGTGGGAGCCGTGAGGTCTGGGGGACAGACCCCATGGAGAGCTGGGCTCCAGGGACACTCCCCGAGTTCAGACCCAGAAACACACCACCCCTGAGGATCAACCATGCCAGTTGCTCTGCCGCTCAGCCTCAGTTTCTCCCCGTGTGAAATGGCACAATAGCGACCCTTCCCGGAGGGTCAGGAGGAGGGGCCGTGGGCAAAGCAGGTCCTAGTCCGGCAGCAGCCGCAGCTGAGGTCCTGTGCCCTGGCTGAAGTGGGTCATCGGCGGCCAGTGCGACCTGACCTGGGCTCTCCCTTCCCTCAGGCCGCGGTTCACCTACTTCCCCTTCTCTCTGGGCCACCGCTCCTGCATCGGGCAGCAGTTTGCTCAGGTAGGAGGGCCAGGCCAGGGTGCTGCCCAGCAGTGATGGTGGGGCAGGGCTCTTCCTGGCCAGAAGCATTTCCCACCCCCTGTGGGCCTCTTGGACGGCAGGAGGGTGGTGGGGGAGGGCGGCAGCCCGGTTCGGTTCACGGTTCACGAGTCTTCCCTCTTTCTCCCTCCTTCCCTCACTTCCTTGGCTTGGCCCTCACTCCCCCGCCCCCACACCCAGATGGAGGTCAAGGTGGTCATGGCCAAGCTGCTGCAGAGGCTGGAGTTCCGGCTGGTGCCCGGGCAGCGATTCGGGCTGCAGGAGCAGGCCACGCTCAAGCCACTGGACCCTGTGCTCTGCACCCTGCGGCCTCGCGGCTGGCAGCCGGCGCCTCCGCCCCCGCCCTGCTGAGGGCTCTGGGCAGGACGTGACTCCTCGGGCCAGGACCGCCGCCCTCCTCTGCTGCCCATGGCTGCCCACCTGAACCCCTGCCCCATCCCCTGGCACCCTCTGCACTGGCTCCTAGGGCACCCTGTGCCCTGCCTGCTTCACTCCCCTCAGCCCCACCGCTGTCCACAGCTCTCGGGCCCTGCGTCACCCCAGCTGCTGCCAGTGTGGCTTCCCACCTTCCAACCTCTGCACTGGCCACTCCCTCAGACAAGTCACCCTAACTCTTGCTCACTCCCTAAGACCTTCTTCCAGTGTCACCTCCCCTGAGAAGCCCTCTCTGCCACCCCCGGCCGGGCCAGGGGCCCCTCCTCTGTGCTCCCTCGGTCACCTGTGCTACCTCTAACACCACACTGACCACACAGTATCGTGAGTGCCCGCTGACATGACCCACTGCTCTGGCAGGCTGTGAGCGCCTCCAGGGCAGGGTCTGCGTGTGCTTCGCCTCTGAGCCCCTGTGGCCACCCAGGGCTGCACAGAGTCGATGCCAATAAACGTGTGTTGACCGCATGAATGAACGGCCCGCTCGGGCCAGGGCTCTCGCCTGGGTTTGCTCACCTGTAGGAGGGAGCTGTGGAGACTGGTCTCTAAGGGCTGGCACAACGGCCCTAGAGAAGCCCGCTCAGGTCACTGACAGGTCCTGTGTTAGTGGAAGCCCGTTCGCCACGTTGTATAAAAGACGAGTTGGGGGTGCAGGCTTGAGAGCTCGCGTTGAAGGGTCAGGGCCAGGCCTCCCTGGGAGGGCCTTGGTGAAGCTGTGTGTACCTACTGGCCTGGCCAGAGGCGGCGATCGCAGCAGCCCCAGGTGGGGGGACTGTAACCCTCGGTGTGTGGGTGGAAGACGCCATCCCTTCCTCCCCAGCCTAGGGTGGCCAAGGGGTGGTAAATCTGGGCAGGACACGTCCTCTGGGTCTGTCCAGGGAAAAGGACCTGCCCCAAGTTCCTCTTTCAGTTTTTGGAGCTTATCTATGTCAGAGACAAGAAACTCCCGTCGCCCCTGCCTGGGGTCTGTCCCCAGGAAGGTCCTTCTCCACCCCAGGGCAGGTGTGGATTTGTGCCATGCTGTCTCCTTTGGTCCTTGCCACAGTCTTGAACATCACCTCTGGGGGATGAGATCACAGACTCAGGGGAGGAAGGGACATGTTCAGACCTGGGGGCGCTAGTGGGAGACACGTGTTGTGTTCCTGGTCTGTTCCTGTCCCCAGCCCAGGGGTTCATGGGCACCAACACAAGAGTTCTGTCGCAGCTCTGGGCACCTTCTAGCTGCAGCATCCGGCTGGGGGTGGCCCCCTGCTCCTCAGCGCTTCGCCTGACCACCTGATCACCTGGCCAGACTCATTGAGCTGTGCCCTCCCCAATCCCTCCCTGGGGGCCCTAGAACCCCCGCCCACCCTGAGAATGGCGTGCCTGGGTTTGGCCTACGTGCTTGGCCAAAGCCACTCTTGCTTGTCATCTCCCTGCCCAGAAGCAGCCCCTTCCCATGGTCACCCCACATGGGACCCCCAGCCCTGCACTGCTTCCCCACCTACCCTGCTGTGACCTCCCTCACTGTCCTTTCCCGAAGTCCACCAGCATCCCCATGCCAGCCCCCACCACAGTGCCCCACTGTGGCTCTGCTTCCTGCCACAGCGCGACGTGACCCCACAGAACAGCACCCCTCTTGCCACCCACTGAGGGGTCCCAGGCACCACACCTCTGTGCTGCAGGGCACAACCTAGCATCCTCTGGGGAGTCGGCTCCTTCCAGGAACCTCAGGATGCCCCTTGCCTCCTGAGGTAGCAAATGCCCAGCAAGCTCTGAGTCTGAGTCTGCACGTTGTTTCTTCAAATGCTCCAGAGGGACAGAATGAGTGTGTGCCATTTTACAGGTGGAGCGAGCAAGGCCACAGACACAATTGGGTCATGGTGGAGGTGAGACTCCAACCCATGGCCCTGTGCGCCCAGAGGCAGGCCATGGGCTCAACATGCACAGCTTTCCCTCTGCACTGGAACCCAAGGGCTGGAGGGGCAGATGCCAGGGATAGCCTGGCACCCCACCCCGGCTCTCCTCCCTGCCTTGGGCCAGCGTGCCACCCTGACTATCCAGTGCACTCTTCTGCCACAGAATGGGCTATCTGTGTGGGCCAGGGTGCTCTCAGTCCCAGCTTAATGGAGGAGTCACCCAGGCTGGGTGATGTGGTCTCTGGGGTGGGACCAGAAACTTCTTTTTAGGCATCCCAGGGCTGCTCCCCATGTGCATCGGCTGGTGCCACCAGCCCAAGTGGAGCTTTCTGTGAGGGCCCAGGTAGGGCAGGTGGGATTGAACCCCAGGCTCTGACAGGCTCTGAAGCCAGACAGTCTGGAGTCCTGCCGCCATCTGTCTGTCACTGGCCATGCTGCTTGGGCCCCAGTTCGCCATCTGTAAGGGAAGACAAGTAACAGGACTCACTTCCGAGGGTTGGCAAGGGAGTTAAGATCGTTCACACGTGGGTGGCGCTTGGCACAGAGTGAGCCAGCTCAGCTCAACTCAAGACCTGCTGGCTGTTACTAGCGTCTTCACTGCCTGGCACCTGCAGGCGAGGGAGCGCTTTTCTGCAGTCCCCCGTGGGGCCGCACGGGGGCGCCCCGGCGCAGCACTCGGAGGCAGAGTGGGCGGCGCCTTCTTCTGCCGGCGGGGTCCGGATTGGGACAGACTGGCCCGGGGGACCAGCCCCACAGACGCCAGCGCAACCTCCTGCAGGCGGAGCGGAGGCGAGGGGGCGCAAGGCAGAACCTCCGCCCCGGCCATCTCGGGCATCCCCTCACCACTAGATTGGGGTGGGTCTGGCGTCCCCATGTCACGGGGCGCGGGGGCACCGAGGCGCGGCGAGATTGCCGGGCTAGCAGGAGCAGGGTCGCGCCGGGACACGGCCACCGAGCCGGTGCGGCGGTCACTCGGCGGTCCCACATCACTGCGTCTGGGGACCGTCCAGGTCTGGCGGTGGAACGCTGGCAGGCGGTCAGAGGGGCGAGCCGTGCGCGGGAGCAGACTCGGGCCACCGGAGGGGAGGGGAGAGCTTTGGGTGGAAACGCTCAAGGGGAGGTCGGGAGTGCCTCCTCACCCCAGCGACTCCGGAGGGTCCCGAGCCCGCCCCTGTGACCGGCAGGCAGTGGGTCTTTTCTCCCCGGCAAACCTGAAGGATGCGGGGTAGGCGCAAGGCTTGGGATCTTCACCCCTGGCTGGGGCCTTGCCTCCCCACGCTTGTACTTCCTTAGCACCCCGCTGCTGCAACTCTCAGGGGACCCCTGAAGAGGGACCCTGAACTGACCCGGCTATCCCAGCTCTCTGGTAGCCCAGACTGGGCTGGGGGTGACCTCAGGGACCTTGGTCTGCAGGGCTGAGTGAGTTTGACCTAGCATGGAAAGGTGGGAGTTTTCTTCCTCTCTGCTCTAGGTGCTGGGCTGGTGGCTCTCCCAGGCAGTGAGCCAATGTGGGTGGATCGAAGGCCATGCCCCATGGTCCCAGCAACTAGCTGCCCACCTAGGAAGGTTCTGGATGGGGGCTTGACAGGGAGCCTGAGCTGGCTCCTCCTGGCAGGCATGGTCTAGAGGGCACTAAGTCCTTTACACTGGTCCATAGTCAGGAGGATCTCAAGATTCCCTGGGTTGGGTGACTCCTAAATCCACATCTGCCCCGACCTGTGCTGGACCTCGGGCAGCCTCGCATCTCTGCCTTGATGTCCAAAAGTAACTGGATGTCCAACTGGGTGTCAGGCAGACACTGGGATTACTTGGGGCTGGGGGACGTTTGCTACTGAGGGAGGGACATGTCTCTGATCAGGATCAGGGAGGGGGAGTGAGGCCCTGCCTTTACTGGAGCATTAAAACACTGATTTCTTTCAGAACAAGCCGCTTCCCTGTAAGTCCTTCAAGCTTTAGGAAACCACCCTCTACGCCTGGCACTGCCCTCCTTGGGCAGCCCCTGCAGGCCGGACAGACCCCAGGCAGCCAGGTAGTGGCCACCCACAACCTGAGCAGCCTGGGAGTGAGAGGGCAGCTTCACCAGGGGGTGGGGCCCAGGAGGAGGCCCAGGCCCACTGGGGCTGGCTTGCTGGGCAGCACCCACCCTGGAGGGGCCTGGGCGTGGGAGGGGACAGCTGCAGCAGGAGCACCTGGCCTTCCAGAAGGCCAGGAAGGGTTCCAGGTCCAGCCTGGGTAGGCAGGGGCCTACGGCCCATCTCCCTCCCGCTCCTCTCCTTGGGCCCAGCTCCTCTGATGGTTTGACTTGGGGGGCCAGAGGGATGAAGCAGCTATATGGGCCCCTCGATCCCCATCCCAAGGGCAGAGCCTGTGTGGCTTGGGTGGCTCTGGGGCCGGGGAAAGGGCTAGCCCCTCACTGGGTGAGGAGGGGCATTGATGCTGGTGGTGGCCCTTACCTCTGTGGCGTACCTGCGTGAGGCCAGCCTGGCCCAGCTGCTCTGTAACCAGGGCCCCTGTAATACAGACAAGGGGGCCCCTTCCCAGGGCCAGAGAGCAGAGGCACAACCTCACCACCCCTGGGAGCCTCACCCCGCTATGGAAGCCAGGAGTTTGAGCTTGGGAGGCCTCCCCAACAGCTACCATCCCCCTTCACCAAGTGACAGTGACTTCTCTGCCCCTGCCTCAGATATGAGGGGTTAGCCCCAAGGGACCCAGGAGGTTCCCACCCTTTACACCCCGGGGACACTCAGTGCAGCTGGATGGGGCTCCCAGACCTCTTTCCTGGCCAGGAGCCTGGAGGCTGGGAGGGTTGTCCAAGACCACCCAGGTGGTGGTCAGCTTGCGGGTGTCTGGGCTGGGTGGGGGAGATTAATTCCCAAGCTATGCTGGAGTGTGTGTGTGTGTGTGTGTGTGTGTGTGTGTGTGAGCCCTGTGTGTCCATGTATGTGTGTACCCTGTGAGCGTGTAAGTCCCACACCTATGGACCCCCGTGTGTGAGCATCTCTGTGTGTCCCCACGTTCCCATGGTCCCTGTCTCTGGGTGGCTATGGTTCGTGAGGCTGCGTGGAGGGAGGCGTCTACTCTGCCTGAGGCGCTGGAAGACACGCAAGTGTGACTGGCCCGGCGCTGACGAGCCCCAGGCACCCCATCCTCACCACCGTCCAGCCATAGGCACCTGCTCAAGGCCACGTGCCTAGCAGGTGTGGTTCCCCAATGTGGCCTGGCCTTGCAGTCGTAGCCACTAAGGCCCCAACGGAGGCTCCATGTTCACCCACTGTTCTGCCTCTATTTACAGGGGGAACCCAAGGCCTACAAAGAAGCGGGTGTCCACCAGGGAGGAGACGTGGGACTCGCGAGGTGGGGGCAGTGTGTGCGTTGGCAGGGATGGGAGTGGGGCCTCCTCTCCAGCCCTGCCTCATTTGACGCCCAGCTTGGGGCTGGCCCCACTGGTGTCCAGGAGATGGGTCTCCCCTCCCATCGCCCTCTTCCACGTCAAATTGACCCAGCTCCTTCGAAACCAGTTCTCCCACCATTCCTGGGGTGTCCCAAGCCCCTTCCCCTCCACCAGCCCTTGTCCTCCTGCCTGCTGCTCCACCCTGTTCCTCACCTCCAGGTCTCTGCCCGGAGGACTCTCTACTGAGGTCCTCTCTGACCACCCATCTTTCCTTCTTGACCTTGGCTCCTCCACTTGTGGTACCCCCATGAGCCACGAGTCACACACAAGAGGCTGCCCCCAGGACTCTTCAAGCACTAGTAGGGGCCGCCATGTCATGGCACCCACCAAGTAGTTGTTGAAATTGGCATCAGACACTTGTAACCCCACAGGGGCTGGTGGGCACATGGACTGCTGGGGAGAATTGGGATTTCTGATGAACTGGTAGCAACGCGCACATCACGCACGCTCCTGATGCACGTAAGCTCCTACACCGTGCCTGCTCGTGCTCACGTGGGGACACACATTCTCACGCTCACTATTACACTGCTGTGCACATACGCATGCTCACACCTGAGTGCACCCCCACATGCACTTGCACGCTCGGCTGGCGTGTGGGGCCTGTGCCGCTGCGGTGACCTCAGGAGCGGCCAGCCAAGTTGTTTTTTCCCTGCAACACATGTTCCCACAATAAAGAGAACAGGAAGGGACTTGGGCCAGGGACAGGAAGGGGAAGTGGACTACACACAGGAGCAGGCACCGGCCGGTCTGTTTGGGGGGAATGAAGGGACAGACAGACAGACGGCTGTAGGGTGGGGAGGTGGGACACCCCTTGGTGGCATCTCAGCCCTGGTGTCCTTTTCATTGCAGCCCCTCGCAGCAAACCAAGGCCAGGGGCTGGCTTGTTCTCGTCACCAGGGAGGGCTGGCAGAGCTGGCATTTGACCCAGGTCCGTCTGCCACCAGGCTCCTTCCAGCCCTGTGTCTGCAGCCCACCTGGCGGTGACCAAGAAGAGGGCCTCCCTGGGATCTCTCTTCTGCAGCCCACACCAGGGCATGTGGCATACCCATGGTGTCTGGCCTGGACTGTGGCAGTCTCCTGGGGCTCCTGGAGGTAAGTCACTGTTCCATGGTGCGCTCCGCCATGGAATCTGCCCATGCCAGGGGCTCAGAGCAGGTACCCTGCATTGTCACATGGGACTGCGCGTGCCTAATGCCAGGGGTTCTTCCTGCTCCCAAGCCTGGCCTATGGCCTGGCACACAGGAGGTGTCATTAGTTCTCCGCAGATGTGGGAACAGAGGGACCCATAGTGGAGGCCCAAAGCCATTCATCAAGGCAGGACCCAGGAGGCAGGCCTGACCCCAGCCCCTGCCTCCTGTGCCCTCTGATATCTGCAATTGGTTACAGTTCCATTGGCCACCAGCTCCCCTTCCCTGACATTCCCCTGCACCAGGGAAACAGTGCCACCTCTGCTGACCTGGGCCATATCCGAAATCTGACACCCCCCCACCTGTTAGTCTTCAAGGACCCATCCCCCGGGGCAAGGATCTTGAGGGGGAAATTGGCTTCTCTCCTTGAGACCCACATCTGCTTCTCCCCTGGTGCCCATGCTGCCCTGCCCACACACCCTGCCCACAGAGCAGCTGGGCTTCCAGCTGGGACTGAGTAGTCCTGGGATGGCATCCAGATGGGGAAGCGGGAGGAGGGGCGCGGGGAGGGGCCTAGGCACCATGCACTGATGCTCCTCACACTCCCGTTTTCCCGGACTGGTTGTCCCCAGCATCAGCATCAGCCTCTGCCCCTGATTTCCCCAGCCCTGAACACCTCCCTTCCACAAGCACAATCCTGGTTCCCTGGGGATTGCCACCACCTTCAGCCCCAGCAGGGAATCCCTGACACTCTTGTATCAGCTTAGCCACCTCTGACCCTTGCGCCTGCTGGTCCCTCTTCCTGGATTCCCTCTGCCCTGGAAAACCTGTTTTGTCCCATGACAAGGGAACTGAATTGTTGGCTCTTCTGGAAGCCCAGGCATCTCTGCCCCGAGGTCGCACCAGCTCTTCTCTCTTCTCTGTCAGTCACCCGGTTCCCTCTGTGCTCTGTAGCAGGACTGGGTGGACCTCAAACCTGGGTGTCCAGTAGAGCCATCACCCTGGGGCGATGCTTCTGAGTCTCTGACCCTTAGCTGGACCTGCCCTTCACCTTAGGGGGACCCACAAGGGGGCTGCACTAGCTCTTAACCAAGCACGTGGCGAGCACATCCTGAGTGCTCGTGGGAGTGTGTTCTCGCACCGAAATGTCTGAGCACCTTGGAATCACTTGGCTGCCTGGGGGACCCCTTTCCATCCCTGCTGTCCCCCCATACATATGGAGCACTCAGCACCCAGTAGGTGCTCCACGGTGTGGCTGCTCTTGGCCAAACAATCAAAGGCCAGGTCAGGCCTTCCTGTGGCTTTGGAGACAGACAGCCTGGCTCCCGGTCCCAGTTACACCCCTCGGGGCCGGATTGCCTTGGGTGGGCCACTTAACCCCATCCGTGTCATGGATGTGGTGTGACCATCCGGAGAGCACGCAGGGACCAGGACAAGAGCAGCAGCACTCAGTGTGGCTCCTGGTACCTGCACGCTTGAGCCGGGGGCATCACATGGCCAGACATGTCCTCGGCTGGGTGGGCAGAATCAGTCTCAGGCAGAGAACGAGCAGGCATTCTGGAGTCCCCGGGAACTGGGGTCCTGGGGACCCTCCGTGCATTAGGGGTGCAGCAGCTTCTCAAGCAACATTCCGGGGCTGCCTGGGAGAGGCCCCAGGCAGGGGAGGGCAGTGCCCAGAATTATCCACCAATCGCACGGGCTCCTGGCACTGAAGCGTGCTCTTATCTGCCCAGCCCAGCATGGGGGGGTGGCCAGGCCAGCCGAGGCGGGACACTGCCTAGGGGCTGGACACGGAGTGGCCCCAATTCCTACCGGGTGGGCGACAGCCCCTGAGGACTCTGAGTGTCCCTGCAGGCTGGTGGCCAGCGGCTGCCCCATCTTCAGCACCATGTCGGACGGCGAGGGCCCCTCAGCTGGTGAGTGGCAGCGCTATATTTACTCGCCATGGCTCCGGTTGCAGAGCCGAAGCCGCCGGTCGCGGAGGGCACTGGGCCCCCGCGGGCTGCAGGCAGCTGTGAGCCGGACCCCCTTCCTCACAAGCAAGCCTGGGGAACACTTGGCTTTCAAAGTCCAGTTCTTCCACACCCCTGCTTCCCAGCGGCCAGGGCAGGAAGTCCCAGGCTGCCAGCCCGGGGAGGGGAGTTGCAGGCCACGGGAGGGAGGGACCTAGACCCGGCCAGACCCCAGGTGGCTCAGGGTGCCACAGGCCCTTGACACCACGTGCAAATGAGCGTGAACATTTAACTGGGGCACAGTTCATAGATTCCGTGAGAGTCTGAGATGGCTGGGAATTCCTGAGCCCCCTGCCCACCAGCATGAGGCGAGCTCCCCGAGCCCCCGAATCCTCTAGGTTAGAAATGGCCCGGGGAGTGGAGAGGGGTTGGATTCTGGGCCTGCCACATGCTCTCCACCTTTTCTTGGGAGAGAGGCTGCGGTGGTGATTGGCTGCCCTGGTCCAGCTCTGAAGTAGGCATTCCTTGGAGCAGCCTTGGGTGGAGGGGGGCTGTGGACAACCAAATCCAGGGGTTGTGTAGGGACTCTGGAGTTGGGCTCTTTGGGTTCAATTGCAGTTCCTTCGTTTCCATGTCCGGTGACCTTGGGCAAGTGGCTTCACTTCTCTGAGCTTGTGTCCCCAGGTGAAAATGGAGACAGTGGTGATTTAACGCGATGATGTATGAAAGGGTTTGCCAGGGTCCAGTGTGTGATGAGCGGTCATGGCTCTGTGTACCGAAGCAAGTGGGCACCCAGGGCAGGAGCCCAGAGAGACGGGAGACCTGGGCACCTCTCCCGCCAGGGCTTCCTTTGGAAGCCGCGGATTGCCTCTGATCCAGAGGCCTTATCCTCAAGCCCTGCCTTGGAGATTCTTGGGCCTGCCAAGCCGTCTGGGAGCTGCTGGGGTAGGTTGTGTGCAGCACAGGGCAGGTCCCAGTGCCTGGGCCTGGCTGTGTGTGTGTGGGAGGGGAACCCGGACAAAAGCAGCCCCACCTTGCCCTCTACCATCAGGCGCCAGCCGTGCGGCTGCCAGGCATTGCTCCCTGGCTGCTCAGGCCGCCAGAGCTGGGGGAGCCGGCAGACAGCCCCTTCTGGCTGGCCGTGCCCACACCTGACGCGCACCCGGAATAGCACTCTCCCTTCACCAGGGACATGGCCCTGCTTTCAGCAGCTTGTAAAGCCAGCCGCAAGAAGATGAGTATTTCAGGAAGGCAGGGACAATATTTAGCCCGTCGGGGCGATGGAATGGGTGCCGAGTGCCTGTGTGTGACCTGGGGACAGGGGAGTTGTGGGCCTCACTGTCCCTCACTGCCCAGGACAGGGGTGTTTGGGTTTGGAGGCAGGACAGGGCTCCATCCCAACTCTGTCTGTCCTGGCCAGAACAGTGGCCCTGGGCAGACTCTGGGCTTGGTTACCCTGGTGATAAAATCCGTGTGGTGGTCTTTGTCTCTGATCTTGGGACCTAACACTGAGCCAGGTCTGCAGAAGTCCAGGCAGGCTGCTGGGGGAGCATTGCTTATGGGGCCTGATGGCCAGGACCCAGGATGCCCTGAGATGCTTCTACCTATTTTCTGTCAGCAGTCCCTGAACCTGTGCCAAAAACGGGAACATCTCAGTTCTCCACCCACAATCTGTGTGACCTTGGGCAGATTACACAAGAGCATGGTGTCTCTGTTTTCTCATCTGTTAAACGGGGATAGTAATAGAACATCAGCTCCTCGTGATGCAGTAAGAATTAAATGATGGAAATCACGTGACACACTTAAGATAATGCCTAGCTTCTTGTTAGCTGTAGTTATTATTATTCAACCATTAGTTAAGCTGCCACCCAGAGAAAGAAACAAAGGGACCAAATTATCTGCTGTGTCCTGGACATTGAGGGCATGTCAGCCTAGCTGCTGAGTGCAGTTAAGGAAACAAGCTCAGAGAGGCACAGGACTTGCCCAAGGTCATCTGCTAAAGCAGAGATTTGAATGCAAGTCTCCTGCACTCTGTTTGCACAGAGCCCTGTCTGGCTCCCTCTCCTGGGGGTCCCACCCTGCCGGACTGGCCTCCTGGAGGGCTTTGTGGCTCCTGTCTGCCGCATCACCCCCCTCACTTCAGAGACAACTAGCTCAATACTGCCCACAATAATTTGGAGCCTGTAGGGAAAAAAAATGTGGTACCTTGTTAGGGCATCGGGAAAATTCCGCAGAGCAGGAGCGCAGCAGGAGGTGGCGGGCTCACTCCGGGATTTATGGCCAGGCGCCTGGGAGGGCAAGCACCAGGCTAGAGTTACCAGGGAGTCAGCACCATATTTATAGCAGGAACCGCCAGCCCACACTGCGGCCAGTGAAGGCGCGTCCTTTACAGTTGCCTGCATTCCAGGCCCAGCTCTGCCTCTGAGGTGCAGGGCAGGCACCTACTGAGCCTCAGTGTCCTCATCTGTAAAATAGGGGACTTGCAGTGACCCTCACTGGGTCTGGTGTCAGGATCTGAAAGTGCTTAGCACCTGCCTGCCATGTGGGGTTGGGGCACGGGGAGGGGGTGGGGGGCAGACAGGACTGGCTCCACACATCCTGGGTCTGTTGATTGTCTCTTCCTGCCTTTGACCTTGAGATGTACCCTTTCCCCCTCTGCAGGAAGTGAAGCCGGTCTTCCTGCTGTCAGCCCCTCCCCCACCCCGCCCACCCTGGTGTCGGGAAGGTTTCCAGCAACGCCAAAGAGCAGGCTGCTGTGTCTCAGAGAGCAAAGAATGTAGGTGGATCCCAGCCCAGAGTTGGGATCCCTGCTCTGCTGCTCCCTGGCTCTGTGGCCTTGGGCAACTCATTTAGCATCTCTGAGACTCCGTGATGGGTGGGCATTCACTCTGCTGAGGAGGATATGATAAAGACAGACCCTGACCTGAGTACAGCTCAGCCAGCAGGCTGGCCCTCTTTCTCCTCCTGTGTAAACTCAGTCTTCCTCCCTTGTGCAGTAGGGAGCCAATGAGTGCTCTGAAGCTGGATTGCTTCGTTGCGGTGGATGGGAGGACTGAAGACAGAATCTGGAGGGTGAGAGGTCATATGGTCCTGAGGAGAGAGCGTGAGGCTGACTTGGGAGATGGGCGACAGTGGCTAAATGGAGATCTAGCCATCGCTGGGTAAGAGGGCTAGAGAAGGCAGGGGAGGCTGAGGCCAGAGACGGCCTCCCCATTAGGAAGACCCAGAGGACAGGCTGCTCATCTTCAGGAGTCTAGGGGTGACCAGGAGAGACCTGGCAATGGCTCAGTTTCCATCTGTGAAAGCGAGTCAGTGTGGAGAAAATCCTGGATCAGAGGAGGTTCTGTGCCCACCATGGACACGTTGCCCCTGACCCTCAGTTGTCTTCTCTGTGGGGTGGGGTGACACCCAGCCTCCACTGTCTCCCTTCTAATTTCATGAGATCCCCCTTTTTAAATTCCTTTTTCTTCTCTCTAGCTTCCACATATGAGAGAAAACACTCAGCCCTTGACTTTGGGAGTCTGGCTTACTTCACTTAGCATGATGTGTTCGAGTTCCATTTACCAGCAGAGGACATGATCTCATTCTTCATGCTGAAGTAGAACCCTGCCTGTACATACACCACATTTTCCTCACCCGTTTGCCTGTTGAGGGACCCCTACGCTGGTTCCATAACTTGGCTATTGTGAGTCTTGCTGCTATAAACATTGGTATGCATGCTTTGCTATAGTGTGCTGATTTTAGTTCTTTTGGATAAATACCAAGGAGTGGGACAGCTGGGTGACATGGTGGCTATATTCGTAGCCTTTTGAGGAAACTCGTACTGATTTCCATAGTGGTTGCCCTAATTTGCAATCCTACCATCAATGTACAAGTGTTCCTCTCTCCACATCCTCACCAGCATTTATTGTTATTTGTATTCTTGATGATTGCCATTCTAACTGGGGTGAGAGGAAATCTCAGAGTTGTTTTGATTTGCATTTCCCTGATTACTGAGGATCTTTACTAAGGATGAATATTTTTTCATATGTTTGTTGGTCATTGGTATTTATTCTTTTGAGAAATGTCTGTTGGTTCATTTGTCCATTTGATGGAATCTTCTGGGGGGTGTTAAGTTTTTGAGTTCTTCATACATTCTGGATGTGAATCCTCTGGTAGGAGTGGCTGGCGAAGGTCTTCTCCCGTTCTGTAGTCTGTCTCTCCACACGCTCCTTTCCTCTGCGGTGCAGAAGCTTTTTAATTTGATGCCATCCCACTTACTGATTCTTGGTTTATTTCTTGAGCTTTCGGGGTCTCGTTAAGCCGCCTGCACCTTTATGCTTTCTTCTCGCATTTGCACGTTGCTAGTGTAGTTCTGAGGTCTTCGATCCACTTTGAGTGGACTTTTGCATTGAGTGAGAGAGAGGGATCAAGTTTCATTCTTCTATATATGGATATCCAGTCTCCCCAGCACCATTTGTTAAAAAGGCTGTCTTTATTCCAGTATGTTTTGGCGCCTTTGTGGAGGGTCACACACCTGTATCTGTGTGGTTTGTCTCTGTCTTCTTTTCCGTTCCACTGGCTTACGTGCATGCTGCTTCTGTTGCTGTGGCTCCCCAACTAGAGGTCAGTTATCATGCTGATCGGGCATGGACCTTTAGACTGTTGCTAGAGACGCGCTGGGCACCTGTGACGTAGGTGGCATGAAGGTATTACCCTGGGTAGCATCTTAGGACCTCACAAGAAGGGCTGGCTGGGGGGCGGGGCAGATGCAGGAAGAACCCAGGGCCCTGTCGTGGTTCATGCCACACTTCCTACCTTAGGCTCCCTGTGCCTTCAGGAGGGAAACTGAGGCCCAAGAGGAGGACACACTGGCTCCAAGTCACTTGGCAAGGGTGGTTCTCAGGCTATATTGCCTAACAACCACCCCTCCCGGGGACACTCTGCTGAGTGACCCTTTCTTTTCTCCTGCTCAAAGTCAGCTCGTCATCGAGGTTTGGGGCCTCCAGCCTCCTCTAGGGACCCTTCCCTGAGTTCTGCAGCTCTCAGGGGACGCTGCACCCTGGGAGCACCTATCTTCCCCTCCTGCCCCTTCCGCTGGGTAATGGCATTGAATGTTGCTAGCCTGGGCTCCTGTGCTGCTTGCTGGCATGTCCAGGTAAGCTGCAGGTGTCCAGGTGACCATGGACAGGCCTCTCTCCCCTCCTGGACTCAGGGGGGCTACTCATTGGTGATCACTGGCCTACAGTGGACGTGCATACGTGGCCTGAGTTCCCACATCCGCTTGGTCCACCGTCCCACTGTCCCACAGGCCCCGGGACCTCTGAGCAGCAAAGGAATGAGTTTTGCTAGAGCCTGCCCTGTGCCCGAAAACCCTTGGGGGCTTTTTCATGGACGACAATAAATACAGGTCAGAGGCTGTTAAGAATTCAGCTTAGAAACGGAAACCTCCCTAGGTTCTTTCAAAGTCTTGGGTCAATCTGGATTGAGCATTCTTGAGGCAGAAAGTTAGGTTTTTTTTTTTTTTTTAATTGTATTTTTAAAAAGAAACAGAGCTGCATTTGTAGCCCCCCTAGCTGGCATTTTCCCTGATTCTATACAGTCCAAACAAACTGAATGTTGGTTGTAGAAGAAGGTAGAATATCTGTGGTTGCACAGGTCAGTTTTCAGGGGTTTGCACTTTGTGTTTATTTCAAATATTAAAATTTATCAGAACAGCCTGTTTCTTATGGAATCGACTATAAGTTGGGATGGGCTTGGAATATGGTGGAAAATCTAATTGCCATGCTGCAAAGCAGGAAAGGTGTTTCTGGCTCATGCAGGTTCATTTTGCAGCTGGTGATTCTCCAGGACAGGTCCCCTCATGGTGGCTCAGCAACATACATCAGCACGGACCCATGTTTTTCCAGTCCCTGCTGCCGAGAAGACACCAGCATGGCAACTAATGCTCCCTCCAGGAAGGGACAGACTTCATTACCACTGGCATCTCACTGGAGGCGAGAGGGTGGGGACAGCCCTCCAGGAGAGAACAGAAATCATATCTACCCTCTGAGCTTTTTCCCAACTGACAATTTGTTTTGTTGGTGCTGAGGATCAAACCCAGGGGCACTTTGTCACTGAGCCCCATCCCCACTCCTTTTTATTTTGAGATAGGGTTTCACTAAGTTGCTTAGGACCTCACCAAATTGCTGCAAACTTGCCTCAAACTTGCAATCCTCTCGTCTCAGCCTCCCGAGCTGCTGAGATACAGGCATCTGCCACCAGGCCTGGCTGCTTCCCCCACCCCCTTTAAAAAAAGAAATCCATTTTAATTGTGAAATCTTCATGGTACATATGTTGTGTGAGCTGCCGTCAGCCAGCATCTAAAATGAAGATCATGAGATTTCCAACATGCAAATCACAAAGCACAGGGCAAGATCTTTCAAACCATCCTTCTCTCCAGTAACTTGAATTTGCACTTCAAAGCACAAAAATATCCACCCATCCACTGACGGACGCTGAGGATGGCCACGTCTTAGTCACGTTGAGTGGTGCTGCAGTGGCCTTGGGTGCACAGGAGTCTCTCCTACATCCCGATTTCACTGCCTTTGGTGATAGACCGAAAGTGGGCAATGGGGTCCTATGGTAGCTCTGGTTTTAGTTTTTGAGGAACCTCCAACTGCTTTCCAAAATGACTTTTAATTTATACCCACAGTGTGCAGGGCTCCTGTTTCTTCACATCTGGTCAACACTCGCTGTGCTCTGTCGGATAACAGCCTCTCCAGCAGGACTGAGGTGCTTTCCTGTTGTGGTTTCAATTTGTGTTGCACTGATGAGAGATGACGTTGGACATTTTTTTATATACCTGTTGGCCAGTTGTGTGTCTTTTTGAGAAATGTCTATTCAAGTCTTTTGCCCATTTTAATTGAATTCCTTGGTATCTTGCTGTTGAGCTGTTTGAGTTCCTTAGTATGCTCTGCATATGAAGCGCATGTCAGATGTACACAGTCCTGCCTTGGTGTCCTCAGGGGACCACCAGGCCCTGAGGTTACCAGGATGCCAGAATCCATGTTGCTTCACACATCTTCCCCGCACTTTCGCTCATCTCTAGATTATGCACAATGGCTAAGGCAGTGTGAGCGATGGAAATGGTTGTTACACTGAGTTATTTAATGAAAGATGACAAAAAAAAAAAAAAATGCCTACACCTATTCAGTATAGGCAGAACCAGTTTAGACCTTGCTACATGGGGCAGGACAGAATCACATCACATCTTTTTCAAATGTTTTGATGGTGCGTCGGCTGACTCCACAGAGGCAGAGCCCAGGGATAGGCTGGGCACCCAGTGTTAGCGGTGTCTCCTCACCTTCAGGTTGTGTCTTCACCTGTCGACGTCAGTATTCCCTTCGGATGTAATCTCATTCGTCCCATTGGTCTATGTATGCGTTAGGTGCCTGTGAGGTTTTGTTTGGTTGGGGTTTGGTTTGTTTGGTGCTGGGGACTGAACCCGGGCCTTGCTCATGCTAGGCAAGCACTCTACCACAGAGCCACGCCCCACACCTCGCCTGGGCTTCTGAGGTCCTATGGAAAGAATTGTGGTCGGGCCTCAGTGTTCATCAGTGGATGAATAGATAAAAAAAAAATTCAGCCACTTATGCAGTGGAATACTGTGCAGCCACAGAAAGATGAAATCCTGCATTTGTGAGCACATGAATGACCTAGCACAGGATGAACCTCTGTTAGTGAAATAAGCGAGACACTGAAAGACAAACACCATGAGGTCAGTCATATGTGGAATCTGAAAAAGGTTGATCCCCTGAAGTAGAAGGGTGGGCACCAGGGGCCTGGGGCAGCAGAGGAGGGGCAGAGGTCTTGGGTAAAGGACACATAATTGTAGTTAGGAGGAATACAGTTCAAGATGTCTGTGTATAGCAAGTGACTAGTTAATGAGGATATCCTGCATTCTTGAACAATGTAGTGTGGGTGTTCTGTTCTCTCAGCACAAACAATGGTAAGTAAATGAGCTACCGCGCTTGCTACTAAGCTAGACGTAACCGTTCCGCGAGGCATGTACACTTCAAAACATGACGCTCTACGTAACAAGGTCACACACTGTTACCTGTCAGTTTTTTAAAAATCCTCCCCCCCCCCCCCCCCCCAGTTTTAAAGACATTGGGACAGAGACAGAGAAGGGACAAATAGGGACACGGTCATTTGTAGGCCAAGGAGAGAGGCTGCAGAAGAAACCAACTCTGCCAACTCCGATCTCAGGTCTCCGGCCTCCAGAATTGTGAGAAATGGTTTGTGTTGTCTAGTGGGTGGGGGAGCACAAAAATAGATTTCTGAAGGACTTGGTCGCAAGACCAGCAAGGAAAAGCATCACAAGAGAACCTTATTGGCTGTTAATGGTCAAAACATTTCATTTGACGGTTTCTTTGCTAAGGCACAAGAGAGGGAATTGGGTGGGGAGGCCGCAGGGCGACCCATGGCTGTGGTCCGCAGATCCCAAACGTGGCTGTGAGCTTAGGAGGAAAGGAACATGGAAGCATTTTGTAAACTGCTTGTAAATCCACAAGGAGAATCTGCTTGTCTGATATGGACGCCGTGTCCTTGATTCTGTGGCACCTGGCGGTGAGTATCCCGCCGCCCGTTCGACACACAGTGTTTCCTGCGCAGCTGGAGGAACTGAATGGGAATGTGCGGCCTTAGCAGGGCAACGCTGTGTGATGAGGTGGGGCCGCAGAGCCCGGAGGGCGTCCACCAGCCCTTCCCGAAGACCAGGGATGTCTGCCTTGCTTTAAAAACAGCCTGGAATTGTAGAAGGGACCCCTGAGCTAGCTCCCCACGGGGAAGCCCCAGCCGCGGCCGCGCTGTCTGGGCAGCTCTACCAAATCTAAAAGCACCTCCAGGAGCCTCGCCTCGCCGCTTCTGCTTTTTGCATTTTCCGGATAGAAGAACAGGCCACGCGCAGGTACAATTGCGGAGGACATTCTTCCTGCTGCTGCCAGCTGAGGGACTCGGTCTGAGCTGACGTTCTGATGCAGCGGTGGCTTATTAAGCATGTACTGTGTGCCTGGTGTCCTGGCGGGCACTGCAGTGCGAGGCGAGCACAGGAGCTTCGGCCTGTCTCCTCTTGAGGGATTCGCCTTCACCAGCCCACTTCACCAACCCTCTTGGGTAGGGTTAATATCCTGATGCTGCCAGAGGACTAAATGGGAAGGTATGCAGTAGGCACTTCTGAGAAAAAGAGTGGTGCTCCTTTTACACACATAGTTCCCCCTGACTCCCTAGAACCTGGTGCAGTAAACATAATTGCTCCATTTTACAGGTGAGCAAACTGAGGTCTAAACAGACTACTGGCCCCAAATCCCCCGGTGTAGGTGTCGGCTGGACCATCTCTTGTGCGCACTCCTTCCCAAACAGGGCTGCTGCGTCACAGCAGGCTCAGGACGGAGCCAAGACAAGCAAACCCAACTCACCTGACTTTAGAGAGCAGACCATGTGGGGGAGAGCCTAGAGCCATGGCCCTGGGCCAGCCCGTCACTAAAGTACTGGCCTCCGAGTCCTTTGTCCCTGCAGAGGTTCCCACAGGGTCCTGGGCCAGGTGTGTGACACACAGGAACACACCTCTTCCTTAGAGCCAAGTCCAGGGCCGGTGGCACCTCAGAAGTGCCAGCCTTCAGCCTGAAGTAGCTGCTGGCTCTCTAGGTGGCTACGGTCCAGCTGGGGTGCCCTGGCTCTGCCCCATGACCAGGTGGGCTCAGCCACACCTGTGGCCACTCTCCACCCACCTGGGGCTGGGCAGCATCCCAGTTCTGCTGCCGAGGGCACCTTGGCTGCAACGTGCCCCTCCCCCAGGAAGCCAGGTCCTCCCGGTGAGAGTGGACCCACTCTTCACCGTGCCCTGCCCTGGGCCGCGCCCTCCTATCTGTTTGCTTCTCGGTGCATGTCACAGCCTTAGGGAGACATGGTGCCCTCTCACAAGCCCCAACACCTGGGATGAGCACATTAGGCAGATGAACAGCCGCTGCTGTCCAGAAAAACAGAGCTATGGGACCCTAGGGCCCTGGAAACTGAGGGGGAGAACACCAAGCTCTGCCCCGGCCTCGGCCCCAGGGCTGGAGCCCAGGGCCAGGGAAGGCCGCTGGGTACATAGCACCAGGCGCATTCGGGGGTGCCGCTGCCCGGCCTGTGGGAAGGTGGGGTCTGCAGGGAGAAGGAAGGACCAGATCCTGCAGTGGGGTGGGGGTGGCCTGTGATGAGGAGGCTACGGCAGGGCCTGCGGGGGCACCGCAAGGCCTGTTCTGAATCAAGGTTATAAAGGGAAGCGGCACCTCCCCGTAGTTCAGGGTCCCAGGCAAGGGGACCAACCGGGCCACAGCTGGGGGACCTTTGTGGAACATGTAGGACCCACTGAGCTCACACTGAGGGTCAAAAGCACCAAGCCCTGTTCTCTCGCAGGCAGACGGCGGCCATTCGGGCTCAAGGTCGCCCCAGGGTGGGGCTGTGAGGTCTCCCTGCAGAGATAGTGACGCTTAGGGAAGGGCGCCCCATCTTTTCTCGGTTGCATGGCTGACCACAGGAGTGTTAGCCCTGACAGTAAATAAATAAATAAACCAAAAGCAAAATAAAAAAGCGCCCATTCAGGTTTTTCTTCCCTATTCTTTTCATCTTGAAACTTGCTGAGCTTAAGCCAGGGGGTCACGTGCCATAAATAGGGGCCACCATGAGATTGTGTGCGTCCTGGTACTCCGCTGTGAGCCCCCCCCCGCCCCTGCCCAGTTGGAGTCCACGTGGCCACACCCCCTCCACTCAGCCCTACTGGGCAGGGCTGTGGCTGCTACCAGGGCTTCCTGCCCTGTGGGCTCTTCCTGGTGGCCTTCACCCCGGGGCAGCAACAGGGACCCCACTACTCCTCAGAGGAGTGGGGACTGGGGGTGGGGTGGTCAGCCAGGGGAGCTGTCCTCTGGTCCCTCTGAGATGCCCAGGGAGGCAAAGGGAAGGACCGGGGCGCTCATGGCTGTAGAGTTAGGGGAGAGTCCTGGGTTCCAATTCCGACTCCTTTATCTTTCTTTTTTGGGGGGACAGTTTTAGAACACCGTCATCACCCTGAGGAAACCCTGTACCCCTTAGCCTCACGCACACCCTCGGGTCGCTGGCAGCTGCTCCCGTTCCTTCCTATAGATCCGCTTCTCCTTCGTGGAGTCAGGTAACCCGTGGCCTTTCGCTTCTTGGCTTCTCTCACTCAGGACGAGGTTTCAGGTTCCTCCAGGTTGCCAACCTGTCCCTGCTTCTTTCTAAAAGGGACGTGCTGCAGGGACATGCCACAGTGTGTGGACGCCATTGTCTGCAGATCACTCGTGGTCACTCTCCTTTCTTGGCTCTCATGAATAGGGGGCTGTGGACATCGGGTGCAGTTTTGTTTCCCTTGGGTGCACACCCCACAGAAAGGCTGTGGGGTCAGATAGATGGGGACTCTGGTTCCACTTTGGGGGACCTGCCAGGCTATCCTCTGCAGCAGCTGCTCCTCTCAGGCTCCCACCAACATGCCTCTGGGTTCTGCTTTCACCACCTGCTCACAGGCACCTGCCACTGGCCTTCCATCATGCCAGGACCCTCGCACTGTGCGTGTCAAGTGGCATCTCAGTGTGGGGGTGAAGTGGCACTTCAGTGTGGGTGTGAAGTACCCTCGCACTGTGTGTGAAGTGCCCTCGCACTGTGAGTGTGAAGTGGCATCTCAGTGTGGGTGTGAAGTGCCCTCGCACTGTGAGTGTGAAGTGGCGTCTCAGTGTGGGTGTGAAGTGCCCTCGCACTGTGAGTGTGAAGTGCCATCTCAGTGTGGGTGTGAAGTGCCATCTCAGTGTGGGTGTGAAGTGCCCTCTCAGTGTGAGCATGAAGTGGCATCTCAGTGTGGGTGTGAAGTGGCATCTCAGTGTGGGGGTGAAGTGCCATCTCAGTGTGGGTGTGAAGTGCCCTCTCAGTGTGAGCATGAAGTGGCATCTCAGTGTGGGTGTGAAGTGCCCTCTCAGTGTGAGCATGAAGTGGTTTCTCACTGTGGGTGTAAAGTGGCATCTCAGTGTGGGTGTGAAGTGCCATCTCAGTGTGGGGGTGAAGTGCCATCACAGTGTGGGGGTGAAGTGGCATCTCAGTGTGAGTGTGAAGTGCCATCTCAGTGTGAGTGCGAAGTGCCATCTCAGTGTGGGGGTGAAGTGGCATCTCAGTGTGAGTGTGAAGTGGCATCTCACTGTGGGTGTGAAGTGCCATCTCAATGTGGGTGTGAAGTGCCATCTCAGTGTGAGTGTGAAGTGCCATCTCAGTGTGGGTGTGAAGTGGTTTCTCAGTGTGGGGGTGAAGTGGCATCTCAGTGTGAGTGTGAAGTGGCATCTCACTGTGGGTGTGAAGTGCCATCTCAGTGTGGGTGTGAAGTGCCATCTCAGTGTGGGTGTGAAGTGCCATCTCAGTGTGGGTGTGAAGTGGTTTCTCAGTGTGGGGGTGAAGTGGCATCTCAGTGTGAGTGTGAAGTGGCATCTCACTGTGGGTGTGAAGTGCCATCTCAGTGTGGGTGTGAAGTGCCATCTCAGTGTGGGTGTGAAGTGCCGTCTCAGTGTGGGTGTGAAGTGGTTTCTCAGTGTGGGGGTGAAGTGGCATCTCAGTGTGAGTGTGAAGTGGCATCTCACTGTGGGTGTGAAGTGCCATCTCAGTGTGAGTGTGAAGTGCCATCTCAGTGTGAGTGTGAAGTGCCCTCTCAGTGTGAGTGTGAAGTGGTTTCGCACTGTGGGTGCGAAGTGCCCTCTCAGTGTGAGCATGAAGTGGTTTCTCAGTGTGGGTGTGAAGTGCCCCTCAGTGTGGGTGTGAAGTGCCATCTCAGTGTGAGTGTGAAGTGCCCTCTCAGTGTGGATGTGAAGTGCCCTGTCAGTGTGGTTGTGAAGTGCCCTCTCAGTGTGAGTGTGAAGTGTCCTGTCAGTGTGGTTGTGAAGTGCCCTCTCAGTGTGGGTGTGAAGTGGTTTCTCAGTGTGGGTGTGAAGTGCCCTCTCAGTGTGAGCATGAAGTGGTTTCTCAGTGTGGGTGTAAAGTGCCCCTCAGTGTGGGTGTGAAGTGCCCTGTCAGTGTGGTTGTGAAGTGCCCTCTCAGTGTGGGTGTGAAGTGGTTTCTCACTGTGGGTGTCAAGTGCCCCTCAGTGTGGGTGTGAAGTGCCCTCTCAGTGTGGTTGTGAAGTGCCCTCTCAGTGTGGGTGTGAAGTGCCCTCTCAGTGTGGGTGTGAAGTGGTTTCTCACTGTGGGTGTGAAGTGCCCCTCAGTGTGGGTGTGAATTGCCCTCTCAGTGTGAGCATGAAGTGGCTTCTCAGTGTGGGTGTGAAACGACATCTCACTGCATGTGCGAAGTGGCATTTCACTGTGGCGTGGAGTCCCATCTCACTGCGGGTATGCAGTGGCATCGCACTGGTTTTGATTTACATTTCCCCAGTGACTAAGGCTGCTAAGCATCTTCCCCTGTGCTTATTGGCCATCACCTCTTGGCTCTGTGACCCAAGTCTCAGATTCCTTATCTGTAAACCAGGGATGAAGCATCTGCCTCACCGGCTGTGGTGAGGGAGCAGTACTCAGTCTGGCCCAGAGTGGGTACCCCGCGGACTCCAGATGCTTTGAGCTGCAATCAGGGTTAGGGTCCCTTCTCTGAAAGCTGGTGGGAGAGAGTTGCAGAAGAAGCTGGCATCCTGGAGGTTTCTGTGGGTGCCAAACCCCGTTGGAAAGGTTCAGATCTCATCAGAGAAGGTGCTCACTGACACTGGCCCAGCCCCACGTGGTTCCTCCTGCATCTTTGAGGCTCTGTAACCGAGCGGGCTGCAGGACACCCCAGCTGGGCAGCTCGGTAGCTCACGAGAGGCCTCATCTAGCTTTGTGGACTTGCTGCGGCCAGCTTGCCAAACTGGTGCCCGTCAATGGAGAGCTGTGGAGCCAGGAGCACCCTGTTGGGGAGCCTGCAGCCACCCTGGCAGAGGTGCCGATGGTCAGGCCGATTGTGTAGCTGCAACATGAGCCAGGCAGGAGATGAAGATCACAGCCTGCTGGTCACAGTGGAACCCAACCTGCCTCTGATAGTAGGCTCATTAGGGCCGCCTGCAGGAGCGGTTCTGTTCTGTTCTGTTCTGGAACCACATGGGACAAGTGAGAATAGGCCCACTGATGTCCCCTGGGTGACCAGTGGGGGCTAGACTCTGGAGAGCCCCACCACATATCTGATGGAGGACTGGGGCTCCAGTCTGGGTGTGGATGCTGTGGCAGGCTGGAGGGCCAGGCTCTTTCCTTGTTCTGCTCCTATGTCCCTGACCACCTGGGCGGTAGATGGAGACATGGAGGAGGGGAGGGGCTGAGGAACAAGAAAGACTGATATGACTTTGACATTAGAGTTTCGCCCACTGGTGCTGTGTGATTTTTGCAAATCATGTAACCTCTCTGGGCCTTTGTCGCCTTGTGTGCAAAAGAAGGCTGCTGACCTCTTCCTGGGTGGTGGCTATGAGTGACTGAAAGAGTGGATGTGTTTGAGGGTGGAGTTGGGGCACTAGAGTGCTTTTAGAGGGCTCATTTTAGATCTTGGCCTGTGAAGCAGAGCTTCTGTCCCGGGCATGTAGCTTACTGGGACAGGCTCTCAGGAGAAACGGTAAAGGAAGGAGGGGTGTGAATAGGGTTCCAGTTTTGTTTCATGTCTGTGAGAATCTCTCTGCTCCTGAGGCTCAGCCCCCGAGGGCAGGAACCTGGAATCTTTGTCTGCAGTTGTTAGCAGACGTTTGTTGAATGACTGATTGATTAACTACATGCTGCTGCTGCCTCGTGGAGGACCCTCTGGTTCCACAGGGAGCTCCAGAGTCCGGACACTGCACATCCTGCAAGGGCAGGACGGGAAGTCAGGCTTCGCCGAGGCCCAGGAGTCATGGCTGTGATCCGGGAGCCCATCCGCCCCTCACCTCTCGCTCTGTGCAGCTTGACTGGTGCCGTATTTGTTTCTGGGGCTGGTAACAGATGCCACAAACTCAGTCACTTAAAACAACAGAAATTAATGTCCTTGTAGTTCTGGAGGCTGAAGTCTGATATTAACAGCACGGGGTAAAGTCAAGGTGTGGGAAGGCTCTAGAAGAAAACCTGTCCCGCGCCTCCTCCGGCTTTTTGCCGTCAGGCTTCCTCCACTCCACTGTCTCTGTGGCCACCTGCTCCTCTTCTAATCTCTGTCTGCCCCTGTCTTATGAGGACATTGGTGACAGCATTCAGTGCCTCCTTGGATAATCCAGGATGATCTCCCGTCTCAGGAGCCTTAACTAGGTAACGTCTGCAGACCCTTCCACACAGGGTGCTCTTCACAGGGGCAGGGATTAGGACCTGTGGTCCTGGGGACCATGATTAAGCCCGGTGCAGGCGCCAGCCGGGATCCCCATGAAGCCGGCGGCCTCTGGGTGTCTAACTGGGGAACCAGGAAATGACTAAGGTCTCGGATCCTCCAAGATGGCTTTGCCCCAGGGAGAGCCGCTCTCCTTGCCCCCGCAGGCCCTCCCTCCAGGTGCCTCGAGCCCTGTGCTCCCTCCCTCTGTGTGGAAGGACCCCACCTGGCCGAGCACCAGGTCCTGTACCTGCTGTGTCCTCCCTCCTGTGCCTTAATGCCCCCCCGCCAGGCTCTCCTCTGGGTGCAGAAGGGAGCTTGGGATTTAAAGGAGTTCAGTCCTGTGAAAACTGCATCCATCCCAAGGCTACTGCCAGTAGATGCTCAGCGTCTAACCCCAGCACGCTGGGTTCGAGGCTGTGACCCCCGCCTCTGACAGGCATGTGCTGTGGGCATTGAATAAAATAAATAGCCATGCACGATGGTGACCAAGGCGATGTGGATGAAGGCTCTGGAAACAGGAAGGAGAATCGGAACAGGGCCATGGAGAGAGGCCAGGAGGTTTCTCTGAGAATGTCACTTGAGAAGGACCAGGCGTATGAGGGAATGGACCGTGGAACATCTGAGGAAAGGGTGTTCCTGGCAGAACAAACAGCAGATGCAAAGGCCCTGAGGTGGGAATACCAGGTCTTTTAAAAAATACAGGTGAGATCCGTTTGGGCAGTAAATGAGAGACTGACAGGAGATGAGCTCAGAGAGGAGGGGACAGAGACTGTCAAGGGCCTCTGGTGGGGGCTCCTAGAACCTGTCCCCTGCAGATTCAGAGGGATGACTGTATTCCAAATATTGCTCTTTCTTGGCAACTCAAGACTCCCCTTCCCTGTCCTTACCAGCTCCTCCCTACAAGGTCAGGACCTTGGAGTCAGGAAGTATCAGGGTCCCATTGCAGGGTGGCAGGGGGTGGGGAGTTGGGCCTGAGCTGCTGCTGCCCTGAGGTGCCTGGAGGGACCGAGGAGGGAGACCCTCCCAAGAGGAGGTGCAGCCTCAACCTTTGGGCTCAGCTGCCCTCTGGGGTCTCCAGAGCCTGGATCTCATGGGCTGGTGAAGCACAGCTTGCCAAGGACAATTATCTCCCCGCTGGGCCTCCAGGCCCCTTTGAGGAAGTGATTTATGGCCCTGAGAAAACAGGGTAAGTGGGAGAAGATGCTCAGGACCGACTCCAGAAAGAGCAGCAGCTGCTGCCTTTAAAAAGCACACACCATGGAGCAGCAGCGTGTACGACAGTGACGCCCCAATAAGGAAATAAATCTCGAGCCGTGGGACAGGGAAGAGAAGCCCCAGGACGCTGGAAGGCACAGGGGCACAAGGGAAGCCAGTTTCGACCCAGGCTGCCCAGCCTGACGCCCTGCACTGTCATTCGGGGCCCGTGATTTCCCTTGGCCAGGGATCTGGCCCCCTGAGTGCATCTGGAGGCCAACCTCAGGATGAGTGTGAGAGGGAGGCAGGGAGGCTGGCAGAGTGGACAAGGACCTGTGGTGGCAATCCCTCGGAGCAGTATGTGGTCCCTCCACACCTGCTCTGCTCCTTGGCCGGTGGCCCTGGGTCCCTGCACTTCTGTGTAGGGAGAAGTCTCCATGGGAGAGTCTGAGCACGCCACAGCCCCCTGGACTCCCCGGGGGCCCCTCCAGCCTCAAGTGCAGCCAAGGCAGACGGCCCCGCAAGCCCTGAGACGGGTCTCACCTCCCAGCCCTTGCCAGTGTCCAGCCCTCTCCCTGGAATGCCTGGTCACCCCCGGGCAGGTCCTCCTTTGCTCCCCCGCCTCCCCAGCCCTGCCCAGCCCCCTTCCTTCCCCTTCCATGGGCCCCACTGGACTTTGAGCGTCGTAGGGCAGGGTCTGTGTTGGTCACCTCACCCTCCAGCACATAGTAGGTGTTCATCTGCAGTGTCGCTGCTTGTCACTGTTCCTCCAGTCGCCTTAGGAATCACTTGGCATGGAGTCCTCGGCAAGACCCTTGACAATCACTATCCCCACGACCCCCCTGATCCGTCGGCTCGGTGCTACTGTCACTCCCTCCCATGGCATTGCCAAGGCAACTGGGCTCCTAGCGTGTGGCTCGCTGCGGGGCCTCCTGGGGAAATCCCTTCCCTTCTCTAAGCCTCAGTTTCCTGACCTGTGAAATGGGAGGGGAGCTGCAGCCGTGGTGGTTTAAGCACCTCAGCCTGGGCTGGGAAGATGAGACAGGCTGTCTCTGACGGTGACCCCGCATCCCTGCGTGCCAGCCTCAGGACATGCTTATTGGTGCCTGCACTAAGCTGCTTCTCGTGACATAATCCCACAGCAGGCAGCCGCGCCGGGGCCAAGAGGACCTCATCTCCCAGCCTTGAGCGCCTCCCCCGCTCCTGCTCCCCCACGGTGGCACACACGACCTGGGAGCCGGGGGCTTGGGGGCTCTGGGAGCTCCCTCAGAGCCCTGGGAGGGGCCCTGGCTCCCCGTGCTGCAGACGGAGGGGCAGGGCTGCAGGCTGACCTCCCAGGGGTCCCTGGGGGCCTCGCTTCTGTCCTCTGCTGTCAACTCCTCTTTGACAGGAATGGAAAGTCAGAGGCAGGCGCGGGTGGGCAGGGTCGGCAGGCATGAACTCACTCCTTCCAAGTCCTGTTTTGAGGACAAATGAGTCAGCCTGGCATCCCGGCCGGGGCAGAGTGCTGGCAGCACCACCCACCAGCTGTGGCTCTGCGCTTGTCGCCTCACCGAGCCTCAGTTTCCTCACCCGTCACTCGGGACATGGGATACCGAGCTGCACCGACTTCTCCAGGCCATGCGTGTGAAACCCTGCGACCCCGGAGACAGCAGGCACCTGCCTCTCGGCCCACGCAGCGTTACGAAGGGGACAGGTGGCCGAGGGGAGAGCCGTAAACCTAGCCGGCCCTAATCCCACTAATGGTTTATCTTCCTTTCATGAGGAGGAGGCCCTGCTTCCCCCAGCCAGGAACAACAGGCCTTTGTGTCCGTTCTTTCGGGAAAAGGAGGGGCACTGGAAGACAAGCGGGGCACCGGGGCCTTATCTTTCCTGGCACAGCCAGGGCCTCTGGGCCAGGGCCCTGCTGGCAACCGAAGGGAGCCTGAATAATAGAAGGGCTGGCACCGCGTCCCCCCACCCGCCTGTGTCAGGGAGCAGGATGTGCAGCGCTGGGCAGCCCGGGGGTCTCAGAGGCCCACAGCAGCTCGGGGCTGGGGAGGGGATTGGAGAGGGCTGGACACCATGTCTCTGCTTCAGCGTTACCGTGGAGGCCCCGGGTTTACATCTCAGGTCCCACACACCATGTGTCCTTGGGCAAGCCACCTGACCTCTCTGAGCCCCCTTCTCCTCATCTGCGACATCCTCATCTACCTTTCATGGCGGTTTGAGGGTCCAGAAGAGAGCCTGCAGCATGCCGGCCCAGCAGGCCGGGGCCGTGACGCGGGTGGAGGCGGGCCCTCGGTTCTGGTCCCGGCTGTTCAGGCCCAGCCCTGCCTCTTCCGTGCTTCCCCGTGCAGGCAGCTTCCCCTTCTGGGAAGCAGGGCCTCCCGATGCCCCCGTGGCCCGCTGGACTCCTAATTCACACTGATGCTGGCGGGCGGCGCCGTCTTGGCCTCCCGAGAGGCACAGCGAGGGAACAGCTGTGCCTCTGGCCAGGCTGTGGGGGTCAAGCCACAGGAGGGTGTGGCTGGAAGGAGGCAGGGGCTTTCACCACCGAGGAAGCCGAGGCCGAGGGAGCCAGTCACCCGCCCAGCTTACCTGATAGCCACGTGGGTGCCTGCTGCCCTCAACCCCTTAGGCAGCAGGGCAGGCTCCACAGGGCAGGGGCGTCCTCACCCTGGGATGGCCCTCAGTGACATGAGCTCGGAGCAGGTCCTGCTGAGTGAGCCTCCAGTGTGCTGAGGGCTCGGTCAGCATGTGCTGGGCCGCAGCGGGTGGGCGGAGGACCCTTGCCTGTGCTGCCAGGGGTGGCATTGGGGGCTGGGGTCACCAACCAATGCCAAGCACTCCTGATTAAGGGGCTCGAGTGGGGGCTGGCAGGCGGTGTGACCTACAGGATGGAGAAGTAGCAGCCCTGGCCCCGCCCTGCTGTTGTGGGACAGGGGACGTGGAAGGCCCACCACAGGGCCCCTTCGTCCAGCTCCACTGTGAGTCACTGGCTGGCTTGAGGCCCAGGCAGAGGCTGACGGAGGCTCTGGCCCGTCACTGCCCTCGTGTTTCTGGTGGGTTTTGTTCCTCTGGGAACCTGGACAGCAGATTGTGGAGTGGGTGGTCAGATGGTTTGGAGCTGGATGAAGTTACGAGTCCGCCCTCAAAGAATTCCTGGTTTGTTGGCTTCAATTTCCAGTAGCTAAAATCTTTGGCCAGTTGTTCTCCCCCGACGGTGGGTGTTGGAGTCATCTGGGGGCAGGACACCTAGTTAAAATGACAGTTGTGAGCCACACGCCGTGTCCGAGGCCGGAGCAGGAGAATCCCTTGAGCCCACAGGTTCAAATTCAGCCTGGGCAACATAGTGAGACCCTCCTCCCCAAAAAGATGTTCTGAAGCCCCACCTAGACCGGAAGAACCTGAATCTGGGGCTCCCTGTGTGGCTCCCTGTCCCTAATGTTTGAGACCTGCTGTCTCAGGTGCTCTTGGACGCGGTCACGAGGACTCTCCTTCCCCCCATCGCACCCACTTCCTCATGTCCTCCACCCACAGCCTCAGGGACTGCTCACCAGACACATGTTCACACTCACCCACACACTCAGCTAGGTTTGGGGGGCACATGTATTCTTGTGCCCACAGGGACATGCAGACAGACTCACGTATACCCAGGACCCGCTACGTGGTTCTCCGGATCCACAGCAAAATGAATCTGTGCAAGAAGTCTTCATTTCACAATTGTGACAGCAGAATATTAGTCCCACGGGACAGCACAGGTCACAGGTCAGCAGAGCTGGCCTGGTACACGCCGGACTCCACCTTTTCCACACATCTGGGACCCTCCAGATGACCGTGCCCCACAGCCCAGGTGTCCACAGACACACTCACATGCACACACACTAAGCATTCTCTCATGCACACACTCAGCAAGGTGCTAAAAATGATCTCTTCTTGGATTGGAGAATATGTTGGTTCGAGTTTAAAAGCAAAATCCAAGCTGAGTCAGATGGGTCGCTTGAAGCAAAAAGTGCCAGATGGAGTTGTATGTGACTCATTGTCTTGGGTTTCATGAGTAACATTTTAATTGGGTTGTGACTAGTTTGGGAAAACTTTAAAGCTCCCCCACCCCAAATCCGAATTAAAGTGGGACTTACTGAATGCTTCCAAGGCCACCACGCTCCCCAATTGGGGTTTTGTGAGTATACTTCTCTACTACACACGGTGCAACGCGTGGGTCAGTTCTTTCTGCCTGGGACGGAGAAGGAGGGAAACTTGGGTTTACTGAGCCTGTACTATGTGCCAGCCCTCTTTTCAGTGGTGTGCACACAGAATCCATGCACTGTTCGTAGGCGCCAGACGCGGCGCCTGGCGTGCAGCCGCGCCTAGTAAATGGTAGCTTAATGCTGGCTTTCATCGGATCTTAGGATTCCACCGTCAGTAAGAAGCGCATTATCTTCTGGGCACTAAGAAAGAAAAATCCACTAAAATCCTGACATCAGCTAGGACACACGGGCGGGAGGGCACGCACCAGGCTCAGAGACCTGAGAAAAGTGCGTCTTAAAGTCATTGGAAGCCAAGGCTGGAAGAGGGATTCCCTTCCCGGTCCACAGAGGAGAGACTGCAGAGAGGCAATACCCACCCAGAGCCCCAGGGGCTCACTCCCAGGTCCCACCAACATGGAGAACGCAGAGTCCTGCGACTGAACAGGGAGATGTGTTGGGGGAGAAGAGCTGCCTCAGTTTCCCCTGAAAGGCTGCCCATAAGCCACCATTTGTGCTGCCTGGGGGCAAAAGGGAGCCCCAGACGAAGGCTCCATTCTTTGCTTCTGTCCACTTTCGAGCAAAGGCGGGCACAGCCGGGAATTTTTTCTTCAAAGCAGGTTTTAGAGATCAGTAGTAATTTGGAGGACTGGGCCGCCCAGGGCCAGGTCCCACCCACACGCAGTGATTCATTATTCCAGGATTCTTCACAGACGGCAACTGGCCTTGGAAGGCAATGAGCTCATGAATATGCACAGGCCGGTCCTCATAAATTATGCATCCCATAGTCGGGAGGCTGAGGAGGGCTGAGTGGTTTTCTGCCCCAGGCGACAGAAGGCTCGCTCACAAGGACTTCTTGTGAAGCTCACATTCCGGGCTCCCTCCTTCTCCCCCATCACAATGACCACGCGGGGCGCCCACCACCCAGCTCTGTTAAAACTGGGACTCTGGTTTGCAAAGCAACCAGCGCCCGGACTGCGGCTTCACTGATGGTGATGCTCATGCTGCAGGCCCGCGGGCGTCCTGGCCCGCCCTTGATCAAGCCCAGGGCTGCCCAAAGCGTCTGACCTTACAGGGCGAAAGGCTGTGCGCAGAGGTGGGACTTGCCTGTTCTTACCCTGGAGCGTGCTCCGGTGTTGGCCAAGTGTCACAGAACAAACCCTGGGGGGGCGGGGGTCTGGCAAGCAGAGGGTTGACTGGGTTTCTCCTCTGCTTTCCGCCCACTCAGGTGCTGGAGCTGGGCACACAGAGGGCTCGCTGCCAGAGGGTGGGGGTTCTTGGGGAGCTCCACATGCCTACTCGAATCAGGGTTGCCCCTCCCCGCAGGGCCTTCCCCCTCCTGCCAACCCCCCTACTCCCAGGTGCCACAGCAAGCAGGGAGAAAGAAAAACGAAGAATCACAGACAAAAGCTAGAAGCCCTAGAGGACGCTGCCAGGGTCCAAGCCAGACAGTGACCAGAGAGCTCTAGAAACGTTAACTCACTTAATCCTCTCTACACCCTCAGAGGCACTGTCACGATCCCCACCTTACAGATGAGGAAACTGAGGCTCAGTGAAGTTGAGTGACTTGGGCGCAGTCACACAGCCCCAGAGTGGCCACGTCAGGATTCGCACTCAGGCTGCCTGGCTCCAGAGTCTAATTACAACCGCCTCACTCCCGCTCGCTCCACATTCAACCCCTGTGGTGCTAGCTCAGGATGTTCCCACGGTGGGTGCTCCTTAATACCTGTGAAAGGCCCCAGGCAGGCTGGCGAGCAGGCTGGCGGGCAGGCCACACAGACCCACAGTGGCTTTGGGGTCCTGGGATGAGCTGCGCCTCCTGGGAAGAGCAGAGTGGCCCTTGCTTGTCTGAAGGGGTTGGGTGGAGCCCCGGAGGTCACAGGATGAGTGTTGGAAATGATCTCAGCTGAGCCAGGAATGAGGACCAAATAGCTCAAAATCCAAGGGTAGCAAAACCCAGCACCTGATCAGCCTGGGTTCCAGCAACAGTTAGGGAGATAGACGCAGAAAGAACTGGTGAACTCTGTGGCCGAACAGAGGTGGATCAGACGGGCAAGGACAGTACATAAGTTAACAGTGGGCCCCGAAGCAGACAGTGACCTTGACTTTCAGCACCTTCATCTATGTCATGGGGACAAAAACAGCATCTGCTCCATTGGGTTGTTTTAAAATCTATTTTTTCATAAACTTTAAAAAATCGTAGTGTGGGACCTGGGTGCAGTGGTGCACGTCTGTCATCCAAGCCAATGGGGAGGCTGAGGGAGGAGGACCACAAGTTCAAAGCCAGCCTCAGTGACTTGGACGCGGTCTCAAAACATAAAAGGGCTGGGGATGTAGCTCAGTGATAGAGCACCCCTGGTTTCAATCCCCAGTACCCCTCCCCAAAATTGTGGTGTCCATGTGTACAGAAAAGTGCAGAGATCATAAGCTCACAGCTTCATGAATTTTCACATGGAGCACTCCTGAGTCACCAGTTCTTTGAGTAAGAAGAACATCACACCATCAGAAACCCCCTTGACGTTCACCAGTCACTGTGCCCAAAGACGAACACTGTTTGGATTTCTCATACTGAATTAACTTTGCTTGTTTATAGACTTCATGAAAATTAAAACACCAAGGGAAGTATTCCTAAGGACACAGAGCAACTGCAATTCACGTACATTGCTGGTAGAAAGTTATGACCATTTTGGAAAACTGATATCATCTACTGTGTCGGTTCATTTTCTGTTACTGAAACAAAATGCCTGAGGCTGAGTAACTTAATAAAGAAAAGAGGTATATTTAACTTCTAGTTCTGGGGACCCAAGAGTGTGGTGCCAGCTTTTGCTTATCTCTGGTGACATGGCCTCACAATGGCAGGAGCAACCGTGTGTGTGTGTGTGTGTGTGTGTGTGTGTGTGTGTGTGAGAGAGAGAGAGAGAGAGAGAGGAGAGAGAGAGAGAGAGAGAGAGAGAGAGGGAGACTGTATCACTAGAGAGGAAACCAAAGAGGCTGGGAGTGGCTGGCTTGTTCTTTCCACAGCCGTCTCTTGAGAACTAACTTGGGTCCCTCGAGAACTACCTTAGTCCATTCTCAGGGTGGATCCCCAGTCACCCCACCAGGCTCCACATCTCGAAGGCCTGGGGCCTCTGTAGGGCCACACTGAGGACCAACACAGAAGCCACTGGGAGACTCACAAACCACATCCAAACCATAGCATCTGCCACAGCTCAGAAGGACGCCTGGGCGCATGTGCATGGTGCTTGTTGAAGAATGACCATAGAGGGGGCGTGTGTGTGAAAACACACTCCATTCGCACACACCCAGGTGCGTGAGCAGTGAACTCACGGATCTCCGGAAGGACAGCAGCAACCCAGGGTAGCCTCGAGCTGGATGCTGGCAATAAAACAGATGAGCACGGAGACCCCAGGCAGAGTACTCCCCCAGCAGGGAGGGAGGAAGGCGAGGAGCCAGGCAGGGCAGTGCACACGGAGGCTGCGGCAGGTCAGAACAACCAAGGGCACAGGGGACGTGCTTAAGGAAGCGCGAGGCTGGCCTGTCCCTCTCCCGAGCTCCCATCTCTAGGTCCAGACTCAGGTCTCCATCCATCTCACCAGCTGGGTGCCTCGCCTGCCTGGCTCCCCAGGGGACTGATGGGTGGTGACAGGCGGCCCCACCATGTGACCACACCCACCTGTGCATGCAGGGGAGGGGACCGACAGCTCTAGAGGGACTGGGGCCACAGGAGGCTCGGAGCCTGGGGGGCCACAGTCCTCCTGCAGAGGCAGGTGTGGATGTTGGGCGGCTCTGCCTCTGGCTAGCACTGGCTCGGCTGAGGGTCTCGAATGCTTCCGGGGAGGAGACAGCTTGGGCAGGTCAGCTGGGCTTGAGTGGTCCTACGCTGGCCACTCTTCTGCTGTGCGACATGCCCCTCTCCCTGCCCTCTCTGTGACTCGCCTTCCTGGCGCCTGCTTCCTCCCCTGCCCTGCTCACCTGTTCCACCAGCTCCTCCACTCGGGGTCTTCAATGGCAGCTCTTCCCCTTCCCCCTCTCAGCCCTGGGATTCCGGGTGAGACAGGGGCAGCTCAGACAGGGACTGGGATTCAGTCCCGATTGTTCTGCCTCCACCAGGCTGTCTCCATGCAGGACAGCCTCCCCTCTCCAGCCGACAGCCCCCGCTCTGAGCTCCTCATGCTGGGCCTCGGGGCTCCGAGAGCCTCCACCAGCCACCCCTGCTAGGTGCCCTTGTCCTCCTCTCTCTCGGCCCCTCCCACCAAGGCATCAGGCCTGGGCTGCCTCCATGTCCACCCTCTGTGGTGGACAAAAAAGACGGAAATTGCTCTGCTGCTGGGGCCTGGTCCTGGTGACACATTCATCACCTCTGTGGCCCACAGGCCCATCCCATGGCTGTCCCTGTGCTGCCCATAAGACAGCCAGGGCTCTGAGGCCAGAGGGAAGCTCTGGGGCCTCCACTTTGGGGAGAATCGAGGCCCAGGAATGGCACTGCCCAACTCTCCCCAGGGGCAGCTCTCAGAGGGGGGGGAAGGTGGGGCCTCTGCCAGACGCCACGGCTCCTTTTCTGTCCTGTTCAGTGGATGACAACACTAAGAAATGCATCCGTCACCCTGGTGTGAGTCTGAAGTTCAGGCAGGTCCTTCTTTCCAAGAAGACGGCCATGGCCAGGCTGTGAGGCCATTCTGCTGATGAGGGGTCTCTGCCACCAAGTGCCCTGGCCATGCAGAGCCACCCTGTGGTGCCTGGGGACAGAAGAGCCCTGGGAGGCCGGAGGGAGTGTCTGTGGAGCGACGAGGGGAGAAAGCAGGCTGTCGACAGTCCTGTGAGTGGGTTAGGGAAGAACAGAGACACTTGAAAACTCTGATATCACGCCTGTAACCCCAGTGGCTCAGGAGGCTGAGGCAGGAGGATGGCGAGTTCAAAGCCAGCCTCCACAACTTAGTGAGACCCTGTCTAAATAAAAAGGGCTGGAGATGTGACTCAATGGTTAGGCACCCCTGGCTTCAATCCCTGGTACCAAAATGAAAGAAAGAAAGAGAGAGAGAGAGAGAGAGAGAGAGAGAGAGAGAATGTTCTGATATCGGCCATATGAGAGTTTAACATCAAGGACCTCTGAAACGTCCCATGAATCCAGCCCTGGGGTGCAAAGACGAACCAGACCCCCAGAGCCCAGCTCCCAGGGGGACGTCCAGGATCTGGGAAAGGAGGGTAGGGCAGGGTGAGGCCCAGGTCCAGTCCCAGCCTGGGGGCTCACCAGCCATTGTTGGCCAAGAGCCATGGAGGCGACAGGGAAGGAGGATAGGGACAAGATCCCAGCACTTTGTCCTCTACCAGTGGAGCAGAAATGGGCCAGTAGCCTGAGCAGAGCTCCAAAGAGAACGGATCCCCACAAGAGCTTGGGGGCAGAAGAACCCGAAGCCAAGGCGGCTGCCCAGGATCCACGTGGAGACGGGCGCCTCCGAATCTCCTGGGAAGGTGCCCACTCGCTGCAATTGACCGGCGCTCCGACAAGCCGCTGGCTCTGAGGGCCAAGGTCACGTGTGGCGCCTCCATGGCCTCCAGTGTAGGGCTCACAGGGTCTGGTGAGCCGATAAGGCCAGAGGGTCAGGCAGGCTTCCTGAGGGCACACCTGAGGGTGCCGCTGCGGTCACCACGTAAGGAAGCGCAGGCCACCACCCACAGCACAGCCCGGGCGGCGCTGCGTGGCCATGGGAGCCACGTGCATGTGACCTTCAGGCGCAGTGCGTCCGGGGGCCCTTGGCGTGGTGGCCAGCAGCGCGTCCGCGCAGGGTGTGGGGACCCCTAACCTCTTCTGCCCGTTCCTCTATCGGAGTGTAAAGTACACATGACGAAATTACTCTCAGCCGCGCTTCAGGGGCGTCAAGGAAACCCGGATCTGCAGTCGTCACCGCCGCCCCTCCCCCAGCTCCCTGCCGGGTGGAAACTGTCCCCCTGCGCTTCCGGATCGCCCAGCCCAGCCCTGCTCCGCGCCCCTGCTTTCTGTCTTGAGACCCTGACTCCTCCAGGTATCGTGGAGTCGGAACAATACCACCTTCCTCCTCTCTGCCTGGCGCTTCTCAGCCCGCGCTGTTCTCAGGGCTCCTCCGTGTTGTAGCATGTGTCAGAATTTTCTTCCCTTTTAGAGCAGAATAATATTCCGTGTGTGTACATGCGAGGTTTTGTGTATCCACTCGTCCATCCACGGACACTTTTGGCCACTCTGGGCAGGGTAAGCACCTCTCCGTCCATTTCCCTGCCTTCAACTCTCTTTGTTATGTTCCTAAAAGCCACGCTGCTGGATCACAGGCTAAGCTTATTTTTGATCCTATTTCAGGGAGTGGATGGGTAGTTCCTATCACACGTTGCATAGACCAACTCCCCATTTTAGGCGGGCTCAACCGCAGCAGCACAGGCCGTAGGGCCCTTCTAGCATTATTTAATATCAAAGGAACAGCTCCACGAGTCTAGAACTAAAAAGCAGGTTTGAACTCTTCATCCTTGAAATTCTATTGGACAACGTTAAACGTCTGCCCAAATCAACATCAATAATTTGTTTCCCTTGGCAAGGAAAAATGTTTAAAATTTAATGAAGCCAGCAGATTTCCACAGCCCCCTGTAGCCAAGCAGCAATCACACTAATAAATGGCCAGAGCTTTTCTTGTAAGAAGAATGCTTGCGCGGAGAGAGAGGGCCATTCTCTAATGGAACAAGGATGCCACGGTGTCCACAGGAAGCAAAGTGCAATCCATCATTCGGGGGAGTTTACTTTGAAAAAGCAGCGCCTCCACTGGGAGTCACAGCTTTCCAAAGGTCCTCTTGCTGCTTCTGCTGATTCATATTCCCATAATTCCCCCACTGCATAATATTTCCCCATCTCCATGGTGACTGTGAGAAGAAGGCCTGGTGAGGAACTTCAGGGTTTACTTCTGATTTCACTGAAAGTGGGCTGCATGCTCGTATTTTAAGGAGGAGAGAGAGACCTGGGGCTCCCTGAGCAGGTCTCGCTAGAGCCAGAGGGACCATGGGCTGGGGGACAGCAGCTGGCAGCTGGCCCTGATTCTCGCACTTTCCAGTCCTCCCCTCGGAGCCCCAGCTCCTTTTTCAGTAAAATGATGTAGAGGATGGGAACCAGGATTCCCTGGGGAACCAGTTGAGAACACGCAAGCTGTAAAACCTTATCTAAAACAAACCACCACCACAACAAAAAACCCAAATGCAAGGCCCTGTTCCGGGCCAGTGCGTTGCTGTCAGTGGCTTTCCTGTGGCCTCCCCGGGCCCCTCACTCACACCCATGTCTGTGACCTAGGGGACAGGAACTTGGCTGTATGCCTATTCTGAACCCTCCCCTTCTCCCAGCACGTGAGTCTACTCAGCACAGACCCCAAGAAGTGCTTGAATTCGAATCTGATCCAGCAAATGCTTGGCAAGCCCATTCTGCACCCGGTTAGGGGCCATGGGGTACATGGGGGAACTGAGTCACCCTGACTTGAAGTTGCGCCTCTGACTTCCCAGTAGCTTTGTGCAGGGTGGGGGATGAGAGCAGCCGACATTGGATCTAGCACTGGATGCTAGGTTCACCCTTGCTACCTTTGAGGGCGGAAGCATGGTCATCACCAATGCCCCATGTGGAGTGGAATCATCGGAAGGGTATGTGGTTCTCAGACGTGACCCAGAGGACAGAGGAATTCACTCTGCGTGCTGTGGTAGCATCTCAGAGTGTTTTGCAGAGGGGCTTTCTGAGCGGGGCTGATGACGTGTCGGGGAGGGGGATGAAGGACTGCGGAGGTGACAGAGTTGCCTTGGAGAAGCAGATCTTGGGCAGAGGCAGAGATGAGAACGGCATGGGGTGGACCAAGCAGACCTACTGACTTCTGATGCTCAGGGTTCCTCACGATGTTATGCTGGGGACGCTCAGGTCCTAAGTGTGCGGGAGATTCCTCTGAGGCCACACCTCCCACGCTGGCACTGGCGACGTGAGCACCCCAGGCCCTCTTTCTCCCCCTCCTCCCTCCGCCTGGGAGCAGGGCCTCGGCCCTCCTGCTGTGTTTCCCACCAGTCCCTAATGCCTCCTCCAAGTGCAGGCCTCCTGTCCTGTGTCACGTGGCCACTTCACCTTGTCTCCTTTTGCCCTTCTCCCAGTTCCGGTGACGTCTACACTTGGTTGTTCATTCTCCTTCCTGGAAGAGGGATTCCCTCCTCCGTCTGCCTACGGTGGTTTTCTAGAGTCAGAGCTGTGTTCAAATTCCAGTTCCCATACTTCCTAGCAGTCCTCCTCAGTGCAGGCTGCCATAAGAATGCCGTAGACCGGGGACTTCAACCACGGTTACTCATCACAATTCTGGGGCCAGAAGTCCAGGATCGGGTGCTGGCAGAGCCAGTGTTCACTGAGAGCTCACTTCCTGGTTTGCAGACAGCTGTCTTGTGTCCTCACATTGTGGCAAGCAAAGAGAGAGAAAGCAAGCTCTCACGCCTGTCACCTCCCAAAGGCTTCATCTCCTCCTGTCTTCTCGCTGGGGTTAGAATTTCAGCACATGGATTTTGAAGGGGCATGAACATTCAGTTCATAGTTCTACCACAGTTTTGTTTTGTTTTGTTCTGTTTAACATCTCGGGCCTCCTTTTCTCCATTTATAAAGCAGGGATTGTTAGTACCACATGGCCAAGGAACAAGAATTATTTAATTACATAACAAGCTGAGTGCAAGGCCTTGTGCCTAGTAAGAGCATCCCTGTCTTCCCTCCCCTGCTCTTTCTTATAGTCTCCATTGGTATCAAAATGATCTGTATCTGCTTTGCCCTCTGGATGCTGAGTTTTGCAGGATCTGTGGCTCTGCCCTCTGTGTTTGCTACCCTAATAAACTTGTTCTCAAACTTTTAAAACCACAAGTCACAGAAATAAATACATTTTACACCATAACCTGTTGATCTAAGTAACAGATGAAGGGATTGAGGGAATGATCATCTACATCAATTTTTATTGTTATCATTTTAGTATTCTATAAATTGCTGACAAGAGGGTGTTAAAATCTAGTGTGATATGGAATTTCCTATTGCTCCCTTTTAAAACTGTCGATTTTTACTTTGTGATTTTGAGATTCTGTTATTAGGCACATACACATTTATTATTGCTGTATCTTCCTTTAATCATCATGATGTGTTTCTCTTTATCTCTAGTAGTACTCTTTGTCTTAAAGTCTGTTAAATCTTAACAGTGCCACTCCAGCCCTGTCATATGTACTGTGTTCATAATATATAATTTTCTGTCCATTTACTTTCAACCTCTATGTATCTTTATTTTTAAAATGGATCTCTTATAGACAGAGATTCCATTCTGGTAATCTCTGCCTTCTCATTAGAGTATTTAGTCCCTTAATGTTTAATGTAATTATTGATTTCATTGGATATAATTATGTCATTTTATTATTTATTTTGCATTTATTCCTGCTATGGTTTAGATAATTGTCCCCTAAAGGCGCATGTGTTAAAGTCTTTGTTGCTAGCCTGGATGCTATTGGGAGGTGGTGGAATCTTTGGGGGAGAGTCTAGTTGGAGGAAAGGGATGTTGGGATCCCCGCCCTCCATCTCTTTCTTTGCTGCCCTGCTCCGCCCCCATGAGGTGAGCAGTTCTCTTCTACTGTGTGTTCCCATCATGATGCACTGTACTGCCGCAGGCCCAGAACGACAGGGCCAAGCAACCATGAGCCAAAACCTAAAATCACAACTCAAAATAAGCCTTTTTCCCTTACTAAGTTTTTTATTTCAAGTGTATTTTTTACAGTAATGAAAAGTTAACTAAAAAACCTCCATACTTTTTTAAATTTCTCTATTCGCCTTTCCAGTTTTTTAATTGTCTTAATAGTTTTAGTATTTTAACTTATATCTATTGACTTTTTAGCTATTCTCTTTAGTATTTTTAGAGATTATCATATGCACCTTAACTTTTCACTGCCCACTTGGTTTTGCATCATTTTATATAGGTTCATTTATCCACACTCCCACCATCCTGTGTGTGTGTGAGAGACTAAGACTGGAACCAGGCATGCTATACCACTGAGCCGCCCCCCTGGCCCTTTTCATTTTGACAGTGTTTTGCCAGGTTGCCAAGGCTAGCCTCTAACTGGCCATCCTCCTGCAACAGCCTCCTGAGTCACTGGGATGATACACATGTGCCATTGCACCCAACATCCACCCCCCTTCTTAGGACAGGTGTCACGTATACGAATTCTCATTTGTCAGTGACATTTCTTCCAGAACTTTAAACTGTCCTTACACTCTGGCCTCCTTATCCACAGCCACTCCCCACATAGCCCCAGTGCATGGTCTGTCTTGTGGTCTGCTTTTAAGGCTTTATTCTTTACTTTGTTTCTATCAACTTGACTATCGTGTGCCTTAAATACAGTGTTTTTAAAAATATATTTTAGTTGTTGATGGATCTTTATTTTATTCATTTATTTATGTGTGGTGCTGTGAATTGCCTCACACATGACTCTACCACACTCTTTATGTGGTTCTACCACTGAGCCACACCCCCGGTCCCTAAATACAGTTTTATTCATTATTCTGTTCAGATTTTCCTGAGATTTTAAAAAGAATCTTTTTTATTTATATATATTTTTAGTTGTAGGTAGACACAATACCTTTATTTTATATTATGTACTGCTGAGGATCAAACCCAGGGCCTCACACATGCTAGGCAAGCACACTACCACTGAGCCATAACCCCAGCCCTTCCTGAGAGTCTTGAAACTGTAATTTGTTTCTCTCTAAATGTGGGACGTTTTCAGCTGTTATTTCTTCAGATACTTGTCGCGCCCTGTCCTCTCCTCTGCTTCTGGTATGACGGGACTGTCCGCATGTCCCTGCTATAGTTTTATTTGTTTCTCTCTCTCTCTTCTTCAGATTAGAAAGTTTCTGTTCACCTCTCAAGTCTATGGATTTTTTCCCTCTGTCATCTCTATTCTGATACTGAGTCCAACCAGTGATTTTTCTTGTCTCAGATACTCTTCAGTTCTGAGGCTTTCATGATTCATTTTTTTTAAGTCCACAAATCAGTGATTTTTAGTATGTTCACAGAGATGTGCAACAAAACCTTTCATTACCCCCAAAAGAAACCACATGCCCATTAGCGACTGATGGTAACCATTAATCAACTTCACGTCTCTATAGCCTTACCTACGCTGCGCATCTCCTGGGAATGGAGGCCTACAACGTGAGGGCCTCAAGCCTGTCTTCTTTCTTCAACACGAGATCTCTTCACCCAGGTCACAGCCTCTATTAGTACTTCATTCCTTTTTATGACTGAATAATATTCTATTGCGTCGACAACCACATTTTTTCCCCCATGCAGCAGTTGGTAGACTGACATCAGTCAGCTTCCACTTCTGGGCTACTAAGAATAACACTGACAAGTGGTTCGTTTATATGTTTTATGCTTCTTGACAGATATGTCTTCTCTTTATATTTATTAGATCATATTTTCTTTATTTCACTCAATATTGTTATAATAGCTGCTTTAAAGTTCTTGTCTAATAATTCCAATGTGTGGGTCATCATAGGATCGGTATGTGTTGACTGACTTTTTTCTTGAGAATGAGTTGCTTTTTCCCATCTCTGACACTTATACATATATATATATACATAGACATTATATATATGTATAAATGTATGTGTGTATATTTGTATATATATGTACACACATATACATGAACATACATGCATACACATGCATACACACATACGCGTACTACATACATTTTGGGGATTATATCTGGGTTTGTGAGTGTTCTGTGGTGCAGACTCTGGGTTTTGTGATACTGTTTTGAAGAGTTGCTGTTTTAGTTTCTTCGGGCAGTTAGCTTAGTCAGAGGCAAATGCAGTCACACTCATGGACTGGGGCTCAAGTCTTGGTTCAGACTGCTTTTGATATCCCCAGAACAAGTGCGGTTTGGGGTTCAGACAGAAGCGGACAGAGTTCATGTCCATGCCGGCTCTTTCTCCCTTGTCTCTCCTTTCTTGTTCTAGCCTCCTTCTCCTGGTTCCTCTGCATCGAGGGACAACAGGCCTTCTGCTGGAGCTTAGTTACACTGGGCCACCACTACAGTGTGGCCACCCTCAGGGCAAAGTCACAAACCGCACCCCTCCCCCCGAAATCCACCTTGGGGGGAATGATCCTTCTAGGTTTTAATGCTGCTCCAAAACCTCCTTTTGTCAAGGCCACAGGGCCCTCGGTGGTTTTATTTTTAAATACATATTACTTAGTCATCGATGGACCTTTACTTTATTCATTTATATGTGATGCTGAGAATCGAACCCAGTGCCTCACACGTGCTAGGCCAGCGCCCTGCCACTGAGCCCCAGCCCCGCCCCTTCGGGGTTTGTTGAGTGGAGTTTGTGCTATCTGCAGGGGTGCTTAAGACCTTACTCCTCCCTACCAGACGCAGAGCAAAATCAGAGCCCGTTCTTACCCTACTCGGTACCTCCCAGTGGTGTAGCTCATATGTTTTGCTCTCTTCCACAGCACTTCACTTTCGAGATGCTGGCCTCAGTCTCTGCCACACTGATTTTATGGCCCATTAGAGGGTCACAGCCTGCAGTTTGGCCTGAGGTGCTCACTCGCGGGCAGGAGGTCTCCCCTCCCGCCCAAGGTCCAGAGGCTCTGTGTGCTGAACACACGGGGTGCAGAGCGGCCACAGGCGATCGCTACAGATGGGTGTGCAATGATGTCTCCTCCTCCCTTCCTCTGGGCCCACAGTGACCAGGCCCGCAGTCCCTCAGGTGAAGTCCTCAAGCTAGCCCACGATTTAGACCTTCGCACCTCGCGGACTCCCGGGAGTGGCAACACAAGGCCTCCAAGTTTTAATTTTGCTGGATAAAGATATTTAATAAGGATGACCCCCCACTGTGGCTGTCACTTCACACAAGGAAGGCTGTTTTATCACCCCAAATGTCATATGAACTATCTCAGAATAAATCAAAGTCCCAAGGTGAAACACATTTGCTTTCATGACAAACTCAGACCACCTTTTCTTCAGGGTTCCTTGGGCAGGCATTCAGGAGTCTCCCATCCAGCCAGGGCCACAGGAGCTCCCAGAATCTATCCGTGTCAGGCCCAGAGAGGGGCAGTCATTACCCAGGACTGAGCATTTGGGAGGAAAGGGGCTTCCTGTGTTCCCTGGGTAATTCTTCACTGAAAATCCATCTGACTCCAGAGATGCGGCCTGGCTCCCTGAGCCCCTCTCTGCTGGGTAGAATTCCCAGGCCACCGAGTGTGCCGAGTGTGCCGCACTGACTGTCGCCGTCCCCCTGAGGCAGCCCCGGCTGCCCTACTTGCTATCACCCAGATACGCAGGGTCTTGTGGCAGAGAGCAGGAGCCTGGATGGGGAGCGGAGGCAGCCTGGCGAGCTGGTGCTTCTCCCCTCTCAGACCTCACCCTGCTCCCTCAGCAACCCAGGAGCCCCAGGGGCCCTTTAGAGCCCGCATAATGGACGCCTGCTCGCTTCTGGAAAACCACCAGTCCATCTTGCTTAATGGCCACAGAAGCAACCGGACGCAGGCATTCTGCTCCTAAACCGCCTCCCCGGCTCCCCTTGGAGGAGGGGCAACAGCGGCTCACAAGGGAGAACCCGGCTTGGTGTCTTTCTTCTGCTTCTGGAAGGCTGGGTAAGCATCTTCCCTCATCTCACCCTCGGTCCGACTTCCTGGGAGGCTGGGGTACCAGTCATGGGGAGCCCCACAACCATACTTGGGGTTGGCAGGAAGAGTCTAGGTCTGAGAAGACCCCCTGTCAGGGCTCTCGGGGAGACAGCGTGGGAGGGGGGCAGCCAAGAGGCCCTGGCTAAGTGCAGAGGGCTTGGAGTTGGAGCTGAGAAGGTGGGGCTCCAGCAGGGCTGCTTCCTCTGGTTTCCAGAATGCCTGGTGGCACAGATGGCAGCCTGGGACCTCAGCACTAACCCCTGTCCACACTCTTCCCCAAGACGTTCCTAGGCTCCTTTTGGGTAGGCAAAGCCCAGACTCAGTGAGCACACACCAATGGTCAAGGCCGCTGTGTAACGCTCTGGGTTTTTGTGATACTGTCCACCTCATCTCCTCTTCTGGGATCCTTTAGACCTCCGCACATGCAGCAGCTAATGGGTGCATGCCTGACACTCCAGGGCACCTCCAGCCGCAGCCCTGGACGAGCAGATTGTGCGCATTTTAAATAACTCCTGGGGCCTGGTGTAGGACAAGTGTCCAACTACATGACTGATGGGTGGTTTCAGCCAGGGGCACATGCCCTGCCTGCCTGTGAGGGCAACAGGGATGTCAGCTATGCTCGTGGTACCCCGCAGCCCCAAGGGTAAGGAGCAAACCTGCTGCATGCGTTTGAAGCCCCAGGTAGGAAAGAAGCTTAAGAGATGAAGGGAAGGAGGAGGGGTGTCTTGGCAGCATGCTCTTGAATAAGAAAGTTAAGATTTTAATTGCAAATCTTGCAAATCCCTCTGACAGCTTGACTTTAAGGGAAAAGATGAGCTAAATTTACCCCAGCCAGTTAAAGAGCCCAAAATTCAATTTACTAATTAGCCTAAAATGGAAACTAGTCCAGTTATCATAAAGAGCTTTTCTGTTTAAAAAAAATACAAAAAGAAAAAGAGTTGTTCCTCGTTCCGTTCCGCCATGCACTTGAGCACCAACACGTAACCAGGAGTGCAGCTTGCGGGTGCACTGGCCGTGACAGGCAGGCAGGGTCGCAGCCTTCCTGGACAGTGACAGGAGCCCTGCCCTAGGTACAATACTGGGATGGGGCATCAGGCCTGACCTGTTGCTCATTACCAAGCATCCACGAGTGGTCCAGTCTCTGTTCTTCGGGAGTGCAGCACCAGTGGGTAAGCCAGGCGAGGTCATGAGAACCATCACACACCTGGACAGGTCCTGGGTGTGAAGAGTTCCTAGGAGGCAGGGCTACCTCTGGGAGGAAGGCTCCGAGGGTAGATGGCATTCAAGATAAACCTTGAGAGATGGTGACGAGGGAAAATGTGGAGCAATGAGAAGGAACAGGTGTGAGGTGGGAAGAGGGGGTGGTCCATTTCCCAGGCGGGTAGACTGAGGCACAGTGGAAAAGGTCGTTCCCATGCCAGCAAGGTTGGCCTGGCCCTGTCAGTGCGGGCTCACAGACTGGGCTTCTTCTTCACGTGGTGGGCTGCAGGGATTCAGGGTGCCCCTGAGGACCTGAGCTGGGAGTGGGTGGATTACAGCCTCACTCTGGCAGCTCAGCCGGCCACGGTGTGCGGGAGGCGCTGTCATGGCTGGGGTACGTAGTCACATAGTGTAACTACAATACGATATTAGGAATGGCATGCCAGAAGCAGGCGTGCCATTATTAACCTCTTCTGTGTTCTATGCAATGGCAGCCTGGGGAGAGAAACAAAGATGCTGAATGAAACCTTTTGTAGATTCGTCCAGGACATTATAGGCGCATGTTAATAGTCGTGGCTCAAAAAGTAACATTTGGGAGGAAGAGCCTTCCACAGCACGATTTCATGGCACGGTGTATGTTTATACTCTTCCAAGGAAAACAGATGGTTTTTCTAAACTTCAGCTCTCTTTGAGTTGATTTTCCGTCTGCTCTCAAACAGTGCCATAAAATGTCCCAGAAGCAAAAATAAAATCAGAGCAGGTAGCACAGCTCCTCATACGAGAGCCAGCACCTGTATCTGTGGTTCCATATCCACAGATTCTGACACCCACAGATTGGAAATATCTGGAAAAAACTGTGTCTGTACTGAAGCTATACAGATGTTTTCTCTTGTCCCGATTCCCCAAACAATACACCTAACAGTTATTTACATAGGATTTGCATTTTAGGAGGTAGTGTAGGTAATCTAAAGGATAGGGCTGGACAGGGCTGCTGGTGTCGTCAGTGGAAAAGCCCTTGCGGAGCAGGTGTGAGGCCCAGGGTTTCACTTGCAGTAACTGCCACCACCCAAACACACACACACACACACACACACACACACACACACACTACACAGGAGGATGTGCACAGGATTGTGCAAATAACTGCATTCTATACGAGGTATTTGTCCACACTTGGATTTTAGAATTAGCAAGATCCGGAGCCAATGCCCCATGGATAACCAGAGATGAATCTACAAAAGAGCCTCCCTCTATATTGCCAGTGCTCTTAGAGATGATGCAGGAAGGAAGCAATTTTACCCGTTATAAGTGAAGGAAAAGTGAACGCCTGTGAAATTGTGTTGAACCCCCAGGACATAGAGACATGCCTTTTGCTGTTGTGTTTATTGGGTGGAGTTGGTTCTAAATCACTCAATGACATCACTAAGAGGGCACATAGTAATGTATCTAACGACCTCATCTCAGTATATGGCATGAAAATGAATTCTAATTTGTTGTCGTGAGTAAGAGGGTCCTAGTGAACTCCCCTGTTCTCACAGGGTGAGAGCTTGCCTGGAAATGTGCTCCCCAGCTACCTTTCAGCTGCCATCTCTATTTCTCAGCAGAGTGGACAATATATGAAAACAGGACTTTATGCATTATACTATTGTGCAGGAATGCACTTTTTCCTGGAAGATTTACCTTAAAATTGTGAGCCTTAGCCACGCATTATCCCAAACTCAATTGATTTACATAGGATTTGCAGTTTGGGGGAAACCCAACTCCAATGCAAAGCAAAGTAAAAAGGTACGTAGATCTTTCGCCATCCAAGATTTTCTTACTCAAAGGACAGGTCCCTCTAGGGCTGGAGTTGAGACTTGGGCTGGCACAGTTGCCGGCCTCGGAAGATGGCTCCATAGATGTCTGCAGCGCCGATGACCGAACTCACAAATAAGAGCAAATAAACAAACAGAAGCTTGAGAAGTTAGATTAAAACGCACAAGTGACTTTAAAGTGAGTTTAAAATTTGCCATGTCACACACTGTCCTTAATATTAAAAACAAATAGTTCCACAAGGCTTGAGACTAAAAGGTGGGGTGGCTGTTCCCTTCCCTGGTTTCCCACGCCATGCCTTACCCTTCCTCTTGCGTGAAGCCACTGCCGCTTCCGAACCTCATCTTTCCTTTTGGTATGCAATTGCCTTTCTTGGAATAGCGTCCACTGCTGCTCTCTGGTCTTCCTGGCTGCCCAGCACACGACTGGTACTGTCCCGCCCCCTTTCCTGGGGACTCCTCCCATCTCTCCGTTCCCACATCACTCTCTTCCTTGGCAGCTCCCGTGTGGGATGAGCAAGCCAGGTGCCACGTGGTGAGCAGGCCCCAGGCAAATCTCAGACGTGGGCCTTTTTTTCTTGACATCTGTGATAAAAATCTAGATGACTGGCAACTTTATTTCTTGCCATTTTGATGCTGTGAGGCAGCTTCTGATGTTTTTAATAACCCTGTGTGAATCTAAAATAATCTGCTGCAACGCACAGCGTGGATGGATGCTGAACCTTTCCATATCAGCTAGGATGACCATATAATTTATCATCCCCACCAGAATACTTCAGCGAGTCAAAGGGAGACATTAGCCACCAGCCAGGACACAGGCAGGAGCCCAGCTGTCCCAGGCACTGCAGGATGAGCGGTGGCTCTAACATTAGCTTATTTACTCTGTGGTTAGCCTGTGGTATGCCAAGAACTGCCACGAAACTTCACAATAGAGCCAATCACCGAATGTCCTGAAATTGACATTATTCGGTGGAAAGGCTATAGATTAACATACAATGTTAACATACAATGTTCTGTGGCACTTACAATAGAGACAGTGATAGCGAGTTTTACGAATGCAATGATGTTTCTAAGAAGAGGAAACCAACAACTATTGCTTTTGATCTTCCACTTCACTTCAGATACTTTGAAACGTGTAAATTCTTTTGATGAAATACATCATTAAGAATGTCTGAGTGAATAGCCTACGGGGTAAAAAGGTCAAGGGCTTCTTAGATAATAAAGAGGTATTCTGTCTCTTCAGACAGTAAACAAATTATCTAAGAAAATCTCCAACATTTGTGGCTCTGGGGTGTCAACATTTTTATAATAGAAGAATGGAGTTGGAGCAGCCTTGATAAGGCTGTCTGAGCAGAGTGCTGCTTCTCAGCCGACCCTCTCCTCCGTCCTGGCCCATCCCAGCCAGTGACAGCGTTGGTCCAGGAGCTGGGTTCACCAGGCTAAGAATATCTTGGCTTTTTAGGATCTGATACCACACCTAACGCTCCCAGTCAGGTGCAAGGCCAGGGCACCCACAGATTCAGTGGAAAGATATTTCCACCAGCAGGAATCTCAAGAGCAAAATCCCCTGGGGCAGGCAATTAAGGGGTTTTAGGGAAATGAAAAGCAGAGTGGATTGCTGAGGACAAAACACATCCCTAGCCAGAAGCACTAGGATGGGAGCCAGGAAGGACCCTGAGAGCCAGTGTGCATATTTGGGACTTGGTTTCATGGGCTGGGAGCCAGGAAGGACCCCAAAAGCCAGTGTGCATATTTGGGACTTGGTTTTGTGGGCTTCTTTTCCTCCAGTGAGGACAATAATCTTAAAACTGGAGGGATAGGAGAAACATCCCTCGGGAGGCATTGTCAGGAGTCCAAGGAAGGCAAGAGATGGCAGGAGACTGCAGTTCTCCAGGGCTCCACCAGCCGCCCTTAATTTTGCCAGATGGGAGTCACAGAAAACTGGGAAGGGAGAAAAGGTCATCATTTCCCAAAGAGCAGAAAAAGTTGGATTCTGGAAAATGCAGCTGATATGTTTGATATTAATATGGGTTCTGAGCGAAGATTTCAACAGATCTTTGAAGAGCTAGCGTGTCGACACACTTGGCAGGAAAGGTAGTTCCTCAGAGCCCAGCCAACCACCTTCCTCTTCTCGTGGTGTAACCAGACTGGCTTTCAAAGCAGTGGCAGAGATTCTTCTCAAACCCCCTGGACAAACAGAGGAAGACAGGCAAACAGCTGGACAAGCAGACCCAGGGATAGGCAAAGAGCTGATCGGAGGTGCAGGCAGGTGTCCCCAGTGCTCCCTGCAGGTTCTGTCCCCTTCCTGCACTGATGATGTGCTCATCAATTACCAAGATGAGGAGACCTTAAAGGCACATTCCCTGCTGTCACAAAGCTGATGTGTTACATGTCAGATTTAAGAGTTTAAGAGATTTTGGTTGTAAAAGGATGGATGGAAACCAATAAGATGACATTTAACAGGGATAAAGATAAATTCTGTCTTTAGATAGAAAAAAAATTAATTAGCTCAGTACAGAATGGGGAAGACCCAAGAGCAGTTCATTTCAAAAAGACTGATGGGTTTATAATTGAGCAGAAATTCAATGTGAAACAATAGCCCACATCCTGGCTGCTCAAAAAAAAATCAATATAAACTTTGGATACATCAATAGAATTATAATATTCAAGGTACTAAAGGGAAGTGCCACCAGGTCAGAGTCCTCTGGGATTGCTATGTGCAGTTCTGGGTACCAGGATGCAGGGGAAAGTTGACTTGGTGAGGTGGGATGTGCATCTGGGCAGATGAGGGGGTCTCAAAGTGGTCACATGATGGACAGGGAGGAATGGTGTTACTCTGCAGACATGAGGGCTGCATTCCAAGTTTTTGGAAGTCTGTCAAGTGTAATGGGTGGCCAATTTTGTCTGGAGAGTTCATTCATTCATTCAGCAGCATTTTGATCCCTGTCAGCTAGATTCCGCATTGTGGCAGGCATGACGGGTATTAGAGGCATGTGATCTCCTGGAAGAGATGGACACATACGGTGTCCCACAGGTCGAGGTGGACTGACATGAGGGATATGGAAAGGAATTGTAAGGGGTAGATTTGCTTGGGCTACAGAGGTCCATTAAAGCCCTCCTGACTAGGCAGCCTTGGTGCTGGTGGGCAGGGAAGGCCAGCACTCAGGACTGGGGAACGGTGCTGGCTGAGGTCCAAAGTATTCAAGCACATGGTATGTCTGAGAGCCGAAGTTGCCGATGGCATGGTGTGACAGGGGAGTTGGATGCCAAAGATGGCCTTTGAAGCAGGACAAAGTCTGTGCCAAGATGTCTGCACTTGACGGTAGGCAACAGAGAATGAAATGACATCAAGTGACTTGTCTCTCTGGGCAAGTTAACCCCAGGGTAGTGAAACCAAGCTGGGGCATCAGTCCCTGGACCGTTATTGCAATATTTCAGAGTAGATGAAAACTTGAACCAGGACAGCAGGAGATCAAATGGCCAGACAGAAGTAGGACCGACGAAGGATGCTTTGCAAGGGCTACTCGGGCTAAAAATAAGCAGCCATCTATTTAATCATTGGAGCTCTTCAACTTGTGAGAGGAGCTTAGTGACCACTTGTCAGGGGTGCTGTAGAAACGACAGTCACATTGGCAGGCAGGTGGGACACCATGGGGTTTAATGTTCCTTATCAGTGCTAAGAATCGGTGATTCTCTCTCCCTGTACGGAGTGATGATTTCATCATAAGAAGGTATATTTCATTTTTTTTTTTTAAAACTTTGTTTTAGTTGTAGGTGGACACAATACCTTTATTTTATTTTATGTGGTGCTGAGGATCGAACCCAGGACCTCACACATGCTAGGCAAGTGCTCTATCATTGAGCCACAACGCCAACCCTCTAGTTCATGTTTCAATGTCAGTAATGAAGGGTGGCATTGCCAGCGCCTGGCTTTGAGATTCTATGCCAACAGCATTGACTTGCTATAACTCCCACAGCGAAAGACCACAAACCAGGCAGTCAAACAACAGGCACTTGCTATTTCTCTAGAGGCTGGAAGTCCAAGATCAAGGTGGTGTAGGCAAGGTTGGTTCCTCTGAGGCTGCAAGGGAAGGACCAGGTCCAGGCCACCCTCCTGGCTTGTAGATGCCATCTTCTGCTTGGCCATTATCTTTCTTCTGTGGGAAACTGTCTGTGTCCACATTTCCCCTTCTTATAAGGATGCCTGTCACATTAGATTAGGTCCCAGTGTAATGACCTCATTTTGACCTGATTGCCTCTGTAAAGACCCCATGTCCAAAGAGGTTACCTTCTGAGGTCCTGAGGGTTTGCACTTCAGCACAGGAATTTGGAGGAACAGGATTCAGCCCATAACACTAACAAGGTCAACTGTTTTTTGTTCTTGGAGCGAAAGCACAGCCCCCATTAGGATCTCTGAGTCCTCCTATGAGCAGTCTGTGTCTGTCACAGTGAAGTCCTGGGCTCCTCAGGTGCCTTCATCTGCCAGGAGTAGCCTTCCCTAGCTCAGTGCTCCCTTCTACAGCTCTGGTCCCTCAATTTCCTCCTCAAGCCAATTCAGATCCTCCAGAACCATCTGGAATCCTTCCATTTTTGTTTCATACCACTTACAATTTGTAATTACGTATCTACTTGTAGGATCAGTATATGTCTGAATGTTACCAGAAGGAATATGCTTTACCGGTTGCAACTCAGCACACATAGCTGCATTTAAAGGAAAGACCCATTGATCCAAGTAAAAATATTTGTTCCATACCAAATTTTCTAGTCCATTTCATTTTTTAAAGTTGTGGTAACATATGGGGAACAAGAAATTGACCGGTATACCCATTTTTAAGTGAACAGCTCTGAAGCATTGGCAGATCCACCTTGGTGGCCCACCATTGCCACCATCCATCTCCAGACCTTTTCCATCATCCCAAACTGAAACTGTCCCCATCCTACCTCCCCTAAGCCCCAGCACCCACCATGCTATTTTCCATCTCTATGAATTTGTCTGCTCTAGGAACTTGATGGAAGTGGAGTTCTATAGCGTTTGTCCCTTTGGGACAGACTTATTTCCCTCGGCACCATGTCCTCAAGGTTCCTCTGTACCATCGCCTATGTCCAAATGCCCTCTCTTTTAAAAAGCGGAATAACAGTCCATCGTACGACTCCCCACCCTGGTGCTTATCCTGTCAACCCTCAGCGTGTGCTTGGGTTACTCCTACTTTCGGCCCCTGTGAACGATGCTGCCGTGAACACGGGTGTGCATGTATCTATGAAGTCTCTGCTTTCGGATTTTGGGAGGACACACCCAGAAGAGGCATTTTCTATTTCATTGTTAAGGTGCTGATTACAACCCTATAACCTGAGTTCATGGCCATCTGCAGTTGGGAAGTCTCCATGTTTTCTAAGCTGCACCTTCAGCCCCAAGCCTGGCACCTGGCACTGTGTGACTGTTTTTGGAGGCCTGTCCCACTAAACAATAGTGTGCAAGGCTTCACGTTTCTGAGAAATTTTTTTATTGCTGCTCTCTGAATAAAGGCTACAGAGCTCCTCCCTCCCTTTCTCTTTTCCACACATCATACACATGCTGTTGTTAATTCCACTGCACACTATGGTTACATTGTCCTGGAGAGTGTACATCATTTATTACAATGACAACATTTTCTGGGTGTAGGCCATAGATTATCTTAAAATGATATGGAATCACAGTCTGTTAAAATATTTGGGCACAAATATCACACATTATTAATTAAATTTTCAGAGATTTTTCTTGAACTTTCTACTTGAATCCCTTTTTTTAGTGTTGTATAGGTTAGACCTAATTGACATAATGTTAATATCCTTATAATGGTTCTAAATTTTTTTTTAGCCTAAGATTTTATCATTTTGGGGAAAACAGGGCAGTTTGACACCCTAGATTGAGTGTAATAATGATCTTGATTGACTCAGAAGCAAGTGGACTGAGTTCTTTATTGTGTTCCTTGTAATTCCATTCTAGTGGAATTAATATCTTCTAAGAAAATCTCCAGCTCAAATTTGCAGCTGAACTTTGAAACAGATTTCTCCTTTCCCAATTCTGAATTTTCTTTACTCCCAAACCTCAGCTCTGGCAACCAACTAGTATTCTTTTACCGTTGGAGGTCAGGGACACAAACATTCCTAAAGACAATCAACTTTTAATCATGTACTCATGGTTAACATTTCTTTCCTAGTTCAGAAACGCCACGCGTGGCTGATGCCAACCCTCCCCTGGATCCTGAGGCTTGAGATTGCAGGTGGAGTAGAGAGTGTGGAGATGGGCACTGGAGAGGGGAAGGGCAGCAGATGAGAAAACAGGAGGGCAAACTCGGGATGGCCATCTGTGTTCCATGCCACCCTTTGGAAGCTTCCTCTGCACAGCACCTGCCTCTTAGAAATGCAGGGGACAAAGGGAACCTTTGCTTGCCCCTTTGCCAACCATCTTGGACCCTCATTTCCTTTCCCTACCGATGTCCTCCAACATATGGGTACACGTGTCTTCCCCGTGGTGTCCAGCAACCCGGCTTCCATTCTCACTGCCTCCCTGAGATGCTCCAGGTCACCTGCGAGTCCTCTATCACCAGAAGAAGGGCCTTTTCCCAGTTGCATCCTCCCTGGTCTTCTGCAGAGGACCCAGTCAAGCACCCACCCCCGGAAGCTGTCTGTGCCCTCGGCTTCCTGCATCACATCCTCCAGCGAGCTTCTGGCCTCTCCCAACTGCTCCTTTGGAATTTCCTTCTGTCCCCCTTGCCAAGGCTCTGCCTCAGCTCCCCTGACTGTCCACTCCCTTCTTCTGGAATTCATTAGCAACTCTTTGCCAAGGACTCCTAGAGCCCATTCTCTCCAGTTGCCACAGGGCACTCCTTACTGGAGGTTTTGCTGTCCCAGTCTGTCCCTCAGGCCCACCTGGCTTCTTCTGTCTGGGTCCTCAGTGCCTTATTTCTGGAACACTAAAGACAACCTGGGCTGCCCCAGCAACAGACCCTGACCCCAGGTGTCCAGGTCACACACAGACTCAGCTCCCAACCCCATTCTCATCAGCATGTGCGCCCATGAAAACCTCCATGTATAAATGTCTGCAAAATGGGCCACCAGTTCCCATCGGGCCAGGCCTCCTGGCCTGTCCACAGGTCCAGCACCCTCTTTCCTGCAGCATGCCTAGCATGTCCTGCCCACTGTCCCTCATCCACCTGGACCCTTCAGCCACTGTTCTCTATGAATTCAACAATACTTGTTCCTCGTTCTAGGTCTTCCTAACTAGGACAGAGATCAGGCCTCAAACGTCCCTCTTTGCCTGTAGTATCTAACAGCAGCTCTGGCTCCCCCTAAACTAAACGTGCTACACACAGAATGACAGACTCCGTCCCTCACCCTGCCATTTATTGATGTCTAGTCTGGCTTCAGGGAAGACAGGCCTTCGAATGCAGGGAGGCCCAAAAGTTTCCTAAGGATAGCTCATATGTCACCTGCTGTATTCAGCCTGTACAAGTTAATACCTAAAACTTTAGTTTTGTACATGAAACTCAATGAGATTGGGCAACAGGGGTGTAAACGTTACACTGTTTCTTCTGGACCCAGTCCTTTAGGAGTTTGAGCTTCCTCACTTGCTCGTGCCGCATTTTTATTTACTTCTGGCCATGGGTAGTTTGCTCAGATGGTTAACCTCGCATTTACACGGGCTGGAAAAGTTGCAAACTCGCGGATTTGCGCTTTTCTCCTGCCAGGTTAGTTTGTCCTCCCTCGGCCTCTCCGTGAGTGAACGAATGCAGCTCGAGGCTGTGATGGGACAGGACTGTGACCCCGGCGCCGGGCGCAGCTGCAGGACGAGGGGCTTTTCAGTCCAGCGCTCGCACAGCGCCGGGCCTGCGGGACCGCCCTCCGGGTGGGAAGCGGCGGCGGCGCTGGAGCGGCGCGCGGTCCTCGCGCAGGCAGGGCCCGCAGCGGCGGGGAAACATGCGGCGAGGGGCGCGGGGCTGGACGTGGCCCGGGGAAGGCGCCCGGCGGTGGGGAGGCCGAGACGCGCCGGCCCGTTGTCCACGTTCGGTCCTGGAGCTGCGCGCGGGCGCGGGGGCTGCGCGTCACCGAGGGTGGGCAGGGGTCCCCGCGCCCCTCCTCGCGGCCTCGCCCTTTGTCCCCGCGAGGCCGCCTGCCGCTGCAGGGCCGGGCCAGGAGGTGCCCGCCCCGCCCGCCCGCCCGCCACGTCCCCGCGCCGCCGAGGCGCCCCCTGGCGGGCGGCGCGGGCGGCGGCGGCGGGCCGGTTGCTATGGTGACCGGCGGCAGCCGCCGCCACAGCAGGGCCGGCCCCAGCGCCAGCGCCGCCGCGGCGCGGCTCGGCTCAGTGTGTGGGTGAGCGGCGGCCGGCCGGGAGCGGGCGCGGCCCGCGGCCTCAGCATGGAGGACGGCTTCTCGAGCTACAGCAGCCTGTACGACACGTCCTCGCTGCTCCAGTTCTGCAACGGTGAGGGGCGGCGGCGGGCGGCGGCGCGCGGGCCAGGCCCGGCGCCGGGAGGCCGCGCGGCAGGCTCCGCTCCCGCCGCCGCCGGCGCATTGTGCTGGGGCCGCGGGGCCGCGCTCGCCCCGGGCTCCGCGCCGGCGGCCGGCGCGCGGACCCCGGCGGGAAGCGCGGGAGGCGGCGGGGAGGCCAGCGGCCCTGCCCGGCCCGGCCCAGCCCGGCCCGGGGACGGGCCGCCGCGCCGCCACCCGGCTCCCCGTCGCGCGGCGTCCCGCACGCCGCGCTGGGCGGTCAGACCCCGAGCCACCCGCGCGACGCCGAGGATGCGCGGTGTGCTGCAGGGGGACCCCGGAGTCCGCCGGGGCCGCTCCACATCCCACCGTTTCTTGCAGCCCAGAGCTTTTCAATGCAAAGACGGGGAACCTGACTGAAGAGTGCAGCGTCTTATTTGGCGTACGGGATAATAGTTTTTTGTTTGTTGCAATTTTTACAAGAAGGAAATGTTCATACCTATGTTTAGTGCATCTTCAAAAAAATATGTAAAATCCTGCATGCTTGAAAGAGTTCTAGTCTCACTAGCGGGGTTGAAAGAGATTTTCACAGCACGCTGCATATTTTATCAGGACATGATGTGTGATAATTCATGCACAAAAGTTTACCACCTATCTTTTACATGATGGGGTTATTGCTTCATCAGAGGGCCCCCAAAAGTTTGTTAAAGGAAAAAAATGTGTTTTATAGGATATGCTTAAAGGCAGTCGGGATAATTTTCAATTCTAGAGTCTGGAGCAACTAGAGAGATTTTGCATTGTAACTGTGGTTTAGGGATACTTAACACCTGTTTGCAAACAAGAGGTATCACTGTAGCAATAGAGAGTAGCAAGTGTGTTGATTCATCCTCTATACTGAGTTTCTTTTTCTTTCTTTCTTTTTTTTTTTTTTTTTCTCTCTCTGTGAAATTTATCATCCTTTTCATGGCAGTGTGTACTCTGACGGTTTTGCAGCTTGTGATTTTCATATGGGCTGGGTAGAATGGGTTTGGTACTCTGTTGCCACTGAAATCTTTATAGTAGAGTCATGGGGTGCCAGTGGGTTGAATGCATTCTTCAATTAATATTTTGAGTAATTTCCTTAATTGACTTATGATTGATCATACCCGAATTGCTATTTTTGATCTCCAAGGTACATGTTTATGGTAGAATTTTCTGTGCCTTAGTTGTAAAAGGCATGTGGTTGAAAATTACATGAAATGACTTCCAGGCATAGAGCCTTTCAGAAATTAGTATGTGGGCAGTATCGCTGACAGTTTGACTTGGATACGAAAATGACTGTAGATATTTTTATTTGAGCAGTTGTTCGGGAGTCTGGTCATATGGTTCTTAAATAGAAATTCAGTCATGAAGTTGGCTTACACAAATATTCATGAATGTTTTGGTTTTCTGCCTTTTCCTGTTAATTGCCAGCCTGGAGATATTGGTATGGTATTTTACTGGTAACTATGTCTAGAAGAAAGTAAAAGCCAGCTCTTAAGCTTGTTTTTAGACATGATGTGTTTTTAAACCAGCTTAAAAAAAGAAAAATCACTTTATAATCAAACAATAAGATCAATATTAAATCTTGTTGGATGACTTTTTTTTTTTTAAGTTCTTATTAGCTCTGTATTTTTGTGGGAAGGGTTGCTTTATGAATAAAGTTGAAGGCAAGAGTAGCCTTTGGGGCAGAAATGCATGTTTAACTGATGACATCTTAGGCAATAGATGTTTTGATGTGAAAATATTCATTTTAAGAGGCTCCCATCAAGTGAAAATATAAATGAATACAATTCAGTTAATTACTATGTTGATTCAATTAAAGCCGTGCACCACAGAAACACCATTTCACCAAGAACTAAATTAAACATTTGGATATTTCATTAGCTACTTTGGAAAAAAAATTCTTTTAAAAGTGGATTTACATTACAATGGCAAGACCACATGGGATAATATGTGAACTCATACATTTTCATATGTCGAGTGTGCTTCATGGTTTTAATAGTGACAGGAACTCGGGACTCAGAAGTCATCATTATACTATATTAGCTTCAGAAAATGCAATCCACTCTTATTATCTGCAAGACTCTCATAGTGAGATAAAGACAAAAGAATGCATAAGTGAGAAGGGAGAAAGAGGAAAATGTTGTTCTAATGAGTGAAATTTCCTTCTTCCCCATTTGCTCTTTTTCTTGTTCTCCTGCTTAATTTGTTGTGGCTGCTGAATGTAAACTTGGGCAGTCTCTGGCCTGCCGAAGAGGCTGCCCAGTTTTATCTTTCAGGAATCATCTCTTATTAAAGTAGAAAACGTGTGCATTGCTTTTTCTTCAAGGTATTTAAAATCTGTAGTGTGAGCTGGAAATCACAAACTTCTTAATGCTGTAAGAAAAACTGCAGTAATTTGAAAAGTGGACAATAGTTGTGCTTTATAAGCCAATATGTGGTTTGGAAAACACCATCTGTCACTCCAGGTTTTCTTCAGAACCTCCCTGTGAGGTAGTAGCTTACCATCCTCCTCCTGGGGAAACTGAGGCACACATTGACTTGGGAACTTTAAAAGGCCACACACTAGGCCTTGGGTAACGGTCTGAACCTTTGGATTGTTTGTGCAAAGGGTAGCTCTGCGGAGCTATTTGCGGACCCAGGATTAGCTCACCCTCTTGAGGAACACCATTTTGTATTCTCGTCCGGGTCCTCTAATGTTAGAAGACTCTTGTTGCCCCAAGAGAGGCCTGGCATCCTCTGGCTCTCTAGCCCCTGTAGCTACTCATCTGCTTTCCGTCTCTTCGATTCTGGTCGTTTCTCATAGCTGGAAGCTGTTCAGGCTCTGGTGCCTGGCTTCTTTCTGTGCCAAGCTGTGGTGTCATTGTGCCATTCCTTTTTATGGCCATGTGAAGTCTCGTCCTGTGGATGTGCCTACTGTCTGTTCCTTCAAGGTTGATGCACATTTGGGGTTTTCCACACAGTCTCACTATTATGAATGACGCCTCTCTGAAATTCACACACATCTTTTACTGTTGCCTTATGAGTGTACATCATAGTGGTATTCCTGATGCTGTATTCTTCCTTGAACACAATTTGGTTCATCTCATTCCCTTTTTCCTCCCCCTGACAGGCCTGCTCAGATCTACTATTATTAATATTTTAATTAGTGCATTATAATCATATGTAAAAGCAGTCCATCGTGGTAGATGCACACGGACTCAGCGAAGTCTGGTGGATTTCATTCCCCAGGGTTTCCTGTGTTGCCCTCCTCCTCCCTCTCCATCCCAGTCACAGACACACATCCCCCACCTCCTTTTTGGTACCAGGGATCGAGGCACTTTTTGGTACCAGGGCACTTAACCACTGGGCCACATTCCCAGCCCATTTTTATATTTTATTTAGAGACAGTGTCTCACTAAGTTGTTCAGGGCCTCACTAAGTTGCTGAGGCTGGCTTGAACTTGCAGTCCTCCTGCCTCAGCCTCCCAAACTGCTGGGATTCACACAGACACATCTTGAGTGACACAGGTTTGTTTGGGGCTGATACCTAGGAGTGGAATTGCTGGGTTCCATGGTCAATTGTTTTAACATTTTGAGGAACTGACCTGAATTTTTGAAATCTAAATATCTAGCTCTTTCTATGACACCTTGCTGATAAAAGAATGGGAATTAAGGAAATTGAGGACAGAGGAGAAGAAGTGAGGGCAAAGAACAAATGTTGCTGCTCCATTTCTGTGTCCTTGGGATACCTGGGCCATCACACCTGGCCCCGTGCCCCAGTGCATGCCCCTGCTCATCCTCACCACGAGTTTCACAGGATGGAGTGGGTGGTCTCATCTTGGGCTTCGCTGTCTTGGGCCTTTGAGCAGTTTCTTCAGAGTAGATGACCCTGGGACCCGGCTGGCTGGCATGGAGAGGGAAGCTGCTCTGGCTGGGTGGAGCCTCGTTTCCTGCGCCCTCCTGCCCCTCGGCTCGTTGAGCTGGTGGGTGGCCAGTGACTTGGGAACTCACTACCTCCCTACACAGTGCATTCCTTCTTTGAATATTTAGAGTGTAAATTCTGACATGCAGTCAAAATTTGGCACCCAGTTTTCCCTGTGGTTCTGGAGAGAAGAGTTTTCATCGCCTTCTGTGTTACTGGGGTGTCACTGTTGGAAGACACTCCTGATGGCTCCTTCTCAAGCCTTCTTTTGGCTAAACAAAACCATTAAAAAAATTCCTCAATTTTAGAGCCTTAATCATCCAGGTCTACCTCCTCACCGCCTGTTTCATTTTGTCTGTGTCCCTTTTCAAATTTGAGGCGACTGTATGTGGTGTTCAGAGCAGAGCACAATCCCTCTCCTCTACTCTCAAGTCTGTCCTTCTCATAATGCAGCCTAAGATGATATTAGCTCCTTTGCTGACCACATGCCTTTATCACCTCTTGCTGATGTTCACCTAAAGTTCTTATCTGTTTTACATGTACTGTGGCCGAGTCCTTTCTTTTCTTACTTTCAGTAGCTGTGTGTGTGTGTGTGTGTGTGTGTGTGTGTGTGTGTGTGTGAGGGGGCGGGGAGTGTCCTCCAGCAGGCAGAGCCCTATCAGATTAAACCCAATATCATCTGTGTCATAAAGATGGTAATCATCGTCTGTGAGGAATCCCAGGACTCGGAAAATACATCGGCGTTACAACAACGTGGAAGTTGATCATCATCGAAGGATTTGGTCCTGGCTCGCTGCCTGTTCTCCTCCATGCCTGGGGAGGTGTCTCGAGTGACCTTAGATCCCTCCAGAGCCTGTAGGAGGGTGTCCCCTCATCCTTCACATGGCTTTTCCCCACAGGGGCTTCTTGTTAGGAGGCACTCAGGCCAACCCACAGGACCTGCCCAGCACATTTCGAAGTCACTCTAATAATCTTTTGAATGACTGCAGTTAGTTTCCTCTAGCTTGGAAATGGAAGATTGCTTTAATTTTCGTCATTCTGTTGTGGGAATTGAGAGTCACTTATTTAATCATCCTAGACATCTCCTGACATCTATAGTGTTGGTGGCGTTCTCTTAACTGTGACAATGATAGAATTTTCAAGTTGGCAAATACTTGGATTTCACCCAGGATCCAGGGACTCCTGTGAGGGCGTACTCTGGACTCCGCGATGTGAAGTGTGTTCAGACCTCTTTTGCATTCTCACTTGGTGACAGAGTACTGACTTAGGCATTCTGTGGTAGCACAATCAAAAGGAAATGCCTCCATGGGAAAGTGCAAAGCAAGCACCATGCTAAGTGAGAATTGCTAATTGGCACGCTCGGCCCTCCGCCCAGCAAGGAATTTATTTTATAGCCAAACCACAAGCGTTTATGACATTACAAACAAACCCACATGTCTTGGTGGAGAATGCACAAAACTCTGTTTAAAAAGTGCTTATTAATTGGCTATTGTTAATATCTGGGATAGTGTAAACCTTTTCATATATTCTCTTAAAAAGTAAGCATTTGGTTGGGTGGAGGGTGAGAAGAGAGAATCGTGTCTAGTGCTGTGACCCATAAAGCCAGGAGCGCGTCGGGGACCGTGCGGTGGGCTGAGTCTTAGGGCCAGGCAGCCTCCCAGGCTCTGAGAGCAGTGGTATTTTGTGCTGCTTCCTCTTGGGGAAAATTATTATTCATCTTTAAAGCCCTGGCTTATTCACAGAGGGGTTCTAGTATTAGCAAAATGTTTTAAATACCTGTGGAAACATTGCTAGTAAAAAAGAAAAAGTCTGCTGTGAACTCAGCTGCTGTGTGGTCGCCCGGTGGCTCCCTGGATCTTTGACAGTTGCCTGAAGCCCCGGGGTGGGGGGGACTTCAGTCTTGGGCAGGAGCAAGTGCCATCCTCTGTGGTTTGCTTTTAAGAAACAGCTCTTTGAAAGGGGTTTTCCGTAAATTACTGGGCTTGCTGTTTAATTAAGAGTTAGGTAGACACACTTCCACTTCTGTTCTCTTCGGCTCCGGTACTGGGAAACGCCAGCGGGTGGGAACCCTGTGTTTGCAGAGGACCTGTGTGTGAGAGTGCGGTGGCTTATTATCCTGCCAGCCTCTGGAAAATACTTAAACTGTCTTAGTGGCGCCCCGCCACTGGCGGGACATATCTGACCTGCAGAGTGCGGGGTGCCCAAGGGCAGGACACCGCGCGTGGAGCTGCCTACAGTGGGATGACCCTGGTCCCCTGGGAGGAACTCTGTGCTGTCAGAGGGAGGGGAACCAGAGGCCACGCCGAGTGACGCCCACCCCTGGGTGTGGATCCTCTTTGGAGGCGTGGCCCTTTACTCCGCACATGCCTCCGGGTGGGCAGTCATGCACCAACAGCCTTGCTGGACGGTGGGCAGCATAGGTCAAGACATAGGCTGGAGGTGGTAGGCAGGTGTGCATCAGGAGGCCCTCAGGTACCTTGGCAGATTCTGCCCATTTTTGGTGAATACCCACAACGGGTTGAGGCAATTACCAGGGCTAAAAATGTGGTCTCTGCTAGAAACAGTGGGCTCTTCTTCCCCCACCTCACCTCTTAGTCAGCCCAGTGGATTCTGCTCCGCAAACATCTGACCATCCGTCCCTCCTGCTTTAGCTAGGGCCCCAGCAGTCCTCATCCAGGGTTGATTTGTTGGCAGTAGTGGCCCTGGGCTAGTCTTTCTGCCTCTAGTGCTCACAGTTATTTATGCCAACAGGGATAGGCGTGCTGAGCAGTCTGGGGCGCCATGGTGGGGTATCGTAGGCCTTGGCCTGGGGCTTTGTCTGGGCTGTTTCCCGAGGAAGGCGAAGCGGGCCATCCTCCAGCCTCTTGCTGCAGGCAGGTGGGTGAGGGCTGGGGGAGGACGTTCCAGACCCAGGGAAGCTTGCAGAAAGTCTCCCTGGGTGGAAAGAACCTTTTGGGAACTGAAAGATAGTCTCATGTGGCGAAGGAAAACAAAACCAGGTGGCTTGCTGTGTAGCAGGAGATGGCATGGGACTTTGAAACCATGCTAAGGAGTTTGCTCTTGTTGCTTGGAGCAGGGAGAGTGTAGGGGATGATGTTGAGGCATGGGTGACTGGACCAGAGTTTCAGGGTGTTTGTGTGTGTGTGTATGGGGGAGGGACCGGGCCTTGCTATGTTGAACTCCTGGGTTCAAACAATCCTTCTACCTCATCCTCCCGAGTAGCTGCAGCTATAGGTTCAAGCCTCTGCATCTGGCTAGATTTTCAGTTTTGAAATCTCTGTCCCTTCAGTGGGGAGAGTGGGCTGGAAGACCCAGCCAGGTGGAGATGGAAGGCAGGCTGTGACCGAGGAGAGCCTTGGTAATTACATGGGAGGGGTGAGAGCAAGGTTCAGGAGATACCTGCAGGCAACATCACCTGGACTTAGCTTAGGACGAGGAGGCACCAAGGACAACCCCAGTCCTGGGCTTCTCCAGCCAGACCAGAGGCCAGGCGAGTAAGAGATAGGATTATGGGCCTGTCGGACATGCATCTGAGGAGCTGAGCAGGCCTTGGGTGCAGACCCTGGAGCCTGGGAGGCATCTGGGCTGGAACTGACAGGCATTTGCCAGCCATCAGCACAGAGACAGAAGTTGAACCTGTAGGCATGGCCGGGCTCAACTAAGGAGAGTTTGACACCAAGCGTTCCTCCTGGCAGATCCGATCCAATGCCTTCAGCTTGCCCCTCTCCCCCTTTAGCACTCAAGGCCCTTCCAGGTGTGGCCTGTGGCTCCTGGCCCTTTGGGGCTTGCTCACCTGCCAGGGCCTCAGCCCTGCAGTGGGGTCAGGTGTCCTGCCTTAGACTATAAGCTCCTTCTGTGCTGTTTCTTGGGATCATCTTTGGGCCTTAACCCCTTGGCAGTGCCAGGCCTGTGGTGGGCTTCCTGGTGAATGTCCACTGAGTCAACTCAGAGATGGACTAATTTATCTTCCAGGGACTCCTCACATGCACACACCAGCTCAGGGCCTCCCATATGACAGTGTGCAGAGGAAAAACTCTCCCCCCACTTCCTCGACATCTTGACATCGTGTGTGTTTGTGTATGGCAGGTCACGCACGTTACATCTGCTTGCACGTACGTGCACCTGCACTCGGGATGCATGAGACACCTAGCTCTCTCCTCATCCAAGAACTGGTAGACCCGGGCTCTCAGGAGGGAAGGCATTCCAGGCCGGCGATCCCCAAGGCTAAGCCCCACCTGCGTGCAGGCTGACTAGGGCTGGCCTGACGCCTCAGGATTCTCCCATGCCATCAGTACACAGTGTCTCTAGCTGGACGCTGTCACTTGAATCACTAAGTAGAAACATTTGGGGAAAGCGTTTGGTGGTTTGACAGTCTTAGCACACATTATTTTAAGCCAAAGTAATTGACACAATGAAGTCGTTCTTGGCAAACCCAGCGCTTTTAACAGTAAAAAGGATTTGACTTAAATCGTCCCCAAAAAGTTACGTAACAAGAATCTTACATTCTTAGAAAAATATGCTCCAGTTAAGAAATGATTGAATGGAGTCAGGGTTTTCTTGTGCTGCAGTATTATTAAATATTTTAGCTCCAACTGTAGACATGAACATGGTGAAAACCTTAGAGCGGGAAGCGTCCTGGAAACCTTGGGGAGGGACCTCCTGAGACCCTCATCCTGCAGAGTCACTTGTGTTGCCCACCCATCCCGTGCATGGAGCTGGGCGGCCACTCCTTCGGGATCCTTGGCGTGTGATAACAATGCGGTCCATTGGCAGCTTCCCCAGACCAGCCCCTAGAAAGCGGTGAAGCAGAACTGTCCACAGCTCATGCTCTCAAAGACTAGAATTTGACTTGGTGTGTAATTTCTTTGCCTTTCTCGGGACTGATCTCTTATTTAGTTGATATAATTTAATTATGTAAAGATACCGTTCACTTTGCCTCTTTTACTTAATTGTATGTAACACCACAGTTATTTCCCAGCCAGCCAGAGCTGTGCTTTTTGAAAGTAGGCACCATGTCACTTTCATCTCTATCTCCCCATCGCCAGGCATTGTGAGTGAGTGTGTGAGTGTGTGTGTGTGCATGCGTGTGTCTTGCGGGAGAGGGAACCCTGCCGATGTGCCCTTATCCAGTCCTGGCTTCGCCCTTCACGGTGGGCACCATCCTCGCCTCTGTCATGCCATGGAGGAGTTGTTAGTACCGTGCTGCCAGTGGCTGGTCCATTTCAGAGCAGGGATGTGAACCCACGCGTTCCGGGTCCTGAGTCTAGGGCACTCCAGGTGCTCAGTCATGTTTGGTGAAGGCTGAGGGGTCCACAGATGGGAATGATTGTGGACATGAGAGGGGACGGAGGCGCTGGCTTGAGTCTGCCCTTGGCATCTGGGCATATCACTGGTTTGATTACCTGTCACCCCTGGGGAATCTGGAGCAAGCTTCTCTGTTGTTGTGCCTTGGATGTGGTTTGGCCTGTGCCCCAAGGGTCTTGTGCTGACAGGTAACCACTGGGGTGTTTGGGGTGAGGCCTTTCGGAGGCAACTATGGTCAGGTAAGGCGATAGGGCGAGACCCTGGTTGAACCTCCTGGCTGTGTAAGGAGAGGGAGCGCACGGGCTCTGTCTCTGGCCCACCATGTGATATCCTGTGTCACCTCAGGACCCCACAGGAAGGCCACCTCCAGATGGCCTTCACCTCGGACCTCCAGACAGAGCCTGAGTGGACCTTCTGTCGTCACAGGCATGCTCTGTGGTGCTGTTCTTGCAACAGGAAATGGACCAAGGCAGTTGTGGTCACTGATCTCTTTCAGGTCGCACTTGGACACTCTTCACTTCGGAAACCTCATTTGTCTGAATTGCTCCAAGTCCCACAGAATTTAGCCCCTGGAACACGACCCCAGGACGTGGGTGGACCTGGATGCCACAGCTACCTGTGTTGCTGACCCAGCACCCTGGGATCCAGCCACCCACAGTGGAATACTAAACGGGGGTGTCCGTCTGGTCACCGCCTGCTCAGGAGGCTTTCAGGTTCTGGCCGGTGTGGCCTAGGTGTGAGTGCTGGCCAGCCTACCCGAGGTCGCTGGGGAGAGCCCCAGCACCAAACCACGGGGGCCAGGAGTCGCGCAGCCGCCTCTGTTGATGAGCGCTCCTGTGGCTGCTGGCAGTGTTGTTCCTTCAGTTTTTCTTTAACCTCCTGTTTACTTTCTTGCTTCCCTCTGCTAGAGGAAAACATGGACTTGTGGCGAAGCACACAGCGTGCAGGTTGGCACCCTGCCCACGTCTCGGGTTGCAGCCTCAGGTGTTGAGTGCGTTACCGAGGCCGACTGACCATCTCCGCCTGCCATCCAGCCCAAACCCTCTTCTCGCTCAGGTCTCCTGTAAGTGCCACTTGCAGTGGTCGTCTTTTTGCCAGTGGCTTACTGCACTCCCAGAACCCTCGGTAAAAACAGTAGTGTCAAGAAGTCCTAGAATCCCAAGTTGGACAACGTCTGGCTACAAGTTCAAGGCTGGTGCCCCAGGGGGCTGGTTACCTGTGCATTCGAGTGTCAGAATGGCTAATAGCCCATCCCCACTTGGTGCCCAAGGGCACTGCTGCAGCCCCGCCCAGCCTGTGCAGGGTAGGCATCTCCCCTGTGGAATCAGAGCAGTAAAAACATCTCTTTCCCCGGAGCCAGGGCCAGAGTGAGGCCACGCTCCAGCAGGGCAGTGTGGAGCACCGGCCCGGGCCCCAAGCCCGACACGCCTCCCCACCATCTAAGCCAGAAAAGCTGCTCTTGGCAGGCAGAGTGGTGGCCAGGGACTGGGCTCCGGGGGTGGGGGTGGGCGGGAGCTGGAGTGAGATTTCAGAGCGGCATAGAGAAGTGGTGAGGGGCATGTGTTTGCTACAGAACTCCCACGACATATGCCTTCTCATCACCAGTAACACGCATTCTCTCTCCACGAGCTAAGGATCTAAGAAAGGAAACAGCAGATGCAGGACCCAGGATCTGGGCAGGATCTGGACTGGAGTCCTGGAATATCTCTGAGTTCTTTTCTTTTTGAGATTGTTTTTGCACATTGGGCACAATTCACTGACATGAGCGTCTGATTGGAGCCTCTCATTTGCAGGACCATTTAAAAAGATAAGCAGCAGAAGCTGCACATGTCCAAAATGGATAAGTAATTCTTGAGAATTAGCACAAAAGATTATGTTCATTCCTTTCAGGATTCTCTGTAATCTACCACAAATTATTTCCCAGGAGTTGGGATCCTGGGCTTTGGAGACAAGGCACATCTGGGTTCCAGTCCTGGTTCTGCATTTGCTGAAATGACTGGACTTAAATCAGCTGCTTGTTCTTTCCTGGCCTCAGGTTCCTCAGCTGGCATAATGGGTGGAGTCCTGAGCCCTGCACGAGGCGCCTCCAGAGTCCAGCAGAAGCAGCCGTACCTTGGTCTTAGGCAGTTTTAGGGGCATTTAATAAAGAGGCTGTTAGAAAGGCTGGGGGCAGGTGTGCTGAGCTGCAGGGCTGGACTAGTGCCTGTGACCAGTGCAGAAGGTGCAATGCTAGTGGGGGAGCAGCTACGAGTTACCAGACCAGATTCAGGGCTGTGAGGACAGGACCTCCAGACAGGAGCTGTGCCCAGCCAACCACAGTGGCCCCATGTGGAGAAACTGGGGAATCCAGAGCTGACCTCAGTCTCCTCTCTCCTCCCATCTGTTGGGACTGTGCCCCAGTGGGCACACCCTGGGGAGGGCTTTTGGCACAGCCCAAGCACAGAGGACAGAGAGGGGTCCGGCAGGGTCTGCAGGGGAAACTCGAGAGACCCAGCATGTTGTGTCTGGGATGTAGATGTTAGTATTTAGCAGGGAGGGTCCTCTTAGTGCTATCCTGGTAGTTGCAGCTAGCTTGCCTGTTCTTGTTGTGACACTTAGTAGGATCCATCCATGTTGGATCCCTCTGTACTGTGTGCCAAGAATGTCCGTTGGCTCTGTGGTTGTGCCTGGTCCTCCTGACCCCTCCTGTCTGCTATTGGAATGTGTCCATGCCTTGGGACCCAGCTTCACCCTGCCTCCCAGGTGAAATCTTCCCTGATCTTGAGTTGCTTGTCTCTCCTATTTCCAACAATGCTGGCTTCTTCTGGTCCTGTCCTGTCCCATCTTGTATTGTGGCTGGCCAGGAGTGCCTTCATTTCCACCATCAGCTGGGACGCTCCTTGAGGGCTGGCACCTGAGCTGCCTTTTCGTTTTGCCTCTTTTATCACTGCGCTCTGCCGGCCACCTGGCTTGCAGCGTGGGTTCACTGGATGCTGGCTGAATGAAAACCTCTAACGCTGGAGTTATGCAAGGGCCCTGCTGTCTGTGTTATGATGACTGTCAGAGAGAACTTCTGGGTCCGGAGTGCTTTTCGGACTTACCCAAGCGTTTCTTCGTGTTGCACAGTAATAAGTGGCCTGCATTCATGGGCAGCCAGCCTCTGGTTCTTGGAGATGGAACTAGAGCATATGGACTTGCAGCGGTCACGGGTCCTGGGCGTATGTGCCAAATTTGGCAAAACACTGCCCATCTGCTTTCATTTTGTTCACCTGTTTTTTCGACGTGGCCTCTGAAGACAGGCCAGACTGCAGGTTCAGCTGACGGAACAGTGGTCCTGCGCATTCTTGGAGAAATGGTGCCGTCCGTACAGACCCCTGTGTGCGCCACGCTGTGGACCACGTAGGAGCTTTAAAGACAGTTTCCATCTCAGTCACTGACCTTAGGACGTGACCCCAACGGTGAACAGTCCCCTCTCTTTTTGCAGGTTTGGTTTTGTTTCTTGAGGTGCGTCTCATCTTGCCAGGCTGGTTTTTTTTCCCCCTTGATATTTTTTTAGTTGTCAATGATCTTTATTTAATTTATTTATTTATATGCGGTGCTGAGACTCGAACCCAGTGTCTCACACATGCCAGATGTGCACTCTACCACTGAGCCACAACCCCAGTCCCCACCAGGCTGGTCTTGACCTCCTGGGCTCAGGCCATCCTCCCGACCCTGCCTCCCCAGGCACCGGCCCTGCAGGTGAGGCCGGATGGCCTGGCTGTGCTCAGCACCTCTGGGCCTGTTTTCCCTTGGTTCTCAGGTGGGAGCTCCCCGGAGGGTGAAGCAGCGAGTCGGTGCGCCTCTCCCCTTGTGTGGATGGGGTGGGCGTGTCGTGACTTCATGGAGGCCGTGGGCAGCAGTGACAGGTCTCCTGCCGCCCTTCCCCAGGGATCCCGGCGCCTCCTCTTGATCTCCAGACTGCATCTGCAGCCATCTGTGGGCCCACCTCTGATGAGAGGGGTGGTTGTATCTTTATTCTGCAAGTTTGGTCCCTCCCCCGACCTTGAGTGTGCCCGTAGCTTTGCCTTGCGTGGGGAAACCTGGCTGAGATTTCTGCATATAGAAAACAGAGGCCATTACAAGGTTACAGGACCCCAGGGCATTGTCTTAAAATTGCTCAAGCGTCCCACTTAAGGAGCTTTGTGTTCCACAGGTTGCATCTGGGATAAGGTGGCTTGCACTTCGTTTTCAATTCCCATTCTCCCTTGGATCCCAGTGGGATCTGTCTTAAAGGGGCCGTCACCACGGCTATGCAAGAAGGCAGCTTTGCTCCTGTGGTTTCTGCCTGGGCTGAGCGGATGTCCAGAGTGTGTCTGATGCTTGAACAGGGCCCTGGTGGGCACCCTTGGGCTTGGTGTTCTGCCTGTTTGCCAGGTCCCTCCGCAGCTCAGGGTGTACCTCACACCTCGAGATCTGGGCAATGGCCAAGTCTGGCCCACAGCCCCTTATCTGTGATTTCAAATTCAGAAAGCCCTGGACACCAAATGCTTTTAGTAACTGGTTTGCTGGGTAGACTGGCCTGAGCTGAAATCATTTTTGGTGAAACAGAAATCCCCAATTTGGGGCTGGGGAGATAGCTCAACTGGTAGAGTGCTTACCTCAAAAACACAAGGCCCTGAGATTGATCCCCAGCACCACAAAAAAAAAAAAAAAAAAAAAAAGAAAGAAATCCCCAAGTTGAACCATTTGGCCCTTTGGTCTGTTGACTTCTGGAGAGGTGCTTTTGCGTAGTTGCCCGCACTGCCCTAGACGGGGAGTGTCGGTAGTACCTAGAATTTGCCCCATACTTCCATTCTAAAGTCTGAATCCGAATTCAGAAGCATTCTGGGTCCTGGAGGCTTGGGGAAGAGTCTAGAGGCTATTGTGTCCCAGTGACCCAGCTGGACCCGTCCCCATGCTGGTTCCCAGGGCCGCATGCTGCCTCATCCTCACACTTGTGATGTTCCGGTGAAAACCTGACCTGTGTGTGAATGTGTCCCTGGGGAACTGTAAAGCCGTCATACCAGTCACCCGCCATAGCATCCTCGAGAAGGAGCAGGTGTCTGGAGAGCCAGGCAGCAGCCTTGGTAGAATCCTGTCCTGAGAACGCAAAGTTCAGGAGGGCTCGGTGACTTTGTTAACTGGTTGACCGGCCGTTCCCTCCTTCCTTCTTGCTCCGCTCGGCGGGAACGTCTGCTGTGCATGAAGGCTGGCTGTGCCTGAGTACAGCAGCGGCTCGCCACCTCTGCCTGGCACCTGCGCTGTGGTTTCATGGAAGCGTCTCCTCTCACGCTGGGCAGGCTGGTGTCGGTCTTTTCCACAGATGAGGAAGTTGAGGCTCCGAGTGTTTCCAAGGCTGCAGACTCCGGGCGCCTGCCTCTCCTTTCTGCTTCCTCCAGGGCCCTCACAGTGACTTGTCCCCCTTCCCCCGTCTAGGGTCAGCTCTTCCTCAACACCTCGTCCAGGCGGGTGATGGTTCCTTTAGGTGCCTGGGACTCACGGTTGGACCTCGCGGCCCAGCTGCCTGTGCTGCGGGGCGGGTGCTTGTTTTGGGGCTGCAGAACCCCCGGTGGCTTTGGTCAGTGTCTGGTGTTCGTGCACAGGTGGAAATCGAGTCTTCTCAGTTGCTGCGATGGTGGATCCCAGGTGTTGTCAGCATGAAGAGGGACGAGCAGCAGGGTGGTGACACGTTGTGGCCCGACTCAGCCGTCGCGTTGTGTCCTTCTATCTGAACTTCACATTTTGCCCCCTAGATATATAAATTGTTATTTGCCATTTTTGAAGAAAACCCATCAGATCACATGGAGAAGCATTTCCCAATTTTTCTTCGTCCCACAGCCAGACTCGCCTGTCTGGGGTCCTCCCATGTGCCGCCCCGTCTCTCATGGGGCTCTCTTCACACAGTCCCGCGTCACTTAACACAGGGGTCCGTTCTGGTAAATGTGGCGTTAGGCCGTTTCATTGTCACGCACACATCACAGATGCGCTCACACAAACTGAGCCAGCTATGGAGTTGGTGTCACCAGACAGCGTGATTGATGGCCCACCATAGTAGATGTGGCTTGTTGTTGAAAGGTTGCTGAGGGCACGTGACCCACGCCTGTCTGACCTGCCCTGGGACTGTGCGCTGCCTAGCTCAGTAGGAGACTGAGAACCCCTTGGTGGCGTCTGCCCCAGCTGGAGCTGTATCGCATGCTACTTCGGCCTTTCAAGCTGGCTGGTGTTGCTGGGTGCCTGGGCACCTGCAGTGCCCCTGGCTGTCACCACCATGGTGTGTGGGTGCCTGATTGAGGGTGTTCACTCAGGTGTGCCTTCGTGACAACAGAACAGCTGGATGTAGACTTAAGAGGCAAGTCAGCCCGCAAATGTTTTCTAGCCTAAATCTGAGAATGCAGCTGACGATCCTGTTTGAATCACATCCTGGGATTATTCCCTTCCAACATGCTGGACCCACAAGCCATTGGCCTTCTGGACAAGCCCCTAGCAGTAAGGTGTTTGTCAACCTTCCTCCTCTGCTCCAAGCCCATCTGCCCCTCCTTCTCCGTCGTGTCGGGTCCTCCTGCAGGCCATTGTCCCTTACTTCCACGTGATTGGCTCTAGCATTGTGAGGGACTCGGGGTGTCAGAATTTAGGGGCGTGAAGATAGGCAGGGAGTGGGCGCAGCTTTCTGGACAGGGCTGCTGAGAACGTCAGGGGCCAGGATAGCATGAGCCTTTGAACAGAGGCTGAAGGTAGGGCAGGTCCCTCTGCCTGGTGTCTCAGTGGCCGACTGCTTTGTCACTTGGTTTTGCAAGCAAGCGCACTCAGAGAATCGAGCACGGCAGTCTTCTCTGTTAGATCACAGGGCGTGGGGAGGGGTGGAGGGGCTGCCCACCAACAGCTCCCCGCTCTGTGGGCTCAGGCTCTTCCTCCTTGAGGCCTCACACGGTGCGTGCTGTCCTTTGAAGCAGAGGGCCTACTACCCCAGACCCTTTGTTAGTGCCCCTTCTTGAGGAAAGAGGGGTAATCCTGTTATGAAGCAAAAGGATCACGGGTAGGGCTGAGCCATAACATGTGCTCTGAGACACCAACCCTGTCCATCTTGGGATTCTCAGTGAGGGCAGAACAAGGGCCAGCCTCATGCGAGAGAAGGACCAGCTTTGGATTTAAGGGAAAATATAAAGCTAATCATTGTCTTCAAGGCAAAATTCAGATGCCCTAGCAAACCCATTTATATAGGAGGTGCCTGAAATCCTAGTTGTAGAAAAAGATAAGCTGGTAGAGTAGCAAAGCAGCCCATTAGAAACCTGAGCGGTGAGGTGGCTCTCAGCTTTGCAGGTCATTGTCTGGTCCTCACAGGGTTGTCAGAGGGTCACCAACTGCGAGGGAATTCAGACTTGAGTTTGGACAGATTGACTATTTTTATGCCCTGGAAAACCTGACCATCAGAATCCCTTTTGCGCTTGCCCTGGGCTTGCTGGTGCCCGAGTTGGTGGCCTGAGCGCAGCTCCTGTCAGGAGACCCTCCTCTGCTGGCTGGGCCAACGAATTCAAGACGGCTGTTGCCGGCCCCCATCTGGAGCAGGTGGCGCAGATCCGAGTGTTTGCCTCCCCGGTGTCGGTGAGGTGGCTTCCAAGAGTTGGCACCGTTCTTTCCCCAGAGAGGGGAGCAGGGAGGGAAGGTAGAGCTGTTCTCATTTTCATGTAAAGAACTGACGAGACTCAGGATCAAACTCATCTCAGAAGAGACTGAAGAACAGCACACCTTCCAAAGGAAGGCCCGCGGATCACGGCTTTCCATAACACACTCCTACACCAGTGGGTCACGTGACCGTGACGCCTGTCAGACCAGCCGCCTGTCAGGGCTCATTGAGGCTGTGGCCCGTCCCGATTCCCACCCTAGTGGCAGTAGCATAGAGGTCCTTTTCCAGGCCACAGATTGCACGCCCCAACAGAGACGTCATTCTGTGCATGACTCCAAGGTCCTTATTCCAGCAAAGACAAAGAGCCAGTGCCTGCTAGTGTGTGGGCCCATCACTGCTCTCTGCAGTCCCTGGGGAGGATGGGCCCCCCTCGGGTTTATAGCTGAAACAGCTGAGCCTCAGAGAGGCCAAGTAAACTGCTCAAGGTCACACAGCTAGGGAGGGGCAGAATTCAAACCAACTTGATTCTGGAATGTTCTTGTGGAACCCGTAGTTCATAGTTGAGTACTGCGTGGTCATTTTGGTATCTGTGAGCCTGAATTTTCCCTGTGCTAAAACTGAGATCTGTGAGGCTTTGTTTGAGAACTGTGCGTGTTGGCATAGCAATGATACTGCCTCTCGTATCATGATCAACAGTGATTTGTTTTAGAGAAAATAATAATGGATCTGTTTTTCTTCCAAAAACAGGTTTCCCTTTGTATTTCTTTATTGAAAGGGGATGAACGATCCCTCTTTTAGAAAGCCAGATCTAGCAGCTCTTTAAGATACTCCCTGCATTCTGGAAGAACAGTCTTGGATCAGGAGAAAAGCTGCTCAGGGATCAGCGAGGGCAGGGTCCAGTCAGTCTTTGTTGGGGTTCAAGAGCTAAGAGGATTTTGGGGGTGTTTGTGATATTTCTTCTGTATGGTTTGAAGATGATGGCTTGGGCCACTCTGACACTGGTTCTGTGTGGCAGGAGGGGGAGACAGAGGCCCTAGGAATGGGGTCCGGGAGCCTGGTGGGCAGGGCTCCCGGTGACGCTGCCTGCCCCAGGCTCGGTGCCTCACCTCCCCCGTTCTCCCCACTCTGGCCTCCCCACTCGGGTCCTCAGTGCGTGTTTGTCCCTCTGTCTCAGGCTGTGCCCCTTCCCTCTGAGGTGTAGCCTGGGTGCACCTGGGGGCAGGGACACCACCTGGAAGATGGTTGGTTTTGATTTGCATCCCAGGACAGTCTGTCCACAGGCTACAGGTGACAGTGCCAGTGACTTCAAGGCTTTGGGGGGGCCTCGTTCCACCCAGGTGACCAGGGGCCACTGACACGGTCCATAGGGTTTCTCCTCACTCTGTTTTGTTTGAAGTGGGACAGCCTCGGTGGAACAGTACAGCTGTCGGATCAGTTCTACCTGCTGGGGCTGACGGCCAGTTTTGAGGGAGACACGTCTGCCTGATGTCTTTCTACTTCACACCCTTCCTTTTGGCCCTGTAAGTCAGTAGCTCTCAAGCCTGGGGTCTGTCTTACATTTAAATGGCTCTTTTCCAATGCAAGCTTTTGTAACATTACAATCTGGTCACTTGAGAAACATCCAGAGCCAGGCGGCCCGGGATGCAGCCCGGGGGTAGAGTGCCTCAGCTCAATCCTCAGCACAGGAAAGCAGCAGATCCGGGTTCTGCAGATGTTCTAGGTCTGTCACTTTTCACACTCTAGCAGAAAGTCACCAGGGTTAGCATCACCACCAGATCATCAAAAACACGTGAGGCGTGGGGACGCTGTCACGCCCACAGAGACTGGAGCAAGTTCTCCGAAGTTCTCTTGTGTTTCTGGAAAGCTCAGATAATATCCTGGGCAGCAAGCAGAGCTGTCTCTCTGAGCAGTTTGTCCGTCGGCTCTTCTTCCAAGTGGACAGATGTCCTGAGGGGCTGCTCCAGCTCCAGTGCACAGCACTTGGCCCTGGGGCAGTGGGCACGGGGGGCAACGGGTGCTCTGCAGAGACCCGTGCTCCAGGCCTGAACTCGAGTAGAGTGAATGCTCTCTGCAGTGTCCCCAGAGGCCTCTTGGGTGAACTTTGATTTTTGCCCTAAGTGGCAGCAAGAGCATAGACCTTGGTGTCACCCCCTTGACAACTGCTAAGGCACTGGCACAGCTGCCCAGTGTCACTTTGGCACCAAATGTTGACACAGAGACAAAGGAAATAACATCTTGGTATTAGTACAACAGTGGTTTTACCTCCTGAAGGGTCTGGGGGACTCTCAGGGGTCTGTGGACTGTTCTTTTAGAGCCACTGCCATTAAGTGTAAGAAAAAACTCGTTCGGCACGATCGCAGAGGGCCGACTTTGTGCCAGGTAGCATGCTAGGTGTGTGGAACAACAGAAGCCAACAGCACAGTCCTGTGCTCACAGAGCCCAGGTCTGATGGAGAAGGGGCTGTGACCTTGGTTAACAGGGGCTGTGCCCTGGGGAGAGGGCAGAGGAGCCCCTAGCCCGCTTGCTGTTCCTGTGGTGGAGACAAGGGGAGTTTCTGGGAGGAAATAGCCTGGGCTGGATTGAGAAGATGGGAAGTAAGCCAAGTGAAGAAGAGGGGGACGTGCCCATGAGGCAGAAGGGCGCGAGCAGGCCCACAGAATTCCCTAAGGCTGGCCCAGGACGTCCACGGAGGTCAGGTCCAAGTGCTAAGTGTCTCATCCCCCGTACAGTGGGGGATGACTTGCTGCACAAGTCACGCAGGACTGGGAGATGATGGCGTCCCCATTTTAGAAGGATCACTCTGACGTAATGAAGGGGGATGGGAAGGGGACTGCTAGGGCTACTGGCAGGTAAACCAGCCCAGGCCATTGTAGGAGTCCAAAAGCAAATGACCAGATCAAACCAAAGAGTGGGTGATGGAGGTGGAATCCATAGAAATTTAGAAGGTCTAGAATTTTCTAAACACGCAGACATCTAGAATCAGTAGGGTTTGGTGATTGATATATGGAACCAGTCAAGGAAACTCTGAGGTTGCTTACTGACTGACTGAGCAGTGGTTATTCACAGAGCCAAGGGAGTCTGGGAAGAGAGAGGCACCATCAATACCACATCACGTCTTGTGTTCACATACTCACACGCACATACACTCCCATAGGCACCTACCCACCTACCCATCTACTTACCCACCAACCTACCCACCTACCCATCTACTTACCCACCAACCTACCCACCTACCCATCTACCCACCCACCTACCCACCTACCCATCTACATACCCACCTACCCATCTACTTACCCACCAACCTACCCACCTACCTATCTACTTACCCACCAACCCACCCACCTACCCACCTACCTACCCACCTACCCGTCTACATACCCACCTACCCATCTACTTACCCACCAACCCACCCACCTACCCACCTACCCGTCTACATACCCACCTACCCATCTACTTACCCACCAACCTACCCAACTACCCATCTACTTACCCACCAACCTACCCAACTACCCATCTACTTACCCACCAACCTACCCACTTGCCCATCTACCTACCCACCTACCCACCTACCCATCTACTTACCCACCAACCCACCCATCTACCCACCTACCTAACCACCTACCCGTCTACATACCCACCTACCCCCCTACCCATCTACCTACCCACCTACCCATCTACTTACCCACCCCACCCACCTACACATCTACCCACCCACCCACCCACCTACCCACCTACCCACCTACCTACCCACCCACCCACCTACCCACCTACCTACCTACCTACCTACCTACCTACCCACCTTCCCATCTACCTACCTACCACCCACCTACCTGTACCTCCAGGTGCAGGTGCCCGGCAGGGGTGAGACCTGGCTGTAGAGTCGGTTGAGGTTGAGTTGAGAGTGTGCCCCAGGGGAAGTGTGCACCTGCCCAACATGGACCAAAGGCTCGCATCAAGAGAGGTGTCCAGTGGGCTGGCGGGTTTAGGGGGAAGGACAGCTGAAACCCAGGCCTTCCTGGTCCTCAGACCTGCAGAGGAGAGCAGAGGAAACTGCAGGATTCGTCATTCTTCAGCTCATTGTTTGGCTGTGGTTCAAACATGCTTTTAACTGCACCCTCCTAAGCACGGCGTTTTGTGAGCAAGTAGCCTAGGTAGTATGTAGTTTTGTTCCTGAGCTCACCCAGACTTTATGTCTGTAAAAGGTGGTAAAAACACCAATTACGGTTTATATTTCCTTTTCCCAGCAGAACATTTTCTTTTAAAAAGGGAGCGGTTCTTTTCCGATCTGTGGTTTCACGATTCTTGGAAATTTCACCCTCCTTTCTTTATACTAAGAGAATATACTGATGTGTGAGTGTGTAACAGCAGATCCCACCGTGTGTACAGTGGAATGCACCAGCAGCCAATGGGAGAAGCTGGGATGACTGGTGGTTTTGGAAGTGACAGTTTCTGTGTTGCTGGACAGCCAGGGTGGGACTGATAATCTCTGAAGCTCCCCCATCTTTCCTGTGGGGTTTAGACAAGAACTGGGGCTGGCGCTGTGGTGATGGGAAGAGAGGAGTTGCAAATCTCTTAGGACTGAAGCAGTGTACTCAGGTGGTAGTGCCTGCTGGGGTTCCCCCATGCGTGGTGTGCAGCAGACCTGGAAGAGAGGGGAGGCGGCAGGAACGCCCCCTGCCCCACTCTGCACCCTCGGCGTGTGCCCAGGCCCATCCTGAACCGTGGCCCAGCACCTGGCTCACCTAGGGTGGGAAGGGCTCATGATGCTGTCTTTCTTACCTTTGGAGATCTTTTCTAATGTGCGTTTGTCTAAGATCACAGAGCTAGCTTGCACAAGATCCTGGGTTCCATCCCTAGCACTACAAAACATTAGCAAAATAAAAATGAAAATCAAGACAAATAAAAAGAATAACCATTGGAAGGACTTCTAGCCCTCCATCTGTGAACCACAGGCGGCTCACCTGCCACCCAGGCCTCCTGTGGCGCACACTGCCCTGTGCCCATCCGGGGGAGTTAGGATGAAGAGCTGGGCGCAGTCACGAGCGTGAGGCTGTTGGACACGGTCTTCGCTGTCACGTGCCGGGCCCCTCGACCTGCTGGGTGTTTGGAGGTTCTCTGCCTTTCACTGCTGCTTGAAGCTTTTCAGCCGGCGTGTGCTGTGTCCTTTGGTCTTTGGTCCTGGAATTCTGGGTGGGTTAGCACAGCATTTTGTCTTGCCAGCTGCTCTCGACTTGCAGTCCCTGCTGCTCCTGTGCGGGGCGTGGCTGTGCGGCCTCTGGAGGGAGGCGTCTGCACCTCCTGGTCTCGCTCTGGGTTGTCAGCAGTCCACAGAGGGAGGACTTGAGGCTGACCAGTGAGAGCCTTGACATCTCAGCACCTGTCGTCTGCTGTCTCATTTCCCTGATGGGCTGGATGCTTAGAAAGCCAGCTCTGCGCTGGTCAGATTGGAGTGCGGGCGGATTGTTGGGCCACAGACGTGGTGCAGGTCGCTGGACTCTCCGGGCCCGCCAACTCCTAGGCACGACCCACGCGCCTAACACCAGGTGGGGGCACAGGCAGGTGAGCGGGCTCACCTCCAGCAACACGCACATCCCAGAGCGTATCCAAGCAGCTGTGTACCCTGTGCAGGAGGCGGAGGGGCAGGGGAGGCTGCGTAGGAAGTGCCCTCCCCCAGCCTCACTAGGAGGCTGAGACAGGGCTGGGCGATGACCGACAGGGCTGTCCTCACAGGGACTCCTGAATCAACCTTTTAATTTTTTTTGCTCTTTACATTTGAGCCTCTCAGTCCTGGGTAACAGGGTCATGGCCCCTCGTGCACAGATGAGGAGCGTGTCTGCTATTGACTGACTTGTCAGGGTGCTAGGACACCAGGTCCTTTGGCCCCAGAGCCCTTTCTCTTACTGGACCAGTGGCGGCTGACTCCAGGAGGAAGGGCACACTGTCTCTTCCAGCTCCAGAGATGCCACACTGCGACAGCGCATGGTGACAAGGAGCAGGGGCAGATCCGAAAATCCTTCGGGTGAGGCTCTGTAAGCCTGCGCCCATTAGCCAGCAGGTGGGCTCTGAGGGTGCCTCTGCGGCCAGCCGCAGGCTGCGAGCGAGGACGGCTGTGGTTGTGCTGGCGCGCCCATGGGGCAGTGAGTCAGGCGGGTCCAAGGCAGCTGAGGTGCGCCGTGCCCCGAGTAGTCGGCCACAGACGCCTGGTGTGTGCAAGGGAGAGACCGGCTGCTCCGTGTTGAACAAGGGCATTTTCCGCTGCACGCCCTGTGAATGACGGCAGCGATGCCCTGGCAGACCAGGGTGCCCTCCATGCGCTCGGGGCTCCCTGTGATTCACGAGCTGTTTTTTTTACATTCTGCCTTTTGAGACCGTCACTCCATCATTGCTGGCGTTTTTGAATATGCAACACAGGAGCGTGTGAGGGACACAAGCGCACACGTGTGGCAGGGGACCCTGGCCACTGATGAGTGGTCCTTTGACAGCATTCAGTTTTTGGAACAATGGCGATAATCCTCTTGAGCCTAATTTGCTGGCTCAGGTTGGCAGAGGAGCAGCCGACCCCAGCCGGCTGCCCGAGCCCACTTTCTGCTTTCCTCAGCTGTTTCTTATTTGTTTCTCGGGTCCCCCTGCGGCTGCTGAGGCCTCTCCAGCCTTTCCTCTCCTAGCACCCCTCCTTTCTGGCCCACTGTGCCCCGCCAGACCTGCTGGCTGTCACCAGTCTAGTCCATCTGTTTTCTGGATGCACACTGGGCACCAGGGCCTGGGCAGCGTGGGTTCCAGCAGGCCCCGCACCCTCCACGGGCATCTCCCTAGGGAAGCAGACTCGGGCCCTCTGCTTTCTGTCTGAGACCTGCCAACCTGTGGTGCCCTTAGTCCCAGGACGTGATGGGGAGGTGGTTTGAGATACAGGACTGGCTTGTCGTACGCTCGGTTTCTTTATGACATCGCCAGGGCGAGACCCTGCTGCCAGCAGAACAACTTCTCTTCTTATGCTTGTGCGAGTTCCGCCCCTGTGTGGGCGACAGCCACCTTGCCATGGTCACACCGCAGCCAAGTCTGCTTGGGCGTCAGAGGTGCTTGTGCTAGAGCGGCAGGCCTGAGGGTTTGGCTTCATGGGACGTGGACTGGACCTCGATGCGGTGTAGGGGTGGCACGCCCTCTCCAAGCCTGAATCTCTGTGATTTGTACGTTGGATTCAGGATCAGTAACAGCCATCCCACCTGCCACATTCCTGTAGAAACGAAGGAGCCAAGGTGTGCGCGAGGACTGCAGCTCTGCTGCCTACAGGGCTGCCGTGCCAAGCCCGCTGAGGCTCTGGGCAGCGAGGTACAGAAGTGACCCGAGGTCCCTGCAGTCCAGTGCGGGAGGGCAGGGGGCAAGGAGGCAAACGCAGGGGCAGGGACCTTCCTGCAGTGTGTGCCGAGGAGACTGGGTGGTGGCTGTGGGGACTTCACCTGGAGGCTGGGCATCCACTTACACTAGCCGGGCACTGTGTCTTCCAGGAATTGTCATCCAGTTGTCCCAGGCTGGCCAGGGTGACAGGGGCTGTGGGTGCTGAGGACTTCCCTGTGCTCCCTCCTCCCCCGGCACTGCTCTGTGGAGCTGGGGTGGAACCCAGGGCCTCCCGGGGGGTGCCACCCCTGCCCCTCGTGTTTTCTCTGAGGAAACTTGGGTCCCGGAGGCCAAGCTACTGCTCAGGCCACCTACAGTCCAGGTGGGATGAAGTGTCCTGACTATATAGGCCCCACCCCTCACCCTCATCCCCAGGACCCCGTGCCTCTCGCCCAGCCTCGCTGTCGTCTCTGAGAATTGATGCCACCGTGTTCTCCCCCGGAGTCCCAGAGCTCCAGAGGCATAGGACTGCCTCCCTTGGCACGGGAGCCTGGCCGAGCACTTTCTAGAAGCGTACTCAAGTCCTGAGTGCACGAGCAGCCCCAGCCCTGGTCCTGTGTGCCGCGGACCTCAGCAGTCCTGACACCGCTCTCTGTAGGCTGCGTGGGCGCTGGTCTGTTGGATGTGCCTGCAGAGAAAATAAGGATTCTTCATCTAAGAAATAACTTTAGATAGAAGGTGCCTGTTTACAAAAGCTGACTTTCTGAGAAGGCTTTCCTCCCAAATTCACGGTAATCATGCTGAGCGCTTGCTTACAGCTGCAAGGAAGCCGGGGTCGCAGTGGTGTAGTAGAGGGCAGCGGGCCGCTCTGTGGGGCAAGCCTTCAGCCTGGGGTGTATGTCTCCACGAGTCTGAGCAGCGGGGACAGGGCTGGTGCGTGGCTGCGGTGCACCCCAGGTTGGGTCTTGACCCTCTCTGCTGCAGAACACTTAGCTGATCTCCCGGAGGGTCCTCCCTTCACCACATGCCTATGGCTTCTGGAGATGGGTCCAGTTGCTCCTGTCCCAGCACAGTGGACACTGCCCTTTGTCCAGGGACTTGAGTGACACCACTGTCATGCAGTATGAACTAGTCCAACTTTATGTCGCCCTGTTTCTTAAAAACAATGAAGTTAGGGCAAAAGGAATGACCGGACTGCTCAAGAATTCCATTCCAGGACCTCATTTTGGAGAAGCAAGCTGCAGTCCATTCTGATGCCAAGGAGAGGCACGTCCTGTCACCAGGAAGGTACTGCAAACCAGGACCTGTGGTGGCCAGGAGAGAGGAGCAAGGTCAGGCTCGGACAGTGGGGACTCTGCAAGGCAGGTCCAGGTGCAGGCTCAGTGGGCGGAGCCAGATGTTGGGCTTATACTAAGTGCAAAGTCAACAGCACCCCAGGAGCCGACTGGTAGACAGTGAGACCCCCAAAGACCAGCTGGCCTGCTGAGTACTGGGAGCACCCTCTGCTATGGGCATATCGAATCCCTGACCCCTGGTACCTCCGAATGTGATTGTGTTTGGAGAAGGGTCTTTGCAGTGGTGCTTAAGTTAAAATGAGGCTGTTAGGATGAATGGATAAAGAAACTGTGGTATATATACACAGTGGAGTATTATTCAGTCATAAAGAAGGATGACTTTGTGATATTTGCCAGTAAATGGATGGGTCTAGAGACTATCATGCTAAGTGAAATAAGCTAGCCTCCAAAAACCAAAGGTCAACTGTTTTCTCTACGTGGATACTAACCCACAATGGGTGGGTATAGAAGTTCAGTGAATTAGACAAAGGGAAGTGAAAGGAAGAGAAGGAACATAGGAAAAGGAAGGTCAGTGGGATGAGTCTGGCCTAACTTTCCCTGGTACACACATGAATGCACCACAGTGAATCCACCATCATGTACAGCCACAGACTAGGTGCCCATTTGAAGAAGATACACCCCGCACTTGTGCTATTACATCAAAAGGGACTCTACTGTCAGGTATGACTAAAAAGAGCCAATGGAAAGAGAATAAATTGGCATTGTCAAGAACATATCTATAGGACTGGGTTGAGTCTCAGTGGTAGATACTTGCCTGGCATGTGTGAGGCATTGGGTTTGATCCTCAGCACCACGTGTATATAAAATAAAGGCCCACTGACAACTAAAAATATTTTTTTAAAAAGAACATATATATATATATAAATATGTGTATATAAGTATATATGTCTGTATAAAAACGAGGCTGTTAGGGTGGGCCTGCATGAGGAGAGGAGACCAGGACCGACTCCCAGGGAGGGAGGACCACAAGAAGTCACGGGGCGAGGGTGTCGAGGGCGGAGGCCTCAGAAGAAACCAGCCCCGCCCAGCCTTGGTTGCAGGTCCCCCCTCCAGAATCGAGAGGGAAACACGTCTCTGATGTGGAAGCCACCGAGACTATGCCACTCTGTCGTGGCAGCCCTGGCCAGCCACCAGTCGAGCGTCTGGACCCAGTAGGTGGGCCTGGCAGTCTGGGTGCTGGGCTCTCAGGGCATCCGTGGCCCACGAACGTGGCTGCTCGCTCTGCCACCTGGGTGTGGGTCTTGGGTGCTTTGCAGGTGTTTGGTGGCTGCGGTTCCTTCTCCTTATGCTCAGCACCCGCCTTTCTCTGCCACTCTCCTCGGTGCGTGCGTCCTGTGTCTTCCCAGGCTGTGTCCCCGTCCCACACGTGGTCTCTGTGCCCCTGGGCCTGTTCTCCCTTCTTGCTGAGTGGGCATGAATGAACACACCGTTTTTAGAAAGCCAGCCATTCAGAGTGGTTGTATTACTTTGTGATTTTTTGAATTGAGGTAAAATAGATATAACAAGCCTGAAAGTTTAACCATTTCCAGGGAGCAGTCCGTGGTGTAGGTGACACTCCCAAGCTGAGAGGCATCGCCTCTGTTTCCGATTCTTCCTCACCCCAGACAGCTCTGCTCCTGAAGCAGTGACCGCCATTCCCTGTTCCCACCCCTGGGAGCCTCCAGTCCACCCTCTTTCTCTAGGAATTTGCCATCTGGATATTTCATACAGGTGGAATCAGAGTCCCTTTCTTTCTGAGACTAGCTTTTCTCTCTTAGCGAGTTGTTTCCAAGGGCCGTCCTGCTGCCCCATGCATCAAAACGCCGTCCCTTTTCACAGTATGGTGTCCCCCATGGCTGCAGCCCGCGCTGGCCGGCTCCATACCTTGGTGGACACGGGCTGCTGCCACCTTTGGGTTGCTGTGAGCTTGGCCGCTGTGCCTGGCTGTGTGCGTATCTTCTCTGCGCTGCTCTCAGACCTGCAGGGTGGGTTGCGGGGAGAAGCGCTTTCCTCCGGGCTCCCTGCTGCATCCTACAGCGACGTCTCAGGGCTGTTTTCCTAGGTCCCCTTTTTCCAGTTCTCATGGTGGTTTTAGTTTGCGTTTCCGGGCTGACCTGTGACTTGTCCTGAGCTCCTTGGCCATTCCCACATCTTCCTGGGGAGTTTCTGTTTAAGGCTCTTGTCCATTCTTAGGTTGGGTTTTTTATTTTTTTGTTATTGAACAAAATAGTTAAAACTTAAAAGACAAGAGTGTGCTGCTTACAGGGCAGAAGTCCTTGCACTCAGCTTTCTCGAGTCTTCTGACAGCCTGAGTTGACAAGGTTCCGTTAACTGTGTGTCCTGCTTTCTTCCGCTTTATCCTAGTGCTCGCATTTCAATGAGACCTCAAATGGTACTCCAAGAACAATCCAACTGCACGATTTCACTTTGGAAACTCCTACAGCTGAGGCATTTTTTTAAAGTGCATTTTAAAAAGTCAGAGAACTGGAGTGTCAGCTTGGGTTTCGCGGATGCTCTTAGAAAGTGGCACTGTTACGTAAGTGCTCCCTGGACAGGGTTTTCCAGTGTGTTTCGGCCTGGAGTTTGAAGCAGGGCTTTGAACAGGGAGAGGCAAGTGGCTTTTGGGTGTCTGAACAGTCAGGTAAGGATGGCGTCCAGTTGGCTGTCCAGTGACAGCTTCGCCCTCTGAGCCATAAGTGCCAGAGAGCCAGTGGAGTTTGGGGTGCAGCGGCCATGGGGACAGGTGCCGGCCAGTGCAGCGTCCCGGCACAGCCCTGGGGTCTGGGGTCAGCATCCTCAACTGGGGCAGAGGCTTCGCATCTTGTGTGGAGCTTAGAATACCCTGTCCAGTGGGTGTCAAAAGCCCTGCTGAGAGTAAAGTGGCCCTGGGGAGCCGCGTCCTTCTGAACTGCCTGCTGGGAGAGGTGGCACTGGCCTTCATTAGACCTGTCTCTCCTTAGGGCTATTAAGAAAAAATCTGCCGTGACCTTGAGGCCCAGAAACAGTTCAATTGATCACTTTATTTTCTTTGCCCAAATTGGATATGTTCTTCCATTTAATGTCCTGCCTTGACCATGAAGGTTCTATGTTCCTTCTAGCCCTTGAGGAAGTTTCTAGAATCACTCACCAGTATGTTTCCCCTCCTGTTCTGCCCCACCTGCCTCAGCCGCCCCTTCCCTGTGCTCTCCAATGCCACTGATGTACGGTTTGAACTTACTGAACAGAACAACTCGGAAAGTCCTGACATACGTATGTGACCACAGAACCACAACGTAGTGGGAACAGTGAGGACTCCCCGCCCCTGGGGTTTCTTTGTGCCCATCTCCACCACTCACCTGTCCCTGTCAATCAGCGCACTTCCTGCGGTGCTTTGTGGACACGCCACCCGCACTCGGGGATCTTCCCCCGCATCGTAGTGGTGGGCTCCGTGTTGTTGCGGGGGTCGTGTTTTTGTTGCTGGGCACCGTGGTGTGGACGTACCGCAGCATCTGTGCTTACTGGTTGATGGCCATTCGGACAGTTTCTAGCTTTGGCCGATTGCAGATAAAGCTGTTGATTGTTTGTGTCCAAGCCTTGGTGGAGATCGAATCTCTCGTTTTTCCTGGGTGAATGAATACCTAGGGAGGGAGCCCTTGGATCATGAGGTGTGTGTTTAAGTGTTGTGGTTGTACATGTTACGACTTCCTGTGTCATTTCCGGTTGTCCACCCTCTCACCGGCACGTGGGATGCTCCACTTCAGTTTCAGACCTTCTGATGGGTACGAGAGGATAACTCCTTTTGACTGAGTCTGCGTTCCCTGTGACATGGCGTTGGGCTTATTTGCCATCAGGATGTCTTCTCTGGTGGAGTCTCTGTTCGGATCTTCTCCCTCTTGTTCAGATACTTTAAGCTGGGCACAGTGGCACATCAGGAATCCCAGCCACTTGGAAGACTGAGGCATGAGGTCCACAAGTTTGAGGTGGGCCTGGGCTAGAGACCCTGTCTTGTCAAAATGATAGGAATGTAGCTCAGTGGTAGAGCCCTTGCCTACCATGTGAGAGGCCCCGGGTTCCATCCCAGTACCACACAAAAATTAATAAAGAAAGATTTTAAAAAAGAAAACAAATTGTTCACTTTCTTCCTGAGTTCTGAGATGTCCGGGGTCTTCTGGGTCCAGTTTTGTGTGAGAGGCATGACCTGCAACTGGCTCTGGCCACCCTGCTTGCTGCATCTTGTCAATAGCCACGGTTCTGGGGCTGATGGAGTTCCACGTGTCGTCTTTTTCCTCTGTGGAGTTCTGTCATCCCGTCCAGAGACGGTTCCCAAGTGAGGTCACAAAGGTCATCAGGTTTCCTTCTGGAAGTCTCACGGTGTCCTGCAATCGTTTTGAGTTGGTTTTCTCGTGTGGTGAGGGCAGCTGGCTTTTGTCCTGTGTGCACCATTGGTCCAGCGTGACTTGTGGGAGAGACTCCTCCTGCACTGTGGCCTCTACCGCCGTCTCCTGTGCATGTCCCTCCTCCTCTCGCTGTTCCCAGGGTGGACCCGCTCGCCCACACCCACGCTGCCGGCACTGCCAGAGCCCTGCAACCGTGGAGGTGGGCATCCAGCTTGTCCTTATCCAAGCCGCGTGCTCCTTAGGTCCTCTGCATCTGCAGGGTCGCTTCAGGATCTGCTTTTCAGCTCTGCAGAGTGCTGCTGGAAGCTTTGATTGAGATTGCCTTGAGTTGATGGATTTGATTTTTCTGTAAGGAAAATTGCCGTCTCAACAAATCTTCCATTTATGTAACACTTTGATTTCTCTCGACAGAGTTTTCTGAGAGTAAAAGCAATGTTTCTTTTCTGTGTACAGATCTTAGACACCTTTTATCATATTGATTTCCAACCATTTCTTATTTTTATATTATTATAAATAGTTCCCTTTGTTTGGTGCGAGGATATGGAAATGCAGTTTATTTCTCTGTGTTGATCTTGCTTCCTGCAACCTTGGTAAACTGAATAGTTCCAGTAGCTTTCTTGGAGATTCCAGCAGATTTTCTAGTTGCATAATCATGTCACCTGTGAAAAAAGGTTTGTTTTTCTTTTCTAATCTAAATTGGAATACTTGATTTTTTTCTTCTGGTCCTTACCTGTTGGGCTGCCCAGAGCCTCCAGCCCATGCTGCACGGTGTGACATTTGTTGTGGGTCTTCTGTCCACGTCCTTCTTCACATGGAGATATCCTCTCCTCTTCCTAGTTCACCAAATGTTAATCAGAAATGGAGGTTGGTTTTGTCTGATGCTTTTTCTCCATCCACTGAGATGATCACTAGTTCCATTCTAAGTCTGTTCCTATGGGTTGCATTGATTTTTGAATGTTGAACCCAACTTGTGTTCCTGGACTGAACTATTAATGGGTCAAGATATATTTTTTGCATAAGATTTTGTTTTGCCAAAGTTTAAAGAACGTTTGCGTTTATTTTCATGAGAGGTGTGGCGTGTGGTTTTCTTTCCTGTAATGTATTGGTTTGATGTTTAACGTGAGTCTGGTGCTGGCTGGTAGATGAGGAGGGAATGTGCCTCCTCTTGGGTACCTGGGCGCATGTGGAATCCATGCTGTTCTGCAAAGCTCGGAGGAGCCACCAGGGAAGTGCTCTGGGGAGGACTTGCCCTAGCTCTGTCCCATTCCCGGGCCGTGGGGCCGTCGTTCCTCCTTGCCAGGGCCTTGGACGGTGTTTTCCTCTAGGAGCCGTGTGTTTGACCCGAGATTCCACATGTGTGGGCGTGCAGGCTTTCTTACGTTGCCTTAGCCTCCTAGTACCTCCAGGTGTGGTGCTGTCCTTTCTCTTGTTGCTGATGTCGACATTTTGTGTCTTCTCTCTCTCTTCATTTGCTCATTGCTTTGGCTACAGGTTTGTGGATTTTATTGATTTTTCTCAAAGAGTGAGGTTTAGTTTTGTTAGTTTCCTATTGTCTTCCTGTTCCGGTGCCTTCTGCTCAGAGTCTGCTGCTTGCTTTGGGTTTCTGAGGGTGGGCTGAGGGCGTTTCCCTCCTCCACTTTCTCCTTTCTGACGCAGGTGTCCCTGGTATTAATTCCTAGGTGCTATTGTCTCCCTCTACACATTTTGATACGCTGCACATTGGCGTCATTAAACGCCAGTGACTTCCTAGTTGCCCTGTCTTCTTTTTCCTTTGTGGTGCTGGTGGTGGAACCAGGGCTGCTGGGCAGCGTTGTGCTGCTGAGCCCCCTTCTTCCAGCTGAGTCAGTGTTTGTGAAATCCTGCGTCTGGATCGCTTCCTTTTCCCACACAGGCCTCCAGTTGTCCCGGGGTTGGGCACCGTTTGCTGATGTGTGTCCTTAATTTCTTCGTCCACTGGCTTACTTTGCTGCTGTGTGAAGGGCTGGCTGACGTATTTGGGGTCTGTTCCTTCAGCAGCGGCAGTCTTGAAGTCACGTGGTCCTGGCTCTCTGTTGCTCCTTTCCTGTGTTGCATGGCTGCTCCCTGAACTTTAGAATAATCTTGTTGATATTCACAAAATAGCTTTTTAGCATTTTGAGTAGGGTCTCGTTGAATATGCAGATCAAGTTGGGAAGATTTAACATCCTAACAGCTTTGACTCTCCTAATCCATGAACGTGAACTATCTCTCCACTTCTTTGGAATTTCTGTCATCATAATTATGTAGTTTTCTGCATATATGTCCGATATGCATATTTTGTTAGATTCATACATAGTTTTTTCAACTTGGTGCTCTTATTAGTGGTGTTATATTTTAAATTTCAGACTCTACCTGCTCATTGCTGGTCTGTAGGAGAGTCGTTGGTTTTATATTTTAACCTCATAACATGACCTTGTTAGACTCACTCACCAGTTCCAGGAGGCTCTTCTGTGGTTCTCGGGGACCATCTACGTGGACCCACAGGACACCTGCAAGGCGATCAGCTCTGCCTAACCTGAATGCCTTTTGCTTTGGTTTCTTGTCCTGCCGCACCAGTGGGGACTTGTGTGATGTCACCTTGGCGTGGTGGCGGGGCCCCTGCTTTGCTCCTGATCCTAGGGGAGCGCGTGCGGCATCTCACCATGAAGTGCCCTGCTACTTTCAGGTTGCTGTGTGTGTCCTCGGCCCCCTTGAGGAGGCTCCCTGTCCCTCGCGCACCCCATTTTCTCTTGCTGCTTGTCTGAAGCAGTCTGGTTTTGGTTTGTCTCCGTGTCCTTTTCTTCGTGTTTCTTGTGCTTAGGATTCACAGAGCCTCTTGATCTGTAGGTTTGTTGTTGTCATCGCTCTTGGGATTTCCCACCACTATTTGTTGAGAGCCTTCCATTGTCCGCGACATTGTCTTGCTGTTTCTTCGTGTCACTGCCTTGCCTAGATCTCGTTCAGTGTCCGGCAGGGCCCAATCCACGAGTCTGACTTAGGTTCTGGCGGGTGTTCCCCACGTCTCTGCTACTTCTCATCCACCTTTCCTCCAGCGTCTCGAACTCACGCTGTTGCTACTGAATTCTCCTCTCATTTCTACTGCCTGTGACTTCTGGATGCTTTGGCTTTGTCCGTCTGTGCCTCACTGGGTGGTGTTTCCAAGCTTCTGACTGACTGCCTGTGGTCTGTTGAGGACACCGGCTTGTGCGTTCTGCCTGGCTGGGCGAGCGGGTGTTTTCCTGTTCCTGTAGATATTTTCCAGCTTTGTTCTGGGAGGTGGTTAAGCTACTTGGAATCATTTGGTCACTTTGGGTCTTGCACTTTAGCCCGTGGGGACCGCAGTAGTATTTAGTCTAGTGCAGTGCATGTGAGCACTCTGTCTGCCACCCTGGGAGTGACGGGCTTTGTGGTCTGCCTGGTGGCGACAGGCACCGTTCCTGGCCCCGGGTCCTGGGGCTGTTCTTGGTACCTCTTGTGGACGACTGAGTCTTCTCATGGCTGTCGCCTGCAGACTCTGGAACTCTCCTTCTCTGCGGCACTTTCCTCTCCTGCTTCCTGCCCTGCAGACTCCAGTCACCGTGACTGTGCTGACCTTGCAGCTCTGCGGCCTCGGCTGAGGGATGCCACCAGCCCCACCCCAACTCGCAATACCTCCTGGACGCTCCAGGCTATGTGCTGAGGTCGTCACAGGTTTACCTCTTCTGTCCACCTCTCGGCCCTCACCGCCCCTCACCGCCCCTCACTGTCTGATGCCCAGGGAATTGAAAGCCATTGCTTGGTGTATTTTTTTTCTTGATTTGTTTTCCTTGCTCAAGGTAGGGATACTAAATACAGTCCCTGTTTTTCCATCTTGGCTGAAAGCACAAGCTAATGGCACTTTTTAGAAAGTAGCTCCACAATATTACTAAAAAAGGGCAAAAAAATTTACAACAACATCAATCACAAAAGGTACGTGGGTGGAAGGCTGGAACTCACTCTTCCTTTAGATTCTGGCCTTGAGTTGTTGTGACTCCACTTTTTGATGGTAACCTGAGCGAGAAGTTCTACAAGAACCTGCAAATGTGTTTTTGTTCTTCAATGTCTTCGGTCAGCTGAACCTACCACTGTAACACCTGCAGAGGGTCCACTGTCTGCAGCGTGTTTTAGAAAGTTTTCATCTTGAGCAGCCAGTTATGTGGCTTCAGCCTCCTTGGTGGATTTTAACTATTTAAACTGTGCTTTTCTGATTTTCATCTCAGCTCTTCCAGGAAAGGTCCTCATGGGCAAGGGAACATTTATCTGAAACTCAGCAAAAGCAGTAAGTTCAGAAGTTAGTTCATTTTCTGAGTAACGTATAATACTTTAGATAGAAAGTAATTGACACTAATATAAGTTAATGGAAAAAATTAAGCTTGTTTTTGAGACAGGGTCTTGCAATGTTGCCAAGGCTGACCTTTAACTTGTCCCAGGTAATTCTCCTGCCTTAACCTCCTGAGTAGCTAGGACCAGGTGCACACCTCTGTACTCAGCTTAAAGAGAGCTTTTCTTTCACTCTGTTTATAGAGTAATGTTTGAAACCTTGGTATCTAATAAAAAAGCAAGTAAAGTTACCTGTTAGATGCTTTTGTTAAATCAGCTTACAACCTGACATCTCGCAGTTACAGCTATAGTGTACAGCTTCTCTAGACAAGGCTGCCAGTGTTCTCATGTACAGTAAACCTTTGGGCTGACGGAGCTCACCTCTGTAGCTTTAATCTTTCCTTGTATGGTTGGGATTTTATGATCTTGTGTGACTTACTAGGAGCGTTATTAAAAGACCTTGGTCCCCTGCCCCCATCCCAGCTGTCCCAGAAACGGGAAGTATGTCTGCTGCCCGCTGTGTCTAGTACTGGACCCTCACGGCAAACGGTCAAGTTCTAAAGCACGTTGCTCCTCCCTCCCCAGGAATAGGTTTCTGCCCAGAGGCAGGATCCTTGGTTTGTTCAAGGCTGGAAAGTGTGTACGTGGGAAGGGATTAACAAGCTTACAGTGCAGGGGGCCCTTGGTTCCTGATAGAAACACTACTGCTCCTGCAGAGGCAGAGGATGGTGTGTGTGCATGTGTGCACGCCTGCCTGCACGCACCTGCACGTACGTATGGCATTTATAAACATTCCAAAGGTCCCTAGGAAGCCAAGGCCTCCATGGGAAGTCTTTTTTGGCTGGTAACTGTGGTCAGGCAAGGTGAAATGAGAGCTAAAGAAAGTAACTAATGAATTTCCTGAGCACTCAACTCGTCATCCCCAGATGATGGTTCCTCCACCTCCTCTCTTATTTTCAACGATTATTTGAATACTAATGAAACAGAAGTGACTGGCTGGAAGGCCTACTCTTCCCTCCCCAGTGCTGGGGCTCATCTGTGGAAGCCTCAGGTCCCTTTGCGGCCCTGTGATTTAGGCATGGGAGAGTTGGGGCAGGGCTGGGCATGGCTCCTGCAGAGAGCTTGCCCCACATGTGCAAGGTCCTGGGTTCCATGCCCAGAACTGGAAAGAGAGCTGGGGCGGAGTGGGGCCTGGCTTTGCCCTCTCCTTTGTTCTCATGTCTCTCTGGTGGTTGCTTGTCGACCAGTCTCCTTACAAGACCGAGCATTTACGACCAGGGAGGTGGCAGTGTCAGCCATGTTGCCCAGGGGTAGGACTGGCCCAGGGAGCCCAGCAGCGCTCCACCCAACCGAGCTGAAAGTTTGCTAGCTTTAAACTCCATGACTTCCAGATAGTCACGTGGTGCTTCTTAGGGTGATCTCAGGTCTTCTGGTCTCCACCACCACCGTTATATAGCCTAAGACTTGTGAAAGATCTGTTAGTCAGCTTTTCATCATTGTGATGAAATACCTAGGAAAATCAATTTAAGGAAAGATTTGTTTTGGCTCACAGTTTCAAGATTTCAGTCCAAGGTTGGCCAGTCCCATTGCTCTGGCCCAAATTGAGGCAGACTGTCATTGTGGAAGGGTGTGGCAGCAAAACTGCTCCCTTCGAGGTAGCCAGGAAGCCGGGGAAGGGGCAGCTGGGGACACGCTTCCTTCCCAGAACATGCCCCCAGTGACCTACTGCTTCCTCCAGTTGGGCCCCCCTCCACAGTTTCTACCACCTCCCAATAAAGCCATCAGCCTGTGAATCCCTCCGTGGACCCCGCCTTCAGCACATGAGCTCTGGGGGACGTTCCAGGTCAAACCTGCCTAGCTCTTTATACCACCCTCCCCAGATTCACGGGTTCTGCCGCTGCAGTTCTCTTCATCAGTAGGCAATGGCCACCTAGCTGTGTCCAGGGCTATTGCCAAGGCTTTGATGGTCAGTTGTGCAAACATTAGCTCATGGGCTTCGTGGGACGGGTTTACTTTGAGATCTGGCTGATTCCTGTGGTTTTCTGTGGAGCGATGGTTTTGGGAGCCAGAGCACCGGTGGCAGGTTCAACCTAGGGAGGAGCAGGACTCGGCTCCTGGCTGACCAGATCAGAGGAGAACCCGCAGTCTCAGTGTAGGAATAAGCTGGACTCTGTCAGCCAGGGTGGCTTCTAGGGCTGGGAATCTGACGGGAGACTGAGTTCTAGGCCTAAGAATGACACTGAGTGTTTTCAAGCTCCCTTTGCTATTGGATGCAAATAGGGTGCTGCAGAGCATGACAATATAATGTATTTTTTTCTGCAAATAATGCATAACATGGAAAGCCAACTTTTATATTAGCTTTTCTTGCAAATGATTGAACAAGAGGTTATTATTCCTTATTGGCTTTAAAATACTAAAACCCAGTGAGTTTTTTTTTAAATTAAACAATATTTAATATGTTGGAAAAGCCCAAAGGATGCAGAAACGCTGTGTGTTTCACTTAGTATGTGGAGTCCCGCTGGGCGGTGCTTTCCCCTGGGCGGACGGCGCTCGCCACATGCTTCTGCTAAGAGCAGCTGCCTACAGCTGGCTCCACCTGCCACCTGCAGCAGCGCCACTCGGCGAGGCGGACGAGAGACGGAGCTTCTCCATCCTCATCTCTGAAGGGGACAGCAACTCAGCAGAAGGATGTGGTGTGGACAGAGACAGGCACGTGGCACAGGCTCTGACACCCCCCCCCCAGCGGAGGGAAAGGACGGCTGTTGCTTTGGTGTAAAGAAATAATAATTGAGGAAAAGAAAGTAAGAACATCTCAACATAAAGGAGACAGATTCTAGGTCAACCTTTGAAAATGAATAGGCCCCTTTGACCTCCAGGAACGGCGCTTGACAACGGCCGAGTCTTAGTGTCGCAGAACACTGCAGAGGGGCCTGCTCTCGCAGCGATACTGATACTGACCCGGCCATCTGAAGGAGGGACGGGGAGGCCCACGCCGCCCTGCCTCATGGGTGGAATAAAACAGACACGCTTCCTGAAGCTCCTTTGGCATCACCTCTTACAGCTACAAAAGTCATCATAGGGTGAGGACACAGGTCACCCTGGGTCCAGAGCAGGGCTGAGCTGCCTGCTGACCTTTCATCTGAAGCCCACCTTGAATCCCCCCCAGTGTTCTCTGACAGGACTCAGGTTAGTACAGGTAAACCTCAGTAACTTTTCTGAAGACTAGTTTTCTCACCCGTGCTTGGCCCTTGACAAAATGTGGGGAATTGTAGCCCCAAGAAGGTCTGATGTTGGCCAAAGAGGCTGAGCAGCCTGTGGAGAGGTCGCCAGCAGAGACCTCTGCACCTCGCACCTCATGCCACTGTGGGCCGAGCTCAGCTCAGAGTAAATCGTGTGTACTCTGCATCCTTGGAGTTAGCACGGCCAGTGCTGCCACTGTCTGTGAGATGGTCACCTGCTGCCCGGTGGAGAGACCACCACACACCAGCCGTGTAAGCAACTCCCTGGCCTCGCCAAGGAGCGGGCAGGTGCCCCAGTGCTTCCAGTTTAGAGGTGAGCCCTACAAACCTCTCTAAAACATCCCAGGAGGTCAGTACATGCCAGTAAGATCCCAGCTACTCAGGAGGCTGAGGCAGGGAGATCTCAAGTTCAAGTCCAGCTCCAGAAACTCAGTGAGACTCTGTCTTAAAACAAATACCCTCTTTTTAAAACTTCCCTCTAATGCTACAAAGCAGTGATGATTGACAAGAATGTGAAAACTTTGGAAGCAATAAGATAAAGGACTCTACTGTTGACACGGTTTTAATGACTTCCTTAGATAAGTTGCAGAAGCACAGGAACTGAACTTACTTCAAAACGGACAACTTGTTAAGGTCTTATTTGTGCTGCGTCCTAATCTAATGAGGTCTTTGACAATCGATGCAGCCTTCCCCCTAGAGCCCGGGAATCTTGTGGGATGAGGGGTTGGAAAGGTCTGTGGGGCTAGACAAGGCTCTGGGCTTTGTTTTCATTATGCTAATCAGCTTCCCCAACTGAACTGAAGTGCGAAGTTATGTGAGCAGCACTTCTGGCCTTTTCTGAAAGCAAGAGGGGTAAGAGCCTCAGACTCACTGTGCTGCCAAGAAGTCTCCGATCGTGTTCTTGAGATTAATTACCTGCAGAAATAGAAGAAAGAAAATCCATTACAGCTTAAAGCAATGATTCTGGCAGGATTTGAAAAGCACTGGGATCATAACATGGGGGAAACTTCAGCCAATCTCACAAATGAATGGTCTTGCAAGTGGATCAGACATTACAGTTTTCAACTATTCGTATTTGAAGGCAAATACTGAGGTGCTTGGAATTTTTTGTTTGTCTCATGAAATATGAAAATTAGGCTTTTTCCTATACAAATTTCACAATGTAATTAAAAGTCTAACTTATGCATTTTATTAAGCTCTATCTGCCCATCCACCCACCCACCCATCCCTTCTATCCATTGAAGCCACAGTGATGCTGTGGTAAATCATGGGATTTTAGAAGGAGGTAGCAGCCAAGCTGGTCTTACTCTGCATGATGTTATACAACAGTGATCTGAGATTCCAGCTTGCACTGCAATGCTAACTTTTCTTTCCAGTACTTGCTGGCTCTGGCCCCACTGAGTGTGTGTGCCCTCTCTAGAAGCTGCTCTCAGTGTGAATGACCCAGAGAGGATCGAAATTCATGATTCTGTATACGGCAGATTCTGTTGGTTGTCTTTCCATCACTGTAACAAAATAGCTGGGGTAATTAACTTATTTAAAAAAGGTTTATTTTGGCTCATAGTTTTGAAGTTTGCAGGTCATGATCAATTGGCCCAGTAGGCCAAGTGACTTTGGGCCTGTGATGAAGCTTTGGGCCTTTCAAGCACATGGTGAAGCAAAACTGTTCACCAGGAAGCACAAAGAAAAAAAAAAGAGGAAGAGGAGACTGGGGTCCCACAGTCCCCTTCAGAAGCACTCCCCCAGTGACTTAAGAGCCTGCCAGTAGGCCCTACTGCCCACAGGTGGCATTTCTTAATAGTGCCACCCAGGGGACCAGTCTTTGATCATAGGCTTTTCGGGGACATTTACAATCCAAACTATAGCACTCTCATAACTTAAAAAATATATAGTATTAATAAAATACTAGTTCCTAATTAATTATTCAATGCCAATATGCATAGCAGCACCTGGGAATTGCAAAGGAAATGTTAAATTTGGATTTGCTTTGAATTGTTATTGGCAATAATAATAAATAGCTTACCTTTATACCTTCACTATAATGAAACATATATTCCACGGGCTCTACATTTATGAACTCATATGACATTACAGTGACCCTTCAAGAAGATACTGTTGTTGTTTCTATTTTACTAGAGGAGAAATCAAGGTACCTAGAGATTAACCCGTTTGCTCTAGGTTGCTTAGAAAGCAGCCACGTTGGGATTTGAACCGGGGTATACCTCTTGCACCAGAGTTCTCCAGCACCCCACTTAGCCCTGGAATGGTCCCCCACCTGACCCCTCCCTGCTTCCTCCAGGGCAGAGACCCTGTGAGGCTGACTACCCAGGCAGCCCGTCACAGTCACTGCTCAGGCCTTCCCTTCCCGTCCCTTGTTCAGGCTCTTCTGTCGCTCCTCTGCTGTTCCATAGACCTGCTGCCCTTTGCCAGAGTCAGGCAGCACCTAGGGGTGTCTCTTCCCAGGGGCAGCGACTGTTATTTCAAAGAAGCATTTCTCAGCTGTGATCTTGTAGTCTAATGACAACCAGTTCCAACAAGCAGGACTCTAACCTTCCAAAGCAGCAAAGGCAGTACGTGGACCTTACCTCACTTGGACCCTCACAAAACCATTTTGTGGGATAACTCAGCAAAGCCACCGCTTTTGAGATAGTTCTATCATTGGAACACAGTATGGATTTGTGCAGCTGCATGCACTGGGATACAGAGCGCTGTAAACCCCTCCCCATTCCCTTGTGCCACACCCCTCTCACCCCATCTGTTCTCCTCCATGGCATTGTCCTTCGGAGAGTGTCACCTCATGGATTCCTATCCACGCACCTTTGCAAGTGGCTTCCTTTGAGAACCACCCCTGCTGCTCTAGGTATCGGGGTTCACTTCCTGTTGCCCAGGATGCTCCGCTGTACCTGCCACTCGGTCCACTCACCCGTAGAGCCACGGGAGACAGATCTGCGTCTGGGTGTGTTCGTTCCCCTGGCGTAAGGACCTGGGAAGAGGTGGGTCCTGGGGGAAGTGCATGCTGGCGCTGTAAGTGGGTGCCAGCCTGCCCTCCAGAGGGGTCAGACCACCCTGTCTGCCGGCTGCCCTGGAGGAGGGTTCCTTTGCTGTATGTTGTCGCACTTGGTGGCGTCAGCATTCTTTAACCATTCTAATGCTTGGGTAGCAGTATCTCTGAGTCTTACTTTTGAGATAAGTCTTACCACCTTGCCTGGACTGGTCTTGAACTCCAGGGCTCAAGCTCTCCTGCCTCTGCCTCTGAGCACGGGGTGGCAGGTGTGCACCTTCCTGCCCTGCTCTCTGGCTTTGCCGTTCAGTGGGGACTAATGACCTCAAGCATCCTTTCATGTTCAAGTCTTTTGCCTGTTTTCTCTCTTATCATTGTTTTCGTTGGGTTGTTGGTTTTCTCACTGTTGAGTTTAAAAACTCTGTGTGTCTTAATCAACAGGGAGAAACAGGAGGAAAGCTACCCAGATACCTCCTGCCGGACACTGGGATTCTGTAGGAGCATAAAAGTAACACCTAGAGTTCTTGGAGAGACAGAGTGAGAAGAGGATATTTGCAAGTTTTTCAACCTCCAGAGTTTGCTTTCTGTAAAGAGATACACTTTTTAAAAAATTTGGATGGGACTGGGGTTGTAATTCAATGGAAAAGTGCTTGCCTAACATGTGTGGGCCCTGGGTTTGATTCCCAGCACTGCAAAAAATAAAAAGTAACAAAATTAAATTAGAAAAAGGACTTACACAATGCTTTCTTTGTAAAAGTTTAGCAGTTTTATAATAATAATAATTATTGTTGTGCAGTACTGTGGATTGAACCCAGGGGTGCTCTACCACTGAACTACAACCCTAGCCTTTTTTATTTTTTATTTTGAGACAGGGTATCACTAAGTTAATGAGGCTGGCCTTGAATTTGTAATCCTCCTGCCTCAGGTATACACCACCATGCCCAGCTGAGCTTAGCAGTTTTAAATGTATTTAGGTAGTTAATAAGTTCTGTTAATTATCAGATATTTAATATGTGTCATTCTTTCTCAGAGGTACCATGAACACACTTAAAAATATTTCTATGTATGAAGCAATTATCTGTTATTTGTAGAGTTGACAGAATGTGCATATTAGGAACCAACCCCTACTTGATCCTACTTTTCCAGATACAGTTAATGTCCCCATCTGTGTATTCACTTATACACTTTGTGTATTTCTCAATTATACAACTTATCAATTTGTTTTTAAAACTTGTGTACATGTCTCTTCTCCATTAGACAGAGAGATTCTTAAGGGTAGGTGCGTGAATCAGTCATTTTTATATCCCCATCATCTAATTTAATGCATGCCTTAAAAATGATTATTTATCCATTTATTAATTAATTTACCAAATATTTATTGAGTTCCTACTATATGTTAGGGACTGACACATGGAGCAGCGGACCAGCAGAAAAGACCCCTACTTTGTGGAATTTATGTTTTATTGATCTTCCCTAATACAGGGATTTAAAGCTATTGGTTTTCCTCAAAGCCCTGCTTTAGCTGCCTTTCATACATTGTGATATGTTGTATTTTCATTATCTTTGAATTAAACAGTTTTCTAATTTCTCCTGTGATTTCTTCTTTGACCCAAGAAGTATTTAACTTTCAAATATTTGTTATCTTTATTGTTTTTTATTTCTATTTTAATACCATCATGGTCAGAGAATCTCTCAGCTTGTTCAGATCAGTTTTACGGCTCAGAATGTGATGTATCCTGGCAAATGTACCCTATAACTATCATGGGTAGGTGTGGTTTCTGTCTGTAGCAAGTCAGTGTTGTTTATAGTGTTCAGATCTTCTGTGACTTAACTGATTTTTTTTTATTAGTTGTTCATCGTTCATCATTCACTGAAAGATGGGGTGTAAAATCTTCAGAAAAAATTGTAGAATCATCTGTTTTACATTTCAGTTCTGTCAAATTTTGCTTCATGTATTTTAAAACTCTATATTGGTCACATACATGTTTATGATTGTTTTATCTTCCTTTTTATTATCCCCTTTTTCATTGTGAAGTGACTGAATCTCTAATAATACATCTTAATTAGATGCTTAGTTTAATATTACCATTAATATTACCATTCCAGCCTTCTTTTGCCTACTCTTTGCATGGTGTATTTTTTCTGTTCATTTACTTCCATTCAACTGTGTCTTTGTATTGAAGTGTGTCTCTTGTAGACAGCAAATAGTTGGGTCTTGCTTTTTAAAAATATCATATACAATACCCTTACAATTTTTGTCAGAAAAATTAATTATAACCATCTACTTCTTGGTCTTTGATTAGCATTTTGTAATTGTATGTTCCTGCCCATCAGATTTGGGATACTTGGACCATTATTTTTCAGATTTTTTTCTGCCTTATTCTTTTTCTTCTCCTTGGTGCCAATTAAGTGTATGTTGGACTCTGATATTGTCTAACAGATCCCCAAGGCTCTCTTCATTTTTGATCGTTGTTTTTTTTTTTTTTTTTTTTTCTTCTCTGTGCCCTTTACCTTCATTGCTTCCAGTTGGTCTGCCTTCAGGTTTACTTAATCTTTCCTCCATTGTGTCCTTTCAGCTGTGTTCACTTAGTGAACTTTTTATTTCAGAATTATTTTTTTTTTAAGTTTTGGAATGTACATTTGGTTCTCTTTTAAAATTTCTTTAGTTGTAGATGGAAACAATACCTTTATTTTATTTATTTGTTTGTTTGTTTGATGTGGAGGCTTGAACCCAGTGCCTCCCACGTGCCAGGTCAGCACTCTACCACTGAGCCACACACAACCCCATCCCTTGGTTCTCTTTTTAATTGTTTCTATTCTGCTGGGATTTCCCATTTCTCTACTGAATTTTTCATTCATTTAAAAAGTGTTAATTTTCCTTTTTAGAATAGTTACATTATCTATTTTAAATTCCTCATCTGATAGTTCCAATATTTTGTTCCTTTTGAGATTAGACTCAAATCTATTTTTTCTTCTCTTGAGAATGTGTTCCATTTTTTTATTCTTAGTATGTTTGGTAATTTTGAATTGTGTTCTGGACATTATGATTGCTGAGCTGTCTGATATCATCTATATGATATCATCCTTTTTGGTGGTGTTTCCTTTGTTTTAGTAAGTGCTTTTCTTGTCTGGACTTTAGCTGCGGACTCTATTTCTGGGTCATCAGCTCCACCCTCAGTTCTGATGTTTTGCAGTCTGCTGGAGCACTTAGCTCTGTTCCGCATATACAATTTACAGATCAGGCAGAGATTCGAGCAGACAGGATTTGGGGAACCCCTCTTGCTTTCTTCCTTGTGGAGTTTTCCCACTCTCTTCAGTATTGTTTCCTGATGATTTTTTTGTTTGCTTGTTTTATTTCTTAGGTCAAAAAGATTTCAAAGTTTCCCACTTGTGCCCTCACCACTGTGTATACCACTTAGCCCCAGGATAAAAGCAATGAGACGGGCTTCCTGTATGGTTTCCTATCTTACTTCCTCTAAGTGAATGTGAAGTCTTCAGTGTTGAGTGTGAACTTTCCCCAGAGTCTAAATGTGAGTGCCCCCAGAGTCCAAGTGTGAGGTCCTCACCATTGTCTAAGTGTGAGCTCCCCACCAGAGTCTCAGTGTGAGCTCCCCACCAGTCAAGTGTGAGGTCCCCCCATGGTCTAAGTGTGTTCTCCATCGGAGTCTAAGTGTGAGCCTCCCAATAGGGTCCAAGTGTGAGTGGCCCAAAAGAGTCCAAGTGTGAGCTCCCTACTGGAGTCTAAGTGTGCTCTTCACCAAAGTCTAAGTGTGAGCTCCCTACCAGAGTCTCTAAGTGTGAACTCCCCACCAGTCAAGTGTGAGGTCCCCCCATGGTCTAAGTGTGTTCTCCATCGCAGTCTAAGTGTGAGCCTCCCAATAGGGTCCAAGTGTGAGTGGCCCAAAAGAGTCCAAGTGTGAGCTCCCTACTGGAGTCTAAGTGTGCTCTTCACCAAAGTCTAAGTGTGAGCTCCCTACCAGAGTTTAAGTGTGAACTCCCCACCAGTCAAGTGCGAGCTCCCCACCATAGTCTAAGTGTGCTTTCCACCAAAGTCTAAGTGTGAGCTCCCACCATGGTCTGAGTGTGCTTTCCATCATAGTCTATGTATGCTTTCCATCATAGTCTGTGTGCTCTCCATTAGAGTCTAAATGGGAGCTCTCCACCAAAGCCTAAGTGTGAGCTCCCACCATAGTCTAAGTGTGCTCTCCACCATAGTCTATGAGCTCTCCATTAGGGTGAGTGAGCTTCCCCTCCTACAGTGAGTGTGAGTGCCCGCCAGAGTGTACTTTTCTGTTCATTCCTGTACCTTCAGGTAGCTGTTCTCTGTGCTATTTCAGGCTTTTGTTTCCTGCATGGGGCTGAGGCTGTTGTCCAGGAGGTCTTTTAGTCTGGCATGCCCCAGAGCAGAAGTCCCTCCACGATGCTCACATTCCAGGTGGAGGGTAGACCATACAATGAACTGGCCAGCAAGACAATTATAGGGTTTTTTTTTTTTATAAATTTTTTTGTAGTTGTAGATGAACAGAATATCTTTATTATTTGTTTATTTTTATGTGGTGCTGAGGATCAAACCCAGTGCCTCATGTGTGCTAGGAAAGCGCTCTGCCACTGAGGTACAGCCCCAGCCCAGAAAATCATAGTTTTTAGTGAAAAAAATAAGGTCAACAAAATAGAAAGTAATAACCTAGGTAAAGTTTTTAGGAAGGTTCTCCAAAAAACTCCTATTTGAGTTGAGACTCAAAAAACAAGAATTTGGTCATGCAAAAAGGCTGGCTGAGAAATGTCCCAAGCAAAGGCAATGCAGAAACAACAGTCCCAGGGGAGGAGAGGCCGGTGCAGCTGGAGCAGGGTAGCAGAGGGAAGGACTGTGCCAGGGAGCTGGCAGGGCAGGACCATGCCAAGCGCCTGGGACCTGCGCAGGGTGGGGAAGTGTGACGGTGGGAAGGGCGCCCGCCGTAGCTGCGAGGCACGCTTACCAAGCACGCTTGATCACTCAGCGCTCTGTCCTTCAAATCTTGATTGACGGATGGCACGGCCTGAGCCCTGTTTGACCAGTGGTCAACATGGCCGAATTAAAGCTAGAAGACCAGGCAGAATGGACCTCTGGGCAGGTGAAGTCAACAGGTTCCAACATCCTTCCTTTTCTGAGTTCTTGATATCATGGAAAAGAAGGCAAGTTGGCCAACATGCGGAAAAGCAGAACAGCAGTTAAAACCACAGCTGAAACCTGAGAGACAGGCAGAACGAAAGAGCCGGAGAAGGAAGCTCTGTGGCATGTGGCAGTGCCGTACTGCCTGCCTGGGAGGGGTCGTTCGCAGTTTATAAGTTACGATTTACAAACAATGTACAATTTACAGCCTAGTTGGAGCCTCATGCTGGTCTGTGTTTAGAGATTGGTTGCTCTGGCAGCGTCTAACTCTCACCATCTTCCCTTTGGCTTAGATGACAGCGCATCTGCTGCAAGCAGCATGGAGGTGTCCGACCGCATTGCCTCTCTGGAGCAGCGGGTCCAGATGCAGGAAGATGACATCCAGCTGCTCAAGTCAGCGCTGGCTGACGTGGTTCGGCGGCTGAACATCACTGAGGAACAGCAGGCTGTGCTTAACAGGAAAGGACCTACCAAAGGTGGGCGTCACACGGGGAGAGGGTGGCGCTGGTCCCATGGTTGGTTGCTCACAGAATCAAAACTCAGAATCACAGTAAAACAGTTGGCTCTGTCATGATAATCACATGAGTGTGGCAGTATTTTTTGTCATGATATTGGTGATTGCACTGCCTAGGGGGTGTGCATATGCAGGTGGTCATTAAATGCTCATGAGTCCGGGAAGGACTATCCGAATGGACTGCTGAGAGCCGAGTGCATCAAGGCCACAGGGGCGGGCGCCTGCAGAGGAACAGCGCTCCTTCCAGCCAGAGTTGGTTTCTGCCAACTCCCACCTCTGCCTGCAGCTCACGCTGCCATTCAGCACAGCAAGCACTTCACTGCTCCCTGTCACCAGGGAGGTCCCCAGCCAAGGCCTGCGGCACTGAGCTGGGGCCCTTCCTTGAGGGGCTCTGGATCTGGAGGAAGTCAGTAACTTCACGCCTGGCTGGCGTGCTCCACGAGCCTCCCCTTCTGTTTCTGTGAGTCTCCTGTGCTGTCCATGGGGACACACCCTGGGCAGAGGTCTTGCCAGTGGACTTCTGGCAAACTTAAGTCACCATTTCGTGTCCCTGTGGCTCCTGGGAATGAGGCATCAGAAAGCATAGTGATAAGTACTGTCACAGTGACCCTCTTCTTAGAATTTTGGGATTGAAGCCTCTCAGAAATGTTTCCCTGCCTCTGTTGGCATCCAAGGTCTGCACTGGACAGGGGGCAGTTGCTCGTCTGCCACACTGTGCTGCTGCGACTGTCCTCACGGCTAAAGGTTGAGGTCTCAGAATGTGAAAGTCCCTTGAAAAACGCCTTTCTCTTTTGTTTGGATCTAGCAGATCACTCCACAGTTGATGTGTTTCCTTGGCATAGAGATGACTATCCAGCGTATCTTTTAATTTTTTTCTCAAGTTCTTGGCTACATTTTTACACATCTGGGGAAGGAAACCTCGCTGTCCATCAGGAGAGTTCTCACCCACCCCATGTGAGATACACATGCTCAGCAGATGTCTATATTTTGAATAATCGTTTTAAGTAATCTTTTTTTCCCTTTTGAGTTGCAAAGTGATTAGGATATTTTAAATAGAAACTAGGTTATTTTAGGTATTCTTGACCTACTCAGCTTTCCAAAAATAAGTCTGATGACTACTGTATCCAAAAGGGTACATTTGAAGCCATTGCCTTATGAAGACTGAGACTTCTAAAACTTCATTTTTAGAAAAGTAGGAAAATAAATATAAAGGGCTTACCCAGTTTTATTTTCTTGATTATGAGTGAAATTTGGTTTTTATAAAACTTCTTCTAAGAGAAATAATTTGTTTTCATAGTTACCTGACTTTATTTTATACCCTGCTTTTCATAAGTGAAAATGAATCCAAACGTGAAAGCCAGAAGGTCCCACAGAGAAATGGAGTCCACAGAAGGCGGGCGAGTGTGAGGTCTGGGGAGCAGGCGGAGTTTCCCCTCGCTGGGGAGCAGAGCAGGGCAGGGCAGGGCAGGGGACGTGCATCGAAGCTGTGGGTACAGGAGAGCTGCCCCTGGCAGTGGCACGCTTGGTAGTCTGACCCTGCACTCTGTAGCCACGGTTTGCTGCGGGGTCTCCTCCGCAGCATGTGCTTGGGTTTCAGGAGGCTGCCTTATTGCAGGTCAAGCTGCCTTACTTCAAACACTTGGGAGCAGAAGTATTTCAGACTTTTTCAGATTTTGGAAGAGTTACATATACATAATGAAATATCTTGCAAATGTGTCCTAACAAAATTTATTTAGGCTCCATCTACACCTTATGCACCAGAAGGCAATTGTGTTTATCAGTTTTCCATTACTGCACAGATTCCTGAGATAGTCAACTCATCAAAAGGAAAGTTTTATTTTGGCTCACAGTTTTGGAGGGTTTTGTCCATGATTGATTGGTGCTGTGGCTTTGGGCCTGTGGCAAGGCAGCACATCATGGTGACATTGCATAGCAAATCCATTCACCTCACAGCCTAGGGGTGCAGAAAACATGTCCCCTTCGAGGGCACACCCCAGGTACCAGAAGACCTCCCACTAGGCCCACCGCCTTCCAAGAGTACCACGCGGGGAACAATCCTTTAACACACGGGCCTTCGGAGACATTCCGGATCCGGCCGGTAGCAGCAGTGTTAAACAGCATTTCTGTGTGCCCGCATTTTTACTGCAACTGTCCTGGGTGGAATATTCTACTTGTGGTGTCAGGTCAGCATTCAAAAAATTTCAGATTTGAGGGCATTTTGGGTTTTTGGATCAGGTGTGCTTGACCTGTGTTGTTGTCATTTTGTAACAGTTTGGCTCTTCCCTGATATAGGTTGCTGGACACAGGCATTCTGAGTTTTAAATGTTAAGTGACTGCCCCAGCTCTGAGACTAACTGGCAGGAACCTAGGGCTCAGTGTTTGGAGTTTCAGGTGGAAATCCTTGTTCTGTTTGCCTGAGTGACTGTGGGGGTGGTCGTGCCACAGCGGAACAGGCTTGCAGGGCACATTCGAAGTGCTCACATGGCTCAGCAGAAAGTCAGTGCCTGGCAGTGTCTGTCTTTGTGTGGTGCCCTGGCTGTTAACCTGCAGTGAGCGCTCGCTGGCCGGGTGCTGCCTGGGAGCTCACAGATACCCATTCAGACCACAGGAACGGTTTGTCTCTCAGGTGCATTAAATTGAAGGATTTGTCCCTGGTTATTGGTCCTGAAACCAAAAACCAAAGCATCAAATTAGCCAACAAGAAATTATCATATGTAGTGAATGGGAATGGAAAGCATGATTTCCAAATTGACTGCGCCACATAAATTTAGCCAAATACGGGTCTGCCTATCTCAGTGAACTCTCTTGGTCTCACACCTTGCTTTGTGTTCGTTCCAGAGAACCGATAGCAGCTTGCCTATTTCACAACAGAAACTAGCTGTCAGCCATAGTGAGGGGTCGAAAGTCCAGTAACAGCAGCCCTTTCTCTGTGACTTCCGGAGACCATAAGAAGAGAGGACATAGCCACGTTTTTAAGGAAATGTGGGATTTGGTGGTGGGGGTAATCCTTCTAAAGAGACAGGGTAACTGGCAGTTGCCAGGAGGGCCTTTCCACAGCAGCCTTAGCCCTAGCCTTGCCCCGCCCGCCACAAGGCCTGGTCCAAAACCAAGATGACAAGCGATGCTGCTCCTGGAAGTCTGTGGCTGGGAGGTGCACAGCACGGGGGTAACAGTGTGTCCTGAAACCCACGTCTGTCTTCTGGGAGAGGAGAGGTGAAAATTTTCTCAAAATAAAACCACTAAAAAAATAAAACTTGAATTTGACCCACAGGTTGGATCATAGTTAGGTAGTCTGGCCTGCAGGCACAACTCTTTCTGTTGAAGGACCATAGGAAGCGCTGGCTTGCAGAGACCAAGCACGGTCGGTCCCATAGTTCCTTCGCACCCCGATACTCCACTTGTTGGAAGCAGGTTCCCTGACTCCAGGCTTCCGCCTACCGCCTCACTCTGTTGACTTCACTAGGTAGCAGTGAGCACTGCAGGAAGGAATTCACATCAGGTGGGGTTCTAGCCAGTGACCAGCTGCATAGATGCTCCCCCTCCCACACTCTACCACACAGGTTCTGCCCAGGCTGGCCCCGGGCAGGTGATCCAGCTCTACCCAGGGTTACTGCCCTGGTGCTCTAGGTAGCTCCCAACTTGGCTTCCCCTTTCCCTTTGGTGGTTGTAAGTGTTAAGAACCAGTCTCTGTGTCACATGTCCTAACTAGAGAGCCTCAGCCTGCAACACCTGCCTGTACGGGGCTCCTGTTGGATTCACTCCTGACACAACCACTGGGCGCGTTTCCGGTTTGCAGACCTTAAATCACCATGCAGTGGAGGCAAGAGACCCAGTGGTTTGTGAGTTTGTGGAGGCATTTCTTGAAATTCCTGCTCTATTGCTGTTCTTCAAAGATGTGGCTGGAGCGGACATATCGCTGCTGGCAGAGCAGAGCCCGTAGATGCTGCTGTCGTGAGTGTAGAAAGGGCAGAGCGCTTGAGGGCTGCAGGGGTCGGTCCACTGCAGAGCTGGGCACAGTGGAGACCCCCAACGGGAAGCCACGGGGCCAGCCAGCAACTGGACAGGGCCCAAAATCAGGTCCTTCCATGCAGTTAAGTCCTGCACAGTCTTTAAAAATGCTGCCTGTGGTAATAAGAGGGAAAGTGCTTATACGGTATTTTGAGGGGGATGTAAATTTGCATACACTGTCATTTCAAGTAGAGATGAAAAAAAAGTTATCAATGAAGTTGACAAAAGTTACCAATTTTTTTTTCTGAGTTGTGAGGTTATTCTTTTCTTTTTTATAATTTTAGTTTGTTTCTAAATGTTAAATTGTACATAGTCCTTAATAAGCAGGGAAAAGATGTCTTAAAAATCACTTCTTCCTTACCGCAGACTCTGAGGTGGACGGGAGCTCTCGGCAAGCGTCAGGAGTTGGGTTTGCTCAATGCGCCCTGGAGAAGCCAGGGTGTGGAGTTCACTTAATAAAAGATCCATTGTGTGCAGCGTGGCTGTTTTCCATTTTAGTGCTGGAATTTTAAATATAAAATGTAGATTAAAATTAGCCATTCTTCCATGTATCTGGGATTATCTCTCGTTATTCAGTAACCAGCATGGAGTTTATATTTCTTACTTTAACTTGTGTTCATTTATGTAGTTAGGCAGCTTGTCTTTTAAAATACTTTAATATGCCTTTGGAAACTATTTTATTGGCTATATCAGCTAGTGGACCCATTCATTAATAGATTTAGGAATTACATTAATTAATAGCTTCATGAATTAATAGATCAGAGAATTACTGAAGAACCGAAAGACTTCAGTTGGCACAGTCGGCAAGTGAGCCCTGCCATTCCAAGACCCTGATACCCTCCAGCCCCAGACCTTAACCTCGGCCACACTGGCCACGAAGACCAAGGACTTCTGCCTGTAGCTGTGCTAGCCTGACCGCCACTGAGCCTTAGAACAGTACTCACAGCTACCGCTGTGGGGCCGGCTTGGCAGGAGCGGTTTTGGGTGTACTGGCCCATTTCACCTCTCCACAGTCCCGCCTGGCAGGTATTGTTAGATTCATTTTTTACAAGAAAAAACAGCTCCAGGAGGCTAAATAATTTGTCCCAGTGGCTCAGCTAGCTGGGAACCACCCTAGGCAGGACTCCTGGGTATTCTTTTTGCCAGGGGGCTGCTTCCCTATGCAGGTGTCTGAGCATTAGTACTTAAATTAGCATCATACAAATCAAACCAAATGCTTAAGAAGTGAATAGCTCTATGACTTGAAATAAAAGCTTTTATCCACCAAGATTTAATTTGATTTACAAAGTATTCTCAATACAATAGACATATTCAGCCTCATGGTCTCTCCACAGGCTTTACTAGATAGGTACAACTAACAAATTGAAAAGTTTGTGCTCTTTGCCCTCAATGGAATCAGTGAATAATTAACTTACTTCTTTATCCTGGTTAACCAAATTTAGGGAACAATTGACCTTTCTCTCTCTCTCTCTCTCTCTCTCTCTCTCTCCTCGTGTACTCTCTCCCTGTCTTTCCCCTTACAAATTGGTGAATTACAGGGGAATTTCTGTCTTTTGCTCTTTTAGCTGGAACACCCTGGTTTCTTCCACTTTCTCATTAGTTGCGCTGCCAGCTTTAGAGAGGGTTTCTGTGGTACTCTATAGAAAACTCTGGGCATGTTCTTAACTCTTCAGAGATTGAGATTGCTCTGAAACCTCATCGTAGGAAAACGTTCAGACCTGAACAGCAGTAGAAAGAACCGCGCCTCTGCCTGCCTCCGTCCTGTGCGCACGCGCTGGGTTTGAGTCCTCACCCCCACCGGTCCCTCCTGGCGGTGGTCCTAAAGCAAGCCCATGACACTTGTCACTTGGTGCACAACATGACATTGTGCGTCTGCAGGCTACAAGGGCTCTCCATTCCCAGTAACCATCAAACTCCAACAACAAGTCCTTCACGTGCTTTACAGTCAAGACAGCACTCCTGTTCCCTAACTGGCCCATCAGTTCCTTTTTAACAGCAGTTTTAATAATAGTGTTTAATATGAGATACACTTAGCCCACTGTAAGCGTACGATTCATTGGTTTCTAATATTCACAGAACTCTTGAGTCACCCAAGAAGGAACCTGCCCTCCTCCGTAGTCATTTCTGGTGGCTCCCCCCAGCTTGCTGCCACAGGGTCGCCCTTGCCCCCACCCCCAGGTACTCGGTGAACAGACTCATGCAGTGTGAGGCTTCAGCCACTGTCTCCCCTCACACAGCAGGACTGTTTCCAGGGTGCATTCATGTTGCAGCACGCTCTCTGTTATGTATGTATTCACTTGAATTTTCCTGCAGGGTTTGCTAGGCAAGCGCTCTACCACTGAGCTATATCCCCAACCCTCATCATTCCTTTTTATTGCTGAATAATATTCTACTAAATGCAACATTTTGTTTATCTGTTCATTGGTTGATGGACATTTAGATTGTTAATAAATGACTTTATGAATTCAATTTGTTAGTGTCTTTTCCACACTTATTTCTATTACATTGAATTTTTAATGTTACAGGACTCTTGCACAGAGTCCTCAGAATTGAAATTTTAAAAATGGTACAATGGACAGTCTCATCCACATGTTGATCAATATATTAAAATTTGACTTCTGCATTTCAGTAATTTAAATTATGAGAGGAGGGGGTACCAGGATTGAACCCAGAAGCCTTCAACCACTGAGCAATGTCTCTAGACTTTTTATTTTTTTACTTCAAGACAGGGTTTTGCTAAGTTGTTTAAGGCCTCTCTAAGTTGCTGAGGCTGGTTTTGAACTTGCAATCCTCCTGCCGGAGCCTCCTGATTCTCTGGGATCACTATATACAGTCCATTAAAAAAATTTTTTTAATGATGTAGGAAGCTAGGCATGGTAGCACATAACTATAATCCCAGCAACTCAGGAAACTGACGCAGGACAATCACAAGATTGAGGCCCATTTATTGATTGGGTTATTTGTTTTTTTGGTGTTGAGTTTTTTGAGTTCTTTATATATCCTGGAGATTACTATTCTATCTGAGGTACGTGTGATAAAGATATTCTCCCTTCACATTTTTTTATTGTTTCCTTTGCCATAAAGAAGCATTTTAGTTTGATACCATCCCATTTATTTATTCTTGATTTTATTTCTTATGCTTTAAGAGTCTTGTTAAGGAAGTCAGTTCCTAAACCAACGTGGTAGAGATTTGCGCCTTCTTTTTTCTTCTGTTAGGCACAGGGTCTCTGTTCTGGTGCCTAAATCTTTGATCCACTTTGAGTTGAGTTTTGTGCAGGGTAAAACCTAAGCAACTTAGCGAGACCCTTACTCAAAACAAAAAATAAATGGGTCTGGGGATAAATAAATGTGACTGAGTGGTAAAGTGCCTCTGGGTTCAATCCCTAGTACAATAAATAAATAAGAGTTAGGGGTCTAAGCCTGCTCTAGATCTTCAGGTTTGTGGGACAGGTGATGTCCCCTGCTGCCCTGCAGTCTCTGTTCACAAGGGTACGTCCAGAGGCCCCGCAGGGCAGCACAAACAGGTCTTCCTTACCCCTCTGGAGCTGCCTGAAGCTCTGCCTGATCAAGGGCCATGACTGTGGCAGTCTGTGTGGTCTTACCTTTTACAAAGAGCTCTGCAGGGCCTGGCCTTCTGCGTAGGGTGTTTCATGGGTTTGCCAGGATGACTTTAGGATTGATTCCTAGAAGTGGGGCTGCTAGGTTGGAGGACAAATGCCTCTCTGATTTTGCTAGGTATTGGTGACGGCGATGACAGGAATCTTCCCTAGTACTTAGCAGTCCTCTACTTTGTTATGCAGTTTAGCAAAAGCAGGTTGCCTTCTCCTGTTCCAAATATGGACATCTTTTCAATGTTGAAATAGGTAATTAAGAATTCTTTCTTTCTTTTCTTTCTTTTGGTGGTACTGGGAATGGAACCCAGGGCCTTGTGAATGTTAGGCAAGTGCTCCACCACGGAGCTGCCTTCCCAGCCCTTTTTATTTTATTTTTTATTTTGAGATAGGGTCCTCTAAGTTGCCCATGTGATCCTCCTGCCTCAGCCTCCCAAGTAGCCGGGATTGCAGATGTAGCCCCCAGGCCTGGTGATAATTAGGGATTCCTGATGCATAACAGTCAAATGTACTCAATTAAACTTTGGATTTCTATACTTAATCACAGACATAATCATATTTTGTATAATTACATTTACTTCTCAATATAATGGGAAGTTGTACTTACCAGATATTGTACATTGAGTTATGAATATGATACAAGGTAAAGGGGTTTGTTGATCTTTAGATTGCTACTTAATCCCATAATAACATACTTTAGTAGGTTTGACTAGCTTATACTTAAAATTTGTATTTACAGCAACTGTGATTTTGAAAATATATTATCATGATTAGTACCTCTTGAAGTCAAGGTGTCCCAAAACTACCATTAAGAAAGATGAAAGGAGAAATTTCATTCCCGGCTTTGGTTGAGTGTTTTTGTTGCTTTGATTCTGGATGAACTTTAGTTAGAGCCAGAGATCTTTCAGTCTCCAAACTGGACTGGAACTGCAGGGAATTTGCCCCCAGGTGGTTGGTGAGACTTGGTCAGTCAGTGTGGGGTGCATCTGGAAGCTGCCAGCCGCCCACTCTGCTTCCTACTGCAAGCTGCAGGCTGCACTGACTGCTCTCCCTGAGGCCTTGGGGGGTCTGCCTGTAGGAAGGGGTGCAGGGTGGCCAACTGCAAGCCTCAGGTGTCGCTTTGCAGAATGCTCTTCTCCCCTGTGAAGGAGCATGGATGCAGAGCAGGAAAATCCCTAAGCCTTTCCCCTGCAGGCAAGGAAAGCAGGGCCCAGAGGGCCTCACCTGTGGTCACACTGCGTGCCCTGGCTCCTGACCTCAGACCTGAGTGCCCGCCCTGCTCTGTCGCCTGCCTCCCTTTGCCTGGGCATCAGTGTGGAAGTGACTGCTGGGCGCGAGCACGCCTGGGGTCTTCTCCCAGCTCTCCTGGTGTGCACAGGAGCAGCCCGGGCTCCCTCAAGTTCCTGTCCCCATGGCTCATGCTATTCAGGATGCACCCTGATGTCCAAAACGGAGCATTCCATGGTGTGGCGGGGGCCATGGGATCTCAGCTGCCACCTCCGTGTGCCGGCCCTCAACTCCCGTCCCTCATCCCTAGCCTGTGAGGTGGGCACGGGCACGCGCTGTCGTATACTCGTGCCAAGGCCCCAGCGAGGCAGTGAAGCACCGAGGCTCGCGTTATTTTCCTGCGGTGTTTCCGAGAGCACTCTGAAAGCGGGCGCTGCGGCTGCTCCACTTCCCTGCCCTCCTCGTGTCCAGGCCAGAACTCTGCACTCCCTGCTTCCCACTGCTGTCACATCTGCCTCTGGTGACCAAGTTGGAAGGAGGAAAGGTTTATTTGGACTGTGGCTTCAGAGGTTTCAGTCCATGGTCACTTGGCTCTGTTGCTTTGGGCCGTGGTGAGGCAGAGCATCATGGGAGCATGTGCTGGAGGAAGCTGCTCACCTCAAGGTGGTTGGGAAGCAAAGAGCGCGAGGAAGAGGCCAGGCCACACTGTCCCCTTCAGGGGCACGCCCCCAGTGACTGCTTCCTTCTCCTACGCCCCACTTCCCGAAGGTCCCCAGCTCCCAGCGGCACCCCAGGCTGTGACTAAGCCTTCTAGGGACACTTCAGATCCCAACAGGAGCAGAGAAGGCAGCTGCTTTCCTTCCCCTAGAGGCGAATGTGATGGGCTTTAGTGGCTGACACTTGGTGATTTGGTGCCCTGAAAGGAGCCTGGAGAGCAACGTGTACAAAATCGGCGTTCGGGGCGCTGTCGGAGCTGGGGGTGATGCTGTGTAAGAGCAGTGGTGGCCAAGCTCCGAGGATGTCACCCAAGGGATGCGACTGGAACCGATATTGCCAATGAGGGAGCCTTCCACCTTCATCTGAAGGGTGCTCCTGGCCCTTCCCTCTCTCTTTCTTCCCTGATTCTTCAATAGTTCAATAGTTTTGTCTACTTTTGATGCTACTCTATTAGATTTTAAGGTGAAATTTCTTATACGCCGTACAGCATGCACTTGGTTTTCATTACATAGGCTTTTAAAGTCCTATTTCTGCGATGCGGAGAAGGACAATACTAGATTATTATGAGACTGAATTTGAACTATAGCTCAAGAAATAATGAACAGCCAGGTGTGGCAGTGCATACCTGTAATCCCAGCAACTCAGGAGCCTGAGGCAGGAGGCTTGCAAGTTTGAGGCCAGCCTCAACAATTTAGTGAGGCCTTCAGCAACGTAGTGAGACTGTCTCAAAATAAAAAATAAAATGGGCTGGGGACGTTCCCCCGCCTCTGTGTTCAATCCCCAGTTTAAAAAAAAAGAGAGAGAGAGAGAGAGAGAAAGAAACGAATGAATGGTACAGTAGTGACTTTGAAAGAACAACATAATGCCTCTTAGAAGCAAAATTTTCACAGTTGCTTTAGCACCACCTGATCAACAAATAAGTCATCCCTCCATATCTCCGGGGGATTGGTTCCAGGACCATGCATGTACCAAAATCTGATGACGCTCAAGTCCCTTTTGTAAGATGTCACAGTTGGCATAGAGCCCACTCCCGTCCCCCTGCATATTTTAAGTCATCTCTGGGTGACTCGTAATTCCCAACACGTCATTGCTATGTGAACGGTTGTTACATTGTATCGTTTAGGGACTGATGATAAGAAAAGAATGGGATTTTTTGAGTATTCACTGTGTGCAGTTGGCTGAATCCACGGATGTGGGACCCGAGCATCCAGGGGGCTGGTTGTGGAACCCCTTCTGGGTGAGGCTGGCAGCAGGCGCTACCTTCAGGGCTGACAGTCAGTGAAGTGGACAGGCAGTTGACAGACGCCTGCTGTGCTGTGTTCTCTGTGTGGGGACAGCCGCAAGGCAGGGCGCTGTCTACGCAGGCGCATAGAGAAGGCGCCTGGCCTGTGCGAGCACTGGTCTGGGAGGCTGGCGCCAGACCATGTGCCCTGGAGGAGCTGGCACCAGAGCTTCAGCTGCCCCTTCAGGTCCTTTCTTGACCCTCCCCAGCAGCATCTGCCCGGAGGCCAGGCCCCCCAGCAGGCTCCCTTGTCCCCGCCCTCCCTTGGGGTGCAGCGGTGGGGATCAGAGCGGGGAGGGGGTCCAGGACTGATGTCCTTGGCTCCTTCCACACGGGTTCCAAGCGTGGCTCTGTCCCCCACCCCAAATGTCACTGCTGCTCCTCTGGGAAGCTGCGTCTTCCAGACTCTGCTCAGCAGTCAAGCCTCGTGCTCCGTAGCCCGGGGGACAGAGTGGCTAGCCTGGGCTCTGGAGCAGGGAGTGGATTCATTGCACTCGGAGCACAGGGATGGAGCTGGGTAGGGGCAGTGACCTCTCTGGACTCTGATTGGGACGGTGTGACCAGCCCACTCGACTGGCAGGATGTGATCATTGCTGACTCCAGGTGTGCACTGATCGTGACAGAAGTCCCCAGAGAGGGCAGTCAGTGCAGGCTGGGATGGTAAGCAAACACCCTCCAAGGCAGATGCCATAGCCGGCAGCTCTCAAAGTGTGGTCCCCAGAGCCGCAGCAGCGTGGCCCGAGCGCAGCCTAGATATGCAGATTCCCAGGCCCTCCGCAGCCCCACCAGCTCAGCTCTGGAGCTGTGTCCAACTGGCCCACCAGGTGACCCGGGCATGCTCACTGTCAGAGGCAGGGACGGAGCTGGGGCAGGGGGCGAGGTAGGGTTTTGCTGGTTGTGGTGTTGTCTGTTTGTGTTGAGGCACGAGAGTCTGGGTGTGTGGAGTGAAAAATAAAATCGGCTGCGAGAGAGTGAGCCCAGGCCAGCCGGCTGACCTCGTGAAGTGGAGCGCTGGAGCCCCGGCCTGGCAGGCGGGGCGCAGCCCCCTTCTCCCGAGACCTGGTTGTAAAGCGGGCGTCGGGCGAGGCAGTGAGCTTCGCGAGCTGGCAGGCAGCTGGACTGGCACCCTGCAGCAGGTGCAGCAGCAGGGCCCGGGCCCGGAGTGCTGGGGGCTGTTCAGACCAGAGCTGTGAAGGGGGCTGGGGTGGACAGAGACCACAGAAGCAGACGGCCGAGACGGGTGCAGGGGCTGGAAGGCTAGAGGGGAGACGCAGAGACAGTGACCGTGGGGACATAAAGACAAGGCCCGCTCACTCCCTGGCCAAGTCAAGGTGTCAGCAGGGTGGTTCCTTCTGACTCTGAGGGAGAGCCGTTCCACAGCTCCGCCAGCTTCGGGTGGCTGCTGACATCCTCAGCTCTCCTTGGCTGGGGACACCTCACACTGGTCCCTACCTGTCTTGCAGGGCCCTCTCTTGTGCGTCCACACTTGACCTTCTTGCGAAGGTACTCTCATTGTGTTTAGGGACCACCCAAATCCATCGGTTTCACCTGTCTCCCCACCTTGCTAACACCTGCCAAGACCCAGTTTCCAAGTAAGGCCACATTCTGAGCTTCCCGGCGGATGTGAATTTGTGGGGAGCAGGGAGGGATGCTGTTAGCAGATGAGGATGTGTATTCTTTTAATATATTTTGTTGTAGATGGACGTGATACCTTTATTTAGTTTATGTGGTGCTGAGGATTGAACCCAGAGCCCCACACATGCTAGGCAAGCACTCTACCACCGAGCGATGGCCTCGGCCTGTTAAGTATGGATGAGACTGAAAGGTGGGTGAGGCAGAGAGAGGAGGCTGAGATAAGGCGAGGACCCCTGCAGGGCCGGAGAGCAGCAAGGAGACCAGGTATGGAGGGAGCCCCCGTTGTTCGGTCGTCTGCCTCCCAAGGCCCTGCTAGTCTGGCAGTCTGCCCTCTTTGGATGACTTGGACGGTTTGGAGGAATTCTGGTCAGGGAGTTCCTTGTCCTTCAGTGTGGGGCCACCTGCTGTGCTCCTGGGCAGACTCGGGCTGTGGGCGTCGGGCAGGAAGACCACAGTGGGGGCCACTCTCCTCCCGTCATCTGCCAGGGCACCAGCCCTGGCATGACTCACCTCTGTCCCCAGTGACCAGGACCACCTGGTAAGAGGTCAGGCTTCCCCTGGCCCACCTTATTTCCTGTTTGGAGGGAAGTCACCGGGCCTCCCACGCTGAAGGGGTGGGAGCTGAGCCGCGCCTGGGGAGGGCCAGCACCTGCACAAGTCAAGAGCGTGGACAGTTATAATTCTGCCCGGCGGTGTGTATTCTCCTCACTTATTTACTCATGCAATCATTTATTTCTGTCAGTCTGAGCTTATGAATATTCACACTGTCCTTCTGGTTACAGTCCAGTACTGTTCCAGCTTTGGCCTTGGGAACTCTGCGTTGGCTCCGGTGTCCCTTCGGCCTGCCCCTCGGTCCCGGGTTTGAGGGTTCTCTGACGTTGAGCCTTTCTCTCCTTTCTCGCCTTCCCCTTGCTCCCTGCGCACCAGTGAGAGACCCGGCTCCTGCTATCGTGGCTGCGCCATGCTGTGTGCGGTTCCTCTCATCTGTCTTCCAGTCTCTGCAAGGTTTCTAGGTGGGCACCTCCCCCCACTGTTCCGTGATGCGGGGGGTGCGACCCAGCGGTGGAGCACTGGCCTAGCGTCCCGGAGGCCCGGGCCTCCATCCCTAGTACTGCCGCACAACACAAGCCCTAGTGCAGGTCAGTTCTTTCTCACAGCCTGCACCCATCACAGGCTCCTCCGCCTCCGCGCTGGCCTTCACTCGTGCGCATCAGATCCTCTCTTGGTGGGTCTCTGGGTTTTGACGAGGCGTGGCATGCCTGTCCACCAGCACAGCATCACAGAACGGCCTGCCGCCCTGGCGAGTCTGCTGCACCTGCTCCACCCCACGCCCTACCTCGGGCAACGCAGCCCCAACTCAGCTCTTTCCTTCTAGTGTCACATGAACGGAACCTCATAGCACACGTCCCATGACTGCAGGGTGTGGCGTCACTCAGCCATGCTGTTGGTGCATCGGTTTGTCCCTTCCTAATCCCAAATCACATCACCACATGACGAGAGCAGTTTGTTTCTCCATTTACCTGTCGAAGGGCATCTTGATTGCTTCCAGTTTATGACAGTCACGAATTAGATTGCTGTAAATATTTACACACAGGTTTGTGTAGACATAAGTTCTCTGATCAATCGGGTAAACACCTAGTGTCAGCACCATTACCGCATCATATGGTAAGCCTATATTTAGCTTTATAAAAACTGCCAAACTGTCTCCCGGAGTGGCTGTCGATAGCATTCCCTCCAGCGAGGAAGGAGGGTCCTGTGGCTCGGCTTCCTGGCCAGCACTGGGTACTTGGTCTGTGTTTTGGATTCAGCCATTCTAATAGGTGTATAGGGGTATCTCATGACTGTTTTGATTTGCATTTCCCTGATGACAAGGGACGCGGAGCATCTTTTCATATGCTTATTTGCCATCTGTACATCTTCTTTGGTGAGGCATCTTTTCAGATCTTTTGCCCATTTTTTACATTGGGCTGTTTATTTTCTTGCTGTTGAATCTTGAGAGTTCTTTTTATGTTCTTTATACAAGTCCTTTATCAGATATGTACTTTACAAATATTTTCTCCCAATGACTTGTATTTTCGTCCTCTTAACTGTCTTTCATAAATTCAAGAGAATTTTAATGAGGTCCATGCTGCTCATGTTCTTTCTTTCACGAATCGTGCTTTGGGCTTTGTATCTAAAACCTCGTCTCCGGACCCTAGGATGCTTGTGTCTGGAGCTGTTACAGTCTCGTGCTTTTCACCGAGCTGGTTTCTGTGTAGGGTGTGAGCTGGCGTCCAGGGTGAGGAGCACCAGGTGGTGAAGGGCTCACCTGCATCCCTGCATCAGCTCTGCCTCTCGGTTTTGGTTTTCCAGGACTGGGGATCAGACTCGGGACAGTACTGAGCCACCTCCCCAGCCCTCTTCACTTTTTATTTTAGGGAAGGATCTCCCTGCGTTGTCCAGGCTGGCCTGGAACTTTCGATCCTCCGGCCTGAACCTCCCAGTCCCTGGGATCACATGCATGCACCACCGCACCCGGCTCTGCGTGGATTTGAAAGATTGGCATCCTCTTCCTTTCTGTATGAGCTTAAGGTCTGTAAAGTGTCACTTGCAAGGGGGAAAACTTTGATTCCTCTTCCGCTTGTCTTACAGCAAGACCCCTGGTGCAGACCCTGCCTTTAAGAACCACCGTCAACAATGGCACCGTGTTACCAAAGAAACCTAGCGGCTCCCTACCGTCCCCCTCCGGGGCCAGGAAGGAAACCCCTGTGCCAGCAACCAAAAGGTAAGCCAAACCAGTGCCTTAGCCAAATTCTAAGGCGATCCCTTCTTAAATTTCGAAGGGATGTGACCATTTTAGGTGACATTCCACAGTTTTTCATGGGGTTAAAACTTGAAGTTCAGCCATTGGTGTGTCGCCATTCGCAAGCTGTATGAATGTTCTTGTTTTAGACGTACTGTGAAATCATTGGTGAAAACCACAGTGTACTGTTTTGTATTTTTAGTTAGATTCTCTTTATAAAATCAAATGGGACTACGTTGTAGGTAAAAGTGACTGTGTTGTTTCCAAGTCCGTTCTGGGAACACAGCAGTATTCAGATTGCCATAGCAACTTCCAGGTTCCCGTCTGTCACGTTTGGGTAGGCTCCACTGTTGCCTTGTACCGACAGTGGAGTTCTAGACGCTGGTGTCGTCCGTAAGACAGATTGTAGGTTCTCCTAACCTTCTGGTTACTTCGTAATCATCATGTTAAAACGTGCGATCTTTAGAACCTGTCTAAATGCCCAGGCTGCGGGGAATCGAGTGCTTGGTGCTTATACGTCATGAAAAGCCTCGAAGAGATTCCTGTGCAGCTCCAGGTCCTGGTGAGTCCCTTGGCACACCCACAGCTGGCTCAGCACTGGGGGCGCAGTGCACCTGCCCGCCCTGCAGGGTGCCCAGGGGCCTGTGCCCCGGGGGACCACTGCTACCCTTGACGCCTGCGCGCCTGACTCGGGATGCTAGTCTAGCCCTTCGCCTTTCCCTTCCCTCGGTGTGTCTCGATGCTCTCCGGCCCCGGCCCTGGGGTTTGGCCGTGGATATTTGCAGCGCACCTTTCACGGGAGACTTCTTTATCTTGGCAGAAGCCTGAGGCCTGCTTCCACCTGTGCCCGTCTCACAGGAAACTCATCTGCAATGGAAAACGCCTTTGTGGCTCTCGTCTGACCCATGTCCAGTTTATACTGACCAAGATAGAAGCTCTCAGGAGAGCCCTGCCCTGGGAAGAAGTCAGGATCGTGTTGTTGGCTGGGTGGGACACGGCAGGCGACTCGCAGACGCTCCAGAGCACTCTATTACTCCCAGGCCCTGAGAGAAGAGGGCGTCCTGGGTGACACCGGTGCTCAGCCAGGTGTGGGCCACGCCTGCAGAAGGACCACGAACGTCCCCAGGCTTTCCAGGGGTGCGGTGGTGCTTTAAGTATCTGTGCCCCGTGGAGACCGGCTTGCGGGTTCTAGTATGGACCGTGTATTGGGTTTTGGGTGGGTGAGATGAAGAGTGAGTGGGTCACATCACCCACAAGGAGAGAGTGTTTTACCAGGCCGAAGGGGACGAGGTACAACTGGGTTCTGAATAAATCATGTCAAGCCTCAGAATGGGTGCTGAGCCAGCAGCCACATTAGCCACGCCTCTGGCTCCTTGGAAGACAGTTTATAGCAAGGACCATCCTTTGCCCTGCAGATTCCCCTTGTTTCAAAACAGAGCTTCTTGCATTTAGTTTAAAGCACCTGTTGGCCTCATTTTACACCTATTTAATGCTTGTCTGAATAACTTGTATTTGTAATCAACGCAAAATGACCTGGTTTCTAACTGGCAGAGTAGGTGGGACCCCCTCATCTGGATGTAAGATTAACAAGTTTTTCTTCAGGATGCACGTTTCCCTCTGCAAGTTTTTCACTGTTGTGAGAAGCACATGGCATTGAATTTCCTGCCTCCACTTCAGAGTGTATTCAGCTGCGACGAGCGTGTGTGTGCTGTTGTGCAAGACGTCTCGAGCATTTCTGCAGTGTAGACCTGAAACTCTGTGTTCGTTAACAGCTGTCCCCTCTCCCCTCCCCACAGCCATGTCGGCCACCCCCTGCTTTGTCCCTGTGGCTGGACACTCCATATACATGTAGTTGTTGGTCCTTTTGTGACTGGCTTATTTATTTTGGGTGGCATAATGTCCTCAAGATTCATCCCCGTTGTCGTGTGTGACTGATTTTGTTTCTCAGGTGGGTAATATTCCACTGGATATGTGTCCTGCCCTTTTCTGTTCCTCCATCCGTTGGTGGCTGCTGGGTTGCTCCCACACTTTGGCTAGAATGTTCTGTGAACGTGCGTGTGCAAGTGTGCCTTTGAGACCCTGCTTTCAGTCCTCTTGGGAGTACGCCCTGTGGTGGATGGCTGGGTCACAGTCAGTCTATCTTAAGTCTTCTGGTGACCTCTGCATGGTCTTCCATAATTACAGCAGCATTTTACGTTCCCACGAGGACTCCAGGTTCCTGAGCCTCACCAGCACTTTTTACTTTCTGTTTTGATTGTGCCATCTGAATGGATGTGGCAGTAGCTCATGGTGATTTGGATCTGCATCCTGTGGTTGGTAATGCAAAGTACCTTCTCATAGCCATGCGAGCCTCTTTGGAGGACCATCTGTCCAAGACCCTGGCCACATTTTAGTTGGGCCATTCTGCTGCTGTTATCATTGAGTTGTAGACATTCCTTATTTTTGTTATTAGCCACTTATGGACACATGACTTCCAGGGTTTTTTCTCATTCCCTGAATGTTTTCTTCATTCTGTTGATTGTTTCCTTTGACGTGCAGAAGCTTTTAGGTACATGCATATAATAACCTGCCAATTGTTTCTTTCCTCTCTTGCCTGTACCTTTGGTGTCATATCTAAGAAATCATCAGCAATCCAGTGACCTGTACCCTCTCCCCTGTGTGTGGACGATGCTTCACAACAGGAAGCTTACTGGCCTCGGTGTCACGTCTAGGTCCGTAATCCATGTGAGTGAGCTTTCATTTGGGTGTAAGTCAGGACTGTGTCTGCAGTCCTCCCAGCCCATCTGTTGGAGACATGCCTCTTCCCACACGATGCAGCCTTGACATCCTTGTCAAAAATCACTCGGCCATGGGTAGAGGGTTCTTTCTGGGTTCTCTATTCTGTGCCATTGGTCTGTATAGCTGTCTTTATTGCCAGTACTTTATTGCTTGATTACCATTGATTTTTAGTATGCTTTAAAATCAGGAAATGTGAGACCTCCAACTTTATTATTATTTTTTTCAAGATTGTTTTGGTTATTTGGACTCTCTTGAGATTTCTTACAAATGTTAGGAGGGTAGTTTTTCTATCTGTGCAACAAATGCCATGATATTTTCATAGGGGTTGCGCTGAATCTGTAGATTGGATTAGTGAGTATGGACATTTTAACCATATTAAGTCTTCCCATCCATGAGCATGGGTTGTCTTCCCATTTGTTTATGTCTTTTAAAGAGTCTTGAGTTTTCAGTGTACATTCTACCTCTGAGCGCAAGTTTACATCTAAGTAGTTTATCTTTTTGATGCTGAGGTACATTGGATTATTTCCTTAATGTACTTTTTAGGTTGGGCATTATTATTGTATAGAAACTACCTGATGTTGTGTGTCAATTTTGTATGCCACGATGTGCTGAAATCATTTATTTGTTTTGGTAGTTTTTTGTGGAATCTTCAGGGATCTCTAAGTGTAAGAACTTGTCATCTGTGAGCAGTTTTCCTTTCCAGTTTGGCTGCCTTTTATTTCTTGTCTGATTCTAGTACTATGTTGAAAATAGTGGTAAGAGTGAGCATTCTTGCCTTCTTCCTAATCTTAGAGGAAAAGCTTTCTGTCTTTCACTACTGAGTGTTATTAGCTATAGACTTCTTTTATTTTTGGTACTGGGGATTGGACCAGGGGCACTTAACCACTGAGCCACATCCCCAGACCTTTTTATTTTGAGACAGGATCTCACTTAGTTGCTTAGGGCCTCACTGAGGCTGAGGCTGACTTTGAACTCATGATCAATCCCCCTGCCTCAGCCTCCCAAGCCTCTGAGATTACCGACATGTGTCATCTCACCCAGCTAGACTTCTTATGCATGGCATTTGGTACATTGAAGTAATTTGCTCCTATTTCTAGTTTGTTGAGAGTTTTTGTCATGACAGGATGTTAAATTTGTCAAATGCTTCTTCTGCAGCAATCAAGATGATCATACAGTTTTTGTCTTTTGTTCTATTATTATGGCGTATTCACCCACTGATTTTCACACATTGAACCATCCTTGCATTGCAGATACAGATCCGAGTTGGTAGTGTTGGACAGTCCTCTAATGTACTGTTGGTTTGCTGGTGTTTTGTTGAGGATTCTTTCATCCATCTTCATCATCAAGGGGTGTTAGTCTTTAGTTTTCTTTTCTTGTCAAGTCTTTGGTTTTGGTATCAGAGTAAGGCTGGTCTCAGGATGAATTTGGGACAATTTCTCCTTCGGTTCTTCAGAAAGTTTAGGGAGGATTGGTATTAATTTTTCTGTAACTGTTTGGTAGATTCTGTAGTGAAGCCGTCTAGTTCTGTGGGCTTTTCATTGGTGGAGACTTTTGATTACTGCTTCATTCTCCTCACTGATTACATACAGGTCCATTCATATTTTCAGTGTCTTTTGATTCAGTCTTGTTAGGTTTTACGCTTCTAGGAATTCATCCATTTCCTCTAGTCATCCAATTTTTTGGTATATAATTATTCACAGTGATCTCTTTTAATTCTTTTTATTTCTGTGACATTGATTGCAACGTCTCCTCCTTTACTTCTAATTTTAATTATTTAAATCTTTTTTCTTTTTTAGTCCACCTAAGGGCTTTTTGGTGATGTTGGTCACAAACAAAAACAAAATCTGAGGTCTCACTTTGTCTTTCCTGTTCTCTCCATCTCACTTGTCTTGACTCCGATTGGCGACGCTACATGGCGGGTTTGGGATCTTCTGTCTGTCCTGTTGGCATCGCCACTCCCCCCTGGGGCAGCAGTTCCTTTGTCCTGGGAGGGCTGCTAGTCCAGCTCTTGTTTCCGGTTGTCTCTAGGTATTTCCTAAACATCCTGGTGAGTTCTTTGACCAGTGGTCGTTTAAGGACAAGTTGCTTAGTTTCAAGACTGACGTTTTGTAGTAGCAAATGGTTAATGAAGAAATGAGATTCTTCCCCCTTATTTTTGAAGAAAATAATTTTGTGATTCATTCATATCTTCATATATTTGGAATGTAAATTATTTCTTCTGAGAAAACCAGTCGTGGTAGTAATTGTCCTGTGACATCATCCTCAGCTTTCAGCCCCTCTGGTCCCTCCCAAAGCTCGTGGTGAGCGTTCTTCTCTCTGATCTTGTAAGTCTTCACATTTGCTGCAGAGTAGCTTGAATGGGCAGTAATGCTGATGTTTGTGAGATTTTTCACAGCCTTCCTAGGATCAGTTGACATGATTGTTAGAATTCCTGGAAGATTGTATTTTTGGGTTCTGATTATTTGAAACATTTATTCAGGGAAGGAAGAGGCTGGGCATGAGATTCCTGAAGTTGGCACAGGAGTGAATGGGTTCTAATTGACACTTGCCCACGGGATGTGGAAGCAACGGGGAGGCATTAGTGGGCAGGCACACCACCCCTCTTTAAATTATTGATGATAGTAGGAACCACTTTTGATGGTAACAGAAGCCATGGGCCAGCTATTTAGTGCCGTATCCCTGAGGCTCGAGGCATCCCGGCAAGGTAGACATCATTACTGTTTTGCCACTGAGAAAACTAAGGCTCTAGAAAGTGAAGTTGTCCAGGGGTCTCATGACTAGAGATGGGAACACAGGCCCCACCTGGCTGCCTGGTCTCCATCCCAAGAGCCCCTGCCCCTTGTACCGTGCTAGGCTGCTTCCTGCAAAGAGCTCCAGGTCAACCCTGGCTTCTCCCTGGGAAACATGCGTGGTGTGGCCAGAGTTTGGAAGGCATCCCCTTTATGCCTCGCTGTGTGTCAGCTGTCAGGAGCAGGAGTGTGGTCAGCGGTGAGTGTGCCTGGGCAGAGATCGCTGGCTGGCTACAAGTCCCTTAGTAAGGGCTCCAGGGCCGACTCCAGCTAGAGGGACAGGCCTGTGCCACGAGCAGTCCCCGGTCCCCACCAGAATTCCAGGCATGTAGAGAAGGACTCTTGGGCAGAGATGTTCTCAGCAGTGTTTCAGGAGGAAGGAAAGAGGAGACATGACAACTTGTAGGCGTCATATGTGTGTGTATTAGTTACCCTCTTTCCAGAAACGTCTGAAGGCCTCCCTAGACTTTTCATTTTCATTTACAAAAGAATGCGTCCAGTCCATCTGCTAAGCTGTGGTCAGCATAAAGCCACCAACTGGAAACCTGTGGTTTTCTAGACTGAGCGTCCAGCCTCTGAATTCCACATGCAGACTGAGTGACTCCTGGATTCTGTGGCCTTCCTGGGTGAGAATCCCCATCCACTGAAAGCTGGAAATGGGAGGAGCAGCAGCTCTTGGCTTTCCTGGTGTCCTTGCCATAGATCTCTCCTTAGGAGAGAAATTCCAACAGCACAAGAAGTGCGCAGGGCATTCCCAATATCAGGATTGGAGCAGCTGCCGAGTCACTTCAAACGAGCTTACAGTCTCCAGGGCATCTCTCCATAATCGGCTGTGAACTGGGCTGGGGCATCTGCCGTGTGCAAGGGTATGTCTGTTTCTTTTTCTCTGGGGTTTTCAGCCTAGTGCCTAAGAACAAAATCCTCCTTGGAAGCAGTCCAGTGCCCAGCAGGGGTGCTTTGTGCTGCCAATTAAGACCTCGATTGGGATTGGAGTCTTGATATAGAATGCTTGGGAAAGCCTTGTTTTCAGTAGTCCAAGGAAAAGGGGCGGGAAGCCCAGGGAAGACACAGTAGTGCATACCTTGCTGTGCAGAATGCTGGGCTGACCTGGGGTGCCATTTCCCCTGGACCAGGAAGAGGTGCCCCTGGTTCTCTCAGTGCAGAAGCAGAGCAGAGCGAGGAGAGAGACCAAAAGAACAAACCTGGAGCAGAAAGCCTTGTTTTAGAAGTGCTCTGTGCCCAGCGTGAGGCCAGTGGTACAATAGCCATTGCCTCCAGATGCCAGCATCTGGAAAGAGTGTCCTCTGTTAGAAGTGCAGAGTTTGCAGCAGGGCTGAGGCCAGTGCCAGGTGCATACATGACTTGAAAAACAAGATCTGGCTTCACCTGGTTTAGTGTTTTATTGGCTAATCAGCTGATTGATGGAGGTGCTTGGGATTGAACTCAGTGCCTCATGCATGCTAGGCAAGCACTCTACTGCTGAGCCACGAGCTCAGCCCTTATTTGGGTTTTTAAAAAATTATTTATAATGTTTATTTGTCATTCAGATGCATTGAAACGTAGGTGTTAACTAGAAGCTGTGTTTTGAATCTTTATCAGTAAAAATCTCAAAGACTCTCAAAGACCACCAGCCTTCCTAAGAAATGACTTGTGTTTTGCCACAAAGATATGCTTTTAGACAGTGATAGATAAGAGCATTTCTTCACTTCCTTGTTGAAATGTATTATCTCAGTTCATCAGAACCGGGTATTTTGCCAAGTGCAGTGGCACATGCCTATAATCCCAGGGGCTTGGGAGGCTAAGGCAGGAGGATCACGAGTTCAAAGCCAGTCTCAGCAACTTAGTGAGGCCCTAAGCCATGTAATGAGACCCTGTCTCAAAATAAAAGATAAAAAGAACTGGGGATGTGGCTCAGTGGTTAAGGGACCCTGGGTTCAATCCTTGGTACCACAAAAGAAGATTTGGGTACTTCATTTGTGGACAAGAGCCAGGTGGAGCCTGAGTACCTGTGGAGCCTGCAGCGCTCTCCCCAGCACCCAGTTGCTGAGTGGTGCCTGGTAAGTGTTTGCTGAGAGGATAACAGTTTAATCTAGCACTAGTCACCCCACTGTCATGACAAATGAAATCATCGTAACAATCTCTGGTCATGCGTGAGAGCTCCCTGCCCGATCTCTGCTCTGATTGCTAAATTTTGGGATCTCTGCAGAATTTTGGAAAACCATCTCTGGACTCCAAATCACCTGATGAAAGACAGAATCATACCTTCTGATTTTCAGGGTCATTATCTGACCATACGGAGATTGTCACCTTTCCTGGTCACCAGTCTCCCCTGCAGAAAGTCATCCTGTCCAAAATGTAAATGGGCAAGGATTCCTGAATGCAGATGTCACGAAATTGAAGAGCCATTCTCTTTTCACAACCCAGGAGGCTTGGGGGTTGGGCGTGGGATACTGGACTGAGGGAAGGGAGGAGGGGTGACTTTCATGCGTTTATACACCACAGAAGCACTGAGGAATGCACGCGTTGCTGCGCGGTCTCCCGCCAGCCAGCGCCCCACCGCTTCCAAAATAAAGAGCATTATATTTGTCGCTGTCCAGAGGGCACGTACTTCCTGGATGCTCACTGTGTGACTGAAGGAGCCGTCCTGTGGAGAGGCACAGGGTTGCTCTCTCCTCGCGGCAAAGTCTCGTCTTCGAGCTTTTGTCTTCTGTCCTTCCTTGAGTTCCAGTAAATCCTGCTTAATTAAGAGCTCTTGGCTCTCACAAGGAAATCTCATTTTTCTCTTAAGCACGGGACAATGATAAGTCGTTGCTGTAAGTCTAACTTGTGATGTGAACGTGGGAGTGACGAGCACCTGGACGGGCTGTGGTGGGCCGCGCCCCGTTTTGCAGGTGCAGCCCGCGGTCAGGGGTGCTATCGCGTCCTCGCCACGCATTCCCTCTTGTGCTGCAGTGGCTCTGTTTGTTTCCGTGCTCGGTACGTAGATCGAGCAGGTCTGCAGGTCTTCTCAGCGCAGGCGACCGAACAGATGGACACCAAGGAGAGGGGAGCTCGACCTCAGCGGCCCTTCTGCCTGTCACCTCCCTTTCAACTCGGTGGCTTAGAGGTTTTGGACGGGCTGGCGTGAGGCACGGCTCTGCCTGATCTCAACGCTGATCACTGATCTGCATGGGACACACAGGGGCCCAGCAGTCCTCCCGCTGGTGTCCCTTGGCTTGGTGACTGGCACGTGGTGGTCCTATCTAAGCACTCGCAGGAGAGCACCCAGGAGCGTCGCCCGGCCTCTCGCTCACCTAGTTTGCTCCGTGTCCCTGAATCCCTGGATGTGTCTCCTCCTGGGCAGAAGGGAGGAGTTTTTTTGTTTTGTTTTGTTTTTTGTTTTTTGCGGAGGACACGTGAGGTTCAGATGAAATAATCTCTATCAAGTGCAGTGTTACTACTTTTTAGCTATTTCAGCCATGGCCGTTCCCACCACTAACATCCTATGTCGCAGGCAACAGAGTGAGTGGTCAGCATTAGGGAAATTGGCCAGTGTTTACTCTAATTGATGAGTAGTCATAGGTTTGCAGCTCGGTAAGGGTGTTTTTATATAATTCTTTAAATTGCCATGAACTTGCCGTGAACTCCCAAAAGGACACCGTAGAGGTGACACTCTGGCTGTGATCTGCTGCTGCAGAGTCTCTGAGGTCCCGCAGCCGGTCCGTGGAGAGCCTCGGAGCCTGGACCAGGTGCCTGGCAGGGAAGCTCTGGCTTCTGTCACTGGAGGATCTCAGGCTCTAGGCACAGAGGTACATTTTAGACTGCGATCCCACGCTGCAGAGCGAGAGTGCTGTCCTAAAATCCATCATTTTTTTGCTCCCAAATCAAGCATTCTAAAAATTCATCCTTTGACCTTAAGACATGCCCGTGCAGATTCCCGTTGTAAGCTTCCGGCACTGTAGATCAAAAGTTCCCTTTGTTACCAAAAGCCTGGGTAAACCGAATATTAAAATATATGATCATGAGAATTGGCCGAATGATATTGCTCTGTTATGTAGTATACGAATACGAAATGAGATGTCCCACTATCTTTTATGATTAGAATGTTTCAATAAAATTTTTTTAAATCATAAAATTTCTCCTGTAATGGGGAAAACAAATCACAATAATGGCCATTTTATTTGTGTTTGCTCACTCAGAGAGTGAGGCAAGTTTTCAAAAGCCACCACCCAGGCAATTTTTAAAAACACACCAGGACGTAGTTAACTGGACGTTTGGAAGCCACACGCAAGACAGGACTGAAGGCTGGGCCAGAGGAGCAGGCGGAGGAGGGAAAGAGGTGCCAGCAGGGAGGCAGGAGTCACTGGGGGCCCAGCAGGAGCCCAAGCGACTTGACCCCAGGGTGGCGTCACCGGCACCAGCTCAGAGGCAGTCCTGCGGCTCCTGCACGTGAGGTTGGGTTCCATGTCCTCCCGCCGTGGAGCGTCCCCGCAGCTCCCGAGATGGCCTGCTGTGGGGCCCCTTCTCTGTGCGGTGCGTGCCTCCTGCTCTCTGCCCACTGCTCGCTCCTGGCGTCTGCCACCTGTGACACGGTGCCAGCTCTCAGCCTGCGTCTTAAACATCACTGTTCCCTGGGAGCCCTTCTCACTCTCCTGTGCCCTTCCTTGCCACCTCAGTTGGCTCAGCGGCCCCCTTCCGTAGCCACCGGGTGGGCTGTCCTATCACAAGCCATCTCTTGAGTTGCAGGCCTCCGTGTGCACCTCCCACACCTCCACTCCATGTGGCCCAGACCAGCCAGGTGTGCAGGTGGGCACCTCTTTACCACCCGCCCTCCCCCTTCTTTCTGCAGAGCAGGTGGGACGTCAGGGCAGCTCGTGTCTCTTTCCGTGACAGAGTCATAATAAGAGACTTGCATGCATTTTCCTTTTATTTCATCCTTTCCTGTAACAAATCTGTACTGAGCTTCTTTATGAGGCTCTGCAAAGTGGACAAAAGTAGGTGAGGTAAGATCTCGAGAATGGCTTGTGTTGAAGGTAAACGTTTCGAGGGACACCTGCAATGCAGTCACATGCTCTTGGTGAGTTCCACAGACCCAGTGGCTTATAAACAACAGAGGTTTATACGCAGTCATGGTTCAGGAGGCTGGAAGTCCCAGGGCAGGTGCCAGCATGGGAGGTTCTGGTGAGGGGCTTTTCTGGGTTGCACACTGTCCTTACACAGTGGAAAGAGTGAGAAAGCTCTCTGTGGTCCCTTTTATGGGGGCACTAACTACAATCATGAGGTCTCCACCCTTGACCTAAGTGTCTCCCAAAGTCCCCACATCCAAACGCTATAGCCCTGGTGTCAGTGTTCCAATGCAGGAGATTCTGAGGATCAAGCTCTCAGTCTGTTCTAAGAGGGCAGTGATCGGTCTTCCCTGTGCCCCAGCCCTGCTGCCTGCCTGCGGGTTTCCTGGGTACAGGGTTTCCTTCCCTAGAGGCAGGTGCTTCTGTCTGGGTCATTACAACACATTCAAGTCCTTCATTTGATCTTTCCTAGAAGTTTCAGTCTTCAGAAAGTCCTTCCCAGCCCTCCCTTCCAGGCCACCATCCCCTCTAGTCCTCCGGTTGTAAGGAATGAAGGTGATGTTCACGTGGGCAGTGGCTCTGAACCGTGGCGTCCTGCATGTGGCCAGGCATTTTCTGTCTTTACCTGTGGCGTCCTATTTGTTTGTCCCAGGTATACCCGTAGGCCTGTAGCACTGCTGGCCTTTGGGGCTGGATGATTCTCTGCTGTAGGGCCGTCCTGGGAGTTGTAGGTGGTGTAGCAGCATCTCTGGTCTCCACCCACCAGATTCAAGTAGTGACTCCCCTGGGGCTGACAAGCAGAAACGCCTGCAGATGTGGTCCCCGTGGGCATCATCACCCCCTGCTGAGCACCACCAGGCTCAGGGAAGCTCCCCAGGGCTGGATGCGATCCCTCCAGCCCCACCTTTGTGGCAGGTCCTTTGACCCTGGCTGCCCCGGTTAAAGGCACTCACGTTGCCTGGGTGCCATTCGGAAAGCCCTCTACCTCTGCAGGCAGGGTTTCAGCAGGGCGCTCTCCTCGCACCTGGAAGCGTGTGGCCTCTGCGTATTCACACGCAGCAGTGAAGTCAGTTGCAGTAGGAAGGATGTCATTGTCCTCCGATTCCCCCTTCAGCAGCATCAAGCGGACCAGCTCTTCCGAGCGCGTGTCTCCTGGGGGCCGGAGGGAGAGCTCCGGGGACTCCAAAGGCAGTCGGAACCGCACCGGCTCCACCAGCAGCTCCTCTAGTGGCAAGAAGAACAGCGAAAGGTAAGGTCCCTGCCGCGAGCCCTTTGACAGCCAGGCCCCGGGGACAGACCAGACCAGCCGGGAACTCTCCCGTAGGTCCTTGGTCCTTGCTCAGGTAGCACCCCTGGCGCTCCTGCAGCCAGCAAGGGTCTGGCCGTTTGCACGGCCACTGAGCAGGCAGGCCTGCGTTCCCGAATGGAGCCCCGTCTTAACGCTGAAATAATGGACTGTTTTAAGCTTGTCGGCAGTATTTTCTAATCCAGAATGGGTCAAAAGTTGCAATTTTATAATTTGTCAGAGACTGTTTTTAATACTGAGTTAACACCACAAATGTGGGCCATTCTTCTTTCTGGTTTCTGACCTACCTTTATTCCTAACTTCACTTTTTTTATGATGTTGGTATTTAATGGATTATAACAGATATTTGTGACATTCTATTCATAAGAGCTACTTTTTTGGCATTCTAACAGCTTGTTTTGTGTGTAAGACTGTGTTATGTAGATGAGGTCAGTTTTTCTGTGTATATCTGCCCGACATGTGTTGTGCTAACTTTTTAAACATTGTGCTTTGATTTTATTCTTTCTATTTAGCAAAGTTCAGAAAGGAATTTCAGTTTCAGAGGCTAAACATGTTTCTTTTCAAATGTTCACGTAAGAAGGCTTATTCATAACACAGTCGACTCCAAACCACGGTTGTACAAGTTCCAAGTCCGTAAATCTGCTGTGCTTCATTCCTGTTCAGGACACAAAACTTTTTCATTCCCAGAAGGTATTTTTTGCAGAAAAAATATAGACATCTCTCAATTTACAGCAGGTCAGGTTCACTGTCAGTTAACAGTTTCAGAAACTATTGACGTAGGTTCTGTCTTCTATATTACACAGTTAGTACTCCTCTTCAACTCCCTCCACTCCAGTAACTGGGGATTGAGCCCAGGGGCACTTTACCACCAAGCCACATCCCCAGCCCTTTTATCTTTTATTTTGAGACAGGGTATCACTAGTTTGCAGACTGGCCTGGAGCTTGCAATCCTCCTGCCTCGGCCCCCTGAGTTGCTGGGATTACAGGCGTGCACCACCACTCTGGGCTCTGTTAGTACTTGCTATCAGAAGATTATGCAAATTGGGTGATAATACCTAGGAAATAAGACCAGATGGTCACAATGGCAGCAGAGTGAACCAATGGGAGGAACAGTGGCTCTGAAGGCTTCAAGTTCGGGGTGAGCCTGGAAGATGACCTGAAATGTCTAGATCTTGGCAGCTCTTATAAACTTGGCTCCTCCTCAGCACATCTGATTTTTATTAAGAATTTCCAGAAAGAATCTGCATTGTGTAAACTCCAGATCTGTTTTATCTTTTAAATCCTATGGCTTTGGTAAATGTGCTGGGTAAATATTTCCACAGAAGATATTTACAAAGGGATTTTTGAGAAATGCCACAGTAGGAAATTTTTATTTGGAAGTGAGGGACTGGAAAAGTTTGCTAATCAGTTCCTAAAAATAGTTCAGGCAACTGAAAGTGTCCATTTAAAAATAAATCCTTTTCCTCACTAGAACTCAGGGCTGTGGAGGCCAGCACAGCGTGAACTGTCCAGCGGCCAACAACCGCAGGGTTTCCAGGGAGTGTCGCATCCCCCTGGGTGACTGCGGGTACTGTCGGGCACCCCCAGGGCCCAAGGAAGTCACAGCAAAGAAGCATTAGGAAGCGACAAGAGTGGAGGTCAAGGTGGCCTCCAGGCACTGCCTGACCCCTCTCCTCCATTCTTCTCTCCATTCCCCAGGGGCAGCCCCAAACCTGGCTGCTCCGACCTCACAGGAGTGTCACTAAGGAAGCCTGCCTTGGGATGTAGACAGGTGCGGAGGAACGCATAGCCAGGGGCCTGTGGGATTCCTTCTCAAGCATGGCTGCGTGCAGGTGGCCTCAAGAGTCTGGCCTCCACCCCTCACTGGCTTGCCCGTGTCCACTCTTCCAGTGGCCACCTCCTGTTTTGAAAGACTTGCTCGTTGGTGACTGCACAAAGGGCTGGTTTGTAAGCCAGCTCTGCCTTCCCTTCTGCAGCCTGGGTTCCATCCTCTAGGTATTCTGCTCTGATCCCCTTGGATCTTACAAGTGAGTGAGGCCCTCGGAAGCAGCAGCATAGGGAGTAGCACTCAGTACATGTCCCCACTGCTGCAGCGGAGTCACGGAGAGAAATTCGTGTAGAGCACAGGGAAATGGTTGGCAAGGCCGTAGCCATCCTCCACTTGATTTTCTTCTCGTAAGGTGAGGGTGTTCAGGGCATCTCAGGTAGCCTCACTGCCTAGGCAGCACAGTCCTGTGGTGTAGCCCAGATTTTGACACAATCAGCCACGGTTGGGGGAAGGTAAAGTGCAGTGTGTCCCTGTAATTCCCCCAGCTGGTGCAAGGTGGCACAGCACGGGGGTCCACGGGCCAGGTGGGCTCCCTGCCCGCCACGGCTGAGGTCTTGTCCCTTCCTCTCCCACAAACTTTTTGGGAAGCTCATGAGTACATGCTAAAGTCACAGGGAGAGCTTGGGTCCTGGCCTAACTGTAGATGGAGGTCACCCACACGGCGCTGTTGTACTGCGGAGTCCCCGCAGAGTGCTAGCTGCAAATCCAGAGTGTCCTGCCCATGGGCAAGGCTGCTTGTGGCACATCAGGCACTTCCATGCAAATCAGAAAATATTCCCTTTGCTCAAAAAATAATTCCGTCAGCATGTGTATTTCTCCACAATAATAACAGCAAAAACTATTCTGTACATTGTATCAGTTTAACTGTGGAACAGAAAATAGGTGGTTTTAAAGTCCTAGACATTCACATTGTCCAAAACACAATAATTTATTTAAAAATAATTAGCCTATTTGTTTTCACAGAAACTGTTTAAGATAGTTTCTGTGTTCTTACTGCTGTACCCCTCACCTTTAGAACTGATCACTGGATTTGACAGTCTTTCTTGTGACATGGTAGACTCTTATCCTTCATCTTAGAATGCTTACCATTTTAAAATATTTTGCTTATAACAAGCTGCAGAATTTTAATAGCATTTAATCTTTGCACTGACAAAGTTTTCATTAAAAACAAAAGCAGTGTAGGGCAATGTGATCTATTACTTTATGTATTATTGGTAATAGGTGAATATTGATAATTATACAGTGGTTCATGTCATCATGAAGTACTTATTAAACTTAAAGAGGAAATCAGCAATAACATTCCAATGGCAGACTTGTATAATGTAGTCAATGTCCTAATTCAACAAGGGACTTTTAAAAATCTTTTAAATAAGTATTTCCTATCAGATAGAAAAATAGCTACTTACTTAGAAGCACAATTTATGCTACTTGTTGCTAAATCAATCAAGTGTTCAATTAGCACTCTGGTTCCCCCTTTGAAATTTCTAGGGAATGAGAGAAATCAACTTCAGGAGCAAGACCCAAGATTGTAAGGACTGATTTCTAGATGTTCCCCCTCTACTGGAAACTTTGTTGTTGCATACCTATACGTGGTCCATCTTTAGAATGAACACATTAAAATACACAGGCTAGCAGCCTTGTCCCAGGTGCAGTGCCCCTCTGTGCCTGGCAGCCCTGCAAAGTCAGGAGCCACTGCTGGGGCCTCCCTCCTTAAGCCCCAGTATGCGTGACATGGTCCTTGACAGCTCCCTTGAGCCCCTGAGGGCCCAGAGTTGTTTTTCTTGGACCGTAGCCTCACTGAGCTATAACTACAATCCGAATCCTCAGCCCAGGGTCGTGGCCAGGGTATTCTGTCTCCTTGCCCTCTCCTGGGCCCTGACATCCATGCCTCTCCATGTCTCTCACTTTCTGCCAGCAAGACTTTTTTTCTCCTTTTGTGTTATTTTATTATTACACAACTAACCTGCTTTAGAAAATCCAGATGTGCAAAAAGAAATGGAAGTCACCTAGGACCTGGCTGCTCAGGAGTCTCAGAGGTGGCACTCGTCACTTCTCCACCCCAGCTGTGTCGCTGGGGTGCTGTTTGGCAGTGTGGGTACTTCTGACATAATTCACATTTTTCTGCATGTTTTTTGTATTCCCCTGTTTCACTTGCCATGTAAGCGTGGCTCTGTGTCAGTGAACATACCTTTACAGTGTGTTTTGTTATCTTTGTTTAAAAACGTTTTATCTGGAAATAATTTCACACAAAAATTAAAATAGCCCTGGGAACACCTTGCAGCACTGGCTTGGCTGGATGTCGTGCATGCAGCACAGCACACCTTCGTGAGACAGCCAGGTACCAACAAGGTCTTCCTAACCCAGTCAGACCAGTCCAACGTCTAGAAACGTGCAGTTCAGAGTAGTTACTCAATACATTGCTGAATCGGTGTTTGCCAGTTAATACAGCAAGGGAGTTTGGAGCCATGCAGCTTTCTAGCCACCACCAAGGTTTGATTCTAGTTCTGCCACTATTTGTTGTACGATGGTAAATTGCTTCATTTCTTCTGGGAATTCCTCAGTGTCAGTAAAAATAGTGCCTGCCGCACAGGTGTTGAGGATGGAAGGAGAGCAGGTGTGCAGAGCCCCAGCATGGACTTGCCTGCCACCGGCCCTCCATGGCTGCTGCCCCACCCCAGAGCACTGGAATTGCTGTTTGTGCTGCCATGCCCCAAATCTGGAGTGTCTCTTCTTGGGGACGTTTCATAATTCCCCAACTCTGGGATCTGCCCTCACCCCAACCTGAAAAGAGAGGAATCAGAAATTCTGGAAATTTCTATCATCTTATTCATTCAGTTCCACAGCACTGCTTAACTTAGCACCTACTGTGTGCAAAAACATGGTGCAAGGCAGGACCAGAAGTAGGAAGGGGTAGTGCAAAAGGATTCATCCTCTCAGCAGAATTAACGACTCCGTGACAGATAAGGGTGAGTTCCTTTAATTTTCCTGAGATTCAGCACAAACCAGCAAGAAAAAGATAACACTGTAGGAAAGTGGGTAAAGGGTCTGAACTCACAGTTGCCTGAGAAAGAAATTCAGATAGCCAGCAAACTATCCAACAGCCTCAGATAAATGCTACCTGAGCAAGCCGGTGGTGTGCTTAAGAGCTTAGGGAGTTATTCCCAGGCGGACGCCTCCCAGATCTTAGTAGGTGCCAGGGCTTTCCCTCTGCCAAGTGACATGTGTGTCTGGGACCTGGGGCAGGGGGTAAATGTGCTGGGTCCTCCCACCCCCAAGCCTTCCCTGGCTTCACATGGCCCTGGGCCTGCTGCTAACTTGTCTGTGACCCTGACTTCCACACAGCCCTCAGGCTGGGAGGGCAGGAGCAGAATGGCTTAGCCTGGTGCCTCCAGCGCCTTGCACAGGGCCTGCCATTCAGTGTGTGGGTGGGTGAGGCTGCTGGGTGCTTGAAGACCAGAGCCACTTAAGCACGGGTCAACAGCGCCACCTATGGGTAGGATGATTTAACACCACACTTGCAGAAATATTCCTTCTGGATGGAAATCAGGTGACTTCCAGTAAGCATCTTTTTCCTGAAAAAATGGCTTCACCCTTCAGACTATGAGGTCATTTATTTTTGGGTATATTCTTGAATAGTCAGAGCTGGTATTCTTTAAGTTGTTTCAGTTCTGTGACTATCAGGCAGGGAGCCCAGAAAGTCAAGTAGGTTCTTGTCAGTGACACTGGAGGAAGAGGGAAGTGGTATAATTTACTCTACTTCGTTACACTTCTCACTCCATCCTGCCGGCCCCTGCACCACAGTGGTCCAGTTTCCGCTTTGTAACCCCTACTCAAAATCTGTGCTCCCCTGGGCTCAAGCTGTTGGTTTTCCCTGGCAGTGTCTGTGAGGCAGTAGTCGGGCCCCCAAAGGGAGTTTCCAGTGACTTCTGAACAAAGAGGGTGCCTGAAAGACCCTAACCCAGTAAAGCCGTGTGGAGCCATCATTTACATGGTAGGGTGACATGACTTCCTGTGACAATTTTATTTCCTCTCATGGGATTCTTTTCAAGAAGACTCACATCATGGTGTGAATGAGTTGCAGGGAGGTGGCGTGTTGGACATGGCAGTGGTTCCTCCTGACTTTATTCGTCCTTTCAAAAGTGAGACTCTCTGCTCGGATGGCATCTGGCCCCTTTCGGTCCTGCAGTGCTAGGTGCTGCAAAGGCTGTCACATGCCACGGTGTGTCTGAGACCCTGTCAGGACATAGAGTGAGTTGGTCCTCCCAGATGACCGTGTAGCACAGCTTCCCACCAGGGACGTGCTGTCCATCACAGCAGGGTCTGAGCAAGCTGTTCCCTGAACTCTCCTCCGTGGACACCAGCTCGCAGTGTGGCCAACAGGTAAACAGCCACCCAGATTCCAGGTGAGCGCTCAGCTCAGCTAGCACACGAGGCGGCTGTGGCCACTTCCTGGGCGTCCATTCTGCAGCCTCTGTTGCTGTGAGCAGCTGTGTCCTGCCCTCTCTAGATCCTGCTGTGGGGACTTCTGAGAGCTCCCAGGGATTGCTTCTGTCTTGGACACGTCCATCCTGCTGAAGCAGGGCAGCCAGGCCAGGCTGATCAGTGGGGGTCCTGCACCCTCGCTGTGGGCAGTGCCTGTGAACTCCAGGCCGGCCGGGCAGGTGGAGGATGCCATTCCTTCTGGGATGTGACGGGCATCACCCAGGGATCCCCACGCCAGCTGAGCTGCTGGTCACCCACGTCATCCTTTCCACTTAGCTCACGTTGAGGAAGGGGTCACCAGACAAGCACCACCACACGGGAGAGGCCATCACCCATCCCCAGCAAGTCCACAGCTCACGCTTGTCCCTGGGCTTCTCAGCAAGGTGCTCAGGACACAGCTCTGGCCAATGGGCTCTGGTGGGGCCACAGCGCCTTGGGCTTCAGGCCATCGTCACCACCTGCCTCGATGGCCTGCCGAGGAGGAGCTCAGAAGAGCCCCTGTGGTTTCATAGGTCGCTCTTGTGACCTGCACCTGCGGGCGTGGGTGGACTGGCCTCCCTCAGTTGCTCCTCCTGCCCTTCAGGGAAGGTGCCAGCGTGTTGTCAGGGTAAAGGGCTTTAAAGTAAGTACACAAGTTTTCTATGAACTTGTAATTTTCTAAAATAATGAAGCAGAGCCCTGGTACATTTTCTAAATACAGCATTTCAAAAACTGATCGTTTTTAGATGTGAAGAAAGCACAGCTCTTTGGTGCCACCTCAGGGCCCCTCACTCTCACTGACCTTCACTGTTTATATTACATTACCTTCTTCTGACCTTCTAATAGAAGAATTGTCTTCTCAGGGCCAGGCACAGTGGCTCACGCTTGTAATCCCAGCTACCCTGGAGGCTGAGGCGGAAGGGTTGCAAGTTCAAGGCTAGCCTGGGAAACTTAGCAAGACCCTGTCTCAAAATAAAGGGATGGGGGTGCAGCCAGTGTTGGAGGGCCCCTGGGTTCAGTCCCCTCTACTGCAGGAAGGAAAATGAGAGGAAGAGCGGGAAGAACAACTTCCGCCTTGCTCTTGGAGTACACCAGCATCAGGAGTTGGGCTCCCCTACATTTGGGGTTTGAGTTCCCCCATGGATGTTCTCTTTCTCAGAGGAAATAGGCCATGATTGCATTTTTCCATTTCTAGAAAATGGGAAAAAAAAAAAAAGGGCCCAAACTGTTTGTGTCTTCGTTCGTGGCTTTTACTTCTCTCTACCCTTGTGATCGTCATGAGGACAGACGTGGTTGCCTTCCCTGAGCATGCGTCTCAGTTTGGGATTTCAATACATACAGAGGCTGGGTACCTTATAAAGGAAAGAGGTTTGTTTTGGCTCATGGTTGTAGGGGCTGAGAAGTTCAAGGGGGCAGTCCATCCTGCGAAGGCCCTTGCTGCGTCGTGACACGGCAGGGCTTGTACAGAAGAGGCCCAGACCCTGGGGTAACCCGCTTTACGGTGCCCTCCTTTGAGGTGGCTGATCCAGTCCCGAGAGACCTGACTCACTCCCAGGAGGCCTAACCCAGCCTCTCGAAAATCCTGAATCCATTCACTAGGATGGGACCCTCGTGGCCTAACCATCCCTTAGAGATCCCACCAGCTGCGACACCATTGTGGAGGAGACCCGGCTCCATGCATCCCAACCACAGCAGCACCCTGGCCTTGTCTGGAGTGGAGGTCGTGCTGTCCCGTCAGGGCCTGAGCCGTGACCCAACTCTGCTGTGGCACCTGAGGATCTCTAGGGGAAGTTTTGGGCTGTTTGGACCCTGGCCCCCCAAAATGACATTGGTTCATCAGGGGCCCTCCAGTCCTTGGGGGACTCGGTCCCCAGGTGCACACACAGGGTGGTCTCAGCCTGCTTGGTGGGGTCAGCCGGGTGGCTGAGGTCAGTGGTGGCATCCCCAGGTCTCGCATGACGTGCCTCTGGCCTTCCTCCTGTCTTCCTCAGAAGGATTGTCTGCCCAGGCAATGAGCACACCCATAGGTCTCTCACCAGGAAGTCGCTGGCTTTAAACAAGTTCTTTAGGTCTGTCAGAGGAGCGTGGGGAAGAAGCAACCCCCTCTCACGTCCAGCAGAGCCAGCCACATGCTTCCTCCTCTCAGGAGCAGTGCAGCCTGTGACAGATGGTCCAACGTCTCGCTCCCAGTTATGGACGTTCCATTACTCATGCCTCTTTTGTGACCACATGGGTTTTGCTCTTCTTATTAACGCACGTAATTAGTGTGGTTTTCCCTTGTATCTTCCTGCAGTGTGGGCTGAGGGGCTGGGGACTGAGACCAAACACCCGGCTCCCTTTAAAAGCTGTTTTTGATTTATTTCCACAGCAAACCCAAGGAGCCTGTGTTCAGCGCAGGTAAGTCTGATTTAATTTTTCTCTGGGTGTCCCTCCCTCCCTCCCTTGGACAGCCTTCATAAGTAGCCAAGTCGTGGATCTCTACTGGGGGTCAGATAAGCAGTAGCTGTCTTGGGTCAGGCCTTGGTGTTTGGGGTCGAGTGCTAACGGGCAGCCTGGTATGGGGCCTTGCGGCTCAGAGAACAGCAGGATGACCATCCGACAGTCACCAACACCAGACCCTCAGCTGCCCTTTCTGAAACCCATCCAAGACATGCCAGTAAGAGCCTCCAGCGGCGTGCCGCGCAGATGTGTGAGATCCCGGGTGTGAGACACTCGGGTGTCTCCGTTCCTTCCCTACTAACTGGGCTTCTGTCCACATGTGCATTTCTCTCAGAGAGGTTTCTGGTGCATCGAGTTATGTCACTGTCTAAAAGTAGTGTTCCTTTTTCTGCCTCTGATTTCCTAAACTGCAAACTAATAGTTCATGTGTCCCTTTCCATGTATCTTTTTAAAGCACACTTTATACTAAGGTAAATGCTGGGGGTTTTAGCATATTTATCTGATTCTTAAATGTATTTAAAATGTAAAACAATTTTCAAGTGTGTAATCAGTTAAGTTCTGTAATGTTAATGTTTCTAGTTTGTCCCTTTCGAATTCTGAATCAAAACCCAGAAGGCAGCTTTGTGCCCCTCAGCAGGGGCTTGAGTGTCGTTCCACTCTCAGGAAGCAGGAGGTTACTCTCTGAAAGGGTGACTGCCACCAGCTCTCAGGTCCACACCGCGAGTGCCCTTGTCAGACCCCCGAAATGCCCCAATGTCCCGCGGGAGGCAGGGCGGCACCCACGAGCTAGGGAGCCAGCACCCCAGAGCAGGCAGGCCAACCACACTTGCAGCCCCCACGTCTCTTTATCTAGCCCTTCAGTCTCTGTCTCCGAAATCACAAGGGAAGCGCCGGGTGACGCACTGCAAAGGTAGGCAGCATTCCGAGCCCATAGCTCTCTGAGCGGGGCTGCTCCCCGGCTCCAGAGACCGCTTTCATACAGGCAGAGCCCTCCTTGTATGAAAACGCTTCTGCGACGCAAGCACCCCGTCCAGGCCACGAGAAAGCACCCCTGAGCCTTTCCTCAGCCGCCTTGAATAAGCAGCTATGATTTGGATCTTGCCTGATTATTGGCTGATTATAGGACGTCCTAAAATCTCCCTCGACCTGAAGAGAGCTATAGGGCAGCCCCGGATGTCCCCGTTTGGCACAGTCCCTGCACTGCTGGCCTTGCTCACTCTGCCTGTCAGGTGTGGCTGCGTGTGGTCCTCCTAACAAGCCTGAACAAGCTCCGCTGGCGCTCGTGCGTTTCGGTGTTAGGGGTAGGGCATCTGGGGCACCACTATGGACAGCCTGCACAGCACTGCTTGGCCCAGCCGTGCAGCGGGTGGGCCTCAGCCCCGCCGCTGGCCAGCACGTGCTGACGGCTCACACCCGGAGGCTTTCCCGGACAGGCCCGCATGCTCCGCAGCCTGTGTTGCTGCATCCTGTGAGCACGCTGGCCGCTCACCCACGCCTTACAGAGCCGGTGGAGATGGCCGTGGCTCCTGCTTCCCTTTCACCAGGGTTGGCCTGCTGGGCAGTTTTAGAGATCTCACCTGTGGTCACCACTCAGTGTGGTGAGCCGAGGTTTGGGTAGGGCTCAGGGCAGAGAAAGGCTTCAGAAGACAGGGGCGCAAGAGGAGCTCAGAGGTGGATGGGGCACAAGGCAGCAGATTCTGGCCAGAGGACGTTGGGTAAGGTGGCACCCGACAGGGCTGTTAGACCTACTGGTCCAGCAAGTCAGAGGGCAGGCAGAGTGCCGGTGACATGGCTCAGTGGCAGAGTACTTGCCTGGCACGTGGGGGCCTGGGTTCCAGCCCCAGCACCGCACACACAAGAGGGCAGGCAGAGGACATGGCATGGAGGAAGTGCCAGCTGAAATGCAGTTGGGGCGCAGCAGGACAGATGGTGACCCAGGGGAGCCATAAGAGAACCTCAGGTGGGCAGCGTGGGGCATCACCGCGTGGGGCACGTCCTAACAGGGTGATCCATAGGACGCAGGCTTGGCGTGTGCAGGGTGGGCGCATTCCCGGCTCTCACTTAAAGTCAGGCTGTGCACGCAGAGTGGAGATGTCACGCATGCCCTAAGCTCTGGAGCTCATGTGCGATAACACAGAACCCCGCCTCTTCGTTGTTAGGTAATATCGCATGTAGCATTGTTTGAAAATCCTTAGGGATAAGACTTAACAAAGTTACTAATTCGTAACTGTGGCCCCCATGGTACTGTGGCTATTCCATGGTTTTCCTCACCAGCTTGCTCTCTGGGAATGAATTTCTGTTGAGTCACGTACAGATTTGCTGGTTCCAGTGGCCCAGTTGAAATGCCATTAAGACTGGGCCCCTTGATGTGCAGTGGAGCCTCACTGATGGAGCAGAATTCATCAGGGGCTCGGGAACACTTCCTCACTCCTTCTGTATCCTGAAAACTTTAGACAGAACACCCCAAGCTGGTTTGCTTAAGGACCAGAGGTTGCCACAGGTTTTCACTTTATCCCTATAATTTATTAAAATATCGAGTTATTTTAATAGAAATATTCATTCTAGAAAGTTCCACGTCCTGGTCTCCCTCTGCAGGGTCTTGTTTTCCAGCTTCTCCTGGAACATTTCCCTTTTTGCTGTACCCTCGCATGCGCTCCTCCTGCTGATTTTGTGCTCTTCACACTTGAAAGAATCTGTCCGATGTGAAAGATAGATGAAGACATGTTTTTATACTTCGATATAGCAAACCAATTTAAATATTGAAAGAGTTCGTGATTTTGATACATTGGCACTTCATGCATTGAACTCAGTAGGGAATTTAGGTGGATTCCTTGTGCTGTGATTTTTGGTGTGGTACCTTTCCCCTCCTGGTGATAGAGAAGGTGTGAATGCTGACGTCGCCTGGGAAACAGTGGTCAGCATCTAGTCCTTCCTGCCTCTTACAATTTCTTACATGTTTCACATACTGAAGTAAGCAAAATGTCAAAAAAAAAAAAAAATGAAAACTTTTGTTTAAAGCCATTTAATTTTCTGTGTCAACTGTTTTTCCCCTAGGACAGTAGTTAGAAATGACAGAGGAGTGAAGTTTTCGCTTCTGCAGTGACAAGCTAGAGAGAATGTGGCATTTGTTTTCAGGTGCCCTGGGCACTGGGGGTCTTACTGACATCTCTGTTCCTTTTGTAGAGGAAGGATATGTGAAAATGTTTCTTCGCGGACGCCCTGTTACCATGTACATGCCCAAAGATCAAGTGGATTCTTACAGTTTGGAAGCAAAAGTTGAATTACCGACCAAGAGGCTGAAGCTGGAGTGGGTGTATCCTTTACTCGCTGATTAGGTCTCACACCAGGTTGTCAGCAGTGGGTGCTTTAAGTCTAATTGCAAAATCTCATGAAATATAAGTCCCCTTGAGTTTTTGAAAAAGTATTTTGCTCTCACTTTTTAGAAGATTAATTTTACAAAAGTGGTCATACCTTAGAACCCAGGACAGCGTCCTGACATCCTCCAGAGGAGCTGTTAATCTGAGGGGAAACCAACTCATGGTTCCTGAATAAAGTGCTTGTGGTTTTTGCTCCAATATGTAGACATTGTTTTCCTGAAAGTATCAAATGTTACATGATTGTTATGAATGGACTTGCAGGGAGGCAGGTAAGATGTATCATTAGTCTATGGCTCAAATTTCAGTCTTCCTAAAAAAACTAACTTTAGTTAGTTAAAAACATACTGAGAAGCAAGCTTAGTGAAAATAATTAAAAAATGGAGAGAATTGGGAATTCTGACCAGACCAAAGGGGCTGGTTGCAGTTCCAGCAGTTCTCACGTGCTTGGTGAACCCTGCAAGGACAAACAGAAAGGCGAGGAGCCCTGAACACTTACCAGGAAACAACAGCAAAACTGCCAGAAAATATTGAGCCCGTGCATAAGAAAGCGGGAATATCAAAAATTGAAACCAAACCATGCTGGCAACATGGTTTTAGACCCCAAAAAAGAGGGATGACCGGAGAGGAAGGACCTGCACTCTCCCCTCAGCCAAGTAGGAACATGGCCAGCATTAGGAGCCAAGTTCAAGGCCACCACTGAGGGACTGAAGAGATGGTAGAAGAATAATCATGCCTGCCTGCTAAAGAAGGGGGTGAGATGCGGGGCTTCCTGGAGCTGGCACGCAGCACAAGTGCACTCAGCTAGTTTTAAAAAGGACAGTTTCCCACCAAAATCTGGACCACCACAGTCTGACCCTGCCCTGGGACTAACGTTCTTGGAATGGACCTGCTGCAGCCTCCAGGTGTGGAGTTTGTAAACGGGCGTTTCCAGGAAAGCAGCCGAGTGATGTGGAGAGAGCTGGGGACCTTGGGTCGGCTGCCGCCATCTGTCCTCCATTTCGTTCAGTTCAAGGCCGAGGCGTCCTCCTTCCAGACTATGCAGACTCTGAGTCAAAGAGGAAGGATCCCTTCATCTGTCCAGCAATGGTTCATCCATCACCTGTTCAGTATCAAGCCCTGAAGACAGACTGTAAGCCATTGGTTCAAATCAAAGCTGTGGTCACCGCGTTTAGGACAATTGCTATTTCAGATTACGAAGTCATACTTTTGGGAATTTTTGAAAAATTATCCCCGTACCTAAATCTCTCCCGAGAAGACTTTTGCCTGTTCTTTCAGATTCACACGTCAGTGCTTACCTGCCCCGTGTCACTGAAGAGACCCGCCTCTTCTTGAAGTCGGCAGTGGCATATTAAGTAGTTGAATTCCAAACACCCTCTCCAGCCCACTTCCCGTTCATATTTCAGAGGATGTAAACAGTGACATTTACTCCAAATAAATGGCAGTTTTGCCAGGCTATTTTTTACACCCAAGTTCAAGTGAGGTTTTGCACTCAAAATAGTTTTCAAGGTTTAAAAGTACACATATCAAAATTTTAACAAGGCTAATTACCCCCGAAGAGCTGGGGCCAGGAGGATCCAAATGTTTTGTATTGGGCGTATGTGTGCATGCAAGTGTGTGTGTGTGATTTGTATCCTTTTATGAGTATTTTTTTCATGTTTTTAAGGTTTTTTTATTTCTTTAGTGAGTCAGCCCCTAACTCACAATTGACTCAATGAAATAAAACTGATCTTTGTATTGTTAAAAATATGTGTTCATGGGACGGGGGTTATTGCTCAGTGGTAGAGTACTCGCCTAGCATGTGTGAGGCACTGGGTTCTATTCTGCATATAATTAAATGAATAAAATAAAAGTTCATCAACAACTAAAAAATATATATTAAAAAATAGGTACTCACATTGCATCAGTGACGATGCCCAACTTGATTGCGGGCCTCCTGGGGGCCGTGTGTTGGGCACTGAGTATTTGCAGGTCACATTGCTTAGATCATAAAGCTGCTGATGTGCCAGCTCTCCAAGGACAGCCATGTTTACCTTGACGCACACACAGCTACGGGTACCGGGGACGAGACTGTCGCAACAACCTGTACCTGCTGCCCACAGGGGAGACGGTGTATTTCATCGCCTCCGTGGTGGTGCTGTACAACGTGGAGGAACAGCTGCAGAGGCATTATTCGGGCCACAATGATGACGTGAAGTGGTGAGTCCTCAAAAGCTGGAGGTGGCATTAGCAGCGTGGTAGCGTCAGGATTCGAGCCAAGGGAAGGAAGGGAGGGAGGCAGAGAGCAGGCTCTGGCACTCTTCTCTGCATGTCCCCTGCTAGCCCCTGGCCTGCTGAGCCCTTCCAGGTCTAGCTGTTCAACCTCAGGCACAGCGTGTAACCAGCCAGTGACCTTGGCCCACCACCCAGCAGGCCCTGCCCAGGCTTCTTAACACGTTGCACATGAAGGCTATCTTGCCTCATGTTTATGGCCAGTCTGCTCTTTCCCCAATTTGTCTACAGCTTTTGGTGGGAATATCATTCTTGGAAGGATGAATGAATGAATACATGTTTGTGTATATTTGTATTTGTCCTGGGTCTCTGTCAATGAAAAAAATTCATTGGAAAAGATGAGGTGTCTTTCCTATTTAAGATACTCAAAATGACTTCTTAATACAGGGTGTAGACTAATTAAGTGGTTCGCAGGTTAAAATGGTATTTTTCCAGCAAAGAATATTTTTGCCTTAAGTTTAAAAGTTCTCTAGGAGAAATTTGAGACGTAGGATGACATGAGGTAGGCACTCTCTGTCCGAGGTGGTTGGGATTCAGGAGCTCCCGGGGTCTCCCTCAGAGTCAAGCATTGTGTTTCTCATGTTCGAATGTCTGACTGCATTGCGCTTGGCCAGGGAAAAGTGAAGCCCACCTTAAAGTGTGGGTGTCTCATAAATATCCTCTTTGTAGCCTAGCAGTCCACCCTGACAGGATCACTATAGCAACAGGACAAGTCGCAGGCACATCTAAGGATGGAAAGGTGAGTTGTGCTCTCTGTTCTGATTTTTTTTTAAGTGAACTGGTAGCAAAATAATTTCCTCAAACACTTCCGGTGGCACCTCCTGCTTGGGTGTGGCATGGCATCTGAGCACCCCACTCGGCCTGAGGATCCCTAACTGCCTCCGGTGGCCTTGAAAAGCAGTGTTGTTCTTGCCTGAGACCTCACAGTGCTTAACATGCCTGCTGGCACACATGATAAGCTTTGAAATGTGCATGCACCTGTTCAGTGCATGAGGTTAACACTGTGATGAGCAGTCACTTGGTCCTGCGTTGGGCAGGCCCATCGAGCAAGCCAGCGGGATTTAACAGAACGACAGTGTCTCGTCTGACTGTCATGTCTTACCAAAAACTCCTTGTGGTCTTTTGATACCTTGTCCCGCACAGCTTATTGTTATATGACATGTTACTGAAATAACCATGGTAAGTACTTGTGTTTATATCAGTGGGTTTTCTCTCAGAAAGCATGAATGCTACTGTATTTTAGGAAACAGTTTAATAACATTGAATTTTAGATATTAACCTTGTGCTGTTTTCCATTAAAATTCTACACTTGTAAAGAACTAACAGGGATAATGGAAATCAGACTGTGGTTATGCAAATTCACATAAATGGAACAGGCGCTCATCTTTTTTTCGTTACATGGCCTTGAAAATTTCTTTGAAATGAGTAGTGACCGGTTGCTCTGCCCTCTAGTGGCTTCATGATGTATTTCAGTTCTGCATTGAAATGGAATCAGAACTTTTAGAACCAGAGGAAATGCTATAGTTACCTGAGGTCATCCAGTTTACCCGTGGAGAAACGCAGAGCCCACGTGCCTGTGCCACTCAGAGACAAAGCTGAACCAGAGCCCAGTTCACCTCGTGCCTCCTGACCAAGAGAGACAGTGCAGTGTCCTCTTTTGCTGTCCTCTCAGTGCCAAATCTGCAGGTTGCTGTGCAATGCTTTCTTCTACAAGGAAGAGAGAAGTTAGTATAAATAACCCAGGAACACGCCGAGAGGGTTCCTAGGTAGTTATGACAACCCTAGGTTTCCTTATGCATAATCAATAGCCTGATTTGCTCCTTTTGCGCCCAGGTATGTCAAACAAACTCTTATCACTGGTGGTAACCATTTTGATGATCTTAGACATGCTGCCTCAGCAACAAAATGGACTTTAAAAAAAAAATCCTCATCCGGGGGTGGTGGGGCAAGCCTGCAATCCCAGCTACTCTGGAGGCTGAAGCAGGAGGATCGCTTGAGCCCAGGAGTTTGAGGCCAGTCTGGGCAACACAGCCCTATCACAATAAAAAATAAAAATAATAATCATCACTTGCAATGCCACTTTCGTTATCCTTTGTCATTTCTGAAGTTACAGCACATCTAAATAGACAGGTTACAGTTGTCAAGAGCTGCCTACTCAAACTGTAAAACTCAGTGAGCTTCTAATGGTTCAACTGGCCACAGGGCCCAGGGCCCCCTGTGGCCACTGAGATGTTTTTGTCTCATTCAGAGGCAGCTCCTCAAATGAGGGAGAAAAACCTTTGTTTTGACAAAATTGAAGTTCCTGCGCAGGTGAGTGTAGCTTCACAGTAGGGAGGAATGGGTTAACTGTCAGGACTGAGGACCACATTTTTTCATAACAGCAACTACCGCCACATGTACGCATCTGGGATTCTGTGACATTGAACACGCTGCATGTCATCGGGATAGGCTTTTTTGACCGAGCTGTCACCTGTATTGCATTCTCAAAATCTGTAAGTATGAACCCCACAGGCATTGGAGTCTTCTGGCTGGAGTAGGGACTCACTGTCCCCATGCATGTGCAGATTCCCCTCTGAGACCTCCCTGCCTCCCAGGTCCCCTCAGGGACCTCTTCCAAGCACATGCTTCCAGCCCCGTGGGCTTGGGAAAGGAAAGAGCCCCCATCCCCATATTCGTCCTTGTAGTCTTCAAGACAGGTTTCCTGCTCTGGCCTTGCACATCACCTGCTCCCATGGCAGGTGGCTTCCACTTGTCCCGTTGCCTGTCTGCGAATGGGTTGAGGGGACCTTGTGGTCTTCCAGGCTTCCTCAGGATGTTCTGCCTACCGATCCACATTTCATCCAGTTCAGAAAGTGACATTCGCGAGCCCATGCACATGCTCATGTCACCTGCCCACCTTACTCAGCCGCCGCTGCGCAGCCCACCCAGGCTCTGTCTGCTCCAGGAGTTGGCCCTGAGCCCGCTGGGCTGACTCTCTGGAGTCTGGGCGTGCAGAGCTGCCCTCTGACCCTGGCTATCCTACTCTGCCGCTCCATAAGCCCAGGCACACCTGTGCTCCCTGTCTGGCCAGGGACATAGGTCTCAAAAGCAGCCGGTGAATGACCTCTGACTACAGCGTAGCAGACTTTTTATTAAAAGCAGAATCACTTCCCCTTTTAATCACTCTCATCCTGTCTTATTTCAATGAAGTCTTGCTGTGAAGCACTTTCTCTTCCAGAATGGGGGAAGCAACCTCTGTGCTGTGGACGACTCCAATGACCACGTGCTGTCCCTGTGGGACTGGCAGAAGGAAGAACGACTGGCCGACGCAAAGGTCTCGCTCCACCCCTCCTGGCAGCTCCTGCCCTGTCCCACCCCAGGCGTGGCTCCTTCCCCATGGGGTTGCAGCTGCGCCCTCTCCCCTGCAGGACCCTGGTGCTTCATGCTGTCACAGCTCAGTCCTCCACAGTTGTTTCTTTGTTCACTTTTTCTTTCACTCATTTAATAAATCCCAGGTGCCCCTCCCTGGTGAGGGAGCGGGGCCTCAGCTCCCCAGAGGTCCAGGCACCACCCAGCCCACGCTCCTCCAAAGCTGAGCAGATGCGAAGGGTTTGAGACCAGTCCAGACCCCTCAGGGGTCTTCCTGCAGTGGTCCACGTTGGCCTTCTTCCACTGCCTCCAGCCCATTTCACACAAAATGTCGAATTAGTGTTCTTTAAGCTTCCTCCCGTTTTTCTCCATTAAGATCATCGTTGGATTTCTATTTTTGTAGACCTGACTTTGGAGTTCTCATTTTGGCATCTGTTTACCGTAGCTAACCGTACTTCCCTAGTGTTAGGAATACCGTCAGAGAGCGCTACTTGTCTAACCCCAGGATTCTGGCTGGATAACCTTAGTTACTACTTTAGGATCACCCTCAGCTGACCTCTCGCACCTAGGCATCTCTTGTGAGTCTGGGAGGCAGGTCCTCATGTTTCCTGATGTGCTGTAGCCCTGCCTTCAGGTGTTCCGGTCAGGAATTCAGGTGTTCTTGCCAGGTTGCTCGGAGTATTCAGGCAAGTTTTATCCAGGTTCAAGGACATATGATTGAATTCTTAAGGAGAAGCAACAAGCAGGGCTGGGCTTAGCAGACCGGGGTGCATCCCGGAAGCCAGGACTTGAGCCAAGAGGTGATGACGGAGCTGCCAAAGGCCCAGACCCAGCACAGTAGACCCCAGCCTGAGCCTCAGGCAGAGGCCCAGGAATAGGATGCAGACCCTCCTTGGGGGAGGGGGCAGAGCAGCCAGTCAGCCAGGACGTGGGACTGCAGGAGTCCAGATTCCTGGCCCTTCCCTGGAGTGGAAGCCCCCGGCTGGGGATGAGGCCTAGACCTCTTGGTCCTTGCCATGCACCAGGACTTGGGAGCCAGAGTGGGCACTGCCAACCTACCCCTAAGCCTGCTGCCCTGGCGGCTCCTCCAGTGGAGCAGGTGGCCCGCTGCCCTCAACTCCCTGTCCTCAGGGCTTATAGCCAGTCAGGGGCAAGCACAGGTGGGGGTTGAGGCCATGGCCAGATCACTTCATGCAAGGTGATTTAGTGGGAAAATCAAAGGCATCTGCTTGGCTCAAATGAGTTACTTACTGGTGGTTCAGATTTATTTTCTTAAGAGAAAATTGTCTAAGGAGATTCGAGAAGTCTGACTGTCCTGTTTCCCTGAAGTGTTCTAATGAAGCTGTATTTGCTGCGGATTTCCACCCCACGGACACCAACGTCATAGTCACCTGTGGAAAATCGCACCTCTACTTCTGGACACTAGAAGGAAGCTCCCTTAATAAGAAGCAAGGCTTATTTGAAGTAAAGTCACATCTTTTGTCTCATTTTCCCAGGGAGGTACCTGCCGTCAGCTGGGTTTTGGGGAGTGCTGACGTCAGGCTTGACGTCAGTTTCAGTGGCAAATGCGGGCTGCCCCTGGGTGTGGTGGCAGATCACCGCTGGGACCCCTTCCATAGACAAGAGTGTCCTGGACCCCGTGGCTGCAGTGAAGAAGGCAGGGAGCAGGCCCGGGAGGGGATGCTGGGACCGTGCAGAGGGGTCGGTGCCTTCTGTGGGGCAGGCAAGCTCTGCGGCCCTTCTCCTTGGAGGGCTCTTGACTCTGGCAGGGGTTCTGGTTTTCATTCTGTGGTCAAGACAGCACCGTCCGCCCCATCCCCCTCCGCACCCCTTCAGTCCCAGACACTTCTCCAGCAGAGTCGGGCCAGGGCAGATAGAAGGAAAGACCGCAGGGAGGCTGGCAAGCCCGCGCCACCCAGCGGGCATGACTGTGCCTCTAGCGCTCCTTAACACAAAGGAAAGGCTGTCCTGATTAAACACATATGTATATTTACTACATTCTACAGAAACAAGAAAAGCCAAAGTTTGTCCTCTGCGTGACGTTTTCTGAAAATGGTGACACCATTACTGGAGATTCCAGTGGCAACATCTTAGTCTGGGGAAAAGGTAACAGTGGCCGTTCCCAAGGTCAATGCTTTGAGAATAAGCAAGACCTCAGGGTGACTTGTATAAGAACTGTCTGTGAACATGACCCATAGAGTTACCATTAAATTCCAAGTTGTGTGTGTGTGTGTGTGTCCTGAAACCATAAAACTGGAGCGGAAGAAAGCTGGAGAGCAGTAAGTTACTGACCCTAAGTGTATGATTCTAAAAGGCTCTTTAAGGCCAAGACGCTGTGGTGAGTTGAACGACATTATCAGGAGATCTGTTAACAAGCCATGATGATGAAGTTATGAATGGCTATCTAGCTATAAAGTATTTAGGTGGCTTTCCTGGTTTGCATGCCTTTGGCAGACATCTAATTGCCGTAAGTAGCGGAATGGCAAGGTGCTCAGGAGCCAGAGCCGGATCCCTGCTGCCACCAGCAGCGGGGACGAGAGTCTCCAGGGAAAGGTGTGCCCAGTTCAGTGCAGGCGCCTTGTGAGCGCGCTCCAGGGGCAGGAAGATACTCGCCCGTCCTCAAGGATCAAGGATCAGAGGGCTGGGACGGGGCAGGGGAGAAGGCCCACCAGTGTGGGCAAGAGGGCCCGCAGAACCCCCGCTCCTGGAGCCTTGTGCGCTGTGCTTAGTCCTTGGAACAGTCCTGTGGGGCGCAGCGACCTGTTCCACGGAGGTCAGCCGAGGAAGGGGCGGAGCTGGCCCGGCACACAGCTCACGGGGGAAGGCGCGGGCGTGGCGTTGCCTTCCCTGATGGCAGAGGAGTGCAGCTCGGGCACGTCCAGTGCACTGTGAACTTCTAGAAGTCGGTCCTTCATAGAGTAGAACCAAAACAACGTTCTAACCCACCACGTCTCTTTCTAAACCAAAATGCAGCGGGTTTGGAAGATGGACAGGGGCAAGCCTTGGGAAGTGGGCTAACAGTGGTTTTCCCGGTGCGTCTAGGTACGAACCGAATAAGCTATGCTGTTCAAGGTGCCCACGAGGGCGGCATTTTTGCACTTTGCATGCTGAGAGATGGCACACTGGTGTCAGGAGGAGGGAAAGACCGGAAGCTCATATCTTGGAATGGGAACTATCAAAAACTCCACAAAACTGAGGTGAGTCGGCAAGCTGCTGCAGAGACTCATTTTGAACCTTAAACTGCTATTCTAACCTGTTTCCTCATTTGTTTAGAGTCTTTGACTTATAGTTTTAAAAATTGCTTAGATGAAGTTATATGGAGAAACATGTTTTATGACAGTCGTGTAGCCAATTTAAGTACAACTAAAATAAACTTGCCATTTGTTGGTGTCTGGGACTCCTCTTTGTGTACATCGCTGTCTCCTTTTCCCAATGAACTGCACAGCAGATAGAGGAAGGGCACAGGGTGGGCTGTTGTCCTTGACCTAGGCCTGCCAGACCCAGACACTCCTGCCCGGATTACCCTTGGTTTTTGTGAGGCCTGCCGGCCCAGACACCCTAGCTCTTGTAGGGCGAGAACTCATCATAGCAAACTGCTCCCAGGGATTGCGTTTTGCAATTCCTTTTCTTAATATTTGTATCATTTCTTGTGTCCATTAGCATGAACAGCACATTTCAGAACTAAACAGAGTGATGTTCCCATTTCAAAGTTACAGCAACTCTTACTAGTCCTTGTTTTCCAAATTTTATCAACTCTCGCCATGGAAGTCATATCAAGCAGGGAGTAGACTAACCAATCGTATTCCTTCATTTATTTATTTTTTGGGTCAGAAAAATACCTTTTCTATTCTTAAACAACTTGATTCTTGCTGATTCCTTTAAGATATGTAAACTGTTCGTAGTTTCGGAAGTAAGGGTTGGGACTGGGTGTAGCACGGTGGTAGCATGCCTGGGTCCAGTCCCCAGCCCTGCACAAAAACTTAACCAAAATAAGTAATCAAATAATAAAACGTAAGGTTTGGGGTCGCAGTCATTCTCCCCACAGCTGGCTTTGGTATTATCTAAATCTCTGTGTATGTCTGTGTGTGCACACATGTACACACGTGTGAACCTGCCGAGCCCTTCCTGTACGATTTTAAACAAGGACTGTGGATGTTTGAGCTAATGGTTTCATGAAATCTGAGATCTTCTCATACCACCCTTTCCGATGCAGATTCCTGAACAGTTTGGCCCCATCCGGACAGTGGCTGAAGGGAAGGGCGAGGTCATCCTCATAGGCACGACAAGGAACTTCGTTCTGCAAGGCACCCTTTCAGGGGACTTTGCACCCATTACTCAGGTACGGTTAGCTGAGTGTTCAAGCAAGCTCTGGAAGGAGGCGGCCACACCTTGTGTCCCCCTGGGATGGCCATGGCAGAGATGAATCAGGGCCCTGCTAAAGGAGCATAGGCTGTCATGGACTCTGGGGTCTCAGAAAGCTCCTGTGTCTTGGTTCTTTGTAGGGTCACACTGACGAGCTCTGGGGGCTGGCCATCCATGCCTCCAAGCCTCAATTCTTGACCTGTGGGCATGACAAGCACGCCACTCTCTGGGATGCTGTCGGCCACCGGCCCGTCTGGGACAAAATCATAGAGGTAAGCGTGCATGCTACGTTTCCACTTTTCTCGTAAAAATTCTTCTGGAACATGTTCGTTTTTTTTTTTTTTTTTTGCATGAAATGGTGGTGATGAAATCACCTCCAAGCAGGCCTCATCTGATAAGCCCAAGTCCTGTTGCTTTTCACGCAGCCTTGGCCAGTCTCACCCTGTGGTTCCAAGGCTTTGCTGAAACCTTAGCAGCTAGCTGGCCTCCCCAGGTTGCTTGCTGGGGTTCCAGTGCAGGGCCCTAACTGGCTCAAGTGCTGAAGATCCGTGTTATAAGCTGCATCCTACTTGCCGTGTGCCTCTCGGATAAGCACTTACGAGCTGTACTGAAAACATAGTTTCATTTCTCTCTCCCTCTTCCGTGTGATGGTAAGGATAAGCATCAGTTCTAAAGTCAGCATCTCTGGGAATTTTGCAAGAGGAGCACAGATTGCATGACACGGTGTGGAAATATCTTTCCCTACGTGTAAAACAGGCATGCGTTTCTTGAGCACCGACTACACGCCAGACACTGGTTATGTGTCGTCCTGATCCCTGTGGGCACCCTGCAGGGTGAAGTTTTTTTTTCTCTCTGATTTTATCAATTAGGAAATTGAGGTTTAAGGAAGTTAAATAATTTGCCAAGGTCACGAGTTAGTTGCAAGGCCAGTACTTACACCAGCTCAGTCTGGCCAGACCCAGGCTCTGTCCTCAGCATCACGCTGCGGAGACTTCAAGATGCCTCCTGTACATTTGCTTGTACCCCTGACAACGTTCACAGCCCCATGTAAGGAAGGAGCCCTCTGCAGAGCCCGGCATACCCTTCCATGCCCTGCAGAGTGGCTGGCATCCCCCAGTGCTGGGTCCAGGTCCGGCTCTCCTCCCTCTGCCTGCAGAGAAAGGTACAGGGGCTGCTGACTCCCGGCAGCCAGTTGAGCCCTGGGAGGGAAGAGCCTGAGGGGCAGCCGTGCAGAGGGAGGGCGGCCTTCCCCGCGGTCTCATCAGCACAACTGCCCTCTGGAAGTAGGGATGGTCACCATGCTTCCCTGCCCCCTCGCAGCTTGACACGTGAGGGTAGGGGCCGGAGCTGGAGGCCAGAGCCCGCAGTAAGTCAGCTCCCGTGCCCACTGGCCTCGTGACTTTGGGCAGGAAGACCTCGTTTCTCTGTGCCTCGGAATTGTCTTGAGGTCGGATTAATTGTGTATCTGAAGTGCTTTGTAAACGGTGGCGTGTCAAGGGAACGTGGTTTCCACTCGTGGGTCAGTGGCAGCTCTGAGCTCCACTTAGGAAGAGGCATAAGGTGATAAGCCAGAAGCCGAAGCTTCTTCGCAGTCTCTGGAATCCTTAGTTTATCCAGGATCATCTCTGTGCTCCCTGTGTCCACTCCCGGCCGCTTTGCAGGGGTCAGCTGGTCGTATCTCCAAGACAGCTCACACTCTCTGACAAGCTGACCACCGTGCCACGGGGACTGGGCATCCAAACCGGGGCCCGGAAGAAGAGCATTTACCTGCTGGTCTCTCATCCGATCACTGACATGAAAGGGGGAAAGACAGGAGAAATTCTGAAGGATAAAAATTTAGTGTTATTGAAATGTGCCATGCATCCAGGTGGGAAACCCATTTTCCCGCTCTGGAGAGAAGACTGTTTGAATAGAGCCCCTGGGCCTGAGGAGGAGGAGGTGCGGGTGTGTTGTATGCTGTGGTGCTGTATCTGCCATCAATTTACACTTCCTTTAAAATATTTTAGGATCCAGCTCAGTCTTCTGGTTTTCATCCTTCAGGGTCTGTGGTTGCGGTCGGAACGCTCACTGGGAGGTAAGCCCGCGCAGGCGGCCTGTGCTCTCAGGGCGTGGAGAGGAGCGCCCTGAGTGGGCCCGGCCCGGCGCAGGTCGGCTCTGGCGGCATCTTCTCCGCTCCCAATCACTTCCCGAGAATTAAGTCCAAATGCAAAACTTAAGGCCGTGGGTCTTCCCGTTCTGAAACTGGGGGAACTTTGGAAAGCTATGGGTCCTCAATCCTATAAAAATGCCCTGTCTTCAGGTCCCCCCAGAGCCTACCCTTCCATCTGTCTCCAGTTTCAGAGGCTCTGAGCAGCTCCCCAGGGCCTGCCCTTGAGCCTGGGAGGAGCCTCAGTTTGGAATCAAGTGAGAAAGTAGCCAAAGTGCCAAGAACGTGCAGCTGCTCTTTTTTTAACTATACTTTCAGAATATTAGAAGCGCCCTATCCCAAGTCTCCTGTTCAGTTTTGCTAGCATTTATTTACCGTGCACCTCCGACATCTGTGCCTGAACCCGGCTTTGCCACTCAGCAACTTGTGTCTTGGAGCCAGTCACATGACTCTGAATTTGTTTCTTCTATAAATCATGGTAATGTTGTCTGCCTGGCTGTGTCTAGTGACTGCAGGAGGCCATGGTGGAGCATCCTCCCTGCGTCCATACCTATGATAAGTCAGGCACAGGAAGAGGTTCGCCACAACAGCAAATAGAGCAGGTGTAACGCTGTGGCATGAATTAGGGGGCACGTCTCTGCAGAAACGTCCAATCACACTGCCACCCTTCTGCTGCAATGACGCGAGGTGACACAGTGCCTGCCTGTGAGAAGGGAGGCGGGTGACGCATGCAGAGGGCACACACTTTAACACTGTTTATTTCTGGAATTTTCCACGTAGTGTTTTCAGACCAGGGTTGACCATGGGTAACGGAAACTGTGGGGAATGAAGGAAGCCCGGGCGGGGGCTGCCTGGACGTGTTTACTGCAGTTTTACGCCAACTCTCCCCTGTTCCCTCCCCCGGTCTCCCTGAGCAGTGCACCACTGCAGGTCTGAGAGTGGGGAGTGGCCGTCCCCCCGGCATTAGCAGCTGCATCGGGATGCGGTTGCCTGGCCACCTTCCGTCCCTCTTCCAGGCAGCGGGAGCTGCGAGTGCAGCAGGCTGTGCCTCTGGGCTCTCACACAAGCGCTCACTCCCCGAGGACCCCAGGGAGAACATGCTCGGAGGCACCGGTGGTGGTGCGGCTTGAAGACGTCCCACCCCTCCGTCTGCGCCTCTGTTGCTGGGCCCAGGCCAGATGCTCCGACGCTGCCCTTTACACAGCACGTGTCAGCGCAGCCTCGCTATCTGTTACATGCTGGCTGCCGCTAAGGTTCAATAGCACGTGAAGGGTAAACGGTTGTTGCAGATGCCAGAAATCAAAGCTGAGAAACCAGGAACCTCGGTGGTCCTGACAAGCGGTGGTCATGCCTGAACGGAAGGCGAGCACAGGGCAGCCCCGCTCCAGGGCCATCCAGGTTGAACCTGCAGCCCCAGCGAGCCCGCAGCCCGCTAAACCCTGCAGCCTCCCTGGGTGCTCCCCCGCTCTGACACCTAGCAAACCCGAAGGGAGTGCCCGGTCCCTAAGGGAAGGGAGGGAGCACTCCCAGGTCCAAGGTGACAATGCCGAGCCTGCGGAGGAGACCCCCGCTCTCATCCCCGTGTTACAATTGGAAAGTGGCCCAGAGAAGGCCATGTCCAGGCCTGACTCCCTTCGGCCCCTTCCAGGCTTGCTGGCCTTCCGTCCACCCTGTGCTGCTCCCAGCACGCCCTGCCCAGCCCCTCCTCCGCAGCAGGCCAGCCCAGGTGAGCTCTGCAGGCAGGCCTCGGCCGCGCCTCTGACCACAGGCTGCAGCACTAGGTGTCAAACACGCTAGGAGAGGCCGCATCACCGCGTGGAGAATGGATGGCTCCACAGGGTCGTGTGTCCTTCCTCTAGGAAACGCTCCTGCCTCGGACGTTCCTGAGCAGTCTGGATGACTTTCCCGTGAAGCCTCCAGAGCCTCCCACCCTCTGCTCGGCCGCGGTCGGGGCCCTGTGTTGCTGTCGCGCCTCACTTGCTTCCCCTGCACTTACTTCTCTTTTTCTCACGTCTGTCACAGGTGGTTTGTGTTCGACACGGAAACAAAAGACCTGGTCACCGTGCACACGGATGGCAACGAGCAGCTGTCCGTGATGCGCTACTCCCCAGGTTAGAGCCACGTCCCTGCGGGTTAGGGCCCCGCGGCTCACCTCGCTGTCTGGGGGAGCGTCAGCCGGCCACGTAGGAGCCTGGGGTCTCCGCCCTCCTATGCTGGCATGTGTCACCTTGCTGTTATGGACAATTTCAGGCAAAGTCAAAATTAAACAGAACAACGAATGAGTCCCCGTCCCCAGGATGGGCCAGTGTCAGCGGGGCTGGCCTCCTAGCCCCGCTCCTCCTCCCGCGTCAGTTTCCTCGCTGACTCTTGTTACAGCCACAGAAGATGAGGGCGGGTTGGACGGCTTTCTTGAGGCATAATGCACAGATGTCACTCACCCATTTCAGTGGGTACAGTTCAGTGATCCCTAGCACATTGGTAGGGTTTCACAACCATCACAATTCAGATTTGAAACCTTTCCATCCCCCTAAGAGGTCCCCTCTGTCCCCATGAGCCATTCATCTTTGCCCCCAGCCCCGTTCAGGACAACCACTGATCTGCTGTTTGTCCATATAAATTGTTCTCCATAGTTAATTCCTTTTTAATTGCTGCATAGCATTCCCCTTTGGGGATGTCCCACATTTTGTGTAACTGCGCCTCAATTCATGGACGTTTGGATGGTCCCTCATTTTCCACGAACATTCACGGATATGACTTTGTGCAGACACGTTTTCATGTCTCTTGGGGAGATTCCTCAGAGCCACGTTGGTGGGTTGTGTGGGAAACTCCTGCTGAGCATGATAGAAATTGGCCAGCTGTCTGTCACCATGGCTGCTGTGCCTGCCAGTCCCTCAGCAGCGTCTGGGCCTCTGGGGCTCCACCTCCTCTGCCACCTGTCACTATCTTGTGGAAGCCATTCTCAGGGGCGTGACGTGCCTGCTGCGGTTTGAATCGGCAGTGCCCTGGCCACCTTGCCAGTGGGTGGTTTTCATGTGCCTACCTGGCGTTCCTCGGTCCTCTTTGGTGAAATGTCTACTCGCACACTTTGCCCATTGAAAATCAGGCTGTCTTACCGTTGAGTCACAGGCGCTCTCTGTTCCACCTGTGCGTTCCTTACCTGATAAATGCTTCACAAAAATCCATTCCCACCGTCTGGTGGGCTTCATTTTCTTGGTGGTGTCTCCTGAGTTGTTCTCTGGCATGTTGGTTTTGTTTTGTTCTGTGGACGAAGCCAGGGGGACTGTGCCTGGCTCAGGAAGGCCTCCCTGCCTTCTCCCAGAGGCTTGCTGACGTGCCCTGCAGTTAGCTGAGCCGCTTTGAGTTGCTTCTCACGGTAGCCGAGTCAGGACACTGTTCCGCAGACAGACGTCCCTGTCCCCTCACCTTGTGTTGACAGCACTGTCTGTTCTCTACTGAATTGTCTTGGCATTTTTGTCAGAGACGATTGCCCGTAGTGTGAAGATGGTCTTGAGATACTCCTCCTGTCCTTCGCCTACGCGTACCCTGTCCATCCCCGTGGTCACCACTGCGACTTAGGGTGAGCTTTGAAGCCCAGTGGTGTAACTCCAGCTGGGGCTTATACTTCCCAAAGTTACATTGGCTGTTTGGGTCGCTTGACTACATACAATGTTACACGAATTTTAGGATCAGCTTGTCACTTTGTAATTTTAAAAAGCCTATTAGGGTCTTAATAGAAGTTATGTTGAATTTATAGATCAATACGGGGAGAATTCCTACCTTGATTGATGAATTGAGTTTTCTGATCCATGTCTATGAGTATCTCTCCATTTATATAGATTTTCTTTTTTTTAATTACATTTTTAAAAATTTTTACAGACCGCATTTTGATTCATTGTACACAAATGGGATACAACTTTTCATTTCTGTGGTTGTACACAATGTAGATTCATACCATTGATGTAATTGAACATATATATAGGGTAATACTGTCTGTCTCATTCTACTCTTTCCATCCCCCACCCCCTCCCACCCCATTTTCCTCTACAACATCCAAAGTTCCTTCATTCTTCTCGTCCCCCTATCATCCCCCCTCGTTATATATTGTCACCCACTTATCAGAAAACATTCAGCCTTCAGTTTTTTTGGCTTGGCCTATTTCACTTAGCATGATATTTTCCAATTTCATCCATCTACCAGCAAATGCCATAATTTTATTCTTCTTTATGGCTGAGTAATATTCTATTATGTACATATACCAGTTTCTTGATCCATTCATCAATTGAAGGGCATCTCGGTTGGTTCCACAATCTAGCTATTGTGAATTGAGCTGCTATGAACATTGATGTGGCTGCATCACTGTAGTATGCTGATTTTTAAGTCCTTTGGGTATAAACTGAGGAGTGGAATAGCTGGGTCAAATGGTAGATCCATTCCAAGTTTTGTGAGGAATCTCCATACTGCTTTCCAGAGTGGCTGCACCAATTTGCAACTCCACCAGCAATGTATGAGTGTGCCTTTTTCCCCACATCCACACCAACACTTATTATTGCTTGTGTTGATAATAGCCATTCTAATTGAAGTTAGATGAAATCTTAGGGTGGTTTTAATTTGCATTTCTCTAATTACTAGGGATGATGAGCACTTTTTCATATATTTGTTGATCACCTGTATATCTTCTTCTGTGAAGTGTCTGTCCAGTTCCTTGGCCTATTTATTGATTGGGTTCTTTGTATTTTGGGTGTAAAGTTTTTTAAGTTCTTTATAAACTCTGGAGATTAGTGCTCTGTCTGAAGTGTGTGTGGAAAAGTTTTTCTCCCACTCTGTAGGCTCTCTTTTCACATTGTTGATTGTTTCCTGTGCTGAGAAAAAACTTTTTAGTTTGAATCTATCCCATTTATTGATTCTTGCATTTATTTCTTGCACTATGGGGGTCTTGTTAAGGAAGTTTGGTCCTAAACCAACATGATGGAGATTCGGGCCTATAGTGTAGTTTAAAGTCTGCCATTGTGATACCTCCTGCATCTCTCTTCCTGCCCAGGATTGCTTTGGCTATTCTGGGTCTTTTGTTCTTCCAGATGAATTTCATGATTGCTTTTTCTATTTCTGTAAGAAATATCATTGGGATTTTAATTGGAATCGTGTTAAATCTTTATAGCACCTTTGGAAGTATGGCCATTGTGATAATATTAATTCTGTCTATCCAAGAACATGGGAGATTTTTTTCATCTTCTAAGGTCTTCTTCAACTGAAGAACTGTTGAACCTGGGGCCTCACATATGCTAGGCAGTTACTCTACCACTGAGCTACATTTTCATTCCTTTTTAAAATTTTTATTTTGAGACAGGGCCTTGCTAAGTTGCTGAAGCTAGCCTCAAACTTGTGATCCTCCTACTTCAGCCTCCTGAGTAACTGGGAGTACAGACATGAGCCCTATGTATATCTTCTTTAATTGTTCTCAGGAATATTTTATAGTTTTCATGTGCAATTCCAATCTTGCACTTCCTTTACTAAATTTATTCCTAAGTTGTTTTTATGTTGTTGTGAATTGTGTAAACTCGGGGGCCCGGTTAGCGGCCAAATAAAATCGGACAGAAAGTGGCCGAAACAAACTTTATTGGAATTTGGCTCTCGAGCGAATTTCCCAGACCTCCGGGGTACAGCTCAAATAAGGACCCGGAGAAAATCTCACGTGGCCCCGGCTGCTGAGGGTTTTTATAGGCCAGAATGGGCGGGGGTCCTGCTGAGTGACAGGTAGATGTTAAGGGTCAGTGGAATTTTCTAGCCCACTTGATTGGTCACCATTTGGTGGACAGACCTTTGTTTCAGCTGCTCTTCTCTGCCCCCTACAGTCACCTAAATTCCGACCTAACAAATGGAATTTTTTCTGAATTTTATTTTCAGATTATTTGTTAGTAGTATATAGAAATAAAATTGAATTTTTCACATGGACCTTATATCCATTTATCTTTCCAACTTTTATTAATTTTAGAGTTGTGTGTGTGTGTGTGTGCGTGTGTGTGTGTGCGCGCTTGTGTGTTTAACGGGTGGGAGTTCTTCATGCCAGGATCACGTCATCTGAAGTTGACAGTTTTCTTCTTCCTTTCCACTCTGCGCACCTGTAGTTGATTTTCCTTTCCTGCATCAGGTAGTACCTCCAGTGAAATGTTAAAGAGAAGTGGCAAGAGAGGCTCCCTTACCTTGCTGCCCATCGTAGATAAAGCCTGTCCCTCATCTCGAGGCATAAGGATGCCTTCACCTTGATGAGAAAGTCCCCCTCTATTCCTGAGTTGCTTAGGATCTTGGTGTGAACGGCGTTTGTCAGGTGCTCTGTCTGCAGAGATGACCACGTGGCTTTCTTTTTCTTTTTCAACCTGGTGAGTTAGAATAATTTTCCAGTGTTAAGCCAACTTGACAATCCTCTGTAAATCCTGCTGGGTCCTGGTGTACGATCCCTTTTTCATATTACTGGACCCCATTTGTCAATAGTCCTTTTGCGACTGTGTTCCCAGGGGATGTTGTTCCCTTCTTTCCTGGTGCCTTGGCCTGGCTTGGTTGAGTCCTGCAGGCCTTGAGGGTGTTGGGAGGGGCCTTCCTCTGCTTCCGAGCTGGTGGAGGGTTGCTATTGTTCTTTACTACAAAGCTGATGGAATTCATGTGAATTCAGTGGAACCTTCTGGGCTTTTCCTTTTGAGAAGGTTTGTAATTGCTAATTCCATGTCTTTATTTATTATAGGTCTATTTGGATTTCTCATTTCTTCTTGAGTTATTTGGTAGTTTGGGTTTATCTAGGAATTTTTGTTTAAGTTGTCTCATTTGTTGGCACAAATCTGTTCATAATATTTGCCTATATGATCCTTTTGATTTCCCTAAGGTTCGTTCTGAGTTGCTTATCATTATCCTTGATTCTGGAGACTTGTATCCTCGCTCTTTCCTTGATTGGTTCAGCCAAGGGTTCACCAAGTTGGTTGATCTTTCCAGAAAACCAACTTTTGGTTTCATTGGGTTTTCCTCCATTATTTTGGTTTTTTCTCTTTTTTCTGTTCTGATCTTTATTGTTTCCTTTCTTCTGCTGGGTGTGTGTTAATTTGTTCTTTCTTTAGGTTTCTGAGGGTGGAGGCTTGGGTTACTTGTTGGAGAACATTCTTTTTAATGCTATAAATTCCTCTTAAGCCTTGTTTGAGCCACATCCCATAAATTTTGACGTGTGTTTTCCTTTTTTATTCAGTTCAAAAGTATTTCCTAATTTCCCTGGTGGTTTTCTCTGTGGCTTAGAAGTTATTTAGAAATATATTGCCTAATTTCCAAACATCTGGGGAGTACCTGTGTTTCTTCTGCTGCTGAGATCTGTTGTCATTGTAACCATCGAGCAGACTTTGTGTGACCGTTCACTTGAAATACTTTGAAGTGTGTCTTGTGGCCTCCTCGTGGCCCGACCTGGGATAGGTTCCCTGGTCGCCGGAGAAGAGCGTTCGCTCTGCAGCCCTGGTGAGTGTTCTGGGTGGGCCAGCTAGGACGCAGTGTGGTGTCCTAGGCACCACGTCCTGCTGCTTTGCTAGTCGTCCTGACAGTGGTTGGGAGTGACATAGTGTGGTTTCACTGTGTTGCCCGTGTCACTCGAGGTCTTGATGTCGCTTCATGCATTTTGGAAGGGCGCCTGGACAGAAGTGTCGTTGAACACCTGCAACCAGCCAGGCCTGCGTGCGGATGGAGAGGAAGTTCAAAGTTCGGCCCTTCAGACTCCAGCTGCCTGGCTTCCACCTGCTCTGCGCACCTGTGCAGCCTCCATGTGGCCCAGGGACCTCCCCGGTCGCCACTGGCACACAGCAGCATTCCCTCCTGCCTCCCCAGGAACATGCTTGCCCCAAGCACAGCTGCGGCCTCAGGCTTGAGCTGCTGGCACTGCCCGCTGAGCCACCTGGAGACTGTCACCTCCGTCCACAGTGCTGCTGTGCCTGGGTTCTACCCAGGGCTTCACAACGAGAGGCCCGCTTTGGTCACAGCTGTGAAGCTGCTGTCCCCAGAGCGTACTCCTCCCAGGCAGACCTTGGTGCCAGCTGAGCTGCCGGGAGGGGAGGACAGCCCCCAGAAGAGCACCACAGGTGCACCCTGCTCTCCTGAAGTGCAGCGTGAACCCTCAGAAGGTCATTCTGTCCGTGGTCGGTTTCCAGAATGCCAAGATGGTCCTGGGGAGCTTTGCAGAAGGTCATCGTGGCCTTGGGGAGAGGATTTACCGGCCTCCGCCGGCCGCAGCGCCAAGTCTGCCCTCAGGTTTTACGTGATCACCCCACCGTCATCTCCCCACACCAGACTGACATGAATACCTCAGTATCACCAGGTGTCCAGATGGTACTCGGATGTTCCACCCATCCGCTCTCTCCTTACCGTTTTATCTAAATCGGGATCCAGAGCAAGGCCACACGTGGTCATTGGCTGATGTCTTCCAAGTCCCTGCTGATCCAGAGGTGCCCTCCCTTCCCCCTCAAGTGCAGCTGCTGAAGAGCCTGCCCCCACCCGGTGGGCTTTTCACTCTTCGTTTGCTGGCCACGTCCCTGTGGGGAGGCTTGACGTGTCCTTCTGTCCCCCGCGCCCCGTTTCCTTGGAGTGATTCTCGGGTCCTGAGGTGTGATCCCATATGGTGTTTTTCCTGCAGGCAGTGCGGATTAGGTGTGGCTCTTCCTGAACACAAGCACGTGTGGATGCCCATCACCTGCTCTCATAAGGGGTCTCCAGCCATCCATGTCCCTCCCTGAGCTCTTCTTCATTTATTAGATGCAGTAGTTCTATTCGGGGAGACTTCCCCTTCCCCGGGGTAGAGTTCTTACAGGGAAGTTGTAATTAAACGTTGATTTCCCTCACTTTACTTTCTAGTCTCCAAGATAATGAATGTTCCCTCTCCTCCTCTAGCAGTGACCAGTCAGTGGTGGCAGTTGGGTGCCTTTATGAATTTAAGTTATTCGCTGTTTCGGACGTAGTTAAAACAAGTGGCACAATAAGTCTATGCTTAGACTTCAGGGTGCTATTTTCTGTGAGAGGCAGGATGCTTGGCTGTGTTATCAGTCTTGGAAATAGCAGTTTGGGGTCCCTGATTCCGCTACTGCTGCCCTGGAGGGATCCTTTCTTTTACCCGCTGATTGACAGTGTCATCTCTGCCTCGTGGTGAAAGTGGTCTCTCCTCTTGAGAGAGCCCTACGGAGGGCACCCTTCCGGTGCTCTTTCCTTGGGCTGGAAGAAAGTTCCTAACCTCTCACCTCATCCAACAGCTGCCCGGCCACCTGGGAGCCTCTGCCTCTTGGTGAGGGGCTGCTCCACCTACAGTGCCTTTCACTCCGTGCCTTCCAAGGTGTCGCCTTCCTGCGTTGATTCCAGCCAACGCTCTGCCTGCTCTCGTGAGCGCCTCATCCTCTTCAGTTACTTTGAACCTCTGCTAAGTGCCGGAGGGCCCTCGTCACCGCCTGCCTGCTCCGGAGGCCCCGCGTCTCCTCGGCTCCCACTCAGCGGGCAGGCCTTTCAGGGTGTTTCCATTTCCCCTCGGTTGCACCAGTGACTGTCCCCACAGACCAGAGCACTCTTTCAGCTGGAAGCCCTGTATCCTGGGCTTCCAGTGGTGGACTGAGGCTGCGTGGGACAGAGCTGAGAGCTCTGGGCCAGGCCCAGGCTCCTGAGTAGGTCCAGTGCCTTCCTCAAGCATCCATGTGACAACAGGTGGCGAGTAACTGTGAGACTCAGATGAAAGAGAGGACATCAATGTGCCCTCTGAAGAGCGGAGCATTGTACAGACGGCTCAGGAGACATGATGTCATCATCAACCTTGGTGGCCATGGAGGCCTCAGGAATGGCCCAAGTGGTGGACCCTTGGGGAGTGACCCAGGGTCCCTTGGTGGCAGAGACCCCACTGCACTCAGCACTGTCTGCATTGTAGAGCAGGCACTCGGTAAATACCAGTTGCATGCATCAGGGCAGATTCAAGTGTGTACACACTTTAGCCCTCCAGAAAGAAGAGGGCATCAGATGTCCAAGCACAGACGGCCATTGCCACAGAATCCCAGCAGAATCCCTGCTACTGGAATCCCAGCTTAGACCCATAGCCCATCTCCTGGGCAGCTTCCTGAGTGGCGAAATGCTAAGAAAAGAAGCCATCCTTAAATCAGGAGGGCCTCTTCTCCTTCCCTCATCTCGAGAAGGTTCTGGATGTTGTGCTGGTTGCTAGGGAAGAGCTGGCAGCTCCTGAGCTTCACCAGTGGAGCTGTCGCAGGATGGGGGAGGGTCTGCTGCTTCATGGATGCTTCTCAAGGCTGGTGTTGAGTGTGCAGGTCATAGAGGCCGAGAAGCTACTTGGTTCGTAAAGCCAAGCCAAATGGCCACAACTGGGGCTGTGGAATTGACAGCGAAACCCGTCCAGCCGTGGGTCCCTCCGTAAATGCAGCAGGGCGTGCGGTTGTTCATCCGTCTCACCTTGATTGAAGAAGGAGTCCAGAAAGACAGTCCCGGGACTGCAGGAGCTGGCTGGGGCTGAGCACGAGGCGGGTCCTTGGGCATGAGAACCACCCAGAGAGGACGGGCATCCTGGATACCCCAAGATCACAGAGCAGGAGACCGTCTGTGGGCCTCGTGTCTGTTTCAGCCACCGTTCATCACGTTTTTCATTTATGAAGCATTTCACCTAAGATGTATCATGCTATTATGTGAATTCGTTTTGAAACCATAGTTCACTTAATTGTTGGCCAGATGCCAGCCTCGCAGTTCCATCGACCGTAGACGCAGAGCCGTGACAGTTCTTATGATGAACATGCATCAGCCTTTTGGAATACTTCATGATTGGACAAAATGCATTTTGGTTGAAAAAAGTTTTATACTTTTTTAAAGAACAAAAATAGGAAGAAAATAATTTCAAGGGCTGTCAGTCAGCTGCACACACTTGGCCGGCCCGTCCTGGTTTCGACCCGTTGCAGCAAGGGTCACTAACACTGCATGCGGATGAATGCAGTCCAGGAGAGGAGTGCCCTGGGTGCCCGTCTGCTCGTGCTTGCCTCGTCTCACCATCATTTGAGGCGTGGGTTCCTCTGCTTCTGCTAGAACAAGTCAGAGCCCACTGCTCCCTGGGTCACTTCCCACATCAAATCCACCTCTTCTGCCTGGTCTGAGACCTGCCAGCCAGCCTCTCTCCTCTGCCACATGGTGCCCCACACTCCCATGCCAGTGTGACAGTAGGGAGGGTGCACTGCCCTGGAGACCTGTGCGGTCCTTCCCCTGCACGGTGTCCCCTGCCCCAGCGCTCACCTGTCACTCCAGGCCCTGGCGAGGCAAACGCTCGGCATCCTGGACGGCTGGTCAGCTTCTTTCCCAGCCATGCCACTCTGTGCCTGGGAGGCTGCTGAGGCTGTTTTCTCGTGTGCATCCCAAGATGAGGTGCCCCCTCTGTGGGTGCTGTCAGGCTGCCCAGGCTCCGTGCGGATGCCGCCAGCCTAGGCCCTGGCAGGCTGGGCCGCCAGGAAAACCGGCCCTTCCCTCCTCCCCTGCTGATGGGGCCCTGGCTCTCGTCTTTGTGCGTTGTCCAACTGATTCTCCTCTTGGACCAAAGAGCAGCTTAGTGGAGTAAGTTTAGGAACTTGGCAGGCCCCAAGCAAGCGGAAATGAGGCCGGATGTGGGGAGAGGAAGGCTGGTGACGGGAGAAACCGGTGGTTCTGGGCCGCATCCGACCTCCGGTCGCCTGTTGACTGACCCTGGCGGGCTTTAGTTATTAGCCAGACATTTGGTTTTATATTCAGATCTCCCAGCTCACAATGGGGTTTCCTCCTGACAAACCCACCACTGCGTGAGAATACCGTAAGCTGCAGCACCCTGGCTTGAGCACACAGCACAGTGTAGGGTGCCGTTGTCTCCCCTGTGGTCACAGGGCTGACTGGCAACTGCCCCATGTACGGAGGGAGGCGTGAACCACATAACATCATCCCTAACCAAGATCAAAATCCACAATTCCAAGTGTGGTTTCTACTGGATGCTTAGAACCTTCTCACCATCTGCCGTAGTCTGGGTCTTGAATGTCCCCGAAGGCCTGGTGTTGAAGGCTTGGTCCCCAGCCGATGGCGCTATTGGGAGCAGGTGAATCTTCAGGAGGCAAGGCCTGGTGGGAGGAAGTCAGGTCATTGGAGGCAGGTCCCTGGAGGGGACATTGGGACCTGGCCCCAGCCCCTCTCTCTGCTTCCTGGCTGCCAGAGCTGAGCAGCTTTGCTTCCCAACACGCTCCTGCCATGATGTTCTGCCTCACCACAGGCCCAGAGCCTGAAACCTCCGAAACCATGAGCCAAGATAAATCTTTCCTCCTTGTGTCATCCCAGGTATTCTGTCACAGTGACAGAAAGCTGACTAATGTAATGCTGGAACCGTGACCACCACAGAGCGCACCCATCCCAGGTGGAGGCCATCTGCATCGCACGTCGCCCGCAGCCCCAGCAGGGGCGGAGAGACCACAGCCTCCATTCCATTCTGGGCGTCTGTGTAGCTGCAGGTTGACGCCACAGACACTGCTCTGCCCTGTGTCCTTCCCTCCGCCCCTGCTGAGGAAGGGCTGGCCCTCCCAGGACCGGTCTCCCAGGCCTCCTGCCATTCCCGGGGGTCCTGGGTCTTTCTCCCCTAGCGTGGCTCCCTGTCGTCATTCGCCAGGGAGGAAGCCAGGTCTATCTTCGTCACACTGAGCTCCTTCCCTGTGGCTCAGCACAGCAGCCTGGCCTGATTGTCATGACTGTCCAAGGCAGGACCTTGTCAAAGAAGACGCCAAGGATGGCCCCTGGGAAGAGGCAGGAAGGGCCCAGGCAGGGGCAGGAGAGCAGAGGCCGGGGAGAACCCTGCGTTCCCTGAGGAGGCCCCGGGCAAAGCGGCTCCCAGGAGTCAAGTCTCCATCCCGCGTGGCTGGGGCAGGACGGCCAGGGAAGGGGTCTGTAAGATGGCACAGAATGATGTTTTTAAAGTGTTCAGAAAGATTTTATAAATCGTTACCAGGCTTTATAATTTGGTCAGGTGTATTCTTCCAAAGATAACCTCAGAATTGCTATCAGACTCATTCAAAAGCAAACTTTTTCTTTGAAATGATTTGCCTAAGTCTGGCGGCAGCTGTGTTTTTCCTTAGAATGAATTAAATGCTTGCTGGTAACATTCCCGCTACCATTTGTCCCGTTCCTGTAGATGGGAATTTCTTAGCAATCGGCTCTCATGACAACTGCATCTACATATACGGAGTTGGGGACAACGGGAGAAAGTACACTCGGGTTGGCAAGTGCTCGGTAGGTACCCACACCTGGGGGTAGCAGCCTGGCATGCCCGTGTGGCCGCGTGCTGCCGGCAGGGTCTGTGCCACGCATGCCACTCACACAGGTCTCCTCCCCAGGGCCACTCCAGCTTCATCACCCACCTGGACTGGTCTGCAGACTCGCAGTACCTTGTGTCCAACTCCGGGGACTACGAAATCCTTTACTGTGAGTAACGACCCCGGAGGGGTCTACGTTTAGGTCACATGGGATGTTGACCGTGAGACCCAATGGCCCCGTAGGGCCCAAGCACATGGGGTCCTCCCTGGGCCTCAGTTTCCTCCTCTGTAAGATGGAGGAGTTGCACAGCATCCCAGACCTTCCCGGTGCTGAGACACAGGGTTCCGGCTGGCGTGGGCCCTGTGGAGGAGGAGGTGTGGGCCTCCTCCAGGAGAAGAGGCCGAGCCCTGCTGGAGAGGCTGAGTGGACAGCTGTGGGGTGAGAATGGGGTCTGCAGCTGTCCCAGCAAGAGTGACCCTGGTCAAGGTGCCATCCAAAGCAGGCAGGGGCCATAAAGTCCCTGGGACCCCTCCTCTTTCCCAGCCTCCCCCTGGTCGATCTCTGGCTAAAGGAGACCTAGGGCTGGGGAGGGTGACAAAGGGTGGCACTTACTGAGCACACAGGCCCCACCATGCCCTCGCTCCTCAGACCCTTACTGGCACCCGCTCTGGGCTAAGCAGGAGGATCATGGAGCACGAGAAAGGCCTGGCCTCCACCCCTCTGGCAGTGACTAGAAAGTTCAGTGTTTCCACCTACATTTCCTCATGATCCAGAGCACTTTCTGGCTCAGAGAAGGAAATTGGGGCTCAGGTACGGGCTGTGGACCCAGAGCTGGTGGGTGGGGAGGAAGTCACACCCTGGGCCATGTCATGTTGCCCTCTCGTTGAGGAGCCCAGGACAGGCAGGACACTGGGCGAGTAGCATGTACAGGACTGAGCCTCCCCCAAGGAGGGTGGCCACCTGGACTCCCCAGGTTCTGCCTGACACGCAGGGGCAAAGGGGCCTCCTGGGCTCCCCAGATCCTGCCCGACACCCAGGGGCAAGGGGGCCTCCTGGGTTCCCCAGGTCCTGCCCAACACACAGGAGGAAGGGGGCCACCTGGGCTCCCCAGGTCCTGCCCAACACCCAGGGGCAAAGGGGCCGCCTGGGCTCCCCAGGTCCTGCCCGACACCCAGGGGGAAGGGGGCCACCTGGCTCCTGGGCTCCTGGCCTCCCTCCCCAGGTCCTGCCTGACACAGGCACAGAAGCAGGGTGATGGTTTGGGGGATGGTCTCTAGGTCTAAAACCTCAGACACTCATTCTCCAGTGATGAGAGCTCATCTAGGAACAAGCACGTCACCTCGGAGTCTCTGGGCTCTTGGAGAGACCAGTTTCCATTTGTTTCCAGTCCCAACTTGGAGCCCATGGGGCTGAGGGCTGTGCAAGCTGATGGCCACACACAGTCTCTATGGGTTGGGGGTGGGGGTGTCCCCTGCTGGGGTACAGTCCTGAGGACTCAGGCTTCCCCAGGGAGAGCTGGGGGCTTGGATTGGTTGTCACCAGACCATGGTCTTTTCCAGGGGTTCCCGCTGCTTGCAAGCAAGTCGTAAGTGTGGAGACTACGAGAGATATCGAGTGGGCTACCTACACCTGCACTTTGGGATTCCACGTCTTTGGTAAGTTCTGCACATGTCCCTAGGTTTGAATAGAAGATGCATCTACTTGTAGAACATTTTCTAATAGTTGTGAAGCCTTACAGTCTCGTCTTGTCAACTGCTTGGCTTTGGCATGTGCCCCACTAGACACCCCTTGCAGCTCCCTGGGTAGGGCCAGGGTGACCCAGCCACGGCCAGATGGGAAGAGCTGGAGAAATGGGCTTTTACCCCTTTTCCATGGTATAAAATGGGTCCTGAGATAGTTCTCTAGAATCTTGTACATCAGGTTGCTCCAGGCACACCAAGATGAACCACAGGGCACTCATTGTTACATGTTAGGGTTATGACATTTTTTGGTCCTTAAACTAAATATTGTACTTTTGTCTAAGTTCAGTTTAGGAATATATTCATGAATATCCTAAAATAAATTGCCACAATTTAGTAGAATAAAAGGGAAAGGTAGTATTTGTCATCTCTTTTGAGAGACCACAAGTCCGTAGGTTGGAAAGAATTCACAGCCTTCTTGGTACTGGTGTTTTACCATTTTCTGGTATTAAGCACTAAGAGCCCCAAGATGTACTCCAGAACGCCAGCTGAGAAAATCAGATGCACTCAGCTCTGTCGTGCCCAATGTTTCTGGAACCAAAAGGTTTCCCAGAGCAACAGTCAGGCTGGAGTCTCCCCCCACCACCTGGACACAGGGCTCTGGAGCCCCAGCAAGTGAGTGAGAGCCACAGGCACACCCAGCAGGCAGCCAGCAGACAAATGACAGCCCTCAGGACCAGCACCAAGGAACACCTGGAAGGCATACAGACCCAGGGCTAACTGGTCCTGGAGACTTTCACATGTAAAACAGCAACGGAAGGAAGGCAGGAAGGCAGGAAGGAAGGAAGGAAGGAAGGAAGGAAGGAAGGAAGGAGGGAGGGAAGGAAGGAAGGAAAGAAGGAAGGAGGGAGGGAGGGCGGGCGGGAAGGAAGGAAGAGAGGAGGGAAGAAGGGAAGGAAGGAGAAAAAAGGAAACTGCAACCATGGGCAGTAGTCAGCCTCCGTCACGTGATCTGGGGACAGTAGAAAGGCATTGTATTCAGAAGGAGAGTTTCTGCCATGGTGTCCAGAAGGGGCTCCAGAGAGGTGGGTGCCAGAAAGCCTGCCAGTGTTGCCCTCTCAGCACGACAGGCTTCCTGAACGGCCCAGCGTGGGATGAACCTGAAGCAGAGGAGAGGCCCTGCTCACGCCGAGCGCCCTCGTGGCCCCTGCCTCTGAAGCACCCGCTCAGGCAGTTGCTGGGTGAAGCGGGTGGCCCTGGGCCTCGGGCGTCTCCAGTGCTGTCTGTGGTCTTTGTTCCAGGAGTGTGGCCAGAAGGCTCGGACGGAACCGACATCAACGCCGTCTGTCGGGCCCACGAGAAAAAGCTGCTGTCGACGGGCGATGACTTCGGCAAAGTGCACCTCTTCTCCTACCCGTGCTCTCAGTTCAGGGTGAGGGGCTGTCCTCGCTAGTCTCCTCCCTCGCGGCCACGCTGTAGAAGTGACGCTGCTCTCAGTTCTCGGAGCACCTGGGCAGCCCTGGCAGCCCACAGAGCCCTCCAGGTCCCGGTCAGCTCTGCAGCTTCCGCGGCTCCTTCCTCCCGCTCCACGCCCCCTCCGCCCAGCCCTGCTGAGCCCACCCCTGCCTCGAGCCCCTCCCTCTCCTCTCCTGCATCAAGGAGACCCTCCCGCTGCCCCCAGCAGCCAGTCAGTCCTGCCTCTGGGCACACCTGCCTGCTGCCACCTTCTGATATCCTAGGTTCCCCGGCCTAGGGCCATCGCTTGGCTTGTGTCTGTCCCCCACACCCTCAGCAGGTCCACAGTGAGGGCTGTTGCCAAGAGACAGCCCAGGACTGAACCTGGAGTCCGGGCACTTTCTGATCCCACTCTGCTCTGTAGTGAGCCTTCCTCTGTGTCGTCATTTCCAGGCTCCGAGCCACATATATGGCGGACACAGCAGCCACGTCACCAATGTCGACTTCCTCTGTGAAGACAGTCACCTCATCTCCACAGGCGGGAAAGACACGAGCATCATGCAGTGGCGGGTAGTGTAGGCCCCGCAGGCTCGGCGGGAGCAGATCGTGCCCAAGAAGACAGAGTCGCGCTCCACTTGGTCACTGTGATTTCTGTTTGTCTAAGAATTCTTACAACCTCAGGAAAACTATCCCTCTACCGGTTACCTTAGCTTAGGGAGTCCGCGAGCATCCTGCCAGAGAGCGGTCCCCTTTCCGCTTTTGTTGTACAATATATGAAACTGTGCACGTTGCGTGTAGAAAAGGTCCCAAGGTCTACGTGACAGTGGCATCCACAGAAGAAACTGGTGTATCCTTAGTAACTTTTCTATGAACTTTTCAAAAACGGTCACAGAATGCCTTTTAAAATATTGTACATAGTCTCCACTGTTCACCATCTAGCTTGCTAAGTTCAGTATGTCTGATGATAATGAGGTTCTGAACCGTGATCGCCATTCACCCACTGGTCCTTGAGAAGAGAGTGGACAACTGGTTTACACAGAGGGATCAGGAAATGCAAATACAAGACTTTCTTTGGGTACATTTTCTAAGATGTCATTCGGGTCCCCCTTTGGGAGGCTGGCAAGGTGGGGGGGTGTTTTCTTGTGCAGGCAGACTCTGCTTCAGACTCACCTGCCTATTGCAGCAGGGCATGCGGGCACGACAGGTCTGACCTAGACTGTCGTCCTGGCCACACACAGTCGGCCTCTGAGCACCTATGTGAACCACAGCCCCTCTGCTCCTGTTCCCACTCAGTGCCCTGGTCAGTGGCAAGACACTTGGCCACCTTCCCATGTGTGTTAACTGGCATGATATGGTATTGTACTTGTATAGGATGCTAGCAGCTCATGGTAAGTCCATAAGGCTAGGCTTCACTGTTTTCCACTTGTGGACATTGTACATTTGTATTTTACGACCAAGTAGACCAAGCCGAGAAGAAATCTCCTCAGTGCACCGCAGCCCGGAGGAGACATCTCAGAAGGCTCCAGGTACTAAGGGCAGCTTCTTTCCCTGTCTTTTGTGCATGGCGGGCTCACGACAATATGAAATAAGACCGTGTTCTGATGAGTAAAACGTAGGTGGTATAAATTTGTCAAGAAGGCCTTATCCATTGTGTGACAGATTGAAATTTATTGTTTACATTGGGGAATATATCTTGGATTTTTAAATAGAAGAGTGATAAACAGACTGAAGAACAAATACTAAGATTTTTACTCATTCTAGGCAAGTGAATGAATTGCATCATCTGAACACCACAGCACTGGACGTTTTCAGTGGCTGATTAGGTGTGACATTTGGAAAGAGTTCTTGTGACATCTCCAGCCTGCCATGGTGGTGCAGGCACCCGTAAGCAACGTGTATTAAAGATGAATCTGTTTGTATGTATCCTTATCAAATATATTCTATAATGAAATAAAACCTGAAAAGTGGATTTCTTATTGACCTATATTCCTGAAAATATATACATTAAAATATTTGAAATTAGACGTGATTCACACTATATTCTGTTTCACATGCAGCTTGTTTTCCTCACCTGGGCCGTTGGCCAATGGAACTCTTTTCCGGCAGCGTGGCAGCGTGCATCAGATGAGGCTGCTCTGGAGAGTGTGGCTTGCCACCAGCCCGTGGTTAGTTACCTTGTTAAGCAAACACTGGCCAGAGCAAGTCGTGCTACATGGACAATTGAAAGAATAATTAGCTACAAGGAAGGGAAAGAGATCCATTATCGACTTGAAAGTCAAAGTGTGACGTACGTACACACTAGTATTTGGTGTATAGATTTATATGCTATTTTATTAATTATGAAGGTGGCAGTAGTAGTTTTATATCTAGTAACGTAGGTAATCTTGAGATGTACTTGGCTGAGCGATGCGCTGGTAACCTTGCAGACGCTGGTGGTTTGCTCTCTGACTCAGTGAGCAGTGACTGCCTACCTCCACTTACCTCCTCTCAGGCAGGCAAGGCCTAGAGGGCTTTGGGATTGTTCTGGAGGCTCCAGGAAATGGGCAGCTCTCAAGAGCTTGTGGCCATTAGCTCTTAGCCTGGCTTCCCTGCCACACATGAGACAAGGAAAGTAAAGAGTGTTGTTTACTTGTAGATAAAATAGGTAAGTTTGTTAGCATAAGAAAATTTCCCAGGGCTGGGGTGGTGGCTCAGTGATGGAGCGCTTGCCTGGCATGTGTGAGGCACTGGGTTCTCATCACCACATACAAATAAATGAATAAAATAAAGTTCCACCAATAGCTAAAAGTAAAAGTTTCTTAAAAGAAAAAAGACAATTTCCCAGTGAAAAAAGATCCTTGAGGGTTGTTTTGTTTTCGTTTTTTCCAGCAGTGGGGATTGAAGTCAGGGCCTCATGCATGCTAGGCAAGGGCTCTCCCACTGAGCTACACCCCCAACCCTTTTTATTTTATTTTGAGTCAGGGCTCTTGCCAAGTGGCCCAGGGTGACTTTGAATGTGGGGTCCTCCTGCCACAGCCTCCCAAATAACTGAGGTTACAGGCATGTGCCACTTCCTTGGCAGCATTTGTAGATTTTAGCATCTGTGATTTCCACCATGTGGTGTGCCCACAGTGGGGTCGTTGGGGGCTGCCTGGGTTCCCTGAAAGGTCAAGGATTCCATCCTCCAGTGCGTCTTCCTGAGATTTGGGAGCAGGATGCCATCACCCCAGCTCACAGGCTGAGCTCACAGAAGTGCCACGTGACACTCTGGCCTCTCTCTGGGGTCCACTCCACTCGAAAGTGGGGAGGCATTTGTTAGCAGAAGCCAGCCGAGAGGCGACACTTGCACAAGGCCCACCCTCCTGCAGGTCTTTCCCTCTGCTCTTTCAATGGTACAGAGAATTTCAGAAAAAAGTGGAGAGAGGATTACCCTGCTTCAAAGATCCTGGACACTTAGAAATTCTCATCTCCTGCTGGAGCATTTTTAAAGCAAGCTGCAGCCTCAGGTCCTTCCACCTGTGAATACCTGTCGGCCACGTGTAACCTCCATGATGTCATCACAGCTGACGGACACCTCCATGGTTTCAGGGCCTGGAGTTGTTAAACCCTCCCACATCTCAGTGCCGGACCGTGGCAGTGCCTGAACATGAGCCACGCACATGAAGTAAACCACGTGGGCTGCCTGCCAGGAAAATTCAGGACAGGGGCTCACTCCTGCGGGTGCCGCTCAGATCCAAACCCTTCTCTAGAGCCCGCTTCTCCTACCCTGACCCTGGTCCCCCACTGGCTGCCCGTGGCACCCCTGCCCCTCCTTCCCAGAGCTGGACGCCCACTGCTGTCCTCCTGAAACTGGGGCTCCCTCCTGCCCAGGGTCCCTGTGCTGCCTCAGGCCACCCAGGGAATTGCCCCCTGGCTCACCCAGCCCGGATCCTCTGTCCCAGCTGGCAGACCCACAGGAGTGTCTCAGCAACTGTTCCCTCTTGAAGGAGGGAGCCTTCCCTGGCAGGAATCCAGTGCCCTCTGGGGCAACCTCAGTGATCCAGCATGTCTTCACGTGTTTCAGCAACAACGGGCACACGTTCACACCAATCTGGGGCCAAGGAGCTGGCAGCGGGGGTGGGGTGCATCTGCATCTTCAGCTGACCCATCTTGGTGCAGCTCTGTATCCAAGAAGCCTGATTGAGGGGCTCTTGACACAGGTTTTGTCCGAGCTTGCAATATGAATGGTGAAGAACAAATTTAGTCATTTAGGCTTTAAAAGAAGTGGGTGCCTTAGCATCCCTAAGATGAACAATGTATAGGTAATTATCAAAACTCTGAACTTGGGTTGGACTTAAACTTGCCACTCGCCTTCCCCAAGTGAAAAGTCCCGCTGCTGGCCACTTGTGCACCACCTGGCGGCAGAAAAGCAGAGCACAGCCTTCCCACCTGCACCTGGCCAAACCTGGTTCTGCCCTCTGTGGACGGGGAGAAAGGGAGGCTCTCTTTGACTACGATGGTCTCCATCCTGAGGGACGTGTGTTTCACCTGACTCTTCTTGGAAGAGCTTCAGAGGTTTTTGGAGGACCCAGCATTGCTGAAGATCCCTCACCTGCAGTCCTCTAGACCCAGATAGAGATGTTCTGTCCAGGTAGCTGCTTCCTTCTTCCACAGCCCCCAAGCACAAGGAGGCGGTCTCCACCCATCCTCCTCTCATGGGGGTCCCGCCACCCCTCCAGGTGGCCCTGTGGGCAGAATCTGAGATGATGCACCTGGTTCTCCTGGGGGGTCTCACACCTTGGGTGGGAAACACTGCCTCCCACAGCCCGACATCCATTGGTAGGCTGTTCCTTCATCTTCTCTGGGCATCTGGCTGAAAGCTGCCCCTGACTTTTGGACTTTTCAGCCACTGGTCCAAAAATTCCAGAGGGCCCATGTCAGTCTCTCCAGGTGGCCTGGGAGGAGATGGAAGCACCCCACTCCTCCTCCTGAGAGGAAAGGGTAGAATCAACAACTTCCCCCTAAGAATCATCCTTAAAAATACTTTTTGAATTTCAAATTCCTGACCTTTTGTGGATGACCTTTTCTAATTCCTGACCTCCGTAAGGATGAAGGTGTCTAAGGGGCTCCTTGGGCACCTTCTCTGTGTCCTCTGCTTTGTGGTTCCACAGCTACTGGATCTTGGATCCTCAGCTAAACATCAGTCCAACATCCAGTCACAGAAGCGGTGCTGCTGTGAGGATTCTTGTACTACTTCTTTGTGCATTGTGCGAGAGATCCCTTACCCCGGGGTGGGACCGCTGATTCCAGGGCACGCACCAGGTGCTGCCAGGTTCCTCCAGCAGTGACCAGCAGTGTGGGCGAAGCCATTACTCCACCCGCCACACTTGGGATTGTCACTGCAACTCATCTAAGAGATAAGATCAGGCTCCTTTTTGACAACAAAGAGGCAGAGGGTTAGAGAGATGGAGGCCCTGGCCCAAGGTCACTCAGCTGATCTGTGGCAGAGTGAAGGGTAAGTTCCAGATCTCACAAGCCACCTCCTACGCCAGCATTCTCAGGCTGGCGACCCCAGAGCACCCCTGTAGGAGTTGCTATTGGGGGGTTCCAAATAAGTTTAGGAAGTGTCCTGTAGCATGTGTAACATATAAAGACTAGAGTGCGAGTTTCCTGGCAAAGGCTGGGCGGAGCTGGTCCCCAGCGTGCGCTTTGGACACTTTGGCTCCCAAGGCAATGAGTACTGGCCCAGGGATAGTGTCCGCGTACAGAATCTTGGCAAATGCTATGGGAGAAGTCTCTCCAGACAAGCCTAATGTGAAAAGGAACCCAGGTTCTTCTGCTGCCCACAGGGCCTGATAGCAATCCTGAGGACGGGCGCCCGAGGGCTTCCATCGCCCCAGGGATCCCAGCCAGTTCCCGCAGTGCGGGGGGCTCCTCTGCAGCAGGGGAACCCACCGGTGTATAAAATCGGGTAACTGGAGCCCCTTGGGGTCCAGTGATGGACGTAGTGTGGCAGAGATTCCACTGCCCCTGGACAAAGGGGGCCCGAACCCTCTTCTTACTCCTTTGGGGGACTGCTGTGGCAATGGGAGGGGCAGGATGGGGGCCCGGGGGAACCTGGGTTAAACGTCGAGGTTCATGACATCTGGGGCCCACTTCCCCCTCCTTCCCACACCTTCACTAGGAAATCGCCAGTCTCCCTATCATGGTGAGGCTGATGTCACATGCTCTGTGACACTTCTGAGATTCTTTTGGCCAAACGGGCTTCTCTGCCTTTCCAGTTCCCCCGCAGAGCCTGGCTCCCGGAAGGAGAGAGAGCTGAGGTTGCCAAAGCCTCAGAGCGGCCCAGCCACCTCATCCCTGGTGGCCCCTGGTGCTCCTCTGCTTCCTGTGGTTTGTCTTGTCTGGACACAGACACAAGGTCATTGTCTGCGTTTGGAGGAGCCTTGGGAGAAGCCAGGCGGCCTCCCTGTCCTCCTGCCTGAGGTGGCCCTGTCTCACTTCTGCTGTTGCCAGTGTGCGCAAGACATCAGCTATCGGAAAGTTCCATCAGGCTCCGACCGCAGGAAAGACCTTTCTCCGATTCTGGCAAGTTTGGCCCTGCTCATGTTCCTTCCCAGGTTGAGGCGGCTCCAGGGCTCAGACATCACCTGAAAGCAGGGCAGGTAGAGTTCTTGGCCCGCTCAGGACAGCTGAGGTAGGCCACCGTGTTCCACCTCCCTCCAGATATTCTGGCCCATCTGTTTATTTGGATGACTTGCAGAATGGCAGCGCTGCCCTGAAACTGAAGCTGGTCTTAGGGGAGTGTTTCCCAAAGTGTGTTCTGTGGAACACCAGTCCACAGTGTAAAGGACCCTGGGTTTGGGTGCCACTGAATTAAATATATTAATGTGCATCGTGGGTCCAGAGCAGCTATGATGTCTGTCCACCCATCCACCCATCCACCTTTTGCTGACTTTGAGCAGGGCATATCCTAGGAGCCAGAAGTTCTTGCTGTCATGGAATCATGATGGAAATGGCAACAAAGAGGCCTGGAAGAGTGAGCCAGCGATGACAGGCCACCTAAGCCTGGGCCCTGGGCGAAGGCAGCCTTGAGCAGCAGCGAGTGGTGCAGCAGAGGCCCGAGCAGCAGCTCTCTGGGGCACGCTTCCGAGGCGCAGAGGCCGGAGGCTGGCTGTCTGCACAGCTTTCCTTCCCTGCCCCCCACCACCAGCCCAAGACTGAGCGCAGCTGGGGGAGATGCCACTCTGCTCAACTCTGCCTTCTTGTAGGCATAGAAACAGATTTCAGAAAACAGGGACTTGCCCAAGGTCAAGGTGACCTTTCCAGGGGTTGCTCAACTGCCCTAGTTTGTTTCTTTTTCATGAAACAAAGCTTATTGTACTCTTTTTGTGACAAAACTAATACATACTAATTGTAGCAAATTAAAAAACAATCCCAGGCGTATTTCTACCATTCTGAAACACACTATGACTTCTTAGTGTACTCCCTTCCTGTAGTTTTACTGTGGTCAACATATTGCACACATCATGTTCTATAACATTATCGGCATCTTCCATGTCATTATCATTTTGTTATAAGTAGCTCATACCAGCTATGGAATGTGATGCCATGATTGGCAGCACTGCTCTTTGACCAGTTCTCTCACATGGATGATGGTGGTGATGATGGTGATGTTGGTGGTGTTGGTGGTGATGGTGGTGATGGTGATGGTGGTGGTGATGGTGGTGGTGGTGATGGTGGTGGTGGTGATGATAGTGGTGGTGATGATGGTGGTGGTAATGATGGTGGTGATGATGGTGGTGGTAATGATGGAGATGGTGGTGACGGTGATGGTGATGATGTTGGTGATGTTGGTGGTGGTGGTGGTGGTGGTGGTGGTGATGATGGTGGTGGTGGTGATGGTGTGATGGTGATGATGATGATGATAGTGATGATGGTGGTGGTAATAATGGTGGTGATGGTGGTGGTAATAATGGTGGTGATGGTGGTGGTAATGATGGAGATGGTGGTGACGGTGATGGTGATGATGTTGGTGATGGTGATGGTGGTGGTGATGGTGGCAGTGATGGTGGTGGTGATGGTGGTGGTGATGGTGGTGGTGATGGTGGTGGTGGTGATGGTGGTGGTGGTAATGATTGTGATGGTGGTGATGGTGGTGGTAATGATGGAGATGGTGGTGACGGTGATGGTGATGATGTTGGTGCTGGTGGTGGTGGTGGTGGTGGTGATGATGGTGATGATACTGGTGATGGTGGTGGTGATGGTGGTGGTGGTGGTGGTGGTGATGATGGTGATGATACTGGTGATGGTGGTGATGGTGGTGGTGGTGATGGTGGTGGTAATGATGGAGTTGGTGGTGACGGTGATGGTGATGATGTTGGTGATGGTGGTGGTGGTGGTAATGATGGTGGTGGTGATGGTGGTGGTGGTGATGGTGGTGCTGATGGTGGTGCTGATGGTGGTGGTGGAGATGGCTGCAATGGTGATAATGATAATAAAAAAAAAATAAAAGCCGTTTAGGGCAATTTCTCCATCATGTGCTGTCTAAAGGCTCCTTCCATCAACATTTAAACAGGCTCAAATCTTTCCTACTAAACTGAAAATCTTCCAGATCCATCCCTTATCTGCAGGGTTCTCTCCTTTGCTGTCACTTTCCCTCCCTCCTTCTCCCAGGGCTATCCTGTCAGCTCCTAGGGTTTCAGTCACTTCTTCAACCCTGACGCATGGGCTCATTCTGTCGCTTGCTTCAAACCTGTATGCTCAGCAGTCCCGAGGACACATCTACCTACTCACTCCAGTGGTGCTTCAGTCTCTACCCAAAATGAGCCAGTCCATTTCTCCCCGCAATCCCTGTTCTCCGATCCCCCAAATGACCAAGCCAGGAATGCAGACGTCCCACTTAGTCCTTCTTTGACCCACTGACCATATCAGCAAACTGCCAATAATAGTGACCACTCTGTAATGACAGTGGCCACTCTGAAGGCACCACTTAGAGAGCACGTCCCCTGTGCCAGGCGCCACTTGAAAGATGTATTCACAGACTCCTTCGACCTGCTCATCATCGTTATCACCTGCCTTTTACACAGAGAAACTAGTTAACTTGCTATGAGTCACACGGCTAAGAAGTTGAGATTCTAAGCCACATGGTCAAGTTTCAGAAATCACCTTCAACCACTGCCCAGCTCTGTCTCTCCAAGACAGGAGGGTCTGCCCCACAGGGGACCATGGCAAGTGTCCATGTGCCACTCCCACAGGTGCTGCCTCTGCCTCTCCATAGTGGCCACTACCATGCTGGCCTGGCCCTCTCCAGGTGGTCTGGGGCAGCTGTCCAAACTATCAACCTGACTATGTCACGGTCCTGCTTAACCTCCTGCTTAACTGCCTCAGTGGCTCTTAGCAAGAAGCTCTTTCGCCTTGAGCTCAGGCCTGTTCAGCCAGCTCTGGGTCCCTCTCCAGCATTGTCTCTTTCTGTTTCCACCCCAGAGCCTCTCCCTGTCCCAAGGCATGGCACCCAGGTCATATCTGCTCTCTGCCCACCACTCTGCCTCCTGCTGTTCCTGTTCATCCACCATGACCTTTAAAACAACTCAATATTCACTTCCTCCAGGAAGCCTTCCCAGAGTGCCAAGTCTGGCTTCAGGTCCCTTCTCTTTCCCTGCTGTTGCTGTTACTCCCATTGTCACATGAAAGTGTTGGTTGAGTTGCCTGGAGCCCACATGTCCATAAGCTCTGCACCTGCTTCCTCTTCCTGCGGGGAGGTAATGACAGGTGTGTCGAATGCACCTGTGAGCAGCAGGTGGGCCTTGAACTCCCGTTCCTAGTTGCCTGACCCCCTGGGTCCTCTCCCAGGGTCTCACCATGGTAAAGGAGCTGCAGCAAACAGCCTATCCACTGAGCTTTTCCTTTGGTTTGGTTTGTGTCTCCAGGCCAGACGCCCAGAAGCCAAATGACTGGGTTAGAAGACAAGGACATCTTAATGTCTTCTGATATGTTTGTGAAAATGAATTCCAAAATTATGGCAGCAATTGGGAGGCTTTTTCTTTTTTAGTAAATGACTCCTCTCTTCCCTTTTAAGAGTCTTCCTGGCGGAAGCTGCACAAAGCTATTTTTACCTAAAGGCTGTAAACCTCATCATTCTTAAAGAGAAAACCAGGCATGAGTGTCTGCCAGCCTCACGGCCCTGGTGGCCCCTGTGCCATAGGGTGGTTCTGGGTCATTCAGGAAAAGCAAGTTTAAATTAAGTTCCAAATTAAGCAGTGGTTTTTGTAAAAGAAGGAAAGCTCACGCACACATGCACACACACACACACACACACACACACACACACACCTCTATTTGAGGACTAAATTACAAACATTTTCTCTAAGAAACAAGAACGTCATGAAGGTAAAACCAGAGAGTTTGTCACACAAAGGCTGGGGTTGGAGGCGGCTGGGGCGTTGGGATCACCAGGCTTCCAAATTTGATTCACGCTGTGAAGGTTAGCTCTGGGCGTCGGCTTGACTGGCTAGGGATGCCCAGATAGCTGGTGAACCAGGGTGTTTCTGGAAGAGCATAGCAACCGGATGGGGGAGCAGAGTAAAGACCAGCCCTCACCAACACGGTGGGCATCGCCAACCAGTGGGAGCGTCTGAGCAGCAAAAGGGGGGAAGGGTGGGTCTTCTTTCTGCTGAGCTGGGACATGTCTTCGCCTGCCCTTGGACACAGAGGCTCCTGGTCCTCAGGCCTCAGGACTCCGGCCAGGTCTTCTGCCTTCAGCTCCCTTGGGCAGGCCCCCAGATCAGCACTGGGATGCCACCACCCTCTCTCCTGGGCACCCAGCTGGCAGACAGGCTTCTCAGCCTCCACAGGCCCATGTGCTGATCCCTTACAACAAAGCTCTTCCTATATGTCTATATATATCATGCTTCTCTGAAGAGCCTGACTAACAAGCAGCAAAACCTGCTCAGATAAAATCTCACAGGAAAACCTACTCATGATATGGCGGAGAATGTGACCACTCTGGCCAAGGCGGTCAGAGGGGAGTGATGACCAGAAAGTTTCCCCATGCTCATCTTCTCCCTGACACTGGCCACCTCTAGCAGCCCCTTGAATCCACCTCTGGAGGAAAGCAAGGGCCCACCCAGGACACACAGGCCTCTCGCCCGGTCTCAGCATGATTCTCACCTGCTGTCCCACTAGGAGCCTGTATTCATGTCACTGGACAATCTTCTCCACAGAGGCTGAGATGACTGGCTTCCCCCAGTGTTCTGCTACCCCAGTGCCCCAGACACCAGTTTGGTTTTAGGATTCTGTCCAATTTAACATTTCTATTTGATTCTTAATTAAAAAAAATTGTTCATCTCATGTAGACACTCAAATTTATTGAAATGAAAAGTACAATAATATCCTTTTAAATTATTTTATGATTGATCCCTGCAATTACTTTAAGCAAAACTTATCTAATAGAGTATTTTCACACTTTAAAGTGAATTTTTATCACATTTTTTATGATCATGTAGGATTTCATTACACTTTGGTAAAATTTCTGAACTTCAAAGGATAATAAGAAACTCTTTAGAGCATCCAGGCAGGAAAATCAGATTACTTATATGCAAAATGTACCTCTCACCCCATCCCAACACGCCCAGTCCTAATACCTGTGATGTAGGTTATATGACAAAGGGGAATTAAGGTTGCTAATCAGATGACCTGTATTAATCTGTTTTCTGTTATTATAACAAAATACTCGAGGCTGGATAATATGTAAAGAAAAGAGGTTTATTTAGAAGTTTTGAAAGCTAAAAGTCCTACAGCATGGCCCTGGCTCTTGTGAGGGCATCATGGTAAGAGAGTGTGCAATAGGGAAGGAGAGCTCACATGGTGAGTTGGGAAATCAGGGAGCAGGGATGGACTAGAACTACTCCTTTATGACAACCCTCTCTCAAGGACTAACCAGGATCCCAAAGAAACCCCTTAGCACCTTCTGAGGGCGAAAACCTCCTCATCCGCCTTACAAACAGTGGTGCTAAGAAGTTACTCTCAACAGGCAGGTACCTAAGACTCCCTCCCACCCCAACCTGGCCATGCTTCCCCTCGATGGCTGCCCACCTTTGAGTGACCCCATCAGGAAGCTGAATTCATCCCCAGTATGCCTCCAGGCCCCCCTTCAAGATGGTGGAATTTCATCTTCTAGAGAGTCACTTTTGGAGCTGAAGAGCTCAAGGGAGACGGAACCAAAATAAGAACCACAGTCCATCCTCAAGGTGCGGAAGGCAAAGTGGGCCAGAAATAACTTGCCTTTCCCGCCACAGGGAACCAGAACATGAACCAGAGCTCCAGTTTCTGGAAATGCCCGCACATACAAACAGTGGCCCCTGGTCCTCCAGAGCCCTACTTGGCTGGGGTGACAGGCACGCTCTTCAGTCCCATGCTGTGCATGCAAGGTGGATGGCGTGCAAGGAGGAATGAGGCGTGTGTGCTGGCCTTGAGAAGTCCAGGGGCTAGTGAACTTTCAGCAAGCAAAAGGAATCCTGACGTGGAATGGGCAGTGTGCACCCCGAAGCCGACAGAGAATGAAGCCTCAGCCCCCGGCAAGGTGGTGCTGGGGGCCAGGGGCCAGGGGCCAGGCAGGCGGGGTCAAAGATGATCTGCCTTTAGATAGGGACAGTGGGCTAGGCGTGAGAGGAGGCAGGCACGTGGTGAGGAGCTCTACAGACATTGAATGAAGAACTGGATGGAAAGGAAGTGTGTTGTACTTAAGGAAACAGCTGTGGGTAGTACTGAATCGGGCAACAAGAGCAGATGCAGGGCTCAGGGGTCCATGCATCCCCGATACCTCCGTTGCTGTCTGAGTGTGCCTTGCATCAGACTCTGGTGTGAATTAGAAATCCACTTGTGCTAGTTAATGGAAACCAGACATGGTGTCATGGGTGACTCATCAAAAGCAAACTGCTTCTTTCAATTGCATGTGGTTTGATTTGGCAAAGGCTAAGCAGTGGAGAAGAGGGTCCGTGGGTGTCTTAGTCTGTTTTCTGCTGCTCTAACAAAATTTCCCAGATTGGGTCATTTATCAAGAAAAGATATTTCTCACAGTTCCAGAGGCTGAGAAGTGCAAGAGCACGTGCTGGCATCCAGGGAGGGCCTGTTGTGCTGCGTCATAATATGGGGAAGACCACAGAGCAAGGAAGCACTGGAGACAGAGGGGACCGTCAGGAGCCCGCTCCCAGATAACCGCCCCTCTTCTGATACCAGGCTCAATCCATTCAGGAGGGCAGAGTCCTCCTGATCTTGCCGCCCCCGTGAAGTCCCACCTCTTAACACAGTTAAGAGCAATTCAACTTCCGCGTGCTCTTTGGAGTGTACCTAAGACCAGAGCAGTGACCTGGCTCCTTGCAGCGGTCGCGGACTGCAAGAGCTTCAAGAAACAGGACATTGTCCAGGGACTGCAAGTCCACTAAACCACACGTTCATCTGAGTGACCTCTTGGGCCCTCAGTTTCACCCTGTGGACAAGGAGGTTGGTTGGGAAACCCTCGAAGGACTTTTAGGCCTACTAACTTGCTGTGACCTTGTGACTATCCGGAGTCTAGCAGATGGTAGCCGCCATCTTTCCTGCCTCCCCATGTGTCCGAAATCCAGTCCAGGAGTGCCTGGGAGCCACCAGGAGCTGGCCTGGCCAGGTGTCCAGCACCCGACACATCAGACTCTACCAAGGGATCTTTTTCAAATCCAGGGACTGGTGGCCTCCAGAAGTTAATCATTTGGAGACCACATGTTTAACAAATGTTGACTTTTCAGAAGTGTTTTCTTTTTATCAGGAGAATGGAAAACATGAATTCATCTTCGCCCAGGGAATAAAGACTTCATTCAGTAAATGTGCAACAGGGAAGTAGACTGGCAAAGGGGAAAGCGAAGCAAGAGGCAGGGTGCCGCAGGAGGCTGGCAGAGACCATACTCGGGTGTCTTCTGACGCAGGCACCTCAACCGATCCTCGGCAATACCTGCACGGTGGGGATAGGATTCCTGCCTGCCGGAGGAAAAACACAGGCTCAGAGGGCTTGAGCCGCGGGGTTAAAGTGTGGAGCTCCTGCCTCTCCAAGCATCCCAGGGCAAAGGTCAGCATCGATTCACAGGGAAGCAAGGCACAGGATGGAGTGTGCACAACTCCTATCAGCCTCCCCCAGCCCTGCCAGCCAGTCATGAAACCCTCTGTGTCACAAATACCGGAAGCAGGAAAAGACGTCTCCAGGAGCCAGAGGCAACTAATTCCATGCATTCACTGAGAGATGTCCCTCCCTTTTATAGCAGTCTGCAGGGAAAGTTGACGGAGGATGCGTGACCCTCACCCTGGTGCCACTGTTTCATGGCAAATCTGCCATTAACATTTCCCCACAAATGCTCTTCCGGTCACAGACTCCAGGACGGTATGGAAAATGCATGATCTGGAGGTCAGAGTGGGCCACATGTTGAAAGAGCATCAGTAAGGTAGAGTGGAAACAAAGAGGTCTATATCTGGGGTCTTTGCACAGGACTTTGAGATGCACCAACCAGGGGTACTCTGCTTCTCCAGACCACACCTGGGCTATCTCCAGGTGACTGGAAGCTTGTCTGTTTTAGCAGTTTTTAGGGTGTAACAAGATTCTTCTGTAGCAAAGAGATCCTTCCTGATGCTGGACAGAGGAACAAATGAGGTGAGCAGAGCCACAACCTCAGGGTATGCTAAGAGGACTGGAGAAGATCAAGGCCCCTTTCCAGTGTGATGACTCGGGTTCAAACAAACATGGGAGGGAAAGTGGACATGGGACAAACGATCACTAAGAAAGTTCCCAGACCTGTGCACAGGGAGGGAGGAGCAAGGAGGCCGAGAGGGATAAGCACACAGTGTCCCTATTGGAGCCTGTGGAGAGTGATGCTCAATTCCAGTCAGCTAGAAGGGACTGGGCACTGGGACTCTAGGTCAGAAAAATGTTGACTTGAGAAGGACTCCACCATTTCCAGTATCTTGGGCAAAACCTCATAAATCACACAGTTTCTTCTCAGTCAGGACCAGAAATAAAATAGTGACCCTTCACTGCCCTCCTAGCAAATGCCACCCACTGCCAGACACTGGATATGCTCTCCTGTAGAAAAAAATTATAGATAGACATAGGTATGTAATGTTGCTCTTCTTTCAATGTTACTATGACAGGGGAAGGGGAGGCATTATTGGCAGTGTTCAAAAAGCACAGCCAATTGGGTCTATTTGCAGGTGAACAGTGAAACCCCAAGCGGTTTGGGGTTTGGAGCCAGAGATGAAGAAGGATCATGAGGCTTTAGGAAGGATGGGGATTTAAAATCCAGAGAAAACCTGGACCATCCAGGTGATGCTGTGTTGTGAAATATTAATTTTTTCACAGCTTGTGGTTTGGGGCGCCAGGTGGGGCTCTTGTTGAGTAGGGGTAAGTCCTTCAGCTGCTCCCATGTCCCAAGGTTGACGCCGGTCTTGTCATGCCAGGGAACCATTTTACAAGTGAGTCACTTGTTTGTGACCTAAACGCCCCTTGGCTCTGGGGTGCCCTGAGTCCTAGCAGGCCAGGTGCATGGCAGGGCAGGCATGGTGGGAGTCCTGCGGTCTCGGCGAGCAGGTCCCACGCCTCCACCGTGCTCTGAGGTTGCACAGGGCCTCAGCAGGTACAGCGCTCCACGTGCCGCGGGCGCCCCACCCTCCCTGGGCCCCGCCCCTCGGGCTCCGCCCGCTCCTCCTTCCCTGGGAGCTCCGCCTCGCCCCTCCCAGCCACGCCCACCGACTCTGCGGCCACGCCCCTCACGGTCCGAGGCTCTGCCCTCCCAGAGGCGCGGACGGTGGAACCCCGCGCCTTTTGTGTGGAGCTCCGCAGCCGCGCGCGCTCATTCACCTCGGCGGCCGCGGCCCAGCGGCCGCGCGCGCGCGCGCGCGCAGCCCCCTCAGCGGGCGGAGGGGCGCACAGTCCCGCGCGCGCCTTCCGTCTCGGCTCCGGGCTGACTCGCCGCGCGCACCCCCGGGGCCGCCGCCCGGAGTCGCGGGCGGACGCGCGCGCTCCCGCCAGTCGGACCCCGTCGCTCGCCACCTCCCCGCCCCGTCGGCGGCGGCACGCGCACGCGCACGCGCCGGCCGGGCACGCGCGCCCGCCAAGATGGCAGGGGCCGGGGCCCAGCTGTCAGTCGCCGCCGCCGCCGCAGCCCTTCCCCGCAGCTAGCGGCCCGGACGCCCGCCCGAGAAGATGCGCCCCCGCCGCCCGCCGCAGCCCAGCCATTCGCGGAGCCGCCGCGCCCGGGGCCGGCTCCCCCGCTAGCCCCGCGCCCGCGCCCGCCGCCACGCCGGGTCGCCCGGCCCCGCGCCCGCCCGGCAGCGACAATGAGGTGAGTCGGCGCCCGCCCCGCGCCGCGCGGACGCGGGGCCTGGGAGGGCCGGGCGGCGGGGGGCGTCCGCCCGCGAGCTCCCGCCGCCGCGCCGGCCCCTCTCGCGCGCTTCCCGTCGCCTTTCTCCTCGCGGGCCGGCGCGACCCTGGGCTTGGCCCCGCAGCGGCCGGGCGGGCGTCGGGCCGCGCGAGCCCCGCCGCTGCCCGCTGCCCGGCGCCCGGCGCTGCGCCCGCTCCCGCGCCAGACGCCGCCGGCCCGCAGGGGTGCTGCACTCGGTCGCCGCGGCAGCCCTGCCGTCCGGAGGGTCGCGAGGCCCGCAGCCGGTACCTGCACCTGGCCTCTTTTGTGGACCTCCTGTAGGGGGGCGATGCCGGTGTAGGCTTGGTATCTGGCTTCTTCACTCAAGCTTCGCCATCCACCGCCTCGTGCCCCGCGTCCTTCCCTCTTCGCGGGTCCGCCGGTCCGAAGCGCGCCGCGCCGCAGTGCAGCCCTTCTCTTAGTGGACTTTCCATTTGTTTCTAGCTTTTGGCTGTTAATAATGCTGTCACGAACATGCTTGTGTGCCTCCTGGCGCATTCATTTCTTATTTTTTAAGATTATATTAGTGATTATTAGAGGGACACAGTGCTTTTATTTATTTATTCATTCACTTATTTATTTTTATGTGGTGCTGAGGATCAAACCCAGTGCCTCACACGTGCTAGGCGACCGCTCCACCACTGAGCCACAACCCCAGCCCTGGTGCATTCATTTCGGCTGAGTAGCATTTTTAGGTCAAGAGAGGCACCTATCTTCGCCTTAATGGATGATATCAAGTTTCCAAAGTGATTGGACCAGTTTATACTTCCACCAGCAAGGACAGGAGAGTTCTTGCTCCGCATCTTTGTCAACACTTGGTATTGTCAGCCTTAATTTCAGCCATTCTGGTGAGAGGGAAGTGGTCTACTGTTGTGCTTTTCATTGAAGCTTCCTGTTGATCAATCAGACTGATCATCTTTTCATGGTTTTTGGTATCTTCTTTTATGAAGCATCTGTTCAAATATTTGCCCAGTTTTCCTTTGGGACTGACAAGTCTTTTTCTTCCTAATTTTTAGGGTTTCTATCCCAAAACCAAGAAGGCAGTTCCTATAAATCTTCTAGAAACCTTACTGTTTGGTCTTTCACATTAATATATGTTGTCCATCTAGAATTGATTTTTGTGTAACATATGCAAAGGTTAATTTCATTTTTACTCCCATTTATTCAGCACTGTTTATAAAAGAGATCATCTTTCCCACATCGTTCCGGGTGTCACCTTTGTCATCTTTAGTCTTCCATTTGGGACTTTTTATATCTGTCTGAAGAATATTATTATTGTTTGGATGTGAGGTGTCTCCCAGAAGCTCACATGTGAGACAGTGTGAGAGGTTCAGAGGAGAAGTGACTGGGTTGTGAGACCCTTAACCCAATCAGTGATTTAGCCCCCTGATAGGGATGAACTGAGTGGTGACTGAAGTGGTGGGGTCCTGCTAGAAGGGGGGCATTGGGGTGTGGCTTTGGGTGTGTATTTGTATCTGGCGGGGGAGTCTCTCTGCTTTCTGATCATCATGTGAGCTGCTTTCCTCTGCCAGCTTTTCCACCATGATGTCCTGCCTCACCTCCAGCCCCAAGAAAAGAAGCTGGCCTTCTGTGGACTAAGACCTCCAAATCTGAGCCCTCAAATAAACTTTTCCTTCTTTACAGTTGTTCTGGTCAGGTCTTTTCGTGGCAGCAGTGAAAAAACTAACTGAAACAAATATCATTTAGTATGCTATTTACTGCTGGTGACAAATTCCTAGGATTTGAAAATATTTAGCCTCCATGTTTTTTTCTTTTTCTTAAATATTGTTATTGAAATAAAATTCACATACCATAAATGTATCCATTTTAAGTTTGCAGTTGATTGGTTTTTAGAGTATTCACAGAACCATGTAAGGAGATTACCACAGTCTAATTTTAGACCATTTTTCTCCGTTTCCAAGGGTCTTTTCATTAGTTACAGAATTCATGGTTGGCTACTGTAGCTTTTTAAAGCCATTTTCTTTATCTCTGATGTGGAATGTTTCTGTTGAGAAGTCTCTTGCCAGTCTGATGTTCCTCTGAAAGTAGTTCTCTTTTTCTGTAGCTGCTTTAAAATGTTCTCCTTGTCTTTGGTTTCACATTTTTTCCTATGCTATTTCTCCTATGGGTGTTTTTGAATTTGTAATTGGACTTCTTAAGTCTTCTTAGGTCTTCTTGAATCTGTGGCTTCATGTCTTTCATTAGTTTTGGAAGTTATTAGCCATTAGTACTTCAGTTATTGCTTTTACCTCATTTTCTCTCATCTTTCCTTCTGGGGCTAAAGTTTTAAATGTTAGACCATTTCGTATAGCTTCTTTGTTTCTTAATCCTCTTTCTGTGTTTTCTGTGTCTGTCTCTTGTTTTTCATTCTGAATATCTCCTCACTTCTGCTATACATAATGTTATTGAACCTATCCATTGAATTTTAATTTCAGTTATTATGTATTTTCAGTTTAAAAATTTTATTTGGTTCTTTTTATAGTTCCTAGTGATCTGCCAAGTTTATCACTTTGAGCATAATATGCATAATTACCTTAAATCTGTGGTGATCATGGCAGTATGTGTTGGTCATTTCTAGGGTCTGTTTCTGTTGATTTTCATTCATTTTGTCTTATGTGCATCGTGTTTATTCTTAAATTAGTGCTGGCCAAATTATTTATAGAAATAATTTGAGGCATAAAATGTTTTTCCTTCCCAGAGATAGTCCACACTTGCTTTTGTCAGGCGTCTGAGGGCGTTTGTAATCTGGCCACTTGAGTGCAGTGTCAGGGTCTGAGGTGTTTCTGAGATGAGTCTCGCTCCCTGTAGGGACAAGCATGTTCTGCTCACTTTTCCTCCGAGCACCAGAGGGGCAGCCTTCCCTTCAGAACTCACCAGCACCCAGAAGGTACCCTCCAGGCTCAGCCTGCATCCTCTGGGGGCCCCCCAGCAGGTGTTTTGTCATCTTTTGATGCCAGCGTTTACAGTTCACCTCAGCTGGAGGATTCTTCTGATTTATACAGTCCACAGTTGGCTCAACATAAAAGTTCCTGATCTTTGCCCTTTTGGGGCAGTCTGAGTCCTAGTCAGTTCTAGAGATTTATGCTGCCACGTTATGGAAGCTGTGGAGAAAAATAACACCTATTTTCTTGTGATCTGTCCTGACTACATTGTCAGTTTGTGTAATGCTCTTGAATCAAGTTAGCTTTTAAGAATAAGTCTTTGGCTTCTCTTGACATATAATTAGTTAGGAAAAAACAGCAGCTTGGCTCAGGTAACTGTAAAGCCAAGGATTTGTGCCTGGGGGTTGGGCAGGTGTTCTCTTTCCATGCTTATTTTTCCAGTTTTGATTTCCTTAACTGTTTATTTGATAAGAATCACCCTTTATCTGGTCCTCTTGAATAGACCATTTGATATTTTTGGCTAACAGTAGCATAATAGCATTCCCAGATCTCATCTCTTTGATCAGATAAAAGACATACATGTACAAATGAAAGTTCTTAAATGATTTTTCCAGAATGAGTCATCTAGTTATTCTTTTTCCTTTTTTTTTTTTTTTTTTTTTTCCCTAAGTTGTTCATTTTTCACACAGGTATTCAAAAACACTAACTTGGTTCTTGGTTGAGTTTGCAGATAGTCAAGCATCTGTCACTGCGTATTTATTTATACCTCAAGTTCTTGGCTCTTGCAAATGGTAAATGAATCTAGGAGGTTGTTTGTTTTCCGATGTCAGCGGGTGTGATTCTGGTCCTTTCCTCGGCTCCACCATGGTAATCAACACCGTGGAGCCAAGGCAGGAGTGCCTACCTGCAGAACCAGCTTGAACCTGGGAGTTTGAGGCCATCCTGGGCAACACAGTGAGACCCTGTCTCAAAAACAAAACAAAACCAAAAAACCTTCATCTGAGAAGATTTGTGAGACCTCAACAGGTGTGAGGATTTCTCCCATTAGCAGGCAAGCAGTACGCAGGAGCAGACACCAGCTGAGTGTCCTCAGATCCCGTAGGCTCAGGCTTCAGTCCCCAAGACTGCCTTTTATAAACAGTTCCCATACCTATAAGATTTACAGAAATGTGCGGGGTCCCTCTCCCTACCTACTTGGAAGACCACCCACACATACACGATGTGGCCTATTCCTGCTACATACATCAGTCGTTTATCTGTTGGGAACATTCTATGAACATTTTCTCAACCTGCCTCTTATCTTTTAAAGATTCAGCATATAGAAGATTAAAAGTTTTATGCCATCAAGTCGTTTTCTTTGTGGGTTTTGTCTTCTTAAATTGAGGATGACATTCTTCTAGAAGTTTGCTTATTAAATTTTTTAGAATGTTTATATATGAATTTTTAAAAATTTCTTCTTCAAATTGCCTGGGTTTATGAGGTGAAAATTGGAACTCCATTTTTCTTCAGAACTGCTGGTTGTATTCTTGATAACATCGGTGATTTGTATGCCGTCTAGATTGGATGTCAGTGCCAAACACCAGCCAGAACCCTAATGTGCACAATCGCAGCAGCTGATGTCTGAAGAAGTGAGAATCATCCCTGATCCCCCTGCCCCTGATGAGGGCCAGCCTTGTGTGTGGCATGGCCTGTGGCCATTGGCAGGTCTGGCTCTGTGCCAGGGACTTGCTCATCTGGGCCAAGGGCACTGTATCAGCTTTGGAGGTGCTCAGAAGGCAGCGTGACTGTGGAGTGTGTGTGTCTTTGCTCTCTTCTGTCTGCCAGCTTATAGGCCAGTGCCATTTATAATACTTGGTGGACAGCAATCTGAGCAACATCATTTCTTTATAAAAGTAATGTCACTGGGAATGTAAGTTGGTGGTAGGGCACTTGCCTAGAATGTGTGAGACCCTGGGTTCCATCCCCAGCACTGGGAAAAAAAGGCAGAGCCTTACAGAATAATGGCACTTTGAATTTTGTTGGTTAGGTGGTTTTGTTTGGATTTAATTTATAAATTTGTTTTGCTTATCTAGTTATATAAGCATAAGACATTTAAATTTAATTTTATAATTGTACATGGATAAGCTTCATGAACATAAATTAAGCCTCTTGTTTTGTTCAGGATTTTTTTCCCTTTAAAGGGAGTCTGTACAATCTCCAAGTTGAAGAACCCTTGCAGCAACTTGGCTTGATGAAGACACTGAATGGTTAAATACGTGGAAGGTGCTGCAGTAGGCGTGATGGTAACTTAGAGCAGAGCACTTCCAGCCAGTGATGTTGGGGTGCGGGGGTTCCCTTCTCAAACAGTTGGAGGTTTTCCTCCTTCGTAGCCTGAAAGGGAAGCTCTCCATGGGAGTAATTTTCTTGTGGTAATCTTGTCAAACCCTTTTAAAAGACAGCATCATCACCCCACCCCCAAAAATGTAATGTACGTTGAATGTGGAGACTTTGAAAAAAAGAAAGGTATAAAGAAGACAATAAGGGGCTGGGGCTGGGGCTCAGGGGTAGAGCGCTTGCCTACCATGTGTGAGGCACTGGGTTCAATCCTCAGCAACACATAAAAATAAACAAATAAAATGAAGGTATTGTGTCCATCTACAACTAAAAAATATTTTTAAAAAGAAGACAATAAAAATCAGCCCTGACTTTACAGAGAACCACATCAAACATCGTATAGCTTCTTTATCTTTTTCATGTGTAAGCGTAACACTTTTACAAAATTGATAGTTCACTGTATTATTTGTATCAGTCATTTTACATTCAACCTACACGTGTTTCCCCTTTTAAAATATTCTTTGGAAGCAATTTAAATAGTTGTCGTCTATCACATGGAATACCAAATTTATTTACCAGTACCCCAGTTTTAAGGCAGATTGCTGTTAGTGTTTCCTCATTGTAAGTAGCACTAGGATAAGCATCTGTGTGCATCTCTGATTATTTCCATAAGATAAATCAGCAAATGATATTACTGGAACAAAGGGTATAAACACTTTGAAGACTGACTGTACATATTACGAGACTATTATTTTTAAAGAAAAGAAAAAGAGGTAAAGTTAATGAAAGGAAGTTTAATCATGGAGGTTAACTTGGAGATCCCCCCAAAAAAAACAAGGAGAAAAAAAAAAGCAAAGGAAGGGCTGGGACAGGGGTCAGAAGGGAGAAATAAGCAGCAGCACAGGGAGGAAAGGACTATACTTAGGATGCAGCGTGGTGTAGTTCTGCCTGCTGGCCAGTGGAGGGAGCCCTGTCCTGGCTCCTCTGCCGCGGGGTCTGTGAGGATGGACCATCTTAGTCCTGTGGGAGCCTGCTGCTTTGCTCTTGTGTTGATGTAGGCGGGCCAGTGAGCTTTTTTTTTTTTTTAAATATATTTTTAGTTGTCAATGGACTTTCATTTTATTTATTTATATGTGATGCTGAGAATCAAACCCAGTGCCTCACACATGCTAGGCAAGTGCTCTGCCACTGAGCCCCAGCCCCAGGCCCAGCCCTTGGTTTAGATTTTTGTATTTTGAGATTAACCCCCTTTATTCTAAGCAGCCTGGGTTTTAAAGTCAGACACCTGGTTCTGTGAGCTACTTGTCTCAGCTGACTGGTGATTTTGAGCATATTACTTCACCATTGTGATCCTGCATTTTTCTGAAATATAAATGAGGAAAATCCCACTTCCTTTCCATGGTTTTGTAAGATGAAATAGGAATCTACAAAAAGTTCAATTAAGGTTATTTACCACACTGCCACCCTGATTTGTTCTGTCTGTAAGATAAACCTCAGAAAATCTAGGGGAATTCTGATTTCAAAGATTCTGCCCTTTTGTCAGATCCCCGCATAACTTATCTCTGTAAATGATAATTTTCGGTTTAGAAGTCACTTGCTATTAACGCTTCAATTTCTAAAAAAGAATGGGGACTGAGAATGTGGCTCAGTGGTAGTGTTTGCCTAGCATATGTGAACCTCTGAGTTCAGTCTTCAGCACTGGAGAGAAAAAAAGGAAGAGAGGGAGAGGGCAAAGGAGAGGGAGGAAGGAAAACCCTTCAGGGATCTCTCTATAATAGTCACAAAATAAAACTGTGCTATCTTTGAAATAACAAACAGGAGGCATGTTCTTGTGGGTTAGAGAAGAAAGTTGTACCGGAAAGCTTAGATTAAGGAATAGTTACTGCAGGTGAGCTCATTTAGCCATGAAATTCATGGAAGCTGTGGCCCAAAGGGAAACGCGAGCGGCGTGCACCTCATTGCGGATTAAGCGGGCTCCCTCCGCTGGCCTGACTCTGAACACACTCTGAGGCTCCTGGAGGACAGTGGCCGCTTAACCTGAAGAGCTTGGTCTGCGAGCCTTGGGCTCCCCTTGTCCTGTCACACACCTGCCCGGGGCCTCTTCTTCAGAGGCGCTGACACCCTCAAGCATTCTGGGTCCTGTGCCGTTCTGCAGCCGCTGGGGAGCTGTGTCCTGGCGCTGGCTTCTCTTCCCTCAGGGCATCTCTGCAAGTGCAGGTCCCCTTTGCTGGTCTGGCCGCTTCCACTCCTTCTTCACCTTGCTACTCCTTGGCCTTCAGATCTTAGTTGGAATGTCTCTTCTTCAGAGAGCAGTGCTTGGCCAGGGTTCCTCTAGGGTTATTTACTGGTTTTAACAATATGGTTCATCCCCAGTTCTCTGGGTTTTCAGTCCTGTCCTTCTAAAGGCCCATGACCCTTCTTTGCTGGCTGGGAACCCCGTGCCCTCTGGGCTGTCACTCCTACCTGTGAGTAGACCCCATGGTCCACTCTCTGAACATTGCCACCTGTGCCTCCCCTTCCCCTCGTCCTGGCAACATTGAAAGAAGGACTACGTGCTTGTTGTCATCCTTGTTTAATTGGCCTCAACAAGAGCATGTGCAGCGTTGGGCAGAGGTGGCCTGTAGTGGGGCACCCCGGCACGTAGTCTTCTCTGGTTATTAGCATCTCCTTTTAATATGGCACATTACTATGAGTGGAAGTCATGTTTCCTTTGTTTGTACCTGATGTCCTTTTAATGTCACAGGGTACTACCCAGGAGCACTGAATATCCTTAGTTGTCATATCTACTTGGCTCCTCCTGACAGTTTCCGTATTTTTGATGACTGCTTTGGAGGAGTACTGGTCAGGTCTGCTGTAACGCAGGATATCCCTTTATGGGAATCTGTCTGGTGTTTTTATCATGATTAGGCAGGGGTTGTAGGTCTGGGGCAGCAGACCACAGGAGTCACATGCCATTGGTGTCCCCTGCATGAGGGCCCCTGATGTCTACGGGGTTTATGGCTGATGAGACAGACCTCCTCTCCTGGCTGAAGCTGTGCTTGGGGAGTTCCTTCACATTCAGCTCTTCTTCCCCCTTCCTTTTCCTTGCGGGACACTTTCAAGGAAGTCACTGTGTCCACTATCCTTGTAAGGAGTGGGGAGTTCCACTATCCTTGTGAATGTTTGTGAAATGTTAATAATGACGCATTTAATGTGTATGGGAAAAATCAGCACATCAAGTCCATGGTGTTTGTTAGTGAGCTGAAAGCTGCTGTGACCAGAACACCCGACCTAAACGTCTGGGAAACTGGGAAAGGGTTTTGTGGCCCAGGTGTCGGAGGTTTCACCCACACTCAGCCGACTCTGTAGCTCTGGGCCTGAAGTAAGGCAGACATCACGGCAGAGGGCGTGGAGGACGGTGGCTGCTCACCTTGTGGCTACCAGGATGCAGAGAGGAGAGCATGTGGGCCAGGAAGGGACCAGGGACAAGATGCATCCCTCAGGGCATGCCCCAAGTGACCTGCGTCCTCCAATGAGGCTACACCACCTACAGTTTCCACCACCTCCCAAAAATGTCATCCAAACGTGAATCCCCAGTGGAGTGATCCACTGGTGAGGTCAGAGCCTCACAGTCGGTTATTTCCAACAGCCCCGCCTCTGAACCCGCTGCCTTGAGGACCAAGCCTAAATCCACGTTCCTGTGGGGGACACTCTGATGCAAACCATAACAGACTTTGCTGCTTCCCAGAAAACTGGGCCTGAGACCAAGCCTCACGCGAGAGGAATTTCGGAGGGAAGTCTTATAGCAGGAAGCAGGGATAAAGGAAAGAGAGGGGAGTGGAGAATAAGCAGTCAAAGTCCTTAGTGTGGATTGGGCCAGCCCGTCAGCCTGTAGGTCCCCGTGGGTCCTGACTTCTAGGGAGGAAGGAGAAGCAAACGTGCGTTGGTTCCTGCCCCCTTTGGTGAGTCTAGCCCTCTGGGCATTACCGCACCAAGAGGGCTCCCATGGCATCTCACTGGAGTGGCAGCAGAGAACCCAGAAGTGGGTTTTTATACATGCTTGCTTATTATTGTTACTGAACAAAGAGTAGATTTATCTATTTGTTTCTCCCAGTCTTTTGATTCATTTCTTCTCAGTCTTCAATCACAACCAGAATGTTTTCTTCACTCCTGGGTTGAAGTCAGCTATGTTTTTTGTTTGTTTGTTTGTTTGTTTTTTTAGTGCTTTTATTATTTTTTTTTTCCTAACATTTAAGTCTCTGATCCATTTGGAATTTGACATATGGTTTGAGAAATGGATTTCAGTTTTCATGTTATTTTAGATATTTCGAGACCACTGGTTAAAAAAAGTCCATTTCCCCCCAGTGTTTCAAGATGACTGTCTTTTGTCACATATAATTAATTAGATCTGTTTCTGGATTTCCTATGCTATTGCATTGATCTGTATTTATCCATGTGCTAATACCTCACTTTTAATTAAAGGACTTTCCAGTTCGTTTTATTATTTGGTGGAGTTATAACTCTTTCATTGCTCTAGCAAGTTGATCTTTTTTTATTTTATTTTTTTAGTTGTAGATGGACCCAGTGCCTCACATGTGCTAGGCAAGCATTCTACCACTAAGCCACAGCCCCAATCCCAGCAAGTTGATTTTAAAAGAAAAAGATTGAGTAAATCATAGTTCTCATGTTAAACAGGGCTGACAAAAATCCTGAGTGGACCAGCGTTCAGGAAATGGTGGTCAAGGGGACATGTGGGATGGTGTGATTCGTGCCCCCAGGGAGAATTCTTACCTATGAAATGAAACCTGTGAATCTACTGCGAGGTTCAAGTGAGGCCAGAAGTCACTTCCAGGCAGTGTGGCTTTTCAGGATGAGATTGGTGGCAGAGCCGAGGCAGCCCCACCCTCAGTCCCTGCACGTGCAGGAACAAGCATTAATGAAACCACAACTCACTTTGGAGATTTTTACCTGTGAAAGAGGACTTATTAAGGAAGCTGTGGAGAGGCAGGTTGGGAAATGGAAGCGTCCAGGCGTGTCCAGCCCACCTGTGCATGAGGAACACCTGAAGAGCACCCCACTTCGGTGCTGAGCCCCGTCTCAGGTACCTACTTAATCTAAAGTCCTGTGTTTGTTTAAGTCTTGAACTATTTAAATGTGCAGCCAGAGTTAAAGACTACTGACCTAGTCCTGAGGTCGGACCACGGCTGGTTTATTCGGCCCCAGAGTCTCAGTACCAAGGTGTACCTGTAATGTAGTAGGTGCTCAGTAAACACATATTGAAGAATGCAAGCGTTCCCTCAGTCTTCAACTGTAGAGGTCAGCTGCCTGGGGCTCTCAAGGGGACAGGGTGATGGGGAGAGGACATCTGGGCTTCTTGCCTCTCGGTTCTGGTTCCTTCCTCCTGTCCTTTATTCCTATTCTGTAGTTATAGGCAGAAGGGGCAGGAGCACTTGCAGCCTCAACTCATGTGTTGTTCAATTTTATGACCAGTACCCAAGCTCCTGCTCAGTACTGAGTACATCTGCAAATGAGTACTCAGTACTGAGTACCTCTTGGATTTTTAGAGAAATGGTCAGACTGTGTTTAATTTCAGTCTGTGTTCTGTGTCAGCCACCTAGATCTAGGTGAGGGGTGGAGTGAAACAGGGCAGAAGAAGACAAAGGAACAGGAAGCTAGCATTCTTGTTACCTGCTCTGTACCAGGTTCTGAGCCTGGTGTTCACACATTTTATCTGTCTTTCTTTTATTTTTTAACATAGTGCCACACTCCCAGTTCCAGCAGTAAAGTGTGTTACCTTTTAGAATACTTGAAATTTAGATTAATGCTTTATTTTAATTAGGATTTTTATGGGTTTCTATTGGTCAGCAGTGACTCTGAATCTCTATTTCCCCACAGCCCTGTTGCTGCACAGGGCTGCACAACCTCCGGTTGGTTTTAAACAAAGATCCTGCTAAGCTGTGTGGGACAGGAATCATCTTTTGGCAGTGGTTTATCAGGTGTCAGGACCAGTCCTACTATCAGCAAGATGTGGCGGAAATTTAAAAAAGAAAATCAGCTCGCACGGGACCGAGTGTGGAGAGGATGGACACCTTTAGGTAAAAGAGGCATTTGGCACCATATTCCCCTTGAAGCTACTGTCAGTGCCGAGAGGGTTAGAGCTCCAGACGGATTCGCAGGACTGGGAGGTAAACGCGGCGATGAGCCTGCCAGGAGGAGCCTGATGCGTTTTCCTAAGGGCTGCACGTAGGGATAAGGGTGAACCAGATGAGTCCCTCGCAGAGACTAGATTAAGGTGAACCGGGGTCTTCAGGGCTCCTGACTCTCAAAGTAGAAGTCAAACCTCGAGTTATTTACAGTGTTAATATACCGTGATGGTTACCCAATAAGAAACTACAGGATAGGTGAGAAAAAGCAAGAGAAATAGTAGACAGTAGGAGCAGACATCACAAAGCCCTCGTACTAGGATCTGGAAAGAGCTACGGTCGTACGTGCTGGGAGATGAGTAGTTGTGTTGCCCCTGTTCTTGCTGGCCACACCGTCTCAGCTTAGGCCTGGGGAGAGTGTGGAGCTGTCCGAGGGCTGCGGGAGAGGTTATTGGCCGCTTGTCCACAGCGTATTTCCATGGGTTAACCCTGTACTGTATAATTTTCAGGTTGGGATGGGAAATTGGGGCCATGATCACAGGTCTTTGCAGCTTAGAGCCAGGGGAGCCTCAGATGCCAGTACTTTGACCTTAGGCTTTTCATGTTTGGGAGAAGTATGTAGTGATTGGTTTAGGTGTTTGAACACACGTATCTTATTTTACACAGTAAAAGTGATGTTAAATATTTATCATAAACATAATTTTAGTAAATGCAGCTAGTTTTTAAGTACTTTAAAGTTTTAAATTTACTACAATAAATGAGTAAAATAATGTTTATAAACAGGATAAGTGAGTCAAGTATAGAGTATTTTATATTGCAAACATGTGGCTCTTATTTATCTGCTCTTAGGTATCATATTTGTTAGATTTTTGCTTGACAAGTACATGTTGAGTACCTGCTGTATGAGAGGCATGAGTGCTGCAGAGAACCATGAAGACTTCAGGAGTACACAGGACAGTATGCAGGACAGTACGTATAGGTCACATGCAAATGTATGCCATTTTATATATGGCACTTAAGCATTCTTGGATTTTGGTATCCTTGGGGAGCGGAGGGTCCCAGAACCAGTGTCCCTCAGATACCAAGGGATGACTATAGAGCCAAGAAGGGGAACACAGGGTGTGTGAGATGCGAGTTCCAGAGACGAGGTTGTCAACAGCACCATTTTCATCATTTATTTTATCTTTCACATTTGAGATGGGCCAGGGGAACTATCAGGGTTTGGGCTGATCTGGGGTCTAGTCTTCTCTTCTGGTTCTTCCCCTTTGTACCTCTTTGAACTGACTTGTTCTTTCTTTCAGTTGACTTTTCAGATACTTGAAGATATCTTCAGAAGTCTTGCCTTTCCTTGGGTAAAAATCCTTGGGTCTTCCAGCCACTCATGACCTATCTCAAACTAGTGGCCCTTCTGAGGGCCTCCCTTTCTCTGATCTCTGACCTGCTGAGGTCCATCAGCAGTTTGGATTCTCTTTGTCTTGAACACAGGTAATTGTGTTCATACAAATGAAACCTTGTGTACCAATTGGGGACACATCACACTTTGGGGCCTACATGCCCATAGATCAAAATCAAATGTGTCAGCTGGGCACAGTGGCACATATTACAAACCCCAGAGACTCAGGAGGCTGAGGCAGGAGGATCACAAATTTGAGGCTAGCCTTGGCAAATTAGACCCCATCTCAAAATAAAAAGGTTGGGGATGTAGCTCAGGGGTGGATGCCCCTGGGTTTAATCAATCCCCACTGCCACGGAGGGTTGGGGGGGAAATCATCAAATGTATCCATTGGCACTGCTTCCTTGTACCAGCTGAGATTTCTAACTGAGCAGCTTCAGGGTCCTGTTTATAAACATTTTCTTTCCTGGGAAGAAGAAAATTGCTCCCCTCAATTTGTGTCACTAAGCAAAATAGAACTGTAAGCAACAGACTGATCAGATAAAGAGACCCAAATAGAAGAACAGCACTGAAAAGAGACCAGCTGGTCCCTCCATAAGAGCAGAGTAATGTGCTTCAGAGTGTCAGGCCGGAGGGTGACGAGGCAGCATGACTGTTAATCCCACAGATGGGGTGATTCATCAAGTGTTTATTGAGTTCACTGGACTGACTTTGACTCCTGGGCTGTGAATAGAAGACATGGTCCTCTATACACATAACTTAGCCCCAAGTAGACAGAGCACAGGGATCGCAAGTTCAACATGTCCAAAATGAGACTCACGACCCCTACATTTATGAGCAATTGGTTTTCAACAGGATGCCAAGGTAATTCAGTGGGGAAAAAATAGCCTTTTTGACAAATGCTGGGGCAACTGAATATCCACATAGAAAAGAGCAAAGTTGGAACCCTTACCTCACACCATACACAAAAACTAACTTGAAGTGGATCGTAAACCTAAGTTTAAGAGCTAAAGCTATAAAACTCATAGGAAAAAATCTGACTGTGAATCTATGTGACTGCAGGGTAGGAATGGCACCCAAAGCACAATTGACCAAAAAAAAAAAAAAAGAAACAGAAAAAAGATAGGACTGGGAGTGTAGCTCAGCGGTAGAGCGCTTGCCTAGCACACACAGGACTTGGGTTTGATCCCTAATGCAAAAAAAAGGGGGGGGAGGGGAAGAAAGGTAAATTGCATTTAATATTAATATTAAAAAGTTTGTGCTGCAAATATATTATTAAGAAAATTACATAATAGAAGAAAATATTTAAAAATCTTGTATCTGACAAGGGATTTATGTCTAGAATGCATATGGAACACTTACTGCTTCCTATGTTCTGAAAGTTTGTGCCCTCCCAAAATTCATATGTTGAAATCCTAACCCTCAAGGTGATGTTATTAAAGGCTGCGACCTTTGGGGTGTCATTAGATTATGAAGGCAGAGCCTTCACATATAGGATTAGTGTCTTTGTCAAAGACATCTGAGGGAGCCTCCTTGTCCTTACCATGTGAGGTTGCAGCAAGAAGAGTTTGTTGTGAGGAGAGCCTTCACCACTCTGCACCTGTGAAGTCTTGATCTTGAACTGACCAGCCTCCAGAACTGTGAGAAATAAATGTTGTTTGGGAGTTGTCAGTTTACGGGCATTTTATTTATAGCAGCCTGACTGGGCTAAGATATAACATAATAATAAAAATGTACATGACTCAACTTTAAAACAGGCAAATAATTTGAATAGATAATTCTCCAAATAAGTTACACAGATGGCCAGTAAGCACTTGAAAAGGTGCTCAGCATTGTTAGAGAAGAAGAAATATATACTTAAGCTATAGTGGGATACCATTTCACACCCACCATAGGGTAGGAATAAAATGACAGGCAGTAACAACTATTGATGAGGATGTGGATAACCCCCAAGTGTTAGTCATTAGAACATGACTGTGGATAAACTTCACTGATTTTTTTTTTTTTGGGGGGGGGATACCAGGGATTGAACCCAGTGTGCTTAACCACTGAGCTATTTCCTCAGACCTTTTTATTTTTTATTTTACTTAGGCCTCCCTAAGTTGCTATGGCTGGCCTTGAACTTGTGTTCCTCCTACCTCAGCCTCCTAAGTTGCTGGGATTACAGGCCCAGCTAAACTTCACAGATGGGAACCCTCATACATTGCTCAGAGAACATAAAATGGTATGGTGGCTTTGGAAATCGCTCTGACAGTTATTTAGAGTGTTAGACTTAGTATTATCATATGACTTAGCAGTTCCACTCCCAGGAATATGCCCAAGACAAATTAAAACATGTACACACAAAACATGGCCATGGATGTTCATAGCATTATTAATAATAGCCAAAAAGTGGAAATGACCCAAATGGCCAAGAACTTTGTTGAATGAATGAATTGACTAGTGTATTCATACAGTGAACTCTTAGTGAAGCCCTGATGCTGATACTACGTGAATGAACCTTATGAACATTGCTGAATGAGAGATGCCAATCAGAAAAGACCACACGTTGTACGAGTGTGTTGACAGAGCAGGCCAGTCCTTGGAGATGGAAAGCAGGTTAGTGGTTGCTTCCAGCTGGGAACCAGGGTGTCTGGGAATGGGGAGTGATAGCTAATGAGCACAGGTTTCTCAGCGATGACGAACACACATGGTCTAAGACTAGATTGTGGGAGTGGTTGCACAACTGTATTTTGTGTATTTTATGGAGTAAAAATATGTTTCAGTGAGTGAACTTTATAAAATAAAACTATGTTTCTCAAGAAAGTTATTTTGAAAAAACTGAACTCACTCCTCTCCTTCCCAGACCTTCCTCTTCCAGGATCCCCATTCTGGGGGAGGTGCAGTTCATGATTCAAGACAGAAGCCTAGCGGCGTCATGAAGGCCTTCACTTCCCTCCTGCCACATCTGGGTGGTTGTGCCTTCTCGTCTCTTCCATCTGTCCCTGTCTTTCTAGAGATGTGATGCTGATTTAAGGCAGATCTTAACCATTATCAAAAGGCCGTAATTGCATTCCACTTTTATTCTTTACTCCTTAAAGTGTCCACTCTGAGCTTTGTTGAATTGTTAATCCTCCAATCTGAGTTCACATGCTCTTCCTAGGTTCTTGGGATAGTTCTGCCTCTCTGGGTAGTCGTGACTCCTTAGCATATATGTAAAATGTTGCATGCACTGGCCTCTTGTCCTTTCCAAATTAATCTCTTGACTTTGTGTATGATATTCCTCCTGGTTGTAGTGCCAGCGGTGATCGACAGTCACACACAGCTGGTGGCTGCCATGTAGGACAGTGTAGGAAATGGAATTTTTCCATCATTGTTGAAGGTTCTGTTGTACTGTGCTGGTCTAGAGTAATACTTGGCTTGGTAGGCACTAGTAAATGTTTGTTGAATGATGAGTGCAATCACAGCTATTATCTATGACAGGCATCCACCCGGCTTCTGCATCTGTGCTTCCAGGGGTAAAGTACACTGAATTACCAAGCCAGCCCGAGCTCTCTCTTCCTTCATATACTTGGCTGGCATCTGCTTCTCTGAAGTTTCTACTGATTGATTCGAGTTGTACATAATCCAGAACAGCACCTCCAAATCAGAACGTAGCTGTCTTTCCTCCAAGTCTGCTCCGCCCAGGCTTGAGCACTGCACATTGGAGCTTGCCAGGCTTTAGTTTGTCAAGTCCAGATGTGGTGGGACCAGGACAGACTGTAGGGCTGTCACCTCTCTGGTGCCTGCATTTCAATTTGTGCAGCCCCAGTTGTCACAAATTCGGCATCCAGCACAAAGGTCAGCAGTTCGCGCACTCCCTGGCCAAAGTCCATTCCCTGATGGTATGCCGGTAAACTGCGGGCTCTCCTGGCTTCTTGGAGGGGAGTGTTTTCTGCCCCTGAGGGGGTGATCTAGTGAACTCACCATTCTCCACTGGACTGGTTCCTGCCTCACTGCTGTGAAGGCACCTCTTTTCTCCCCTTACATCATGAAAATAATGGCTCACTGTGGAAAAGTTACAGATGGATAAGCAAGAATGAGAGAGAAAGTACCATCCTCATGCCATCCAGAGGCACTCACTAACTCTCTGCTCTGTGTCCTTTTCCTGTGGACACATGTTTTTTGAAAAGGGTATATCACGGAAAATGCATTCCTCTTTGTAACCTTTTATATTTTATTATAAGAATTTTCACATTCAGACTCAGTGAATCATATGTCCACCGCCATTTTGTCCTGTTAGCCTTGTCGCCTCTATCCATTCACCCACCAGCTCATCCTAGTTCTTGTACAAGAGTTTGATTTTAAATGACTGTGTAGTACTTCCTTGACTAGAAGTATCTCCATTATTCAACTCATCTTCATTGCTGGGCACTTAGGTTACTCTCTGTCTATATAATGGTTGTTTTCTTAGTGTGGAGTTTTGAGGTTTCACTTCATATTCTGGATAGCAGTCCTCTCTCAATATACAATTTCTAATATTCTTTCTTAGAGGGTCACTTGCCCTTCTATTTTCTTGGTGGTTTCTTGAAGAGTGTACTTTTTAAAGTTTTGATCAAGTCCCACTTAGATTGTGCTTTGTATACCTGAGATGAGGAAGTTTTTCTCTTATGTTTTCTTCTGAAAGGTTTCTAGTGTTGATTCTTTCACTTAGTCTGTGATCCATTTTGAGTGAATTCTTGTGTACAATGTGAGGTCAAGGTCTAAATGCATTTTTTTTTTTTTTGCAATGTATTTTCAATTATTTCAGCACCATTTTTTGAAAGGACTGTCCTTTCTCCCTTTGAATTATTTCAGTTATTTCACCTCCATTGACAATCATTTGACCATCTACTTGTTCATTTTTAACTTGCTACAATATAGACCTGGTCTCTCATTTTATTCTATTCTGTTTTGTCTCTGTTCCTAATGACTTCACTCATACCAAGCATTTTAAAGCAAATCTGCTCCCTGTGGTGGATCGAGTCTTGAATGTTGGTGAACAGTGGTGTAGTCTAAGGGAGCTGCAGGGGACCAGGGAAATGCCAGGCACTGGGTACACCTGCAGTCCCAGCTACTCCGCAGGCTGAGGCAGGGACTGCACGTTGGAGGCCAGCCCAGGCAGCTTAGGGGTACCCTATCTCAAAATAAGAAAGGGCTGGGGTGGAGCTCAGTGGCAGAGCACTTGTTTAGCATGCTCAAGACCCTGGGTTCCATCGCCAGTCCTGGGGGAAAAAAAATCAGGAAAATACAGGTAAGAAGATGCCCTGTTTCTCCCTGCTTCTCTTTTCCAATGGGGGTTACTTATGTGCTTAGGAAAATAAGTGGTAACTATATGTGTGTTGAATCAATGGAACTTTCACAGAAACAAATGTTTTAACTGCCAGAGCAACATCTCTGTCATGTACTAGGATATTAGCAAAGCTCAGCAAACACTTGAGGCTATTATTGTTCCAGTATTTTCTTTCTCTTTTTAAAAAATTTCATTTTTATTGTAAAAACTGTAACTTCTAATTGGCTGCCTTAACCATTTTTTAGTGTCGAGTTCAAAAGTGTTAAGTATATGCATATTTTTGGGCAACAGATCTCTACAACTCTTTCATCTTGCAAAATGATGAAAACCACTAAATATTAATGACCTCTCACCCCCAGCAGCCCTAGCAACTACCTTTCTACTTTGTTTCTTTTTTGATCACTTTAGATACTTTGTATGAGTGGAGTCTTATATTATTTGTCCTTTTTGTAACCGATTTATTTTATTTAGCATAATGTCCTTGAGGTCCATCTATGTTTTAGCATGTGGCCACTTCTTTAAGGCTGCATAACATTATACTGTATGTATATACCACATATATCTCCCCATTCATCCATCAGGGGACATTTGGGGTGCTTCCACCCGTAGGTATTGTAAATAATGCTGCAGTGAATGTGGGTTTGCAAATAACTCTTCCAGATCCGGCTTTGCCTTCTTTGAATACATGCGCAGACGTGGGACTGCTCGATGGGATGGTGACTCTATTTAAAGATTTTCGAGCAGCCTCCACACGGCTTTCCTCACCGCTGCTACTGTACAGCCCACCAGGCCACAGTCGTTCCCAGTGTCTCCGCCTGTGTGTCAACACTTGTCCTTCTCTGCTCTTTTCCTCCTGTGGATGTGAGATGGGATCTCATTGTGGTTTTGATTGGTGTTTTTCTTATGATTAGTGATGCCGAACACTTCTTGTATCTTGTAGGCCAGTTGTTTATGTTCTTTGGAGAATTGTTTGTTCAAGTTCTTTGCCCATTTATTCATTTTTTTATGGTTGCTTCTGTTTTGTTGTTGAATTGGGGGAGTTCCTGATATATCCTGGATATTAAACACTTACCAGATTATTTGCAAACATTTCCTCCCATTTTGTAAGTTATCTTTTTCAATTTGTTGATTATTTCCTTTGTTTGCAGAAATTTTAAAATTTGATGTAATCACTTTGGTCTGTTTTTTGCTTTTGATGTCATATCTAAGATGTTGCTAAGTCCAGTGTCCTGAAGGTTTCCCCCTATGTTTTCTTCTAGGTGTTTTATATTTTTAGATCTTGTGTTTGATCTTTAATCTATGCTGAGTTCATTTTTTATTATGGTGTAAGGTAAGGGTTCAACTTCATTGTTTTACATGTGATTATCAGTTTTCCTAACACCATTTGTTGAAAAGACAGTCATTGTATATTTTGGTGCCCTCTTGAAGATCATTGGATTTATTTTCTGGTTGTTCTGTGTATAACTAAATGTGGGATATTGAAGTCTTCTCTTATAATTGCTATTTGATCAGTTCTGTCAATGTTTGCTTCATGTATTTGGGAACTCTAATGTTAGGTGCACTTATGTTTATATTTGTTGTATATTCCTGATGAATTTATCCCCATTTCATTATATAATGCCCTTCTTTGTCCCTTAGGACAGAGTTTTATCTGATGTAATGTGGCCACCTCTGTTCTTCTTTAGGTTCCTGTCACTTCACTTTCAGCCTAATTGTGTCCTTAGATCTAAAATGAGTCTCTTGTAGACAGCAGGTAGCTGGATCCTAATTTTTTTAATCCATTCAGCCATATATTTTAATTGGGGAATTTGATTCACTCACATTTGAAGTTATTTACTGCCTGGGTAGGACTTACTGTTGCCATGTGGCAGATTGGTTTTTGTTTGACTTTTAGCTTTTTGTTTTCTTCTTTCTTTTTTCTTCCCTCTGCAGCTGCCTTCTTTTGTATTTTGTTGATTTTTCTGCAGTGATGTGTTTCAATTCCCTTATTTTTTGTGTGTGCGTATTAAATAGATCTATCTTTGTGGTTACCATTACAATTACACAAAACAGCTTAAAGTTAGAATAATCTACTTTAAAGTGACAAGAACACAACTTCATTTGCAAATAAAACTCTCCTTCTCTATGTCCCTGTCATCCTCCTGTTTTACAAATGATATAAATTGCCTCTTTTTATTGCATATCTATTAAAACAGACTTATGTTTACCTTTTATATTTTTGTTTTCAAATTCTATAACATATTTAAAAGTTACTTGTATATATGCACATGACAATATTACAGAATTCTGTATTCGTCTATAATTTTGCCTTTACATGGGAGTTTGATATACTGCGTATGTGTTTCTGTTTAGGGTCTTTTTATTTCAGTTTGAAGGACTGTATGGTGGTGGGCATCAAGCCCAGGGCCTTTGCATGCTGGGCAAGCATTTTACCCCTGGACTCTGTCTGCAGTCCTTGAAGGACTTCCTCAGAGAGCAGATCTAGTCTCACCTTATTTATCTGGCCAAGTCTTAATTTCGCCTCCACTTTTGAAGGACATTTTTGTTGCCTATAGTATATTCACTTGGTAGGTTTTTTTTTTTTTTTTCCCCATCACTTCAAATAGGTCATCCTAGTCCCTTATAGCTTGTAAAGTTTCTACTGAGAAATTCTATCATCTTGCAGAAACTCCCTGTTCAGGATAAAATTCTTTCTCTTGTTGCTTTCAAGATTCTTTATGACTTATTACAGCTTAGTTAGTATGTGTCTTAATGTCTCTTTGGACTTATCCTAGTTGGAGTTTAATGAGCTTCTTGAGTGTATGCATCTATTTCTCTCCTTAGATTTGTTAGTTTTATTCTTTGAAACAGGCTTTTTGCCCCTTTCCATCTTTCTTCTACTTCTGGTATGCCATAATGCATATGTCATTTTACTCAAGGGTGTCTTATGAGTCCCTTAAGACTCTCTTCACTTTTATTCATTTTTTTTTTCTTTTTGCCCTTCTGACTCAGTAACTTTAAATGTCTTGATATCACATTTGATGATTCTTTCTTCTGTCTGGTTAAGTCTGTTCTGAATTCCTTTTGTGAATTTTGTGAATTTTGTAAGTTGGGTCTTCTCATAACTTTCTCTTGGTTAATATTCTCATTCAGTTCATGCATCATTTTCCTGATTTTTTTTCTTTCTTTTTTTTTTTAGTTGTCTATCTGTACTCTATCTTAGTTCATTGAGCATCCTTGTAATTGTTGCTTTTAATTCTTTGGTAATTTATATATCTTTGGTTCTGTTGATTCTATTTCTGAACATTTAATTTGTTTCTTCAATTGGACTATGTTTCCCTGTTCCTTTGTATATATTATTATTTTTTATCGAGATTTGGCTTTTGAAAAGTGATCACTTTCCCCAGTCTGTATAATCTGAGTTTGTGCAGGGAGAGACCTTTAGTAGTTGTCCTGGCTAGAGACTCAGGAGACCTCTCAAGCCTCTCCTGGGGATAGTTCTTCTCTGGGCTTATGTGCATACTCTTGGTTACAGCTTGCCTGCTTATACTCAGGATCTCCCACCCCCTACCCCCATGCCTGACTGAAGAACTGGTGCCTCTGATGCTGTGGCAAAAGTGCCTATTGGAGTTCCCCCTAGTGTCTCTCTGTGGTACTGCACACTCTGGTACTAGGGCAGTGGCAGTTATCTTTGTTCTCAGAGGCCCCCTACCTGGCGCCAGTGCTGGTCAGAGTTTAGATTCTGGTGAGGCAGTTTTTAGGTGCAGTCCCTTGGGCAGCATCCTCCTTCCTCCTCAAAATCAAAGGCTTTGAATGAATGTTCTACTGTTCCTCCCCAAGGAAAAACTGAGATTTGGCAGTAATGTCCCCATAGCCCCAGGCTGTGCTAGGCCAGGGGCCTTGCCAGCAAAATGTCATGAATTATTTTGCCAGACTGTGAGGAAGTTCTCCTCGGTGTTCCAGGGCACATAGACCTTTTTCACTGGTTTCTAAAATTCTCTAATAATAATTGGTCCATTTGTTGTTAACTGGTTTCTATGGGAAGGGAAAGTCTGGGGCTTTCTATTTACTGACCATAAACTCTGCAGTCCTCTCCCTGGTGAAGTAAGCTTTCTCTGGGGGATAATTTAATCTCTTTCTGTAGTTTGTGAAAAAGTGATAAACTCTGAGCTCAAAAGTGCAGCTTCAGGGCTCAGTGGTAGAGCACTTGCCTAGCACATGTGAGGCACTGGGTCTGATCCTCAGCACCTCATAAAAATAAATAAAATAAAGGTATTGTGTCCATCTACAACTAAAAAAATATTTTTAAAAAGTGCAACTTCATAAGAAGACCTAAATTTTATTTCTCAAATAATAACTCATTCAATGAGTATTTTTGACATGCCAGGCACTGTTCTAACCACTGAACATACATTATCTCAATTAATTACTGCAGTAACCCCCAGAAGTAGATGGTATTACTTTTTTCTTTTTATGGCGGAGGATCCTGAGGCACAGAGGGATGAAGTCACCCATTTGGCTGGACATATGGACCCCACCGAGCCTGAGCTTGAGAGTGTCTGTTGTGGACTGCTCAAAATGTCACAGCTCAGGCAGGAGTTGTAGATTCTGTTTAATATGCAAACTAAACCTCCTGGACATTTCACACCTTTCTTATTACATTTTCTTGGGGGTTAGTGGGATTGAACTCAGGGGCACTCGACCACTGAGCCATGTCCCCAGCCCTATTTTGTGTTTTATTTAGAGACGGGGTCTCCCTGAGTTGCTGAGCACCTTTCTGTTGCTGAGGCTGGCTTTGAACTCGGGATCCTCCTGCCTCAGTGTCCCGAGCTGCTGGCATTACAGGTGTGTACCACCGCACCAGCTCACATTCATTTTTTAAAATCTCTTCCAAACATAACTGCGGAAGTGTGACTCCTTCAGTGTGTCTGCTGTGATTGATGTGGACACCTGGCCTTTCCCTGAGACGTTCTGGCTCTGAGGAGGCTAGGAGGCTGGGAGGATAATGGAGACATTTTGTCATGGCAGTTCAGTCCTTGCTTCAGTTGTTCTTGCCCAAGGGCAGCATGATGGCCTTTCGTGCACGTCAGTCCCTCGGCAGCTCATCCTCATCTTCTGTGTAGCCAGGGTCAGGAGAGCACGTGCTGTGTGCTCAGTGTCCATTGACCCGAATGATTTACCTTGACTCTGGGAGCGAAGAGGATTAGGACAGGAGAGCGAAGGAGGAGGTGGTGAGCGCGTGGTGAGTGGAGATAGGGTTGAAGGCAGCGTTTGGGGGCAGGGGCCAAGTTCCGGAGCTGGGCGTAGCCCTGGCTTCATTTGCCCTCACTGCCACAGCCGGAGAGTCATTTCCCTCCTCTGGGCCTTGTCACCATCCATGGTGAAAGGACGGGATGCCACTGAATGCCTAAGGGTCTGTCTGGTCTGGTCGTTTGCTGTTCTGTGGCTCTCTCCAGCACAGGACTGATTTGCACAGGGAGCTGGACAGAACTCAGTCAGTGAGGCAGCAAGCAGAAACATCCCTTTCCTTGGCTGTGTGCATTTGGGAGCAGTGACCTGAGGTGAGTAAGTCCAAATTCTCATCTCTGGTGTCAGCTCTGACCCTACCCTATTCTTGACCAAGTAGGGTGGAAGGTACGACTTTGTTTTTCCTCCCTTACTTGACCCTCCCTGAAAAGGACTACATACAGGTGCAACTTTCCGTTTTCAAGCATGGGTGGAAACACAAGGCTTGACTGAGATCAAGTCACTCAGCTTCTCGGAGGTGGCCCTCTCTGCCTTTCCTATTTTTAGAGATGATTCTTTGGTCATGGGATGCTATAAATGTTAGTTACTATGAAGGTGTTCCATGGGCGTGACAGTTATGTAAGGATTTTAGTTGGTGGCTGAAAGTTAACCCTTTCTCTTAAAGAGTGGAAAGAAGGGAGGATCCCCTCTTTATCCTTGGGAGAACAAAACTGAACTCGTGGCTGTGCAGCACTGTGCCAGGTGGCTTGTTCTGTGCTGGGAAGTCAGAGCCGTGGGCTGACCTAAACCAGAGTTTCTTGGGAAGCAGATGATGCCAATCAAATGAAGACAGGCTTTGTTTCCAAGTATACGAGGATCAGAGGATCAGGCTATTCTGGGAAAGCTCATAAATTTCAGCAAATTATTACTAATTAATAAAATCTCATCTTCATTAGTTTTTAAAGGCTGCTTGAGTATAGTTTATTAGAGAGACTGTAAAATAAGCTGATAAAAACCCCACAATAATCATAGTAAATCTTCCCTGTTGTATATACTACCTTACAATATTCAGAAAGGTTTTGCATAGTTATCACAGTATTCAAGGGGTTAACATTCTCATTTTATAGATGGGAAAACTGGGACTCAGAAAGACAGCTTGTCCAGTGTCACACTTTGTCATTGGCAAATCTTGGACTGGTGTGTGTGTTGGGGGAGAACTAGCTTTTATTGAACCTCCGCTAATGTCAGCTACTTTTATGTTAACCTTCTCATTTAATTACATAATAGTTTTATGAATTGTCATTATCCATCTTATATCAGGAAACTAAAGATCAGGGGGTTCAAAGTAAATGGTCAAGATTAGCAGTGAGACATGATGGAGCTGATGCTCAAGTTCAGCTGTGGCTGGCTCCAAGCTCAGTGCTGCTGTGCTGTGTTGGTTCTCAATGTATTTGCCCCTTCACTTATTAAAACATGGCATGATGCTCCTGGCAGCGTCCCAGGTCTAGGGTCTCCCCGTCCTCCACTCCCTTCTCCTGGATCTCTGATTTGAGACTGCCCATCACCTGACTTCAGTGCTCTTGGGACAGAGGAGTGTGTTCTGATCTGCTTGCTGGGAGAAGATGCACACATGTATACATGTATTTTTCTATTAGAAAGCCACTGCTTATGTAAAAGAATGCTTGTTTGTAGTACAATTCAGCAACACATAAAAATACAAAAAAATAAAGAACAAATCACCTGACATCTCTTGGAGATAAGCCACTGCTGACATTTTGATAACCAATGTGCTTCTAGACCTCTTTCTCTAGTGAACATGAACATTCACATAAAAGCATACTTCTAATGGGGCAGCTTTTTTTAGTAGCTGTGCCATGCCACCTCTGAGGTGAGCTACTTTACATGCATTTGTGTTACTTGAGTCTCACCAGAAAGCAATGTGGGATGCACAATGTCACCCTGTTTTGCTCAGAAGAAACTGACCTTCAGAACAGTGAAGTGAATGTGCCCGGGGTTGGCCACAGTGCCATCTCTGTGAGGTCTGTGCTTACAACTGTTAGCTTTGCCGTGTGTGGTTTATTGTGGTGCATAAGTGAGATGCTGTATATGCTTTTCTAGAACTTGCTTTTCATTTGATCTGTGGAGGTGTTCATTGTGCCAGTCATAGTTTATTTATTGTCCTCTGTGGTGTTTTACTCCATAGTGGCGAGGTCTATATGGTTCATGAAGGCCTACATTTGTAATGGCTGCTTGGGATTCTGTGGTATGTACTGTATTTGATCAGTCCTTTGTTGATGGATAGCTTTTTTCTACTTGAAATCATATGTATAAACATTTTTGCGCCCTTTGGTTTTAACTTACTCTGCCATGATTAAAAGTACAGACCCTGGGACTGAAGTCACTACGATCCCTCTGCCACTTTTCAGCTGTGCGCTCTTGGGCAAGTTTCTTCACTTCTCTGCACCTCGGTTCTTAGTTGTAAAACGGGAGGAAGAACACAGGACCTAACTATGTGTCACTCCCCAGGATTAAATCGATTGATAATGTGATGTATGTAGTGCAACACCGGGGGCGTAACACATGCTCAGTAAATGCTGGTCTTTATTTACGGGGAAGGTAGTGTGGTGGGAGTTCCCCACTGGGGGTGTGTGGCGTGCTCCTGTGTGGGGCACCTGTGGGCAGGGGCTCACCTTGAGGGGCCTGCAGCATGAGGGTTTGTGTTTTCCAGGATCCACATCTGCCCTCAGGGCCTTTCCAGGCCCTGTTGGTCTCCTTTTTTGGACTGCTCTTTTCTTCCTGTATGACAGCCATCATAAGCTGCTACAAGGGCTTCTTATTTACTCATTATTTGGTTATTTTTCACCAGAAGAGTTGATCTAACAAACCTAGTCCAACATTACCAGACATGGGAAGTCACCTTGTTTTTTGTTTTTTGGGATTTTTTTAGCACCAGGGATTGAACCCAGGGGCACTTAACCTCTTAGCCACATCCCAGCACCACCCCCCTTTAAAAATATATTTAGAGACAGGATCTTGCTAAGTTGCTCAGGTTAGCCTTGAACTTGGGATCTTCCTGCCTCAGCCTCCCTAGCTGCTGGGATTACACATGTGTGCCACTGTACCTGGCCTAGTCTCTAATCTTTAACCACACCATGGCTCTCGTGCAAAGTGGTACTGTCTGTGTGATATGCTTGGGTACGGGAGTTGCTGTGGCAGTGGGAATGACTTGCCTCGAGGCCAGGCCTGGCTTCCTGGGGAGCCAGGGTTGAGGCTGGCAGCTGACCTCCCCGTGGGGAGCACCCACCACTTGATGGATGAGTTTATGAAAGACACTGGCCGAGGCAAGACCAGCACTGGTGGCCTGGTGCCTGTCCAGATGCCCGGAGGCTCAGCTCCTCTATCCTCCTTTCCTTTCTTTGGTTCAGTATTTGCTCCAGGGTGCAGAGGAGAGCAGTGGCTTGAGAACGAGGCGTGGAGCTGACCAGCCACCTCTGCTGGTGCTGCTGCCCTCCCGCCAGGCAGGAGCAGTTTCAGCCTCAGCACTGCTGCTGTCTGGGCAGGGCACTCTGCTGCAGAGGGCGACCCTGTCTGTAGTGGGATTCGTGGCAACATCCCTGGCCCCCACACCTCCCATTGTGACAGCCAGAACTGTCTCCAGATTTCGCCAAGTGTCTCTGGGGGCAGAATAGTCGTGACTGCCAGTCACTGGTATGGTGCAGTCCGTGGTTCCTAGACCTCAACTCACTTGACTCCCCTAGAAGCCTGTGGACAGGCTGCTGGAGCCATCTTGCCAGAGCCTGTGACCCACCAAGTCTGCAAGGCTCTGAGAATCAGCTGGTCCCCAGTGATGCTGCTGCTATTGCTGCTGCTGCTGATACAGGGCCCACTTTGCAGGGCCACTGGTGTCTAGAAAGCCCTTGAGGTAGAAGTTGATACTTAGCTGTTCCCAATGCTGCACGCTGTGACCCCAGAGAGGGACTGTGTTCCTCTCTTTTGCCGCAGTGAGATGGGACTGATGTTTTTCTAGGCCACGTTCCCATCTCTGGAATGGATGAAGCCCTTCGAAGTGCACGCCCTGGTGTCCTTACTGGGTTCACCCAGCGTCAAGGCCCCTGAGGCTGGAGCTCAGGATCCCTCCTTCCTCTCTCCTTTGTTCATTTTGGCTTTAGGGTGCAGAGAGGGGTTGAGCGGCCTGAGAAGGAGGTGCAGGAAGAAACCAGGAGCCTCTCGTGGAAAAGACACCACAGCTCCGCACGCAGCCAGCCACTGAGACCCCCGTGGGGTGACCGCAGTCCACACGAAGGGCTGCATCAGTTTGTCCTCGTCCCTGGTCATTTAGACACATGGCAGAAGGTGGGTGCTGGCTTTCTGTAAGAAGGAACACAGACTGGCCGGTGAGACTCAGAGGTGGAGCGCAAGGTGGGAGGCCAAGAAGCAGTGCTGCTCTGGACCAAGGAAACACTAGCTGTGCATGGTGGGAGAAAATAAGGAAGAGAGCAGGCCTGGCTGTCAGGAGTGAATGTGGAAGGTGAGGAAGGAGAACCAGCTCTGGGGAACCAGAACTCGCTCACCTAGTGCAGAACTTCTCAGACTACACATGCAGGCATGTAGTCAGAGGATTTCTACCTGTTGTCCTGACACGTCAGAATATGTTCTTAGTGAAGGTCTTTCTTTGGGGGCTGTGGATGGGGAAGGGGTGTGGTCAGGGTGGGCCATGGGCTCCAGGCCCTGCTCTCCTCCAGGACAGCCTCGGTGCTTCCAGACTGTGTGGTCCAGTCGGGTGTACATACCTGGACTTCTTCTCAGTCTCCTACCTCCAAGGCAAAAATAGCTTGTCTGGTGTGTGTGGGCACCTGCTTGGAGGCTGAGGAGGGAGGATCACTGGATCCCACCACTTGGAGGCCAGCCTGCGCAGCACAGCACACACAGCCTTCACCCTGCCTTGCCGGTTGATGCTTGGGATCCCACAGCATTCTTTTGTTGGGTCTCTACTTCCAATGGCCCCCGCTGGGATAGTCCCCAGAAATCCCCTTCCTTCCTGGGTGTCTTGAGAGACAGTCCACAGATGAGCCTTTGGGGTCCACTCTTCTTTTCAATGCCAGTTACTTACTGGCTTGCTCGCTCATTCCAGTCCCTCCCCTCAGCAGCTTCTGCGGAAGATCTGAAAACCGTGAGACCTTCTTTGATTTATCAGATTTCCTCTTTTACTTCATATGGTTCTGCCACTTAGTGAGGGTTGGGTTTACTTGTGCTTCTGAAGGGTTTGTGACTTCCACGTACTGTCACGTTGGAAAGAAGGAGTGGCAGGAGAGGGATGTGAAGACCAGAAGATTGCAGTTGACCTGGGGCTGCCTCAGATTGGCCGGGCCTCCAGGGGCGGAGGAAACCTGTGAGCCAGACTCGGTGGTGTCCAACTTTAGGAGATCCAGAGTGACAGCCCTGGTTCATCCAGAGAGGCACCCAGGACTGCGAGTTCTGGAAAGTACCAGCTCCCGATTTCCAGGGGAGCTGATCCAAGAAGACTAAGCAGTTCTTTAGAAGGGTTCATTTGGAGGGTTTTTATAAGTGAAGAGGGTGCGAGTGGCACAGGCAGAACAGCCGGTAGGGGGAGCTCCTTAGCAGCCCGCTTGCTGGGCTGCAGTTAGCTCTTTTTTTTTTTTTTTTTTTTTGTTAACTTTATCTTACTTGTTCATTTTTAATGTCGTGCTGAGGATCAAACCCAGCTCCTCACACGTGCTAGGCAACCACTCTACCACTGAGCCCCAGCCCCAGCCTGTAGTTAGCTCTTTTGTAGATATTTTAGAAAAGTTGTCCAAAAGTCAGAAAAAGGCAATATCATGAGGAGCATATCGGGCAAGCCCACAGGAGACACACAGTAACTGTTATGGTTTGGACGTGAGGCATCTCCCCCAAAGACCCACGTGTGAGAAAATGCAAGAGAGTTCAGAGAGAAACAGTTGGTTTAGGTTGTGAGAGCCTAAACCAATCAGTGAATTAATCACCTGTGGCACTACAGTTTGTAAGAGTGGGGACCCTGTTATTATGTTCAGTTTCTTTTGAATTCTGTGTGAGGGTGCGGGAATACACTGAGCTGATAGGTGAAGCTCCTTGCCAGAGGCATTCGACTGGGGAGGGGCGGAGCGGGACCAGAGTCCAGCTCTGCACACTCAGTCCATTCAGCCACTGCATGCTGGGGTCAGGAGTCAGGAGGATTTTGAATTGAAGCAGGAAAAACATAAAAAACAAAAACAAAACAAAAAAAAAAAATCCTAACACCAACAGGGCAAATAGAAACACCGTGTCATAGCTGTGAACACCTGCCACATTCATTTTGCATTGCTGTTATTTTAATGATTTGAGTATATGGCATATGTTAGTTAGATTTTCATCCTGTTAGAAAATATCTGAGAGAATCAACCTAAAAGGAGGAGATACTTATTTTGGCTTGTGGTTTCAGAGGTTTCAGTCCTTGGTCACTTGGCTCTGTAGCCTCTGGGCCTGTAGTGAGGCAGAACATCATGGTACAGAGCCCATAGCAGAGGAGGCTGCTCACCTCATGTGCCCAGGTAGCAAAAGAGAGAGAAAGGGACTGGGGTTCCAATATTTCGTTCAAGGGCACACCCAGTGACCTAACTGTTTTCTACTAAGTCCCACTGCTTCCAGTCCTGTCACCTCCCAATAGCACCACAGGTGACAACCAAGCCTTCAACATGTGGCCTTTAGGGAATTTAAGACCCAAACCATAACATTCCGCCCCTGGCCCCCAGCAGCTTATGTCCATTTTGTAATGCAAAATGCATTTAACCCATATCCATGGGTCCCCAGAGTCGTAGAAATTTGAGCAAGTCGTAGCCTTGCTAAAAAGTACAAGTCCAAAGTCTCCTCCAAGACTCAAGGCAGGCGCTAAGCTGTGAGCCCCTGAAATATCAAAAGAACAGGTTGTGTACTTCAAGGTGCTATGGCACAGGGCAGACATTCTTATTTCAGAATGGAAGGATGGAGTGTAGAAAGGAAGGATTGGATCAAAGCAAGACTGAAATTCAGCCAGGCAGTCATTAAATCTTGTAGTTCCACGTCCACCCTCTAGAGGGTATGCAAGTCGGGGGTGAGCTCCCAAGGGCTTGGGCAGCCCTACCCCTGTGTAGGGCTCATGCTGCAGCCCATGTGGCCTCTCTCTTCTGGGGTGTCTCTTCTCACTGTCTTCCCTCAGCAGGCATTCCACATTTCTGCAGTCTCTAATTTCCTGGGGTCTCCACTGCTGCTTTAGCTTTACCCTCACAGCTCCATGCATCACCCTGTCAGGGGCTGCTCGTGGGGACTCTGACCCTGCCACACCCTTCCTGTCATTCCAGGCTTGCCTCTGAAATCTCCACAGCAGCTTTTGTGACCCTGTAACTCTTGGATTCTGCGCACCTATACCACCAGATCGCGCAGACAAAGCCAGGGTCTGCTGCTGCTGGCCAGAGTTATTCCTGGGCCCGATGGAACCACAGTTGCAGTGGCCTCCAAGAGCCTAGATGACTGAACACAGGTGATTGAATCCTGGGGAGACACTGCCCTCAACAGCACAGTGCAGTAGGGTGCCCCAGACTCTTCTCAAACAGAAGTCTTGAGCCTGCAGTGGGTGGGGTCTTGGTGATTCCTCATATCCCTCAAGGCATCTTTCCTGTTGTCCCCAGGCAGAGTACTTGGTTTCTTTTTAAAGGTGCTAATATACTTAGCAGCTTTACCCTCCTTGGCTGCAACTTTAAATGAGATCCTCTTCTAGCCAAACTGCAAGTTGTTCAAATCTTTCCACTCTGCTTTTTGTTTCCAATTCTCCCTGTAAATCTGTAAAAGCAGCCAGCAATACCCATGCTGCTACCTGAATTTAGTGCTGCTTTGTAATTGTCTCCCCCAGATGAGTTACTTTGTCACCTTTAAACTCAACCTCCCATAAAACCTCAGGGCATGAACAAAATGAGAAGTTCTTTGCCAGAATGTACCAGGGATGGCCTCTAAACGGATTCCCAAGAGTCTTCACCTCCATCTCAATCTTCACCACCGGTGTTCCTATCAGCTTCTGCTCTTCTGAGCCACCATGAGAATCACCTGTTGAACTTTGCTTGTAGTGGGTTTGGTCTGGCTTGCTTCTTCAAACTTTTCCAGATTCCTCCTGCAAACCAGTTCCAAAGACCTCTGAACCACAACATCAGGCATAGTCACAGCAATGACCCTCTGCCAGTACCTTTACATCCCTGCGATGATCGACTTTTAAGAAGGAAAGATTCTTCTTGGCTTGCCATTTCAGAGGTTCCAGTTCGCAGTGGCTTGGCCATGTGGATTTGGTCCTGTGGCAGCACAGTGCCCCATTGTGGAGGCTGCTCACCTTGTGTTGTATAGGAAGCAAAAGGGAAAAAGGAGGGGCTAGGGTCCCAATGTCCCCTTCAAGGGGCACATCCCCAGTGACTTAACTTCCTTCCACTAGGCTCCATCTCTTTAACGTGCCACCCTCTCCCAATACCGCCATGCTGGTGACCCCACCTTTAGCACCCGAACCTTTGGGGGACACTTAAGATGCATCTGTAATGTAGGTTCTGTTCCTACCTGTTGGAAAGGCCTGAAGCCACCCACCTCAGGGCTCTGATTCCCCTCCCCCATCAGGGATGGAGCAGTACTGGTTCAGAGCAGGTTTCAGTCCATCTTTCTTGATTGATTTTATATGTTTGCTTTGCATGTTTTTCTTCTTGATTCTCTCTCTATTCCTGGAAAAGACTTACTGGGCAAACTTCAGTACCTCAGGATGACATTGAAACAGCTGTATTTGTTCATTCAAAAGGATAATCTGCCCTCGTATTCAACACTTGTACCAGAAAGAGGACTGCTGACTTAATCCAATTTCATCATCTTATGAAATCTCTCCAAGTCCACAGACCTCGATTGATTAACTGAACAGATGAATGAGTCTGTGTGCCAGTCCTGGGACAGAATGGTAAAGTCAAGGCAAGGTCCTTCCTCTCATGGAGCTTACACTTCCTTTGGCTCATGGTGCTAGCAGTATTCTTAGTTTTTTTAATTGAAATATTTTCAGTCTTTGCTTCATCAGTAATCTGAGAACCACATGAACAATGGAGTGTCAGAAAGACCATCTCCACCATGGGCTGTCTTGTCTGCTGCTGCCAGCTGAGTCCAGACTCCATCATCTCCTGCCTGGACTCTGCAGTAGCTCCTGGCTGGTCTCCCCATTCCCATTTTCCTTTTAAAAATGAAAATCAGACCACATTACTCCCCCGCCTGACTCCCCAGTGGCTTCCCTGACTAGCAGAGCCGCTTACCTTCCTGCTTCCTCCTCTGCTTCTCTGCCCTCATCCATTCCACCAGGCCTCAGAAGAGCAAGGGATGCTAAGCCCTTCCACCTTGGGCCTTTGTCGGGGCTACTTCCTCTGCCTCTGATGATCTTTTTCTGATATTTAACTTCTGATATGCAAATTCAGCTTAACTATCATGACCTTAGAGGGGATTTTCTGTCCCTTTCTAAATTTGCTGCCCCCCACTCGTTTTCTATTTCATGATCTTTTCTTGTTCCATTATCACCTGATTTACCTCGTGAGAACCAACCACTCCCTCCAGGCTTGAGCTGATTCACTACCCTCTCTGTAGCACCTCTAAGTGTCCGGCACAAAGGAGCTCATGAAGCATTGCCGAGTGAGTCAAGGATGACCGTCGACAAATCTGGAGGGTATTTTGAGAGTGCTTATTTGACCAAAGAGATTGATGTAGACTGAAATGCAGAAATAATTATCAATAAACTACTTTTGGGCAGAGGTAAACTAAAAGATACATTATAATTGTGTTTGTTTTATACTAGAATACTCTTTGGTAATTTAGTTTAAATAGGATTCTCAAAATAGAGGTAAGGAATGGCTATATTTTACACTTAAGTCTCACTGTAGAAGTTCAGTTGAACTATGTAATTTGGGGAAAGACTGAGCTCAGAGCACATGGCTCCCACATTTCCTATCAATTCAAGGGGTTGTTTTGTTTTGTTTTGTTTTTTATGTTTAAGTTTTAGAAAGGTTAACTCAACTGGAATTTAAGGACATTCAGTGAAGTCAAAACATTTTTAACCAGAGACCATCTGCATGCACCTTGGAATGTTTTTTTGTTTTCTGAAAGCTTAGACAGGACCAAAAGCAAGGTGCACTGCTAGTGGACTCCCCCCACTGCAAAAGAGGAGTGTTTGGGGAGGGTGGCCCAAAATTGTAATGGATCCCTCTTGTTGAAGTTGCATGTGCATAAAAAGCATGCTGTTGTTTCTTAGATCATGTGTGTTCTTGGAAGGAGTACTGATGTCCAGTGGAGGTTCTAAAGGGCTAAACTTAGGCCTCCAGCTCCTCCAGTCCTATACCTGGTGGCCTAAGATGGGACTGTGGCCTACCTAGCATGTGTGAGACCCTGGGTTCCAGCCCCAGCACTAAAGAAAGACAGGGAAGGGACAAGGAAAGCCAGTGGCCTAAGCCGTACACTGGACCAAGTTACTCAGCATAAGGCCGAGTTTTGGTCAAGAGGAGACACTTGGATGGGTTTGAAGCATATGTGACAGTTTTAGCTACTATGGACCGTGGTTACTGTGTGCCAGGCATTTTATCTCCACAGCATCTAAACAAAATATGTGCTTTCTTCTACATTTTAGGCTGAGGCGAAGGAACCTCACATCTTTGCCAAGCCTTCCAGGGGGATAGCCGCAGACCTGGATTCAGAAACTCCTTTCCATCAACTAGGCGGAAGGCAGAAAGCGTAGCAGTTGAGGGGCACAGGAAGCAGAGGTGGCATGAATTAGGGGGTGAGGGCAATGAGAAGACCACCTGGCCATACCAGAGGGTCAAGGTTGGCAGGCATGGGAGGTGGGCAGCACAGGGCAGTCAGGTTATGGAGGAGGCCGATGCTGAGGCAGAGCTGAGACTTAGTGAAGAGCAGGAAAGAAACTAAGTTTGAACTGGAAAGCGTCGAGTGGTAACTTCAGCAAGGAGGAGAGGCAGGGAATGGGAGTCGGGGTCTTTATCAGGGTGTCAGAGGTGGGCTAGAAAGAAGCAGCCTCTGAGGACACAACAGGTGCTTCTTGTCACCACAGAGGCTCCTGGAAAACTCTTGACTGGGCTGTGAGAAGAGAAGAGTGTTTTTAGTCATGCTCATAGCTGATCTCCATTTGTCTCCTCTGTTTTATCCCCACACAGTGCAGTAGTGCGTGTGCGTATCCACAAATGTCAGGACAGCGTTCTCGATTTACTTGATTGCCACACCAGGCTCTGTTCTTAGACTCAGTTCTTATTTTGCTGCACATACATCATGGCTGAGGAGTGGAAGAGGAAATGCTGATTGCCAAGTCAAATGCACAGGACATCAGGGGCTCCAACTCTTTACTAGTCCACCGCCAGACTGTGAGGAGACAGTCCCAGCAGATCCTAAGCTCGCTTTTTTTTGAAAATTGGCCATTTCACATAGGAAGACATGTTGCTTTGTGAAACTAAAGTGTGTGTTAAGGTGAAGCCACTTGTTCAAAGTGTTCTCATTTAGTGTCCCCAAATCAGGGATCTAGGGACATTTCCTGTCAGTGCTTTTGTTTGTACCAGCATCTTCATGTTTATTTCTTTGGAAAAGCTTTGGGCAGCTTGCATGTCCAGGAACTGTGGAAGAGTGCTCAGCTGTGACGGCAGGGACCAGTCAAGAGGCATTCACTCTCAGGAATGAGAGGAGAGAGAGGAAGGGGATCTGGATTAATCAGGGTGAGTGATGATCTGTAGTGTGGCAGCCCCTGGGACACGGACACTGACAGGGACTGCCAGAGTCATGCTGGCAATGTCTTTGAGGCTGAGTCCTGCCCATCCCTGGGGGGCAGAAGGGGCCTTACAGTTGGGCCTGTAGGACCCCTCCTGCTCTTTCAGATAGGACCTTTCTACTTTTACCAGTTTTTTTATATTAGGGTTTGTATTAGGGTTCCATGGAAGTGTGATTTTAAAAAATAAAAGGCTAAAAAATCAAAGTCTGACTATTCCTTCATGATAGAAAGGAAAAGTGAGCCCAAGTGTAGGAGTGTGCATGTCTGAGCCTGGCGTCTCTGGTGGATGACCTGAAATGACTTCTCCTGTTCCTCCTCCTTTTTTTTGGTTCAGGCATTTTATGGTCACAGAAGCACCTTTTGGGGCACTATTCTGGAGAAGATCAGAGCCGTTAGGAGTCATGGACCTTCTCTTAAGTTCCCATTGCTGACACTCTGGTGTTACCAGTGATCAAGTGGTCAAGGATCTGCCTGGCTTTTGAAGCAGACTCCTCTTCTCACTGGGTCCCAGTGCATGTCAACCCAAGTTTCTGCCCCTTACTTCTGGGCACTTCAGATAACTTTCAGCCTTTAGAGGTCTCTTGCCTGGCCATGAAATATTGGAATTAACCAGGCCAACTGAATGAAATAGCCCAAAAGGGCCACAGTGTCCCAGCCCCAAATTGGGCCCACTGACTGCCTGACAGCCTGATGAATAAGTTCTTTTCTGGAGGCGCCTGTGCTAGTTGGATCATTGGTGGATTTAGACCAACCAGGGTCCAAGTCATTACTCTGCCACTTAGAGCTGACTGATGTTGTACACGTTCCTCAGCCACACTGCCTGTTTTCCTTATTAGTGCTTTTGGGAATCTCTCTCATGAAATCAAGTCTAAAATACACTTGGTGCTGGGTTTTGTCCTTTTGCCTTTGTGCCTGCTCTGCTGTCTACCAGGACCTTATGAATAGCTCTGCATGGTACAGCCAGCCCTCCAAGAGGAGAAGTTTATGTCTAACGGAGGATAGGCTTGGGGTCTAGAGTTCCTCTATCCCACTGGATCTCTGCTACCCTGGCCTGACCTCACCTACCTGATGCCCACCAGATGTCTAGGGGTCAAGACCACTGCTACTGCTTCTGGGGACCTACAGAGCATGCCAAGGTGAAGGTTTTGGTGTTAGATCAACCAGCAAGTCCATCAGTCAAAAGTAACTGTGGAGTGTCTGCTGTTTACTGGCCCTGGCCAGAGACTGTAAAAACAGGAAAGGGGGTGTGCTGGTGCCCGCTTCCCCACCAGAAACGCGTGCTTAGTTGATTCCTAGTTGCTTCTTTCCCTGGGCTGTGGATGGCTATTTCCAGGTAGTTTAATACATGAGAACATCATATAATTAATTATATTTGGTCTGGGAGAGTTGCTCTTCTTTAGACATGGGTGATCCATACTGCTTTTTTAACCTAGGACTTAGGACAGTGACTTTATGTGTACATGCATGCAAATGTCTAAACACGTGTGCGCGCACACACACAGAGACACACACACTCAGTGTGCCCTCCACACCCACAGATTTGACCAGCTGCTGACAGAAGGTACTGAAGCCTTTGGGGAAGTGTGCCTGCGCTGTGATCCTCATTTCTTAAACAGGACTGTGGCGGCTCTTCACGTTGCTGTTACCTAGCATTAGGTATCACAAGGAACCGAGAGACGACTGACGGTGTCCAGTAGGATGTGTGTAGAGAAAGGCAAACACTATGCCGTTTTATATAAGCAACTTGAGTAGCTGCGGATTCTGGTATGGGGGGCGGGTGGATCCAATCCCTCGCAGATATCAGATATCGATAGAAGTATGTTCCCTTGACCTGACAATCATGAGACAGACACACCTCACACCCCCCCAGTAAATGAGCTGCCTGTGACAGGACCCTTCCTAGGAGAGGAGGCCTCACCACGAGGACCAGCCCTGCAGTCATCAGAGTGTCGGGTGAGAGGCCTGTGATGATAAAGGCAGTACGGGATGTTTGCCTGACTGTGGGCTCTGTAAGCCACCCTGGGAGAGGCACGGGTGGTCCCTGTGCTGCTGCCCTTCCACCTCCTGGGAACCTGAGGCTCAGGGAACTTCAGCAGCTCGCTGGTCGTCACAGAGTTAGTGGCAGATCTGGGATTTAAAACGCGGTTATTTAATGACTCGGGACCCCCGTGCTCTCTGTTGTGGCATGGTTCTGCCACGAAGCTGCTCTCTTGCAGGGGGTCTCAGGCAGAGGCTTGCTGGGAATTTTGCGGAAGGCATTCAGGTTCACTTAGTGGATGGATCCCACCCATCATTCTCCCCCTTTTGGCCTTCATCCCTGCCTTTCTCTAAGTGCAACTCAGGACCTCTGGTCCTTTTGGAGACAGAAGTGGTGACCTGAAGAGCATTCTTGTGAGCACATGTACTCATTGCTGTCCTCCCAGATGGGCAGCTGAGGTTGGCTCCCAAACCCTCTGTGAAGTACTCCTTTTGTCAAGCATGGTACCAGGTACTGCGAAGGCAGAAGTGGGCCTTGAGTGAACACCCTGTCCTCGGGGAACCCCTACGTGTTGAGGAGGCAGGCTGCAGTCCTGGTAGCAGAGAGAGCCACCAACTGTGCTGGGAGAGGTCAGGCTCCTGGAGAGGCAGCAGCCACGGTGGCCACATGGCAACTCATCACCAGGACTGAACAGGACATAACCTGGGAGAGTCTAGGAAGATTCACAATCAGTGATTGATCATACTGGAGAAAAAGTTGAGGAACTCACAAATCTTTATTCGAGATCTGTCTCCCTTGTTAATAAAGACTTGTGTCCAAATGCCAAAGGCTCTCCTTTCCAGCGAGTTTCAGAAGGCAGCCTTGGCTCCTGCTAGGCCTGCCAGCCTGGGCTTCACAGGTGAACATTTCTCTTGTTTTGGCTGACATCTTGTTTCCTTTTTCTTAACTTCTGTTCTGAAATTATTATAGCAATTTTTGTACTTCAAGGAATTGATGAGAGTCTGGTACATATACAGTCAATAAATAATCAAGAAAATGAGATGCTGATGACTTCCAAGGTCATGGTAGCTGTGGTAAAGTGGTGGGCATGGACTGTGACTTTGGCGATTCTGAAGCAGCTCATGTGTCTGTGGTAAGTAGTATTCTGGAGTGGAATGGTAAAATACAGGACCTGGGAGACTTTGAGTACTCTGGCTTCCTGTGAACTGCAGCTGGACTACCCCAGTACTGGGCTCAGTTACAACATGGGTCATGCCTGGTCACTATCGCAGCAACAGCCACAGGAAGATGGGGGGTTAGAAGATCATGGTGGAACAGGCTGCCTTCTCCCCCTGTACACCTTCTCCCCGCTGCACAACTCTAGCAAGGGTGGGAAGCGTCAGGTGACTTTCGCAGAATCCAGGCGAGCCCTGGGTTCGACTTATTTCTCTAGACTAACGCAGCTCCAGCCTGGAGCCTAAGCACACACTGCATTAATCAGCCTTGCTGGAATGATCACATGGTTTCTAGCTGCCGCTTGTCAGCAGCTGGCGGAGCTGGAGGCTGCAGGCCCCTGTCTGCAGAAAGCCTTTCACTTCGGAATATTGGGGGGTGTGGAAACCCCGCCTCTTTATTCTGCACTTCTCACCATCCGACTGACTAAATGGTTGTCCTCTGTACCAGAAAGGCTACCATACAATCTAAGGAAATTTTCTCTGGCTAGGTCATGTTTGCATTTGAGGAATTCAGGTATGTTCTCGGTTTTCTACATCAGTCTGCTGCTGGGTTTTTGTTCTCGCTGGGTTTTTGCTGTGTAATGACAGCTTAGGCTCCGGCTGGTTCTCACAATAAGAAGGATTCTTGTCTGCATTTGGTGGGGTTTATCCCGGTGTGGGGATGGGCAGTGCAGAGGTGGTGCAGGTCCGGTGTTTACTGCATGCAGAAGCAGCGTGGATAATCGGTTTGATCATGTGTGAATCTGTTAAGGACCCCACCTTGTGCCTCGTTTGAGCTGCTTTTGCTGGCATAGAGTTAGGAATACAGAACAGCAAGTGTTTATCCAGAACCAGCCTCTTGCTATCTTTTGTTTTTCTTCCTTTGTCAAACTCATGCAGTCTACTGCTCTGTAAGTGTGTGTATATATGCATTGTAGCAGTGAAGGTGAAGGTTCTGCACATCGGAGTGCATAGTTGAGATTTGATCTGGCTGGGTTTTGTCATTGTTGTTAATGGCCAGCTCCTGGCTGGGCTGCTTTCTGGGAAGTGTCCTGGTAATGTTTTGTTAACAGGGTCCTTCCTGGCTTTCCTAAGCTTTTCAGCTGCTCTAGTCATTAATGCTCCCAATTAGGCCTTTTGTGAATCTCAGTCCTTCTGTTTTCCTCCATCTCTTCTCTGGGAATCTGTCCCTGGGCATGAATGTGGGAAGGGACCTTCCAACAGAGATAGTTTCTAAGAAATGAAAATTCAGGAGGCGGAACGGGCGGGCAGTCAGATGGTTCTTGGGTCTATTTCCACCTCTTGGAGCATATGGACAAGAAAATATGTGTGTGTGTCTTTATGACCTCTGGCAACTTTTCATGTTTCAAGTGGAATTTCTGTGCCCCTTAGAACTGATATAAACACCTCACTGGTAGGCAAAGAATGTGCGGGCCTTGATGGGCCTTTATATCCCCTCCAAATGCCACTCTTAATAGACGTTGAAACCAGAAGACATTTGTAAGAGAGGACAGAGACCTTGGAGCGGATCTGGAGGAGGTGAGAGGACCCTCAAGTTTCCACAAAGGATGGTCGAGCTGCAGGGCTGTCCCCGCCCTCCTCTGGGTCCAGAAAGTTACCTCTGCTTCAGAGCATGTCCCCGCGTTACTTCTAGTGGACGCGGCCACGCAAAGGAGATTCTCTCCATGTGGCAACATGCCCTGACGGCGTGGGCCCACTCCCTTCCAGGGGGACCATACTTACTGTTTAGGATAACTCCATCAGGCAACTAACAGGAATTTATTGAATCCCTGGCGTGTTACGATAGGTGGGACCTTAAGAATGGATCGGGACCCCGGGGTTCCAGCCTTGTTTCCAGCATTAGCCTTCGTGTCCTTGTGCAGGTCATGGAAGGGTTCTGTAAATGGTAGCAAGAAGTCCTATCGTGGAGTTTGTCCCTCTGTTTGGCATCCACTGTGGATGCGGTCAGCCTGAGCCACCCCCTCAAACAGAGCCTGGGGCCCTTCGTTACATCTCACAGGCTGGGAAGAGGAATATTTGTCAACAAATCCATTCCCACTGTGGTGGCCTGTGGCCTCAGAGTCAAGAGCTTGGGCTGGTGAGGTGGAAGCAGGTTGGGCCAAAGCCACTGCACTAATTAACTGAGTAAGTAGGGTCATCGTCATGGAGAGCGGTTCAGAAATGGGAGGTCTCCCATCCCCTGCTCCAGGCCTCTGCCAGCTGGCTCTGAAGAACTTTGCTGGATGCGGTTACATTTTGTAATTTCTGCATGGTTACTGGATGAATGGTGTTCTTCCGCCACAGGGTTTGTGTTCATCGGGCCAGGTGATTGCGGTGGGACAACACAGGACCCATCGAGGAGTATAACTTCTTAACCTCGTTCAAGCCTTAGCATGAAGCAGAATTCCAGGAGAGCATATTAAAACTCAGATTGCTGGGCTCTTCTCTCAGAATTTGTGATGCAGTAGGTCTGGGGTGGAGCTCAAGAATCTATTTCAATGAGTTCCCAGGTGATTCTGATGCTGCACATCTGGGACCAGACTAGGAGCACCACTGCCTAGGAAAGGCAACAGATTGCCTATCATGGAGATGAGAAGTTAGAGGCAAAGGCAGGGTGGAGGAAGAGGCATGGAAGGCACCAGGAGTAGGAAGAAGCAGTTTGAGTACAGGGGTCTCTTGGTGTCCACAGGAGGTTGGCTCTGGCACTCTGTAGATCCTGAAATCTGCACATGCTCCAGGCCCCTGTGTAGAACGGTGTGGTGTTTACATCTGACCTCTGCTCACCTCCTGCATACTTTAAATCATTTCTAGATGACTTGTTACAAACACCTAGTGCAATGCAAATTCTACCTAGTGGTTGTAATACTGCATTGTTGAGGGAAGAAAACGTCTATGCGTATTCAGTACAGGGGCAGCTCCTTCCTCTCTTCATTCCTCTCTCCCTCCCTTTCTTTCTCCTGAATCTGGTTGAATCTGAATGACAACTCTACAGGCTCATGAGAGTCAACTATGGCCAAGTCAGATGGACAGCCCCTCATTCCCCTGGTGGCATCTTATAGGGCAGGAGAAAGAAATACTGAGACCAGAATCAGAACTCGGTCTGTACTCCTGGTGTTGCCATGCACTGTCTTTGCAGGCTCGGCAAGCCTCTCAATCTTTCTTACTGTCAGTGTTCCCAACTGAAAAATGGGAGAGTGCTTCTTGCCCAGAAAACCTGTAATGCTGTTAGAATCAATGAGTAACGTAAGCTTTTGAAATCCTCGCAGTCATTCCTGCGTGACTAAAGGGCTGAGGAGAGCCTGGGGGCGACACTCAGGTGCTTTCAGGCCTCCTGAGTGCATGGCTGGCATATACCCCAACACCAGACGCCAGCCAGCTTCACTTTAAAAGGCACCTGCTTTCCATATGCCACCATTGCATGCCATCCCTCCTACTGGACTGTGAATTCCTCGAGAGCTTTTTTGAATCCTGTTTTTAACTTTGTTTTTGTGGAGTTTGAACTATGTGACACACAGTAGGCCTGAATCAGCAGTTCGCTCTAACCAGGCCTCCATGAGTGAAGAGCCAGCAGCTCTCCACCTCCTGGGATGGGGGCCAGGTGGGTGCTGAGGCCCGCCTAGTCCCGCAGAGCCTGCGGGGCATGCTCAGCCCTGGGCCCCCACTCCTAGGGAGGCAGTGCCGGGAGCACACTCTAGAGGTGGTTTGCCACTGCCTTGGTCCCCACCCACAGAGCTTCAGTTCCCAGAGAGGACAGACCATCACCTCCCAGCTGGCCTGCCATTGATACGCGACGGCGTCGTTGCAACATCCGGTGAGCTGTTGAGCTGCTTGTCGTGATAGACAACGGTCACTTCTGGTTTTGCCTTTTTACTTTTTATTTATTTGTTTATTTAGTTGTAGATGGACATAATGCCTTCATTTTATTTATTTTTATGTGGTGCTGAGGATTGAACCCAGTGCCTCACACATGCTAGGCAAGTGCTCTACCACTGAGCCACAACCGCAGACCCGTTTTTATTTTTGTTTTTGTGTTATTAGGGTGTTTTTGCCTTTTTAAAATCAGTCTTGGACAAGCCGTGCACTGAGTGGGCGGTTTTAAGTTAACATTTGCCGGTTACCACATGCTGCGGAGACTATCCCTGAGGCTTTCCTTCCAAGTCACCTTCCTTCTATTCCTACACCCAAACCAGTGACAGCTTTCCCTTATGAGGCCAAAATTGAGTTTTAGACATTTTTGCCCTAATCCGTCATGCGAGAATGGACCTCAGGTCACTTTCTCAGAATCCCAGTATTTGATTCATGCCAGCATGGTTCCAGAGTGTGGCACACCTGCTCCAAGGTCTACAGTCTACAGCTGGAATGTGTTGGTCACATGGAAATGGGAAGTTGCTATTCTGAGTCTGTTTTATTTTATTTTTAAACAAAAATGTTATAGAATGGTCACAGTTCAAACTCCAGCTAACTCTCATTCCTTATTAATTCAAATTTGTTTCTGTATTTGGACTGTTACAGTTTCGTATAATTCTTTTCTTGCCCTTTTGCTGGAATACTGAAGAGCTGGAGTGAGTGGCAGGGGAGGGCCTGAAACCTACAAGCCACCCAGTGCCAGGAGCCCAGGCCAGCTCAGTCCCTGTTTTCCAGGGGTCCCTTTTCTTGTCACCCCTTGAGCAAGCTGACATTAGGTATGCCGACCCTCACACTGGGCAGAGGAAGTTAGTCCAGGTCAACAGGAGAGGCACCAGTGTTGGGCAAGGACCAGACACTGCCAGTGGCTTTAACCCACGCCAGGCCTCATGAATGGTTACATAGTCCACCCAGACCTTGCCCCAGCTCTGGTCCCGAGTGGCTCTGCTCACTCGAGGTCCAGGTTGCTACCTGGGGCTGATGGCATCTCAAGCTGAGTACAGCTCACACTGTCACTTCCTACACCTGAACCTCCCAGTCTCTCCAGCCCGTCCATGGCAACACCTGCCTTCTCATTCCGCCATCCTGCCTCCTCCTTGCCCTTACTCTCCTGAGGACCTGCTCTCTCCTCCTGGGACCCCGCACTCCATGTGGCTTCCTGCCTCCCCCTAGGCCTTGCTTTGGTGTACCCTGACCTCTTGCAACATACCCCTCTCCTCAGTGGGTGCTCCCACCCCCTTACTCTGCCTTGTTTTTTGCCAGATCACACATCACTACCTACACACTATAGATTTTAGCTTCATTTTTGTATTAGGTGCCAGCAGGAGCACCTGTGGGAGCAGGGCAGAGCAGGAGCCAGGAAAGGGCCGGCCAGCAAGCTTCCCTGTTGTGAGCTTTGCTAGCCTGTGACTAAGCACAGGCAAAACGTTATTGTGGCTGCAAGTTGGCTGCAGGTGGCAGAGAGGAAGGGACCCCTCTGTCCCCATTACTGAGTAGTCTTATAGCTATTGGCGAGTTTTTCTCAAAGAGAGGTGGTGTTGTGCATCTGGAGTCCAAAGATTGGGCTTCCATTCTTACGATGGAGGTGTCAAAGCTGTGACCAGGGTAAGTTGCAGTTTCTCTGGGCCGTGGCACCTCTTATAGAGAAAGGGAAGGACAGCAGTGCTCCAGTGACGGACAGGTGCAGTGTCTGTGTTCACACCTGGGAGCTGCCCTCCTTGCCTGTGCTAAACAGAACACCAGACCAGAGGAGGGAGCACAGCGGCCCAGTGCCCAGGGACCATCCCAGAGCCTTCGAGGGTACCGCCTTGGTCCATGCCTCTTCCTGCCACGGGGATAGTTGCAGGATCTCCATCCCTGCAGGTTCTGAAAACCCTGGGTCTACTTTTTGAACCCGTCTGCTAGTCATTCAACAGATATTTCCCAACAGCTACTCATGTAATGCACAGGAGTCTGTCTCCAGGATACTGCCCTCTGGGGGTGCCCAGCAAAGGCCAAAACTGGGGGCTGTGGAGCCAAAGCAAAGCCAATGGCAGAACAGGGGCGAGCACAGTGTCCATGCAGTGGGCCGGAGGAGAGTTAGTAGGCTCTAGGGGGCCTTTGGGATGGGCTCTGGAGAGGCTGTGGGTGGAAGGGCGGAGCGGAGGCTGCAGCCCAGGTGCTGTGTGTGCTGTCCACACCTCAACTGGTAAAGTCCCAGGGTAGCCTTGTCTCGGCCTGTTCAGGGCACAGGCCTCATTCACGTTGCCTTTTCTGGAGCCTAGTGACTGGCTCTGTCCTGAGTTTGCTCCGTTACTGGGGCAACCCTTTGGCCTTCAGGAGTCAGTCACCCCGGGAGCCTGCTGACTGCTCTGCAGTGCTGAGGCTGAAGGCTTTGCGTCCACTCACCCTGTTACCCAGGAAGCTGCAGAAGTTCTTTGTGCTTGACTTTCCCACTCTGCAAAATGGAACCATTGCTCACCTTGGGAGTTTTTGGGCTTCAGTGAGATTACTATATACAGCATCTGGCAAGGTGCCTGGGTTTAGTATGGACTCAGTAAGTTAATACCACTAATTTACCATAACTTACCAGAGTACCCCTTAGACCCTTATCCTGGATTAGAATTATACAGGAGCCCGGAAGAAGGCTGGCATATCCTAAGGACAGAGCCCTCCTGCTCTCCCCCTGCCCCTCGGTGTTCAGAGTGCCAGAAGTCAGTCCTTGGAAGATAGTCCTGTTCTGCTCCTGAAGTTTGTGACCCAGTGAACCAAACATGATGTGACTAGCCGCAGAGAGTTAGGATGGTGGCTGGGTTGGCATGTAGAGTCACTGATCTGAGAGATGAACCAAGTTCCTGGCAGTTGACAAATGAACTATAGCAGTCTCTAGCTGTGATAATACAGCCAGAGCCCCCCACCAGTGTCAACACGTCCCCCCAGGGCCCCACTGGGTCTGAGTCTACAGTGCCTACACGCCAGATCCTCAGCCATTCCTCCATGTCATCTCTCCTCATTCCCTGAGTCTGGCTTATTAGGTGAGAGTCCACTAAGCTGGTCTCAACTCCACTGGATGGTGCCATTGTGAGGGAGAGCAGCTAATTAAAGGGAGGACTTGGTGACAAGAGCCCTCCCGACAGCTCTGACGGTGCTGTGTAGGGGGTTCTCTTGAACAGCAGGAGGAGCTGCTGAGGCACTGTCAGGAGTGACCTTCCTCTTCAAAATTCTGTGTCCTGACTCCGCTGGGAGAGCACCTTGCAGTCTAAACACAGTGCTGGGCACCCCTCAGCACCCCTGAGTGCAGACACTGAGGAGCTGAGGCTGGGCGTGTGCATTATTAAGTCTCCACTGATGACTCTGCCCCCGAGTTAGAAGTTAGGAGAACCCAAGCTTGGGAACCAAGCCGCTCTAGGCTCTAATGATGCCGTGCTGCTTTAGATAAGTCACGTAACTTCACAGAGACTTGGTTGCTATGGTTTGGATCCCTAAAAATGCATGTGTTGAAGTCTTGATCCTCAAGACAGCGCGTCCAGAGCAGAGACCCTAGGAAGCCAATTGGATCACAAGGGCTCTGACCTCTCTGTGACTTGGTTCATTGATGGGGTCATATAAGTAGTGGAACAGTGGGAGGTGGTGGATATTTTCAAAGGCGGGGACTTGTTGGAGGGACTAGTTCATCAGTGGCGGGCCTTTGAAGGGTGGACCTTGGCCCAGCTCCTCCCTCTCTGCTCTGGGCCACACAAGGTGAGCAGCTCTGCCCTTCCAGGTACTGCACCCCCACCAGGACATTCTGCCTCACCACAGGCCTAACAGCAACAGAACTACGTGCCCACGGATGGCACCTCTGAAGCTGTGGTCTCACATAGACCTTTCCCCTTTAAGTTGTTTTTCTCAGGTATTTTGGCACAGCATGAAAAGTTGACTAACACATTTGTTTTTCCACCTGAAAAATAGAAGAATTTAGTTTGTAGAAGTGTGGTTCAGTAAGTTAGAGCAACTGCATTCAACTTTGGAAAGTCAAGAGCCCTGGAAAGAAAAAGGTGCTACCTGTGTGTTTTGACTTCAGCTGGCACCTCCTGAGGCACGCTGAGCCCAGGGGTGTTGCGCACGTGGCTGATGCAGACTGCTGCATTTAGTCTGTAGCGCGTGCTGGTTCCCAGTCTTGGATTTGGTGCCTCTATGGCCTGTCATTGGATCTCAGGAGTTCACTTTGTACTCATCTGCAGCAAGAGGAATTGCTTTCACGCCAGTCGGCCTGTCCAGGGGCTGCCAGGTGCCTGGGATGGTCTCACCTGCATTCTTTGAGGCTAACCTCCCTCCCTCTCCAGCAGCCTGGAAGAGAAGTGACGCCACTTTCCCTGGCTGTGAGAGCCTGGGGAAAACATGAGCTCGGAACTCTTCCACCTTTGAAGGCCACCCGTGGCCACAGATGCACAGGCTGCAGACCAGGGACACTAGGATGGGGATCCAGGAGCAGGGAGATGGTTGCCTCTTGCAGGACTCCCCAGCCTGGGTTTTCAGAAATCCTTCTGCCACTCACGGTTCACCACAGTTGGTAGATAAGACGACTATGTACCAAGTCACACCAGAGCCTTCTTGAGAAGACAAGGAGGACAGAAGCCTGTGATAAGGCACCTCTGCAACAGGACAGCCAGGCCAGCAGTGGGTTAAAGGCACACCTGGCCGCGGTGATGGCCTGCCTTTCCTTGGAAAGCGCTGGTTCCGAGTTGCTCACCTTGAGCACTCCAGCACCACAGAGTGGAGCCTGCACCTTTACTATCCTCGGCTTAGCGGGAAGAGCTCCTCAGCAAGGCGAAGGCAGGCGCACTTGGCTGCAGCTGGTGCAGTTCTCCTAGGTTGCCCTGGGATTCTCTGCTGGGACATCGTGGCTGTTGCATCCTTGGTATGAACCAAGTAAGAATCCGCTCATTTTGTCCACAGCTTGCTTCAAGGAAGGTAAGAGTGAGAGGCGTGTGCCCTCCCCTGGTATTCCAAAGCACGCGGTCCTTGGGGATTGTCCTTTACCCACCTGTGGAGTAGGACTCTGTCTGTTGCCAGGCAGCCCCTTGTTTCCTGCACTGAAGTCCCCCGGCGTCTGCCTGACCTTCCTCTTAATGCTTAGTTCCCAGGAAGCACAGCTCTTTCTGCCCCAGATCTGCCCTTGCTCAGGAATCTGCACGAGCCACTTTGCTCCCATCCTAAACCTTTGTTTCTTCTGGCTGAAACCCTTCAAAACCAGCCCTGTGTCACTCTCTTCTCCAGGAAGTGTCTCCCGACCCCTCAGCCCACATTTCTCTTTCTGAATCCATACAACACTTGAATGTAGAATATGTAATCTAATATTTTTTCTCAATCCGATTTTCTTGACTAGATTGCAGGTCACTTGAAGGCAGGAACAACGCTTGGCATGTTTTCCTAACAGTGGGATTCGTTGCTGTACATTTGCACATGCACAATATAATATTTAATTTAGTCAGTTCCTTCCCCAGCAGCCCCGCCTTATTACATGCTTTAGCCTTCTGCCACATGCCAGGCATCGTTATAGAAAGAAGAAATGGCATAAAAGGGACCTTTGCTGCCTTTCTAAGCATGAAGGCCTTTTGGGATTTTGATAGAGATACTAAATATAGTGAGCAAGACTTGTGTGTGGATGGACAGGATTTGTCTGGACAGTAGATCAGTGGGAAGGCCCAAGAAGACTGTGCAGATTTCCAAGGCTGTGGATATTTGCAGAAAGCTTTGAGTTAGTGGAAATGCACATGACATTTTACACGTATCTACGTGGTTTCCGATTCTTAGCAGGAAACCGTGTGCAGGAGCACCCACTGTGTGTCAGGCACTTTGGTTATCATGTCTGATATTCATACAATCCCATGAGCTGAGCTCCGAAGCACAGATTCAAGAGCCTGTGGTTACATTATTGTCACCATTTTACCTAAGAGGCTCCGAGGTTCAGAGAGGTGAAATCACTTTCTCAGTCACACTGCTTGCTACTGAAGCTGGATCTAAATATTCTAACTGAAAGAAAAAGAAAAAAAAAGTCACAGCTGCCTCCCACCCTAATTTTGTAAAACAAAGACCTGTCAGGTGTCCCACAGTCTTTGTTTGGATAATGTTCTGTTTCACACTTTCTGAAACCTGGCTGTGTCAGGTGGGCCCGCCGCAGTAAGCTCTGTGCCTCTCTTCCTGGAGCCCCGAGAGGCCATTCCAGAGGTGAAGGACCTGAGACGCGCAGGTGTGCCAGCATGGTCCATGTCACATGTCACAGAGCCGTGTTCAGACCTGGGCCTGCTGACTCGAAACTGTGCTTCTTATTGCCGCCTTAGCCATTTCCAGAAGCCAGGAGAGAGGGGTGTTCTGTGGTCAGTTTGAGAACCACCCTGCAAAGGATGGTGGTGGTAGCCAGGGCTCCCAGAAGCCCCGTGGGCGGACTCTTCCTCCTGGCTCCCCACGAGCACGTGACAAGGATCCTTCTGAGTGGCACTCTGCAGTGGAGGGCGGGTCTGGACTGGGACCTGAGTGTGAATGGCCAACCGCAGGAGAATTCAGGACCCGAGGCTCCTCTCCAGTGTGCAGTGGGGCCAGTCTCTTTTGGGAGGGTGAGTCATCTTATTCTTGCCTTATCTGTAAAATGGGGCTGTTGCGGGGGGAGTATGATTGTTATTCAGAAGTGCTTTCCAAACTGAAAGCCAAAGTTGTTTTTTTAAATCATTGTTCACCAAGGTCATTTCCATCCTAGTATCTAGCGCAGCACCCCAGTTTATTAAAAGGAGTTAACAGTGGGATGGCTGAATGAATGTTGCCTTCTGTGTCTCCCAGTTCTACAACTGGTGTGTTAGAACTGAAAAAGAAAATTGCAGTGCTGGGGATCGGTTGGAACCCAGGGCAAGGCCTTGCACATGCTGGATAGGCTCTGAGCTATATTTCTGGTCCCCTAGAACTGAAAAAGTTCACGAGACTTTTTTTGTGCCTTGAATTTTCTTTCTAGATTGTGTTTTGCTGGTTTTTTGGTTTTGAAGCTTAGAGAAGTCACTCAACTAGAAAATCAGAAATCACGTTCATTCCATTCACTTGATCGTACCCCACTCTGGATGGCTAAGGCAGTTTATTTTGTTTTTCTGACATGTCCCTGGCAGAAAGAAAATTTTTAAGTAGTTCCAAAATGGTAAATTTCATTCAATAGCATATGTACTGGGCTGTTTCCCTCTTCCTGCTGCTCATTCCCTCAGATGTGGCCATCTGGTTTCTGCTTTTGCTTTCCTTTTGTTAAAGGAGTTTCTAACGTGTCACCCTACTGACGTCGCTGCTCTAGATGCTGCCACAGTAAGGTCTGACTCTCACCAAGGACCGCCGGAGGATCGTGCCGAGCGGTGCACCGGTGACAGACCAAGGGCTGAGCTGAGCACATGCGTCATTACCTCCTCACTTGAGGCTTTTGCCTTTAGCACCTGGCCACAGGCACAGGGAGGGTGGGGAACTGTTCCAGTAGCAGGTATTCACAACCTGTTTAAAAAGGTCATCCAAGTCATGTTTTGGCACACCGATTTGTCTGCTAGAACAGCAGTGTCATTTCTAGGAGGAGTTTTGCCAGCAGCGCGGTAGAGAGGAGTTGGGCAGAGGGGCTAGGTTTCCCTTCCACCACAACCCGACTTCCTTGTGTGGCTCACTGGACCTCACCCCTTGCCCCACTCCTGGAGTGGCAGCACAGGACCCAGGCCTGGCCAGGCCAAGGCTTGATCCCCGACTGTGATGACTGGGGTGGGGCAGGTCTGTCATCTGGAACTCTCTGAGACTTGGACCAGGACTGTTAGGAAAGATGCCTTTCTTTCTGAGCTCAGGAGCTGTCAGGATCATGACAGCCTCAGGTCATTGGTAGCCTTCTTTCCATCGTGTGAGGAAAGACTGTGACAGGGAAGCCAGCAGAGGGGGGAAAAGGAAGTCAGAGGTGGCTGGAGACAGTGCGTTCCCGGGCAGCAGTGAGGTATGCATCCAGGCAGCCAGGCTACTAACCAGCCCCGGGGTCTCAGTTCTGCAGACATTTCCATGAACTCGACACAGGTGCATCAAAATAGCTTGGAGATCACAATCTAGAGCTTATAGATGTTATTATATTAATTGATACCATTATCATTTAATAACACGATTATATAATTGTATATATTATATACTGTGAGTTTTTATAGGTGTTCCACATCGGGATGATAGGACAAAATGGTTAAGCCAGGCTTATCTATGAACTGTTTTTTTTTTTTTTCCACTGTGCAAACTAATAAATTCCATTTATCCTTGTTAGAATCTGTTACTTACAGCACATAGAGTCCTGAATAATGCAGAACTGCAAGAGAAACCAGAAGCAAACTAAAATTTGTATCATTTTTACCTCCAGTAAAGGTGACCATAGCAGTCATCTTCAAAATTGTTGGTGTCACCGGTCACAGTGGCTCACACCTATAATCCTAGCAGCTCAGGAGGCTGAGGCAGAGGATCACAACCTCAAAGCCAGCCTCAGCAACTTAGTGAGACCCTAAGCAACTCAGTGAGACTCTGTCTCTAAATAAAATATTAAAAAGGGCTGGGGATGTGGCTCAGTGGTTAAGCGCCCCTAAGTTCAATCCACAGTACAAAAAAAAAAAAAATTGTTGGTGTTTTCTATTCTGTTTAGGAGTTTTGACAGAGGACTGTGGTACCCTAGGGCACCAGTATGGACTGAATTGTCTCCCTATAAATGGACTGAATTGTCTCCCTGACCCCCAAGGTGACTATGCTTAGAGATGGGGCCTCTAGATAATTAGATGTACACAAGGTCATAAAGATGCGGCCCTGGTCCAATAGGCCTCATGTCCCCAAGGGAAGAGGAAAAGACACCAGGAAGTTTGTGCACAGAGGAAAGGCCTCATGAGGCCACAGAGAAGACAGCCGTGTGCACAGTGAGGAGAGGCTCTAGAGGAAGCCATCGCTGCCCTCCACCAAGCCTACAAGGTGTAGCGTGGACACAGAAAACCCCAGGATACCAGTTTCCTCCAGCTCAAGGGAGACTTCCAACAGTGGCCTTCTGCTCAGTGTCTAGGGCCTCCCTCCTCCTGTCCGCTCCCCAAGCTAGAGTCAGCCTCCCCCATACTGGAGAAAGACCCTGCACTGACCCCACTTCAGCTGTCTTCATTGGCCCCAGCTTCTAGTTGATGAGCTTCCAAGAGGAGCCATTTCATTTACTGCAGGCTTGGCTGGCACCCAGCACACGTGCCAAGTCCTCAGTTACATTTTAAAAGTAAATGCAAAACAAGACGCAGAACGCGAGAGCACCAACAAAAGAACCTTTCTAGGTTTCCGCGGGCTCAGACCACTGTGTCACTCTCTGGGGGCAGTGTTCGCTTTTCACTTCCCAGAGGCAGACTGAAGGGACCTGGAGGTGCTTCCAGTGGGTGAGTAGTAGTGCCAGCTGTGACCTGTGGCAGGCACAGGGCACAAAGGCCGTGCCTTCATCCAGGCGCCACCAGGGATGCGCAAGGGAGTAGCTTCTATTTGTTCATCATTAAGTGCCAAGATCTGTATTTACAGAGTACTGTATTTAATTAACACCCTTAGCAAGTTAAAAACTAATTACAATTGAGGAGACAAACCTAAAAATCCTCAGAATTTGGTCCCGGTCAGCAGGCTAATGGCAGAGCCAGGAGCAGAACTCAGGTCTGCTCGTTCCCAGTTTTTCCTCCCTTGCCCTGAATTGGAAGAAACATGTAGGCCAGGCAAGACCTGTTCTGGGCAGGAAGGCATAGGTGTAGAGCTGCCGGCATCAGGAGAAAGAGCCAGCGGCTAGCCACGTCAACTGGACAAAGCCCCACACCGGCCTGCCCTGGAGAACTGAGAGAAAAGGAGAAACTAAAATGTGAGGATGTTGCAATAAGTCGGGGGAACTGCTAAATGTGGGTGAAGCAGATGCCCCTGCTACCCTGCTGCCCTGTCTGGATAGACTTCCTCACTCTGCTGGGCTAGAAATGCCCTGACCTATGTATCAAAGATCAGGAGCTGCAGCAGTTATGGCTCAGTGGTAGAGTGCTTGCCTAGCATGTGTGAGGCACTGGGTTTGATCCTCAGCACCACATAAAAATAGAGAAATAAAGGTATTGTGTCCACCTACAACTGAAAAAAAAAGATCAGGAGCCATGGCCAAGCCAGCAGGCGAGATGGAACCCGCCTCTGTTCCTATGGCATCTGGGCCCCGGGGGCCTCAGCCCTGAGTCAGGCTACCATCATCCTGGGGACTGGGCATGGGCTCCACGTAGATCATTCTTGTCCCTGTGCTCCCACAAGTTTTTTTTTAAATAAACTAGTCTCATTAACTGGAAAATTTGAAACTGCTCATAATAAAAAGCCCAAATAGAATAATGCTAGAACTTCCCTGAAGACCTTAAACGCTCAGCAAGGCAACAGCTAGTGTGGCTGACTAGCCGGGATGGTCTCTGGTACCCTTTAGGACCCTGTGTGCCTGGTTTGTTCCTTTGTGTGTGTGTGTAACAGCTTTGGTTACTCACAAGGACTAGAAGGTAGGTGGCAAGTGTGAGTTCCCAGTGACTCTGTGACTTCCTGTGGGTCCTCGTGAACATACCCAGCCTCTCTGAAGCAGACACATTCCTCAAGAGTGGGGAGCTCTGCTCCTCCAGTCAGGCCCACAGGGCACAGGACTGGCTTCTGCAGACAGGTGAAACCAGGACACTAAATAAACAGGCGACCTGGTTGGGGAAGGATGTCAGGAAGGACACTGGAGCCCCTTAAATGGAGGTCTTGGGGACCTGCAGGTGATAGGCATTTTTTTAAACACAAGTTACTCGTATACTTAACTCATAATTTCGGGTTTTCTAGCTTTTCTAATACGGGTTAGGATGAAGATTTGAGGATTAAAATAATCCTCATTAGACTTCTTAAAGCAAAACCTTGAAATCAAATTAGTAACTTGAATGTACATAGTGGACAGAGGAACTAGGTTTGCTGAGATGCTGAGTGACCACTTGCAGCAGCCCTGAGTCCTCTCCTCGCCTGGAGTCTGCGTCCGCACCACTCTCTTCTCTCTGGCTTACGTCCCAGGTGGTGGGGCTGCACTGTGAGCTCACTCGATGGTTGTGTCTCTTTGTATTCATTTCTTGGCACTGAAACAATCTTGGCCGAGGACTCAATGTGGGTGACTGTTACTGGCACTCTGCTGCCTTACTACAAATATTTACCAGCTCCATTTATCTTCATTTTTAATGCACGTGTTTTTCCTCTAAGTTGCTCAGGCTGGCCTTGAACTTGCTGTCCTCCTTCCTCAGCCTCTCAGAAGTGGGGCTACAGCAGGCGCTGTTCTAATGCATGACTGTGCTGTTCTGAGCTCTTCCACACTTCTTGGTGTAGTCCTGCCCTGCCCCTGCATTCTCTCCCCTGGGCTTAAATTAGCCTACTCTGGTCTACACTCAAGCTACACCTTTTCCTCTGCGTGCGGATTAGTTCTCTGTCATTGTTTCCCCTTAAGCGGACAGTAAAGCCTGGCTACTCATCTGCTCCTCAGGAAGCTGTCATCCTGACTGAACAAACAGAACCTGGACCCAGTTCTCCCCACAAAGCAGTCTCTTTTCGGACTCTCCCTGTCCTTCCCTGTGCATGAGCCCCTTCTGCACCAGTGGGCGGTTCTCACCCGAGGGGGGTCGGGCTACAAGGGGGAGGAAGGGCCTGCGCACAGCGCTCCCTGCTCCCCTCCTGACCGCCGCCTGCATTCCCCATTAGTCGGGTGGGTCTGGAAGTGGCTCTGGGGCTCCCGTGGAGGCCATTCCCTGCCCGTGCTTCAGTTCCTTCCTCTTTCAAGTGAAAACGATAGGTAGCACATGAATAGCCGGCTTGACTGTACGTGAGACGTAACTAAGTTCGCGGAGCTGTCGTTTAATCCTGCGTTCTTCCTGGGGTGCAGAGATAGGAGCCTGTGGGTAGAGTGCTGCCCAGCTCCCTGTCACTCCGAGCCGGAAGTGACACCCGCAGTGCTAAAGGGAGAGAGCTGTTTGGCTGACTTGGAGAGGATACATTTGAAAGAATCTTCTGAAGCTTTTTCTTTCTTTCTTTCTTTTTTTTTTTTTCCAGAACTCCTAGGTATAAGATAGTGCTGTCCATTTTCAGCCTTGGGATGTCCTTCACCCTGGGATTGAACACCCACTATGTGTGTGTGTGTGTGTGTGTGTGTGTGTGTGCATTCTTAGTTGTTTATTTTTTTTTTTTCATGTGATGCTAAGGACAGAACCCAGTGCCTCACACATGCTAGGCAAGCGCTTTGCCACTGAGCCACAACCCAGCCCTGAACACCCACTTTTAATATGGTCATTGAAGTTCCCTGTTGATTTCACGGGATGGTTTGGAGAATTCTGTAAACTGTAGTGGATACAAACCGAAGCACACAGGATGTTGGCAGAGTTCCTGTGGCACAGACACCTGGCTCGCATCCACGTGCTGCTTACTAGCTCCATGGCCTTGAACTAGTTGCTGAGCTTCAGTTTTTCTCATATTTAAAATGGGAATAATGGTAATAAATGTAAAGAACCCAACACAGAGTAGGTGCTCAGTGAACATCATGCAAAAGAAATTAGACTTTTATCCCGAATGTCACAGTTTTAGACTTATATTATTAATGTCGCCAAATGTATTTTTGTTTTTTATTTGTGTGCCAAACTTAGAAACTCCTGTTTGAAAGTTTCGCCTTTGTTTTGCAGAATAAAACATTTCTGAGGTTGAAATTAATCAAGTAAGCATTGGTGGAGAGCATAAAATAGGAACCTGTGGCATTCTCTAGAGCACACTGTCCCAACACAAGCCACAGGGAGCCACGTGCAGAATGCTAAACATTTAATAGTGGCATTAACAAAATTTTTAAAAATCGAATTGATTTTAATAATGTATTTCTTTAAACTACTTTGTCCAAAATCTTATAATACCAACAGGAAATTATTCATGAGCTTTATTATTACTTTCCTTTTGGTGAGGTGGTTACTGGGGATTGAACTCAGGGACACTCAAGCACCAAGCCACATCTCCAGCCCTATTTTGTATTTAAACTGAGTTGCTTAGCACTTCACTTTTGCTGAGGCTAGCTTTGAACTTGAGATCCTTCTGCCTCAGCCTCCAGAGCTGCTGGGATTACAGGTGTGCCCCACACACCCAGCTATTATGTTACTTTCTCCTATGAAGTATTTGGTGTCCAGCACATTTTTTTTTTTTTTTTTTTTTTTGGTGCTGGGGATCGAACCCAGGGCCTTGTGCTTGCAAGGCAAGCACTTTACCAACTGAGCTATCTCCCCAGCCCCCAGCACATATTTTTACACCAATATTACTTCTCAGTCCAAATTGGCCACCTGCCAAGTGCTCAGAGTCACATGTCATTCCAGCTTATCAGACTGGACATCTAGAGCCCTAATGAACCGAGTCAACTGGTCTGAGCACCTAGGGTTAGGAAGCCCTCGTCACATGAGGGGCACACGGTGTGTAGATGCCCATTTGTGAGGGGAAGGGGGCTGGGGGCTCACAGCCTTGTGTGAATGTGCAACGAATCGTGAGAGAATGTACAAGAAGCCACTGACAGTAGCTGCCTTGAGGGAGCTAGGGCAGAAGGAGGTATTTGACTCCCTTTTAAAATACTTTAAGTTTTCATTTGCTAAATAGAAATTTTGGCTCAGACACACACCCCCACCACCAACACACCCTTGCTCCAGAAGTTCATGTTAAAACTATCCAGAAAGCTTTAGCCAAAGACCCCAAACATGAACTGCAAGCCATCTGCCCGCCTTGGGGGAGACAGACGAGCAGGGCCTGGTGCCTGCCCTCTGAGCCCATGGCATCTAGACAGACCCAGAAATAGGCCCTCGTGGTCAGAGTGGCTGAGCAGTGCCACAGACCAACCAGTGAATGTGGATCTCCACACCTAGGCCCCGGCTTCCTGATAAGCCCAAACACAGACTGAGTCCTGGGGTCAGCAGGAGCTGCTGAAGCCAGGATCAGCCTTGCTGCAGATGGCCAGTGAGAGACACAGGAGTGTGCTGAGCACCACGGGGTCTGTGGGGCTATTCGCTAGGGGCAGGTCTTCCCAGAGTTGTGTTTGGGCAAATGCAGTTGTCAGCTTGCAAGTGATACAGATCATTCCTGGAACTCGGGAGGAGAGTTTGAGGAGATGGAGGAGACCAGGATGCTGTGGGTTGGTCAGTGAGAACTGCTCAGATTTGACCTGATCCAGGTCTTGCCAGTTAATTGGATGTAGACAGTGAAAGAGAGGGATTTCCAGATTGGCTGCCAACTAAGTTGTAGCAGCATTAATTAAAACAAATACTGAAGGAAAAACTAGGCATAGAGACGAAGAGGAGGTAGCTAATTACGGCCAGTGTGTTGAATAATGTCTTGGACTGGAGATGTTGATATAGCCTGAGCCTCCGTGAACCCTGCACAGTGACGGGCACAGCTAACCAGGGAAGGACAGCCCTGAGAGGAGAGCGCTGCAGTGACCCTCGCCTGGTCATCCTGGAGAAGGAGCCAGCAGGAGGAGGACTTGAGCTCAGCTGATGGCGTCCCACTCCTCACAGGGTCCTGGGCTCAAAGACAGCTCATTTGTCCAGGGCCCCCAAGGACTAATGGGAAAGGCAGCAGCATCAGCCCAAGTCTCATGACTAGGGTGGGGTTTTATCCTTTGGGCCACAAAAACAAGTGTTCCTTAAGCTCCAGCTTGTATGGAAGATGCTAGTGCCTGGGATGGTCCTGGCATTCTTGATGTTTGCAGGGTAAGAAGCACCCAGCAATAAAGTTTTAATTGACAGTCCCATCCCAAATAACAGGCCATGAAAGCTTTTTGTTAAGTAGAAATTGCCCTTTGTGCTGGGTGTGGTGACTATAATCCCAGTGACTCGGGAGTCTGAGTCAGGAGGATGGTGGGTTCCAGGCCAGCCTGGGTAACTTATTGAAACCCTGCCTCAAAATGAAATTAGAAATGCTGGGCTTATAGCTCAGTGGTTGAACGCCTCTGGGTCCAATCCCCAATACAAAAGAAAAAAAAAAAAAGAAATTTTTTTAAAAAGCCCTTCACATTTGCACTTGCTCTATATGGTAGACCCATGGCTTCCGGGTCTATCTCCATATCAGTCCTGTGGCAGAATAAGGGCAGGTGGTGAGATAGGTCCAGGATAGCAAGGTGAAGAGACTTGCCTGAGTCTTGCAGAGCACGCATGTGCGCCCAGGTCCTCCCAAGCTCAGGCTGTTCCACCAGAGCCCAGGGCACCTCCTGAGTCAGCCTGCCTCCACCCATGACCCTTCACTCCTGCGACAGAGCATCTTGGTCCTGTTTGAGGACTTGGGGTTGCCGAAGCTGCTCAGTATGCTGGCCAAGCAGCTTTTTAACAGATTACCAAAGCACATCACATTAGGCCCTGTCCCCCAGAAACCCATACACAGGTGCCCCAGGAGCCAGGGAAGGGAATAAGGGAGCCACCACAGGTGCCACCAGGCGGGTTCTACCGAGAACCCGAGGGCTGAGCGCAGGTGGGTGCAGCAGCATGTCCATCCTGTGCTTTCCCCTTCCAGGGCTCACAGGTGGGTTTCCTCTGAACCAGTTTGGGCAGGAGCCTGACTGAGGCCATGCTGGCCAGGAACTCAAGGTTAAAAAAGAAAGGGAGATAAAAAGGCATGGAGAGGCTCCCAGGCACACGGCTATGTGGGAGAAGCCAGCTGAAGAGGCTGCATTCTGTCCGATGACATCCGTGTGACACTCTGGAAAAGGCAAAAAGTCAGGGGTTGCCAGAGGTCAGGAAGAGAAGGGGTGAATATGCAGGGTGCTGAGGCTTTTTATTTTTAAGAGAAATTTTAGGTTCACAGCAAAATCAAGAGGGGGTTAGAGATTTCCCATATGCCCTCGCCCCACGCCCTCAGCCTCCCCATTTCCAGCACCACCCGTGGAGTGGTACATTTGTTACAGTTGACGAACCCACACGGACACCTCCTACCACCCGGATTCCATAGCTCATGCTAAGCGGCCGTGGGTTTGGACAAGCATAGATACAGCGTCATCACAAGGCTGTGCTCGTGTGGGGTTGGGGACATGTGGGAAATCTCTGCATTCCTCTCAATTTTGCTATGAACCTAAAACCACTGTAGAAAGTGGAAGTCTTAAAAAGAGGAAGACTAAGGGTGGGTGAGAAAGGGAGGCTGGGTACTAGTAGAAGTTTCTAGTAAGAGCTGAGTGCTGTGTGGAGAGCTGGATGGCTGAACTCTGAGGATCCGGCATATGGAGAAGCTGGGTCCAGTCACTGTCTACTAGGTGACTTCAATGCCGGTGGCCTTGAGACACGTTTACTGTGCTATTGGATGAGTGGCCTCCAGAGGAGGCTGTCAGCTCAGTGGATTTACGTGCCTTGGCAAGTATAAAAAGTTTTGAGTGCTGAATGTCAAAAACAGATGTGCAAATTCATAGATTCTAGGCCAGTTTGATAGAATTAAAATAAAAACAAGCAAAAAAAAAAAAAACCTTTCTTAAAGCCGTGCATTATTTGTTGTTGTTATTGTTGTTCCTTTTAGTTATACACGACAGTAGAATTGTTTTGGCATATTATACAAACATGAGATATAACTGTTCCATTAGGTTCTTGTGGTTATACATGATGCAAAGTAACCCTGGTCATATATTCAAATACAAGGCTAGGGAAGTGATGTACGATTCATTCTGCTGTCCTTCCTCTTTCCCTCCCCCTCCCTTCCCTTTCTTCCCCTTTATCTACTCCAGTGGACTTCTATTCTTCCCCTCCTCACCCTCCCTTGTTGTGGGTTAGCATCCACATATCCGAGAGAACATTTGGCCTTTGGTTTTTTGGGATTGGTTTATTTCACTTAGCATGATAGTCTCCAGAGCCATCCATCTACCAGCAACCGCCGTAATTTCATTCTTCTCTATGGCTGAGGAATATCCCATTGTGTACATATACCACATTTTCTTCATCCACTCATCTGTTGAAAACCATGCATTCTTTTACCTAAATCCAGACTCAGTAAACTGAAGTGAAATTCAGTGGAAGTTGGAGTCCCTGAAATGAAAAAACGATCAAGTGGTGACAGTCACTGGTATGCCCACACAGGGTTGTATAATTCCACCTCTCCACTAAAAAGATCTCAGTAGATCACATTGCAATGTATGTTAGTGAGAACGAGGTTATGGAGTAACTTTGCCGTGAGCTGGGAGCAGTGTCACTCTTGCAGATGCTGATGCCTCCTAGTAACTGAGTGATGCAGTGTTCTGTGCAGCCACTCCCCCACCACTGGCTCTTGGCCACTAAAAATTCCGTCTGGGTAGGTGGCTGCCAGCATTATCAATAAAGAGAATCCCTGACCAACCGCACTCCTCCCTGGCAAGCAAGCAGAATGTTCTGCTCCTCCAGAAGCTTTCCTGCTCATCGTTGGCTTCGGTCTTCATGACCAGGTAAGGAGCAAAGACAGACAAGGATTGAGGCCAAGCACAGGTGGCTGCTGGGCAGTTCTGTCGCTTTCAAGATGAGCACAGGAGGGCTCCAAGGGCCAGCAGTTTGCCTGAGGCCCAGGGCAGGTTAGGTTGTGCTCCGACCTTGAACTGCCACCTCCCTCTGCGAGGCCACCTCTGCCCACATCAGTGCATAATCCATAAAAGCGAATTAAAGCAGTTATTAGCAAATTTGCTTAAACAACAAATTTGTTAAAAAAAAAAAAGTTCTTTAAGGATTCGGTATTTTTGGAAAATTAATCCAAATTTAAGTATATTTCTTCTCAGCCGAGACCGGGGACGGCCGTGTGGGCTGCCTTCCTGGGAACTCTTTTCGTTGGTCACGCTTAAGCAGTGCCTTTGGTGGTGGGGAGAGCGTTTTAGAATAAACCAGGCTCCATCTGTAGAGCAGGGAGTGCTCCTGTGCTCCTCTCCCTGGTGGGAGGGGTCAGCACGACCAGCGTGAAGTCACACCTGCTCCAGGAAGGACAGGCGCTGAGCCTGGGTGGTCCACATCCCCCAGCCCCGTCCCACCTCTGCTCCGCTTCAGCTCAGCTCACCAAGCAGTTCTGTTCTGAGTGTCACTTCTCGTTCTCCTGGCACCTCCCAAGTCCACAGGAAAGCCTCTGTGAGCTGGGGCCACTCAAGGCACAGGCGGCCGGCGCGGGCTGCTGGGGATTCGCCCTGAGTCCCGGCCGCGGTGGGCACATTTCACTTTTCACAGCACCAGAGGGAGATTCAGAACGTTGACCTTGACCTCTCTCCCTTGCTGGCCGGACTGCAGTGATGATGACATTAGACAAGGGGTGGCTTCTTTAGTGCAGGTCGCTATGGAGATGTCAAGCATCCTCCATCTCAGTCAAAAGTCCCGCCAGTGCCGGCCTCTCCTCGCACCTCCTCCCCTCGCTGTTCTGCCCAGGTGGCTTTTAGGGTCCTGGGTCTCAGTGCCGCCCTGTCCAACTACTCATCCTCCCAGCTCCCCCTTGCCTAGGTGGAGCCCACAGCCTGGAAGTCCAGCTGAGGTGCTGCACAGGGGGGCTGCCCATTCCCTGGTCAGCAGGCATCCTCCACCTCAGCATGGCTGGCACGGTGGGGGGGGGGGGTGTCAGTGAATCTTGATGGCGAGGATGTCTGTGCATTGTCGGATGTTCCGTAGCATCCCTGACATCTGCCCACCAGATGCCAGGAGCACCCCCACCCCAGTTGAGACCCACTCTTTATGGACTAATGGGGTGATGGTAGAAATGGTGCCCACACGTGGGATGGTTTTAAGTATGAGGTCGATTAAGGACCGTACGACCTTGTCCAGCGCCAGTTTGTGGCCCTGCACTGTCTTCCACCTCTGCTCCCTCGGCCCCTTCACAGCTGTGCTCCTGCTGCCTGGACTGCCAGACGAGGCCCCTGCTCTCCCGACACCTGCGCCTACCATGCTGCGTCTGACTGTCTTCTTGAGGGTTGGGCTGTGTCTACTCGAACTTTATACCCAGGTGTTTGGTTTGGAACATGCCATTGGATAAGTGTCCGACCTGTTAAGGAGGAAATCCCCGTCCCCTCTCAGTTTGCAAAGCTCTTTTCATACCATTGTCTTTTCTAATCCTTCCCAGAGGTCAGCGGAGTGAAAGGACTGGGTCACTCCTCCCTCTGCCAGGTGAGCATGTGTCCCGGCAGGAAGAGCTGGACTGCGGAGCCGGTCTGCTGGCTTGCCACTGCGCCACACTGCCGCGGGAGCAGCCATCAGTAAGCTATAGTGCTGATACTTTCCTGATCTCTTGACTGCCCTGGGTAGATAGCTGACCTCTATCCACTAGTGACGGGCCTCCCAGGGGGCCCGTGTGTGTGACTGATAGGTGGAATGAATCATGGAGTGGATCGATGAGTTCTTGGCATGCTCCGGGGCTCGTGTGGGCAGCAATGACCTTAAGTAGTCTTGACAACTTTTTCCTCCAGCCGTATCCTAGATCTCATGAAAGCCACGTTTATTTCCAGCCTAATTAGAGTAGTAGGTCACCCAGAACCGCTCAGAGCAAAAATAAAAGACCTGTTTGATTTGGGTTTTATTTTTTCCCCATTTTGTCATTGAAAAAAATGTTAAAATTTCAAACAGTAGGATTCCCTTCTGTTAAGACCTCAGAGATAATCATCCTGAAAGACTAAAGACATAAAGCATGTGTTAGTCAGCTCTGTGTCGCTGTGACCAAAATACTTGACAAGAACACTTAGAGGAAAAGTTTATTTTGGCTCACAGTTTCGGAGATTTAGTCCAAGGATGACCAACTCCATTGCTCTGGGCCTAAGATGAGGCGCCCCCAGGGAGGAAAGGCATGGAGGAGGAAAGCTGCTCAGCTCCTAGCAGCTGAGAAGTAGAGAGGGAGAAGGAGTAGCTGGGGACAAGACATCATCCTCAAGGGTATGCACCCAGTGACCCACCTCCCCAGCCTCGCCCCACCTGCCTACAGTTAGCACCAGCACTGTAGTCCTTTCAGATTATCAATCCATCCAGTGGATGTACTGGTCTAATCTAGTCACTTCACCTCTGAACACTCCTGAATAAACACAGGAGCTTGGTGGGGGAGGGTACCTCATCTCCAACCATAGCAGTAAGAAACCGCAGGAATTGTGGTTTAGTGGTAGAGCACTTGCCTAGCATGAGAATTTGAGTCCCAGCACCACATAAAAAAACTAAACAGACAAAATAAAGGTATTGTGTCCATCTACAACTAAAAATTAAAAAAAAAAAAAAAAAGAAACCCCAGGAAACAGGGCACCTAAGGAGGAGGCACTTGCTTACCCTCCAGCAAACACAGCGCTGAGAGTTTTGACTAGTAGAAAGGAATCCTAGACCAATGAGCAGCAGGAGGCTTGGTTTCTTATCTCAGCTTTGCCTCCTCTATGTCAAGCCCTCAAGCAAATAAATCTCTTTTCTCACATGACTTCAGTCTCTTTGTGGGGCTGTTAAACCCAAGACAGAAACGGTCATTTGTTCAAAATAGTCAGGCGTTGGACCATCTTTGGCAACTGTGCAAAATCAGAATTAGAGCCTTAGCTGAAGTAGGAGTGCTCTGGTTGCAGTTGGCTAGCTGGCAGCCAAGATCTTTTCCCCTGTGGCCTCCCCCCGGACTGCAGGAGGCGTGCCCTGCCATCTGTGGACTCCCAGGGCCTGGCATGGTGCCTCATGCCAGTCATCAGTCCCGGCCTCCCCCCGGGGTCACAGACTTCCTTTCCGAGGAGCTCCATTTCACAGGTCCAAGCTAGTGCCATTTCCTCCTCCTTTCATCACCCCAGGCTGGATAGCCCCTGACCTTGCCAGCCTCCATGCGTTCCCATTTCCCTTTGCCTTATCGTCTTAGTCGCCCTGTGAGAATGTTTCCAGGTTGCCACTGCTCCTCTGAAGTTGTGGTATCAAAAGCTGATGCCAGCATTCCATGTGTGGTCTAGTCCAGAGAGAGAACGGGCTACATATTTGACAGTGTAGACGCCAGAATAAATGAATCAAGAACCCGGTCACTACTCCTGATTCAGGTTCTGCGTTAGCCTTCAGGGCAACATGTATATGACAGCAACAAACTTGCCTCGTGTTTTCACAGGGTAGCTGTGGAGAGGTTGAACACTAGGCAGGAAGTCCAGGAACAGGTCCAGACAGATGTCAAGTGATGCCCACCAAGGTACAAAGGCAGGTCAATGGGGAAATGCAGTCTTTCCAGCAGACGGTGCCAGAGGGATTGGACATCTCTGCAGAAAGGAAAGAACATTGCCCTAACCCCCACATGTCATGCAGGTCACTTCTAGTGAACCGTCACTCCAAATGCAAAATGTAAAACTGCAAAACTTCTCAAAGAAAACTTGAGACGGTCTTGATGACCTGGGACTTAGACAAAGCATTCTTAGTCATGACAGCAAAAGTGTCGTTCATAAAAGATAAACTGGACTTTATCAAATTAAAGCAATTTTGACTTCATCAAACTTTAAAACTTATTTTGTGAAAGACACTGTCACGAGGATGAAAAACAAGAGAGTTGAAGAAAGTATTTGTGAATCATAAAGGGCTCGACTTCAGAATGTGTAAAGAACGTTCAACATTTAACAGTAAGGAAACAACCCAGGTTTTTAAACTGTGCAAAGGACTTGGACACTTTAACAGAGAATATACAATGGCAAATGTCACATGACAAGATACACAGAATCATAAGTGATCAGAGAAATGCAAATTCTAATTACAGTGAGAGATCTCTGTGCACTTATTAGAATAGCTGAAATAAATCAAATAGGGCCAGTTCCAAGTGCAGGCGAGGATGCAGGCAACAGCAGCTTTTCCCCGTTGCTGGAACAAAGCCAGAATAGTGCAGCTATTCTGCAGGAGAGTCCGGAAGTTTCTTTTCAAGTTAAACGTACAGTTAACTGCCTGGCAATCCTCAGCAGTCACCCCATAGAAATGTGAAACCCATATGTGACTGCTCGAAGTAGCCCCATTTATAACCACCAAGAGTAAATAGCCCAGATGCCCTCAACTAACTACACAACTTGTACTACATTTATACACTAGAATGCTACTCAGAAAAAAAGAAAAACTGCTGTAATCAGTAATAAAGACAACTTGATGACTCTCAAAATCTTTATGCTGAGTGAAGAAAGCCACTCTGGGTCTGCTGGCATAGCACTCTCCAAAGACACGCCGTTGAGGCGGAGGACAGAGACGGCTGCTGGAAGTGAGGGGAGGAGAAGCCCCAGCAGCGCTGGGGTGCCAAAGCGCCCTGCCTTCTGGTCGAGGCAGCCCTCCGCCTGTCACATTCAGAGCAGTGAGCCAAAAGCAAAGCCAAACCAGAAAGTTCAGGAACGGACAGCTCCTGTAACACGCATGACGAGAAAGGCTCTCTCCTCGTTATGGTCCCTTGGATCTGTTAGATCTGTGATTAACTAAATCCATCTGAAGTGTTCTGTTTTTCTTTAAATGCTCTTTACGTTCACTGGGAACAATTAAAAGAAAGGCAGAAGATTTGGGAACATGAAAAACCATCACACAGCTTGAGAAATAGATGGTCCTCAGGTCAAATTCACAGGCTGGCCTTGAGACCTGGTTGGAGGTCCCAGGAATCGCCTTGAACCAGGCGCACCCGCTGCACTCTGGAGCGCCTCTCCGGCAGAAGGGCCCTGGCTGCACTGATGTCCTCCCCACTCTCTAGAGCTGAACGAGCCTGAGAGCTGTCCCCCTGGACAAGACCCTTCCCACTGACGATTGGGTCTGATGTGAGCCAGAATGGGGCGGGCCCGGGGCTCAGCAGCACCAGCCGCACCGCTGCTCATGACCCCCTTGAAAGCACGTGCAGTGTCCGCCTGCGTTTGGGGCATTTTTGAACAGCGGCTTTGCTGAGATGAGAGTGCCGTCCGTGCAAGTCCTGCCATCGAAGCACACCTGGGGGTGGGGTGTAGTCACAGTTCTGCAGCCACCGCCACAGTTGACGCTAGTATGTTTCCTGGCCCCCAAAGGAGACCGCTCGCTAGCGCTCAGCCTCGGTCCCCAGTCTCTTCCCACCGGGCGCAGGCAGCCTGCGGTCTGCCGTTGTCTCTGGGTCTGCCTTTCCTGGGCAGGTGGTGTCAGTGGAGCTGTGCCGTCGTGGCTCTGGGACTGACAACTCTGGGCCTGGGGTTTGCAAGACTCACATTCTGGCCTGTTCCTGCTGCCCTTCGAGCTGTCACTGGCACTGGACTGCTGCCCTCCCTTCAGCAGGGCTTTACTGTAGTCCGTCCCCCCTTAAGGGGACACAGGTATGATAAGGCAACACTGGACTGTGGCGAGGTCGTGAAGTCCCCCACTCACCCCAGGAAAGCATTTGCCCTGGCGTCAACAGTGGTCATCTGGGGCGGGAGGGTAGGATTTTTAATTCACCCTCTGTCTTTCTGCTGTTTGAGTTTTCTGACTGCAAACATGTATAACTCTAACAGAAATGTCAACAGGGATGACATTTGAGTAAGGAGCCATCCTGCTTCAAAAACAATTGTCTATTAAAATGGCTACATTTGATACGGGTATATACTTACATAATATATACATTGCTGGGCTACGTTATATATTTTTAATCTTCACTAGGATTGTTTAGTTGACTGCTTCCATAATTTTTCAGTCATTGCTTTACATGGTTGAGGCTATTGTATTTGCACACATGCTCATGATTATGTTCTCTGGTATTTAATGCTCCTCTGCTTCCTTAATCATGTTTTTCTCCTTAACTTCTACTTGTCTAATTAAAATTGCTGACCAGGCTTTTTTGAACTAGGCTTTAAAATGACTTTTCCATGTATTCATTTTCATTCTTGAAGCCTCCTTTGCCTGTAGCTGTCTTGCGTAGACTGAGTCACTCTGGCCCTTCCTTTCTATTCAGTCCAAAGCCCTCCCTGTCCCTCCGGCAGTGGGGACATTGCCATTTGTGTGACACAGGATCACAGGTTCAGACTGGGGCACTTTTATGCCTGGGGGGTACATAGGTCTTCCTGGGGACTCCCTGACCTCCCACTTGCATCTACTGACCCCCACTAGCACCATCTGGAGATCTGCCTGAGCTGCTTCTCCTTTCCCCACCTCTGGTTTCTCCTCACTGTAGAAGAAAGGCAACCACCCTCCCTTTCCAGACCTCTCGTGACTCATCGCCTCCGCACACGGTGACCTCTGTCCACGGAGGTGACCTGTGTGAGAAGGCTGGGGCCCTGGAGGTCAGGCAGGAGAGCCAAGCGCCCCAGGAGTACTCAGGAAATGTGAAGAGACCGGGCCTCACTTCGCCCAGGCTGCAGGCTCATGGCTTTGCTTTATGCCTTATCTGCTCAGCAGTCTGTTCTGAAATCACGGATTCAGAAGTGGTGGCTTTCCCTGTGACGTGCATAAGCGTGCGGGAGTTGAAGAATTAGGTCAGACTTTTTTTTTTTTCCCCCTCACAGAAAGCAAATCTGACTTGCCTGAGTGGTTTGGCAGAGCAACAGACTTTGCCGCTTAATAAAGGCAGACCTTTCTTTAAATTGAAAGAATCTTAAGCTTACATACTAAATTGCATTTATAAATTTAATATTTATTTATTTAGGTTCTGGAGATTGAACCCTGGGACACTTTACAACCAAGCTACATCCCCAGCCCTTTTTATTTTTTATATTGAGACAGGGTCTCACTAAGTCACTGAGGCTGGCCTGGAACTTGTCTCAGTCTTCCAGAATTTTTGAGATTACAGGCATGTGTCACCACTTCTGGCTAAATTTAATCTTTAGTGTACACATACAATATATACTCTTTCTAAATATTTCATCATGTGCAGCCATTTAACTTACCATGAAAATTTGTAGATAAACTTATCATGAAGAAAACATAGAAGGTACAGTTTTTCTAGATATTTTAGAAGGCACAAGTATCTGTCTTTGTGGGCCATCATAACAAATTCCTGGATGGTTGAAACAACTTTTTTTTTTTTTTTTTACAGTTCTGGAAGCTGGGAAGTCCCCATGCCTCCAGACCTGCTAGAATTATCAAACTAGCCAGTCATAAGCCGATTTCCCTGCCCTGCCTTGCCTTCCCCATGGAAAGATCAAGATGCCAGTGGCTTTGGTTTCTGTGGAGACTTGGCTCTGGCTCGCAGACAGACACCTTCTTGTGTCCTTGCCCGGGGTGGAGGGAGGGTGCTCACACGTGTGCACTAAGAGCAGGCTCTGTGGTGTCTCTTCACAGGAGAGCCCTGATCCTGCCATGCTTTTATGACACGTTCACCTGAATCACCTCCTTGGTGGCCATATGGCCAAGTACAGATGTCTACGCTGTGGCTTCGACTTACTAACTTTGGGGACTCCGTTGGTACACAGCAGTACCCAAGCAGTGACTAGAGTGAGGATCCTTGTTCTGCCGTCTTATTCCTCATTTTCTCTTCATCCTGGCTCTCCTTGTATGTCGTCCTCTTTCCTGCCTTCCAGCGTGTGTTTGATTTTCTTGGATTGACTGAAAGTTAGAGGTTGTGCTTCAAGCTCCTCGTGGCTGCTCCTACCTCCCTGAGGCCCCAGCTGGTTTTCTTTTCCTTTCCATTGTTCTAAGGACCGTGGTTTCCCTGGGTCTTACCTCCTATTACTTGTAGATGAACACCCCATATGTACATAAAACTCGCTGCACATAAAACTTGCTCCAAAGTCATAGATGCACTTTCTTTAAAAATGGTCATTGATGATCATTGCCTATTCCAACATAATTAGACCTTAGGCAATAAATAAGAAACTTCACTAGGTTTTACTCACTTTTCCTTAAGCCACTGAAATATTCTGCAGCATGCAGCTCATGGCTTAGTACTTTCACAATGCTGTACAGCCACCACCACTATCTAGTTTCAGAACCTTTCCATCACCCCAAAAGGAAGCACCATGCTCAGTAAGCAGTTTCTTCTCACATTTCCCTGGCCCTCTATTAACCGGGCTCTTTGTCTTGTTTTGATGTTTGACATCTGGGGTCCTTGTTGGTTGCAAAGGGCCCACCGATCCCAGGACTAGCTGATTCCTGGCAATAGTAAGCAGCTTTTCTTGGTGAACCTCTCTTTCATATACAAACCACACAGTCCCAAATACATCGCCAGCCACTTCCTGATCTCTCACTCACTGAACCAGTATTGCCTCTGCTCTAAATCAAACCAGGGCCAAGTACCAGACAACTAGAAACAGTCCCACTGCCTCCAAGCATGCCAGGATTACCAAACTGGCCAGTCATAAGCCATTCCTGCCCTGCCTTGCCTTTCCCATGGAAGCCCCAAGAAAGCCTGAGCCTGTGCCTTCCTATCACTCCTCTGCCTCCTGACCAACACTGGTGCTTCGCCTTGTGATCCTGCATGTCACACGGTGCCTGAACAGTGGGTAACATTCAACTTTTCTTTCAGTGAGCCAGGTATACAGGTGTGAGCCTGTAGTTCCAGCTCCTCAGAAGACTGAGGCCGGAGGATCACTTGAACCCAGGAGTTTGAAGTCAGCAACTGGGGATGTCACTCTGTTGTTAAGTGTCCCCGGGTTCAATCTCCAGAACCTAAATAAATAAATATTAAATTTATAAATGCAATTTAATATGTAAGCTTAAGCTTTAAAAAAAGGTCTGCCATAAAACCTAAGTGGCAAAGTCTGTTGTTCTGCCAAACCACTCAGACAAGTCAGATTTGCTTTCTGTGAGGAAAAATATTGGGGGGCTGGGGTAGCAGCCCAGTGGTAGAGTACTTGCCTAGCATGTGTGAGGAACTGGGTTCGATTCTCAGTACCACATGTAAATAAAATAAAGGCTCATTGACTACTAAAAGAAAACTTTTTAAAAAAGTTTTGAAAAATCCTTTTCAATGGCAAGGACCTCTTCATTTCATTAGAGTCATCTTTATAAATTAAGACCTGAGTACAAATTGCCCTCACCACCAGCCTGTGGCAACCACTAATCTGCATGTCCGGAATATAAATGTGCCCACTCTGGATATTTCATACAAATGTCATCACATAGTAGATGGCCTTTCCTGTCTGGGTTCTGTCCCTCAGTGTTGTGTTTCCCAAGGTCCATCCATGCTGTAGCACACGCCAGTACCTGTTCCTTTCTCATGGCTGGCTGATATTCAATGGTATGCTACCGCGTTTTGTATCTTCTTATTGTTCCTAGGTAAAGTTTCCTCCTTGTTGGGTGCAGTGGCGCATGCTTGTAATCCCAGTGGCTCTGGAGACTAAGACAGGAAAATGGCAAGTTCAAAACCAGCCTTAGCAACTTAGTGAGACCCTGACTCAAACAAGGAATAAAAAGGGTTTGGGATGTTGCTCAGTGGTTAAGCACCCCTGAGTTCAATCCCTGGTAACAAACAAACAAATTCCTCCTTGCTGGCATATCTAGTGGACATTTGTCCAGAGAAGGTCTATAGCTGGAAAACTTTCTGAGAGCTTGGATATCTGAAGATGTGTTTATCTCCCCCACACATTTAAATGGTAGTTTAGCTAGGTATGAAGTGAAATGTAAGATTCAAAGTTCTTTGCCTCCAGCAGTCTGATACTATTTCATTGTTTACTGCAGCTAGGATGTAGATGTCTGATCTGATTTTTTTTTTTTTTTTCCTTTTGTAGATGATTTGCTTTCATTTGAAAATCTTTCGGAATTTTCTGACCTCATTGTTCTTAAACATTATTACAATCTGGTTTGTGTTAGTGCATGCTCACACTTATGTTTTACTTTTACCAATCTTCTTTAGTACCTGAAGTCTTAACATCATTCTGGAATTTTGCAAAATTCTGTCATTATTTCCCCAAATATTTGATCTCTGTTTTCCTTCCTTCTGAGATGCCTTTTATATAAAAACTGATACATCCACTTCTCTTCTCCCTTTGTCTTTGACCCTTCCTAATGGTGTCTGGGTCCATTTTTTGACCCAATTTTGTATCTTTTTAATCACCATTCTGCTGAGCCTCTCTGTTGGATTCTTTATTTCAAGTTATATTTTAATTATTTAAAAAATTCACTTGGTTCTTTCCTCATTGCTTATTTCCACTTAATCTTTAAGTATCTTCCCTTATCTCTTAAAAGGCATTTATCATGCCTGTTGGGTTTTGAAACTCGGTTTCCCAGGGTAGAGGTTGCTTCACTTGCTGTGTGTCTTTTCAGTCCTTCCTTTATGGTGCTGGCATTCCTCAGAGATGTTGCAATTTCCCCCAAGAGTTCATCCCTATTTTCTCAGAACATCCTTGCCTAATATTGCACACTGATGCTGCAGATAAGTTTGGAACTTGATCGAGAGGGAAGAACCTGAGGCAGGTGCTCTGGTATTTATTGGGGTTGAGTTCAAGCATTCCCTTTCCAAACCGTGGGATGTGAGGAGAGAAAAAAGGAAAAAGAAAAAAACAAGGCCACAGCTATCCCCTCTCTGAACTGCTGGTCATTTGTGTTCTTCTCGAGGTCCAGTCCTCTCAGAAGATAGTTTACCAAAGATGCTGTACACACTTTATATACCAAGAACTGTGCTGGGAGTGATTGCTTACAAAAGATGAGTGGTTGCCCGCACACAGGGCAGTGTTCTTCCACAGCTGATCGAGAATAGTCCGCAACCCTGAAGTAGCACATCACAGGGTCTCGCTCCACATCTGTTGCCCCGAAAGGGTGTTGGTGAGTTGGGTCCTGAAGGCAAACGAGTTGGAGTGCAGGCAGGTGGAGGGTGACTTCAGGTGAGGACAGCACCAAAGCCTGGCCCGCCGCGGTGTGTGAGCAACCCGAGTCCAGGGGCTCGCTTGACTTTCCTTTTCCCTTCCTTTCTCCTCCCTGTCCATGATGACGAGAGGTTCACGTGAAGAAGGATCACGGACGCTGAGTCCATGGGGTCACAGATGGCAGTGAAGAGTGGTTGTGTTTCCCCTAAGAGTGCTCAAGGGGCATCAGGGGATCTTTGTTGGCCACTACCCTTTCCTTCCAGGCCCCACAACTCGGGGTTGAATCCCAGACTACAAATACATTATCTGGAATTTGGTTCCTTTGCCTGTGTTTGTGGCTTTTCCTGTCTGGCCTCTGGTGTGAGTAACAGTCGATCTGACAGAGCAGCTGGCATAGGCAGGCCCTAGCCACAGGCAGGGACAGGCCTGTGCAAGGGGGCAGAAGGGTAGGTGGCATCTGGGAGCCAGCTACACTGCTGGTGCTGACCTGTAAGAATGGGCAGTCAGGAGGGTCTCGGAGGATGTGAGGATCTCCAGGAGATGCCATTTGCATCTTGATTCTTGAAGCTGTAGTTGAGGCTGTAAGAGTGAAATAATGACAGCATTAACAACATGTCATTAGGCAAGCCTAGCAAGCACAGCTAACACCCTAACTCGTCAGCAGTAGTGGCTAATTCTGGATGCCGTCTCTCTGCTCTCAGGACCTGAGGGGCTTCTTAACACAGGCTCCTGTGAGCTGGCGTGCGGTTCTAGCACAGTTCGTGTCCACACTTCTCTGTGAAAGCAACCTCCGTGCTTGCTATGGTTTGAATAGTGTCTCCCAAAGGCCCCTGTGTTAACCCTTGGTCCCCATGGTGACCCTGTGGGAGGTGATGGAACCCTCAGGTCCCTGGAGGTGTTGTGGGATCCCAGTCTGTCAGTGGCTTGCTCCCCGCACTTCTTCCATGATGCGTGGCTCTCACAAGAGCCCGGAAGCAGGGCTGCTGTCCCAAACTAGAGCCTCCAGAACCACGTGCTGAATCCCATGGGTCACATTTTTTCATAAGCAGCCTGTGTCGGTCACGTCATTAACCTTCAACCCTGAGAGGCGAGGGGAGAGGTTAGTCTGTTCACAAAAGGAAATCAAGATTCATGCAGGGGGAGGCCTTGCCCAGTCCATGGCCAGCTTCTCACTAGCTCCCCGCTCTGCTTTCTGTGGGCCTAGGCACGCGGAAAGTACCTCTGCAGTTCAAGCCAGTGTGTGGCCGTTCACCGAGCTTATACTGTGTTGAAGGTCCAGAGCCAGCTGCCTGAGGATCTGACGTCCCGTGTGGCTTTGGTGGCTTCCCTTAATGCACCGTTCCTCCCCACGTGCAGGTCGGCCCCCGGAGTCACCATCTGCCCTACTTGTGCTGCACCCAGCAGTACTCCAGGTGCTGAGCTCACTCCCAGGCGGAAGAAGTTTTAAAATGCCCCCAAAGTTCACTCTTACTACCAACTTAGTGAAACCAATAAAAGGCAGTCGTGACATGTGAAGGACAGAGGAAGCAGGAGTGAAACTGAAAGAGTGTCTCGCAGTGAAGATGTCCGTGCTGAGCTAATGACCTCAGGAAACAAGAACGAACCCCCGCTGGCACCCCGTAACCATAATGACCCCTGCTTCTGACCGTGACAGAGTAGTGACTTACGGTCTTTGTAAAAGCAACTGTGCAAATGAACAAAATACATGGAGGATATGCACAAAATATTAAATCCTTGCCATTTTCAGGGACTGAACAGGGAGCACAAGACCTGGCTACTAGAGAGAAGAAACACCAAGCTGAGCCCCATGGTGGCCCAGGCCTTCTTGCCTGCACCACCTTCCACTCTCAGCACAGGGGGTGGGGTCTGAGCTGGAAGGTGATCTTGGTGAGCTCAGGACACAGGTGTTAGAATTCCAGGCTACTGAAGTAGCTGGGTGGTGTGAGCATTATGGTTTGGGTGTGAAGTGTCCCCCAACACTCCTGCTAATCAGGAGCATTCAGAGGTGAGACGATTGGGTCGTGAGATCTGTAATCTAATCAGTCCATCCTAATGTGAATGGACTGATGGTGGTCACTGCAGGCAACTGGGCTGTGGCTGGGGGAGGTGCGTCACTGGGCACATGCCCTAGAAGGGTGCATCTTTCCTGCTGCCCTTCCCATCACTCTCTACTTCCTGGCTGCCATGAGCAGTGAAGTAGGGCTCCTCCACCTTGCTCTTGTACCGTGACGCTCTGCCTTACCGTGGACCCCAAGCAATGGGGTCAGCCCACCTTGGACTGAACCTCTGAAACTTTGAGCCAAAGTAAACTTTTCCCCCTCTAAATTGTTCTTGTCAGGTATTTTGGCCACAAGGACAAAAAGCTGATTAACACAGAAGGAACTAGAAAAGAGGGAGCCTGTGGCAGGAGCACGGACAGCCAAGTTCTGCGTACGGATTCACTGCGGGTTGTTGGCTGAGGTCAGGCTGTGCAGGGGGAGACCCTCCACGAGGCCAGGCAGAGCTGACGGTGACAGCGGAGGCCATGCAGTGCTGGGAGACAGCAGAGGGACAGCTCCACCTGAGTGAAGAGCCCTTACTGACCACTCAGGACAGCCGCACCTTATGAAGAGGATCGTTCCCCTGGGTAGGGGCACCCTGCTTTAGGGCTAAGTTCAAAATGGAAACAGAACTTAAAAAAGATTTGACCCAAACTTGACAGCACCAGTCATTTGCCTTCCTGCCAGAACAAATGACAACTTTAAAGGAAGACAGCAGGATCCAGACTCTCCCAGGTGTGTCCTAACAGGATCCAACGGGTCAGGAGTTGGCGCAGATGTAAAGAGTCAGGAAACCTGACCTGCACTTAGGTAAAACGTGGGCTGCCCCGAGGTCAGAGTGAGCAGGTAAGTACTTCAGAGTTGCTGAAATAAATACAGTTGATTGAATAAACAGAGAGGAAATCTCAACAGAGATGGAAATAATTAGAAATTTACCAAATGAATATTCTAATATCAGAAATGAAATGAAAAATTTGCTGGGTGAGATTAAAAATGGAAATCAGAAACTATAGAAAAGAGAATTGAGAGTACCTTGATGCCTTCTGAGACAGTATCAGAAGGGCTACATATGTGTAACTGGAGTGCCAGAGGGAGAGGAGAAGAACCAGGCAGAAGAAAAATATCTAAAGACATACTGACAAAATATTTTCCAGATTTGGTGGGAAAAAAATTTTTTTTTGATACCAGGGATTGAACCCAGGGGTGCTTAAGCACTGAACCACTTCCCCAGGGATTTTTTTATTGTTTATTTTGGGGCGGGTTCTCACTAAGTTTCTTAGGGCCTCACCGAGTTGCTGAGCATGGCCTTGAACTTACGATCCTCCTGTCAGCCTCCTGAGCCACTGGGACTGCAGCCATGCCCCACTGAGGTGGCCGAATTTGGTGAAAATCTTATTTATATATCCAAGAGTCTGTGAATCTCAAGGAGGATCACACCTAAGGGCATCATAGCCACACTGCTGAAAACCAGAGGAAAAAGAAAATATTAAAATGACCAGAGGAAAAAAGATGCATAACCTGCATTATCTATGATGGCACCTGACTTCTCAGAAACCAGAGGGGCTGGCAGACTGTGGGGTGGCATCTCTAAAATACGAAAAGAAATCACAGAATGCTCTTGCAGAAGTGCCTTCGAGCATGAAGACCAAATAAAGATATTTTTCAGATAAAAGAAAACTATAACTGCTGTACAAGAAATGGAAAAGGAAGTTCCTCAGGCTAAAGAAAAATGATACCAGAAGAAGGAATGAAGAGTAACAGAAAAGAGAAATATGTAAGTCAATGTAAAGTACTTTTTTTTCTTAATTTATTTAAAATTAATAAATATATCTGTATATATACATAGAGAGAGGGGGAGAGGGAGAGACTCATGAAACAAAAATATCTTAAGGGTGTATTTTGAACATCTGGTTGTAATGAAGGCTACACAGGAGTGGGGGGTGAAATCATGCACTTGCAAAGTTCTTGCATTTTACATGAAGCGGTACAATATTGATTCTGAGTACACTGCAAAAAATTAAGGCTGTGTATTATGATCCCCCCAGAACAATCTCCTAAAATAAAGATGCATAGCTGAAAAGTCAACAGAGAACTTCAAATGGAATTCTCAAGTGTTTAGCTTACCCAAAGGAATGTAAGGAAAGAGGAACCAAACACAGATAAGAACATCAAGAAATAGCAAAATGGAGACCCATATCAATAAATTAAATACAAATGGGCCTAATGCTTCAGTTAAGAGACCATCAGGAGGGGAGAAAACGCAGACTTAAGTGTCTGCTATCTACAAGGACTGAGAGTAAAAGGATGCGTGGTAGGGGAGGGATGCCAGCCCCCTGAGGCCCCCGGAGTGTGAGTGTGCTCCTTACACAGTCAGAGGGACCTACGGATGGAGCAGTTGTCCTGGGTTATCCAGTGGGTCCATTCTGATCTTATGAGTCCCTAAAAAGCAGATAACCTGGCCTGGCTTTGGTCAAAAAGAGATGTCTCTATGGAAGGAACCATGGACCAAGGGACAGAGCCAGTACGTGGAAGCTGGGAATGGCCAGGAAATGAGTCTTCTCCAGAACCTCCAGAAGGTAGTGCAGCACTTCCAACATCTTCATTTTAGCCCCCATGGGACCTGTGTTGAACTCCTGATCGACTGTTGTCTTACAAAACTGTAAGATCATAAATTTGTGTTGCATTAAGTACTGGCTTTGTGGTGATTTGTTACAGTAGCAGCAGAAAAAAATAAATATATCCAGGATGGAAAATGTACTTAAGAAGAGCTTCAAAATGTATAAATAAAAATTAACAGAATTCAAGAGGGAAATAGACCTTGTCTCAGCAGCTGATGGAACAATTAGATTAAGGCAGACAATTAAAAACAGTGAGAACACCACGCGTGGTGCACTGCTCGCCACCACTCGGACCTGCCTGCCATTCACAGAACACACATCCAACTTCAGATGCATGTTCTTTCCTCATGATCCTGATAATTCACCAAAACAGACTGTACACTGTGCCGGAAGACTTCACGATGGAGAAGGATTTCAGTCATACCAGGAAATACAAATGAAATCATCCTGATCCTATTTTCAGACCACAGCAGAATTAAGCAAGAAATAAACAGCAACAGGGTAGGAAACACCAGATATTTCAAAATCAAACAAACACTTCTAAGTAATTAATGGGCAAAAGAAGAAATCAGAAGGGAAAATCACAACTACTTTAAGCAGTAAAAATGAAAACCACAATATGTCAGAATTCTGAGTGGCAGCTAACACAGAACCTAATAGGAAACGCATAACTTTTAAAGCCTTTAAAGCACATTTTTGGCATTCAGAATACATTCATCTCTCCAGTTAGAACAGACCTTTCCCTTGTACTGAACTTTGCATGGCTATTTCTTATTGGACTCCACCTCTGAATGTTAAGACCCTCCAGGACAAGGACTGCTGCTCCTCTCAGTTGGTTTAGGGCTTCTTGCTCCATGCATGACTCTTGGTAGGTTTTCAGTAAAATGTGAAAGCAAGCTTAGGAATGGTTCTCGTATTCATGAGAACCTGGGGGGATAGGCAAAGTCAGGGTTACTGACCCCGTTTTACAGCTGGGAACAGAGACCGCAGGATCACTTACTAACGAGGCGGCAACGCCCAGTTCCCAGGGTTCTACCAGTTCCACGCTGTCAGTTGCTGACTGACACTCAACATGTCTCCTCAGTAGAAATGCAGATTTTACTCCAGAGTAAACATGAAGCCTTTGCCAGCTATTAAAACATCGCCCTACAGTCTGTTCTCTAGAGGATCAGCCAAGACTCTCCTGAGTTCTCGCCACCTCCCGGTGGAGGCCAGCAGGACCCTGAATTGTCTGTGCAGACAAAACCCAGGCCCAGACCCCAGATGGCCTTGACCTGGTAGGAACTGGAGCTGCTGTCTGGTGGAGCTACACCACAGCCTGGTCACTCCTGCCCCGGCTCCCGGCCGCCCTGGCCTACTGGGAGCTCCCAGAAGCCTGAGGCTGCCATCTCAGGCTCCACTGTCACACCCGCAGCCGCCCACGCTGTGGGCCCCAGCCCTGAGAGCTTCTTGTTTCTCTATTTTCTACCTAGGTTTCAGTTTTTGACTTGGGTTTGTTTCCCCTTCGTCTCTGGTTCAACTTCCTTTTCCTGTTTGGTTTTAAGTAGAGTCTAAAAATCAAGTCGCTGCCTTCAGAGGGTCTGTGGTCCTCGACCCACGCAGCCTAGTGAAGGACAGGAGGCCCCTGTGCTGCAGCCTTTCAGCCATGGCCACAGTGTGAGTACTGGAACCCACAGGGGACAGAGGGATGTCAAGAGGAAACCCAGAATCCTAATGATGAAGGGCCGTAGGAATCTCTCGGGTCTCTGTTATTCCAGTCAGGGACTGGGGAATCCGGGGCCAGAGGGCAAGGGACTTACCCAAGGTCACCCAGCAAGCTAGTGACCTCACTCTCTGTCTGCTGGTCTCTCCATTCTCAGACTGTGGCTCTTGATGCCTGTGACCTTGAAAGGCTTCTGAGCCAACAGCCTTACCAGAAGTTGGCCACCTGCCTCAGGGTAGGGAGAGGGACTGCTGTCTGCTGTGGCCCAGAGTATGGTTGGCGAGTCCTGCTTTTCTCTTCTGAAGGGCCTGGGGCAGCTCGTTTGCTTGGAGGGGAGCACCCAGGTCTCTTTTTCAATAGAGACTTGATGAACGGTAGCAGACGGGACCCTGACCAGCCCGAGAGACTTGTGGTCTTAGGCCACTGACCCCACAGATTGTGGCTGTGGAAGGTGCAAGAGCATCCACAGGTCTGTGACCCCGAGCATTGTGAATGTTCTTCCTAAAGCTGAGATTGCAGTGTGGACCTGACTGTCCCCTACCCTGTGACCTCATGGAAGATTATAGGCAACCGGGCAGTTTTACCCTCTCTGGGATTTGGGACTCTTGATTGACTCATTACAGCTTTGTGTCTTAGCATAAATAATGATCCCTCACTTTAAAAGTGATGCCACAGTTTCCAAAGTGCTATTCAGCAGTTATCCTCTGTGAGTCCTTTGCCCCTTGGGTGGACCAGGAAGGTGTCACAGCGCCTGCTTTGTGGCAGGGAGGCCTAGTCTCTACCAAGCTGTGGGCTCCCCCAAAGCTGCATGGCTGCTTGCCTACATCTGGAGCGCACAGGTGGAACCTGTCCAGCGTTCCTGCCAGGCAGCAGGGGGAGCGTGGCTGTCCCCTCCTAGAGCCCTCTCTGCCACAGCTGGAACCATGGTCTCTGGGCCCAGTCTAATTACACTGGGGAAGTGCAGGTTTCGTTGTTTTGGGTTTTGGTGGCTTTATTCCTGCTCCTTTGCAGCCAGCTCTCTCTCTTTAGTGAATCTCCTTGAGCTTTGGAGGACTTGTGGGTGGTGCTATAAAATGCTTTCCATTCTAAGGTGTTCACTTCCAAAGCCATTTTCAGGTGTAAATAAGATGGTGAAAAGTTCAGGCAGCTCACTCTACCATTTCAGTTACTGATGGCAGAAAACGGTCTGGAGTAGATGGGGAGGATGCACAGCAAGCTTTTTTAAAGTTTTTTTTTTTTTTTTTTTTATGTTTTTTAGTTGTCAATGGATCTTTCTATTTTTTATTTTTTATTCGTTTATATGTGGTGCTGAGTATCAAACCCAGAGCCTCACACATGCCAGGCAAGTGCTCTGCCACTAAGCCACAACTCCAGCCCGTAAGGGTCTTTTAAAATTTAGAAATCTGAGATACAGTGAGGCACAGTGGTGCACGCCCGTAATCCCAGCTGTTGGGGAGGCTGAGGCCGGAGGATCATACGTTCAACTGCCTGGGCAACTTAGCAAGACTCTGTCTGAAAATAAAAAATAAAAAGGCTGGGGATGTTTCTCAGTGGTACAGCACCCTGGGTTCAATTCCTAATACCAAAAAAAAGGAAAAGAAAAAGAAAGAAATCTGAGAATTCCCCATCCAGAAAAGAACTTGGAGGCCAGCTGCACAGAGCTACACAGTTTGGTGCTCCCACCTGGTACCTGCACCTCAGCTAGCATGACTCTGCCATCCCTTCCTAGGGATGACAGCGTTGCATGGCTGCGGGTGACGCTGATTTTGACGTCTGAAGACTGCTGATCCAGGCCCAGCGTCCAGCAGGCTCCTCCGTGCCAAGTGTGCTAGTGCAGACCAAGACAGAGCCCAGGTTCCCTGGTGCCTTGACCCCCTTCAAGCCTGTTTGTGCTGGTCCACGGGCAGACTGTGGTCCCACCCGCGGTGGCTCTCAGAGAGCAGCATCCACCAAGCCGTATCGTGGCAGCCGCACGGACCCTTGTGGGGTGGGGACACCACGGCCTCCAGACTCTGAGTTACCCTGGCCTCCAGGGCCACAGAGAGCTTCCTACCGTGGAGCTCCCCTTCGTGGGCACTGGCTCTGGCGCCCCTCGCTGGGGACGCGCTCCCAGGCACCGAGCAGGGCCAGGAACCGGACTCCCTCAAGTACGTGGCGACGCACGGAGTTCCATGTAGTTCTCACAAGAGTCTGCGGGAGCCACAGGAGAGGAGGAGCTTCCCTTCCCTCCACAGCCTCCACAGCCGGGCCTCTGAGATAAACTGACATAGACAGACTGGCCGAAGAAAACGCCCGAAAGATCCATTGTCACGCACAGGGACATCGTGTGAAGGAAGAGTGAGCCCGGATCCCAGCAGAACCAAAGGCCGGGTGTGTCCTCTTCATAAGGGAGGGCAAGAGGGCGCAGTAGGCAACTTGGGAGAGTGGAAGATTCTAGAAAGAGGTCTGGGCCGGCAGGTGAACAGATAGCAGCCTGTCTGAGCTGGGTGTGGGCTCAGGACCATCCTCCTGAAGGAAGCCAGGGGGTTGTCATGGCAATGGGTTGCTCCTGGAAAGGCCACTGTGCCCCTGGTGTTCCCACAGCTGGTGGTCGTCTGCCGCACAGTGTGGCCTGATGGCGGCCAGCAGTTCTGGACTCCTTCACACACTGCCCACAAGTGCACTTCTGTTTCTAGAGGAAGAATAAAGACAGAGGGAGAGAGGAGCTTGACAGGAAAGAGCAGGAGTGAGGGGCCCGGGTCTGGCTCACGCCTCCCCCTGCAGATGCCACGCTCCTGCTCCTGCCCTCGGAGCGAGTGCTGGCCTCTGCCCTGGGGAAGGGGGACGCTCTCACAGGAGAGAGGAGGCCCTGGGAGGACACAGCAGCATGGGCAATGGTGAGCCTTGGAGGGAAGAGCCGTGAGTGGAGGACTGGTGGCCAGGAGTGACTCCAGGGAGAGTGGGCTCCCAGGTGACCTTCAAAGGATGGGGGAACAGGTTTTTAAAAAGGGACCAAGCAGGTGTCCTCTCAGCCAGGGCTGCTCTAGGTGCTGGGGAGGCTGAACAGGCCAGGTGGACAGTCTCGGCCTCGAAATCGCTGAGGTGTGGGTGGGGTGGGGGAGCAGCTACGGAAGATGGCAGCTGGGGCCAGGCAGTGCTAGAGGAAGCCTGGGCTGCCCCTTGGTGTCCCCCAGTGAGGACGTCAGGCAGCCTCACAGAGTGCTGGAGATGACAACCTTGGCAGGGTGGGGGTGGGGGACAGGCAGCAAGCCGCCTGAGATGGGAACAACTCAGTGGGCTCAAGGGCCAGAAGAGGAACAGGAAGGTGGTGCCATGAGATCGAGGAGCGCGTGGAAGGAGAAGGGCAGAGGTCAGCAGCCCAGGGCACAGCCGCGCATGGGCCTCGGGGACGTCAAAGGGTTCTTGGCAAAGGGAAAGACACCAATAGCACCTGAGGACAGCCTCTGGCCACTGTGTAGATGATGGTCACAGTGCAACGAGAACAGAAGCGGGAAGCCTCCTGGGAGGCTGAAGGGGGAGAGCGGGAGCCAGATGCAGGACTTCCTGATGGATCCCAGGTGGGTGGGAGGGAAACAGGTCTAACAGAGATGGAGACGGGAAGCCGGATGTGAACTTGGGAGGGACGACTGCAGGACTTCCCCGTGGATCTGAAGTGGGCAAGGGAAGCACCTAGTCTGCTGTGACTCAGGTGGGTGGCGGCTCCTTCTCCATGATGGCTCCACGTAGCAGCTGGAGAGCTGGCCGGAGCCCTGTGGGGTTCAGAGCCCTACACAGAGCAGGTCCCTGTGCATGCTGGTTGGACAAGGCTGCCCAGAGCAGGAACAGCTGATGGCAGGGTGTGCCACAGGAGACAGCATGAGTGAGTAAGTGACCGTGCCTGAGGGGGTGGCAGGAGATCCGGCTGCCTGGCCTCCCATTGTCTGCCACGCTTTGGGTCTTTCCCAAGGTGTGCATCACCTTCAGTATGTCACTCACTCACTGACGTAGCTCTTGTGTTGTACAGATTCCACTTGTCACAGGTGGGGGCAACTGTGTGGGTACCCAGGACGCTGGCCCTCGGGGAGAAAAGGCAAACGTCTGGATAGTCCGTTGGGGGGCAATCTTTTCCTCCATCCTGTGTGGCTGGAAGAAGAGATGAATGGACCGGATGCTGAACCGAGGCTTCATTTACCCAAAGCCTTGCTTCATTTCTCACATCCACAAAAATGCGGCTCAGTCACTGTTGGTCTGCGTGGTAATATATGCAGATCTAATTCACTGTTTTCATTGCTATCTGTTGCTGGTCTCTAAATTCATTCAGGAAATTGACCTTTTTGGGTTCTGAGTCAAAACCATATGATGATACCAAGACATTGTTTGCCTTCTTCTCTCTTATAAGCACACGGTGGAACTTTCCAGATACACAATGACATGTATCAACATTGTTACTGACAGCTAACGAAATTTTTACTGATATGTTCTCGTTTTACTCTGAAACGTGGTTGTATTTGCCAACCTCATGTTACTGTAACAAATACTTCACACAATTAACTCATAAAGAGAAAAAGTTTGTTTAGCTCACAGGTCTGGAGATTCCAGTCCAAGATGGCAGCCCCTTTATTCTGGGCCCTGGCAACCACCCCCCTAAATAGCCTAAATCCTGTCTTTAAAAAGAGCAGACAGCACAACCGTGGGCCCTGCAAGTTTGGGTCCTGGGTCTAAAACATCAGAAACATGCTTAGGAACGTAAGTAGCCTTTGGTATGCACTCTGTATTAGATTTGTTAAGAAATTACTGATTCCCTTTGGTGTAAGAGTGGCTTTTAAGTTATCCATTAGAAAGTCCTTATTTTATTTTATTTTCTCAGTGCTGGGGATAGAGCCCAGGGCCTTGTGCATGTTGGCAAGCACCCCACCACTGAGCCACATCCCTAGCTAGAATGTTATTTTAAACAACATTCTCAAGAACCCAGGATTGAAGTATTGTTTCTGCGGCTTACTTTCAGATAATTCAGGGAAAAACCAAAAACAGGAGATACATCACATGTGGCAAAACATTAATCCCAGGCCAATTTAAATGAAAAGGCCAAGGGTGTACATTTCTGTAAGTTTGAAATTCTTCAAAATAAAAAGCTGAGGGAAAACAGCTTCAAAATAATTTTTAGAAGTGGGAGTTGGTGGACTTCTGCCTTGCCGAGGGGAGTGAGAAGACCCCTGTGCAGCAGGTGGCAGGTGAGGAGTGTGGCTGCGCGCAGGCGCCTCGGAGCCGTGCCCTGCCAGCCCATCTCCTCCACCGAGCACGAAGCCGCAGGCTGTGTCGGCTCAGCACTGCCAGGACTCCAGCTGTGTTTCTCAATCGCTGCGTTGGGACGTCCTGGCATCCTGGCGTGGGGCTGGTTTCCTCCTTCCCCTGGAGTAGGGGTGGAGAAGGACACGGCCATGAAGGTGTCATAGGAGGCGCCACCCTCCACCCCTGGCCTCCACTGACACCTCCCTCTGCCTCCAGGGGCCCACTCCCTCCTTGAAAAGTCTCTCTGCTCCTCCTGGCAGCCTCCCTGGGATACTGGGTGGAATCAGCGTGCGTTCTCTGACTCCATTGGTTCACCCCACGCACAGCTCAGAGAGAGGACTCATAGCAGAGTGACCCTGCAAGTGCCCAGTGCCCTCCACCTGGGGACAGAAACCACATCTTGTGTCCAGCAAATGGTTGGGTTTCTTTCAAGTCCTAAACATGGGAATGTGTTTGGTACACGGTTGGTACTCAGTAAATGGGATATTGGCTTGGTTTATGTTTTTCAATGAATGTAGAAACAGACCAAGAGAAAGCAGAGGTGGCCAGAGCTCAAGTGAGTCGCAGTCTCCTGTCCCCCACCAGAAACCCTTCAATGCCAAGAAATGCAACATTCAGCAAAGCTCAGCAAACATAAAAGCAAGTGTTATGCGGATATTTACGGAGCGATCCGGGCTCCCAGTAACTGAAGCCACAGTGATGGACAATCTTCAAAAAGCAAACAGAAGACAACCTGTCTTGGGCTCTTGTGTTGAATCAGAGAGGGGGCGATAAACAGGACAGTGGCATGTGTCAGCAGAGTGGTGGAGAGCAGCAGCGTGCAGGGCCAGCGGGCAGCACCAGCGAGCTCTTCCTGGGCCAGTGAGTTGCTCTCCCTGGAGGGGACAGGTGCAAGGCGGGCGTGGAGACTGCCCACAGGGAGGCCTGGGGCTGGCTCACCGTTCCTCCTTTGGGCCTTGGCAGCACTCCCAGGGTTCCTGGGACACTCCAAAGACAGCCCCCAGAGAGAAAGTGCTTCTCCAGGCTCAGGAGGGGCCTGCCACCTTGTTTTTCTTTTGGGTGGCTAAAGGAACCCGAGGTAGCCATGGCTGCACTGTACACGGGGCAGCTCCAGACCACCTCACGGAGCTGACCGCCTGTGGCTCTGATCTTCAGTTTTCCCTGTTCGTGATGGTGCCAGCTGGGTGCTGATCAGCTTGGGTAAACTGCTCTCCCGTTAACTTCCTCAGTCTTATTGGGTCTCCAGCAGATTGAAAGGACAGTCCAGAGAGCTCACTGCCCTTGTCCTACAGAGCCTCACCTTCCTCCCTGAGGGCCCTGCCAGCCTCACCTTCCCCGTCTCTGTGCGTGGTGGCCTGTGGTGGCCTGCGTTGGCTACGCCAGGCCTTGCTCTCCAGCACCAGCCAAGCAGACTTCCTCTAATGCTCTCTCTGCCTCTCTCCTTGGGAAAGACAGTGGTCAGAAAAGGAGCAGTCCAGGAAGGCATCAAGCTAGCACTGTGTCACAGCCATGGAAGAGTTTGAAAGGGACGCTGGGGACTGAGGTGGGGCAAGTCCAAGACAGTGGAGGAGAGTGACTTTGGACAAGTCCCCTAATGCGAGTGGGCTAAGTGGAACAGGGACCTCATGGCAGCTGTCTTGAACTCTCACAAATCATGTAGGCTGTCCTGTGAGCGGGCTACCGAACTAGCACTTGAGGCACTTCCGAGAGGGAGGCTGGCATTCAGCAAAGACGATGGCTCCTGCCTCCCCATCCCCAGTCCTTGTCCTGGACTCAGCAGGTGAGCAGCCACTCCACTGCACCCAGTGCAGACAGGGTCCGTGAGCCTGCCTTGCTTCCAGCCGGAGGCTCCCTAGCCCCTGTCTCCTGTGTAGGTAGTAAACAAATCAGGACTCCACAGGGGCCCAGAGTCTGGCTCTGGAACACTTGTCCCCAGGTGCCCCCATTCACTGCTTCTGAGTTCCTCTGCCACCTACCAGGTGTTGGCCACACTCAGGAGGACATGGGGCTGGGTGTGGGGATGTTCATGGTCTCTGGAGGCAGATGGGCTCTAAAGAGCTTTCCTGAAATCTGGAAACTGATCAGAAGCACAGGGGACCTTGGAGCAAGCCAGAGGCAGAGAGCTCCTGAGCACACAGACTGCGAGCGCCACACCAGGCACCTGCGTGTGCCTTGTGTGTAAGTCACTGTGAGAAAATATTGATGCATGTATTAGCCCCTCTCTGCTGTGGGAACTCCTCCCCAAGACCCATATTTTCTCTTCTCTAACACTCCCAGGTTCCCATTTCGCGATTGTCTTTTTCCTAAGGGATCTCAATCTCCAGGGCAGGGACATCCAGGTTTCAAGCAGTATACCTCACTCTTGGTGGCTGTTAAGTGAACGGCAGTGAACAGACCCATCACTGAAGGCGGGGTGTTTGACCTGAGCCTTGAGAAAAGGTGAGGTTCAAACCCCAGGGTTGGAAAGAGCATCTTAGGAAACGGCATTCTTCCTAATTACTTGAGTGATGCTGCGAAGTCATTTTAATCGGACCACATGTGGGGGCTATGCTTTGGCTGTCACTCCAGCTTTACCATGAGTGACTGTGCCCACAGGCCCACCTTCCTCTGAGAAGTGCCCGGCAGGACTGGGGGCAGCAGGCCGGGAGAGCCAGGAGAAGTTGGCACCGTTGTCTTAGACCCATGACGCTGTTGCCTTTCTGTAGACCATATTCCAAAGACCACTTTAGAACACCTGTTGAAATCTTTCACTTAGGAAGACTAAAAGCAAAACATCCCACATTTTCCATCTGTAACTCTGGAGCCAAATCTGAGGACCTTTGGAGGTCCAAGGTGGCAAGGCAGCAAGGCACGCAGGTAGAGGGGAACCACAGCCTAAGCCCCTGATCAGCACCTGGGAACCTGTCCGGAGGGAAGAGCCCAGCCTGGAGGCAGGCATTGTCCAGCAGAGGGGCCCAAAGTGGACACTTGTTGCAATGCACTTTGGGAAGGGCTGCTGGGGCAGTCGGCACAGGATGTGTACTAGGGCTCGTGGAAGGACTGTCTGCATAGCCTGGGGCCTCGAGGAAGGCTCTCTAAAGAGACAGCATACCTGCAGACTCCGGGGAGTAGGAACTACCCATCAGCTAGGCTGCAGAAGGTGTCCGGACAGAGGGAACGGCACGATTTGGGGCAGGGAGGCCATGGAGGGCCTTGAGTATTTCCACGAGATGAGGCTGGGGGGCAAGGGCTGGAACGTGAGGAGCCCGAGGTCCGCAGGAGCAGGGAGCTGACCACAGTCCCTGTGTTGTGCTCCACCTGGCCAGCCTTTGTGTTCTCCACACACCTCTAGGGAGGTGAGGAAAGGGAAGGAGAGATTGGATAGGCAAGGTAAGATGCAGATAGGGAGACAGCAGAGGACTGAGTAGCCTGCCTGGGTCAAAGCACTGTGATGGCAGAGCTCCCTGTGAGGGCGGACCCATGTGGTACCCCTTGGATGGACATCTCTCTGGTGACACTGCAAAAGGGGAGTTGGGGGCACAAGACTTGGAACTGGAGGCAGGAGGGTCAGCAGGAGCCCATTGTGGCATCAGATGCAAGACAACCAGGGCCTGGGCCACAGAGGGGGAGAGAGGAGCAGAGCTCAGGGAGGCTAAGAAGTCTTTGGGGGCTGGGGCGTGCCTCAGAGGTGGAGCGCTCACCTAGCATACAGTGGCCCTGGTTCCATCCCCACCACCTCAGGGAAAGAGTCAGTGGGTTGCCTGTGTATCATAGTGGGTGAAGTGACTTTCCACGTGACCTTGAGGGGTTGCCATTCTCTGAAGCAGGGACAGTGGAAGGAGTGCGCTCTGCTTGCCCGAGTTGGATTTTGAGCTCTCTGAGGCAGGTCCAGAAGTTGGAGACAGGGTTCCTAGTTGAAGGAGGTCAGGGCCAGAGTGGTTGGCAGAGGGGTTGGCAACATCTTGTTGATGATGTCAACTCTGTCCAGGGGTGGAAGAGCAGACATTTGAAGGCGAGGTTTCACAGTCCAGGGCTGCTCGCCATGGAATCAGCTGGAGTGTGTGTGAACATGCAGAGCCGGGCCCCCAGGCCTCCCTCAGACTCTGCTGGAGAGGGTATGGGAGTGCATGGCCTGTGCATGCCTTCCTAAACCTTGCAGCATAAGACTCTGAGCATCGTGGGCAAGAGTAGGAATACTAACCTGGGCACGTTTGAGAAACTTGGAGCTTTGAGGGTGACTTTGGAGCAGGGCCCCACTTGAGAATGCTATGCTGGCCTGGTTCCAGAAGCATGCACACCCCATCTGCAAACATCCCAGAGGATTCTAGACTAGGTAGGCCTTTCCTGGGCCCAGCTTCAGGACCCTCGCTGTAGAGGTGAGTGGGAAGAAGCTCTGGGGAGCAGGAGGGATAGCTGAGAGGTCAGTGGAGGTGCAGGAGGGTGGAGGACGAGCCGGTCAGGAGAGGTTTTCCAAAAACAAGGGCAAGGTGTCACCAGTGGCGAGCAATTCTGGAGCAGGGTCAGGGCACCCTTTGGATCTGTGTCAGTCTATCTCCAGGACAGAAGCCAGGTCCAGTGGGGGAGGGCTGAGGGAGTGAAGGAGGACATAGAGCAGAAGTTTGGGGGAGAGCAGAGGGGCCAGGGGGCTGCTGGGAGCAGGGTGGGCAGCTCACATCAGCTCACAGGGCTCTGTTGGGTACTTCCCCCGAGGCACTGGCTGGGCTATGTGGCTTCAGTGCTGAATGCGCTTCTTCCAGGGTGCCCCACAGTCACGGCAGACGCTAGGCTCCATCCTGGTGGGGAGGCGAGTTAGGTCCCCAAGACAGAGAGGGAAGAGCCGTCTGAAGGCCCCCACGACGGGGCATCGGGCTGAGTAGGACCCTTGTGCTGTTCTGGGGGAACTAGGAAGAGACCCGGGCAACTAAGAGCGTGGGAAGCAGAGGAGGGCAGCCCATGCTCTCCTGAGGCCTCCGAGAGGGGTTGCGCTGTGGCCGGCCTCCCCGCAGGCTTCGCCCTGGGCCTGGGCCGAGCCAAGAGGCACCTGGAGCGGCAGCGGCAGCCTCAGCTGCTTGCTCTGCACAGTGGCCACCCTCAGTGCTGTGGTTTCTCGACTTCCGTCCCAGACGCTTTGCTGATGTGACACCTGCTGTTAGCTGGCAGCGGCTCACCGTGAGAACCAGGGCGCAGGGTTGCAAGTGGAATGTCCCCTGGCATGTGATCATAGACGCCGTGCTTTTCCCCCTCCTGGAGTTGTTTGTTCAACGATCACTGGTGTCTACAGCCCGTAAGGCCCGCGTTTACCAAGGGGAGGTGGCAGAGCCCCAGCCTTCAAGAAACTCACAGTCCAGTGGGACAGAAGTGTGTGGCCCAGGCAGAAGCCCACGTGTGGCAGAAGCCAGCTCTCTCCAGGCCCAGTCCCAGCCTGGTGTTTTCCAGCAGGTCCCTTGGGGTCGGCCCTGCTCCCCTCTGTGGAATTCCATCACCCTTACTTTGAGGATTTATATGCACTCCAAGGTTTTGTAGCAAATGCTCTGAAAGGTCTGAAGACATTCACAAAGCAGAAGGTACCCCTGGCAGCTGTGCTCAGGAAAGAGCGGGCAAGATGGAGTGCCTAGGCCAGCTGAGGGGGAATTCAGAACCCTCGTTCCTGGCCACCAGAGCGGCAGAGCCAGAGTGCACTTTTCTAGGAGGATTGGACAGCACAGGAGACAGGCCAACTGCAGGAGCTGTCGCCCAAGGGCGTGCCGTGAGCTTTTCTGTATGTTAGTCTTATCTCTAGTTGCTTCGGTGATTTCTTATGTTTAAATAAGAGATCTTAAGTTGGTCCACAGCTGGGCTTCAGGGTTGTGTGCGGAGCACAAGGGGTGTGTTGCCTTTACTCCTTGTAAGTAAGAGATTTCAGCATGTCCCAAAGTGGCTTGTGGTTTAAGAGGAAAACTGCCAACCCAGGGCTAAGACAGAGACTGGGCCTTCTCCCTTCTTGCCCGGTGCTGGGCTTCTTGGCAGAGCTCAGGGCGTCCTCACTCGTCCAGGGGACCTCTGAGGTCACAGAGGTCCTCAAGTACAGACAAGGAAGCCAAAGCCCAGAGGCGCACAGTACTTCTCCCCTCAGGGGACGAGAGTGCACACTGAGCTGCGTGGAGTCCATCTCAGCTGCTGGAGGAAAGCTGTGCCAAAGCCTCAGAGGGGAGGGAGTTGGGCTGCTGTCTGAGAGTCTTCTCCGGAAAGAAGACTCCAGTTAGACCTGCCACTCCAAGCGAGCTCCTGGGGGAAGTCCATCTACCTTCCATCCACCCAGAACCACCCGAGCCGTGTCTTTTGACCGCTTGGTGGTTTGCTGGCGTGGAAGCATCCTGTAGGAGGTCAAGGCCTGAGAGCAGCAGCCTTACCTCTCCTCTGCAGAGCCAAGGCAGGCAGGGCACTGGACCAGGTCCACACAGGCTAGGGTCACGGGTCTGCTGAGAAGGACAAGGAAATACCCATTTATTTAGTAAAGAGGTATGTGCTTTCAAAAAATGGCTCACTCTTCCGTTTGTATGTCGATGCTGAGGCACACGTGCACACTACAGTTGGGGTATCCACCGGGGTGCTACAGAGCCACCCAGAGCCCAGGCAGCAACTGGGCTGGATAGGTGCCATGAGTTCACCAAACCAAAACCCAGGGGTGATTAACCCAAGCCTGCTAGACAGTGGAGTAAGTTTCTCTTGCATTTAGATCTGCTAGTGGCAGTGAAATAAGCAGACAGACAAGCACTAATCAGATGGGGGCACCCAAGGGTTTTGGTTAACCACAAATTTAATTTGAACCTAAAGCATTAAAAGCAACAAGGGTGGGGGGAACCTGCGTCTATCATTGTAATAACTAAAACAGTCACTGGCACTTGAGCACCTAGTAGGTGGCAACCCAGGACCAACATTTCATTTATATCATCTCTGCTCCTAACACCCTGAAAGGTGTGGGGGGTACCCCCAGGCACCCTTGCCCCCACTAGGGCCTACGGCTCTGCGTACCACGTGGTTCTCGCCTCCCCTGCCCAGGCGGCCTGTCTCCTCCGCCTAGAGTCCCACATCCGCTTCCTGAATTGTCTCCATCTTTAAGCCCACGCAGCACTTTCTTCAGCCCTGCTGGCTGGCTCGCCGTGGGCTCCCGGGGGCAGGGACTGGCCCACCTGCCTCGCTTCTTCACTCACTAGCATCTGTGCTCGTCAGACCAAGGCCCAAATGTCACGTCCAACTCTAGGACCCTGGCCTTAGAGAAGAATGCAACACGTGGGGGACTCAGAAGAGTCACAGGGATGGCGAAGGGACCGTAGTGTTGTGTGGATAGTTACAGAGGAGCCAAGCTCTTCCTTCAGCTGTCCAGTGTCCATCGTCACGTTGTGCAGATCAGAACACCTCTGTAACTCTGCAGAGCAGTGAGCAGAATCTCACTCAGAGCAAGAAGGTTCTCTATATCAAAGCATGTGACAGCAGGGGCCACTGGGAGAGCAGCAAGTTCCTGTCTCTCATAGGCTCCGTGCCACGGGTCATAGAGAAGCTCAGATCATCTAGGGGTCTTTTCAGCACTGAGTCTCTAGTGAGCATTTATTAAGCATTTGCTATGCACCAGCTCCTGGCACAACAGAGAATGGGACAGGCGTGCACCTGCCCTCATGGGACTTGCAAGAAGCAGATGGCAAAGCCATGCAGACAGTTGGCATGGAGCAGATTTTCTGGGAGACCCTGGTGGAGGATGGAGGGAGCTGGAGTGGGCAGCAGAGCCTTGGGGTGATCTGGGGCGGGGTCTGTGAAGGAAGAGGGCAGGAAGAAGAGCAGAGCCCTCTCAGGCCACAGGCTGGTGGGCAGTCCCCACACTGCTGGGCAGGCACAGGCCACCATGGTGCCCCTGCCATGTATGGTCAGTGGCTGGAGTGGCCTGGGGAACACACGGCCTCGATGTATACACCAGGGACCGTAAGTCAACTCTGCAACCATGGTGGGCTCTCCTGAAGCAGGTCAAAACCACAACCATGCTGCCCACAGGGACACTCAGAGGCACTGTCCTGTCACATGGTTCCCAGCACCAGTGATCACATGCTGGCAGGTGGTGCAGCTAGGATCCAACTCAGATCACTCTGACAATGCAGGCTGTTCTTGCTGCATCTCAGGGTGGCTCCAGTCCCTGAGGAGTATCTGGAAAACATCCCCTCTTGCCCCAAGTCACAGTGAGCACCAGGGTGTACCAATAGCAGTAGGTGACAGCGCTTAGCCCATTACTCAGCTTACAGGTAGCTTGTATTGCGAGACTGGGTCCAGGTCTGAGTGACCGTGTGCACGGCTTGCTCTGATTTTTACTAGACCTTACGACCAGAGACTTAACTGCCAGTCTGCAACTCCTCCTGACCCAACTCTCTTAAAAGATAGAGCATTCCAAGTTCCAAGGCACAGAAATGTAGGTGCTATCCCATAAGTGTTGGTGGGATGAAGGATGAGTCATGGAGAAGGATGTGGCTTGACCGCAGACCAAAATCCTGACCCTCCATCCCGTACAGCTGCCAGCCGTGCCAGGCCCCCAGCACAGGCCGCACGGGTAATGGGTGCCGTCCCAGACCCCTCAATTCCAGGGCTGGAGCTGGGCGGGCAGTGGTGCAGAGAGGAGTCAGCAGGGGGGAGCCCACTGAGCACACGCAGGAGTTCAGCTGGGTGCCCAGAAACGGTGTTAATATCATAAACGCCCGTACTCCCCACCATCAGCAAGGTGCCAGCACCAGAGCAGGTCCCCAGGAAGCCTGGCCCTCTGGAGCACCCAGGATTGAGAGATGGGTTCCAAGTCGCCGAGACCAATCTATTCTTAAAACTTCACTTTTGTTACCCAGTAGCCAGGAGATAGGGGGAGAGATCTTTACCAAATATTTTGGTTCCCTGCCTTCTTCCATAGGATGATAAGGGGGACTGGATTTGGCTTTTCTTGACGCCTGGTCTGGCCACCATTATCCATTGTTGTGCAAGCTTCTCTTCTGTTTCTGCTCCTGAATCCTTGGGCTCTAAACTTCTTACAGGTTCCTCATTGTCTTTATGTGACTTTTCTGATAGCTGCCACTTCCTGCTGTCCTCAGGGCCTACCTTTCACACATTTTTAGTCTGGGGATCCTGCTGTGCTAGAGGCTGGAGCGACACTCCAGATCTTGGGCTTTGCCAAGCGAAAAGCTAGGGGCTCCAAAGGCTGCGGCAAGATGGTGTTGGGTGTTGTTTGTGTCCTAATTTTAGGGTTAACGTTTACCCCTGCAGGGGTTACTTCTGCTTCTTCCCTGGTTTTCCAAATCACTCTGGACAGAAGCGGTTGTTTCATAGGTAAATGCCTTTAGCAAAGGGAAAGACGGCCACCGACCTATTTTGATTTGTGGCCTGCTCTTTGGGTTACCCAGCCCCTTCATTGTCTACGCAGTGTATCTGATGCTACCCCATCACAACACCATAAATCGAGCATTTTTTTTGAACATTGCAAAGAATATTCTCTGTGTCCTGTAGGGTGCTCTAGGGTCAGAAAGAACTGGTTGGAAATCCCAAATTCATCATTGAATACCTGTGTGGACTTATGTACATCTCTCTCAGCTCTGAAAAACATGGGTAATAAGTACTACTTCTTAACTTGTGAAGCGTAGGTGCTTTAGTGCATTGTTTAACGCAGTACCTGGAATACTATAGGCAGCTGGCAAATTGTAATAATAGTTTATCTCTCTTTCAAATGCCTTTTCCCCTGAAAGCAAAGCTGGGGCTCTTTTCCCAGCTATTCGTGGTTTGGGCTCTGAACCTCCTGTCCATTCCACATGGTCTAAGAATGAGACTCATCACCTCAAGGGTGGCCCTTCCACAGACAGCTAGAAGTTTGATAGTCTATGTTAAGCAACTAGTGGCCTCAGTTCAAAAAAAAAACAGGCAAAGCCAGCTTCCATCCACTACAACTGAGGCTGATGCTTTGGGTTTTTCTTGCTCTGCAGTGAACAGAGTATCTGCCAAGCCCGGGCTTCCGTGATGGTCTACGATGACACCAGTAAGAAATGGGTACCAATCAAGCCTGGCCAGCAGGGATTCAGCCGGATCAACATCTACCACAACACTGCCAACAACAGCTTCAGAGTTGTTGGAGTCAAGCTACAGGATCAGCAGGTGAGTGCTGGGGTTGCAGATCATGGCCCCGAGCCTGAGTGCCAACTCCTCACCCCCTGGGAAGAGACCAGAAAGGAAAAGGTCAGTATTTGGAATCAGGCTCTGGGTTCACATCTACCTCTGAGCTTGGTACTCCAAGCTATGAGACCTTGAGCAAACTCTCTTAACTTTCATGAGCAGATATAATTTCAATCCACCTTCTTCACTGTGTCATTGTCTGATTAGAATTAAATAGTAGATGTGAAAAACTTGAAAAATACAGTGCACAAGTTAGTCTGTACTTTGTATCCATATGTAAGGCTGTTCGGATTGTTGGTTTAGCAATCCTTAAATCTTACTTTGGAAAATGTATCAAGATGCTTGGAGAAAGGGGACCATTTCTCTCCCTAATGGTACATTCTGGGCAAATCAGATGAGTCTTCTGTGAGAGCCCGTGGTGAATACCTGTGCGAATACAAGGTGATTCCCATGTCCACTCAGTCATGAATGATGTGATGCAGACTGAAGTCAAGACCTGCAGACACGGGCCATCAACTTGCCCACACGACCTTGACCTGCACCCTGCCCTCCCTCCGCTGTCTCCTCGAGACTGGCTGTGCATTCCCAGCACCAGAGCTCACCGATCCTGGCTTTCAGCAGCCATGAGAAACTCTGCTTAAGCAGAGACTCCTGCAGCCTCTGCTGGGCAAGCTCTGGCAGGTGAGCAGTTAGAAAGGAAAACAGGAGCTTCCGGTTCTGCTTTCAGTGTGTGGCCCGTTGAGTGGGTCTCCACCTTGTCAAAGTAGCCTCTTAGGTTTCAGATTCAGTGGCTACAAGGAGCATCCCTGCCTTGGGGCCCTGATGCAAGGTGCTCTGGGCAGCTCTCTCCTTTGCTGTGAGCCTTCGTGACATGAGGTTTTCCAGAAACACTCTAGAAGCAGCTTCCCTATCCTTCCTACTCACTGGTTCTGGATCTGCCTTTTAGAGACTGTCACGGGTTGCAGGGTATGTAGCACCCTTGGCCCCAGTTTTGGTGACAACCAAAACCGTGACACAGAATTCCAGATCACCCATGGGAGCCAAAGGTGAGGTAGAATCACCTGGCTGAGAGCCTTGGAGGTCCATTACCTGGTTCAGCTCCTGAACCTGGGGGCTGCTCCCAACATGGTGGCTTCTACTGTGACAAGTTTTGCTGCTCTCATGCCTCTTGGTCGCCACCCCCCAGGTCCACTGGTGTGGTGGGAAGGGCACCAGCCTGGAGAGTGGGTCCCGAATCCCAGATGCACCTCTCTGCCTCTTTCAGAGGTGAGTGAGGTCCGAAGGGACCTGTAGTTGACACTGAGCGGGGCCCACACACGTCAGTGAGTTCTCGGGCTGAGTTAAGGGGTAACGTGAAGGAAGTCGGAGTGGACTGGTTGAGGTGGAGTCCAGGGGAAGAGAGGCACAGTCCCGCTCTGCTCAGAGCTGCCCAGACCCCACCCTGAATATTGGAGCCAAACCTGAGTGCCACCTACCGCAGGAGGGGCGTCCGCCTGTGACTGGTCTGGGCAAGGTAAAGTGTGCAGCAACCAAGAGCCACAAGCCTGCATCTGGAGAAGCATGAAGAGGAGGCCACATACCCTTCTCAAACACCTGCAGGGCATGAGTGGAGGGGACTCTCGCCTGTCATACCTGCCCAGCGTCAGAACAAGCACGGACACTCCAACAGAGGGGATCCGACTCAGTTAGAGGAAGAACTTGCTTACAAACTGCATGGCTTGTAGGTCTGGGTGTTCCCCCCACCCCAGGTTCACATGATGGAATTTAATCCCCATCCTTAGGAAGTAAGAAGAGAAATTAATCCGGCAATGGTGTTTAGAGGTGGGGCCTTGGGGAGGTGCTCGGATTGGATGCGATCATCAGGGCAGAGCCCTCGGGCCAAGAAGGGGGATGCCCTTAGGCTTCCTGACTCTTGCCATGGGATGCCCTGTACCTTCTCGGACTTTACTAGCAAGATGGCTGTCACCGAATATGACCCCATGAGACTCCAGGACTATGATATGAATAAACCTCTTCTCTTTATAAAGTTAGACTCCCTCAGGTATTTCCCTATAGTAATGGAAAACAGCCTAATACACAAACACTTTACCTGAGGCTGGCTGCCTTGTGGTAAGATTCTGAGAACAGTCTCTCCTTAGGTAGAGACTTGGCTGAGACGATGCCTTAAACATCTTTGCCAAGCTGCAGGTCCTGTCATTTCAAGATGCAAGTAAATACATAGGGTCAAGAGGATAGTTCTCTCCAATAGCTTGTTTTGTAAAGGGCTCTTGACTATTCCTCTGAGGCTTCAGAAATGTATTAGACAGTATTTAGAGTGGCAGAGCTTCCTTGAAAAGACTTGGAAAGGCAGTCCCCTTTACTCCTACACACCCCAAAATAAAACCCAAGCAAGCACTGCGATTATGGGCTCCTATTCAGGAAGCGCAACATTCTAAAAGAAGCTGATCCTTCAAAAGGATTCAGATGAGTCTTTTTTTTTTTTTTTTTTTTTTTTTTCAGGCTGGGGATTGAACCCAGAGCCTTGAGCTTGCTAGGCAAGTGCTCTACCACTGAGCCCTACCCCTTCTTCATCCAGATAAGTCCTGCCAAGTCTTAGAAAATGAAATTTAAAATAAAGCTGATTAGAGGAGGGTGAAAGAAAAAGAGTGTGAGAATATAACTTTTATGAACATTTAACCAAAATGAACTAGTATGGTTGGTTAACATAGACCTCAAGGCAACAAGAATTACTAAAGAGAAAGACTGACCTTTTTCATGATAAAAGGGTTAATTGAAAGGAAAGTCAGAGCAACCCTCACTTTGTATGCATCTGATACTATATGTTCTAAATGTAGAAAACAAAAATGGGCCAATCTGTAGGTTCTGAGAAATAGACCAATTCAGGAGCAAATGTGGAGAGTCTAATCATACCTCCAAGTAGTGGGCTGACCAGCAGTGAACAGTGGAAATTAGCAAAGGCATAGGAAACTCAGCCTGATTTGCATTTGTAGAAACTACCAGCAACAGCTGTATAATATTCAGTCTTCTCAAGTGCACATAAAACATTGACCAAAACCAACAGTGGGCTGGGCTGTGTCACAAGTCTTCAATGAAGATTAACAGCAAGCTGGCACAGGGCTTACCTACAGTCCCTGTCATGGGGCAAGGCGGGAGGCCACCAGAGCCCAGGAGTTGGAGACTGGCCTAGCAACATGGCGAGACCTCATCACAAAAGGGTGGCAAGTAAATCAGTAAAGATTGACAGTTTAGATTTGCATGGAAGATTTAGATTTGCACTGAAGATTTGCATTTTAGAACAAAATGCAGGGAAAACCTGCAGGCATTGGAGAAGCAGAGCTTCTTGAACAGGACCCAGGAAACTAACTGTAAAAGAAACCTTGTTGGGCTTCATTAAAATTGAGACTTTTCTTCATTAAAAAACTGTACTGGTTTGGGACTGAAGCTCAGTGGCAGAGTGCTTACCTAGCATGTGTGAGGCACTGGGTTCAATTCTCAGCACCACATATAAGTAAATAAAATAAAGGTCCACTGACAACTAAAAACTATTTAAAAAAAAAAAAAAGACTGTACTAAGAGTAAGAAAAGGTAAACCACAACCTGGGGAAGATACTTGCAATATGTAGGTTTAAATGAGACAAAGGATATATGTTGAATTCCTATAATTTAGCAAGAGACAGATTTTTTTCAGAATTGAACAAAAACCAAACTTGAATGAGGATTTCTTAAGAGAGCAGTGGAACACACCAGTGCGTGTATGAGAGGTCTCCAGGGAAGTCCAGATGGAAACTCCACTGTGGGCAGAGCACAGCTCACCCAGCACATGCAAGGCCCTGGGTTCCATCCCAGTGAAGGGACCGAGGGAGGAAACTGCAGTGACCGTACCCACACACCAAGAGGCCAGGACTGGGGACATTGACAACGCTGAGGGCCGAGCAACATGGCGCCTGTGTACTGCTGCTGGGAGGGAAGATTAGAACAGCAGCTTTGAAAAATTATTTGATTGAACCTAGTAAAATTAGATAACTATACACCTGCCACATAGCCCCTCTCCCTGGGGCATATGCAAGAGAAATGAGTGCCTATGTCCACTAGAAGACACTTTGAAAATATTCATAGCAGTTTTATTCATAACATCAAGATATGGAAACTAGCCAAGAGTCTACCTGCAGGAGAATGGAGAAGTTATTTGTGATTCAAAATGGAATGCATGGAGCAATCAAAAAGAATTAAGTGCCACACCTGTAATCCCAGCAACTCAAGAGCTGAGGCAGCAGATCGCAAGTTCAGGGTCAGCCTCAGCAACTTAGCAAGATCTAGTCTCCAAATAAAAAGGTCTGGGGACAAAGCACAGTGATCGCACCCCTGGGTTCAGTCCTCGGTACTGAAAAAAAAAAATTTGATACAGGCGATAGCATGGATGAATCTCAGGCAGTATGTGGAGTGAAAGAAGTCAGAAACAGAAGAATACACACCATGAGTTCATTTCTATGAAGTTCAAGGACAGGCAAGAGTTACTGAAGGTGTCAGAAGTCAGAAACGTGGTTATCTCTGCAGGGAGTGCTTGGAGAGGGGCACTAAATGAAGCCACCATATCCAAAAATGAACCTGCCCCACTGCAGTGTCTCCAAGGTCCCACAATGTTCTAAGCAGAGTCAACAGAGCAGTGGAAGCACCAGACAGGTACTGAGATGGAGCAACCAGCGGTCAGGTCTACCTGGCACTTGGTCACACAGGACCCCTTCCTGCAGATGGTCAAGTGACACGGTATGTGTCAGCAACACGTGTATCCAAAACACGCTGCATTGGGCTCTCCTTCTTTAGAGGGTTTAGAAGTGTATTTTCAAACAGTCAAAATAAGTTTTAAAATGGTCATTCCCTTCTAGCAGTGGTGCTCATAGAAGTGTCTCCTAACTCCTGTAGAAATGCATCTTTCCAAGAATATCCAGGGCAGAGTTGTTTATGATACCATCTTCATTTTACATATGAGGAGACCAACACAATGTGGCCAGAGTTACTCAACTAAAAGGCAGTAAAACCAGGATCTTAACCCAAACCCTTTGACTCGAAACCCCCTGCTTTCCTCGTCCCTGGTACAGTAACTGTCTCCACAGCACTTGTGGATTTGGGGTGTGAGTGAATGGCCCCGGAAGTGCTGGTGGGCAGCCTGTAGTCTCCAAGTGTAGACCCAACAGCAGTGGATGCCAGAGAGTGTGAGGTCAGAGGCCAGCATGTGCAGCCGAGGACCCTGAGAACTACAGAGCAGGGACGTGCCTCTTAGGAAGTCACTAGCCCCCTGAACCTCCAGCAGCCAGATCCCGTCCACGAGGCTCCAGAGGTCAGGGCAGACTGGAGGGGATTATGGGAAGAAGGGTCAGTCCATCCTACTGGTGGTAGGAGGCAGCTCCCCATCTTAGGCTGCAGGCCTGCCCTGCAATCCAGTCTCCTGTTAACCTTCCTGCAACCAGGGGCGAGTCTCCCATTCTCTGCAAGCTCAACTTCCCAACTATGAAAAGAGAAGATTAAATTCCATAATCCCAGTGAGTTTCCTTCAGTGATTTTCCGTATTCTGGGTAGGCACTGATCTCCTCCCCATTCTCCCCCACGTACATAACCAGCCAGAGATGCGGCACCCTAGGAGGCCAAGCCTCATTCCCCCAGCCTCCCCTCCAGTAGCTGAAGGTGGCTCTCACAAGGCCTGCCTGGGAGTCTTCTTCAAATTTGCTTTGTTATCCCTGGAACATTCTTCATATAATGTGGTTTCTAGACCTTTTCCCACTTAAAACATTTTCCTGTGGCTAGCTCCAGTTTGTTAATGTCCACTAAAGTGACCCAAAAACAGAAAACTGAGCACAGCTTCTGACAGACTCCCGCAGCAGAAAGGAGCCAGTTCTTACTGCCTGCACTCTGGTCACTGTTCTCTTAAGATGTCCCTGGACATCTTAAGCTTTAAGAGCTCTTGTAACTACCGTTACTTTGCAGTTCTCTTGATACGTGTGCTCCAGGAAGCCTCCACCCTTTCCAATGACCCAGAACTGCTCTCGTCACCTGGCTGCATACTGTTGGTTCCACTATGTGGACACGTGAATCTGTCCTCCTGGTGCAAGGAGCACCATAGAGAGCCAGGCAGGACTCTGCACAGACGTTGCTGGAAACATCTGCTGTCGGTATGTGGCGAGTGTGACAACTGTGTTCCCTGGCTCGCGTAGTGCACGTGCTCTCCCACCCGCCTGCTGCTCGCTCAGGAGGACCACACCCAGCTTCCACCTGGCCGAGTCGGGAGGAGCGCCCGTCCAGATGCTGCCCTTCCTCGCTGTCCTCCAAGTGTCACCTTTCCCAGCAGCGCCGTGGTGGGGGCAGGAAGGAGTGCAGCGTGCCAGAACCCTCGTGGTGTCTGAGGCATCTTAGTCACGTCCCTTTGGCCCCTCAGACCTCTTCCTGAGCTCACCATCCTGCAGGGGTGCTGTGGGGAGAGTGGTCACCAACCTGGGTCACAGAGCCTGGAAATCAAAGCCTTGCCAGATCCAAGAAGCATCTTGCACTACTCCTAAAGCAAACCCCGTCTGTCGAGTCCCCAACGGTGGCCATCAGCCTCATCTGGACTCTGCCTGCATTCGTGATTTATAGGGACCTTGATGTGTAGCAGCCACTGTGTGCCCTCACCTGTGCGAGACTTCACATTTCTAAGTGTGTCTGTGCGTGCACGTCTGTGTGTGGTACTGGGGATCAAACCAGGGGCGCCGTACCACAGAGCCACATCCACAGCCCTTTTTATTTTGAGACGAGGTCTCACTGAGTTGCCCAGGCTGGCCTCCAATTTGTGATCCTCCTGCATCAGGAGCGTAGCAGGGCTCATAGGCGTGTACCACCACATCAGCCTTCACAGACGTAACTTAATCCTCACAGGGCAGCATGAGGGCGCTGGACCACAGCTCTGTCATGTGCTTCCCATTTCACAGACCAGAACACTGGTAACTAGGAAGTTCCATTGTGTTAGGCCACATGACTCTGAGCTAGAGGGTCCAGCCCGCAGTGTCTTCTCCAGCCTCATGGCCTTCACTGAGTGCCTCTTGCTAGAGTCCTAAAGTACTTGGCACACTTCTCTTTCAAATGTCTGAGGAGCAGAAGCTCAGCAGCCAGACAGCTCACTGCTGAGTCTCTGCTGCTAACCCTGCGGGCCTCACTTGTGTCTGTCTCCTTTGCGTCTCTCCCTGCTGGCCCTGCTGTTGCTCCTGGCAATCAGGTGATGCTCATTGATTGATTAATAGTAAATACATGGACTGGGTTGTGGCTCATGGGTGGAACCCTTGCCTGGCACATGTGAGGCACTGGGTTCCATCCTCAGCACCACATAAAAATAAATATATAAAATAAAGGTGTTGTGTCCATCTACAACTAAAAAAAAATTTTAAATAATAATAATAAATTCATTCACAGTGCTATGTATCTGTGCGCCACATTAACTTTTCCAAGTTGACCTTTTAACTAATTAGTCTTCCATGATGCTTTCTAAGCACCAGACAGTAGGCAGAGGGCTGCGGGAGGAGAAATGACTTGCAGAAGACAGGTGCCCGCAAAGGAGCTCTAGGTCCAGAAGACACAGAGAAGGTGTGGATAAGATGCCTAGCACTGCGTGATCCTCACACCTACCCACAGGGACATGTCATCATCCGGCTTTGTAATTGGACAACCAGCCCCAGAGAGGGGCAGCGCCCACCACGTGCAGCACTCCTGAAGGGCATGGCCCCAAAGACCCAGGGCCAGGTCAGCCAGGCCTGCCATTGGGGCAGCTTCAAGCGTTACATGGCACGGAGTTGCTCGGCCCTCGCTGTGCTGCAGGCCTGGCCTGACGGGAGCCTGGTCGTGCTCCTCTGCTCAGCATCCCTCCCGCACCCTGCGTCTAGGGGTCTCCTTGCACCCACAGCTCCTGTCAGCTCACATACATGTCTCTTACAGCAGGTCTCCCTTTCTCCCCAGGTTGTGATCAATTACTCCATCGTGAAGGGGCTGAAGTACAATCAGGCAACACCGACCTTCCACCAGTGGCGCGACGCCCGCCAGGTCTACGGCTTGAACTTTGCAAGTAAGGAAGAGGCGACCACGTTCTCCAACGCCATGCTGTTTGCCCTGAACATCATGAATTCCCAGGAGGGAGGTAAGCAGGGCTCTTTCTCAGCCTGGTGCTGAGACCTCTCTGTCCTTCCTGTACCTGGCGCTGCTACTGCATGGAGTGATATTGTGTGAGTCCTCAGACAAACTTGCTGCCCGACCTCAGGTGTAGACAGATATTAACTGTGTGAAGGAGGGAAGACTGAGAGGGTATTCTTGGGGGGTGGGCACCGGGGCTTGAACCCACTGAGCCACATCCCCCAGCCCTTTTTATCTTTTATTTTGAGACAGGGTCTCACTAAGTTGCTGAGGGCCTCAGTAAGTTACTGAGGCTGGCCTCAAACTTGCACTCTCCTGCTCCAGCCTCCGAGCCGCTGGGATTAGTTGCGCCTGTATCCGTTTGCCATCTGTGAGATACATGCTTGCACCGATGTGCTCCTGAAGCTGCACATTCAGATCTGTTTTATCTTGGCCATCCTTCTCCCATATTCTAGAGCACATCTTTGGCACGAATCGAGGGAACAATCAACAGTTTATTCCTGAATTCGATTATCCATATGTTTAATGAATGTTTGCTAAATACTCGCTGAGTGCCCGAAACTGGCTGGGCAGAAGAGATAAGAAGTCTCCCCCGAGGCACATCCCGGGTGTTCCGGGCAGATGGTACCTGAACCTGTGATTGCAGTATGTGCTCTGATAAAGCTACACACAGGGCACTCGGGGAACAGAGGAACAGCAGCGGGTGACTTCCCATGTGGGTCACCAAGGGAGGCTTTGACAGCAGTGGTGATGTCTCAGCTGGGGAGGTGAGGGGTCAGGACTTCTCCAGACAGGTGCGCATGGGTGTCCCGGGCAGAGGACCTGCCCCTCAGGGGCTGAGGACACGCAGCACCCCGGAGCTTGGTGCAGGTAGGGAGGAGGCTGCAAGGACTCCGGAAGGGCGGGCCTGCACGAGAGCGCCCTGCACACCTGCAGGACAGCGCGGGCTGAGGCGAGCAGCTGGCGCACAGCAGTAAGCAAAGATGCCAGGCCACGTGCGGCTCTCAGCGTTCACGCGGCGCCAGTTTCAGAGGGAGGGCTGAGGCCTCCGTCAGATGCTGTGATTGCCCCAACGGGGCCCTGCCATCTGCTGGGATCTCACCTCTAGAGCTGGGTGGTTAGGAACCTGAGTCTGGTTCTGCCACTTGCTGTCTGAGGAAACCCCGGGCAACTTACCTAGTTTTCTGTGCCTCCGAGTCCCTACCTGTAAAACGGGCAGACAGGGTTGTTTTTATGTGAAGACGAGCTAGAAGGTAAACACCTAGCAGGCCACCGGGCACATACTGTCACTCAGTGTTGGTACTGTTGGCGTCAGTGCCTTCATTATTGCTGCTGCAGCTAGACTGAGGAGGGGAGTGGGGAGACGCGGCGCTCCTGGTGCTTAGTGCCGTGGGGCCTGAAGTGTGGGAGCGCTGGTGTCCGGTTAAACCGGGCTAGGCTCCGCGCTTAATGAGGGACAACTTGAGCTTACCTCCTGGGTTGCTCACAGAGGGTGATTACAGAGGCCTTTCCCTGCGAGGCAGGCCGGGTGTGCAGGTTTTCTGTCTAGAACCCAGAATGTATAGTAAGGAGCTCCCCAGCTAAGCAGTGTTGAGTGACGGGCGCAAGGCCTGAAGCTTTAGTGGTACAAAAACATGTTTATGGGACTGTCTTTTTTCTACCAAGAGCCTTGAGCTTTGTGGCGGAGTGAGCCGAGTTTGATGTTTCTGATCTGAACGTACCTCCCTGCCCCTGGGATGTGGAAGCGGTTTTCTCGGTACATATAGTTACATTAGGGGACAAAAAAGGGGCTTAAATTAGTCAGATTCTTCTTTCAAAGCAAGTGCTTAGATTAAATAAAAACTACTAGTCTTTTATTAAATTGAGTACATCATAAGTAAATCAGTTAATCCTGCCCTCATTTCCAGGTAAGGGCCCAGGCCCATCAGGAGGACCTCCCTTAGCAATGTCAGGCAGTGAGTCAGGTGCAGAACCCGGCCTCCTGTGCGGCTGGAGATTGAATGAGCGTCTGCTGGGGCAGGGACGGAGCCAAGTCTGGTTGTGGACGTGCGTATAGTTGAGCGTGCCTGCCTGGAAACTTTCTTGAGTGGTTGTCCATTCTGGTTCGGCAGGCTGTGGCTTCCTTTGAACAGATCAGAGATCCTGGGACCCACCGGGAATCAACTTTCCTTCAGTGGGTTATAAACCTACCTACAGGACCACACACAATCCAGTGCATGAAGCTCCATGGGCTTTTACACATGTGTATCCCAGGACCTCTGCCTGCCCTGGCAGAGAGTGTCCCAAGCACCTTGGTCCCAGCTGAGGCGGTACACGGTCCACCTCCCGTGGCAGAGCTGTTCGAATGATCATATGACGTGCAGTTGTGAGGGATCGTATGGTTGTTAGTAGCGAGGTGTCTTGCAGAGAGGGTGCGGGGCCAGGTGGTGCTGGGCCGCTCGCACACCGTGCCTTCCTGCCCCACAGCAGTCTCAGGCAGATGTCTGGCTCCTGGGCTTCCCAGGGCCACTCCTCAGATGCCTCTGGACCCTGGTCCTCGAGTGTGGTGCTCTCCACCTGCTACAGGATGACACCTGAGTGACATCCCTGTCCTCCAGACTAGGAAGCTGTGGCTCCAAGATGCCCCTGTGCCCCACAGCCACAGAATTAGCTGGAACTCCAACCCACAACTCACTCGTTCACATGGTTTTACCATCTGTGCTGAAGGGCCGGGCCAAACTTCAGTCTCTTTCCTTTGTTCCTTTCTGCCCCTCTCCACAGTGAAACCCACTGCCGGCCAGGAGTCCTGGCATTATTCTGGAGTAGGAATGGGTACAAAGAAGTAATGTTTTTTGCTGCTTAACTTCTACATGGAAGAGACACTCAGGCCTTTGACCCTGGAAAGATCTGTTTTTCTGACATTTTTACTTGGTGTCCACAAAATCTATCTTCCTATGGCAATGAGTTCTTCAACTTCAGACCCACCCTGGGGAACCTAATTTATCTAGTAGAAAAAGAAACAGACCAGACAGATGGCAGCTGAGGACCACCCTGGTGGAAGGAAACGGCACAAGACCTGTGTTAGGGTCCTACAGGACCAGGTGGCTCTGTGCTCAGGAACATCTCAGTGGTGGGGACATTCCATCTCTGGCTTCCTAGGGCCTTTGCTACAAAAATGGACATTAGCCATCTTCTGGGATGAGGGGCGCTCTCTTCTGAGCGAGCAGGAAGAAGTGCCAGGTGTTCATTGGCTCTGGGCCCCACGGGTGGAAACACTGCTATAGCCTAACTGGGTCACAGGGGGTCCACTCTACAGAGCACGGCTGCAGACGATGCGACCCAGCTTTCCTGGGTGTTGTGTGACACGGCAAGGCGTGACGGGCCTGGACAGTGCCCAGGCCCAGGTGGAACTTGGGCCTGTTGGCCTCGTGGAAGATGAGGCGGTGATAATAGTAGTGGTAACTCCTAGGCCTTCCCTCCGTGGCCTGGAGTTCTGTTTCTGCCAGCCTACTTCTTCGTGTGCCCCCTCCCTACCCTTCTTAAGGACAGGCTCCCACCAAGTGGCCTAGTGAGGCCAGCCCAGCAGCCCCGCAGGCCTCATTGGTATAGAGGGCACTTTCCCAGACCCAAAAGCGCTTACTCCTTGGCTTGCATTTCCAGTGTGGGTCGGGCCAGCTGCTGTGACATACTTACTCAGATGGGGTCTTGGGATCCACAACAGGGACGTGTCTGCCAAATCTTCAGTAGGACAGAAGTTTGGGGTTTCTAGTTTAGAGTCCCCTGCTTCTCTACTTCTGCTGCTTCCGGGGTCAGGGGAAGCCACCAGCTCCTGCTCCTGCTGCTGCTCCTGGGCTGTGCCCCCCGGCAGTCGCCTCACCTAGAAGACAGTGATCCTGGCTCATGGCAGGGTTCCAGCCCCTGCCCAGTGGCCTGCCCAGTCATCAGTTCTTGAACTGCTGATACCAACTCCAGAAAGCTCCCTCGGACTTCCTCCGCGTGCACTGCTGCTGGGCGCCCGCCCAGCTCACTTTCCCTCCCCGCCTACAGATGGTTCTCTTCCCAGGCATCAGGTCATGGTCCGGGAGCCTTAGAGAGACTGCTCTTCTGTGTGCTTTTGAATGATAGCAGCTGACTCACACATGACCTGCACCATGTCACTTCTGTGGGCCTTAGATGGGGACATCTGTGAAAGGGCAAATCTGGACTTGATCTCTACCTCTTCAGGTCATTCCTGCCCTGATGGATCATTGATGTATGTGGTCTAGGCTTGATAATGCTAGTTCCCCTCAGACACTGCCAGCACAGCCACTACCAGGGCAGCTGTGGCCTTGTGAGGAGCCTGGAGCAGGAGGCTGTTCCTACTTCCTGAGGGGCCAGGCACCTCCCAGGAGCAGGCACTGAGTGAACCAGGCTTTATTCACCTAAGGACAAGAAAGGGGGAAATTACCTGTAACGCTATACAGAGCCCAGAGCTACTGCCACTAACACTGGGGCATCACCCCAGGCCTTCGTATTCATACAGGAGGGAGTGGCAGTTCCCCAGCACAGCCTACACTGTCCTACAACCTGCTAAAACCTAACGAGATGCAGATTGGGCCCCTGCCAGCCTCCTGGCCCAGAGCTTCTGAAAGCCCCTAAGTTCCTGGGCAGCAGGAGTGACAAAGGAAGCATCCCTTGTACCATGTGTGATCTTAGCCCCTCTTCCTGACACCAGAGCTGCTAAGACCCTTGGAATTTCTGGAGTGAAAGGGTGTCGTTTTATAAGTTAATGTGCTGGTGGCTGGAAGCTAGATTGCTAGAGTCATGCCACCATGACAGTTAGAACTTTCCACCCACCCCATGACCTCCAGGAAGAAGGGCTGGGGACTGAGCCAAACACCCAGTGCTGATACGTCATCAGTCACACCTACCTGAGGGACCTCCTTAGAAACCCCAGGCAGGGGTACCGGACAGCTTCTGAGTGGGAGAGTACTTCTGGGTGCAGGAGGATGATGCCTCCACACCCTGGGGACAGAAGCTCAGGGTCTTCTGACCTCACTCTGTGCACCTCTGCATCTGGCCATTCATCTGCACCCTTTTAATAACTCGAGGTCTCCCTGAGCCGTGGGAGTTATGGAGCAAGTTGTCAAACTTGAGGAGAGGTGTGGGAACCCACTTGAAGCTGGTCAGACAGAAGCCTGGGGACCTACTACTGCAATTGGTGCCTAATGGGACCAGTCCTGTGGGACTGAGCCTGTAACCCCGGGTCTGCACAGACTTTGGTAGTTGGTGTGAGAATTGAATTAAATTGGAGGACACACTCAGTGTCCACAGACGCCCCTGTGGAGGGTGTCACAGTGCTGTGCTCTGGGTGGAGGAACAGGTCTCCTAGGCCTGTCTTTCTGTGCCAAGGGGCATGGGCCCCACCCTCTGTGCAGCCCGGGGCTTCGTGGAACACAATGTAGAGACACGAGGTTAGCAGCCTTCGGTTTTCTTTTTGTTGTTTTCCTTCTTGAGACTATCTTGTCCAGGCTGGCATCAAGCTCTGGCCTCAGACCTGGGCTCAAGTGATCCTCCAGCCTCAGCCTCCCAAGGAGCTGGAACTACGTGCACACCACGGTCCCTGGCTGGACCTTCTGCTTTCAAACACGTTGTCTGTCCCAGTGCTTCACCTCTGCGTCCCTGCAGCAGTGGGCATTCCATGGTTGTTTGTCCCTCTGCACAATTGTCCACTTCTGTCCTGGGGCACATTTCCGAGTCAGACAACATGCACTTTCAATGCCCTACCAAGTGCCTTCCAGAATGAATATCTTAGTTCTGTGCAGCCCAGGGGTCACTTGCCTGCACCTTCATAGTGCGAGGCCTTATGACTCCCATCAATCTTGGTCCACGTGAGAAGAGGGAAAGCATTTTAGTTTGCTTTCCTTTTTTCTTTAGGTAGTAGATGTCGTTCAGGTCTCCCTCCTCCCGGCCACACCCTCGGCCATGCCTCTGGCTGCTCCTTTGCTCATGTTTGACTAATTGGTTATAAATGTGGAAAACACCATCTTGAAGCTTGAGTTATCTCATGGGCCGTGCCTCCTGGTTGGTGAAACTGGCCTCTGGTTCCCCGGTGGACATCCTGGGAATCTGCTGCTCTCCACACCATCCCTGGGGAGTCGTCCCCTTTCCCAGCAGATCCTCAAAGCCTGCCCCTTCCATCCTCACTCAGGCTCTCCCTTTATGTGGGGGTCTTTATGACCCTTGCAAAGCTCCCATCGTGATGAGGAAGAGCTAGTTATGTCTTGAAAATACTAATAACAGCAGCAGTACCAATGATCTTCATGGCAGAAGTCTGGTCGCCTGCTAGAGAAAGGGTTCCTGGAATGAGTCACTGCAGAGACCTGAAAAAGAAACCTGGCCCTTCCGCCATGCAGCCCAGTCCCTCCTGAGCTCCACTGACAGACCAGTGGAGGGTCTTGGAGTGTTGACCTTGGAGTGGCCTCTCTGGGTGCAGGAGAGGAAGTGGGGCCTCACCGAGGGCTTTGGAGGTACACGTGCTGCAGAGAGCCCAACCTCTGCCAACCCCAGTCCACGCCGCTGCCTCCCATGGGGCAGTGTGGCCAGCATCCCCGCCTCTGCCATCTCTCACCACGCACTTAGTGTGCTTCCTGCAGGCACCCTTTGGTGCAGTGTGCCCAGCCTGTTGGCCCTATAGGTGGCAGGTTTGTGCTATCTCATCCCCTCTGCCTCTAAGCGCGCACAGGGGAGATGCTTGGCAGCCACCCAGAGTCCAAAGTCTGCCCTGAGCTGCCCTGGCCTTTCCACCTTCTGGAACTCAGCAGCCCGGGGCAGACTCCAGGTTCTCTTCTCCTAGACTGGGACTCAGGAGGCTGACCCTAGTCCTGGCCCCACCATTCCCTGGCCGTGTGACCTCCCTCAGGTCAGGTGCCTCAGTGTCCTCCCTGGGATGCGGAATGCTGCTTGTCCTCCAGTCTGACCAGTCTAGCAGCCCTTCTCTGTGGTGCCCACTGAACTGCCATCTGCTCTGGGGACCAGAGGCCATGGTGCTGCAGGAAAGCAGGAGACCTGGGCTAGGCCTGGCTGTGCTGCCTAGGTACGTAGTAGGGACTCGGGCAAACCCCTGCCCTTTCCTGGGCCTTGGCTTCCTTTTCTCCGCAGTGGGAGATGATGGGCATCAAAGGTTCCAGGGCACACGGCTCAGCACAGATGTGGAGGGCTGCAGCGTGACCAGTGTACGATTAGCAATAGCAGCTTGGCCTAGACCCACTGGAGGCAGGAAGACGCCTGCGCTGGCAGAGTCTGAGCCCCAGCAATGTCCAGCCCTCTGCGAGTCCACCAAGTCGGCGGGAGGTCAGGAGTCTGGCCTTAGTCTGCTGCTTACCTTGGGGCAGTGATGCTCCCACCTCTCGGCATGGCCCTGGCAGGCCCCTGGCCTGTGTCCTGGTGGCCTCTGCTCATCCTTAGCATTGCTGTGTGGCGCCCTCTCAGCTGTGAGCACAACACCAGTGTTCCTCCGCCTTGGACCCTTAGCCGGGCTAGACTGTGAGCTCCTTGGGGCAGGTCCCTTGCTTCCCCAGTCTGTGTCCTGCGCCCAAGAGAGAGAGTGACGTGTCAGCAGGAATGGAGTGTGAGTGAGTGGACTCACCCGTTCCTCCCGTGTCCTGTGCGCCTCGCAGACCTGAGGCCACCTGACCCACCTCCTGCCCTGTGGACCGAGAGGAAGTTCCTGACCAGCAGCACTGCGGCCTGTGAAACTGGGCTCAAGGTGAGGGGTGCTATCTGTGATTGAGGGACATGGTCAGTGGAATTGTCTCACACAGACATCGCACCCGTCACCTTGGCCTGCTAAGCTTCGCCCCAAACCGAGGACCACCTTCCCGCCAGCCGCCTGGAGGAACGTACCCTGAGGCGCGCTACAGAAGGAGCACCCCACGTGGCCTCAGACCAGCGTGCCAAGGATGCACCTGGGGCAGCCTTTCTCCATCTTAGAGTGGGTCCCGGGGATGTGTGTCGAGTCCGTGTTTGTAAAAGTTCTTTATCACTGAAAGTTACTTCAACAATCTAAGTCCCTCTTTAGAACGACGTGCGTAGGTCACTGTCAACCTCTGCTCACGCGACAGAGCCGGATGGCACTCTGAGGGCAGCAGGCCTGGCCCATGGGGCTGGAGCCCCTGGTGAGGCATGACCAGCAGCATGGCAGAGTGCGCAGATCCAGGCAGTTCATGTTCAGATCAAGGTCTGAGGAGCGTCTGCACCTGGCCTGCGGTTCCCTCGTACTGGCAGTGGGATGTGTCCCCTGGGGGTGGCCCTAACATTCCACATGGCCACTGTCATCCTTTAGGGACCATCTGCTCATTTGTAATTTACCCCCTAGAAAAGAACGGCTACCTCCTTCCCCTTCCACCAGCCCAGGGTTCTCTCCTGTGGCAAGACTGCTCCAGGCTTCTCACCACGTCTTCCACAGGTACAGCCTGGGCTCCATGCCCAGTCAGGGCCGTTGTGGAGCATGGCCACACCAGTGCCTGCCTGGTGCACCCAGTGGGCAGCTCCTAGGAGGGTCAGTGAGAGCCAGCTAGGGCCAGCCCCTGTGGTCAGCACAAATGACTGATAGGGCACAGACTGGAGACAGGTGACCATGCTGTCCCTGGCTGTCACAGAGCAGCTGTGAAGGGTGAACGAGCCTCCGTTTCCTCATCTTTCATGTGGTCATCTTAACCACCTCAGGCTGTCATGATAAGGTAGTTGGGAGTGTGGTCTGTACGCTGTAAAGTAGAGGAGAATACAAGCTGTGCTGTTCCTGGGGACCCGAGTCCCCAGACACTGCCCTGGGCTCGCACCCCCAGCACTCTCTGCAGCGAAACCCAGGGCTGAGCTGTGACTCCTGCAGAATGGAGCAAGGCCTCTCCATGCCCTCGTGTGCTGCCAGGCTCCCTGGGTTTTCACAGCATCCCTGAGATTGTCAGGGACAGGGGACTCGAGGCGGCACACCCAGCTGAGTGACTTGCCTAGTGAGAGCCCCCAGGCGACCTGGAGCCGGGTCTCCTGGTTCCCAGTCCAGGAGCAGGCTGCCAGCCCACACCTCTAAGCCACAGCCTTTCTTGGTTGTTGAGGACATCTAACCAGGCCCATCTTGTGAGGTGGGTGCCCGTGTCTTCTAAAGTCAGTGAGGATTCCCTAATACTCACACAGTATGCAGTCTCTTTCCTGAGAACGGTGTTCATGAGTAGGGCATAGTGGTGCTCACCTGTGATCCCAGCTACTCAGGAAACTGAGGCAGCAGGGTCACAAGTTCAAAGCCAGACTGGGCAACTTAGTGAGGCCTGTGTATAAAAAAAAAAAAGAAAAGAAAAGAAAAAAAAAACAAAGAAGAAAAAAAATTCACAAGTAGCCTTCTGTCAGCTTTAGCTCATACAGCATGAGAGCCAGCTCAAATACGTCAGTAAGGAACTGTCCCCAGGCCCAGAAACCAAGTGCTGCCAGTGGGGTGCAGCTTTTGGTTTCTAAAATGGACAGGTGTGGGCAGGGGGCCTGCCTGCCTCTGTGGACGAGCAGGTCCTTGCAGTAGCCACCTACTCCACCCGCCTGCCCCAGAGCCCAGCCCTCCTGCACCTCCTGGGCACAGCATGACAATGGGTCTTTTCAGATCTTGACCAGCTCAGTCCTTGCTCAGAGCTCCCCTGCTTCAGTCTCACTCAGAAGGGACCCAGATCCTGCTGAACCCACAGGGCCCTACTGGCTGGCGCTCGCTTTCTTCCTCGCGTGTCCGTGTCACTAGGCAAGTGCTCCCCCACCCAGCTACACCCCAGCCAGGTATTCATTTACTTACTTATTTTATTTGTTGTTTTTTTTTTTTTTTTGAGACAAGGTCTCCCTACGTCGCTGAGACTGGTCTCAAACTTGCCATCCTCCTACCTCAGCCTCCGAGTAGCTGGGATAATAGGCGTGTCCACTGTGTCTGACCCCTGGCTGTCCTGTGCTGGTTTCCTCCTGACTCGCCCTCACCCACCCCATTCCAGTCCCCAGCCTCCTCACCATTCCCCAGACATGCCAAGCAAGCTCCTGACTCAGGGACCACACCTTCGTGTCCCCTCTCCCTTCCCCCGGACGGAGAGGTAGCCATCTTGGGCAGGCCCTCACGTGCCAGCCCGACTCCTCACTCTGGCGCTTTGCCTCTGCGTTGTCTTTCCTGTTACCGTCTCTCCTCTCCAGAGTGCAAGTTCTGGGGAGCAGTTTCTTTGCGCACCATGTCCCAGGGCCTGCACCGTGGTATTTGATGAATGCTGAGCATCTCCTCTGGGCTTTACACCAGCTCACAGGGGCAAGGACATGGGCCTGTGCTCACGGAGCTCACAGCCAGGTGCAGAAGAGACTGTACAGGGTGTCCTGTGCCAGGAGCAAAGGATAGAGCCACAGAGGCAGGCTGAGCTGGGGCTGGCAAGCCTGGTCAGGGTCCTCAAGGATGGATCCACGCTGGCCAGCCGGAGAGGAGAAAAGAGTAGTCCGACAGAGGAAGCAGACTGCGCAGTGGCGCAGGCACGTGGTGCCACCTGCAGAAGCACTGCCCATCCTGGGTGCGGGGGGAGGGGAAGGGAGACTTGAGGAGTGGGCTCAGGCCTGGGGGTGGGCTTTCACCTGGAGCTTTGAGGGAGGTCCAAGAGTGCCTGAGAGAGCCAGGACTCCGATTCCATCCTGCCAGAGCGGAGGAGACAGGCAGGGCAGGCAGCTGGAGTTTAGGAGGCCTCGACCCCAAAGCACGGTTTCCCATGCAAACCAGTGGGAGCCACCACTCTCTTGGCCCAGAAGGAGCGGACAGGAGCTGTGCTTCCTCATGTTTACTTTGTGAGCATAGGCTCGAGGGGACCAGCCTCCTCAGAGACCTGTTGGGAGCGTTAGAAAGCCCCCAAATGAGAGCACCTGAGCCTTGGCTCTAGACAGCAGAGGAGATGCACACAGGAGACCATGTTCAGGAGAGCCAGCATTTCATGGAGACTCCTGGAGGCGGAGAGCAGGAGTAGGGGACAGGGATGCTCTTGTGAGAGGACGCCCACCTGGATTCCCTCCCGAACCATCTGTGACAGGCCCTGCCTCCGGGAGAGGGGACAGAAGAAGAGAGGCCTTTGCAAGTGAGTGAAAGCTCAGGGTGTCAGTAGCAAGCGCAGACCCGGGCCACACAGAGTACGCCACCCCGGAGAAGTAGGAGACAGAGGCAGGGAGGCTTCTGCCTGAGCAGGCAGGAGGTGTCACAAGGCAGAGAGCCACCTGCCGGCTCCACAGACACCAGGTTGGGGCCAGTCAGCAGCGTGCAGACCAGCCTGCCACACAGAAGACAGGCATGGCAGCACCGAGGCCTGTGGCATGGCTGGGTGGAGGGTGGAGGACCCAGAGCCGTGGGGCAGAATGGCCCCAAGCAGGCTGGAGGGGTGACCTCGTGCAGGCAGCTGGCCGGGCTGGGAAGGAAAGTGGGAATGACTGAAATGGGTTTGGAAAGAGCAGAAGTGATGGTAAGAAAGGGGAGCCCGGGGGCCGCGAGGCCTGTGGAGGGCAGGGGAGCAGGCTCGAAGCCACACCCTGCCCAGCAGCTCTGCCCGGTCGCCTGTTCCCTTCGCCTGCACACCTACCCTGTGCATCCATCATGGTGGGAAGCCTGTGGTGAGCCCACAGGGCTGGACAGCACTAGGGGCCTTGGAGCTTGCAGGAATCAGGTGGACGGGAGGGTTCTGATAGGTTAGCAGGAGCTTCATTAAAGATTGACGTGGTGAAGCCCGTTGGGCAGCTGGACCGAGTATCAGTTACTGCTATACCGGCCAGGCAGCTGCAGAGGGAGAGGTAGGTGGCCAGGATGCAAGAGGCGCCTCGCGGATTGTGCCGCGGAGCCTTGCCCGTAATGGTCAGCAGGGAGTGGACCCTTCACTGTTTCTGCTTCTGCCACTGTGACTGCACCGTGCTTTGCAGAGTGACCTGTAGGTGACGAGAGCTGCTCCTCTCCTCCCTGCTGCCTGGCCTCTCCTTTCACTCCCACCAGCTCCTGGGGTGGAGGGTGGGGGCAGGAGCGCTGGGCATTGGGACGGGTGTCTGTCACTACCGACCGCAGGGTTTCAGTGAGGTCCTTGCAGCAGTGGCAGGGTAGACTCAGCGTCATGGCTAGGCCTAGGCGGCTCTGCTGGCTGGAGACTCGAGCCGCCTTGGGGAGGCTGCTCACCATTCTGAGCCTCAGTTTCCCTACACAGGAAGAAGGGCCAGTAAGCCCCACCCTGGAGGACTGGGGGGTTCATCATCAAAAGTGCTGAAGGTGCTTTGTGGACTGTAAAGGTGTGAAAGGTTGTTAATGCGGTTATTTTTTGAGGTCAAGGTTTGTTTCATGTTGTGAAATGAGCGTATTAGGAACCGGGGAAGCTGCCTCCCCAGGCGGCACCTGAGCAGGACTGCACCTGTGGGGCTGGGTCCTAGCCCTGGCTGCCCTGGCATGGGTATGACCTCGGCAAGCCCCTGCCCTGTCCTGGGCATCAGGACCCCTCCTTGTAAGGAGCCGGGGCCGGGGCCAGGGGCCAGGGAAGGGGTGTTGCTCACTGGCACCAGGGCCGCCAGGCTCACGCCTTCACTGCAGGGTTACAAGAGGCCTTTCCTCTGCTGCGCCACGTTGGGAGCACAACCGTGAGGACAGAGGGAGCCGCGCCCCAGGCGCCCAGGCGAGGGCTCTCTGAGTGCCTCCCCACATGGCCGCACAAGCTGCCCACTAGCATTTTACAGCCCGCACTCTCAGGCCCAGTGTCACCCAATAGGTGCCAAGGAGCTGGGCTGTCACTGCCCTCACAGGGCCAGAGCTCAGGTATGAGGGTCTGTGGCTGGAGTTCCAGAGGCTGGCACCGTGACCTGCGTGGAGCTTATCAGCCTCTGTGAGCCTAAGCTCATGTGGCGAGGGCCGAGCAAGAAAGGCTGGAACGCTCAGTTCCTTCAGCAAGCTCGGCGGGTGGCAGTCAGGTACCACAGGCGGGGACAGTGACTGCTTTTGTTCCTAGACAGGCCGGCTGCTTGTTTGGCAGTGTGCTGCGGGGAGCAGAGCCCCGCAGGGAGGTGTTCCTCCTGGGCACCCGTCCAGCTCCACAGCCGAGTCCTGTGTGGCCTGACCAGGCAGCTCTCAGGGCAGTGGCCAGGCCAGGGCTTAGACCCTGGTCACGACTCCATCCCTCTTGGATGCTGGCCTTCTTGCCAGAGGAGTGGCACCCTTGAGGGAGCTGTAGCCAGGCTCCATCCAGGATGAGGGCCTCCCGGAAGGAGAGAAAGGAGCCAGCCCGAGGGACGGAGAGAGCCGAGGGAGGGTGCTCAGGAGCTCTTGGGCCTCTGCCCAGCTCAGGCCAGGTGGCTGCCGTTAACCAGCCAGAAATTCCATCAAGCATCACCGAGCAGGTGCTGGATGCTTTGTCTCCGACACTCCTGGGATCTCAGGTTCCCTCTTCTCAGGAGGCCAAGGGATGCCTTTCCTATAGAGATGAACTGGAAACCAAGCCTGTCCCTCTGTCCCAGAGGAGCTGGGGGCTGGCGTCCACCGGCCTGCACAGTGTGCAAGGGTGGCAGGAGGAAGGCCTCCTCTGCAGGAGTCAGTGGTGCCCCACCCGTCTGCCCACCGGGGCCGTAGGCGTGTGAACCAAACCACAGCACCCTCCAGAGGAGCCCACCGTCTGCCGCCTGCACCGGGCCCTCGCTCACTCCCTAGGTGCTGCGTGCTGCTCGGGCACAGATCCAAACGGGGGATCCCACGATGCCCGGGAGCCACAGAAGCAACTTGGCAGATTTCCTCCTATGTCCTTCTGAGTCGAAGGGCTCGGGGGCTGCACGGTCCGTGGTCCATCGTCCTCCTTCAGGGGAGGCAGGTCTGGAGGGGAGGACCTTCCCGCGGCACCTAAGTGCTGAGTGGCAGAGGTCCTCAGAGGTCACCCTGAGGCAGCCCAGGGTGGGCAGAGGCTGAAAGGCAGGAAGGAGGGCCAGTGGGCGCACTAGACGGTACAGCACAGGTCCCACCAGGCCAGCTCGTGTTCCTGATAGGCCTCTGCGGGCAGTCCTGGCCAGATGGGTGTCAGCAGAGGAGGCAGACCCTATGCCGTGAGGGCAGCCTGCCCCGCTGGGCCAGCCGCTCCTTCTCCTGGCCCACCTCTCCTAGGCGCCACGACGCAGGGGCACAGCAGCCGTGAGGCGCAGTGTTGAGAGGCTGCGGTATGCCACCTGCCAGCTGCCCAGGAAAGCACTGGCCAGGGTGCTGCGGGCAGGGGTCGCCTCCTCTCCTGTGCCTCCTGCCTGCCCCTGGCCCCTTTCCTCCCGTTTGCCCTGTCCCTGCAGTCAGGTGGCTCAAGGAGGCAGGAGCTCCAGAGTCCTCTGTCCTGGTTAAACCCGCTCCACTCTTGACCTGCTGGGGCCCGAGACCCTGTGGCCTCAGGCCTCCAGGTCTCCAGGGACGCACTGGAGCTCGCAGCACCGCTCTGGGACGAGCGTGAGGAACCCCGGTGTCCTTCGGGAAGCCTCTGCACAGGACCCGGTACAGAGGCTGATAAACCGAGTCCTCTCTTCCCAACCATCCCACTGCATTCTCCTGCCACCTCTGCTGGCCACCTCCAGCTGACCACCTCACCTGCTGCCTGTCCAGGGCTGCGGGACACAACCTCCTGCTCAGCCCAGCTGCTCTGGCTCTGAGAGCCTTCTGGGGGCCCTGGACTAAGAGCATGTCGCCTACTCTAGTCTCGGCCATTGGTTGGAGATCCTGGGACAGTTTTCCTGAGGCCGCCATTCCTTCCATCCGCGTGTGACTGAGCCCCAGGAGCTGCGTGAGTGCGGGGAGCGCGGAGGCCGGATGCGGTTGTGTTGGCCAGACCGCTGGAACTGCTGGGGTTCGCACAGACCTAGGCGACAGATCCTGGTGCGCACAGGCCCGACTTGAAGAGCGTCCACAAGAGCAGGCCCGGTGACCCACATCTGCCCTGTGCCTCCACCTGGCTGTGAGGGTGTGCGGGCAGGAGTGTCATCTCCTCAGTCTCTCTGAAGCTGACACGTGGGCCCGGCCTCCTCCCCTCTGTTGCCTTTGTGTGACGTGGGCAGATGACGGACCTCACATGGAATCCTCGGTCGAACCTCTGTCAAAGGCTGGCGCTGTGAAAGCCTTCAGGGAGATGCAGTGCAAGCACCAAGCGTGTCACGGAACCAGGCCCACCGTGCCTGCAAGCAGCAGGCCAGCCACGAACGCTGCGTTTTGCAAAATATGGAGACGCAGAGCAAGTCTCAAATCCGTCTCCTGAAGATAGGGATTGGGTGTTTATGGGATAAGAAGCGGGGTAGTTTAGGGCATGAGGGGAGGAGGTCAGAGGTGGAGTGATCAGGGGCCCACACACGTGCGACCCACCTGCCCTTTGGCAGGCGTGGTGGCCACACCTGTAGCCCCTGAGACTCAGGAGGCTGAAGCAGGATTGCAAGGTTGAGGCCAGCCTCAGCAACTTAAATAAAAATGGCAAGGGCTGGGGTGTAGTTCAGCGGCAGAGCCCCTGGGTTCAATCCCCAATACCAAAAACAAAAATGAAGGAAGGAAAGGAAATGGCAATGTGGCCTGATCTCAGGGCAGAGTTTTCTGCCCTCTGACTTCAAAAGTCACCTGTCAGACTCCTGCACAGGTCAGGTGTCTCCGTGGCAGAGCCAGCAGGAGTCCGCGCAAGCCAGTGAGGCAGGAGGGCCTCTCCAGGTTTGCCCTGGGTTTCAGGCTTGAGCTGCCCCGCCCAGAGCAGCCTGAGGAGGTTACAAGGGATCCCTCTGACGTCGCTGCCCGTGGGGCTGCCTGACGCCCTCCCTGCCTCACGCCCTCCTCTTGTTTATCCCCACCGTGTTCCCCACCTCATGACCCTCGAGGGAGTTGCCACTGTTTGGGAGGTGGGTGTTTGAGGGAAGTCCTGCCTGAAGCTGGAAGTGGGCCTCGGGGACAGCCAGCAAGCCCCCAGGAAGCCTGGCAGTCCACGGGGACGTGGGGCAACAGAGCAGGGACTGGAGTGTCACTGTGGCTCAGCCTCTGTCCACACAGCTCTGTGCGTTTAGAGAGGGAGTCCTTCCCTCCCTCTGCCTGCTGCCAGGGCTGGACCTGGGTGACACCAGTATGGCACAGCCACCTGCTTTGGCCAGCGCCTGATGCTCCACCTTAAATTCTCCTTTCTCTTCATTTGTCAATGGTGCAAATAAGCTCTTTGTTTTGACTTTAGCAAAACTCGCCTGAGGTGGGTGAGAGAAGGGTAAGAGCTATCTTCATGGAGTCACCAGTGGCTCACGGCAGGCTCAGCTTCCAGATTTGACAAGCTTGGGCCACTGAGGCCAGTGTCATGGAACCCAGGTTTTAGGAAAGTCCCAGGAGCTCTGGGGACACCTCATATCTGAACCACCTCATAGGTTGGGACACAGGAGCTTGTGTAGGAGCACACAGTGCACAGGGAAGGGCACAGCTCAGGCCAGGTGCCCTCCCCAGCACCACCAGCCCCACCTGCTGCCTTGTGGGAACAAGGCCATTAGGAGGTGACCCTCGGATGAGTGTCCGCATGTGTGTGCTGTGCAGAGGCGGGTCACCACGGGAGCACAGAGGTGACTCCAGAGCTACACAGCTGGGTGCAGGTCCAGAGATGCATCTAACAGAAAGACGTCTGAAGCGCAGCACCAGTAACAGCTGGCCAGCAGCCCCGTCCCTGCAGCTCAGCCCCACAGCCTCTCGGCACTGGGCTCCGGTACAGGCCAGGAAGTCCAGAAGGGGCCTGGTACCTGGCAAGGGCCTTCTTGCCACACCCTCCCTGGTAGAAGCAGAAGGGCACGACAGCAAGCCAGACAAGCTGGGCTCACCTTGGTGATGGCACGGATTCCATGAGAGGGAGCCCCAGGGCCACTCGCCTCTTGAAGGTGCCACCTGCTAGTCCCTCCGCCTGTAGTTCTGAGGCCGCCTCTTGGGCTGTCTGTTTTCACTCAGGCCAGTTCCGCCCAGCTCTCCCCCTGGCTTTGTCCCCCAGGGTTGGTGGCCACACCTTCCCTGACCTTCGCAGTTCAGCTCAGTAGAACACAAGTGTCGGAGGCCCACCCAGGCCTGAGCTGAGTGCCCTGTGCTCTCTGCCCTCCAGAGGCCTGAGGTCTGGAACTGGAAAGAGGACTGCCCCCCGTCACTGAGATATGAGCCAGAAAGTTGTGCGTTTTGTGGAAGAAGCACACAGGTGTGGCGAAGCAAGGGGACTGGGACCCGGGGAGGCCTTGGGCAGAGGTGACAGTCGAGTCGGGCCTGGAAGCCTTGGCAGGGGGATTGAGTAGTCCACAGAATACATGGAGGCGGGGAGGACCAGGGGGTCAGCTCGGTGGATGGATGGAGGTCAGCTGTGATGGCATGTCCAGAAGCAGTCCCAGGGTCAGGCCAAGCCTAAGCCTTTGACCCATTCGGATGACCTCACAAGTGTTGGGTCTGTGTGTTCTGGAGGTGGCTGAGCTGCAGCATCACTGGAGAAGGCAGGCAGAGAAAGAGGGCAGGGAGTGGAGGCAGAGCCCTGTAGCTCACTGGGGTGCAGGACCAGGAGGGAGAGGCCGAGACGGCTGGGGGTGGACAGCCCGTGGTCCCCTGTGGTTCAGGCAGCACCAATGAGATGCAGTGAATTCTGAGCTGTGGGAGGCCAGGAAGGAATGTCCGGGGTGCCTCTTCCCCCTGGATTCTGCAGGATCCAGGCTCAGCTCAGGAGGCAAGAAGTGACTCTGTGTGTCCTCCACCCTGGCCTCTGGCCACATCCTGCAGAGGTCATCTGCACCTGCTCAGCACCAGGACAGGTGGGCATCTGATACCTAGCACTGTCCCACATGCACCTGCTTCTGCCCAGGAAGCACCTCCTTCTCTGAAGAAGCACCTGTAAGTGGGCTGTTGCCCCAGGCTTCCCAAGGGCCAGTGGCCACCCTGAAGGAGTGACTCGTCCCCCTGTCCCTCTGCCCTGACCTTGTCATAGGGCCTCTGGGCCAATGGAAGAGGCCAGGAGTCGGGAGCAGATGGGATCTCACATCTGCACAGGTGCACGGGGTGACACCAGACAGACCCTGGGCCTCACCGCCTACCCTAAAAGGGACCGTACTTCACAGTGCCATAGGCCTTGCAGCTCAAAGCAGCCCACCGTTTCCTTCGTTGAAGAAGCCTAGGAGGCAGTACCAGGCTCCTGTTGCCTCTTCCTGCTCTGTAAAACTCTTCTGCGGTGTATCTTAAGCACAGGGTCATGGGGCCCTGAGAGGGGTCAGGCTCCTGTTGCCTCCCCTGCCCTCCAGAGAGATGTTTGCTGAAGCGGTGATGGGCAGCGCAGGCCAGCAGGCCTCCTGAGGACGCATGACCACAACAGACCACTGTGTGCAACTGGCTGCCATCCCGGGTCCTGACAGACGAGGGGAGCTGGCATAGTGACCACACCAGCAGACACAGAGGTCCTTGCAGCAGCGAGGGGAGCCCAGGCATCCAGGCCTGGGTCCAAGGAGGGAACCAGGGCTGTACAGCTTGCCAGGACAGGAACTTAGCCCCAGGAGAAGGACAGAGTCAGACTCAGAAGCAGGCCCAGCTGCTGAGACCAGGTCCCAGAACAAGGGAGAGGTCCACTGTCCCAGCACAGTGGCCAAGCCTGGGCTAGGCTGACAGCAGAGTCCCAGCATGTGGGGCTGAGGCATCTCGAAACCTCCTGCCTCAGCCAGGATAAGGGTAGGGGTAGAGACACCGGTCCACTATGGACACCAACCAAGAGCAGCTCCTGGCTCTTCTGGAGCCTGTGAGTCCTGCACCCCGTCTTCACGCTGACGCTGGTCTCACCTGACACGCAGGGAGACTGAATCTAAGGCACAGGGCAGTGTTTGTGAGTGCCGTTGCCTTGCCCTGCCGCTTGCTGTCTGTAACTGCTAGCGAGTCCCCTGACTGTCCTGGGCCTGTTCCTCAGCTGTCTTCACAGTCGTGAGAACTAGGGCTTAGTTTAAATGAGAAACGCACCTGGACAGCGCTGTTCACCTGTTCATTGCTCATGTTCCTGAGAACAGGTGGGAAGGACCATGAGGACCCTGGACCTCTGTGACTCAGGAGGTTGAGGAGTCCCCTGGGTCACTGTTACACTCTTTTTTTTTGTGGGGGGGGGGCAGTACTGGGGATCGAACTCAGGGCCTTGTGCCAGCTGAGCTATCTCCCCAGCCCCCTGGGTCGCTGTTTACGTTGGAGCCCCCCTGTTGTACCACCTCCTCCAAGGCTGGAAACAAAACCACTTGCCCAGAGTCCCTCTCCAAGTCACTGTGACTCTGTGGTTCCCAAGGGAAACTTGAACTGGCAAGGAGAAGGCACAGTCACTCTCTCCCAGGCAGGCTGCAGCCTGGAGTTAGTCTGAATGTGACACAGGACGCCCCAGTGCAACTCCCAGCAGCAGCCCTCATCTGGACACACGGTTCCACACAGGCCTGACCTGCCCCAGGGCCCTGCCTTTGGGGCCCAGGGCAGGTGTGGCCCTGGAGGCTTCAGGTCAGCCCTGAGCCCCAAGAGCCCTGGCAGGACCCTGCTTCTCCCCCAGCCGCTCCAGATTCCTGTTGCTGGCAACAGGGTGGCACTGGGCACAGAGGAGCCATGCCCTGCCCACCCAGACCCAGTTCTAGCTAGGGCTCTGACACCACCCTCTGAGTGTCAGTCCTTTACCGAAAAAGTGGACTGTGCTGGGTGTGGTGGCACACACCTGTAATCCCAGCAACTCGGGAGCCTGAGACAGGAAAATCCCATGTTTGAGGCAGTTTGAGCAACTTAGCAAGACCCTATCTCAAAATAAGATTCAAAATGGGCTGTAGCTCGGTGGTAGAGCACTCCTGGGTGCCATTCCCCACCCCCAAAAAAATTAAGCAGAATAAAATGGACCTACCGGGTTTGACCATTCCAAATATGCTGGTGATTTTAGGCTGGTGTCAGAGTTAAGATCAGAGGGACAGTGGCAGATAGGGAAGCAGAGGCAGCAAGTGTCATCTGAAGGCAAGAAGAGAGGGTCAACAGCTAAGAGGGACAGTTTTTAAGGAGGTCAAGTCTGAACGGTCACCTGCCTACAAGGCTGCCTGCCTGAGGAAGAGAGCCGGCTGCACTTCCCACTGCTCCCAAATCACTCGAGAGTTCAGTTGGCAGGAAAATAGCAGGTTTTATTCAAAGCCAGCTTCAATGGAAGTTGGAAGAAGCTTTGTGGTTAAAAATTCCATCTTTGGAGGGTGAGGCAAGCTTTTAAAGGAGGAGAAGCGCAAGGTGGGACAAAAGGCAGGACCAACCCACGTATGGTGGAGCCTGTGTGGCGCAGGCGGGGCTCAGCACTCCGTGGCCCCTGGGGCAGCTGGCCCTCAGGCTCACTCAGCTGAGTATGTTGCCCTCAGCGTCAGGGGACCCAAACTCCATGTGCGTCAGGTCCTGTGTGTGGCTTATAGGGCTGAACCACAGGAAGGGCTGACGGAGACTGGATGTCGGGTGTGGCGCAGGTGCAGGGCCTGCTTCGTCCACAGGCCAGGGCATCCCTTCTGTGGCCGGGAGAGCAGAGGGTACGATAGGGCTGTTGGCTGGTTTCTTCCCTCCACTGACCACTCTGCTCTGTACTTCTCTGCCCCACAGGCCCCTCCACCCAGCGTCAGGTGCAGAATGGCCCCTCTCCTGAGGAGATGGACATCCAGAGAAGGTAACCCCACCCTGGGCAGCGGCCAGCCTCACAGCCTCCCCCAAGTGCTAGGGCTGACTTTCAGCGAGTGAGGACACAGGTGCAGCCCAGGCCAACACTCCCAGAGGCCTGAAGGACGGGGGAGCCACAGCAGCGCGCCTCCCTGACCTGGGCCATGCTGCCTCCATATCCTAGGTGTTTTACAGGGCGGCTGCCACCCTGCATCACACAGCCCCGGTGATAGCCTGGCAGGTCCCGCCCGCTGGCCATCCATCACCCTTCCCTAGGGCGCTAATGGTAGTCTTGACACGGGCTATAGTTCAAGGGTCCCAGGATGAGGGTGATCAGCCCCCGCCATGGGAAGGACAGTGCTCTGTCCTGAGATCAGAGAAGAGGTCCTGGTGGCTCCCTGCAGAGTGGCTTCACAGGGTCACATTGCCAGGAACGGCTCTCAAACTCAGGTCTTGGTCTTCTCTGACCTCTCCCAACACCACGCAACAGGAGCCTAGGGCGACCCATCCCTCCTGGGCCTCCGTCTCCCACATGGTGTTGTGACTCAGGCAGGTGCCACTCCGAGCCCGGTTTCCTCTGAGAACGGTGTTACCCTTGCTCAGCCTGTCCTGAGCACATGAGGAACCAGATGGGCAGATGCTTCCCAGAGTAGGAGCGACGGTCTCATTTTTGTCAAGCCACATGCGCAGACCGGCGGCCTGCCTTCTAGAGCCTCGGAGTCCAGCTCTGTGGTTTAGGGAGGTCCTCGGTCCTCACACCTCCCAGAGGGCTTGAATCTGCATTGCTGTTTCCCAGTGAGCAGTGAAGCCCGGATGGGGACGGCTCAGGGCAGCAGGGCTTAAACAGAACTGGGCAGGCAGGCAGGTCTGTCCCAGGGCGCCTCCCCCAGAGGGCGAGCAGTGTACCCCAGTGGGACAGACAGGAGGTAACATACAGGGGCAGTTGATGCTGCACAGATCGTCTAGCCATTCCCATCTTAACCCAAGGCCAAGTCAAAGGCCAGTTTGGTGGTGGGCTGCAGGGGGCCATCCTCAGACCAGGGCGGGCCCGGAGTCACCAGAGGCAAGAGACCTTCCACCCACGGGGGGTCTTTTCAGACCTCAGAGGCCCAGAGGAGAGAGGACTCTGGGGCCCACACATGAGGTCTGACTCCCAGAGCAGGAAACTCACTGTCATAACTTCAGACTCAGTTTTTCAATACTTTGCAGATATTCTCGTTTTACTGTGGTTTCCGAGCACGTGGGTCTGCAGAGGAGGGCGGGGTTGGTTTGATAGTCTGGCAGTGGGTGGAGAGGCGAGGTCGGTGCTGCTGGGACCCCTCACGCCTTCGACGCCCAGGGGCTTCCCCCCTTGTGCTGGCAGCAGGCACACCCCTCACGAGAGCCCAGGGCAGGTGGCCGAATGCTGATCTAACGGAAAAGCACTTGAGACCCACAAAAGGGAAACGACTTGCCCATGATCACAGCCACGAATCCCAGACAGGAGCCAGGAGGCTCCCTGCCCGGGCGAGGCGCCCGTCCGTCCTCCCCAGACGCTCTCTGAGCACCCGCAGGCCAGAGCCCAGGAGCTCGCCCACACCGAGAACACAGGCCGCGGCCCCAGGCCGCACACCCGCCCTTCCCCACGTGGTAGAGAGCAGTCTGCCTCCAGCACCCTCCCTGATGCGGCCCCGCAGCACTCCACCTCGGGCACCAATGGCCCGGGTGTGGCATTCCCTCCAGCCAGGTGCGGCCTTGCTGTCGTCCCTAGGTGGTCCCAGAAGGCCCTTCCTGTGCCACCTTCTCAGTCCCTGAATTATGTGCATTTATTTGTGGGTCACTGTCCTCACTCAGTCAGCATTGAAAGCACCCTGAGGCCACTCTGCCACAAGAGACCAGTGGTCAGTTCCCAGTGAGGTCTTCGTAGCTTGGTTCTGCAGACGGCCCTTGGGATGGCCGGGCCTGCAACCTCTGTGTCCATTTCTCCTGACAACTAGCAGTGCCTACAAATTGTCTCAGGGAGCTCAGCCAGGTGCAGTAAGAACAGGTGATCCTGTGGTGGACCAGTCACGGTTGCAGACCCCCCAAACCATGGGAGCCTGTCAGTCCCAGGGGAGAAGCTTGACCAGGCCATGGGTGAACCCACGCCAGCCAGAGGTTTGCCTGAGCTTAGGGGGCCACCCGCAAGCCCCGTCTGAGGACCCAAACCCACACTCACCCTCCGCTCAGTGGAGGCAACCTGGCAGGGCAGCTCCCAGGAGTGCGGGAGGGCCAGCCTGGGCGCCCTGAGAGCCAGGGCCTGTGGCCGTGGGTGCTGAGCCGTCAGCCCCGGCCCGGTTGCCTTTCAGACAAGTGATGGAGCAGCAGCAGCACCGGCAGGAGTCTCTGGAGAGGAGAACCTCAGCCACAGGTGAGAGCCCCTCCCCCAGCCCACACGGGCGGTGGCAGCCCTCCACCAGCCGGGGCCGGGCACCGCGGGCTCACGTGACCTCCGAGTGCCACTCAACCGGTCCAGCCCTGTCCACTGGCCCTCAGGCCTCCTGTCACTCATTCCCCAGGGGACATTCTGGGAACACACCATGGGCAAGGCAGACAGAGAGCCCCCTGTCCAGCAAATGCCCATCCTGACACTAGTGCTTGCTGTGACCAAGGGAAGTACAGGGCTGGAGGCCCAGAGGAGGCCCGGAGGCAGCTGGTCCAAGGGGACCGCCCGCAGGAGAAACCGCCAAGCTCTCCAGCCCTGACTGCAGCTCGGCACATAGAGGAGGAGGCGTCGGGTTGGCTGCAGGCACAGCCCATGTCCCTTGCCTTGTTTAGTTTGCTCGCGTGTTCTCTGAAGTGAGCAGGTGAACGCTCTTGCCTTGCCGGCAAGGAACCAATCCCCTGGGCACCCTGTGCTTGGAGGCTGGCAGTGCCTCCCCTGCCATGCTGGGCTCCTGGTGCTGCCCGGGCCTGCGGTCCAGGCCACCCTCCACGGCCGCTGCCTTGCCCAGCGCAGCACTGCCCCGTCTCACACTCCAGCACCCTGGCCTCCCCTTTCCGCTCCTCCCCAGCTGCCTCTTCCCCTCCCCACCCCACACCCTCACCTAAGGCGACTCTTGCTCTCCTGTCCAGTCCCGCTCTGTCCGACAGTCCTCGAGAACTCCCGTGCAGGTTGGCGCCACTGCACGGGCTCCCTGGCCTGCATGCCCGCTGTGGGTGGCCTGTCGTCTTCAAGACTGTTTCCCACTGGGCACAGGCACCTGGGTGAGGAGCCAGTGGCTCTTCCCAGCACCCAGCTGGGTGCCTGGTGCACAGTGGAGGCTCAGGCAGCCTCTGAGGGAGGGTGGCTGGCTGGAGACCCAGTGGAGCCTGGGCACTCGGCACTGCTCCCTCACCATGTCCCCAGTCAGCCCTGGGACCCAGCTACCTGCCACAGTCCCCAAGGCCCAGTCCAACTTCCTTGGAGACCAAGTTCTGCCAGCGCTGAGGAAGGTGCCAAGTGCTGAGAAGGAGCAGGGGAGAAGGCCCACGCTGCCCGAGCCTCCTCTCCCGCCAGCAGAGCGGGAGCGCAGGGGAGGCCCAGGGGCACTCACACACGTGCGCCACGGGGCCTGCCTCCTGTGACTCTCGGGAGCCGGCTGCCTTCTGTCCCTCCCCCAGGGACCTGAGAGGAGGACCAGGCTCAGGCCAGCCGGGGGCCGGGGACTGACTGAGCCCCGTTCCGTTCCAGGGCCCGTCCTCCCACCGGGGCATCCCTCCACGGCAGCCAGCGCCCCCCTCTCGTGTGGCGGGCCCCCGCCCCCGCCCCCACCCCCTGTCCCACCCCCACCCACGGGGGCTGCCCCGCCACCACCGCCCCCCCCTGCCAGCTGGAGGCGCCCAGGGGGCCAGCCACGACGACAGCTCCGTGTCAGGACTGGCCGCCGCCCTGGCCGGGGCCAAGCTGAGAAGGGTGCAGCGGGTAAGAGCTCCAGCCTCGGGGACAGGTGGGGGACAGGCACCTCCCACCCACAGCTTGCCTCCCTCACCTTCCTAAACTGCAGGCGCCTTGGCTATAAAATTGCCACCCACCTCTCCACACCCTTCCTAAGTGGGGCACAGGAGTTTTCCTCCGTGCGGAGGAGGACACTGTGGCACAGAGAGGTCACACATGACCTCAGTGCTGGGCTGCTCCACAGGCCCCCTGCATGTACCTCCTCTGCCTTCCGCTGTCTTGCTGTCCTGGGGTCCCTTCCACCCTCCTGGCTTTGCCACTGTGGGACTCACGCATGCGCTCTCGAGGGCCCTCAGAGAGGGACAGCTGCCCTCCAGCCACCAGAATCTGAAACATGGCATTCTGTCCCTCAGCCGGAAGATGCCTCTGGAGGCTCCAGTCCCAGTGGGACAGCAAAGTCTGATGCCAACCGGGCGAGCAGCGGGGGAGGCGGGGGAGGCCTCATGGAGGAGATGAACAAACTTCTGGCCAAGAGGTGGGTCTTCTGCTCCCCAGCCCGGTGCCGCCCCAAAAGCTGCTGTCCCTCGGCACCTCACAGAGGATCCTGGCTGTCCCCAGAGTCCTTTGTCACCCAGGGTTCGCCAAGCAGGCAACACTGTTGCTTGCATTTCCCCAACTCAAGGGTCAGCCCAAGGCCTCAGCCAGGAGTCCTCTGAACTCTTAAGTCCCTCTTCATCTCAGTGTGACAAAGAATCAAAGCATCTGCTGGGTCCCAGCCCTGTCCTGAGCAGGGATGCATTTGGAGGTCACTTCAGAGATGCCCCAGAGGAAGAGAGGCTAGTGCCATACTTGGGATGTCAGTGGGAACAAGATGCAGTCCAAGCTCCGAGCGCTCTGGTGGGTGTGGGTGAGGTGCCCCTTCCTCGGGGACTCATTATAGAGCCAGCAGGAACCCAGAGGAAGGAAGCCTCTCCTGAGGGCTGGGAAGACAAAGCTCCCACACCCGGTACCTGGTCATCCTCTTCTCCAGCCACGCCAGCAGTGGCCTCAGCCTGCCCAGGGCGGCCTCACCCAGGCGGGGCAAGCGCTCACTGCTACCACACCCCAGCCACTCTTAAGAGAGGAAACAGGGGGCAGGCAGCATGGCACATGCCTGTTACCCCTGCTGCTTAGAGACTGAGGCAGGAGGATCACAGGTTGGAGGCCAGCCTGGGCAACTTGGCAAACCCCTGTCTCAAATTTTTTAAAAAGGGCTGGGCTGTAGCTCAGAGCCGGAGCCCTCCTGAGGTCAGTGCCCAGTACTGCAGAGAGGAGATTGACACGGGCCTGCTGGGAGACTCGGGGTGCAGTGGGCCAGGCCGTGGGGTATGCCAGCGAGGGTGCTGTCCAGGGCCAGGAAGAGAGGACGCGGCCGGCAGCGAGGGGCTGGGAGTAAAGGCAGGGAAGACGACTGGGGAATAAAGTCCAGGTAGAGTGGCCAGGCCAAAAGGCTTAGGAGGTCGGGATCGAGGACCGTCCCCAGGGCCTGGGCTGGGTGACCGGTAGGCACCTGTCCAGAGATGGGGAGGCCGCAGCATGGCCGCAGGGGGCAGCTGCTCAGCACATGCCCCCTTCATCCTTGGCGGGCAGCTCACCTCAGTTTACAAGAGTTTAACACCAGCAGCTTCGCGGAGTTGAGAATCCACAGGAGCAGATCTGCGGGAAATGTCGCGGCTCTGCAGGTATAGATTTGGGAGGCGGCCAGGCAACGTCAGACATTGAGCCCAGAAACCATGAGTGCGACCTGAGAGTACGTGAGGAGGGGACTGGTGCCCTGGGCATTTCCAGGCTTCCTGGTGCCACGCTGGTGCCTGAGCTCTAGGATGGGAGGGCCTTAGGGTGACAGGAACTGTCTTCCCCTTCCTGCAAGGAGCTGGCGTCTCTTGCCCCCAGGCCAGTCTGAAATGGAATCTCCCACCACCCTGACCCAAGGGACAGGCCACGGCCCGGAGAGGCTCCTCTCCCCGTGGCCAGGCTGGAGTGTCCTAAGGGTATGGCTGCCACTCACCCAAGCCTCAGCACCGGGAGAGCTGGGCAGTGCAGCAGCTTCCTCCACCCCCGGGGGCTACGGCCATCCCTGGTTGAGCTGGACAAACATGGAGCGTCCAGCCCTCCTCTCTGCCCAGACCTGTTTCAAGTCTGGGTCACAGGCAAGCACGGAAGGCCTGAGCACAGTGGGCGTGGCTCCCGACCAGCCGAGGGCCTGGACGGTGGCCTCCTTCACGCCTGCCCCACGCGGCTGCCTGAGGGCCGGCGGGTCGAGCAGAGAGGCAGCTCGCTGGTTTTGGGTCAACGCGAGAACCTCAGGAAGCTGATCAGTGTCTTTTCCTCCCCTGTGTCTAGGAGAAAAGCAGCCTCCCAGACAGACAAGCCCACGGACAGAAAGGAAGACGAAAGCCAGACGGTAGGCCCACCCGCTCCCTCGGCCTGCCCCACACAAGGGGCCTCGGGGTGTCCCGGCTGGGACGTCCACGTGGCGCACACTCACTGGTGACTCGCAGGAGCGGCGGGAGGGCCCAGGACCCCAGGACCCCGGGCACTCGTGCTCGGCGGCATCCTGGGCGTCCATTCAGCGGCCAGTCCCTGTCCTCTAGGTTAAGACAGAGTCCCACCGACACTCCTCAGCTTAGTGTGAGGTCCGGGTGGCAGGACGAAGAGGCAGAGTGTGGCTGGGGTCAGTACCCAGGCCCCTCGCCTTCCCCGGCAGGCAGCGGGGGGGCAGCCTGGGCCTGGGCGCAGCCACAGTCACCCGCTCCTCTCCGCGCAGGGCGCGTTGCTCTGGGCCTGGGCACGTGCAGTTCCTCTGCTGCCTGCCGGCCCCTCTCGCCTGCCCTTCTCTACATAAATCCTCCTCCCAAGCATGTGACCTCCTGGGCCCCAGACTGGGAAGCGCTGTCCCGTCCCCCTGCCCCTACTTGTCCCCATCCCTGTGCGGCTCCGATGGCCGAGCTGCTACACTCACTGCGGCCGGGTCCCAGGCACCGCACACACTGGGGTGCGGCCAACCCCCCACCACAAGTTTCTACAAGTGCAGAGGCCTGCGTGACCAGGAGCCCCGGGTGGGTCCAGGGTCAGTACCAAGTGCCCACTCCAGTCACAGCCGAGGCCTTAAGTCCACACAGGCTCTTCCTAGGCAGCCACTGGTGCTTCACAAGAAAGGGAATGGATTTCACATCCAGGGATTCCAGAAGAGAATCACGACCTTGAAACCTTCGACTCCAGGTGGAACCCCCTTCTTCTAGCCCCATCTCCCCACTCCCACCACCCCATACTGGAGGCTGAACCAGGGCTGCTCTACCCCTGGGTCACCCCCCAGCCCCTTCATTATTATTTGAGAGAGGGTCTTGCTAAGTTTCTGAGGGTCTCACTCAGTTGCCCAGGCTGGCCTCAAATTTGCGATCCTCCTACCTCAGCCTCCTGAGTCACAGGAATGACAGGCGTGTGCCCCTACACAGGCTTCCTCCTCTTTCTAATAGGCCCGGCCACTGCTCTTTCTTGTTCCCTGGGCCTTCCTCACACCAGAACTAGCCTCCAGGCTGCAGGGGCTACACAAGCCCCCCATGCCAGCCGTGGGCACACTTGACGCTGGCAGCAGCTTCCATGTTCTGTTTCGTGCTTTTCAGTGTCTTCCAAATTCCCTCCAGTGAACATGTACTAGTTTTATAATTAATAAAGATCAAATGGTTATTACTTGAAAGAAGAAAATACCTCCCAAATCAGAGCCAAGTGACACCAGTGGGCACACGGCCACTTGCTCTCCATGGCGATGATGTCACTACTCTGAGCACCAGTTCCACCCCAAGCAAAGCTGCCCCACGCTCGCCCCAGGCAGCTCTGCTGACAGGAGGCTGTGGGGCAGCCTCCCGCCCAGCCCAAAGGGAGGCACAAGGTCCCTTTTATGCAGGGAAGTGTTTTTTTTTTTTTAACTGTGATTTAAAGATATTGAAGAAAGAACCCTAATGTCCGTGTGTCCCCAGGTGCACGGTCCTCATGTTCACTCTCGCTGGCTTCTCTGGGCCCGTGGCCCCAGGCACTCGTGCCAACTGACCTGAGCCGTTGCTTGGCTCTTTTGAGATGAGAAGGCTGAGGAGACTCAGGCCAAGACCCGAGTCTAGCACAGTTCTCTTCCTCGGGACCAGAGGCTCCCAGAACTCACTTGTTTACCCACAGATTTCCAGGGGTTCCTATAGATGCCAGCCTGTTCCTGGCATGGGGACAAGTGGTATGGGAACGCAGGCCTGGCCCCTTGTGGGCTCACGTTTGGACAGGGATGGGGTACTTAGCTTTGCACCCAGAGTCCTGGAGCCAGGAGGGGGCTGTGGGAGGCCCAGTCTCCCCTCCCCAGCCTCACGTGGACCAGGGGAGGAGAGGCAGAGTGTAGACGGAGTGTGACGGGAAGTGGCGACGCAGATTCTGGCTCTGGGTCAGACTGACACTAGTGCAAAGTCATGGGTGGCTGGCACCGCTGCTCGGAAGCTCTGCACAGCAGCTGCATGTGTGTCCTTGATTGAAAATAGAAGTGATGTTTACTTGATAAATGTCATTTTCTTAATAGTGAAAAATCTTTCCAGAACACGTGCCCCTGTCATACATGCCAGCCATAATCGCTGCCACACTGCTCGCACCTGTGGAGCATCCCTGCAGACTCCTGGCACGGCCGTGGCAGATACACATTTGCCCCCCTTGTGGACCCACCGTGAGCCAGGCTCTGCGCCGTGTGTGAGGGACCCGGGAGACACTCTGCCCTGCGGAGCTCACTTGCAGCCCACTGGGAGAGGCAGAGATGGGAGGAGAGCAGAGGCGAGCGCCAAGTCCAGGGACGGCCCCTGAAGGCGGCCCGGGGACCCCGTTAGAAGCCATGTCCGCCCAGGGTGTGGAGGAGGAGCAGAGTTGCCGGGTGGGACTAGAGCACAGTGCATCCCGCAAGGAATGCAGGGAACCTGGGGCTGCGGGTGGCATGGCGCAGGGCTGGGGCGGGCTGGCAGAGGCAGCGGAGCGCCAGGGCCCAGCCAGGCCTCTCTGAGCCGGGCCAGACTCAGCCCTGCAGCTCCTCTTGGCAGTAGCACGGCCAGCTGCAGTGGACGGGGTGCAGGAAGCAGCACAGATTCTCACACGCCTGCTGTCTCCCAGAAGGGAAACGGGTGCTCCTGGGTCCTCCACAGGCAGGACCTCAGCAGTGGCAGATCTGTCACCCTCAGAGCCAGGGCACCACCGGGCACCCTCTAGGACACCTCGTCCACACAGCGGCCATATAATGTCAACTCGATTGGTGTTACAGGGACGCAGCTGCGACCCTGCCGGGCTCCTCAACAGGCCGTGGCAGAGGGGACATAGTTGGGAGCATGATGAGCTCAGCAGAGGAGGGGCAGGGACCTGAGGTGGTTCTGCTGGCCACAGGCTCCTCAGGAGCGGGGTGGGCGATGGGCAGAAGCCTGTGAGCCCCTCCACAGGGCACTGGCGAGAAGTCCTTAAGACCCCTGAGGTCAGGGCTGGGCAGGGTTTGGGGACCAGAAGGGAGCTCTGGGGCTCTGCAGGGCTCTTCTTTCCCGACTGTCATGCTCGGGGACCTCCCTGCTGGAACTGGGGGCTCGTCCTCCAGCGTCCTGTCTTTTGCTGATTATACAACTAATGCACCTTCGCTGAGAACATTTGGAAACAGTCCCTGTGATGACACAGGCAGCCCCGCTGAGCAGGCTGACGCGGCACCTTCTCTCCCGTTTTAGGAAGAAGCCAGCACCTCCCCATCCCCGGGGACCCGAGCAGCCAGCCAGCCACCTAACTCGTCAGGTGAGAGGGCTCCACCTGAGCCAGGAGACGCCAGGCCTCAGAGCAGCAGGGAGGGGCTCCGGGAGGGGATGATGCCATCCAAGCCTCTCCTCGGAGCAGCAGCAGGGCCCAGGCGCGGAAGCCCAGCTCCAGCCTCCTGCCCAGGGCCTCAGACCTGCCTTTCCCACCAGGATCGAGTCCTGCCGGGGGAGACACTTGCCTGCAGCGCTCGCCCCCGGCGGAGAGGGCGCCTAGAGCCTGGGGTGCAGGCTGGGCCACCTTAAGAGTGATGTTTTTGCCATTACAGTTTGGTTTTGGTTTTATGGCGCTGGGGCTGCCAGCCAGGGCCCATACCTGGGCACACGCTGCACCCTGGGCCCCACGCGCAGTCCAGCAAGTCCAAGCACTAGCGCTTGTGTCCCGGGTAACGCCCGCTCCATCTGCGTGGCAGACGCCACCCAGCCCTCTCGCTCTCCAGGAGCGCAGCCCCACCCTGCCAGGCAGCTGTGACGGAGAGGCCGTCCCAGGAGAGCGCCATGGGCCCACACTGGGAAGAAGATGCAGGGGTGGCCACTCGGTCATTCAGCTGACCTTGCCCTGCGCCCTCCATGCCAGCACAGGAGGAGAGACCCGTTCAGGCAGAAGAGCTCTGGCCAGCTCTTGGTGCGTCTCACAGGGTCGTGGCGCCCCACACTTAGCAGAGGTGGCTGCTGCCTCCCCCCCAGGAAGCTCGCCCGTCCTCTCTGGCTGTCCCTGTGCTATTGATTCACCCAGAGCCTCTGAGCAGGTTAGGTGGTTTCCCAGCTAGGCGTTGAGGCCCCTGTGGCTACAGGTGTGCTTGAGGCCACAGTCCTGGACCTTGGCCGTGGTCCCAGCTCTTGTGCCTGCAGGCCCAAGGGGTGGCTCTGAGGAGACCGGGCCGAGACCAGGTTGATCTGCTCCGGGAGGGCAGCCTCCTCGCTGCCCCTCGAGATTTTGTCTTTTGCCCTGCTCATCCTCCCAAGCCGCTGAAGTCCCTCTGGGCCGACACGTCTCTTGTGTTAGGATGAATTAGACCCATGCAGGTCAAGTATCCCTAATCCAAAATCCAGGTGCTCTGGAATCCTTTCTGATAGAGTTTGCAAATATTCCAAAGTCTAAAGCATCCCAAAATCCGAAGCCCTTCTGGTCCTAAGCATTTTGCAGGGAGGCAGGAGCCTGAGTCCTGGAGCAGGGGAGATAGGGTGACAACAGTGCCTCTGTAGGCCCCAGGTCATGCCCTAGGCCAAAGTGGAACTGAGAATCAGGCACCAAGTTACAGCTCCCCTGGAGCAAAGCTTCCTGCCAGGGTCTCTGCGCCCTCCCTGCAGTGGGACCCTGCCAGAGTGTACTGTCAGGCGGCCTCTGGTCCTCTCAGACCTGTGGCTCTTCATCTGTGAAATGCATTGACAGAGGCTGGCCGGAAGCCCTGGGAGCGGAGCAACTCGGTGGAGAAGCCTGTGTCTTCATTACTGTCCAGGTAAGCTGCCCTGGGAAGGCCTGGGCCGTGACCTGGGGGGCAGAGGCCGGAGCTGGCACCGATTCACATGTCTGTTTCATTCCATTGCCGTAGAACGCCGTCTGTGGCAAAGAGCCCCGAAGCTAAGAGCCCCCTTCAGTCGCAGCCTCACTCTAGGTACCGAACAACCCTCCTGCCTCCCCAGGCTCTGGGGCCTCCTCTGTCCCTGTTCCACAACTAACACCCCCAGCCCTGTCTCGCGTGGTGGCGCTTAACAACTTGCTCTGGGAAGGGTGGTCTGTCCCCTGAGACCTGGGGAAAGGTGGAATTAGAGGGACTTTGGGGTCACACAGGCCAGCTCCTTCCTCTCCTGCCTAAGGAGATACTGTCCAAGCGGCAGGAAGTGAGCGAGGTGTGAAGGTGAGGCCACAGGGGACAGCCATGTTGACAGAGAGGACAGAGGAGCTCGTTGCTGAAGCTGGGCCCCTGGGCCCCTCCAGCATGGCGCCCCCTTCCCCGCGTACAGCTCACGTAGCCAGTCTCCTCCCACCGCCAGCCTCATTTCCCAAACCAAAACCCATGTGACCACAGGATAGGACATTTGGCCTGAGTTGCCCCAAAGTCAGAGAGAAACAGCCCAGGGTGCCTGCATTTGATGGCCTCTGGAGCCCACCCCAAGGAAACATCTCCACTGTCCACTGCACACCGAAGGAAGAGACTGCTCCACAGAGCAGGTGGCAGTGGCCGTCAGTCTTGAGTGAGACAAGGTAATGAGCAGAGCCCTGGCCAGCCCAGCAGGCCCAGCCGGCCAGCCGGCCGCAGAGCAGAGGGACAGAGAGGAGACTCAGCAGCCAGCCAGGCCGTGTGCCGGGAGCAGCCTCCACCCTGAGGAGCTCTGTATAAACAGGACAGCTGTGGGTCCTCCAAGGCACAGGGTCATCAGGAGCGGGCTGGGCAGGCCGCTGGATAAGACTCGTGGGGACAGCCTCCCAGCTGAAGGATGGAGGTGCTGAGGCCCCGAGCTGTAACCACCCGGGAGGTTCAAGGACTGTGTGGCTGGAGAGCAGAGGGAGGCGGGAGGGTGGAGGCGGCGGCCGAGAGGCTGTCGAGGACGAGCTGGGGAGCTGACGCTGGCTGAGCAGAGGAAGGCGGCCGGAGCGGGCAGCCCACAGCCCGCAGCCCCAGCAGAGCTGCCGTGCCTGCCGGTGGACTTGGGGTCGGCAGCCGTGTCCCTCACTGGGCAGGAACAGAGAACTGGGAGACAAACCTGTTGTCCAGTTTCACAGATGGCTCCACAGAGGGCAGGCCTGAGCCTGTCATGCCCGCGAGCCCTTTGTCTGACTCGGCCGGGTTCTTGTCCCTGCCACGCTGTCCACACGGGGAGAGAAATCGGTCGTTAGGTCAGTGCTGAGGTTTCCAGGGGATGCCCGCGTGAGAGGGTGGTTACCCTCGGCTCCGAGCTTCTTCAGTAAAGCACAGGCCACGAGACCCAAAGCAGCAAGGCCACATCTCCTTGGTCTCTTGAGGGAGAGACGCCAGCACTGGTCCCCAACACCGGGCACTGGCCTGGGTGGGAAGCAGTGCCTGCAGGCTGACTGGGCTCCACCTTGAACGCAGTGCCACACTGCAGGTCTGCCGAGCCCTGCTCAGCCAGGGACATGAGCCCCACGCCGAGGAGCCAGTCACTGGTGCTCTCTGCATGGCGGCGGTGGGCGGCGGCTTGTCACAGCAGGCTTTGGGGACTGCGAATGTGGCCACGGTGCCCACGGGCCCCCTAGGCCCTGGACCCTGGACCCTGGAGACTTGGGCATTACTGTCTTTTGAGCAGCCTATTAGTGACGTGGGTGAAAAGCCCTGGAAAGACCAAGGGAGCAGCCTGGCCTCGGGGTGCCTCTGGCACGCCAGCCTTCCCCAGCGTGGGACGCCCACGGGCTTGGCCCACTGGTCCACCCTCCTCCCCTCAGGGTGAAGCCTGCTGGCAGCATGAACGACGTGGCCCTGGACGCCTTGGATTTGGACCGGATGAAACAGGTGAGTGTGTCCTCTCCTCAGGCTGGGGACCCTCTCTGGTCAGGAGCCAGGAATGCCCAGTGGGACCCACTCGTGGATGCCGCCAAGCCAGGCAGGGAGTGGCCACTGGAGGAAAGCTGGTACCCACGTGTACCGTTTGTCCCCGGCCCCTGCCGTCCGGTCCCCCAGCCTGCCTCGGGGCCCTCTCCCGTGGGCCAGCCCTGGCTTCACCAGTGTGAGCCAGCATCTGCCCCATGCCCGTACCATCCTTCCCCAGCCGGGGCCATGCCGAGGGCCCAAGGGGGATGGGGCAAAGGCCACCGGCCCTTCACCTAGAGGCCCCGCCCACAGGAGATCCTGGAGGAGGTGGTCCGAGAGCTCCAGAAGGTGAAGGAGGAGATCATTGATGGTGAGTGGACCGTGGCGGGGTGTCCTGGGAAGAGGCAGGCTGCAGAGCAGGAGAGCCAGTGCTGCTGGCCAGCGGCCACCGCGGAGGCACTGTCCTCCCAGCCCTGATCGTGGGAACCCAGGCCCAGGAAGGTTAAGTGCTTTGCCTGCCCAGGGGTGTGCCCCTGGCCCTGCGGTCTGCTGCCTCCCCGGCTGCTGGAGGGTGGGCTGATCAGTGGGGAGGGGGAAGCCTAGGGAACACCCCAATTTTTGTTCTGCATTTCATTATCTGGCAACTGACATTGCCCTTCTGACCTGCCACCCTGCTGTCGCTGGTTTTGGAGTTCTGAGGGGCTGCTGCCTTCCTGGGGTGCGGAGGGCTAGGAGCCGGGGGCTGCGCCATCACAGCCTGCCTGGCTCCGGCAGACGTGGCGCTCCCCCACAGCCGCCTCTCGCTCCAGAGCAGGGCGGGTCCCGAGCATGACATCCGCCAGGGCCTTTGAGGAGCTGGCTCAGATCTGCAGCCAGAGGAAACGGGAAAGTTTGGGCAGGGCTGGCTGGCCCTGGAACAGAGCAGCGAAGTGCAGCCTGTGCCATCCTGCCTGCTGTCCCTCCAGGAAGGTGAAGCTTCACACTGGCCGGTTGGCTCTGGCCCCCGGGGCATCAGCAGTGACCTGGACGAGAGAGTCACTAGTGGCAAAGACTGATGGCAGACTCCCAGAGAGTCCATCACAGGGAGTCAGCAGGCCCAGCCACACCCTGGGCCCGTAGAGAGCATTCAGAATTGTCCCGTTCCGCTAGAGGATGGGTTGGAGGTACAGAGTTAATGAACGAGGACTCTGAGCCAGCTATTAACTCTGCTTTATTGTGGGTGCACCCCACCACGGGCCCAGAAGCAAGGCCGCCCGGCCAGGCTGGCTCAGGGGCTGGCATGGAGGAGGCCGGAGTGCCGGGGCAGCTGCTGCCGTGCAGGCCCACAGGATCCCACCCAGGGCAGCCGAGAGTCCTGGGAGAGCAGGCGCAGTGCCCGGCCCCCAGAAACCTCCCCTGCTCCTTGACCGTGGTCCCCCGCTCCACCTGCTCCTGAATGTTGGCTCCAGGGCCCAGGAGGTCTGTCCAGGGAGAGGCCAGAGCTGACATGGAGGACAGGAGCAGGAGGGAGGACACCAGAGGTCCTGGGAGGACGGAGAGGGCATGTGTGGCTAAGAGGGAAGAGGGATGAGGGGCAGGGGAAGAAAGACAAGCTGGGGACATCTGCAGAGGCCTTGCACGGGTCCCGGCGGCAGTCAGCAGCATCCACCTGCCAACAGCAAGGCCTCCTGCTTCCACTGTGCAGCCCACTCTGTCTGGGAGGGTCCCAGGTCCTCTGAGCAGACCTGGATGCCACCCATCCAGACCCTATGAAGACCCCTGAGCACACAGGGCACCGCTCACAGGAGGGTCCTGCCCCGCCTGTGGCAGCTGAGGCCACAGTTAGGCCCGGCCTCTCCAGACCCCAGCCAGCAACTCTGCCAGAGCAGGTGGTGGCAGCGGAGACTGGCAGAAGTGGCCTGTGAGGCCCACACAGGTGCTATTGCCTCCCCCAGAGATTTGTGGCAAAGCTGCCACAAGGCTGCACCCTGTGCATGGCCTCTGGCGGCCTCTGGCGGGTCCGCAGGGGTGTGGGCTGGCTCCCCGCGGCTGCCGCTGAGCCTGCTTCTCTGTCCTGTCCCTCAGCCATCAGGCAGGAGCTGAGTGGAATCAGCACCACGTAAAGCAGCCGCCACGCCGGAGGACAGCAAGGAGCCCACAGCCCCGGCCTCCAGCACACACCAAGCGCAGAAGCCAAGATGTGCTTCATTTGAAAGTCTCAATCTGTGATAAAAAATTGAAATGAGGAAACAAAGTTCAACTCCTGGATTTTTTTAGATTCTATCTGACACAGAGTGCCAGGTCTATTCTCTTTTTTTGTATTTTATATTTGCTTATTTAAGTGTACATTTCTTTTGGTTTTTAGAGGACACCCCAAAATCACCTGCTTCATTAGATGGTTTCCAGGTTTCCTCCCAGGTGACGCTGTGAGCTCCCCAGCTGGCAGTGAGGGGCCGGCTGGGCTCGGCATCTCCACGCAGCATGGCCGTCCGGCACCACGGTGTTCTCTGGCCACGCACCGCGTGCTGTGTCCACACAGTAATAAACCACTTACTGTCCACACCACAGGCTTCGGCTCTCACTCTCCCGGCCTCTGGTTGTCCTGGCTGGGGATGCCCCTTTCCAGGAAGGGCCGGGTCCAAGGGTGCGCAGGAGCAAGAGCAGTAACACAGGCCTCCTGTGGCACTGGGCTCAGCTAGAACGTCCCCAGGGCCCGACCACTGCCTGGAACGCCACGGGGACGTGTGCACCCTGCCTGGCAGGGCCCGGATGTGCCTGCTTAGGTGAGGAAGTGGGTGCTGGGGCAGAGGGAGGCGGCAGGGAAAGCACCTTCCTCACAGGCTCCCCTGCCCTCTTGGAAGACCCTGGCCTGTGGTGGCAGCAGGGACAGCCCACAGGCCACCTGCATGCATCCCTAGCACTAGCTTTCCATCGCAGCCAGGACAGGTCTGAGCCTCGGCCTCGGGGGCCACCATCCATGTGGCCAGGAGCCCAGCGATGGTAGGCTTGATGTCCTGGACATCATGCCTTAGGTCGTAACATGTGCCCTCCCTGCCACCGCCACCGCCACCGCCACGCAGCAGATCCTGTCAGGCCCAGCTACCCTGTGGAGGGGTGCTCGCCTGGGCCCAGCCTGCCATGTTCTGGCCTGGGCCTCGAGGGGCTTTATCTCAGTAGGGAGTCCCCAGACCCTAAAAGACAGGCATGTGGTTCTGCTGGTGGGGAGGGCAGGCGCTGGGCTCCAGGAGGCAGGGGGCACCCACCCTCCTCGCTGCCACCTCCTCATGCGTCCGCCTCCACACAGCTTAATCAGGACGGTCTTCAGAGAGGCACCCTCAGGCCCAGGACCGGCCTCCAGCTGATGACAAGACTTGGACACGGCCTTGGCACTGTCTGAGGGGACAGGTGCAGGTGAACAAGGCGGAGCTCCAGAGGCACTGCCGTGTGGGTGGGGCGGGGGCTGGACTCTCCCTCCAGGCTCCCCTTGGCCCTCGGTTAGGCCTGTGTGCACAGGGAGGGGCTGCCTGCCAGGCTCAAAGTCCTCCTGTCTCAGAAAGAGCCCTGGGGCCTAAGCCTGTCACCGCCACATCTCCACAGTCAGCCCATCTGGGGACACCCGTGCCAGGCCCCACGTGGGGCCACTCCCAGGCATGGGGAAGGACTGCGGCATGCCCTGCTAGCCCTGCCTGCCGTCTGTGGGGTTGCCCTTGGCCAAGCTGGCCCACAGCCACACCCAACTGCTGCCTGCCTGCTGTGGACACCAGGACACCCGAGTCCAGCCCCAAGAGCTGGGGGTGCAGCTCCTAGGTCGCAGCTTACCACTGGTCCCTCCACAGAAAGGAGAGGTAAATGTCCCCACTTCACACAGACACCAAGGCTGTGCCCAGCTTGCTCCCCTTGGGCCACGGTTCACCATGTGTTCATGTCTGTCCAGCCACCCTCTGGCCTGACTTGGGGCCTGCACTGAGCTGATGGACAGCCAGCCCCGCACCATCAGCCTGAACCTCTCTGGGCCCAGGGAGGCTTCCACAGGACGGAGCAGAAGGTGGAAAGTCTAGGGGGCCAAAGGGCAGCCCCTGAGGGCCAGGGTGGGAGGAGCCAGGGTCCCCACCTGCGACGGTGCCCTCAGCCTGCACAGGCCCTCAGCTGCTCTGGGGAGCACTGCCTGAGCCTCAGCGAAGGGGCTGCCACGGGGCGTGGGCACCGCCCACCTGGGTCTGGGGTCTTCTGGGAGGCGGGCTGGGGCCACCCCCCGGAAGCACAGCGCAGACTGAAAACAAACGCTCCTTTAATTTGGGGCACAAGAATCCACAGCAGTCAGCTCGGCGAGGACCACAGGCCAGAGCCCTGGCCCAGGTGGCAGGCAGGCCTGGTCCTCTGAGTCCCTGTGCAGACCACGCTGCCCCAGGACACAGCCTGCACCCTGTGGACAGGCGGAGCTGCCGATGGCAGGGCCTGGGGACACGAGCAGCAGCCTGGGGTACAGGGATCAGTGCAGCCCAGCCAGCCTGGGGCCCGCCACGCTGTGCGGCCGGCAGGGCTCACAGGCGGTCCTCCGCCAGCTTGCACACCCGCTTCACCCTGGCATAGGGCCCCAGGGAGTCCTCAAACACGAAGTCCCAGAGCACCTTCACCCACGAGTGGTGCTGCGGCAGGTGGTCGTAGTACTCCGGCGCGATCTTCCGCACCTATGGAGAGGGCAGGGGTCAGGGGCCGCACCATGGCTGTGCCCATGAGCACACACGCGCACATGCACACAGCTTCCCCCGGGTGCTGGAGCCTGACTTGGCCACCTGCTGGCAGCAGGCACTCCGATGGCTGCTCTGAGACCCTTGGGTCCTGATTCTGGCTCTGCCAGTGCTCAGGCCAGCACGGCCCTCCGTGAGCCTGGGCCTTCCCCTCAGGGACCGTGAACAAGGACACCTGGTGAATGTAAGTGAGATGGTGCCCAGCAGGCAGAGGTGGCACCAGTGGCAGGAGCGGAGGCCCACTGCACAGACTGGGCCCAGCAGTCTTCCGGCCAGCTCGCCACAAGCCCTCCTGCATGAACACGCCCCCCCACACAGAGGCCCCAGGGACCTGAGAGCCTCATGCCCGGGCCCCAACTTGCTCCCCTGCAGGGTCACCTCAGCCCTTTCTGACCAGACAGATGCTATCAAAGCTCTGGCCAGAGCCGGCCGAGCCAGTCTGAGCCTGGGAACCCGCTCCCCACACCCCTTTCTCACTTGCAAATCCTCCAACTCCAGGACCCAGGCTCGGGGACAGAGGTGCCACCAGAGCTTCCCCTCCCTGCAGCCAAGCCCAGCCCCTGAAGGCACAAGCACAAGGCCCACCCTTGTCCTTTCTGGCTAGCTCTGGGCCAGGAGGGGCCCCTGTCATGTTGCAAAGCTGTGACAAGACAAGAGCAAGGACAGAGTCAGGACAGGAAGCACACGTTGTCTCACATGGCGAAACGCTAATGCCGCTCCGTTTTGCAGAAGAAAAAGATGGAGAGGGCGGGTGGCTTGTCAGAGACAGCGTGTAAATGCCATAACGAGTGCAAGCCGCTTCTCCTGAACCAAGCCCCCCTGTGACGCGCCCACAACCCCGCCCTACCCCGATCTGCCCCTCTTCTCCAGTCTGGCACTCGCATGTGTCCCGTGACCTTTGCCATTGTTCTGGAGACCACAAGAGTGACCGTCACCCGAGCAGCACAGAAAGGCTGAGGCGAGCTGGGTGTGGCCAGGACCTCCTGGGGCCGCGGCACAGGCCCACCAGCCCTTGCTGCCCCAGCAGGACCCGGCACATACCAGGGGCAGGTTGCAGCCCGGGATGCTGGGGAAGTCGTGGTGCTCCACGTGGTAGCCCACGTTGAAGGTGATGCGGTTGAGCGGCCCGTAGTAGGAGTAGGTCTCGTGGCCCTTGAGGAACATGTAGTGCTCGGCCACAAAGTGGCCCGAGATGGGGTGCAGGCCCAGGCCCAGGAGGGAGCTGGCCAGCAGGTAGGCCACGGGCTTGACCCCCCAGAGCGCGAGGATGGCGGCATCGAACAGCAGCTGCACCAGCGTGTTGAGCACCTCCATGCGGGTCACGGCCTTGGGGTGCACACAGAGCGGCCGCAGCGAGTAGAAGAAGGGCTGCAGGGCCAGCCAGAGCAGCTTGCGGGCCGGCGTGCAGAAGAGCCAGCCCTCCAGGCGCGTGGGGATGTCCACGTCCAGCCCGTCGCCGCCCAGGTAGCGGTGGTGGTCCACGTGGTACTTCTTGAAGGAGGCGGCATAGGGCACGCCCATGGGCAGGTTGGCGAAGATGGCGAACCAGCGGTTTCGGGCAGGCTGGCCGGTGCCGAAGGCCGTGTTGTGGGAGATGTCGTGGATGGCCAGCGTCAGGGAGTGGTTCACGCAGCCGCCGAAGGCGTAGGCCCAGAAGAAGAGCCAGCGCCAGGCCAGCCCCCTCACCAGCCAGCAGGCCAGCAGCTGCGCCAGCACAAGCCCCGTCACCGTCCACTTGAGCTGCGGGTCTGGCCGCATCAGGTCCTTGATGGCCGGGTACTTGGCTGCGGGTGAGACAGGAGAGAGCGAGGCTGTCGGCGAGGGACCTCCGGGCTCGGCTCTGCCATCCGCCATCCCCCTCCCTCTCTCCTCCCTGCATCCAGGCGTCCCACACCCTCCAGGATGTCTAGGAGGGACAGGCCACCCTCTAAAGCCTGCCATCCACTCCCACTAGGGAGCATCCCAGCCTGTGGGGACACAGAGGCGGGCTGACCCGCCTCCCCCTCACCTGAGGGGTCTGGGGAGACTTCCCAGAGTGGGGGAATTTGCCACTGGTCTAAATAAGGGGCAGGGGTCACCCCAGGTCCCAGAAATGTCATGAGGGAACGCCGGAAATCACAGCAGCAGCCTCGCTAGGAGCCACCCTGCCCTGCACGCCTGCTGAACGCGCACCTCCATGCTGTGCACATGGGGCCTGGACACACGTAGCAGAGGAAGGACGACGCGGGCCAGTCACCCCAAACTCATCAGGCCCCTGGGTGGCCATGGGAGGGGAACCCCCAGGGCTCCTGCTTTGCTTGAAACAGACTGAATCTGGACACCCCTTGAAGTAAGAGAACTTCTGCTGTGACCTCCAACCCCCGAACCCTGACAGGGGCCCAAGCTGGGCGGGAAGATGGGAGATGGCCCACTGCCCCTGCGTGCGTCCACCTCCGGCCTTCCTCTGCTGGCCTGAAGCTGCCCCTGGGCTCTGAAAGCTCTGCTCCACTTCAGGAGTGTCAGAGATGGAACTTTTGAGAAACAATTCAGTTTCTTCCATCTTCAAAGCGGCTTTGATTAAAGCCTATTTTTCTATCAATTTGACTCCAAGTATTTCTGGAGCCGAGAGCAGGGCAGCCCCTTCCCTGGGCCGGCAGATCCACTGATAACAGCCAAGTTCTTAAACAAACAAGAACGGCAGGAAATGTGATAAAGGGTGGAAGGCATTTATTTTGGGCCATAGGCATTTATTAGAGACCTTTGTACTTTTCTGTATTTTGCTTTATAGAAAAGAAACAATGTGAGTGGTGGGGGGGGTGCCTAGACCAGGAGCAGCCCTACAGAAAGTGCAGGCTCGGGCGGGGTGCACGGGGCAGGTGGAGGGGCAGGACAGCTCTGCCTTCTGGAGACATCTGCGGGGCTCAGCAGGAGGAGCCAAGGGTCAGGGCAGCCTGCAGGGCTGGGGCAGGACTGGGGGCTCATCCTGCACGCGGGGAGAGGCAGCCAGGCAGCAGGTCTGCTCTGTCCCTGTTCCCTGGGCAAGAGCAGACAGTCCTCAGACAGGGAGCCAGCCCTGTTGTGCCAATGGGGACACCAAGGCCAGCAGGGCCTCGGGACCGTCAATACCAGCCCTCGGGCTCCCCAGAATCTCCTGCATCTACCCCCAGCCCAATGAGCAGCTGGCAGCCTCGGTTCACCCTGCCCAGGGTCGGCTCACCCTGCCACCCCTGGGGCTGGGGACCCAGAACTGGAACCCACCAGGCCAAGGAAGGCTCTTGCCTCAGTTCCTTCTGTATCCCAAAGTGTCACTCCTCTTTGTGCCCAGAATGGGGAGCATGTGACCACACAGCAGAGCCCGCTCAGGGTCCCATAGCCAGGGCCCTCCTTCCCTAAGCCTAGGAGACAAGGGACATGGCCCAGGACAAAGCCAGGACAGCCTGACCCTGGCCTCCAGACCCCAAGAAGATGCACAGAGTGCTCTGACACCAGTCTGTGCTAGTCAAGTCCCTTCAGTGACAAAAGACAAACAGCAAGTCAGAGAGTCACAGCATGGTCACATTCACCCAGCCAGGGAGACCCAGATGTGAAACCCCCTGCCCACTGAGCCCAGAAAGCTGCCAGTCTTGATCTAGCTGGGCGTGGGGTGTGTTCCAGATTCTCTCCTGTTCAGGGGCAGGCTAGCCCCGCTGCAAACCCCAGCTCCAGATCCGGGATTAAAAATCAGAACATACAAAAACAACTGCGCCTCAACAACTAAGAAGCCAACAACCCGATTCTAAAGTGGACAGAGGATAAGAACGGCGTTCCTCCACCAAAGTGACACTCAGCTGGCCAGCAAGCCACGGGAAGGTGCCCGTGCTGAGCACAGTGGTCACAGGGAAATGCGGCCCCTCAGCGAGAGACCCCTCACGCCAGCAAGACGGGCTGGAGTTTAAAAAGGGAAAGCAGCTGAGGATGTGGAGAAATCGGAACCCCTCGCACACGGCTGGTGGGAGAGGGAGAGCCTGGCAGGTCCTCGAGGTGGCAGACCTGTCGTGACCGCGTGGTCCCGAGACCCCACTCAGGCAAGCCCAAAACTGGAAACGAGAACCAAACAGACGCCACGCATCCATTCACAGCAGCAGGGTTCTTGGTGGCCCAACAGTGAAGACACCCACCTGTCCCCCAGGAGGAGTGCATGCATAAAATGTGCTGTCACACGGTGGAACAGCACCCGTCATTTTTTTTCCTAATGGCACCGGGCTCCAGACACCAGATGAATATTGCCTGAGGTCACTCAGAGGAAATACCCAGAAGGGCAGATCCAGGGTGGGAAAGTGCGGCAGAGGTCACCGGGTGCCGGCTGGGGATGTGTTTCTGTTTGGGGTGATGACAAAGTTTCAGAAACGACAGTGGTGGCTGCAGAACACAGCAAATGTCACGGGTGCCACCAGACCTCACACTACACGCTTGTCGAAGTGGCCAACCCTACATTACATATTTTACCACAATAACAAAAAGGTTTTAAAAGTCCCAGCTTCCAGGCATGCGACCTTTGTCTGCGTGCCCTCGGAAGATCCCACAGCTCTGCCCACGGAGCCTTGCTAGCTCACAAGGTGGACATGGGGCAAGGCACAGGGCTGCCGACAGGACAGCACCTGCAGAGGCGCCACCTGTTTCCACAGGAAGGTGTGGCGAGGTGGTGACGGAATCCCAGGGGTTAACTGTGTGCCTCTGGGCCCCGCCTCCATTGCTTCATGGCAGCCTGGCAGTTGGGTGTGCCTGGGAGGAGGAAGAACTGCCCCCAGAAGGGCCCAGGAAGCCTGGAGGGCAAGGCGGAGGACCCTGTTCTCAAGAGGGGGGGGACGCTCACACCTGCGGGGGACAGGATAACAGACCCCCAAAGACGCCAGCCACATCCTAAGCCCGTCGCAATCTGCAGCTGCATTAGGTCAGACAGCAAGGAGAGTGCGCCCTGAGGCTTCGAACCAGGGAGCCCACGATGGGGACTCCTGGGCGACCTGGGGGCCATGGCCATCACGAGGGTCCTTGGGAGTACAAGAGGGAGGCAGGAGAGGAGGTCTGTTCTGTGACTTGGGACAGACTGGTCCTGCCACGGCTGCCTTGGGACACCAGGGAGGGGGCGTGCAGAGGAATGTGGGCAACTCCGGAAGCGGAAGACAAGGAAATGGATTCCCCAGCTCCCAAAGGGACGCAGCCCTAGGGACACCGGGCTTCAACCCAGTGAGGAGCGCGTCGTGCTTCAGAACTGCATGACCGTTAACAGCCTGAAGCCCCATCTGTGGGACTTGGTTCCAGCAGCTGCAGGAAACAGACGCGCACCCATGGCGGCCAGGCCCCAGCACGGCCCGCAGGATGGAGCAGGGGGCCTCCGCCTGCCCTGCCAGGGCCTCACGCCCACCAGCCCCGTCGGGGACAGGCCAGCATGGCACCGTCCCAGCCTCGTCCCACCAGGCCTGCCAGGGCACAGCCCCGGACATGAAGGCCGGAAGGGCCACCACTAGCCTTCCACCTGGGGAGTGACGGAGCCTGCGGCTCCCCAGGCAGAGCAGAGCAGGGGTCGAGGCAGCCTCGTCCCACCTCGTCCAGCCCCGACAGGGCCAGGGCCAGCAGCCACGCTGCAGAGGCTGTACTGCCGAGTGGCTGGGAAAAAACGGGTGCTTCTAGGAGGGACCACGGGGACCATCAGCCCTAGCCAGGCAAGCAGGGGTCTTCACGACGGGCAGGGAAAAGGGCGTGCCAGCCTCTCGCCGCTTCAGGAAGGCCCTGCCCAGCCCACACCAGGAAAGCACAGGCAGAGTCCCAAACCCAGGCACCCAGGAGCCAGGCTGGGCCAGCCGCCCTCTCACCCAGGGTGTCCTGGGGCACCAGCCTCGCTCTGCAGGGTCCTCAGAAGAACAACCAGTCCCTCACCTGCCCAGACCCACCAGGGGATCCACAGCTCAAGGCCATCAGCCTCCACAAAGCAGGTGGCCCCTACTTCTCCTTGGAAGGAGGCCAAGTCTTAGAGCAAGAGGGTGGGGCCCGCCACACCTGCACCAGGTGAGCCACAGGCAGGTGAGCCGTGGGGCAGCAAGACCTGGGCCCCTGGCTTTTGGATCCAGGCCAGACCAATAATGCTGTGCTTCTCAGGGGCAAGAGCGATGACAGAGCCCAGAAGCCCAGACCTTGGCCAGTGGGCCTCAGTTTACCCGTCTGTGGAACAGAAATGATATGTTCTGCCTGTGGGGTGGGAGTGGGAACAAACGGGACACACTTTGGGTCCCCGACCCAGGCCAGTGCAGAGGAGTAGTGCTCATCCTCCTCTTCCCAATAGCTCCCAAGGACTTAGTTGCCCTGAGCCCCCTCACCTCTGGGACCACTCGTGCCAGCTCTTCCGCCCTAAGGTTGCCTCTTCCACCCCACTGGGCTCTGCAGAGCCGCTGAAACCGCCACAGCGCCAGGGCTGAGGTGCCACCCCTTAAACCTCCTCTCAGTGGATGCTGGGCAGTTCCCAGCCTGGCCGGGCACAGGCACATCCAGCAGGAGGCCTCTGTCAGGCAAAACCCACAGGGCTTGGGGAGCCTCACCAGGGCTGTTTCTGAGTGTGGTCTTGGAGCAATGTCTGCCCCCTGTTCCAACAAGAGCAGACCCAACCCTCCCGGGCCCCAGGGGGCCACAGAACTGGCCATCCTGCAGGAGGCAACTGAAGACTGAGAGTCTGAACAAGGGGCATCACATGGATGTGACCCCTGAGGAGGGGACAGACGCCATGAGCCCCAGGCCCCTCACCTGCCTGAGGGCACTTTCTGGACCCCAGTGAGGGGAGGAAGCACCTTTCAGGCCTGGCAGCTCCAAGAGCTCTCCGGAAGGCCTGCGTGCCTGCCCTGCAGCAGGGAGGGCCCGCCTATAGTGCCTCTCCCGGGGCTTCGAGAACAGCGCCCAGAAGCCACCAAGTCACCATCTGGAGGCAGCACGGGCAGGGCATCTCACTGGGCAGAAAACCCTCACTGAGCCTCCGAAGGGGACCCCCAGAAGGCCCCACCTGAGGAGTGGGGCTATACCCTGGGCCTTCTCCAATTCCCGGGAACAGCAGCAAGCTGATCTGCCCATCAGTGACTGGCAGGCCGGAAGGAACCCAGCCATTGCTCACAGAAACCTTAATACCTGCCACATCCACTTCCCAGGGGACCCAGGCCCCTAGGGGAGCGGGAGGCCTGGGGGTCACCTCGCCCTGGGGAATGTGCAGACTGGAGATGCGGGAGAGGTCATGGTGTGATTATCCTGGGCACTGGCAGGATTTGGTAGTAAATTAAGCCGTGGCTTGAGGTGTTCAGTTATCAGGGGTCAGAGAGGATCAGGGACGAGAAGATAGGACAGGGGCTCACTAGACTGGGAAGGAGCACTGGAGTCTCAGCAGGGGCCATATTGGCCCAGCCTGAAGCAAGATGGCAGAGAACTGAGGCAGTGAGTGCTGGACATAGGGGGAGTGGGCAGGCGACGGGAGGGCTGGCCGTAGGCACCAGGAAACACCTGGTTGGCCTCACGGAGCTGAGAGGGGTGCTGTCTTGACAGGAAATGTCTCTTCCAGGGACACAGGGAGAGGGGGTGGACCTGGGGAAGGCCCCCTGGTCTTGGGTTCCATCTCATCCTGGCCATAGGAGGGGTGGAAAGCCTGAGGAGGGGGTGCCCGGGGACACACTCGGTGCAATGCCCTGTCTGTGGTGGTGCTCCTCCGACCTCAGGTGTGGCCCTGCCCACTCAGGCCTCCACCCCAGCCTAGACGGAGTTAATGCGTGCCTCCAGGGCTCTCTGCTCCGCTGGCAGCCTGGAGCCAAAGACAAACAGACCCACACAAATGGTTTCCCCCTGTGGGGCCCGAGGGCCGCTGATGATGGCAACAGTGATTCTAGAAGTCACCCTGTTTAGGCAAGACACTGAGGAGGGCTCTGAAGTCAGGCAGGCTCAAGGAAGGGCCCAAGAGGGCACAGCAAGGCTGAGGGAGCCAGGACTTGAACTCAGGACCCACACTCCAGGTACTGAGCCAGCCCTGGGGGGGCTCCCACTCCGTCAGCAGGTTCCTGGGGCCTGACACCCTTGTTCATCCTTCACCACCCTGCCAGGAGATGACCCACCCCATCTTAGAGATGGAACTGGCCCCACCAGAAGGGCCAGCAACCTGCCTGACCTCCCCTCCAGAGAGGCGCGAAGGGTCCTGCTGTGCGGGTGCCTCCAGTCCCCAGGGGGCTGCCCAGAGCAAAGCACCCAGAGACCACTGTGTGCCCGGGCAGGCCCTGTCCTTCCCGGGCCTGGCTGGTCACTCTCCATCTCTAAGGGGCTTCCATGAGGGCACGTGGGCCACTGGGTGGGACGGGGAGAGGCAGCCGATGTTGCAGTGCTGGGCGCCTGGCTCCCTCCCAGCCGCCCACTTGCACATGCCAGCAGACCCCTGGTGAGGACAGCACAGGGCCTCAGGGAAGGGAGGCAGCCTGGTGCCGGCGGCCCCACCCCATGGAACAAGCCCACCACCCTCCAGCTCTGACGGACGCTTGGTTTTGTCTGAGAGTCTCCTAGCAATTCTGCTGTGCCATCCAGGGTCAGGGATGTGGCCAGACCAGCCCCTGGGCAAGGAGGGTTGCCCTGCTTTGCCCTGCACTGTAGCAGAGAGGGGTCCCGGGCGCTGCACCACACACTCCTCCCAGCCACAGGCCCGCCAGCCCGCTCCCTGCTGACTTCCCGCTGGCCCTGCGGGCTCCCAGGAGCAGGGGAAGGGCTCCTCATCACCTCCTCTCCTCCACCTTCCGCGTGCCCAGGCCCCGCCACCGGCACCCTCTGGGACTGGATCCTCCTACTACTTTCCCAGTCACGAGACAGTCACCCGCTGGCTGCAGGGCAGGCGGCCTCGCCTCTGCCTGTGATGGTGCTGCCCACACTCCTGCCTCCCCCCTGGCGCCACCAAGCTGCTCGGTGCCAGTGGTGCCACCTGGAGGCCAGAGCGGGAAGTGCCTGGACAACCTTGTGACCAAGCAAGGGCCCTTCCCCTCCTGCAGTGGAGTCGCTTGACCTCTGAGCAGCCTCTTCTCACAAAGCCACCCAAAGCCCTCTCAATTCCCTCCTTCCCAAGCCCTTCCTCGGCCTGGCCTGTGCTCCAAGAGCCATCCTCTCCTCCCACCGCCTCACCTCTCCCTCCTGGGTTTGAGCCAAAAGACAAGCCCAGCCCTGTCTGGTGGGTGCGGGAGGCTCTCTGAGGCCATTTTCCACAGAGAAAATGAGGAAAGTGGCTCAAAGTACCTTCAGGAGTCACAGTACCCCACCTCCTCACCAGCCACTCGCTAAGCCTGCTTTCTGTCCCAGTGACAAGTATGTGACGAAGGTCTGAGGATCTGACTGATGGTGGAGATGGGAGTGGTGCAGAGGGGGGCTCCGCACACGTGGGGCACCCAGCGCGTCCCAGCCAGGAGCGCCAACACACGGACCCACGGGAGTGGGGTGCTCCAGCTGAGGCCTCCCCTGAGGAATTCAGGCAGCAGGGTGGAAGCAGGTCTGACAGGCCATGAGTCACGAATAGGCCACGAGACTACTCGCGACCATCAGACCGTGACTTTAAAGAGAGTGGATCACCAGGCATGCTCACCGACCCTCAGCAAAGCTATTAAAAGTTATAGAAGGAACACGGGGCAGAGATAAGGCAGGCAGAAGACGGCGCACGCAGGCACAGAGGCCAGAAGGAAGGAGACCAGGGGCACGTGCTGGCCGCTGCAGGGGAGGCACATGCAGGGGCCAGAGGACAGTGACCTCCTCTCAAACCAAGGCACAGGCTGGTACAGCCACAGCAGCCCAGGCCTGGCAGGTGCCCGGCAAGCATCCTGGCCCCACTCCTGACCGCAGGACACCTGGGTCAGGTGACCTCCCTTTCTAGGCTCCTGAAATACACAAACATTCTAAGCGTGTATGAGACGCAGAAGATGAGGACAAAGACAAAGCAGAAGAAAATTACTCCACGTCAAAAGGCACAGGACAGACAAGCCACGTTGGAATGTCGTGGCCACAAACACACAAATTCATGGAGGTGGGGCGAGGCGGCTGGTTCCCAGGCGGAGCCCCTGCTCGGGATCAGTGCCCTGACAGGAGGGACTCCACAGAACTTCTGCCACCCTTCTGCCTCGCAAGGACACAAGAAAACCTCACCTAAGAACAAGGACTGGGTCCTTCACCAGACACCAAGCCTGCCCACTGGTGGGAGGGAAACCCAGGCATGGCGCGGAGACAGCAAAGGCTCTGTGAAGGGGCCTCTTGTCTCATGGTGTCACTCAGCCCCTGAGGAGTCACCGTGTGCCAGGCACCTTGGAGGGGGCCTCGGAGTTGAGCAAGGAAGTCAGATCTCCAAGGCAACTGCCCCCAGGCCTGGGGCAAAAGGAAAGGGCCAGGTGTCCTGGTGGAGGAGCAGGGAGACGCTTCAAGGGGGAGGGGCAGCGGTGTGCGCGTGTGTGTCACTAGAGAATGTTTCTAAGGCCACGGGGTGGCACATGCCTATGATCCCAGAGGCTGCGGAGGCTGAGGCAGGAGGATAGTGGGCAAAAGTGAGGCGCTAAGCAACTCAGTGAGACCCTGTCTCTAAATAAAACATAAAATAGGGCTGGGCATGTGGCTCAGTGGTCCAGTGCCCCTGAGCTCAACCCCCGGTACCCCCCAAAAAAGAGCATGTTGAGACCTGGAGTTTGCGCAGGAATCTCTAGGTGAAGAATAACGAAAGGGGGAGTAGTCCAGGAGCAGAACTCGCCAGAAGCACGCGAGGCCCTGGCTTCCAGCCCAGCTCTGCAGACCATCACCCGGAACTCCAGCAGAGAGCAGGGGAACACAAGCCTGGAACTGGGAAGGTGGTGGGGGGCACCCAGAGTGGCGGGAGGCAGGGGCCAGAGACTGCGCCCCCAAGAGGCCAGAGCAGAGTCAGGTTTCCGCGAGGTGCCCTCAGAGGCTCTCACAGGGAAGGAAGGGCACGATCGGGCCAAACAGATTTGCAGACCCCAGGGAGGCCCATCACTCAAGCCTGGCTGGCTGACCAGCACCCCGAGCCCCCTGTAGCTCAGGCCAGCTCTGCTCTGGATTTCCCACCGCTGCTGAGAGAATCCCAGCCAGACGGGTCCCAAAAGACTACAAAATTTGCCAAGAGATCTACTTCCTCCTTTTCCTCTTCTGTTTGTCTTTGATTATTTAAATATTTTTAACTGTGTGCACCCTGCTTTGACAATCTTTTTTAAAAAAAACAAACAAAATTACAAAGCTATTTGTTTAAAAACAAAAATAAACAAAACCAAAGCCTCCTCTTCATTCCACTGGCCACGCCCCACTTGGTCTCTGATGAGACCAGTCTTGCCGACTCTGTTCCCACCCCCTGCCTGGGAGATGTGACTTAGGGTTGCCTCCCAATCCTATTTTCTAGGATGCTATCGCCTGGGGAGGATGTCCCTGTCCCAGGCAGGAGCTGGGCATGGACTTTGGCCCCATTCACAGAGCCCCGGAGCAAACACCATGATTTCCTGGGACCGTGAGTCAGATTAGGATCTTAATTGAATATCTATTGACCTCCGGGAGCTTGGCACAGCCTGCATCAGCCGGATGGGTGGGGCGAGACTCAGCCTGAGCGGCAACCCAGCCTCTGGGGCCTCTGGGTTGTATGGCCCTCTGCAAGTCACCTCCTCTCTGATCCCCACTCTGCTACCTCTTCTGAGAAGAGATGCTGCAGTTACACACAGGGTTTCTGCCAGGGCAGGGGCAGTCCAGGTGTGGCGGAGGCACAGACGGGAACCGCAGGCCCGTGTGCAAGATGTCAGTTACACCTTTGCCACAGAAGTCCCAGCCGAGACTTCTGGAATTACCTGACTGGGCCTGCACAGCCTCCACAAGGAAGCGACCCTTGACCCTACCCAAGCCAGCTTCCTCCTCGGGCCACTGACTCACCATGGCTGGCGAATGGGTGCTGGGGTCCTTGTCAGGAGGTCACCTCCACAGCCAACTTCTCCCCAGAGACCAGAGCTGATGGCTGCAGCCATGGAGGGGACACCTGAGGGTAGCCCTCATCAGCCTGGGCCAGGGCCCAGGAGGCAGCCAGGGGCTCCTGTGGGAGGAGAACCGAACCAAGCAGAGCAAGGCCCAGCAAGAGAGCCAGGCAGAGCAGGGGACAGGACCTCAAGCAGGGAGAAGGCCGAGGCAGAGCCTAGGAGGACAGAGGCAGCACGATCCAAATTCACTAGCTCAGAACTGGACTGGTGGAAGGCGGGCCACCACACCTGATGGAAAGGGCACCCGAGCGCAGCCTCCTGTGGGGCCAGCACCGGGCACGTGCACAGCCAGCCTTGCCTCCAAGGCTCCGACCTCTTGGGCCACCCTCTCTGGAATGCTGGACTCCTAGGGCCCACGGTTTCTCTCGTGTGAAAGAGATCCTCTCGCATGACCTGCAGCCCAGGCCCTCCCTGGGCACTTCCTGTCTGGGATCCCAGTTCATCCTCACACCCACTCTGCCACGCAGGGAGACTGTGCCCAATTTGCAGACTGGGAAAATGAGGTGATAGCCCAGGGTGTTGGACCCTTCAGGCCCAGGGTCCTCCCACATGGCCAGGTCTCTGGCTGTCCTGAGTCTCCCAGCTTCTCCCTCTGCACCAGGTGCCCCTTGAGCTCTGTAAGAGGAAGCTGGGGGCAGCAAGGGAGGGCATGGAACCAAGGCTGAGGGGCAGCAAGATGCCAGCCCTCAGCTGGGTAGGTGGGGACCCTCCCAGCCACGCCCAGGAAGTTGGACGTGTAGGGCAGGATGGCTATGATCTCACAGGACAAAGCCCCAAAGTCAGAGCTGCTCAAGGTTCCCAGCCCTGAACCCGGGTCAGGGGCACAGTAGTGTGCCTCCTGTATCTGAAAGACTCCATCAGAGGATGAACATCTGCAGTCCTGGGTCCGGAAGGCACCAAGGTGCAGACTGGCAAGAAACGGCCAGTCACCGCAACTGAATTTAAGATGTACAGAAGTTCTATGCCAATCTAGTCGCTGAACAGGGAGGACACCTGCCATACCTCAGGCACAGGGTTCCAAGCCCCTGAGAGAAAGGGCTCTCACAGGCAAAAGACCAACCCCAGATTAAAATGTCCAAATTGAAATCTGAAATCAATCATCAAATGAATGCATATTGTTTACAAAGAAACAATACTACTTCACCATCTTATGAAATACCAGAAAAATTAAAAGGTGTCAGCAAAGGCGTGGGGGTCGGTGAGGAGGAGACCAGCTTGGGCAGGGGAGCGATTAAGTGGCAGGGACACCTGCTTGTGGTTCAGAGGTGTTGTGGGCATCAACGAGCCACACAATGGTGCCCACGCAGGTAAATGACCTCGAAGGCTGGGCGCGATGGCACACACTTGTAAACCCAGCGGCCGGAGAGGCTGAGGCAGGAGGATCACTAGTTCAAAGTCAGCCTCAGCAACTCAGAGAGGCCTTAAGCAATTCTGAGACCCTATCTCTAAATAAAATATCTAAAAAGGCTGGGGATGTGGCTCAGTGTTTGAGTGGTCCTGGGTTCAATCCCGCACCATTTAAAAAAAAAAAAAAAAAAAAAAAAAAAAAGACCGTGCTGAACGCCGGGCGGCCTCTGGGCATCAAGCTACGGACGGAATAGACCTGACTCTTGGCTAAAGTCTTTCGGGTCCCCACCGCGCCCGCCAGGACGCAGCATCTCTCCTTGCGCCCCCGCTTCTTCCCGGCGCTCTTTTTGCCCGGCACTCGTGTGTCCGCGGGGCTTGGCTGTGTGTCCCGCCCGCCGCGGGACCCGGGGACTGCACGCAGCGGGTGCCACCGGCCGCCGGAGAGACCCGTCCCGCGCTGCCCGCCTGGGGCTGCGCCGCGCTCCCGAGGAGCGATCGCGGGGCCATCGGGTTCCCAGGACCGAGTCATGGTCGTCGGCCGGGCCCCCGCGGAGCCCAGTGCGAGTCCCCGCTCTCCCGGACCCAGGCCGGGCCTCGGCTGCCCTCCCGCCGGAGCCCAGCCAGCTCACCCAGCATCTCCTTGCGCCGCTGCGTGTGCGGCTGGTCGGTGTAGACCCACTCGAAGTCGCTGCGGCCCGCGCGGTTGCCCATGGTGGGGCCCGGAGCGCGGCGCAGGCTCCGATCCGCTCCACCTGTCGCGGCGCCCGCGCGGCGCCGGCTACTTCGGGTACCCGGGCGGGGCCGCGGCGGGGCGGGGCCGGGTGCCCTCCGCGGTGCAGATGGGTTCGGGCGGCGCCCGGGTGGCTCCGCCTGGGTGGGCCGCGGTGGCTCTCGGAGCCTCGGTTGCCTCGGCTGGAAAAGGGGGCTGTGCGTGCACCTGGGGGCCGGCGGGGCCGCGCGATCCAGCGGCGTCCCTGGATCACTCCTCGCGGGACGACGCCCGCTGCCACCCGCCGGCCGCGTCGCCCCGGAGCGCACACTCTTTCTCCCCTCCTGGCTCGCCCGGAACTAGTAGTGGGGCCTCAAAGCTGAGCACCAGTTCTCTCCTTGGTCCGCACCCCTTTGCATTTGGATCTCGGACTCCTGCTGCCCCTGCCCGCACGGAGGAGCCTGAAATGGTGCCCGCGTGGCAGGGAAGAGGCGACTTGGCGGGACAGGGCTCAAGAGCATGCAGCAGTGCGGGTGAGCAACCTGTCAGGAAAGGTGGGCTGCTTGCATCTTCCCCTACCCACCCCCATCGTGCAATAACCTCCTGGAGGTGAGTCAGAAGGTCCCAGCCTCGGGGAACTTGAAGTCTCCATTGGGACACAGGTAGGGAAGTGATTCAGGGTGATGAGTGCCATGACACAAGTTAGGCAGGGAGTAGCTAAGATGCAATGGAAGAGACTGTTGCATTGGGCCTTGTGGGATGAGTAGGATTTCAACAGCTAGAAAAGCAGAAGGGTGAAGAAGAGCCCAGCTATTCTCCAGGCGGAGTCAGTTTTGAGGAGGGGGTACAGAGACCCTCATCTTCACCCTCTCAGGGATTCCTCTCCTCTTCTTCCTGCTCCTTTGGATCTTGGAGGGTGGACATGGCATACCTAAAGACCGAAGTCTGGCCTCTGCCAAGTAGTGCCCTCAAAGCTGCCAGAGCTGCCACAGGCGGGCCTGGCTGCCTGGAGTGATGGCGGACTTGCCTCCTCCCTGGAAGTCCAACCCAGAAGTGCCATGAGTTTGACGGGCCTCTCTCAGCCCCGAGCCAAAAGGAGTCCTGGCCTGAGCTAGGAAGGAGGACACAGGACCCACTGTAGCCAGTATCAGCCCAGGTCAGCGTGGGGAAGAGGGTGGGCACAGAGGTTGGGTGTCCCGAACAATGGGTGGGCCCTCAGAGCCCCTGTCGGCCCCCGTACTACAACACACAGCAGGGCCACTGGTCCGGCTCCAACACCTCCAGAGACAGAAGGCTTGCTGTTGTGCAGGCTGCCTACTCCCAACCAGCAGGGCCCCAGAAGCAACACGGTCCACAGCTGCCACTCACAGATGGGGAAACGGAGGTCCAGACATGAGACAGGCCTGGCCTAAAATAAGGGATCAAGCTGCAAAGTTGGTATAGGACCTGACTTTCGACTTCAAAAACTTCCAAAGTCAGAGCATCCACCCCAAGCTCTGCCACTGTACCCCTGGGATACCACCAAGCCTGCCAGCTCGCTCTGTCCCAGGACAGGAACTGAAGCCACCACGCTCTTACCCTGGGACACCACCCGTCCCTGGGATCATAATCCAATGTTCTTATTTTACAGATGAAGAAACTGAAGCCCACGAGGGGATGAGATGGATGCACTGAGTGAGACACAGGCCGGGGATAGGAGTTCAAGGTGAGTCACCTGCCATTCAGTACCCTCACCAGGTCATCCTCAAGTCCCCCAGGTCAGCCTGGAGGCCTGGCCCAGCCTCTCCCTGGTCTTAGGAATGAAAGAAAAGATATATTCATTTGTAAAGTGCTGTCCCTAATAGGATCCTGGAACAGAAAAATGACATTGGGTAAAAACTTGGACAATCTGAATAAAGAATGGACTTTCTTTCATTATAATGTATCAGCATTGGTTCATTAATTGTAACAAATGCAACATACTATTATAAGATATTAAAATAAAGGAAATTGGATGTGGGATATATGCAAATTTCCTATAGAGTCTTCACAATTATTCTGTAAGTCTAAAATTATTCTTAGAAATAAAGTTTATTCTTGAATTAAGTTTAAAAACTAGGTATGGGGCTGGGGCTGAGGCTCAGCAGTAGAGCACTTGCCTAGTACGTGTGAGGCACTGGGTTCGATCCTTAGTCACCGCAGACAAAAATAAATAAAACAAAGACGTGCTGTCCATCTACAAGTACAAAAGTAAAAATAAAAGCCAGGTGTGGTGCGCACACCTAAGGACGGCCAACCTCAGCGACTGAGCAAGGCCCTGTCTTAAAACAAGATTAAAAGGCTGAGGCCGGAACTCAGTGCCCAGCCTCCAGGTCTGAGCTTTTTTTCCTTTGTTTACTTTGTAAATGAAAGCTGGGGGATTTTCGCATGTGCCCCTGTAAGACCTACAGTCATGCTCGGCTCAGACGTGATCGCCGGCAGCCGGCATCCGGATGGAGCCTCCTGACACCTAGGAGTGGCGCCATACTCATGTGTCAGTGTCACGCACTGTGAACAAGCCTGCAAGTGGATAGGCCCGGCACATGCAATTAGACCGGTGCGTAATGCTCGCTGACGACCATGACCGCGGTGCTACCCTGCATTTACTCTGCTGCGCTTTTTATTGTTGTCTTAGTGTGCGTTCCTTCTACTTATTAAAACAGCCCTCTGGGCTCTGGGGAGCGCCGCTTGCCAGCCTGAGGCCCTGGGTTGTAAACAGCACGCAGTGGCCCCATGCGGTGCCATCTTCTCAGGCTGATGTGATCTGGGGCTGTTCCCTGGTCAAGGCTCGTCGCAGCCCCGGAGCCCGGGCTTCACTAAGTACCAGGCAGCGCGTGAAACCTTCCAGGTTTCTCTGTCACATTGGCATACGACGAAATCGCCCCACGTCATTTGTCTCGGAACATGTCCCGTGGTTAAGGGAAGCATGACTGTGTGTATACACGGTCGTTGTACCTGATAAGTCCCAGACAGGTTGAAACACGGGGACTCTGGTGGTTGGAAACAGGAACCAGCCATTGTGGCTGCCTGGCAACCCTCCACACCTCGTCTCCTCTGGCAGCATGGAGGACGTTTTGCTGGCTCTCAGAGGGGCCCCAATGGTGGCTGCTGGTCAGCACTTTGGTATCGGCAGCTGTGCAAGGAGCAGGCCGCAGCCACACCCAGGAGTCTCGGGGCACGCGGTGTTTGTTGCTGCAGCAGAAGGTCGTCCCTGCCCCTCTTTTATAGAAAACAGGCCAGAATGCATTCCAGACAGTTCCTCCCACACTCCCAAACCAACAGAGTCAAGCAGCCGTGACCCAGATCTGCTTGACACCCCAGGGACATCACCTTGTCCCCCGTGAAAGAAGAGTAGCTGGCCAGGACAACACTGAGGTTGGGCACCGCCCATGGACACCAAAGGCGGGTTCATCCATTAAATAGACCTGGGCCAGTGATCCCAATGACTTGGGAGGCTGATACAGGTGGGCCACAAATTCAAGGCCAGACTCAGCAACTTAGCGAGGTTTTGTCTCAAAATAAAAAATAAGAAGGGGCGGGGGTGTGGTCCAATGATAGCAGCCCTGGGTTCAATCCCCAGTCCTGCAAAATAACAATAGTAGTAGTAGTAATAGAAATCCTGAAAATAAAACCATCGGGGTGTAGCTCCAGAGGGGAGTGCGTGCCTAGCTGTGCCTGAGGCCCTAGGTTGAACCCAGCACCACAAAGAATAATAAAAATAATAAATAAAAGTTTAAAAATAATCACTAAAAAGTGTTTAGGAAACAATGACCCCCTGAGGACAGGGCTGGAGCTTAGTGGCAGGGTGTGTGCTTCGCCTGGGGGAGGCCTTGACTTCCATTCTGAGCATCAAACTCGTAGGTTTTAAGGAGCAAACGCTGTCCGCTGCAGAGGAGCAGGTCTCCGGGACGGAGGCAGGCGCACCGTCCTGAGTGCCCGCGCTCTTCCTGGAGGTCCTCTGATTACAGTTAATGACACGGAAGTGTGGCCGTCTTCTCTGAGATAAATCAGCATGGCTGTGTTCGCTCCCGATCACGCCCTGCTTCACCGCAGGGCCGCGTCCTGAGATAATCGCCATTAGACAATCGCCTCGCCATGTGAAGGCAGCCGTGCGAGCCCAGTGGCGCCCTCATGCCCAGGAGGCTGTGGTGGCGCTACAGCCCCGCTGCCCTACCTGTTAGTGGAAGAGGTCCACTCCAAGACAAAGACGGAGCGCGCCGCCCGAGCTGCATGCCCATGGCACAGCGCCTGGCTGCCACGCATGGCGGCTCGTGACTGTGTGTGTTGATGGCACGGTCCCTCGCTAGCGCGTCTTGTTCTCTGGGGACCACTCTTGGCATCCCCAATGCCTAGGACAATTTCTGGCAGAGAAGATGCCCCTAAGGATGGTTTGCTAAGAGACTGACTGATTCACAGTAAAGGAGTGATAAAGGATTCCTTGGAGCAGAGAAGACCTGCGTGTTCAGATGGAGCGGCTCAGGGTGTCCCAACATTGAAACCTGCTCCCGCCACTTCGGAAGACTCTTCCCCAATGTCCCCTAAGACTGCACACACATCGAACTTGTGGCCCAGGAACCACTCCAGGCCTGTAAACAAGAGGAATGGACACAGATGTGCATTAAGAGGCATGCGGGGTCACCGGGAAGAGCTGAGACGGTGCACAGCTTGTGGCCATCCCTGCACAAAGAGCAGCAAGAGAGTCCACATCCGCAGAGTGACTGCCGGGCGCAGTGGAGTGCACCTGTGGTCCCACCTACTCGGGAGGCTGAAGCAGGCATTTGGGGCCCAGGATTTCAGGCCAGGAATCCAGGGCCAACCTGGCTACATACACCATAGCGAGGCCTCGTGTCTGGGCTCAGTGGTAGAGCACTGGGTTCAGGCCTGAGCACCACACAAAAATGAATAAAATAAAGGTCCACTAACAACTAAAAAAAAAAAAAAATTAAAGTTTAAGAAAAAAAAGGGAATTACTATTATACCCCAGCATGGTGCATTGATCGGTCTTGGTTCTGATGCTTTGGCATCTTGGAGCCCTTCCCAAGGCTACCCAAGTCCTTTTCATATGCAAACCAACCAATCCGGAGCTCAAACCAAAGCACCTGCTCCCCAGGCTCTCATATTCTTTTCTGCCCATGGCCCCAGACCCAGTGGGGTAGGAGGCGCCAGAGAGGAACAACATGGGGTGGAAGAGAAAGGGAGAACCGGGCAGCCTGCCCGCCTGCCCCCTGGGACCTAGAGGCCGCGCCGCTCATCAGCATCCCCGCCGCTGAGCCCGTGAGGGCCTCAGCCAGAGGCAGCCTCAGAGATCCTGAGAAGGGCTGGGTGCTCGGTGGTAGAACCTGTGCTGGGCACGCACAAGGCCGTGGGCTGGTCCCCAGCACGCACAGAGCTGAGGACACCAGGAAGTGGCTGCAGACCCCTGAGAGGAAGACCACAGGCTGTATCTGATGAACACCTGAGGGAGGAAAGGGGGGTGAGCCGAGAACGGGAGGAGGCGGGAGGCAAGGAAAAAATTCCCTCCTTGGCAATGCAATCATTCGCACAGACTTTGTTTAAAACAGAAGAAAAAGCAAAAAAGGGCCCAATGACAGAGGCGGCGGTCAACCGGATTGTCCTGGCCCTCCTCCTCTTGGTCCCCTGGGCCTCAGTCAAAATCCACAGCCCTGGTCTCAGGGGGCAAAGTCTAAAACTACAAAAGGGGAGGAGGAGGAAGGGAAAAGTCCCCAAGTTACAGGGGAGGAAGGGAAGATGGAGACGTGGGGCGGACACTCGTGAACACACGCTTAGTTCACGGATGAACTACATGGTAAGTTATGTGTGGCACATACGTGTTGCGTATTCACACGTAAAGTTCATATATGTGAAGTTTCATAATTTGGTTCAATTGGAAATCCAAAATTTATATACTAAAATTTACATTATAAACAGTATGTTCATAACAAACATAACTCTATATATATATGTATAAAACAAGTATCTACCAACATCTGTATGTCAAAGGGTATACATAACGGGAGATTGAAGGGTCACTTATTAGCTTTTGTGTCTCTACAACACAGGTTCAAAATTAACTTGAGCATTTGCTAAACTGCACACTTGGTCAACACCTCATGGACTTAGTCCACGCTGGGGCCTGAGTAATAGTTCTTCCAGGGACACCACTAAATTTTCAACACCCTACCTCCTGTAACCTTGGGGGAGTAAACAGAGAAAAGCCGTGCAGCTGGGCACAGGAGTACAGCCCTGTCATCCCGACTACTGGGGAGGCTGAGGCAGGAGGATCACAAGTTCCAAGTCGGCCTGGGCAACTTAGTGAGGCCCTGTCCCAAAAATAAATTTTAAAAAGGGGCTGGCAGTGTGGCAGAGCGTCCTGGGTTCAATCCCCAGCACTGCAAAACCAAGTCAGTGGATGAGTTAATTTTTTAAGAAGTGAGAGATGCCTGCCTTTAATCGCAGCCCTGCCTGAATTTTCCCATCGCCTTAGAAGGTGGCGCTGGGCGTGGGCACTCTTTTTTTTTTTTTTTTTTTGCAGTGCTGGGGATTGAACCCAGGGCCTTGTGCTTGCAAGGCAAGCTCTCTACCAGCTGAGCTATCTCCCCAGCCCTGGGCATGGGCACTCTTAATGCAGTGAATTATAAACTTAAATTAAGAAATTTGACACCAATTGGTTGAATTAAGGGGGACTCTGTGAACCCCAGTGAAGTTAGATAGACAGGGTCCACTGTGAGGTGGCCTCTGTGTGCCTCCACCTCCTCAGGACACCTGCCCACAGGGCCACAGGTGCTGAGGCTGGGGCGTAGCTGAGGGACAGAGCACTGGCCAGCTGGGCAAAGGGCCCTGGCCTCCATTCCCAGAATTAAAAGCCAAAAACCACTCCAGGGATTTCAAAGAATGAGACTTGTTAAATAAGATACCGTCTCCATTTTACAGTCCAATTGACCTGGACTTAAACCTGGGGAAACGAAGGGCTCCTCGCAGTGGGCCTCGGAGCAGCGGCCCCGCCACGCGGGACCCACCCCACAGCCGACACGTCCAAATCACGAGCCCTCCATCGCCCGCCTGTGGAGCGTCTGCTCCCCTGGACTTGGCAGAGGGGCCTCCCAGGCCTCTGTCCCGGGCCTCGGCCTCCGTGTTCCTTCACTCCCCGGACCCTGGCCCAGGCGCCTCGCGGTGTGGCCCCTGCAGCCGCAGGAGGAGCGCTTCGCCCCCCCCAGGACATCCTCCTCCTCCGAGAGCCCCTCATCCGCTCCTTAACGTCGAGTCCAGCGTCTCTCAGCTCCCTGGGGTCTGGTGGCAAAAGGCTGCAGTGTCTGTCCAAATCACAGCCGATGGGCACTCCTTTAGTGGCCTCAGAGCCCTGGCACCACAGGGACTGGGCAACCTTTGTCACAGCCCCTGCAGTCTCTGGACTAGCTGGGGAGCCAGCAGCTGCCCGAGAGCTTCTGATGCAAGAGACTGCTGCTGCTGGCCTCCAGAGCCACCATGGAAACTGAACTGCCACCGCCTACCCGGCCCTGACGTGGAGGCTGGCCAGCCTCTGAGGCTGTGACCCTCCTTACCTGCTGCCCGTCGCACTTGGGTCACAACAGAATCCCTCAGGCTCCACACAGCTCCTAAGGCCCCCTTAGGACAGGATGGGACCAAAGCTGGGCCCCATGGCATGTTCCAGCAGCAGGAGTGGTAGTGTCCCTGTCCTCACTCCCTTGTAGAGGCCACGGTGCTGAAGGACCCTGTCCCCTGGGTCCCTTGGCATTAACTAACTGAGCAAACAGACTGCACAGAGAGCACTGCCCACTGTCGAGAGGGCTGGAGCTCGGGGGAAGGTGGCCGCTTCCCATCCCTTGGCCAGACTGTCCTGATAAAGGACAGGACCCAAGGGTCAACACACTGGAGCCTGCCCAGCCAGCTGCCCACGTTTGCACCTACTACAAACTGCTGGGCCTTTGCCTAAGCATTGCCCCTTTGGGGTAAAGAGTGCGGGGACTCTTGCCTCACAGACAACCTAAGTACAAGTCAGCTTGTACCCCGGGAGCTGCAGACTCCGCAGGGACCACGCCAGGCACTTCACTCCTCAGACACACCGTCAGACTGGTGGAAGAGGGGACAGTGAGACCTGCGCCTCCCTGGTGGAGCTCAGGTGGCGGGCTTAATGGAGAGTTCTGTTTCAAATTCCAGCCCTGCAGACGATGCTAAAGGTGTCTCCATCTCACTCCAGGCCTTAACTACTCTGAATTCAAAGCCCCCTGGCCAAGACACACCTCTCATTCGTTTTTAAAAACTTTCCCATGACCCTTCCCTATATCTATTTATTCACTAAACCCAGGGGTGCCTAACCACTGAACCACATCCCCAGCCCTTTTTTAATATTTTATTTAGAAGCAGAGTCTTGCTGAATTGCTTAAGGCCTCACTAAGTTGCTGAGGCTGGCTTTGAACTTGCAATCCTCCTGCCTCAGCCTCCCGAGCCACTGGAATTATACTGCACCCAGCAAAGCCTTCCCTATATTTAAAGGGAGATATGTCTCTCCACCATCTATATAGCGGTTCATTCACTATATATGAGGTCCCTTAATAATCCCCCAGGTTTTTAAAAATATTTTTTAGTTGCCAATGGGCTTTATTTTATTTATCTATATGTGGTGCTGACAATCCCACCCAGTGCCTCACACGTGCTAGGCAAGCGCTCCACCCCTGAGCCACGACTCCAGCCCACATCCCCAGGTTTATGCATTATAAATCCCACGAGGGCGAGATGGCCAGACAGCCCATCTGCTGTGGCACCCACGTGCGCCTCGCGGCCTGCGTTCACACGCTCAGAACGCGAGTCCGGCGAGCGCGGCCACGCGCTGTTCTGCTGGCCCACTCCTGCTGGTCAGGAGTTCACTGGCCTGTAATCGGTCCTCGAGGATGCCAGTGTTCCAGGCAGGCGTGTCAAGTGCTGAGGCCACAGGCCATTGAGCTTGGCATACCTCCCAAGACTTTGCCAGTCAAGGCCAAACCTGGGAAAAGGGCTGACAGCAAGTGGCCAGATGCAAGGCTGCCCGGATGTCACAGGGCCAGAAAAGCAAGACTCACGGTGACTGGGACACACGCCCCAGGAACTCTGCTCTGGAGATGGCACTGCCTCACAAAGACAGGGCCCCAACCCAAGACCCCACGGCCGGCCGGAGACGCCTCCACTCAGACACTCCAACTTCTCCCCCAGCACTGGCCGCTGCTCCCCCAGGCAGAGGGGCCTCGACACCTCTTGCTGTTCTTCTACTCTTCCTTCCACATTAGGGATTCTATGATGTTCCCTGCACTCACCATCTGCCTGGCCCGTGAGGCTGGGGCAGCCCCTGCTCTCTGCCAAACATCACCCCCAACTCCCACACCCAAAGAGAAGGCTGGCAGAAGCCCGCTCTCCAAGCCAGTCCAAAACCTGATGGCGATCGGTGCCCTCCCCAGAGGCACGTCAGGCCGCGTCCATCGGGACGAGGCCCACCACTGCCCAGCGCTCCCTCCCACCCTCCTCTCCAGCTTCGCATGGTGCCCTCCCAACTGCAGCTCCACCCATGTCCCCGCAAGCCCCTCTCCCCTGGTTGCACACGGGCCTTCTAACCTGCACGCACCTTGACCAAACTCTGAGCGCCCAACAGTGCGGCTGCTGCTCCTGCCGCCGTGAGCCCTGACGGAGAACACGCCATTATGACGCGGTGGTATTATTTGTAAGGTATACTTTTTTGCAAAAACCAGGGGTCTTCTACCTCTGAGCTACATCTCTAGCCTTTTCTTTTGAGACTGAGTCTCACGGAACTGCCCAGGCCTCAAACTTGATATCTCCTGCCTCAGCCTCCCCAGCAGCTGGGATTACAGGTGTGTGCCCCCACACCTGGCTCATAACGTATATTCCCCCAGTACAGGGAGTGAACCAGGGTGCTCTAGCATTGAGCCACATCCCCCAGCCCTTTCTAATTTGTATTTTCGGACATGGTCTCCCTAAATTGCTGAGGCTGACCTTGAACTTGCCATTCTCATGCCTGAGCCTCCCAAGTCACTGGGATTACAGGTGTGCGCCATGACCCCCAGTCTCATAATGTCTACTTTTAACACACTTTACAGCTGCACCAAGATATTGTTAGAGACCCTGAACTTTCCAGATCTCTTCTCTTGGGTGATACCATACACACCGGGGACTTAGGTGTGGCCAGCTTGGTGATTCCCAGGACACCTCCTGCCTGGCTCCTTTCTGCTCTCTTAATAAAGGGGTCTGTGAGTTGGAGGGAAATCCAAATCAGGCTCTGGAGTGCTCTGGGTATGACCAAGTTGATCGTAAGGCAGCCCCAGCCCGCTGTGGTGGCCGTTCCCCTGCCCACCTGCCCCATCCAGTCAGCCGTCAACCTCAGAGGGCTCACCGGGTCCAGAGCCAGAGGCGTGTTCTGCAGGCAGATCCCTGTGACGAGGCCCAGCGGAGGCCTCGTCCTAGCTGGGGCTGGTCCCGGACAGAGGATGCTGGTGGAGGCTGCAATGCCACGGGAACCCCGACCAGTGTGGGCGCCCTCCCTGACTTAGGGGTGTCCATGGTCTGTTTTCAGTTGAACTTGACTGAATGTTCAGGGGTAATCGGTGCTGTGGCCACACTCATCTGGATGCCCCAAAGGCCTCCCACAAGTCCTTCCTGGATGTCGAGGGCTGGCTCCTGCCCGCCTGCTCACCTCCACCTCCTCCACATGCCCAGCGTCTCCCCGCGTCCCCATGGCGCACCTCGCCCCATGCCCACAACCTCAGGGCACACATCACGACCCAGGGCCCTGGCACATGTCCTCAGGCACGAAGGTCTAGACACACATGCTGCGTACTAGAAGCTTTGTGGGGTCACACCAGGGCACCAAGAGGGAGGGGACGGTGTAATGCCCCCAGGCGGTGGCACAGGGGGCGGATCCAGGAGCTGGGGTTTAGGGCGGCAGCTGCTCTTATAGCAAAACCTGAGCCAAGTCTGCGTAAGTGCCCTGGCACAGGCTGATCAGCCTCTCGGGCCACCGCGTGTCTCTGTGCCTGCGTGGGGTCCAGCGCATCTGCGTGCTGCCTTCGTGAGCGTGCCTCTGCACACCTGCTCCTGACTGTTCTGTGGAGGCCTGAGTGGAGGCTCCCTGCAGGCAGGGATGATTGGGGGGTGTGGCTGTGGGCCAGGATTTTTGTTTTAAAGTTTCTGGCCTGTTTGAGTTTTACGAGACTGAGTCATTCAAAGCACGAAAGACGTCTAATTAATGTTTTAAATGAGTGACTTCTCCCAGGTGGCATCCCTAGGCCACCTGGCCCCCCACCCGCAGCCCCTGCCCTGCTGCTAAGCTGTGTGGCTGCCGGGGCTTGAGGTGGGCCCAGCCCCGGTGCAGGGAAGCTCAGTGCCGTCCAAGGAAAACACTGGACCCCTCCCTCCTGGCTCAGCCTCAGGAGGCCAGCACCTCGGGGGCTGCTGCGGCGGGGAGCAAGCCCGTGGGGTACTCACGTTCACCCCGTCCACTGGCCCCTCTGCCCACGGTGGGAAGGGCTGGGGCAGCAGACCCAGCCTGCCTCACTCAGGGTCCCTACCTGGCAAATGCTCAGGGGCCACCAGGCAACCAGGAGGTGCGGCCCTGGGTCAGAACCAGAGAGGTTGTGACCAGAGAGAAGAAAGGGAGGAGATTCTAACAGGCAGAGGCACAGACCAGGCGGCTGGGCGTCCTCCTTGGACATTTCTTGGGCCAGGGTAAATTGGGCAGGGGCTGAGACAGGACACCTGGGCACAGAGCTAAGGTAGGTCAGGGACTACCAGTGATACCTTAAAAGAGACGAGGGATCTAGCAAATGGGTCACAGGTGGAGCCAGGGGAGGGGGAAGCCCTACCAAGGAAACCCAGGCTGAGTCCCCAGAGGTGGAATGCAGGAATGGCCTGCCCCAGGAGGTGAGGACAGAGAACATGATTAATACGGCAGGACCAACTCCTTTACTGACTCAATCACCTGCCCACTTCAGGCCCTGACCACTGGGCCCACCTCACGCCCATCGCTGACTCACTGCGTGCCGCCCCCACTGGTCTACCTGGGACAGAGGGTGGAGGGGAGTGCCTAGAGATGGGCCTCCACCTGCCAGGACAGGAAGGGGACTCACTGACCACTCCAGCAGCGTCTCCCCGCCTTGGAAGGCCTCTGCTGCGAGCCACAGCGGTGGCTCTTCCTCAGGGCTCGCCCTGTGTTCGCCTTGGCTCCAGCAGGGACGTTTCACTCGGATCAGGCCTGGCTGGTCCCAGCCTTCAAGCTCACACTCGGTGTCCCCAAGGAAGAGCTTTCCCAGCCCCTCCCTTGAGCCTGGCTCCTCTCCGCCAGGTCAGGTTGGCTGTGGCCCGTCCTGTGGGCCAGCGCACAGCAGGGCGGGGCTGTGCCTCGTGCACCCATCCACGCGCACTCGGCCTGCCCTGGGAGCTTCGGTGAAGCGTGTGTTGGGGAAAGAAGCGTGCCTGCCTCTTCCAGGAGCAATGCAGCACACGCAAGGGACCCGCAGGGACCTGCCCCAGCAGCCTTGGGGTAAAGATGCGGGCCCAGAGATTTCCTCCTGGAGCTCTGGAGCAGGACAAGGGACATCTTCCAAGTCTCCCCTCCAGGGGTTCCAGACCTCAGGCACAGGCAGGGAGTCCAGCAGGCAGGTGGAGACAGTGACATCGGCAGGGAGCCGCACCTGCCCTGGCCTCTAGGGAGCGCAGGCAGGGCTCAGCAGAAGCCCTTGGCTGCTGGCCCAGGGTGACCTCAGGCTCTGTTGGGTATTTACCAACAGCCAAGGCCATGTCGAATGACAGACACCAGATGACAACATAATACAAGCCAAACCCTGGCACCTCTGTGCCCTGGTTTCCACCTTCCTGTGCCTGTTTCAGCAATGCAGGGAACAGGTCTTATTCAGGAACTTGACCTGACAGGGCCAGTTCCCTTGGCCAAGGCTCATGGTTGGTTAATCATTCCTCACCTGTCAGGCTGGGGGAGGGGACGCAAGTATTATTATTAATACGGTAACAGGAGCTAATAGCGTAAGGGTGTCTGTCAAGCGGAAGAAGCTGCAAGACCACAGACGACATGGTCCCATTCGGATAAACCTCAAAACCAGGCAGAACTAATCTATGGTGGTGAAAGTTAAAGGGCACTTGCCCCTGGTGGGACTCGTGGGGTCTGGAGATTTCCTGGAACTTGGTCTGGGTGGAGCCACAGTGCAGGCCCAGGGAGAAATTCATCTGGTCCCTCACTTATAATTTGGCACTTTACTGTAACTGAAATACAGCGATAAACTGGAATAGTAATAACATGCCACTCGGACTAATAATAGGTCCCCATTTTCGAGCCCCTCCCATGCAGGTAACTCCATCGCTTCTCCACTGTTGTGTCCCCTGCACTAAGCCCAGGGCACCAAACCGTCCCCACAGTGGTAAACAGTCATATCCCCATTTCCCAACCATGGAAACTGCCATTCAGAGGAATCTGGGTCTTGGGTAATTCCATAGCTCTCCTCAGAAAGTTCTGAGGCTGACCTAGCTCTGGTCCCAGAAAATCACGGCCAGGAGAGGAGGCAGAGACAAGAGTCCAGGTGGGGGGGACACCTGAACTGCCAGCAGTGGCACCACGGTCAGTTGACACGGTCAGGCTGTGATGGAGCCCCAGGAGATGCTGGGGCTGAGCCTCGGAGAAGGGGCGAGACCTAGACCCACCAACTGGAGAGATGATGGATGGGAGTAGAAGGTCCAGCGGAAGGCTGGGAGGGAGGAGGGAAGGCACGGTGTGGCTCAGATGTGGGGTCCCTGGCAGGCTGGAGCCCGGGTGGCTAGAGGAGGCTCCTTAGGTGGGTGGATCATCCCAGCCATGAACTGGGACCAGGTGATGCTGGGGTTTTCTAGGACCTCAGGCATCCTGTGACTAACCAAGGAACTTCTGGCATGCGTTAATAGATGATATTGAACATGATTTGCTTTGAGTTAGTATCAACTGTGTCTAGCTTCACAAAAGAGGAACCTGAAGGACAGATCTGAAGCCATCCGCCTACACATGGAGCCATGTGGTGCCCAGAATCCAGGTGACAAAGCCCGAACCTCCCCCGCTGCTGGTTCCCACCGGAACAGCGACAGCTGAGCTCACTGGCAGATACCAGATACCCTCCCAGCAACCTGAGACAGGGCACGGACTCTGCCGTGTGGCTGGAGCAGCCCAGGCAGGGACACCAGGGTCCAGAGGGGAGAAATCATGTCCTCGAACTCCATCTCAAGCATGACCACTGCTAGACCTCTGCAGAGGCTGAGGAGTGTGACAGCTCCATTTTCATTCAGAAAGCTCTTTCTACATCAGCGGAGCACCTTAAGATCGCTATGTTAGACACAAGGACACGGGATAGAAATCTTTATTTACATGTCATGTATGTGACATAAAGTGTGTCTTTTGCCCAGATATTTCCATTTGCAATTATGTTGTGACCAGGATGGAGACGGGAAGGGGGAAGGGAGGCAGAAAAAGGCAAAGGCGAATGTTGTGTGACTCAGCTGAAGAGTGTCACACACTCTCCAGAGAAATAAAGGTTTAAGTGTGAAATATAAACTTATAGAGGTAACCATAAGTACACAAGTATTTCCAAAATCTCAGAAGAAATCTATGCACCCAAATTCAGCAAATATGACCTACAAAAGCAGAAAATGTAAAAGAAGACGCCCCCACTGAGATTAGTAGAGACGGGTCACGTCGATACATGCAAAGCTCATCTTTAAAGGGAGATGCCTGCCAGATGGGTCATGTTCAACTGGAAGCTGGAGGCAAAAGACACTCCCCAAACAGGAAGACTCAGAAAGAAAGAACATCGAAGGGCAAATGAGAACAGAAGGCAGGAGGCAAATCAGGGCAGAGCAGCAGGTGAGGCCAAGAGGAGCTCTTTAGAATAATAATGATGCTAGTCACAAAAGAGCAAGCCCATCTACCATGTAGGACAGCGACAGCCTATTGATGTTTATGCACCGAACAGCACAGAATCTCATCCAAACAGCAAAAGAAACACGCAGGGGGAGAACAGAAGCATAGCAACAGTAGGACATTTTTTATTCACCCCTTGAAGACTATGTGCACGAAAAATTAAGTAACATTAAAGACCTACTAACGTAGCTATTGAGATAGATTTAATTCATTTACATCAATATCTCTACCCTAAAAACAAACTATACCTTTGCAGACAGATAACCGATTATTCACAGAGATGAACCACATACTAAACTATTTCTTAAAAATTCAAATGTTTAAAAAATAGGAATTCTAAAAAGTAGAAATAGAGTAGACTAAATTCTTCAATCACAATGCAACCCAAACCGGGGATTAATAACAAAATTAGAAAATAAAAATACCTAACTACCTCTAAATGGTAAAACTCATAAATCCTTCTTGGGTCAGACAAGAAATTAAGTTGAAATTTCAAAGCATAGAGAAGACAACTGAAATACTGCATACCAGAACCTAAAGTGAGCAGTTGAACAGTAGTATTCAGAGACAAATTCACAGCTTTAAATACTATGAATGAAAATTAATAAAGAGTAAAAATAATGCTTTAGAAAAGAGGTAAAGAGTAGAATAATTCAAAAAATGAAAAATAGATAAACCAATTGTTGATCTTGTCAAAAAAAAAAAAAAAAAAAAAAAAAAAAAAAGAACTAAAATACAAATACACTAAATAAAATGACCAGGCGGGGGACAGGGTAGGCCTTTCAGGCTTTTAGAGTTGCCATTTTAGAAGGAAAGAAGCCCTAACCAAGGTGAGTTTCTAAGGTCCAATTTCGTGTCCTGCAACTCCCGAAGCCCTGGCCCGGGTGCAGGGCGGTGTGCTGCTGGGAGGCGCTGCTTTCCAAGGATTTGCTCTGGGTGCGTTTCCCCGGTGCTGCGCTGCACGCCCGGTTCAGGGGTTGAGTGCTGGGTGCAAATGACCGGCCACACCCATGCTTTCTCGGGGCCAAGGCAGTTTTCTTCCGCTGTGCAAATTCCTTCCAGTTCGCGCAGAGCGGTGGTGGGAGGTGGCCCCAGCCAAGCTCGCGGTCTCAACTTGGCGAAAGGTGGCTTGATCACACCTCGATGGCCCCCGCCAGCTGGGGCCCTGGCGACCGGGAGGTCCTCGCTCCCACCAGGCTCTGAACGGCGGGAGAAGCGTCAACAAAAGTCATGCTTCGGGGCCAGGGCCAGCCTCCCCCGGGAGGCGCAGAGGCCAAACCCTTCCGGTAGAGGAAGGAGGCAGGAGGGGGCGTTTTGCGACTCCGACGTTCGGGAGGGACCCCTGATCTCTGAGACCCGAACCCAAGCTTGACAGAGCGGGGTTGGGCAGTAACAGTGCACCGGGCCACACCATCAGTGGCCGCCGACGTCCTGGACGCTAAGTCCTGCCAAGTTTTCGGAAGGGATCCCAGCCTGCGTAGAGCTCAAGGGAGTCGCTGTCACCGGTTCGAGGGACTTTCGTGAGCGCATCCCCAAGGCGCTCCTTGCCCTGTGTCGCCCCCTGGCGGTCAATCTCAGCGCGGCCGGACGACCAGGAAGGCGGGACTCCGGAACCAGCGGCGCAGGGGCTGGTTGTCCGCGACGTCACGTGCCCGAGCTCTAGCCAACCAACGGTGGAGGCGGGGCCTCGCCGCGGGTGGTGGGCGGGGTAAGTGACAGGACCGCGTGCTTGGAGCCCTGGAGCCTGCCGAGGGACTGGCAGGGAGGCAGCGGGACCTCGGGCATGGCAAGGATTCGTGTCTTCATCCCCTGTCACTATTACCCAGGCTGCTCCTTTGCTGGTAAAGGCCTTTCCCCACTCCCCCGCCCCCTCGCTTGCTTCAGACCCAGCCGCGGCCGGGTAAAGGTCCCTCGGGGGCTTCTTGAGACCCTGTGCGTCTTCCTTCTGCCTGCACCAAACTCCCTGCCCCGAGCTGTGACTGCTTGTCTACATCCGCTGAGTTTCCATCTCTTCCTCCCCAGCAAAGGGACTAGGACACAGTCGGCACTTCACACCTGCGTGTCCATGTGAATTGAGGGGAGGGATGATAGTTTAGGAACCGACATCCAGGTCATGTCTGAGTGCCAGATACGTTATAGCACTGAATGACGTCCCTGGCAGAGCTGAGAGGGAGGGCACTGTCCCCCTCTTTTCCTGGGGAGTCAGTGGAGGTTCCTAGAGACTGACTAGCCTGAGTCCCTAGGCTGGGCTGGGGCACTGGAGGTGGCTCACGCTAGGCAGCCGGGAACCCGAGGCTCTACTGGGGAAAACTGCAGGGCAGGCCCCTGGAAGGCAGGTTCAGGGCCCCAAGGCAGGGTGGCAAAGGGGAAGAGATGGGAGTGTAGGCATGCACCCAGACACCCACAGCCTTCCTGTGGTCCTGACCTAAGGGCCACAGGATCAGGTGGCCACCTTAAAGGCCCTGCAAAGCCCCACACACACCAAGCCCCCACCTCCCAGGCTGCACCCCTCATGTCCTCTCACCCCAGCTCTCTTTTCTGCCACTGACCCACCTCACCTCCCAGACCTGGGACACAGCATCGGCATTCCGTCTGACCCCCAGCTGCAGCCCCCATGTTATCAAGACCAGTCTTTCCCTTCCAGACTCCAGGTCCTGCTCAGACCTGACCCGCACTGCCTTGAGGACCACCAGGTGCTGAGTGGGTAACAAGCCCAGATTCCTTGCCTGACACATGTGGCTGCCCTTGGAGAACAGCTCACCTCTGGTTTGAAAAGCAATTCGGTCTCTACTGGGGCTTTGGTGGACACTAAATCCCCCACCCAGCTTGCAAGGTCAGATGTGTGCACACGGCCTTTCGGTTTCATGAGGCTTGCCAAAGTTGACATCTGCAATGGACTCTTCCTCCGGCCATCTCATAGCGGATCATCTGTGTTCGAGACTAGGCTGGTCCCTCTGCCCGTGTGGTGCTCCCCTACTCCAGTATCAGGTCAGGGCTGAGCAGGGCTGCAGGACTGTCACCAGCTCAAACCTGAGCTCACACAGGCTGAGCTCTGAATCCTGTGTGACCTTGGGCAAGTTAGTTCACCTCTCTAATCCTCTATTTCTCCTCTTCTTTTTCACTTTAACTTTTCTTTTCAATAAAATTAATAACCATGCACATTTTCCTTTCCTTTTTGGGGGGGTTGTTTTGGGTTCTGAGGATTGAACCCAGGGCCTCACATTTTAGCATTGTACTAGAGCTACACCTCTAGCCCCGGGTACACTTGGGTTTTGTCTTCTGTTTTAGGGCAGGCTGTCACATATTGCCCAGGTTAGCCTTCAACTCCTGGGTTCAGGTACACTTTTTTTTTTTTTTTTTTTTTGGTACTGGGGATTGAATCCAGGTGTACTTTACCACTGGGCCACATCCCCAGCCCTTTTCTTTATTTTGAGACAGGGTCTCACTGTGCTGCTTAGGGCCTCACTAAGTTGCTGAGGCTGGCCTTGAACTTTCGATCCTCCTGCCTCAGCCTCCTGAATTGCTGGGATTACAGGTGTGCACCACTGTGCCTGACTTAGGTACACATTTTCCCCCCTTTTCTTTTTCGAAACCAGGGATTGAACCCAGGGCTTCACGCATAAAAGGCAAACACTTTACCACTGAGCTACATCCCCGACCTTCGGCACACATTTTTAATGAACAAATTGAACTACGAAACTTATAACGAAAAAGTAAGTCCCCTGCTCCACTCTGCCCAACTAGGGTCTTCCCCTTGTTGGCAGTTACTTTGCATTCTGGAAGTCTTCCAGTTCTCATCTCCATATTTATAACAGGCTTATACTAACAGTTGTCAACTATTCATGTTTCTATTATCCAGTAACTGGCTGCTGGGGAAAGATGAGGAGGTGCTCTTTACCCTCCACTCCGCCCACCCGCCCTCACTTCCCGGCCTCCCGGGGTGATAGAAACCCTCTGGGTCCTCCTCGTGGGTAACAGCCCAGTCTCCTCAGGCATCAGGAGGAGGAAAAGACCTTCTGGATACAGGGAGCACTTGGAACGGGGTGGGCGCAGCGCAGGGGCTCAGTAAAAGCAGCCAGTCGGGGACAGGATGTCCTCTGGGCTCTTGGTGCTTTGCTGGGAACGGTCTGAACTGCGCTGAAGTGGGAGAGGGGGTGTGAGGGACCCCGGGACCCGCTGCCATCAACTAACTCATTGATCAACTCTTCATTTACACCACCGCCACCCTTTCTTCCTCTCCCTGCATCTTAGGAGATCAAAAATGATGTGGTTATTACGAGAATTAAGTGTTTAAGTAAATTTATAAAGACACTGACCACAAACGCAGCACGTTTATTGTAGAAAGTCCGGAAAACACGTGTGGGAGGGGCGCCCCCCCCCACGCACACACACACACGCACGCGTGTGCGAGCTCACCACCCAGCTCTGCAGGGCCACACTGCAGGAACGTGTGGAAACGGCAGAGATGTAGGTGTTTTTCTACACTCTTCCCTTTTGGGTGGTGCTGAGGGTAGAACCAGGGCCTGGCGCACGCTAGGCTGGCGCTCCTCCCCTGAGCCACTCGAGGCTGGGCTGGGGCTAGTGGCAGGGCGCTCCTGCTAGCACGTGTGAGGCCCTGGTTCCATCCTCAGCACCGCATAAAAATAAAATAAAGCTACAATTCTCAGATGTAAACCCACCTTTTTTAGAGTGCATGTGTCAGGCGGGTGCAGCTCCCTGGTGGAGCTTCCTTGGCACGTGCCAGGCAGGCCCGGGTTCGACACCCGGCATGGAAGATCGAAACAAAGTAGGGCAGTGCGCGCGCAGAGGTTGAGCCCGCCGTCGCCCTCTCCTGGCAGGACACTTTCAAACCGTCCACCACCCACGTGACTCTGGGCACCTCGCGCTCCCCGCCCTCCCCCGTCCCCCCGGTGGGGCGCTGAGGTGCTTTCCAATTTGGGGTGGCCCTGAACAACCTGGGAGGAGCACCCGAGGCCCCTCACCTGCTGGGTAAGGCCTCGGGCAGACCTGCGGGTTCAAAGGCGGCTCTGGACTCGAGGTTCTTCAGGTGCAATGCACCTCGTTCTGGGTTTCCTGCGCAACCTGGCGTCCTGTCCGTGATCCCCAGCCAGGCCCCCCACTTAGAACCAGGCTGTGGGGTTCATGAGGGTTTTCTGGTTTTTGCTTTGAGACAGGGGTCTCACTGTCACCCAGGCTGGCCTGGAACCCCTGGGCTCAAGCCATCCTCCTGCCTCGGCCCCAGAGGAGCTGCGACGACGCTCACGAGTTTCGCGTGGGAAAGCAAAAGGCCAAATCACTGTCTTCGGGGCCCTGGCTCGCCACCAGCCGCGATGCTCAGCAGCTGATCCCTAAACTTCGCGCCAAAGAATCCTGCGAACGAAGGGCACCCACTGACGGTGTCATTTCAAGAGCACAGCTGGGTCACACGGCAAAGAACATCTTCTTACCCACTCAGAGCTCTTCTGACACCGAGGGCAGGTTTCTTGCTGCTGCCTGCACAGTTGGGGGTGCTCAGTCGGAGCCCACGATGGCACGGTACCTGGCACTGCACCTGCAGGCGGGCGGACCCACCAGACCGCCCCTTCGCACACCTAGGCCCCGGCTTCCCACTGACCAGCTAGTCATTAGGGGTGCCCGGAACTCTCCTAAGAATTTGATAGCAAGGTTTCCAGAACCTCAGGAAACACTCACGGGACATTTGCTGGAGGAGGCACAGAGGGAAGGCTGGAAGGTTCCCAAGCACAGGAGCGTCTGTGCTTGAGTGGGGGTGGCCAGTCTCTCAGGACCCGAGGGTTCCCCACCTGGAAACTTCCCAGGTCACGCAAGACTTCGGGAGTCTACAGTGCTGTAGGGCTCAGCCCTTGACTGCCTGGAAGGAAGTTGCAGCCCTCTTATTACTGGGTCTTTGGATGACAGGCACCTTCTGGGGCTATGCAGGGCCCTCCCTAAGCCACCTCATTAGCATAAGCCCAGGTGTGATTGATAGAGACGTCAGGAACAATGAGACCCTAATACTCAGAAGGTTCCTAGGACTTTAGGAGGGCTCGCCTGGAACTGGGGACAAAGATCAAAGAGTCATGGGGGGTGGTTCCAGGCCCCTGAGGATGCCAAAACCTCAGGGTATATAAGCCCCTCTATAAAACCACGCGGCGTCTGTATGCTATCTGCACACATCCTCCCGGTACTTAATCATCTCCAGATGATTTGGACGGAATGCAGCATACCTGTTCAGTAAGTAGCTCTCATACTGTTTTTGTTTGGGGGATGACAAGAAAACAGTCTGTCCGTGTTAAGCAGACACAATTTACAAATATTTTCTATCCACGGTTGGGTCCACAGATCTAAACCAGGGTACGGAGGGCCACAGCACTGATTATACCACATGCCTTGCTCTGGGAACACCGGTCCTGCCAGAAGCCCCGTGGGATGGGTGGTGGACACTTCTTAAAGGAATCGGCATCCCGAGGTGCAATTGTTCAAATGACCTACAGAGGAGGGCATTTGCTTCTGGCCTTGTTTGTAACAGAGAAATGAGAACCACCCAGATGCCCAGCCAGCATCGTAGAAAAACACACACTCTACGCAGCCAAGAGAAGATCCAGGAGGTCCGCGCCCCACTATGGAAGCTCTCCTTCCCAGCTCCCCTGCCATTATGTGAAGAGTGAAGCCTTGAACTTTATGTGTATGACTTATTTATGTGTGGACTGTTTCTGGAGGGGACACCCAAAAAACTGGAAAGGTAAGCTGGTGACTGGGGACAGAGCAGGGGCTGGACTGACTTTTCAATGACCATCTGTGGTACCTTTACACTTTTGTATCACGTGAATGCAGTACTTACCTTTTTTATAATATTTTGTTGTTTTGATGCTGGGGTCGAATCCAGGGGTGCTCTACTATTATAATCTGACCATAGGGGCGCACTCTGTAATCCCGCAACCTGGGAGGCTGAGGCAGGAGGATGGCACGTTCAAAGCTAACCTCAGCAACTTATCGAGGCCATGTCTCAGTATAGATCAAAAGGACTAGGGATGTGGCTCAGTGGTCAAGAACCCCTGGGCTCAATCCCCAGAGCTGTGCAAAAAGTAATAATAATTTTAAAATTAATGAACAAGAAAGTTCTGGCCACCAGGAGAGGTGCCACATTTGCACATGCCTGGGTGGGGATGACGTTCTCGGCAGGAAAAAAGAAAGGTACCTGGTGAGGCACCAGCACACCCTGGGCTTCACCCTATGTGAAACTGGGAGAGGTTCAAGGAATGTGCGAGGGCACAGAGCCCGAGGCCGCCTCTGAGAGGAGGAGAAAGAGAGCAAGGAGAGCTCTCCAATCTCATGAGCTCCCATTCGGCTAGGTTTGGTTTTTTTTTTCTTTTTCTTTTTCTTTCTCCAGTTTCTTTCCTATGATTTTTAAGAAAATGGTGTATCTATTTGTGTCCTATCTCATTCCAAAGAGAATTGGAGACAGCTTACAATAAAAATGAAGATAAAGTTAAGCTGGGTGTTACTTAGTGGTCAAGCGCTTGCTTAGCATGCACGAGGCCCTGGGTTCTACCCTACCACCGTGAAAAAAAGAAGAAAGTAATTGAAGATGGAAGAGTGAGACAAAGTCAAGAGTAAAGTCAGCATCAAAAAATGTAGACCAGGGGCTGTGGTTGTGGTTCAGTGGTAGAATGCTTGTCTAGCATGTGTGAGGCACTGGGTTTGATTCTCAACATCATATACAGATAAATGAATAAAATAAAGGTCTATTAACGGCTAAAATTAAAAAGAAAAAAGAAAAAAAAAAGAAAATGCAGACCAGAATGTCTTACAGGAATGCCAAATGGAGAGAGGAATTTGACATTTGATGCGGAGCTTCCTTGTGGCCAGTGCGAAAAGGGAAACAGGATGAAAGGGCAAGACTGGGATCCACTAGTTAAGAATGTTATCAGTTACTGAGACCTTAAGATGGTGGGCAAACTGTGGTTGTGGGTCTCATAAAAGGGCCTATGTGCATGAAGGAGGCATGCACTGTGATGTTTGGAAAATAAAGCTAATGCAATTTTATTTGTGACTATGTTGTTTTGTTTGCAGTGCTGGAGATGGAACTCAGGGCCTTTGCATGCTCAGCAAGTGCTCCATTACTGGGCTACATCGTAATTTAAAATATTTTTTTGTGTTTTTCTGATTAACAGAAGTTAATTCACACGTTTAAAAAACCCAACAGTTCAGAAATATATAATACAGGATGTGAAATTGTCATTCCAGCTCAGCTCTAATCACGGATTGTGTTTTTTGAATGAATGAATAGATGTTCTGCCAACTTCACAGGATGTTAGGCGAACCCAAGGAGATAAAATGGCTACACCCATTGGTGGGTGTGGTCATTACTAAGGATCCTCCCGGCCAGGCTCGGGGTCTTCTGGGAGCTTTGGTGTGAGTGACCCCCATCTCCACCCCTCCCCAGAACCATCGTTCCCAAGGCCACCCTGGCTCCTGCGCCCCATCCCTGCCCGGGTGCCTCCGTCTGGAGCTCCAGGCGGTTCTGCTCCTGCCCCAGTCCAGCAGTCCAGGTTCTGTCTTCCTCCGGCTTCGAGCAGCAGGCAGGTCTGCACGCCCTTGCCGTGGCCTCGGCCAGGCAGGTCCTTCCAGCACCTCTCCCATCGCTACTCTCAGGCCAGCGGACCTGCTCCAGGATCCCTCGGCAGGAAGCCAGCTCCTCTGGCTCAAGCTCACCTGCCTGGGTAACGGTGCTTTACTCCGGGTTCCTGGCTCTGTCACTGCTGTGCTAGGGGCTCCTGAGCGCCCAGCCTCCCAGGCTGAACTCAGCTGTCCAAAAGGACAGGCAGGGTCACCCCGAGGCCTTTGCTGTGTCCTCCCACGCCCACCTCCTGCGTTTAGGTAATTCCTACCGCGCTGCCGCCGCGCCGGGGCGGCGCCTTCTCGGGGAAGCCCTCCCAGTGCGCGCCAGCGCCAAGTGCTCCTCCGCAGCACCGAGTCCGCCACCTCCCTCCCGGCGCGCCCCTGGGTCACCGGCTGGAAGAAACCCGGAGAGCTGCTGTTCTCTAGCAGCGCCCGCGCCACCTGAACAGTGTTCTTGGTCAAAGGAGCGCCACGGAGGGCACAGGCTGCTTGTCACGTGTGGCCACCCAGCCTCCCATCACCTGGGCTTCGCGGGAGGCCCCTGCAGGGGAGGCACCCCGTAAATGTTCCCCGGAGAGCCGGCTGGCTGGGCCTCTGTCTCCGGCACCACTTCCAGCCGGGACGCTGGGAGCCAGCGCGCGCTCTGCACGCACCAGCGTCCCACCTGTGCAGCGGGCGGGGAAGAATTACCCGCGAGGTGTGTCTGAGAGGCCCGGGTCACGCGAGGTGGCGGGTAGGGGGCCGGTCCGCGCCTCCTGGGGCGCGGCGGGCGGGGAGGCAGTGTGGCCAGGCGTCGGCCTCGTGCCTTTCGTGCTGCAGCAGCACCTGAGGCCGGTGTCTGCACGGCCGAGGCTGAGTTCTCTGGGGTCGCACAGGTACCGGCTGGGGCTCGCGCCGGCTGGCGGCAAGACTGCGCGGCGCAGGTGCCAGGCGAGCGCGCAGGGGAGCGGCGGACCCCGCCCAGCCGACTCAGCCGGGCGCGGGGCGGGGCCTCCGCGCGCAAGCGCCTTGGGACGCACGCGTGCGGCGGGGTCGCGGTCTGGGCGCTGCGCCGGGGCGGGGAAGAGAGCGCGGCCGGCAGCGGCCGGCAGTGGCCCGAGCCTCCAGGTGGGGGCCGCGCCACCCCTGTCACGTGTGGACGCCGAAGCCCAGAGAGGCCGAGTGGCTAACCTGAGGCCACACAGCGAGTTCGTTGATGGCAAGGCTGGGAGAAGCTTTCCGCAGCCTGAGCGGAAAGCAGGTGGAGCCGAGGAGCCGTGCGGTCGGTGGGGCTGCATGCACACTCCGTGTTCCCAAAGCAAGATGTGTATAGTAGATAAGCAGATGCGTGAAGAAGTCGGGCTTCCAAATAGGTATACACAGCTCGATCCGTTATATTTAAAAAAAAAAAAAAAGAAAAAAAAAACGCAAAAAATAAAAACAAGGGAAGAAAAATGGGAAGCTCTTGGTCAGGCTGCTGAGTCCGGACACCATATTCCTTAGCCATATAAGCTTTGGTTTAAAGTGCTGTGCGCCTCAGTTTCTTTATCTGTAAAATAGGATACTATATACCTATTCAGATAGGTTTTTCTGATGCAGTTTTTTTTTGGGGGGCGGTACTGGGGTTTGAACCCAGAAAACTTTACTATGAGCTATATCCCCAGTCCTTTTTTTAAATTTTATTTTTTAAACTTTGAGACATGGTCTCGCCAATTTGCACAGGCTGACGTGGAACTTGGAATCCTCCTACCTTTGCCTCCCAAACTGCAGGTATGTGCTGTGGTCAGCTTCCTCCTTCTCCGCCTCACTGCCTAGCCCTTTGTGTGCATTTTTAAAGCTGGAAAGAAATGGTACCATACTTTAACAGTGGGATTCTGGATGATTTAAACTTGCTTTTTAGTGTTCATCTGTACAGCCAAAGCTTTTAAATTTCCCGCTCACTGGCAAGCTCTGAGATGACTGGAACCAGTTAATTCATTATTGTTGTGGTTATTATCCTGGCGGTACTGAGGATCGAACTCAGGAGTGCTGTCCCACTGAGCTACACCCCCAGCCCTTTTTATTTTGAGACAGGCCTTGAACTTGTGATCCTCCTGCCTCAGTCTCCCAAGTTGCTGGGGTTACAGGTGATTGCACTCTCTTTTTCAGTGCTGGGGATGGAACCTTCTATCCCCCCAGCCCTGGTGTCTATCACAGAGGCTCCCAGCATGCGCTGGATACAGCTGTTGACTGAATGATTGTGTGATCATGAACCCACGCCCATTCTCTGAAACACTCACTTGAGCCGGAAGCCATTTCAGTTGTACCCAGAGCAGTTTTGGTAATGCGCAGGAACAGAGAACCACAGAGGCCAGGCTTCCTAAGTAGCATGAGGGGTCTGGGTGAGACAGCCTTGACTGCGATCCACTGAGCAGTCGTGAGCATGGGAACGCAGCAGGTGTGCACCAGCACCACCTCCGGCCCAGGCCAAAGTGTACCAAGGGCCTGGAAGGATAGGCAGGCAAAAGAAAGAGGGCACTGGGTGTAAAGATTCAAAAGGAAAAGAAAAGCCATCAACCCAGCAATTTGGCTGAGGCAGGAGGATCTCAAGTTCAAGGACAGCCTGGGCAACTTAGTAAGACCTGGTCTTGAAACAAAAAAATAGAAAGGGCTGGGGATGTAGCTCAGTGGTAGAACGCTCATGTGTGGGGTTGTGGGTTTGATCTCCAGTATCCATGAAAGAAAAAAAAAGAATGAGACAACTCCGTAAGAGGAGAGTGGCTGAGTGAAGGATTATAAAGACCTTCAGTGCAATCTCAATTAAAATCCCAGGATGGTAGCATTCCATCAGACAAACAGAAGGCTGTGAATGTCCTGAGACTCTGGCCTGGACTCACCCACGGGGAGAAGCGGTTATGGTCAAGGGAGGCCCAGACTCGGGGTGCCGGCAGCGTGTCCCTCTTGGCCTGGCCGGTGCTGCAGTGGTTGGCTGTAGTTACTCTGATGTGCTCGTCTGTTTCACGCTCTCTCACGTATGTACACGCTTGGTCAGCTTCCCATCATTCTGGAGGTGATCGACTCATAAAGGAAAAAAGGCTATTTTGGCTCTTAGTTCCAGGGGTTTCAGTCTGGAGTCAGCGGGTCCTGCTGGCAGCACATCCCAGCACAAGTGCAGCCAATGGTTCACCTCTTGGCCGGGAAGTGAAAGAGCAGGGAGAGGCTGGGCCCCCTGCTCCTTTCAAGCCACACCTCCAGAGCCCTAAAGACCTCTCACTAGGCTCACTAGTGCCGCCAGCTCTCAGGAGTGCCATGGGCAGTGTTGGCGCACACCTGTGATCTCAGCAGCTCGGGAAGCTGAGGCAGGGAGATCACATGTTCAAGACCAGCCTCAGCAACTGAGTGAGGCCCTAAGCAACTTAGCAAGACCCTGTCTCCCAATAAAAAATCAAAAGTGCTGGGGATGTGGCTTAGTGGTAAAGTGGCCCTGGGTTCAATCCCTGTACCCGCCCCCAAAAAATCGTGCCATGGGCTGGGGACCAAGTCTTCTACCCCTGGGCCTTTGGGGGACATTTATCCAAACCACAGCATTCTGGCCTCGGCACTCCAAAGCTCATGTCCATGTTACGATGCAGAATGCATACAGTTCATCTCCAAGAGTCAGCTGCCCGCCATCGCTCCAAAGCCCAAGTCCAAAGCCTCTGGGAAGGCAAGTTCAGCTGTGAGCTCTTGTAAAAGTCAAAAAGAAGTTACCTAGTTCCAACACAAAAATCAAACAGGAGGAACATTCCTACTCCAAAAGGAAGACCGAGGCAAATAGCAGGGAGGTATAGGACCAAGGAAAGACTGAAACCCCGCAGAGCAAAGGTTCGTGCCCAGCCCCGGGTGCACAGGCGGCTAAGGTGGGCTCCCGGGTTGGCAGCCCCACCCCCATGGCTCTGCTGCTTTGCAGCTCGCGTACCCATCCTCTGGGGCAGGCTTTACATGCTGCTCACAGCTTCCATTGGCAGCTGTTCGCCACTGGCCCCTCTAACTTTCTGGGGTCTCCAGTTCACTGTCACGGCATTCCGCTGCCTGGGGCTGTTTGCAAGGACTTTGGCCCTTCACACGCTGCCTGGCATTCAGGCTTACTCTGAAATCAGGGTGGAAGCCTCCACGAATCCCTAACTCAGGCATTCTGCTTACCTGTAAGACCAGCAGCACATGGATACACCAAGGTCTGCCCTAGTGTCAGCTGCACCTGGGCCACTTGGACCACAGCTGCAGTGGCTGCCTGGTGCCTTGCTGGTGGGTCTGGGAACAAATCCCAACGTGCTTTGGGGCATGCAGGGTGCCTCAGGGCTCTTTTCTCAAATAAAAATCTTTGAAACAAGTGTGCATTTCTGCACCCTTGAACCCGTGATGAGTGGGGTGACCTTGCAGACCCCTGAGACAACTTCAAGGCATCCTTCCTTTGGGCCTGATACAAAGCACCTGGCTTCTTTTTGTTTGATTCTTGGGTACTGGGGATTGAAACCAGGGAGTTTACCACTGAGCTACAATTTTTTTTTGACACAGGGCCTTGCTAAGTCGCTGAGTCTGGCCTCAAACGTGCAATCCTCCTGTCTCAGCCTCCTGAGTCACTGGGATCCCAGGTGTGCACCACGGTGTCGCGCTTGGCTTCTTTGTAATAGTGCTAATAGCATCCTCCTTGGCCACACCTTCACACTCACTTCTTTTTTGGCAAAACTATATGCTTTTCTGATTTTTCTGTTCTGCTCATCTTTGCTTCCCATCCCCAACGTAAGTTTTGGTAAAAGCAGCCAAGAATATCCGTGCCTCAGCCTGAATGCTGTGCTGCCTTGGCATTTCCTCTGCCAGGTGAACTAGTCCATCACCGTTAAGTGCACTCTCCCACAGAGTCCCAGGGCACAGATGGAACATATTCGAATTCTATGCTGTGGTTTGACAAAGATGGTCCCTAGCCTGACTGGAACAAGCTGCTGCCCTCAGTGGCTTGGTCTTGCTTTATTCTTGTTCCCTTGTGCATTCTTAGGCTATGGCCTTCACTCTGCACCAAAGAGCATCTTGCCCTTGAAATAAGAATAGTCTGTCACTAAGAGATTATCACCTCTGGTCAGTGTCAGAACATCAGACTGTCTGATTCAAGCTCCCTGGAAATGCAGATTTCTGCATGCAGCCCCTAACCGGGTCCTCCGACATCTCCTACTTCCCCAAAGACTAACCGACCTCCTCTCAGGCTGCTTGCATCCTCCAGAAGCTGACTTTCTTTTCCCTGCACTCACCTCTCGGATTAGCTTTCCGTTCAGGGAGTCCTGGAACCCGAGTCTGACAACACAGTTTTTTTTTCTTGGTACTGGGAGTTATACCCAGGGGTGCTAACCACTAAGCAACATCCCCATCCTTTGTTTTTTACTTTGAGACAAGGTCTCATGAAGTTGCTCAGGGCCTATCTGAGTTGCTGAGGCTGGCTTTGAACTCTCAATCCTCCTGTCTCAGCCTCCCGAGCCGCTGGGATTATGGGCTGCCTCGCCGCGCCTGGCTTGTCCACACAATTTTTAACAGACCCACATTTCCACTGAAAGCTCACCAGCCCTGTCAGCTTTCTGGCCTGAGCCACCGCCAGAACGGTGCATGAGGCTCTGCTTATACAGTACTGGGCTCTTCCCAGCCCTTCCCCAGGCTTCTCCAAATTCCTCTTCTCAACCAAGTCCACAGCTTTTCCACACCATCAGGTATAGTCACAGCAACAGCCCACTGCCAGAACCAGTTCTCTGTGAGCTAGCCTCCCCTCACTTCCGGGGTTCACCCCTGCCCCCTGCACGCCACTGCTGTTCCACCAGCCTACCCAGCCCTTTCTGCCTGCCAAGCACCCACCTCTGAGCCTTATCCTGCTGAGGGGGGCCCACCAGGGCGGACGGTCATTGTGTCAGCCGTGACAACTCACCAGAGCAGGCGTGGGACCTGTCAACGCGGCACCTGCTCACACAACCTGCTGAGCCCAGGCTAGAGATAGCCTGGCTTCCACCATCGGCATGCACATCTGTCAATCAACTACCCTCTGGCCAACTCTAGCAGGGCACAGGGTGGGGGAGCTGCCCTCGTCCCTTAGCACTCACAAGCTTCCGGGCATGTGTTAGTCATCTTTTTGTCACCGTGACTGAAATACCTGGAAAAAGAAACAACTTAGTGGAGGAAAAATTTACTTTGGCTCTTGGTTTCAGAGGTCTCAGTCCATGGTCAGTGGACTCCTTCACTCTTGGCCATAGGTGGGGCAGAACATTATGGCGGAAGGGCGTGGTGGAAGAAAGCAGCTCTGTTTGTGGCAGCCAGGAAGCAGAGAGCTCAAGGTACCTAGAGGCATACCCCTCTAATCTACTTCCCCAGCCATACCCAGTCTGCCTATAGTTAGTTACCTCTCAGTTAATTCATTCAAATTATTAGTCCATTAAATAGATCCACCCACTGATTAGGCTAAAGCTCTCCTAATCTAGTCATTTCCCCCCTGAACATTCCTGCATTAACACAGGAGCTTTGGGGGATGCCTTATTTCTAAACTATACAGGGCAAGTTGGTGACTGGTCTCCTGACTGACGGTTTCTTTCACAAGGAGAGCTGCACTGACCCACCCTAGGCAGAAACAGGCTCGTGAGCCCACCCTGGTCCTGCTGTGTACTCCCTGGGCTGCAGTCTCCCCACCCTGATCCCAAGCACACCTAGTGAGCTCGTGAAAGACACAGATAAAAGCCCATGTGAAACTAGCAGGAACGTGCCAAGTTCCAGCTTTCTGGGACACTTTTCACAGATGTCAGAAAAGAAATCTATTTCAACCCAGAGGGGACTGACCCAAGGTCAGCGAGTGAGCAGCAGAGATAAGCAGAATTCAGGTCTTGTGACTGTTGGCCAGGGCTGCCCTCCCTCCCTCCCTCCCCGGAGCTCCGCATGGAAGCACTTAGGACTTGCCAGGAGCAAGGTGCCACACTGAGGGTCTTTACATGTTCCACCAACCTCATTCTCACATTCCCCTCGAAAGCCAGGCTGCTTTTCTGTTGGGGCTCAGAGAGGTGAGGTCACTTGGCCAAGGTCACATAGCCGGTGTGACCTGACAGGAGTAAGGAGTGCCTAGAAGCCTGGTGAAGCAGGCAGGTGTGCCTAGGAGGGTGCTTCCCTAGATAAGCGTGAGTCTGAGGGCCCCAGGTAGGGAAGGTGCACCCTCGTGGTTGCCAGGAGAGTACAGGACGGAGGTGAGTGGGTGCAGCTGAGGAGGCTCTGGCCCAGGCCCGCAGTACTGTGAGCAGATGCTCTGCTCCGAGTGCGGGAATGACCCCTTCTCTGCGGCCTTGGACGTCAGGGCTTTGAGCTCGCCGGCTGATGGATTCCAGGATTTGTGCTAGCAGCCCCTGGTTCTCAGGCCTCCACCAGGGCTCAGAGCGCCCCTGAGGGCTCTTCTGGTTCTCAGGTCTTTAGACGTGGGCTGGGCCAGAGTACCACCATCCCAGGGCCTCCCTGGCACCATCAACACGTGGGCAATTTCCCCAGCCAATCCCCCTATGTCTAGCCACATCTCCTGGGGCCTGCCTGTGGGGCCCCCTGACCAACACGGCCAGCCAGGGGCTAGCAGGAGCAGTTCCGGTTCCACTTAGACAGCACTTAAGCTGCAGTAGTAGGAACGAAGAAGTCCAGCACTGGGGTGGGCAGGCTCTGGGGAAGTCAGAAGGGCTGTTGCCCTCGCCAGCGCCTTGCTAATACTAGGGATTGAGCCCAGGGCTTCTCTACCACTGAGCTACATCCCTAGCCTTTTTTTTATTGTGAGACAGGGTCTCTCCTAGTTGCTGAGGCTGACCTTGATCTTGTGATCCTCCTGCCTCAACCTCCCAAGTCGCTGGGATAACAGGCATGGGCCACCACGCCTGGCTTTCTGCTGCATTTCGGTCATAGGCAGATGGTAAAGCCCAGGCAGGCTGGAAGCCATGCGCGTCCTGAGCCAGTGCAAGGCCAGGCCGCAGGGCCCCTTCTCTCGGGTTTGTGGTGTCAGTTTCCTTTCCTCCATTTGGTCTTTCTCCCAGCTAGCTCCCTGCATCTTTATCACACACTTAAGGTCAGGTTAAAGGCAGATCCTGGGAACACTGCCTGACAGTCGCCCCCAGGAAGTAGCCTCTGACATTTGCCCCCACTGCCCTTGGCAGAGCAAAGCTGCGGGCCGGGGCCAGCTGCCTCCGCACTACAAGCTTCCTGACAGACAGGCAAGACAGTCGACATTGGGCCCCTTCAGGAACAGTGCTCCCTGCGCTCACAACCTGTAAACTATGACGTTCCAGCCTCCCTGAAGGCCAGCAGCTTCTTTGTCCCTGAGGAAGGCCTATAAATCCGCCCCTCAGGACGTGGCTACCTCCCAGACCCAGGCCCCGCCCGCTAGGGAGCTTCCCACTTCCTGGATGGACTCCCGGTTGTTTGTGAGATCCGAACTTTGTAAAATAAACTGGCAACTGGGTTGGACGCTGGGCACCGCCAGCTGAAGCCCACCCAGGCACGTGTGGTGTGTAAAGTACAGAGCAGGAAGTGGCAGTATGGCTCAGTGCTGTGCCTGCCCCCCGGCAGGCCCACGGAGCCCTGGGTTGGAAGGACAGACTCCTGGAGGGACTGTCCCGGAGGTACGGAGCTGGGAACTAGCTGCTGGCACCAATGGCAGTGGCAGGGCTGCGGAGGCCTGGGCGTGGCCGAGCCCTCCTCTCAGGCTTTGGCCCAGGAGGCTGGGGCCAGGCAAGGAGGTGAAGGCCAGGGAGCACCCTGGGCACCCCCAGCAAGGTAGCTGCAAAGGGGGCCCTGGAGGAAACACGGGGTGGCGGAGAAGGGAACAGGGGGGTGGGGCTGCTCAGCACGTGGCAAAGGAGGGCTTTTCAGGGTGGTATTTAAGTGAGGCCTGCAGTGAGCGAAGGAACTGGCAGAACAGAGAACAGAGCCAGAGAGTGTTCCCTGCAGGGGGAACGGGAGGTGGGGGCTGCCGCGGCTCCTGCTTTGAAAAGTAAGCTCTTTCCATAGCACGTGCTCCGAGTGTCATCGCTGTCTCATCTATACTTATTTTTATTTTTTTGGTACCAGGGATTGAACCCAGGGCACTTAACCACTGACCCACATCCCCGGTCCTTTTTGTGTTTTATTTTGAGATGGGGTCTAGCTAAGTTGCTTAGGGCCTCACTAAGTAGCTGAGGCTGATTTTGAACTTGAAATCCTCCTGCCTTAGCCTCCCGAGCTGCTGGGATTACAGGGTGTGCCGCAGCGCCTGGTTGTTCATCTTTAATTCTCTATTCTCTCCCCGGCCTTGTGGGGCAGTGAGGACGGAGGAGCTGTGGGGTGGGCACAGGGAGACTGGGCCTGGAGGGGGGCGCTGTGCAGGCCCCTGGTCCTGGTCAGAGGTTGGCAGTTTCTTCTCAGTAAAACACACCTTTGAAAGAGTTTTAAGCAGGGAACTCGCAGGGATGGATTTGTCTTTAAGACACCTTGGGCCATGGGGCAGGTGAGGAGCAGAGCAGAACAAGGCCGGCCAAGGACCTCGCTGTGGTGGGGTCAGAAAGCGCTCCCTGGGGTCCTAGACTGACCAGGGCCAATGCAGGCGTTTGGAACAGCTCACGGAATCACCGGATGGGCTGGAGACAGTGGGCTGGGGATCCAGGAAGGTGGGGATCTGGAGGCCACTGCTGGCATCAGAGCATTTGGCCACACAGTGACCTGGGGTCAGAAAACAACCTGAGCATCGTGACAACTGCCTCCATGCACGAGAAAACAGAATACTAGGAAGACCCTAGTGCCCACGCCACCTTCCACGTCCACGTGCTTGAAGAACCAGTCCACGCCCAGAATCCCAGGCGTCCCACATGAAATGCAGGAAAGCAGCGGCCCAGCCCCCAGGCCTGAGGAGCCGGCCATGCGCAGGGGGCAAAGGCCCACTCCTGGCTTTCCAGTTAACAGGGTGGGCAGAGGAGGGGAGGATGGAGAAAGGGCGCTCTGGGCCCAGGTGAGACGGTGTCACGTGCAGACTCCAGTCACGCAGCACCCCCAGCCCTGGCTCATGGGAGCGTTTTCTACAGAGGATCATTGATCCATGGGGAGAAAATCAATTAGCCCATGAACCAAAAAATAACTTGGGCTGGAATTTTTTTAGGGAAAAAAAAATGCCCCAAAGCACAACTCATCTACCAGCTCTATTAATAACACTTACAGCCAATAAATAGAACAAGTGTGAAATCTATACATTAACTCTGTGCTAAGGAGAGCGGAGGGAAGTGAGGTGGGGTAGGAAACGGGGCACACATGGGGACAGGACAAGAAAACCAGTAAGCTTGGAGAGGAAAGCACAGGAGGGGGCACCAAGGAGGTGGGGGAGGGGGAGGGGGAGGAGGGGAGGGGGGAGGGAGAAGAGCGGGGGAGGGGGAAGGGAGCAGGGAGGGGAAGGGGGAACAGGCCACCTGATCAAGCAGAGGCAGTGGGGAGCAGTGACTGGCCTCCCACAGGGACGCACCTCACTTCAAGAAGCGCCCTCCATTCCTGGGCCCTGAGCTGCTGGAAAAGCCTAGATGTACTGGCTTCCTGGGACCCAGATGGGGGCTGCGGCGGCTCCTGCTTTGAAAAGTAAGCTCTTTCCATAGCACGTGCTCCGAGTGCCATTGCTGTCTCATCTCTACTTATTTTTATTTTTTTGGTACCAGGGATTGAACCCAGGGCACTTAACCACTGACCCACATCCCCGGTCCTTTTTGTGTTTTATTTTGAGATGGGGTCTAGCTAAGTTGCTTAGGGACTCACTAAGTAGCCGAGGCTGATTTTGAACTTGAAATCCTCCTGCCTTAGCCTCCCGAGCTGCTGGGATTACAGGGTGTGCCCAAAGCCTGTGGAACAGATGCCACCTCCGCTGCACAGGGAGGGGAGCCTGCTCAAGGAGAGGGGGCTCTGTGGCGGGAGGGCCGGAGTCTGGGCCTGGGGAAGACCTCCCAGAGAGAAGGCCAGGCTGAGGTGGGAGGAACCTTGGGCCCTGGAGGATGACAGTGTGACTGCTGGAAAGACACCCGGTGGAGGAGCCGTGGCTGATGGAAGGCTTCTGAGAGGCAGTTCAGGCGGGGGAGATGACTCCAGATGACCAGAGCTCAGCACAACAGAGCCCTGGCGGTTCAACTGACAGCCCGAGGCCAGTGTGGGGATCAAGTGGCTGGACCCCATCAGTTCCAGGGTCTCTTGAAATAACATAACCTCCCACCTCAAGAACGAGGCAAGTGCTGTACCTCGGAGCTGGATTCCCAGCCCTTCCTTTATTTTTCCGTTATGAAGACAGTGTCTCACTGAACAGCAGAAACTGGTATCAAACCCGCGTCCTCCTGCCTCAGGCTCTGTGTAGCTGGAATTACAGGTGTGTGCCACTGCAGTCAGCTTCCAGACTCTTCTACAAAAACACACTTTGTGCTCATTGAGCAACACCACCAGGCCAGACAAATTCCCTTACAACACGGCGAGCTCCACAGAGCAAGACCCAGGCTACAGGAGCACAGGGACCCCAGGGAAGGGGCCCAGGCAGGGAGGGCCAACTGTTTTAGAGGAGAAAACAGGCGAAGAGTTCCAGACCTTATTCTTCAGTTAGGAGGGAAGTGGGCAGTCAGCAGCTCCAGGATGCAGTTAGGTTGGCTGGGAGCCTGACTTCCAGGATTCACTTCCTTCCCACGGGGCTCAAGTGGCCAAAAGGCTGGACATGATGAGAAACGATGGAAAATCCCACAAATCCAAAATAGATGGTTTGGCTTCTACAGCTTTTCTTTTCTTCTCTTTATAAGACACATGTGTATTTGTGCATCCATGATCATGGAGATATTGCTCACAACAGCTAAAACATGAAGCAACCCGTGTCACTGACGTCAAAGGTGAGTGACCGGGCAAAATGGGATGTGTGCAGAAGCAGGACATCGTTGAGCCACGTTACTGACTTTGGTGCTGGGATGGAACCCAGGGTGCCCACCACTGAGCAACACCCAGCCCTTCTTATTTTCTATTCTGAGACAAGATCTCCCTAAGTTGCCCAGGTTGGGCCTGGAACCTGTGACCCTCCTCTCTCAGCCTTTGAGTCACTGGGATGACATGCATGGGCCACCCACCATGCCCGGCCTTATTCAGCTTTATAAAGAAAGGAAATTCTGACACATGCTACAGAGGGGATGAACTTGAGGACATTATGCTGATTCAAATAAGCCAGTCACAAAAAGACAAATATTATACCTATCTACTTACATGAATGCGGGACCTACAGGAGTCCAAATCAGAGACAGGGCAGAATGGCGGTGGTCCGGGGCTGCGGGAAGGGAGAGTAGGGTGCAGTGTTTAAGGGGTATGAAGTTTCAGTTTTTCAGGACGAGTTCTGGAATGGGGTGTGGTCTGAGCTACTTGGAGGGCTGAGACAGGGGGATCACAAGTTTGAAGCAATTTAATGAGATGCAGTCTCAAGATAAAAATAAACGAAGGGCTGGGAATGCAACTCTGTGGTAGAGCACTGGCCTAGAAGACATAAAACCCTGGCCCAGTGATGCACACCTGTAATCCCAGTGGCTCAGGAGGCTGAGGCGGGAGGACTGCAAGTTCAAGGCCTCAGCAACTTAGTGAGGGCCTAAGCAACTTAGAAGACCCTGTCTCAAAATAAAAATAAAAAGGACTGGGGATGTTTCCTCAGTGGCAGAGCGCTTGCCTAGCACGTGTGAGGCACTGGGTTTGATTCTCAGCACCACATACAGATAAATGAATAAAATAAAGGCCCATCAACATCTAAAAAAAATAGTTACGATGGTAAATTTTGTTCTGTGTATTTTAATACAATAAAAATTTTAAATGTCTTATTACTGCACATAAAGTAAAACAAAACAAACAAAACCTATTACCCAAATCCTAATTCCCAGAAGCAAACTACATTGTTTTGACATTTTTTCCTATGCCCTTTCAAAAAAGGTTGAAATTATACCCTCCCTCCCTCCCTCTCTCTCTCTAAACACACACACACACACACACACACACACATTTTAAATTACTGTATCATAATTCTTTCTCACGTTATTAAAACCATGTATATGGCTAGGCATAGTGGCACACGCCTGTAATCCCAGCAGCTCAGGAGGCTGAGGCAGGAGGATCACAAGTTCAAAGTCAGCCTCAGCAACTTAGCAAGGCCCTAAGTAATTTTGTGAGACCCTGTCTCTAAATAAAATATAAAAAGGGCTGGGGATGTGGCTCAGTGGTTAAGCGCTCCTGGGTTCAATCCCTGGTACCAAAAAATAAAAATAAAACCATGTATAGGGGCTGGGATGTACAGCTCAGTGAGACAGCACTTTGCCAGACCCTGGGGTTCTATCCCCAGTCACACAAAAACAAAATAGCACTTATAAAAACCAGTTATAAATGGATAGTCTTGTAATGCTCCTTGCATTCCACATGGATAGCCCCAAAGATTCCTCAGGGAAAACACTTCAGACACCCTCAACAGTAACCCCCCGTTTGGTGCCCCCACCAGCTTTCCAGGAGGAGCTACTGGACAGTCCACTGCCAGTCACCGCCCCAGTACAAGGCTCACACAGGCCCAGCAGCAGAAGCGAATTCAGGCTTGAGCACCTGCCGGGAACCCACAGTTCTCTTAGCCTTCTCCTCACGGTCACAGGGTGGCCAGGCTGATCATACCACGTTTCAGCAGGAAGGGAGGCTGTGTCCTCCTGAGGCTCTGTCTTCGTGGGTTTTGGTGATGGAGAATGAGCGCAGGGCCTCAGCACCACGCTGCTCCTCCGCAGCTTGTCTGTCCACTGGGAGGTGAGGTCTCCAATACACACCTCCCTGGGCACTGCCCTGCTTGTAAAGGGTCACGCCCTCTGCCACTCCTCAGATCCCCCCAGGCTGCCCACACAGCTCCTGCCGAGGCAGGCTCCTACCCAGGGCTGCGCCGGAGCTCAGTGGAGAGCCCTGCCTAGCACAGAGGCCCTGAGGTCCGTCCCCACGCCACCCAAAGACTTCCACCCACCACCTGAAAAGGGAAGAGCGGGGCCCACAAGGAGGAACGCAGCTATCAGAAGGAAGAGTAGCCGTGGGGTCAGCACCACCCGACACCACAAGGACCTCCGCCTTTTGCCAAGCAAACTGGGACACTTCCACACGTGGCCACAGCAGTGTATTCTGCCATCCCCAGGATTGTTTTAGAAGGTGCTTATGATGTATGACTCTACAGTCTGGACCAGAAATGTGCCCAAAGGCCCATGAGTTAACGACTTGGTCCCCAGTGAGGCCCTACCGAGAGAGGGAAGTCTTCCTATCGCTGGGGTCTCCTTGATGGGCAGAGTGTGACCCATGACCTTTCTTCCTCTCTCACTGTGTCCCACACACCCTGGGGCTAGCAGCAAGCTCCCCCAGCACCTGCCAGGATGCACTGCCCCCACTGGCCCAACTGCAGGGCACCGAGCCAAGATGACTCTCCCCTGAGTTGACTGTCTCAGGTGTTCGCGACAGTGACAGAGAGCCGACGTGATAACCCCAGTTCACAGACAGTTTAGAGCTGAAAAGCTCCCCATAAAATACATATTGGCCACATATCTGAATATTCTTAAGCCACACGAGGGACTGGCAGGACAGCTGCACCTCAGGTTGTGCTACTTCAATACATGGCGCTGTTGTGCTCAGCACAATGGCTAGCGCAGCCAGCTAAGGGCTACACGGTCAGCTGCTACGACTCTCATTAAGTGACAGGACAATGACTACGCTGGATGACCGCTGACCCCCCCGTGGGCTCTCAGGATGTATATCCAACACGATGAAGATTTATATATTGGATTCATTATGAGATATGAGTCACGAAATTTGGATCGCCAAAACAACAGTCCAAATACAAGCAGGGGAAGTGACAGTGCAGGTGGGCGGCAGGCGGCGGCCAGCTTGCAGCTCTGCTCTTAGGTCTTCTCTGGGGCTGGGACTGACTCCAGGCCTCCCCGTGCTAAGCATGTGCTCTACCCCGGAGCCCCCAGCACTCTTGGAGTCCGAATGCTGAAAGGGAGTCGGACCCCGAAGCCTGACAGCATGCCCTCACCTGGACACGCCACCTGCTGCAGGGGAAAGCTCTCCCCTCACCTAGGAAGCTCTGCATCAGAATTCAGCCATCTGAGGAGCCGGGACGAGCAGGGTCTAAGGGGAACTGCTACAGGTAATGGCCTTTCTGCATGGGCTTTTGCGGTTGGGGTGGCTACCGTAAGAGGGTTGTACTTGTAAGACCGTTTGCTTTGGGAGGGCCAGATGAGACTGTGCCAGTTTCAGCTGAAAACAAAATGAGCTTATCTTCCCAAAGCACAGTCCCCTTGAAGAATTTCCTTGGCACTAGCTCCTTTGAGAATATGTCTTTGAAAAAATAATGAGTAATATACATCACTAGTGTATCATTTAGGGCAAAGGATATTCTTTCTTTTCCTGATATTATAAAGGAATTCTAAGATGAAGGATTTCTCAGTATTCAAAATGAAATTTCTAGAATTACATCTAATTTCCTGACATTTTGTTTGCTGTCACTTGCAGATATTAAGGACCAGTAGGTAGACTCTGTTCTCAGAAGGTCTGGCTCTTTTCACACTCTGGCCAGAGCCGCCCATGGACAAGCTCTCCCCCTGCCCCACGCACCAGGGAAGGAAACTGCTGCTTCCTAGCCCAGGTACGTGCCAGGCACTCAGTGCTCAGAACCACGGAGAGCTGCAGACACGGTGACCCTTCTGTTCTGACAGGGTCCATCCAGAGTCCAGAATTGGGCTGGCTCTTTTCCCCTCTGGGAGTGAAGGCCACCGTCCCTGCCCTTGATGTGCGAAAGCAGAAACACTCATGGACACAATTTCTTGCAGGGACAAGTACGATGGCAGCAGTTTGGCCAGAGTGCTAGGGCAATGCCCTTCCCAGGAAAGCTTCCTCTAGAAGTCACCTGAGCTGTCCCAAAGAGCAGGAGGAGATGGGAAAGGACATTTAGGCAAAGGGGCACACTACTTGCAGGTAGCAGCAAGGGTAGGAAAGGAGGCAGAGGCTCGGCCATGTCTACTTTTAGCCCTCTTAAGTCCCAGAAAGTGTCAACAGGGGAGCGTGGGTCACATGTTAATCTTGGATCCACTCAGGAGTGCCCTGGGAAGGGAGGGCCGGGGGCAGGTGGAGCTGCAGCTCGGTAAAGGTGCAGGTGAGAGTGCCGGGCCTAGGCGAGGACAGGAGCAGCGAAGTGCAGAAGGGGTGTGTTGAGAAACAGCTGGAAGAAGACCTTACCAGGATTTGTGACTGCTTGTGGAGAATCAGGGGAAGATGTGGAAGAGGGTTTCCAGGTTTCAGCCGTGGGCAACTGGGGATGACAGTGAAGGGCTGCTGGGAGGAAGCAGGGGCAGAGCAGGGGGCAAAGGGCGGTGGAGGTGCCTGTGGCGACTGGGAATAATGGGGCATGAACTTAGGACCCTGGGGACCATCCATGCACAGAGGCTTGAGAATGGTCAGCTGCAGGTGGCCAAGGGGCTCCCGGGATGGAGCCACACGGGGTATCAAGCTCAAGGGAGAGCAGGTGGACGAGGTTCCACGAGTCTTCGCCTGTCCAGCCACAATGGTGACTAGTAACAGAAGGGAAAAAAAAGCTAATAGCTCAAGGGAGACCTGGGTCCTGCTTTGCAAAGGCCAGGAAGAGCGTGAATCTAGAAGGAGGTGGTGTAGGCCCCACAGAAGTGAGTGAGGGTGGGGCACCCAGGGGAGGGTGGGCCTGGCCAGTGCGGCAGGCTGCTGAGATGAAGCAGCTTTCTGTGGTAAATGCAGGGTGGGGGGATGAGTGCAGCTAGCATCTGGGAAAAGAAATTCTGATCTCTCCAATTTTCTTGAAGTAGGAGGCCATGGAATTGGGTTACCAGAGGGATCTGGGGAGATGGGCACAAGTAGATTTGTTCAGGAATTTGGGAACGTCATTTGGAGAATCTGCTGAGCAAAATGGTGAAGGGGGTAGAATTAACACAAGTAAAAATTCACTGTTTTGCGGGGCTGAACTCAGGACCTTATACACGTGTTATGGCTTAGATATGCAGTGTCCCTCAAAAGTTCATGTGTGAAATGACTTGGCTACAAGAGCCTTCACCGATCAGTGCATGAACCCTGCTAGGGGTTAACTGGGTGGTAACTGAAGGCAGGGAGGCTGTGGCTGGAGGGGGTGGGTCCCTGGGGGTGTGCCGCTGGGGTTTATATTTTGTCCTAGTGCAGAGAGCTCTCCACTGCCTGCTCATCATGAGCCACTTCCTCCACCACTCTCCCACCACCACGTCCTGCCTCACCTCAAGCCCTAGGAATGGAGCCCACAGTCTGTGCACTGAGACCTCTGAAACTGAGACCCCAAATAAACTTTTCCTCAACTAAAACTGTCCTTGTCAGATCTTTTGGTGGCAACGGTGACTAAAACAACACACTAAGCAAGTATTCTATCTCCAAGCTACCAAATTGCAAGTGACCCCACTCTGCTGATGCCAGATCCACGTGTAAGTCATGAGGGCGTCTCCTTCCCGCAGGACTGAAGTAGTCCCAAGTGGGTGGGTCCACGGTGACTTTTATCAGAGGTACACAGTATGAGAAGCTGAGGATGCTGGGACCACCAGGGATTCCTCATCCACTTGGAAAACTGAGGGTCTCGGGCCAAGATCGAGGGGCAGAGGGAGAGGAGGTGTGAGCAACAGGCAGGACAGGACACTGGGAGTGGACAGTTGGGTGAGGTGCTGTTCTCAGGAATGACAAAGCCAGGATGAAGCAGCTGAAGAGGTGCGAGTGAAGGCAGCTGGGGTTGTGAAGGCCCGAGTATGAAGAGGCTAAGTGACTGGAGTCCGAGGGCCTGGCATGGCTCCGCTGAGGAAGGGAACAGATCCAGTGCCAGGTCTTCAGTGACATGGCAAAGCGCTGTTTAGTGTGATTTGATGAGAAAATCACCAAGGAGAGATTCAGGCACTCTCTAATTGTATTCTGACCACCGTGACGGCGCCATTTAAGCAAAACGGTGGAGGGACATTGCTGGTCTATTTCTCAGGTAGTAAACAGGACATTATGACTGTGGTTTTTTTTTTTTATTTAAATATTTTCTTTTTAGATGTTGATAGACCTTTATTTTATTCATTTATTCATATGTGGTGCTGAGGATCGAACCCAGTGCCTCACCCATGCGAGGCAAGCGCTCCACCACTGAGCCACAGCTCCAGCCCACGACTGTGTTTTTGAGATGGGGTCTGGTATGTTGCCCAGGCTGGCCCTGAACTTGTGGGCTCAAGTGATTCTGCTCAGTGTCTAGAGCAGTGACACTCTTGGCACTGGCCGCAGAGACATGATTTTGACTATAATAAAGTCCTTCCTCTCTAATCCTATTCTCTGATTCCCACGTTTAAAATTATACATGACACGAGAGGAAAGAACTGCAGGTGCGACGGTAACTCCATGCTGGAACCCTGTTCACTGGAACAGCGCGGTGGAAACTGATGTTGTCTCCCTCTCCTGGACTCGTCACTCTGCGCTGTTTTTCTGAGTGGCAGCTGTCAGAACCCACCACGACAAAGACCTTGTGAGGTATTCTTGGGTTTGTCCTTTGTGATACAAGGGGAGAAGACAGCAGCTGGATCACAGACAGACACAATTCCAAAGGGAGTCCAATGAGAGAAGTGACCACAGAAAACACTAAGGCAGATAGCTGCTTCTACCCGCTCCAACCCTGGTACTGGGTACTAGGTACGGACTTGGCCTCCTGAACACTAGCTAAGCACTCGACCACTCAGCTACACCTCAGACTTGTTTATTCCACTTTTAATAGATAACGATCCACCTAGCTCAGAGACGTTAAAAACTTATCACTGATACAGGAAATATCTTCAAAAGACATTCTGGCTAGCAGTGACTTCTCTTCTACTACAGAACTACGTGAGCAGGAGGTCCTTGCATGATCTGAGTTAGCCCTGCTGGAAGGCAGAGCGCAAACACTAGGCTGGGGCTGGAGAGTGTAGGAGCCAGCTCCCCTCGGAACAGTAGGCTAGAGGGAGGCAGAACCAGTCCCAGAGCCAAGAACCATTGTTCTTTTGTGTGTGAGTCTGCGTTGCTGGGGACTGAACCCTAGGGCGCTCCATCACTTAGCTACACTCTCAGTCCTTTTTATTTTCAGAGGGTCTCACAAAGTTGCTGAGGCTGGTCTTAAACTTGAGATCCTCCTGCCTCAGTCTCTCCATTGCTGGGACCATAGGTTTGTGCCACTGTGCTTCCTTCTTTATTAATACCTCTACACACACCTGATTCAGGGAATTCTACTCAGTTATTCTCTAACCCCTGAAGACTGGCATTATTATTCTGGTTTTATAGCTGAGGAAATGCAGTATTCAGAATGTAGAGTAGGATGCAGACCTATAATCCCAACTAATCAGGAGGCTGAAGCACAAGGATTACAAGTTCAAGGCCAGTCAGCCTCAGCAATTAAGCAAGACACAGTTTAAAAAAAAAAAAAGGATTCCTAGACACCAGGTATGAAGATGGCATTTTCAAATGAAGACTATGTATGGCTGGACATGTTTGCGCATGTAATCCCAGTGGCTCAGAAGGCTGAGGCAGGAGGATCGTGAGTTCAAAGCCAGCCTCAGCAACAGTGAGGCACTCAGTGACTCTCAGACCCTGTCTCTAAAACACAAAATAGGGTTGGGGATGTGGCTTAGTGCCCCTGAGTTCTATCTCTGGTACAAAAAAAAAGGGCTGGTGGGGTGTAGCTCAGTGCTTACCTGGGTTCCAGCCCTGGCTGGTGGTGGGGATGTCACATGCAGGAGTGACAGAGCCATGACCTTGAAGTTTGCTCTCCCACTCTCTAGTTCTGCAGCTAAGCACAGTTTCCACTCTCTTCCTGTTTTCTGGTGATGGAGCCCAGAGCCTTGCACATGTCCCACCACTGAGCTACGATCCCAGTCTGATTCCCGCTATTAAGGCCCAAGTTCAAGTGAAAATGGTGAACAAGGTATGGCTTATAAAAACCAAATAAAAAATTAAAAGTAGGACCTAATTGTAGGAACCAAATGCTAAGAGAAACTCAGCCACCCCCTCTGTAGTTGCTTCAGTTGCTTCAGTAGATTCATTCATTAATTTTCTGGGTTGGGCTTTTGGTTGAGTGGTTACCTGCGCTCCAACACCACCAAGAAAAAAAAAGAGAGCGAAATTTTGTTAATTTCATACATTTTCAAGGCTACAAATAGCCCTTTTATACTGAGTGCTACAGGCCTGACTCAAATATTTACAAACTGACCAACTAGTTTATTGACTACTTCTTTTTCAAGCAGAAATTAACTTTCTTCTTCTGGTACTGGGGACTGAGCCCAGGGGCCACACCAGGGAGCTACACCTCTAGTTCTTTTTTTTTTTGAGACTGGGTCTGGTGAAGTTGCTCACAAAGGCCTTGACCTTGTGACCCTCCCCTCCTCAGCGTCCCTATAGGCCTGCAGCGCCCTCCCAGGCAGAAATTAACATTTTAAAAGGCTGCTGTGTGGCTAAGCACTGGGTAGGCGCTTAATGTTCAACCTACAAGTCACAGCTAACCTGACCCTTCCTCACTGAGGTCTTCATCTTACTAGGTTAGGATTGATCCTGTTCCCAAACTCTCCACTTCTTCCTAGGACTTCCACAATTAAAACTTGGGTTAAGCATATACCATCTGTCTGTTAACAGTCGACCTTGCTCAAGCCTGCAGACCCCATGAAGACAGGCAGGCCCATCTCCTTCAAAGGCACCTACCCTCTGGGCCTCGCATGGAGGGCGGGTGCTGCGCTGTTAATCCTCTGGGGAGTCACTCCTATTTAACGAACAGGAAGCCCCTATGGGAGAGGTTATAGCTCACTCTCAGGACAAGTCCAGTAGTGGGGCTCCCACATATACATATGAAAAAGTCAACTTCTCTAATTCTCAACTGCAGTAACTGTGTGGTAAACTGTGGCCATGAAAGCTACCATGAATTAAAGAATTTTCCATTCATTCTGTTCAACTGCACGTTCCATGTTCACAGGAATGGGCAGGTACAAACAGGCCGATTTAGTGTTTTTGGAGGGGCAATGTATTAACAAAGTAGAGAAAAATGGTGATTAACTTATTACCACGGATTTCAACTTTCCTTTATGGGCAATAATCAGATTCACTCAATGCAATAAGCCACTAGCTTATTAAAAAAACATATAATGCTGTATAAACGATGCTAATTTTTAACAATATGGGACCTCACCTGTTGCCATAGCCTAAATTCCAAATCTAATACATACATTGATTTTGAGGGGGAAAAATTCCCCTGTAGCAGCTCAGGTTTCAAAGACTTCACAACTCTTCCCCCCAAAATCATCATCTATGATTTAGACAATTGATACACCTATGGTTTTTCACTTAACTTTTAAGACTCAAAACTAGGGGGCAACTAATTCAGAAGCAGACAGGAATTTTCCAGGAACAGAGTCCTACCACCCAAACTTCCTTTGAAACTAGAAAAGGTAGGAGAGTTGGGTTTCCATCAGCCCCAGTGCTGCCTTCCCCACCTGGCCGAGTGACCTGGAGCACATTTCCCGCTCTCAGTTTGTGTCCCTGTCTGCAAAATGAACAGACCCTACTAGAGGATGCCCTCCCTAGTTCCAATAGCCTCAGTCCTAGACCTAATAAGAAGCAATGACTTCCTACTTGAAGTCACCATAAGGGACTAGACACCAGAATTAATCCAAAAGCAACTTCATAGGTGGGCACAGTGGCACATGCCTATAATCCTAGCTACTTAGGAGGCTGAGGCAGGAGGATCACAGTTTGAGGTCATCTGGGCAACTCAGCAAGACCTGTTTCAAAATAAAAAATAAAAAGGGCTAGGGATGTAGCTCACTGGCAGAGCACCCCTGGGTTGTTCACTTCCTAATACTGCAAAAAAAAAAAAAAAAAAAAAATCATAATTTCATGAGGCAGCCAAATTACTTTGGGTAAGGGAAAATTATTCAGCACTTAGCATGAATTCATCGCTTGAACTAATTTCAAACTGTCAGAAGTAGAAATACGCTAGAATCAGATTTAATTGTGTTTGACTATAATCACTGAAGGAGACAGGCTTGGGATCTAGCTCAGTGGTACAACACTTGCCTAGCATACAGGATACCCTGGGTTCAATCCCCAGCATCTCAAAAAATAATGAGAAACAAAACTTACTCTGAACAAAGCAAGAACAGAGAGCTATTAAGCATATTTTGACTGAAATTTTTATTCTTCTTCTTTTTTTTTGTTTGGTACCGGAGATTGAACTCAGGGGAACCACTGAGTCACATCCCCAGTCCTATTTTGTATTTTATTTAGAGACAGCGTCTCACTGAGTTGCTTAGCACCTCACTGTTGCTAAGGCTGGCTTTAAACTTGTGATTCTCCTGCCTCAGCCTCCTGAGCTGCTGGGATTATAGGTGTGTGCCACCAAACCCAACTGACATCTTTTATTCTTCTGCCCACTTCCACTCTCCATCCTCTCCATACACCCCTTCATAAACTACACACTCTTAACCAAGTTTGAACATTTAACCTATTATGTCCCATTATCTCATTTATGGAACACCTAAAAATTTAAATTGAGCAACAAATATGCTACTTACAGCAACCCTGAAATAAATATTGAGTTCTATTCTTTTGAGAAAAGTAGATGACTGATTACTGATAATATTAATATTGTTATTAATAATAAATTACATAATAAGCTCTAGATTATGGTTTCTAACCTATCTTAATGCACTTGTGTCAAAATCTTTGAAATACAGAATTGAAGACATGGGACTTAATGAATTAATGGAAGTTTAACTCATTTGGAAATGACACCAATCTCAAGACATCAAAGGAGTTTTGGTTAATAGTCCTCATCTTTGTCTTGCTTCTGTCCTGGTCAAATGGCCAAAAGAAACCTTTTTTTTTTTTTGGTCATCACATCTCTTCGGCCATTAGTGAGCTCTGATTTCTTAGAGACTCTAGAAAGTTTTTCACACTGTTATGCAGTTTCCAATATTCTCCTTTCTCCTACAGTCACTGATACTCATTTTCCCAATAGCTCTGTAGAAAATTGGAGCAGGACGTGGTGGTGCCTGCGTATAACCCTGGAAGCTCAGGAGTCTGAGGCAGGAGGATAGCAAGTTCAAAGCCAGTCTCAGCAAAAGCAAGGCACTTAGCAACTCAGTGGGACCCTGCCTCTAAATATAATACAAAATAGGCTGGGGATGTGGTTCCGTGGTGAAATACCCCTGAGTTCAATACCTGATAAATAAATAAATAAATAAAAAATAAATAAATAAATAAATAAGAAAATTGGAGTTTTTGAAACTCAAATAAGAAATGGTCAAACATAATCACATTGAGCCTCCTCTGCCATGGTGCTTTCAATCTTGTTTTGCTGAAAGAATAAAAAGCAAGTAATCACTCCAAAGCCTTGAGCTGTAGAAAGATCAGCCTGGGCCTCTGCCCAGGCAGGTGGAAGGAAAAAAGTGGGCAAATGCTGGTGTAAGAGCAATGCCAGTTAGTTTATTTTTTTATTTTATTTTATTTTATTTTTATTTTCATTTTTTTGCGGTGCTGGGGATTGAACTCGGGGCCTTCGCAAGCACTCTACCAACCGAGCTATCTCCCCAGCCCGCCAGTTAGTTTAAATGACAATAATCATTGTCTCATTGCCAAACCAAGGGATCCAGTTCAGAGGACTCGCTCACAGACCCAGTGAATGCTGCCCAGACAGAGAACAGAATAAAAGTGGTGAAATTATCCCCATCTTTAGAGTCTTATGGTTGATGTTACAGTTTAACTTGTCTTTTAAAGTTGTTTTTTACTTTCAGCTACAAGTACAAACAGGCCAAAGCCAAAAGTGCAGTATCATTTGCATGCCTAATGATGGATTCTCCCCAACCTACCACCCTTCCTGACCATTTTACCTCCTCTGGTTTTCTCCACTTGACTGTGAACATACACAGATCTGATAGCAGAAGCTGGGCTGCCTAATGGGCACTTCCAGTTTCTCTTGCTCTTTGGGGATATCTATGGATAAGCATCAACTACTACAGAGCAGGGAAAGTAAAATTAAGAAGCATTAAACCACATAAAAATCCTCCAACTGTTTTCATTTATGAAATATTTATGCAGAGTTTATAAGCTATGAAGCCAGAAATGACTTAACAGATTTGATTTACCAAACTGTGTGGGTGCAGCACTCCAAGGGGAATTACTCAGGTTTTGAAACTCAGATTCAGGGGGGCTGGGGATTCAGCTCAGTAGTAGAGTGGTTGGAGAGCATGCATGAGACCCTGGGGTCAATCCCCAGAAAAGAAGTAAAACCCAGATTAAAAGAGATGATCTAGTTCTTTACTTTACATTAATATTACCCAAACACAAGTCCAATACCATTCAGAAGTAAAATTAAGATCTGTAAAATCATTTTTTAATTAGAATGCATTAGTGGGTCCCTAGGATGTTCCCAATAATATGATACTGGCTTGTTTTAAGAAGTGAGATCTAATATTAACGTGTTACAGTTCAGAATAACCCTGGGCCTCAACTGGATTAAACACTATTCCAACAGAAAAGAGTAAATGGTGACCACCTTGAACTCATTCACAAGGGTGTTACATAGGCCAAAAGAGCTCACAAAGACAAGCTTTCCCAACTTTTCAATTTATTTTTTTTTTTGATTTTACTAAAAATCAACAATCTGTTGGATGTGGTGGCTCATGCCAGTAAACCCAGCCTGGGCAGCCTGAAGTTTGAGAATTCGAAGTTCAAAGCCAGCTTCAGAAATTTAACGAAGCTCTAAGCAATTTAAGGAGACACTATCTCAAAACAAAAAAAAAAAAAAAAAGGGCTGGGTGTTGCTCAGTGGGTCAAGCGTCCCTCGGTTCAAGCCCCTGAAGCACCCTTCCCCAAAATATTGGATCATCTTTATTGCTTTAAGCCAACTGTCAGGCTGATCAAAGTATTAATTAGAGAAAAAACACTTCGCAGCAATATACCTCGTTTAGGAATGTTTAACTTTCGGCTAATCCGCGCCAAAAAGCAAAACAAAACAAAAACAAAAAACTAGGCTCTGGTGAAGTCATTTTTTCTGGTGAAGTTATAATAGAGCATAACGCTGAAAAAAAATTTGGAATTTTCAACGAGATAAACGCAAAACCAGGTGGGCAAGAGGAGCGCTGAAGTGAGAAACAGGTGAAGACAGTGGCAAGGGAAACTACGACTGGCTGGACAACTAAGAAAAGCCGAGCCTCACGACGAGAGCCGTCAGGACGCTGCAGTTCTAAGGTCCTCGGGGAGGCAGGCACCCAACGGCTCCGTCTCAGGTTTCCGCGGGTCACAAAAGAATAACGGACAGTCTGCCAACGGTGGACCCCAGCCCCGCGCGCCGCTTCCGCCAGCCCGCGGCTCCCCGCCCCGCCCATCTGCGCCCGCCCGGGACCCCACGGCGCCCACAGCCAGGGCGCCCGCCGCGAGATGCGGAACGCGCGAGGGACATCGTCCTCCCTGCCTTTGTCCTCTCGGCGCTCCACTCACCCGCCATTGCTCGCCCGAAGCCGGGGGCACAGAGCAATCGCCCGACACCAAAAACGAAGCACAGGCGTTTCTAGTCAAAGCAGACTTTATTGGGGCGACGGGGCCACACAGCGTGCGACGGCCATTCCCGCACGGTACCCGGGACGCCCCCGGCCTGAAGTCGCACTAGCAGTCTACCCCCTCCCTTCTCCCAAGTCTCCAGCGCCCGTGCGCCGCGCGGACCGCTCACCGGCTCCCGAGGCGGCGGCTGCAGCGGCGTCGCCCGGCTCCCGACTGCGGCGCGCCTCGGCCCCAGGCGGCGGTTTTGTCGCTGTTGCATCGCGGAGGGCGGGCGCCGCGCGACGCTGAGCGGCCGGAGGCGCGGCGGCCACGGCGCCGCGTTGACGTCACGCGCCTCGGGCCAGCCAGCGCGCGTGGGGGCCGCCCCGCCCCCTGTCCCAGCAGCCCCAATCCGGGAGGAGCCCGGGGGCGGGGCGGGGCAGCGGTGCGAGCGGGGCCGCCCGATTGGCAGAGGAGGAGGAGCGAGAGCGCTAGTGAGCGAGTGGGAGCGAGGCGGGGCGGGCCGGGCCAGCGCGGAAGTCTCGCGAGGCCGAGCCCGAGCGGAGTGTGGCGGCGGCGGCGGCGGCGAGATCTGGGCTCGGGTTGAGGAGTTGGTATTTGTGTGGAAGGAGGCGGAGGCGCAGGAGGAAGGGGGAAGCGGAGCGCCGGCCCGGAGGGCGGGAGGAGGCGCGGCCAGGGCGGGCGGCCGAGGCGCGGCGAGGCGGGGAGCGGGACGAGCAGCGGCCGAGGGAGCGCGGGGCGCACCGAGCGAGGGAGGCGGGGAAGCCCCGCCGCCGCGGCCGCCGCGCCCGCCCCTTCCCCCGCCGCCCGCCCCCTCTCCCCCCGCCCGCTCGCCCGCCGCCTTCCTCCCTCTGCCTTCCTTCCCCACGGCCGGCCGCCTCCTCGCCCGCCCGCCCGCAGCCCAGGAGCCGAGGCCGCCGCGGCGGCGGCGGCGCCCTCAGCCATGGCCTCGGGCGACACCCTCTACATCGCCACGGACGGCTCGGAGATGCCGGCCGAGATCGTGGAGCTGCACGAGATTGAGGTGGAGACCATCCCGGTGGAGACGATCGAGACCACGGTGGTGGGCGAGGAGGAGGAGGACGACGACGACGAGGAGGACGGCGGCGGCGGCGACCACGGCGGCGGGGGCGGCCACGGGCACGCCGGCCACCACCACCACCACCACCACCACCACCACCCGCCCATGATTGCGCTGCAGCCGCTGGTGACCGACGACCCGACCCAGGTGCACCACCACCAGGAGGTGATCCTGGTGCAGACGCGCGAGGAGGTGGTGGGCGGCGACGACTCGGACGGGCTGCGCGCCGAGGACGGCTTCGAGGACCAGATCCTCATCCCGGTGCCCGCGCCGGCCGGCGGCGACGACGACTACATCGAGCAGACGCTGGTCACCGTGGCGGCGGCCGGCAAGAGCGGCGGCGGCGGCTCGTCGTCGTCGGGCGGCGGCCGCGTCAAGAAGGGCGGCGGCAAGAAGAGCGGCAAGAAGAGTTACCTGGGCGGCGGGGCCGGCGCGGCGGGCGGCGGCGGCGCCGACCCGGGCAACAAGAAGTGGGAGCAGAAGCAGGTGCAGATCAAGACCCTGGAGGGCGAGTTCTCGGTCACCATGTGGTCCTCAGGTGAGCGCCGGCCGCGCGCCGCGGCCCGGGATGTTTTTGTTTTGAAGGGAAGCCATGTTTTATGTGTGTGATGGGCGCCGCCATCTTCTCCGCCCGGGCAAGTATGGCGGCCCCAAAAGATGGCGGCGGCGGGGGCGGCGGGCCGCGAAGATGGCGGCGCGGGGGAGGGGCGGCGCCGCCCGGCTAGGCCGCAATGGCGTAGTTTGCGCGGCCGCCGGCGCGGCGGGCGGGCAGGCGGCGGGGGAGGGGCCGGCGCGCCGCCTGCCGTGCCAACGGACGCGCGCCGGCCGGTGGTGGGCACCGTTCCGCGCTCGGCTGCGGCCGGGCGGACCGCGGCGGGCGTTGGCGGGTCGCGCCGCGGGCCTCGCGGGCCGGGCCGGGCAGAGCAGCCGCTGCCGTTCCGGCGCCGTCCTCTGGGGGGCGCGGCGCCCCGCCCCGGCTTCCCTCCCGCGGCCTTCCGGGAGGGGGCGGCGCGCGGCACCCGGCCGGCTCCCTCCCGCCCGGCGCCCCGGACCCTGCCCCGCGGTCACGCCGCCGGGGCCGGCGGCGCTGCGGGGCGGGACTTGGTGCCGCACGTAGGGCCCGCGTGTGCCGGCTCGGGCGTCGGTGCGAGCCTGTCACCGCGCCGCCGGCGCGCTCCTCGTCGGGAGCCGGCGGGCGCTGGCGGGCGCTGGCGGAAGGGCCTGCGGGTCTCGCAGATTGTGGCCCTTCGCGCTGCGGAACGCGCTTCGCGGTTTGTTGTTTTTAAGTAGTGTTTGGCTCTCTGCGAAGAGATTGGGTTGGTTTGCTGAGCTATGGGTATTTGCCACCGAACTAAGTCGGACAGATGTTTTAAGCCTTTATGGATTTACTTTATTGAACGTCGTTATTTTTCCCCGTGGAACGAATTCCAACAAGCGAGTGGTTACTATTGTAAAGAAGGCCAGAAAATGCCTCTATGCCGAAAGAATCTTAATGTAAAACCCGTGAATTTTAGTTTAGAACCCTGAAAAGGTTGTCATCGACTCCGGTTTATGCTACCTAGCTGATTGCTGGGATACTAGCTTCACTGGGAATCGCACTGTAGCCAGCCAGTCTGGCAACTGTGATGGTTAAGTTTCATACTGAGTTTGAGGTAGAATCCCTTCCCTCGTTATTTAAAGCTGCATCTTAAATTCTCCAAATTGGGTGGAACCTCAAAATAGCCGGTACCTTTGAGTATTAAAAGATAGTTCAAATTCACAGACGTGAATGAATAGAAGATAGAAGGTCCTGGCTGTATCTAGATAACTAAACTAGGTGGATTTGTGATTCAGAGAGGACTGAGCAAAGGAATCCAAGGTGCTTCCTGTGACTTCTAGAGAGTGCTAACAGGCACTGTTGTTCTGGAATGAGTCTCAGCTGTTTGAGTTTAATAGGAGCTCTGTGTTCAGGCAAAACAAGAGTATGCTAGTGCTTAATAGTGACTAAAAGATACCTTCTGCGTATTTTTTGGTTGCTCACAGTGGTTGTGCGCTGATCATGTTGGAGCTAAATGCCATGATTTCTCATTAATCAGAGTGGAATAATGGAGGGAGGTTTGTGTTATTGGCAAATTGACTGGATTCAGTATGCCATTTGAATTTAGATATTTAGGTAAAGGTATGTTAACCACGTAAATTTACTTTTTTTCATGGTACAGTCATGTTGGTTTTACAGTAAATTAGAAAACAGGTGTATGCTAAGTTTCTGCACATGATCTTACCAAATTGTTAACCCACTTTTCCAGACCCAGAAGACTTGAGAGTGTGTGATATTGCTTAAGTGTATGGATCAAAGCAGCCGGATGGGAAAGAAATCTGAGGAGCCTAATGTGGGTTAATTTTCAATCAGGTCAGCTTTTAAAGTCATCACTTTCCCTGTGCAAATGGCTGCTTATGAGGATTCACAATTTGGGGTTATCTTAATGATCATTACTTGAAAGTATTAGTTGCCGAATGTGTTACAGAATACTCTGCATAAAGTTAGTTGTGCACATCTAATGGCAGCAACGTAGGATGGCCTGTTTCCTGAGACATGCTTTGTGGTAAACTGTCCCCCTTTCTTGTCCTTGTGATTTGGAACCAAAGAGGAGTAGTACCAAAGAGAAGCTTAACTAGTTTGTGTTCAACTATGCATATCCCAAGTTCAAGTTCTGAAAATAATTTCACCTTCAGAACTGAAATAGGACGATACAACAATAAGTGAAGAAGTCAAATCAAAGTAGATTGTTAAGCTGTATGTGTGTGTGTTGAAGTGTTAACTAACAGTTTTCCAATATGCAAATTCTATTGTAGGTATGAGAGTCCTCTTGTAACTAACTACAGTGCAGTTCACTAATCCCATAGATTAGAGTGAGCTATGCAACCATTTTTACATAGGCTCCAAGCTTAGCTATCTGAAGTTCTTATAAAAATAATGTACACATGGGTTGTTCTCTGGGTACTGGTTACTTGTTTGTTTGTACTTCTTGGTTTACAAAAAACCCAATATTTTAGTAGGAATCAGTATGTTTGTGGAAACCAAATATTTGGGTTTTGTGGGTCTGTACTTGCATGCCATCTTTCTTGAACTTCCCAGTGCTAGGGATCTGTGTGGTGGGCATCCTTTAAATGGAACAGCAGCAGGGGCATCTGTAGAGGAGTTTTAAATCTGAAAGGAGAATCCTTGGAGGTCTGCATCACCAGATTGTGCACCAGTCACTACTATCTTAATTCCAGAACATTTCATCACCTCAAAGAGAAACTTGTGAGTAGTGTGCCAGCCCCTGGCAACCATGGATCTACTCTTCTGTGTATGGATTTGCCTGTTTTAGATATTTGATGCAGACAGAATTGGACAATGTGTGGCCTTCTGTGCCTGAGTTAGCACTGTGCTCTCAAGGTTCATCCATGTGGTAGCATGTACCTTTTTTTTTTGACTGAATAATACTGTTGTGCAGATAATTTGGCAGGGCCTGCTTATTTTTGCAGAAGAGAAAATTAAGGCCTCCTTAATCTGATTATGTTTTAATATTTAATCACAGTTCAGTTGTTTTGAATATTCCTAATCAGTTACTTTCAGGCCAATGTTTACTTTGGTCTTCTTCTTTGCCTATGATTAATGACAGATTTAGGGCACAGTGTTATGTATTTTTTCGCTGGATATTCAGCACTATTATTTAGGAGTGACTTTGTATTTTATAGAGCTAATTATAAACTAAAGTACTTAACCATTGGGTTGAGTAGGGAAACTTGAAATAAAACCTGAGCATTTAAAACAATTAGTTTGAGAGAAAACTATTGGACTTTACAATCTTGAGTTTTCATGTGGCCAGAAATTGTGACCCTTTGTGGGGAGCGCTGGGGTTGGAATCCAAGGCCTCCGGCACAGTGTGCAAGCATTGAGCTATACCCCTGCACTGTGACCTTCTTGAAATTGTTGATACTCTATCCCCAGTTAGACTGAACATAGGAGTGCTTTGTGCTGGAGTGAGCAGAAAACCACTGATACTAAAATCAGTAAGTTCAAAGAAGTCAAAATGTACTAAATTTTTCTGTTTTATACATTTAGAAAATTCAGACCTTGCCAGAAATTGTAAGTCACAACCATTTGCCAGACCTTTTTTTTTTTTTTAATCTCATTTATCATACTATTTATCACTAAGTAGAGATGCCATAATTATAAATTTCCGTGGGGCCATGTCAGAAAGCCTTCCAAAGTAATCATGTCAACTGCATGACCTACATAGGGCAGCCTCAGTCTTAGATCCTGAGTCCTGATCCGGTAGCTTGGGAGCCTCAGCTTACTGAGAAAGCCTCTTGTGCCTTAGACTTGCCACTGGGTTATTAACCTTCCTTTTCCCCTCCCCCTGCCAATGGCCAGCTCAACTAGTGGGAAAAGAAAATCGTCTCAGGAAAAAGTCAGGGCTCTTGTCCTTACCTATAACTAGCACTTGGGCTTTCAGAAGAGAGTAAATTAAAACACAAAACATCTATACCAGGTGGTTATTTATAAAAGATATTCCTTGATTTCTTTGTTTTTTGAAGTCTGCTTAGCAGATTCAGTCTTTTTTAAAGCTGAGAAACTTTGGGCTCATAACAGGTTCTGGGCAAAACAAGTATTAAAATGAATGGTGTTTTTGTTTTTTGGGAAGTAGGTACCAGGTATTGAACTCGAGCAGTTGACTGCTGAGCCACAGCCTTATTATTTTGTGTTTTATTTAGAGACAGTGTCTCGTTGATTTGCTTATCGCCTCGCTTTTGCTGAGGCTGGCTTTGAACTTGGGACACTCCTGCCTCAGCCTCCTGAGCCACTGGGATCACAGGTGTGCGCCACCGCTGTAATGAATGTTTCTTAACAACTGCGTTCTCCTTATCTGCCCAGATGACCCTTTTTGGGGAATTGCAATGGGAAGAATAAGCAAAAGAGGAAATTTCATAATTTCAAAACTGAGTGTTTACCAGTAAGTTGTTTTGTTTATTGTTTTTTGGGGTTTTTTTGTACCAGGGGTTGAACCCATGGCACTAAACCACTCAGCCATCTCCCCAGCCTTTGTTTGTTTGTTTGTTTCCTTTATAAATTTTGAGACAGGGCCTTGCTAAGTTGCTGAGACTGGCTTTGAACTTGGTCCTCCTGCCTGAGCCTCTGGGATTACAGGCGTGCTCCACCATGCCTGGCCAGAGAGTTGTAATCTATTGTTTTATCAGAAAATCATTCGAACCTTGTATTCTTAAAATTTGGCATGACTTGGATATTGAAAATGACATTAATTTCATACTGTTAGAATATTAGGAAGTGGTAGGGAGATTGGAAGTTAGTTGACTGTGGTATAGGTTTATGTCTTATGTGTTGGACTTTTCATTACCAATGTAATTTCCTAGTTCTAAGTATTTTGTGTTAGTAAAGGCCAATTGTGTTTGACTTTGTGATTAATTTTTTTCTTCATATAATTAAAAAATTTTGGGGAGGGTGCTAGGGTTGAACCCAGAGTCCCCACATCATAGGTTAGTGCTTCACCCTGAACTTCATGGCCAGTCCTGTGATGAATTTCAGCAGCAGAGTCCAGTGTGTCAGGGAAATCACACCAAATTGTATTTCCTTTCTAGAGGGCACCAGGCAAAAGATATGACCTTGGCAAGTCTTTTTTTCTGACCTTGGAATGTTTGTAGAATGAGTTGTTGAAATAGGGGCATCCTTAAAGTCATTTTCCATCTCATCTCCTTTTCCATACTGGAGATGAACCTTGGCCTCTCCCATACACACAGGCACGCTTTACCGTGGGGCTCTGCCCTCACCACCATTTTCAGTCTCTCTTTTTTTTTTAATTGGTGTTTTAAAATTCTTTAAAATTTTTTTAATACCTTTATTTTATGTATTTATTTTGATGTGGTGCTGAGGATTGAACCTCCCACATGCCAGATGCCTGGCACTTGCAGTTCTCCTGTCTGTCTCCCCAGTAGCTGGGGTTATAGGGGTATAGCACTGCACCCTTCCAATTTTCAGTCTCTAATAAATTCTCCTTTGCAAATTGCTGTGTGACAGTAGGAAGCAGTCTACTAAATTTCTTTGCTGGGGATGGAACTCAGGGTCTCTCATAGGCTAGCCATAGCTATACCCCCAGCCCTCAAATAAAATTCCTAATAACCATCTGATTGTTTCACACAGTGGTTTTTGATGGAGTTAAACATTAAAATGATGTATGGTTAAAACAGTGTAATGGTTAGCCAAGCCCAATGGTACACACCTGTAATCCCAGCAGGAAGCTGAGGCAGGAGGATTGCAAGTTCAAGGCCAATGTGAGCAGCCTAATGAGATGCTTTCTCAAAAAAAAAGAGGATGGGGATGTGACTTGGTGATTAAGCTGTCCCTGGGTTCAATCCCTGGTACCAAGAGGGGGTGGCTGGAGGTGTATCTCTGTAGTAGAGCACCCCTGGGTTCAATCCCAGGGAGGTTTTTTGTACACACCCACCAAAAAGAGTGTATTTATGTGCATGCGCATGTGTGTAATAGTTATTTCTTGGGTAAGTTTAATTCCCCTCAATTAGAGGAATTGGAGAATCGACAAGAGGCTGTGCAGGAACCTGTTCTGTTGGAGTCTAGCCTTTCTCCATCAGGAGAACATCAAATCTTGACTTGAGTTCTTGGTGAACAGTTAGCGGAGGGAAGTGGTGCGGTAAGTCAAAATCACGGTGTAGAGACGAAAACACCTTTTATTCCTCTGTGCAAAATGCCGTTGCTGTTCACACAGGTGGGAAAGAAGCAGTAAGGATGGGGACAAAGGAGGGTTCCGTTAGAAAAAGGGTTTAGACTCATCCCAGGTTTGCCCCTAATGTGCTGCTTAGATGTGGTACCCACCTGGTTTCCCTTCCCTTCCTTTCTGCCCTTTCTTTTGTAGTACTGGGGGTTGAATCCCCTCATTACCACAAAGTCATACCCCAGCCCTTTTTATCACTTTTGAGATAGGGTTTTGATAAGTGACTGTGGCTTGCCTGGAATTTGCTATCTTCCGGCCTTTGGCCTCCCAGAGTGTCTGGGATTATTGGTATGTACCACTGCACCTGGCATTATTGGACATTTCTGAGAATAGCATTCTTATGCCCAAACCATAGGACTTGATACTTCACAAGGTTTTTTTTTGGATTGAGAAATGTGACAGTTGCTAGCATATGACAGGTACTTAAAAAATGACGATCCTTTTTCAAGGTCTTTAAGTGGGATATAGCCTGTGTCTGATTTGCCTCTTGCTTCTCAGTGATTCCAAAATCACACTGAACACCCTCCCACGTTAGTGAAGGACTGGTTGGTGGCAGTGATGAGTAGATGATGTCTCCTACCAAAAGCGTCCTAGGAAACCAGAGCAGAGTAAACGGCCTGAGATGGATGGTCTGGAGAAACAATTTAGCCAACATATACCTAAATAGGTAAATATGCAAACTGGTGAAAATAGAGAATCAAGATGACAGAAAAAAAGGAACCATTAAGCTAATGAGCTTCCTGGCAATCAGGATAAAAGGGGAAATTACACTGCCTGTACTGACACCAAGATGTGAAAAACTTAACAAAATTGAGCTTTCTTTCGGTAGGACTGGGAATTGAACCCAGAGCCTTAAACATGTTAGCTAGCCAAGTGCTCTGCCTCTGAACTACATACCCCCAGCTACTCAGGAGGCTGGGCAGGAGGACATAACCCCAATTTTTTTTCCCCTCCTTTTTGAGAAGGATCTCCCTAAGTTGTTCAGGCTGGCCTCCAACTTGCAGTCCTCCTGCCTCAGCCTCCTGAGTAGCTGGGATTACAAAAATGAGCCACTGCAACTGAAAATCGAGCTTTTCATAATAGTGAATTTTAAACTGTACTACTTTGGGACTGGGGTTATACCTCAGTGGTAGGTCACTCAAGTTCAATCCCTAGCGCTGACAAAAAACAAAAACAGTAAAAACTCTGCTTTATATTAAGGGGACCCCTGAGTGGTAGGGATGAACAGTGTTAGTGTAAATAAATTTGGTGTTTTTCTTTTTCAGTTAACATAGTGTGAAATTTAACAGTGCTGTCAGATGTCAGCTCTTAAAAAAAAAGTAAAACCTGCAGTGTAACCTAATTGAAGAATTCATAATTTTCTATATTCTTTTCATTCTTGCTCTAGTTTTGTTTGTTTTTAAGATCACTAAGCCTGGTGGGGAATACCTTGTTTTTTCAAATTGCTGAAGTCCCAGTTTTGGATGTAAAGCCTTGGATTTATGTGATTAACAGCGTGGCAGGCTGGATAATAGCTCCAAAGATATCCAGTTCCTAATTCCCGGGACCTGTGGGTGTCATCTTATTTGCAAGGTGTGTTTAAACTCAGGGCCTTGAGATGGGGAGAGCAACCTGGATTTTTCTGAGGTCTAAGTGTAATGGCACAGTGTCACTGTTAACCACAAGAGAGACTGACTGCGGAAGAGGAGGTGAGGAGGGACAGTGACAGGAGGATGGAGTGGTGGCGATGAAAGGAAGGGGGGTGAGCCCAGGGGTGTGATGACCTTGAGAAGCTTCTCTAGCAGGGACTCCTGGAGCAGTCCACGCAGCCCCTGAAGCTTATCATGATTCTGACTCCTTATCTCTAGAATGCTCATTTTAAGCCACATGTTGGAGGTGGTCTGTTACAGAGACGACAGGAAACCAGTGTGTATGTTAGCACAGCCTGGGCAGTTCAGTCTACAGGTAGCTAGCAGGCCTGCCACCTGTGGGACTGTGGTCATCATTACCCAGCAGCTGAAAACCTGCTGTCCCCCAGAACTAGGAGCAGGGAGTAGAAGAAAGATCTGTCTGCACTCCACTCAGCTTTGCAGACACAGGGGTTGCCATCAGCCTTGTCCCATAGACATACAAAAGTGGGAAGGAAGGCGGGAACTAAAGGCATCTGGAAGAAGACTCTCAGGGTGGGTGTTGGAGGGGACTGGACCATGAGAGGAGGGCAAGAAGAGAAAGTTGTGGTTATAAAGTACCTTGTGTCAGGCACTGAGAAAATCTGCCTGGAGTGCGGCTTCACGTGCACACTAGGCAAGCTACATTACACCTCCAGCCCAGAAACTCCGTTTTTGTTTTTTTTTTTTTTTTTTTTTTTTTTTTTTTTTTTTTTAATGACTTCTGCACTTGTAAAGTGCTCCTGACCTGTCTGTAGTCCCTTGATTATATCTTTCTGAGCGTGGCTTTTGTACATGCTTTGCCTTGAACTAGATTGGGAGTGTTATTGCTTTGGTAACATAGGAGATAGAATAACTGGGAGACAGTTGGGCCAGGGACATTCGTATACCCTTTTTTTTTTTTTTTTTTTTTTTTAAAAAAAAAACCTTTTCCATAGTACCACATGCAGAACCAGTGTTTTCCATATGAATGAATTGTCCTGTTCCATCTATAGATGGTTTTATTTCTTCTGGTTGTTCTAGGTCATTTGGTTCTAGTTGGAATGTTAGCACTGAAGTCGTCTGACACTTTTGACTTAAAGTTCCCAACAGGGTGACACCACCACTGCACCTCTTTTGAGGTTTGGGGGGGGGCAGGGTTGCTATTTGTTTATCACATATTTTATCTGGTGCAATATAGTTGTATATAATGGCAGGGTTTGTACATGCATGTAGTATAATTTGGCCAGTAACTTTCCCTGGTTCCCTTTTCCCTTCCCTTCTCCCTCCTTTGATCTCTTTCCTACTGATCTCCCTTGGATTTTCATGAGACCCCTCCCCCTTCTGTTCTTTTCCTCTGTGACTTCCATATATGAGAGAAAGCATAACCTTGACCTTCTGAGTTCTGTTTATTCCATCCATTTTCCTACAAGTGATAGAATTCCATTTTTCTTTATGGTTGAATAAAACTCCATTGTGTATAGTACCATTTCTTTATTCATTTGTCAATGAACAGATCAGCAAACCTAGGTTGATTCCATAGTTTGTTGTGAGTTGTACTGCTATAAACATGAGTATGCATATCTCACTATCTTTGATGACTTTAATTCTTTAGGGTAAATACTGGGAGTGTCTTAGCTGGGTCATATGGTGGTTCCATGCCTAGTCTTTTGAGGAACCTCCATACTGATTTCCATAATGGTTGTACTAATTTGCAACATCACCATCAGTGTTAAAGTGCCCTCCCATCTTCTTGCACCCCTTTGAATTCATAATTTACATTCTCCTTGTTTTCTGAATAGGAATTCTGAAATTTGACCTTAATTCGCTTTGCCCAGTTGTGTTTTCATTAATTACACTCATACTTAAGTTGCCCTGGTTCTACAAACGCATTGCATTGAAACTTCCAATGAGAGTTGGCCCTACCTGGAGCTGGTTGAAGTCTTTTGCTTCCTGAGCATGTTGTACCCATGTTTATATTATTGCCCCATTGTGAATTAGTAGAATCAGTAGTTTGACATTCAGAGTGAATCAGCCAACACTCTCTATACAAATCTTTTTCAGTAGTAATTATGAAATGAAAAGAATGTGATAATAGCCAGTGCTGAAAGTGAAAATCTTTACTGAATTTATATACATGTTATATGAATAAACTTTTTTTTTTTTTTTTTGGCCAGGGATCCAACCTAGGACCTTGAGCATGCTAGGCAAGTAACTGCTCTACCACTGGGCTACACCCTAGCCCTTAATTTTTCACATAAAATAGTACAAAAAGAAAATGAAAGATACTTTTCTCTAAGATTTTTTTGAAGATAAACATGTTCTGTAATTAATAAAAATATTAGTTTTTCTAATATTAAAGCATCAGATATTTAGTAAAAAAAAAACTTCTTTTTAATTTTTTTGCAATGCTGGGAATTGAACCCAGGACCTCGTGCTTGCAAGGCAAGCATTCTACCAACTGAGCTATATCCCCAGCCCAGTAAAAAAACCTCTTGATTTTCTTTTGCAAAAATTGGTTTGAGTGACCAAAGACAGCAAACATTGACATTATTATTTGATATACTTCTTTAATGTGCATACAGTTCTTGGTGGAAATTATTCAGACTCTTCCCCCCCCCCCAACAGAAGCTAGCATCTTTTTTTTTTTTTTTTGTACCAGCAGTTGAAACCAGAGATTCTTAACTACTGAGCCACATCCCCAAGCTTTGTTTTACTATTAGAGACAGGGTCTCACTAAATTACTGAGGCTGACTTTGAACTGGGACTCCTGTCTTAGCCCCCCCAGAGCCACTGGGATTACAAGGGTGTACCACTGTGCTTGGCACATCTTGTCACTTCTGTCCATCTTCTTTGCAATTTGATTTTTTTCTCCTTGTGTAAACATTAATTTTCTTAGATTTTTGTTGCTTTGTAGTTAATGGCCTCTTCTGTACACTGGTCTTCAAGGAGTTTTCCAAAATAACTCCTGTGTAGAATTCACTTTTAAGGAATAAGTCATAAATGTGACAATATTATGGAACTTAAGTTTATGTTAGCATAACCAAAGTGCTCTCATCCTGCATGGAAGCTAAGCCGGGCCAGGCCTGGTTAGTATTGGGATGGGAGACCACCTGGAAATAATGATGCCCTAGGCAGACTTCCTTCTGGGACTCAGTGGCTACGGCTCAGTGGGGCTCATGCGCTTGCCTTGCATGTGTGAGGCACTGGGTTCGGTTCTCAGCACCACGTGTAAATAAATTTAAAAAAATAAAGATCCATCAACAATTTTAAACAATATATTAAAAACATGTGAACATAACTAAATGCAGTAACTACATTAATTTCAAACTTACATCAACAGAAAATTTTTGTAGACAAGAATACTGTCTTATCAACATTATTTAGAAGATTAGTTGTGTGGTGATGATCAAAAGCAAACCATGAACCCAGGTATCGTATAATTCCAGTGACACAGAAGGCTGAGACAAGATCACAGTTCAAAGCCATCCTCAACAACTGGTGAGGCCCTAAGCAACTAGGTGAGACCCTGTCTCAAAATAAAAACGGCTGGAAATGTGGCTCAGTGGTTAAGCACCTCTGGATTCAATCCCCAGTAAAGCCCCGCCGCCCTCACCCCGCCCCATAAAGAGCAAACCATGTGGTCCTTCTTTGATGTGCCTAGAAAAACTCCAGTTGGCATGTCCCCAAGTGAATTTTCAGTTGTCGTCCTTTCTCTGGGCATATCCTTCAGTGTTTGCAAAGTCTTCCTCATTTTTTCAGTGTTGGAGTTGCCTGGGTTTTGGTTCTGAGCCCTCTGTCTATATTCTCTCTTCATCAGATGTGCTGTATTTCTGGGGCTTTAAATACATTCTAATATGCCAGTGGTTCCTGTATCATTCTCTGCAGCCTGGATTTAGCCCCCATCCCAAATTTGCAGACCCAGTGCCTCCTGTAGGGCTGTTCATGGGAAGTTGCACAGGTACTGGGAACCAGAGGCACTCAAGATCATCTCTTCCCCAGTGTCCTCCATCTCAGCAGATGATACAATCATTCTCCAAGAGACTCAAGCAAGAAACTTTTATTACCTAGCTATGTTCAGTGCTCCAAAGTAAGACTTTAACCTGTTCTAAAGGCCTGCTGAACACTTGTGAAATCCCAGTGTTCAGTAACTTCTCTGTCAGAAATTGTTCCTGGTTTCAAATAGAAAAACTACCACTACAGCTTAATCCCATTTTCTCTAAAGTAAAATTAAATCAAGTATCAGCAAACTTTTTCCGTAAAGGGCCAGATAGTAATATTTAAGATTTTGTGGGTTATATGTTCTTGGTTGCAGCTAATCAAATCTGTACACCTATATCAGGAAAGCAGCCAAAGACAATGTATAAACAAAAGAGCAGGGGTGTTCTAGGCAGGGCTGGGGATATAGCCCAGAGGTAGAGTGCTTACTTGGCTGCGTGCATGAGACTCTGGGTTCTATCCCTAGCACTGCGAAAAGTAAGGTAGAGAACAAATTTGTACATCCAGCTCAGACAGCAGCATTATTCACAATGCCTAGCAGGCAGAAACAGCCCGCGTGTACCTCAGCAGATGAATGGGTAGACAAAACATGTTAAGTTCACTCGGTAATTTTGTCCAGTCATGAAAAAGAATGAGGTTTTGATATCCACTACAACAGGCCGGACCTTGAAAACCTGTGCTGAGTGAAATAAACTGGATAGGGGCTGGGCATGTGCACCTGTAATTCCTGCAAGTCCGGAGACTGAGGCAGTGTCATCAAAAATTTGAGGCTAGCTGGGCAATTTAGTGAGATCATGTCTTAAAATAAATCCAAAGGGCTGGGGCTGTGACTCAGTGGTAGGGCACTCCTGCGTTCAGTTCTCAGGTACCACGAAGGAAGGAAGGAAGTAAAGAATCTAGGTAGGAAGACAGTGTACGAGTCTGCTTCTCCGAGGTGTCTAGAATGAGCAGATGCATACAGACAGTAGACTGGAGGCTGGGGGCAAGCTGGAAGGGGAGTGCGCCTGCTTAATAGGTACAGTTTTGTTGGATAAAGAAGGTTTGGGGCATAGATACTGGTGTGGGAATGCAGCGTTGTGAGTGTGCATAATGCCCCTAATTTGTGTGCTTTAAAATGGTTAGAATGATAAATATTGTGTTTGAGTACCTTTGTCCACACTTTCTTTTGCCTTCCTCTCTTTCTTGTACTGAGGATCAAACCCAGGGATGCTGTACTACTGAGCTACATTCCCAGACTTTTTTTTTTGGGGGGGGACAGGGTTTTGCTAAATGACTGAGATTCTCAAAGCTAAGTCGCTGGGGGCTGGCCTCAAATTTGCAATCCTCCTCCCTCAGCTTCCCCTTCTAAGTCCCGTCCCTGGGATTTAGAGGTGTGTACCACTGCACCTGGCCCACACTTTATTTTGTAAAGGAATAGAAAACTATGGGACATGAAGTGGGGGTGGCTGCCTGGCTGAAGTTGGCCCGTTGACTGTACTTTTCAGCCTCTGCTTCAGGCGTTTCATTCAGTTCTTGTGTTCTGATTCTTTTTATTTTATTGTTTTATTTGCTGCGTTGCAGTTCAGGGGATTGAACCCTGATTTTTCTTACACCAGGGAACTAAACTGCTCTCCCACTGAGCCAGCCTTTGTGTCTGTCTTTTTTTTTTTTTTTTTTTTTTTTGATACTGGGAATTGAACCCAGGGGTGCTTTACCTCTGAGCTGCACCTCTAGCCCTTTTTACTTTTTGAGACAGAGCCTCACTGTTGGTGAGGCTGCCCTGGAATCTGTGATGCTCCTGCCTCAGCCTTCTGAGTTGCCAGGATTACAGGTGTGCTGCGAGCTTTTGTCCTAAATCTTGTTTATCTTTGTGACTGTCCTGTGGGTTTTTTGTATATATATATATATATATATTTTTTTTTTTAATGTTTTTAGTTGTAGATGGACACAATACCCACCTATATTTTATTTATTTATTTATTTATTTTATGTGGTGCTGAGGATGGAACCCCAGCCCCTGGGTTTTTGATATTCTTGAGTGTTACGAACTGAGCCTCAAGAAGTGTTTCTTTGTTTGACTTCCCTTGCCAGAAGGTAAACTCCATGAGGGCAGAGACTTTGTCTTGTTTCTGACTGCTGTTCCCAGGGCCTAGAATCTCACACAGTAAGCACCAAGAAAGCCTTCAGTTAATGTGTTGAACTGATAGCAGTATTAATCAAGCCTGGGATTCCTTTGTGCCATGAGTTTCACCTTCTTTCTGTCTTAGCACACTTGAAGTGCACTAGATGTGTCCCTCTCCTCCCCCCATTTCATGATTTGAAATCCTAACCCTTGATGTGGTGGAGTAGGAGGTGGGACCTCGGGGAGGTGTTTTGGTCTGGGGGCAGAGTTGTACAGAATGGGATTAGTGCCCTTATAAAAAGAACTACAGAGAATTTGCGAGCCTTCTCTCTGCTTGGTGATGATGTAGTGTGAAGAAGACTGTCATCTGCAGGCCAGGGAGTGGGTACTCTGAAGAGTGAAGCCATGTTGGCATCCTGGTCTTGGATTCTAGCCTCTAGGTTGTGAGAAGTAAATGTCACAGAAGCCACTCAGTCAGTGGTGATTTTGGTTTTGTTTTGTTTTCTGGTACCAAGGATTGAAACCAGGGGTGCTTTACCACTGAGCCACATCTCCAGCCCTTTTTGTTTTTTGAGACAGGGTTTCACCAAGTTGGTGAGGCTGATTTTGAACTCGCGATCCTCCCGGGTTGTTGGGATTACAGGCATGTGCCACCATGCCCAGGTTGTCGTGTTTTTTTTGGCATCTAGAATGGGCTAAAACACCTTTCTCAGTAGCTTGTTCAGGCTGTCTGGGACTCAACTTTTTTGGTGGTGGTGATACTGGGTAAGGATTGAACCCAGGGGTGCTCAGTGCCCTAACACTGAACTACATCCCCAGTCCTCCTTTTTTAAATTTTGAGACAGGATCTCACTTACTTGCTGTAAACTGACCTCCAACATGCCATCCTCCTACTTCAGCCTCTTGAGTCACTGGGGTTACAGGTGTGTGCCATCACACCAGGTCTTTGCTGTAATTCTTGAGCAAAAATATAAAATATCAATAAAGTAGATTCCCTATCCATGATGTGTTTCTGTGCTACTTGAAGGTTTGGTTGTGCCTAATTTAGAGACATTAGGGTGAAAGGTATCAGTAGGAGTGGGCAGGCTTGAGAATGAGAATGAAATGATTGAATCTGGTTACAGTCTGTGCTTTGTAACTGGTGATCACCAACCGTATTTCCTGTTCCCTGACACCCACCACCATCACTGCCAGGGATTGAGCTCAGGGCCTTGCGCCCGTGCTAGCTAGGCAAGCTGCGTTTCCCACGGAGCTGCACCCCTAGCCCTTTTTATTTTGACAGTGTTCAGCTAATTTGTCCAGGTTGGCTTCAAACTTCTCCATCTTCCTTCTTTAGCCTCCTGTCAGTAACTGGGATTACAGGTGTGTGCCATTGTACCCTGCTTCCTGTTCTCAGCCCCCTAAGACCCCCCAGGTACTGGGTGTTTAACCCAAAGCACTCCACCACTGAGCTGTGTGCCCTCTGCAAGGGTTAAATGACCCCCACCCCCAAGTTTCATAATTTGAAATCCTAACCTTGATGTGGTGGGTTAGGAGGTGGGACCTTGGGGAGGTGATTTGACCTGGGGGTAGAGCCCTAGGGAATAGGATTAGTGTCCTCATAAAAGACTCCAAAGAGCTGGCAAGTCCTTCCTGTCCTTTTAATACTTTCAGCTGTTCTTTCCTTAGGCCTCTCCATCCATCCATGGATGGATACTCTTCATCTGTAAGTGCATGTTAACCTTGGGGGATATTATCCCTAGTGTTCTTTCTAGTTCCTAATAGGAGGTAGCGTGGTCTTGGCGTTAGACCTTTATGGGGCAGTTGATCCTGAACTTGTTGCTCACCCTGCTTGTGCCTCAGGTCTCTCTTCTGTAAAATGGAGTTTGTCAACTTTTGTTTACCCACTTCATAGGGGGATGCATGAGTGATTAAAATAGTCCTACATAAACATTCAAAAAAATATAACCCGCTATTCTGCAACTTAATGTTTAAAATTTTTGTGTTCTGTACTCTTTGTTGCTGGGAGTGATTGAAGTTGATAGTAACTGCTTGAATCAAATGAACCTTGTTCTGTCTTTGTTTTCCTTTTATTTGTTGCCTCTGCACTAACCTTGGTGAGCTGATGCAGTTTTGGTAGTGACATCAGTCTTAGGGTTTGTGTTTGTTTTCTTGTTTTGAGGGTCTTGTGTTGTATTACTGGTGGAATGGTAATATGAGCTAAGTGTTTACACTCTTGGAAGATCTTATGTTCCTGCTCTTTGTGAAACACGGTTTTATGGAAAAGCAGAACATTTCAGCATTGAAAATTATGGAGCGTACTACTTTCTGCTTTAAGCATGAAAGTAGTAGAAAACTGGACCAGGGATGTAGCTCAGTGATAGAGTGCTTGCCTAACATGCATGGAGCCCTGGGTTCAATCCCTAGTACTGGAAGAGGAATTAAAAAAAAAAAAAAAGTAGTAGAAGACTTGTGTTTGGCCTCTGGACAATTCCATTCTAATTTAACAGGCAGGGCCAACAACAACAACAAAAATCAAAGCAGAATGGCTTATAATCTGTGTTATCAGGAAAGTAATCTAGGATTTGGAAAAAGTAGCAACGTAAGACTGGAGTGATAGAAATCAGTAAGCCTTAGAGATTTAGGCGAGGTGCTATTGAAGGGAGACTGGATTTTGAGAAGGGTGGGGGGCTTGGGTTTATTGAATGCCTTCCCCAGGTACTTGCACATTAACCGGTGAGAAAAACAGGCTGGTGGAATGTAGAGGGCATATGCAAGGGAGAGGTAGGAAACCAGCCAGCGCAGGACCAAGACACCAAGTAGAAGGGCTTGCCTCAAAGGCAAGAGTAAGATCAGGGTCGACATTGCTTTTTAGCCTGATGGATTTGAAATGATACAAATAGAATTGTCCTCATTCTGTGAAGACATACTTGAGGACCAGACTCAATAAGGCTCTGGGGGCACTTGGGATCAAAATGGACAAAATTCCCTGTCCTCTAGCAACTTACAGTCTAATGGGAGAGACTGGGGAAAATAACACAGCTGTAATTGCGCTTGTGCTCCAGAAATTGTGTAATACCCATGAGGTTGGGACCTTGGAGGAAGGATGAGGAAGTTGGAAAGGTAGACCAGAGGTTTGCTTTGCTAACAGGTGAGAACTTGGAAATGAGATTTTTTTTGGCATCACCATGTTGGTAGTCAGCAGTGGATAAAAGCAGATCTCTGAGAAGTGGGTTCACGTACACAAGTACAGTAATGAAAGCCTCTTAGTTCTTCAGTTAAATGGAGCACTAATGTACGTCCTTTGGATTTGACATTGAGGATTTTGGTGATCTTCAAGGAGCAACAGGATTTCAAAAGATTGAGGACCAGGAATGAGTTGTAAAGAAATTGAGGTGATAGCTATAATCTAAGAAGGTGTTAGTGAAAGCAGTTTTGATACTTTTTAAGTACTTTTAAAAATGTATTTACTCAGTTAAGATAATCAATTTCATGATGTGTTTCAGATGAAAAAAAAGATATTGACCATGAGACGGTGGTTGAAGAACAGATCATTGGAGAGAACTCGCCTCCTGATTATTCAGAGTATATGACAGGAAAGAAACTCCCTCCTGGAGGAATCCCTGGCATTGACCTCTCAGATCCAAAACAGCTGGCAGAATTTGCTAGGTAAGTTAGAGAACTTTTCTTCCTTTTCATTATAGAAAGTGCTTTCTTGCCAGCTGTGGTTTTCTGTGCCCAAGTTACAGTGGTGATTTATATACTTTCTCTAGGGAAACTTCTGAAAACAAAAGCAGTTTTATTTTTAGTAGTAATTGTGCAATTAATATGAGTGCCAGCACCTTAGATCCTTACAGGCAGCATGATGAGGAAAATGCTCTTTAATTCTATAACTGGCCTTGCTTGGGCATAGACACAGTTGCACACAGTTTGCTGAGAGGGCTATCCTGACTCAAGTCTCCTGACCTCTTTGTACACATTTTAAGTTTGGGTGTGTTGCACAAGACTCACTGCAGAAGACCTGGGTCTATGCTCGGTTTGTCCAGTGGACCCTGGGAGGGGCTTTTATCAGTTCCTGTTTCAGCACACCAAAAAAGTTCCCAGTGTTTTGCTAACTGGAGCTGGCATGACAGGAAGAGATCAGGCATTTGTGGCCAAAGACCTCATGACTGTCCACGGTGAGCAGTCACCATCTGAACTCACTAGTTGTGGCCTTATTTTACTGTTTGGTAGGTTTTATAAGGACATGGAAAAACCCACAAAGATGTAAAATTTTCAGTAAGGCCAAGTACAGTGTGCACACTTGTAATCCCAGCCACACAGAAGAATACCAAGTTCCAGGCCAGCCTTGGCAAATAGAAAATGAAAAGGTCTGGGGATGTCGTTCAGTGGTAGAGTGCCCCTGGGTTCAGTTCCCAATAGTGGTGGTGGTGGGGTGGGGGGGGTTAAATAGAATGAAATTAATAAGATAAACTGGCACAGAAGGCCTAATCCCTTTCCCTGAGCTTGAATGGAGCCTGGGACAGCCCCAGAAATGTGCGCAAGGGTGGGATCAAGAAGACACATCTCTGGTCCTGCACCTGCTGTGACCATAGAACTGTCTCTTGAGGGCAAAGCTGTGAGTGGAGAGCCAGGAACCCTAGAGCAGCTCAGTTTTTCCGCTCGTCCAGTCTCTTTGTGTTTTGGTAAAGGAGGTTCTTGCCCCTTTCTGTCCAGTGAAACTAGCTGTAGGAAATAACACATATTTAATGTATTTCTAATTTATTGTGGCTTAACAAAGTTAAGACACAGTGTTAATGACATTGTGTCCCAACTTTTATTGTCATTCATATTTCATGTATGAAATATTAACTGCCCTTCCCCCAGAAAAACTACAGATAAAAATTGAATCTGTTAAGTCAACTTCTATGTGCTCAGAATCTAGTGAGGATACTAGAACAGGGAAGTCAGTAAAGTTTTGTGAGCTGCTGCCATTTGATTCCGGCCTTGAACAGTTTTATACAGATGAGGGTGGGTTTCCACGGTGGGGCCTGCATGCTAGAACAGTCTGATGCAGTAGAAAAGTACACAGGAAAGTGGATAGTCTTGCCTGGAAATTAGGACACTTGAGAGAAATGACTGGAGTTTAGGTAAATTGGCCCTGGTTCGTGAATAGTGGGCCAAGATCCGTGGACTTTCTTCTAGTGTACACTGGGCAGCTGCTGAGGGCTTTGAACAGTAAAGAAGTGGTGATGGAGCACTAGCGAGAGCACCGCTCTGCAGCTGTGTCCAGGCTGGACTGGTGGTGCGCCCAGCATGTGGGGGAGGGTGCTTGGGCAGGAGCACGTGAAGGCCTGAGCTAATGTGTGGTCAGCGTGAAAGAATTAAGTATACAGAAATCACAGAAAGAGTTAGGGCCAGACTGACTGTATGTGGGGCAGTGGGGAAGGGGGAAAAAAACTATTTTTGTTTTGTTCTGTTTGGGCGTGTGTGTTGCAGTGCAGTGCTGGGGACGAACCAGGGCTTCACGCATTCTAAGCAGATGTTCTACCACTGAGCCACACCCCAGCCTTGAGACGGGGGTCCTTATGAAGGATGCCTAGAAGCCTGAAAGTGGTAAATAAACTACAAGGGGGAGGTGGGGAAGAATAGACCCAGCTGGAGACTCTTGTGTGTGAAGAGGAAGAAGTAGAGTAGAGCGCTTGTTTGGTCCAGTGGAAGACACTGTGGAAAGTATAGCAAAGGAGTTCCCAGGGTGCCAGGAGAGGAAGGAACAAACTTTCCATGAGACAGTGAAGGATTTTTGTGGTGCGCTGAAGGCTTTGAAGAGCTAGGGAACAAAATGTGGGGTGATGAGCACCACAAATATGTAGGGTTTGGTAGCCCATGTCATTGCTTACTACCCAGGAAGATTGGGGCAACTGAGAGGATAGTTTGCCATCCCTGTCCCCATAGTCCTCTGAACAGAAAAGCCAGGACACTTAGCTGTTGGAAAACAATCTGGTCTTTCTGCCTCATGGCTGTCTTTGAACATCCTCTGTAGGAAGGGAATCCCCCCAGTGGAAACTGGGACCTAGTACCAGGTAGCCATCCACTCATGAAATTTTCAAAACACCGAGAGTAAAGAATTTGAAAACTTCCAGGGAGAACACCTATCTACAAAAGAGCAGCAGACCGAAGGGTGAGCCTAGTAGGTGAATAGAAGACAGGAACCATGACTGTGAACATAGAAGGGTGAGGTTTTGTTGTTCGTTTGTTGCTGGTAATTACACCAAGGACCTCACAGCGCTCTGCATAAGTGCTCTACCCCTAGTCCAGAAACAGACCTTTGGGTTTTTTTGTTTTGTTTTGTTTTTTGTTTTTTTGCTTGTTTTTGAGATAGGATCTTACTGTAGTATGCCCAGATGGGCCTCAAACTTGTGGTCTGGTACTTAGGTCCCAGTCCCCTGGAGGAGTGCGGGTCCTCTTCCTGCTTCAGCTTCTCAAACACTGGAATTAACAGATATGTACCGTTGAACCCAGCTAAACAGAATTTTTGATCCAGTGAAGCTACTAGTTAAATACAAAGACAGTGTTAGCGACCTAAGGAATCGCTCTATGTTGCATATCCTCCTGAGGAGGTCACTGAGGGAATGGGGGTGAAGGAAGACTGGGTGAGAGACCTGGGAGGACAGTGGTGCAGCAGACTGGGAAACACAGTCCCTTAGAATGGAATGGAATAGGAAGTTTTCTGGTAGGCTTATAGTAGCTCAGTGGTAGAGCTCTTGCCTAGCATTCGTGCCAAAGAATTTTCTCAGGAAAAGTCATTTTCCAGATGTGGGAAAGAACCTTCTAAAAAAGAAACAGCAATCAGAAACTTCCTGAGAAGGGACGAGGGAATAAAAGCTAAGGTGTAGCCGTGGCCTAACACTAGGGCATAATTTTGACATTATTTAGAGAGAACTCCTTGGGCCTGACTCAAGGAAATTTTGTGCTTGTAGCCATGTGTTGGACTCATTGAGCCCAAAGTGTGATCTGGCACACCCCGGGCAGCGCCTGCACAATTGTAAAGTGAAGGTAAATGATGTTCTTTTTCTTTTAAAATCAGCCAGTGAAAGATTTCATTCTGTGTCTTGAGTGTGATGACCCCGATGGTCTTGTTTGTAAAGAGTAAGGTGTGTGGGGTTTGGGTGCCAGGATGCACAAGGTGTGACTGGTTCATCCCAGTTTTACGTGGCATCTCCTGAAGATCATCTTAACACACTGCCTGATTGAACAGGAGGTAAAGAAAAGTGTCTGAGCCTGAGTACCCTGTTTTGCCAAGTATGCACATTTCGAGAATCTGTGTGAGTTGGAGAGGGTTTTTTTCTGGAGGCCCCAGAATTGGTGACTGGCACTCTGCAAGTTAAAGACACAGAGACCCAAGTTTCTCATTATCAGGGGGCCAGACCACGTCTTTACTGATCCACAGAATGGGTTCTGCTGGCTGCCTTTCCTCATCCCCTCTGCTCAGTGTCTCCAAGCCATGCTCAGGGGTTGTGGTTGGTGTTAGTTTAGAGCAGAGTATTGGATAATTTTCCCTCTACTCTGTGACTTGGGGTGATGGGACACTGGACTGGACTCGAAACTGACCACAGAATGTTTCAGGTTCCCGCCATGCTCCACCTAGATTGCTTAACGTGTCAGTTAGGTTGTGAGAGGACAGACAGAAGAAATGATGGCTTCCATTTGAAAGTCATGGCCTTGCTGAGGTGGGACTGTGGGGAACTTTATTCTGTCCTGAAATGTCCCTTTAGTAAAATACTTGAAAAGTGGTCAGTGAGTTGGGCCTGGTAGGTTCTGTTTTCTGATTAAATTCAGTTGTTGTGTATATTTCATTAAGGAAGTTAGCCTTTGAAAACCTCTGTTCTGACCAGGCTTGGTGGAGCACACCTATAATCCTAGCTGCTCAGGGACTAAGGCAGTTTTGAGACCAGCCTGGGCAACTTAATGAGAAACTGCCTCAAAGTTTTAGAAAGGCCAGAAACATAGCTTCAGTGTGGTAGAGCGTGCGTAAAGCCCTGGGTTCAGCCCCCAGTCCTGGGAAAAAACCCCTCCAGTTTAGAAAGAGGAGCATGAAGGTACATTCTGATGGTGGTGGTGTTTTTGTCCCTGTCTACCCTGAGACTGTCAAAGGACTAGGTAAAAGTGTGATATAAGAGATGAAAATGCCCTTAAAGTCCTTGCTGTTGCATGAATATATACTGTCTGCTTAAGAAATAACTTACTGCACAAAGAAAAGGAGGTGAATTGTGCTTGCAGACCATAGCAGTATCACCCCCCTCCCAGAAGTTGTCTTCCCATCATGGGTCCGAATCATTGGTGCCGATCTAACAATTAACTAAGCTTGTTTTGCAGGCTTATTTTCATTAGAGAATCCCTGCTTCTGGGATATTTACAGTCAAAACTGGGTTTATACAATACTCTGCTGAAATGGCGTCAGGACATGCCTGCAAGCTTGAGTTCTGGGGCCCCGTCTTCACGATGTTCCTTCCACACATCAGAATGAGAGGTTATAAGTCCAGCGGTTGGGTCACAGGGAGAGTAGTCTCCATTTTTACTGAAACAAAAGAATCTGCTGAGGGGCACTTTTGTGCTTGTGCTGGTCTTTCTTCAGTCCCTTCATCCTGTAGTTGAACGGGTGGTTTGGAACACCAGAACCTTCTGTATTGTTTTGCACAAGTGGTATAATTTTTTTTAAGTAATGGCTTTTTTTTTTTTTTAATGTGATGGTGCACATTTGTAATCCCAGCTACTTGGGAGGCTGAGGCAGAAGGATTGCAAGTTCCAGGCCATCCTTGGCAATTAAAGGGAGGTCCTATTTCAAAATAAAAAAGGACTGGGGTTGTGTAGCTCAGTGGTAGAACTCTGGGTTCAATTCCTCATAGGCCAGCAGAGGGGCAGGGCTGGGGAAATAATTTTTAAATAGTCTGTTTAACACAGCCATTGGTAATGACTGACATTTCCAAGTGTTTATTAACATGTATCATCTTGAATCTTGCAACTCTATAAAGCAGGGAGCATTGTGCCTGTTTACAGAATAAGAAACCGAGGTGGAGAAGTTCGTAGTTTTTGCTCAAGGTCATGCAGCTAGTAGGAGTCAGCTCCAAGTCACACATCCCATCCCGTCTCGTTCGAAACGCCTGTGCTGTTGTCCTCGTTGTTTCTGGGTTCTTGAAGTATCACAGTCAGTGAATGAACACTGACATCTAGTCACTTGAATATTTTGGGGAGGGCCGACTAGAATTCTAAGTGGTAGTGTATATGATTTTAGTCTTATAAAACAGAACATTTTCAATCCAAGTGTACTTTTTTTTTTTTTTTAAATGACCACTCTAGTGAAGGGTGATGTGCCAAGGAACTTCAGAGTGACTACAGTTAAATCTTACATTGACCCCTCAAGTCATGGATGTTTGTCCAAATTTAAATTCTCATCCTAAAATAAATAGACTTCTAAATATTAGAACAGATTTTTGAAAATGACATTTACGCTTATCAAAAAAAATCAAGAGTTGGGTCTCTTGGGACTATTTATTCTCTTTTGTGCATAACATAATATCTTAAAAATTAACTTTATACCAGCAAATCTCAGAAAATATATGATTAGGACCTTCTTACGTCAGGTTTACTTAGATAAAATTCAGCCGCTTAGGTGTGCACCATTCTGTGAGTCCGAACGATCCAGAGTTGAGCCACAGTTCACACACAGCACTTCAGTAGAGTCATCAAAGAATAAACATTCTTAATTAGAAAGATTGGAACTTGAGTCTTAGAATACTTTTCAAAAAATTACCAGTACTTGAGAAAAATAGAAACCCTTCATCAGTGTTGTTTTTCACACGATCTAGCCTCCAGGTGGCGCCCTGGCACCAAGCTATTGCCTTCTCTAGTATGTAAATTCAGACAAACACCAAGGATTTACTGGTATTTAAGACAACAAAAACTAGTTCAGAGCCCTGTACACAGCTGGCACTTAAGAAATGCCTACTAGCTGGTGTGATGGTCCATTTACAAGAAAGAAGAGTGTCTGCTGGTTTGGAGTGGGAAGAGTACCCCTCAGAAAATGTTATCAGTTTAAAGTAAAATATTTGTATAGTCTTGAACAGACTCCATGGACATAAGTGATACTACCAGACACATGTTCCTCTTACGCTCCTAGGGTATGGGATTTTAGTCAGTCATAAGTTCAGATTTTATAACATAATAAGGGCCAGGTAACCTAACCCTTTTCCCCAGATCCAGGGTGAAGAACAATATTGTTAGGACTTTTGTTAACTGAAAGATAACAAAAGTAGTCTTTTGTAACAAAAGGGTGGTGATAAATGAGCTTTTAGTGTTAAGGAACCATTGGCTTAGTAGTTTGTTTATAAAGCATGAACCCTCTGGCAGGGTGCAGATAGCAGAAATGGGAACAAAAAGAAAATGTTTCAGAGGTTGAAATCTTTTTTTAGTTTTTCTAGGAACTCTCAATTTCTTACCCCACACCGAATATGTAGAGAGTATTTGGAGAGGAAGTTTTGATGGCAGACCAAAGGTCAGTTCAGTGCAAGTAGCAGGTGGGTAAGTTGCCACTTGAGCAAGCTACCAGGTAGTGGCTTTGCATAGGGTTCTGCCAGGTTGCCCACCTCGCCAGGTCTCTCGTCACAGATGGTCACTTCCAGGCCCCCAAACAAAAGTAGGGCCACAAATCTCTGTTTAAAATAAATCTTCTCACCATTTTTAAAAACTGTAACTGCCCTTCCACTTCCACCATCAAAACTAACTGTAGAAATGAGACCGTCTGAGTCTTGTGTTTCCCACCGGCCCACTAATCCCTTGGGTAACAGTGGTGATGGTTTGCTGTGTTTCCTTGAGAGCCCTTTGATACTTTGGTGTGTCTAAAGAATTCTGTTTAAAAGGACTTTTTTCATTCCCTTTGTAAAAATGATATATTTTTTCCCCGTTTTTTCTTTTTATCTTCTTTTTCTTTTTGTACCAGGGATTGAACCTAGGGGCGCTTAACCACTGAGCCACATCCCCAGTATTTTATTTAGATACAGGGTCTTGCTAAGTTGCTGAGGCTGACTTTGAACTCATGATCCTCCTACCTCAGCCTCCGAGCCACTGGGATTACAAGGTGTATGCCACCACGCCTGGCCCACATTTTTTTTAATTGGTGGTGGATTATAGTTGTACATATTGATGGCATTTGTTGTTACATATTAACACATGCACACAACATAACAATATAATTTGGCTGATATCACTCCCTAGCAAGCATATCCTCTCAAAAATCCATATATCTTAAAGCTCATTTGTACCTGTATAAAGTGGACCCATCTTCTGTTTTTTTTTTTTTTTTTTTTTTTTTTAAGTTGTCAGTGGACCTTCATTTTATTTACATGTGGTACTGAGAATCAAACCCAGTACCTCACACATGCCAGGCAAGTGCTCTACCACTGAGCTGCAACCCCAGCCCTGTGTTTTTAAGCAGCTGTGTAGACATATTTTTGCCTGTTGTTTCATACTTCATGCCTGTTGTTCCCTTTTCATAAGGTACCTTTACGAAAGGCAGCTGCTTTGGGTACTTGCCCAGCCCCTCCCACTAGGAGATTGGCCTGGTCTTTGTATTTTTCCAGAGGGTCAAGAGAAAAGAGCAGGTATTTGAGTCACACAGATCATGGTGCCATGCCCAACTGCACCAGCTTCTCAGCTCTGAGGCCACAGTGGCAGTGCAGCCTTCTGGGCGTCGCTCCTTATTGTGGTCCTTGCCATTCGGTGAGCGGAGTAGTCGTGTTATAAGCTTAGTTTTGTTGGCTATAAGGAGAGCATTTTAGGCACTATATGATTTATGCCAGTTGAGTGTACCCACTCCTACAAATCTGTCTCTCTTTCTTTCTCTCTCTCTCTCTTTTTTTTTTTTGATAAGAATGAAGCCAAGAAAAATTAAAGAAGATGATGCTCCAAGAACAATAGCTTGCCCTCATAAAGTAAGTAATGCTAGGGGGAAGTGTTCATGAAACTGTGACTGAAGCTCTAGAGAGTCTATAAGAAATTTGCTCATTTATTTCCACTTTCAGAATTGAGGTAAAGGGAGGAACTATAATCTTTGGTTTCTAAATTCAAGAGACAAAGTTTTGTTGTTTAGTAAAAGACACCTGAATTTCTCTACTATTAAGTGGGCCCACCGTAGGAAGCTGTGTGGATTGCTGTCTGTTGACTCTACTGTGCCAGAGCTCATTCCTTTGAGGTCATTAACAAATCTTAAGGCATTGGGTTGTATCTTACCCATGGTCCTTTAAGAAATGTAGGCTCACGAATGAAATTAGGAAATATTTGCTAAAAAACAAAGCCAAAGACTTCATAATTTCTTTCAGTTTTCTTATTTACCCTGTTAATCATGTTTCTAGAAGGGTACTTAATTGTTTTCAAATGTAATTAGTCTTGCAAATTAAATGGATAACTCAGAACATACTTTGAGATATTAGTTGGGGGCTATTTTTCAAACTTAATTGGATGTAGAACTTAATAGAAAATTGCTATCACATAAGTGCATAGAAACATGGGGAGATATGAATGGAGTGAAGAATTTCTAAAAATCACCAATTGGCGAAGGATAAATTTAGGATAAATTGAGTTTCATGTTTAGTTGCCCATGTGAAAACTGCACACTCCTAAATGTTTTGTATTTTTAATTCTCTTAATGTAGTGATTTTGAAATATAAAATAATTTTCGTTGGGGACAAAAATAAGCATTTGAAAACAGTTATGACTTAAGTGCCTGTCATCTCTTTAGCTTCTCTGTACACTTCTTTTCAATTAAATTTTTTAAAATTCCATTTTGTAAATGGAAACTGAACCTAGAGGTCAAGGTGAAAAGACTGGCTTTCCCTCCCTTGTGCCTGTGAAGCTGTCTGGTGGTGCCCTGTGCTGTCCTTCTGTCATGCTGTCTCACCATTTCCCCATTCACTCCATCATGGGCAACAACTGCAGAAGAAATTGTTGAGGACATGCTTCTCGGGCGCCGCACATCCATCTGCCTCCCCGCACTGGTATCGCTTTGCCTGCCTCTTCCTTTTCCCGGTGTCTCACAAAATAAATTTCTTCTGTAGTTGCCATTCCTTGGAGACCCTCTTGCTTCTTTCTCTGTCAAGAAGGGGAAAGAGGCAAAGAGAGAAGAGGGAACAGTAGGCGATGGAGAATGACAGCCCATTGTTGCAGCACAGAATATGGGGCCCACCAAAGGTAGCGGTGGACTACCGTCATTTTAACTCCGTTTATTTCCCAGTGCTTCTGTTACCGCATCGGGGGGGCGTGGCGGGGTGAGGCGGCTGTGGCATAGCTGGAAGCCGGGGCGCTGGGTTCTAGTCCCAGCTGGGCTACTACTAGTAGTGTGACCTTGGGCAAGTCTACTTCAAGACATCTCTAAGCCTCAGTTTCCTCATCTGTAAAACATGGGTTTGCATTAAAAGATAAGGCCTTTCTCAGTTGTCTGTTTTTTGTCTTAAATAATTTAATGTTCTGCTGTAATGCTAAGTAAAGTTAAAATGGGGGGTGGGAGGCTGCTTTGTTCTAATAGATCAGTGAAGGCTGTTAAGTGGTTGAATCCTTCTCAAGAGTTTGCAGTGTGAACCACTAAGCTTCTTTCTCTGTTTCAAGGGCTGCACAAAGATGTTCAGGGATAACTCTGCTATGAGAAAACATCTGCACACCCACGGCCCCAGAGTCCACGTCTGTGCAGAATGTGGCAAAGCTTTTGTTGAGAGCTCAAAACTAAAACGACACCAACTGGTTCATACTGGAGAGAAGCCCTTTCAGGTAGAGCCAGCTCCCTCTCCCCTCCACACTGCCTTGTGGTCTCTGTGCCACAAGCTAGGCCATGTGGCCATGACTTGGGGGGTGCCAGCCCAGAGTGAAGGTCTTCCTGTCACCCCTCCTGAGGCACTTGCAAGGCTCGCCTCGCCCCGGCCTCCCTGTGTGATCTAGATGAGACTGGGTACCAGGCATGGTGCTGTCTATGGAGCACTTCCGTTTAGGTAGGAGAGTGACAGGGTTATGTGAGAGCAAACCCACAACTCAGTTCCTAGTGTGTCCATGACGGGAGGGGAGTTTAATTTTGGTAGGTGATAGCATATTGAAATATGAGTTGGCAGAGAACTTTTGACATTTTATTGTATGAGAATAAGTGGAGGTGATAGTTTATCTTGTTTTTAGAAGTCCACAAGTAAGTGAGCCAACTGGCAACACAGTCGGTCTGACATGGTTCTTTTTGACAGTTGACACCAGAAGACTTCGTATTCATTTTTATTTTACTCTTTAAGAATGTTTATAGACACACTAGGGCCTTAGCCTGAGATTTTGGACAGTTCTTGCTATTTTACGGAGTGTTTTCCTCCGGTAGTACGTAGGCGAGCCATGAGGGCCAACCCAAGTCTTCAGAGGGTGTCAGCATGCACAGTTGGAGATCCCTGCCCACAGATTCTAGACTGCATCTCCCAGGACAGGGAAGAAAGTGTGTGGTAGAACAAATGGGCTCAGGTCCACCCAAGTGGCGAGCGCTGGCTCCCGGGGTCTGGTCACGCTTGCCAAGTGGGCTGATATCTGGTCTTCCCTCGACAGTGCACATTCGAAGGCTGCGGGAAACGCTTTTCACTGGACTTCAATTTGCGCACACATGTGCGAATCCACACCGGAGACAGGCCCTATGTGTGCCCCTTCGATGGTTGTAATAAGAAGTTTGCTCAGTCAACCAACCTGAAATCTCACATCTTAACACATGCTAAGGCCAAAAACAACCAGTGAAAAGAAGAGAGAAGACCCTTCTCGACCGTGGGAAGCATCTTCCAGGAGTGTGATTGGGAATAAATATGCCTCTCCTTTGTATATTATTTCTAGGAAGAATTTTAAAAAATGAATCCTACACACCTAAGGGACATGTTTTGATAAAGTAGTAAAAATTAAAAAAAAAAACTTTAATAAGATGACATTGCTAAGATGCTCTATCTTGCTCTGTAATCTCGTTTCAAAAACACGGTGTTTTTGTAAAGTGTGGTCCCAGCAGGAGGACAATTCATGAACTTCGCATCAAAAGACAATTCTTTATACAACAGTGCTAAAAATGGGACTTCTTTTCACATTCTTATAAATACGAAGCTCACCTGTTGCTTACAATTTTTTTAATTTTGTATTTTCCAAGTGTGCATATTGTACACTTTTTGGGGATATGCTTAGTAATGCTATGTGTGATTTTTTCTGGAGGTTGATAACTTTGCTTGCAGTAGATTTTCTTTAAAAGAATGGGCAGTTACATGCATACTTCAAAAGTATTTTCCTGTACAAAAAAAAAGTTATATAGGTTTTGTTTGCTATCTTAATTTTGGTTGTATTCTTTGATGTTAACACATTTTGTATAATTGTATCGTATAGCTGTATTGAATCATGTAGTATCAAATATTAGATGTGATTTAATAGTGTTAATCAATTTAAACCCATTTTAGTCACTTTTTTTTTCCAAAAAAAAAAAAAAAATACTGCCAGATGCTGATGTTCAGTGTAATTTCTTTGCCTGTTCAGTTACAGAAAGTGGTGCTCAGTTGTAGAATGTATTGTACCTTTTAACACCTGATGTGTACATCCCGTGTAACAGAAAGGGCAACAATAAAATAGCAATCCTAAAGAAAGAATATGGCAGAAAAAAAGATCTGTAAGCACAGTCTTATTTTCTTTTGTTGTCCAGAATACTTATAATTCTTGAGCCTCCCAGAAATTGGAAGCTAAATAAAGCAACTCAAGTTTCCTTTAATTTTTGCACTCAATTACAGTGACTTGTGATTAAAGCGATGCATGGATATTTTAATACTCCTTACACATCCTGAATCTGAAAGAGTAGGCAATAGGCACCCCAAGTTAAGGAACTACCTCAGAGCCCCCCAGACCAGGCCCATGGAGCGAGGGTGGGAGTGAAGCAGGTGTGTGTGGCTTGGTGCCTTCTGGAGGTAAGGCGCCCGCTGGCAGTGGGGCACACAGGGAAGACCAGGCTTTACTTTCCACTGCTCAGGCTGCCTGCAGAGGCAGCTCCAGTGGGCCTCGGCACGCCCAGCAGGAAACACAGTTGTTGGGTGTCTGGTTTGAGAGCCTTTGCTCCTCCATCTTAGTGGAGGCCTTACTAAATGCCAGCAGTTGTGGCAATTGAGTGCCGGTAGCTTAATTTCATGCTTCTAAATGGACACTGAGTGCAGATTGGCAAGGTGATTCGATTATTAGGAAATTGTACTCAATGAGTACTTGACCTCATGTTGTGACCTCTTAAATGTATGATTATACTTTTTGAATTTTGCCTAGGGTCAGATATCAGACTCATTGAGAATATTTTATAAACTGCCATGATATAGCAAAATCCCATTTATTCAAAGCGCAGACATATTCTGAGTCTTTCTGCTGAAGCTTGACTCTGCAAGGTCACTGACAGACGAGCTAGTATGTTTATTTACAAAATGGCCAGGACACCTTCTGGTCAGAGATACAGTCCAGTTTCTTACACCACCAGGAGGATTGGTGAGCTAATGACAGTGACCCCCAAGGCTCTGTGGAATTTTGAAGTGCCTTCTGAACCATAAGTGAAAATTTTAACTTCAGACGCTTGTTTTTCTTTGTCCAGAATCTGTTATCTGTTGAGTAGTTTGGAACTGTGTTAATCAGAAGAGCCAGCTGTCCTGGATAAGCCTGGCTTCACTATATCTGGCAGTCAGGAGAGAGGTGAACCCTGGTGGAGGCCCCTTCGCAGCCAAGCGCCCCCTGCGAGCCTTCCCCTGGTGCCCGTGCTTCCTGCGAGCGCCACACCTTCCCTCCCACCATCAGGCTGAGCAGTTCCAGTGCAGCTGTGCTGAGTCGCTGCCCTAGGCAGCGGCTGTGTGGAATCTGGAGCCACGTCACCCTCACCCTGCATTGTGCTGCACTTGAGCCTGGCCCTGGCACTGTCCTCGGGACCCCTGCCCGAGACCCCACAGCACAACAGCCCTACTGTGGGAAAGCCTGGGCAGCAGCCCTGAGCCTCACTGTGGCCTGCGGGAGCCAGACTTTTGTGTGCAAGGAGGTCCCTCTTCCTCTGTGCCTTTATCCCTTGGGGGATGCCCTTGATTGTCTCTTTGGTCCCTTTTTATCTCCAAGCGAAACAGCCTTCGCTCCCTGCCCCTTTCTCTGTTCTCGTGTCTTTTTCTCAGTCTGCAGAGTTAACTTCTGTGAGGAGTGTAATTTGGGGTTCAAGACCACAATGTGCGGGTTTCTTGTTGACGTAGCACTGGATTAACAGCAGTAGTATAGGCAGCTGATCAGCGAGCAGCGGTGTAGAGTAGTTCTCACTGGGCTTAAGCCCGCTTTGCTTGTTAGAATTTATAATTTTGTTAAAGATGTAATTTACTAAAATTTGAAATGGTGTTCTAACAGTGATTCCATTGTCTTGAGAATTACTCTGATTTATAGTAATACTGATAGACATATTTTCTTACATCTGAGCAGAAATGAATGCATGTTTCTAGCACATGTAATATAAAAACTCCAGAGGATAAGTTTACACTTAACAAGATGTTGTTTTCTATTTTTGAATTTCTTATTATTTCCCCCTCTTTGGTTGCGGGGTTGCAGGGGGCATAATATTTGTATAAAGAACTGTCACCCCAGAGTGACATTTATTTTCCGAGGTGACCCTGAGCTCATGCTGTTGGCTTCGAGTGGTGTTTGTGTGCTCCGCTTGGACTCTGGCCTGAGGAGTTGAGGAAGATCAGGGTTTTTTCCTATCTGTTTTCATGTGCAGGTTCTCTTCAATGTCAGTTATTTCACTAAATTTGAGAAAGACCCTTTAAGGGGACAAGTGTTCCTGAGCAGGAACTCGGGAAGTGCCCGGGTGGGGGCAAGTCCCCCCCGGGCCTCTGCCCATGTGTCTCCACTCTGCAGAGCAAAGCATCTGTGGGCACACGCAACCTCAGATCCGGCTCAGGCTAGACTTGGCCCTCCAGCGTGGCTTCTTGAATTGGAAAATGGCTAATTCCACCCACCTCCACTACAGGCAGAGAATTGAGCACTTCCTTCCTGTCTGGCTCTCTCACTTTTCTCCACACCTGACCAACAGCAAGAGCAGGGACCCTAAGGTTCGGAACAGTGGTGAGAACTGAAGTTGCTCTGGTCGATGCCGGAGTCTTGCCTGGAGGCCTCCTCCTGCCGCTCCGCTGGTCTGCTCACGTCAGCTCCGGCCTGGCGCTGGGTTGCCTGGGGTCACTGATCTGACCTTGCAGCCCTGCGTTCTGGCTCTCTTGGCACTAGTGCAGCTGCAGCACCTCTTCAGAGTTCATCCCAGCAGGACCAGCAGGGACATTCCACCCCCAACCTTTTTCAACCTGAGAGGAGGGAGAGGAAGCCATCACTTCAAGATGTGCTTGCTCGGGCTGGGGAGATAGCTCAGCTAGGTAGAAGGCCCTGAGTTTGATCCGCAGTACCGCCAAAAAAAAAAAAAAAAAAAAGATGTGCTTGCTCATGGTGCTGGCCATGCATTTGTGGCCTGTTCTTTGACATCACAGAACAGAAGGGCCTCCATGCCTCCAGAACACCTTTTCCTTGTAGCAGCATCCAACTGGATGACTGGCTTGGTCTCAAACACTCTCATTACTGACCTTGGCCCTTTTTACTGCTCAGGTGTGTTCAGATGCCCTGTTGGCCTCAGGATGGTTCATTGCAGGCTTTCAGACAAGTGGCATCAGGTTAGAAGACAGATCCATGCCTAGGAGGCTTCTTGGCATCCACCCTGGGCCTGAGCGGTCCGCATGGTGCCAGGAAAAACTAAGCATGGAAAGTATCAAGACTTGATTGATGGGAGGGATGGGTGGTGGATGTGTGAATGGGTGCCACCAGCCCCTTTATAAAAATGAAGGAAACCTTGAAACAACACTGGCTTTAGGCCAGCAAGCAAACCAGACCTCCCACAAACAGTACTAGAAGGCATGAGCTGCCTCGTGGAGGTTTCTGACTGGCTGTCCCCATGCCCCCATGTTCCGGCCAACTCTGTGGGAGTCTGCAGGGGGCAAATGGAATGGCACCACATTTCCTCTGAAGCAGAGATTGGTTTTCCACAGTGGCCAGTTTGATCAAGTTGACTGCTTTTCCTTAAAGACACTCGGGCCCTTAGTATTGGGAGGCTGAACAGGAGCAGTTGGCTGTGCTGTGTTGTCTGCGGCCGGCCTTATCCAGGGCTGCTTGGTGTCTGCATATGTCATGGAGGCGAGAAGGGCATCAGTACCAAATGGAGCAACCTCTTTCTCCACACGTCTGCGGCACTAGGTTTTATGATCTGCAGATGGCAAGAAAAGTTCTGTTGTGTTCACTTTCTGCTAACTGCTGTAGGCCCAGGCTCAGGGACTCAGCACTGTGTCTCATGTTCACCTTTTTCTTGTGTTCTTTGCCATTTCTGGAATTGTCCTTGGTTTTTCCTTAGCTCATAGTGTCATAGACGCAGAAATATTATAGTATTTAAGGCATCCGCATCCAGCATCAGATGGCTTTGCATCCAGAAAATCATTAACTCGGTTTGAAGCACCAAGCATGTGTGACGTGGCTCTATAAAATACAATAAACGCATACTGTTAAGCTTCTCTCTGCCTGCGGCTCCAGTTTGTTCCTTGCTTTTCCGAATTACACATAAAATCTAGAGGTAAGTCCCCACCTGACCTGAGAATTGCCCGAGTTCCCTGGGACAGATCCTTGTGGTTTCTCTTCTCCCTCAGGAATGGAAACAACCGTGACTTGGTCACACCAGCAAGAGATGCTCCCTCCCTCCGGTTCACCATTCCACTGCCAGGTGGACTGTCAGGGCCCCAGGGGTTCTAATGAGTGCCTCGCCCACTTTCAGAAAGCATAGCCCAAGGGGCCTGTGATCTCCCGTGTCAGCCAGGAAGTTCCAGAGCCAAGAAGAAAGATGACAGACTCATAAAAACCGTAGGCTAGGCTGAGCTGCTTAGGATTTGGCCGAGAGGAGCTGCAGAACAGCACTGTCCCTGCCTCGCTGGCACTCAGGCATCTCCCACAGATGGAGGCCTTGTCTCCTCCAGTCCCTGTGACTTCCACTGGCTCATGAGAGAGGGGCTGCTGCAGATGTTGCTGAGGTGGCAAGTCCAGGCCTCAGCCTAGAGCTGCTGAGTGAGGCCCACGGGAGGGCTCTCTTGAGGAGCAGCCGCGGGAACGTCAGCTTGTGCATCTGCAGATTTTAGGTGGAGGGATCTCAGGGCTTTGGGGCTGCGCTCTCTGGGCACCCCCCCCCCAAAAAGAAAAAAAAAAGAGAGAGAGAAGGATCTGTACAAGGCTGACTTCTGTTGAGAACTTAACTGCCCAGGGCGAACAGAGCCTTTGATCTATTCCAGTCCACCCATGGAAGAACCCGGGAGCATTGCCGTGTGAGTGAGGAAATGGGCCCAGAGGACTGTTTGAGAAGCCCAGGCAGCCAGAGTTCAACACCCTGGCCTTAGGAGCCAGCCCTCGGGACTCCCCCACCGCCAGACATCTGGGCCCCCTCAAAACCTGCAGTGAGTGGCTCTCCACATCCTACTGAAAAAATCCCTTTTCCACTCCCCCTCGCGGTCGGCTGCCACACGACCTGCTTCCCAGGCCTACGGAGCACTGGTGTGCCACCAGCCCCCCACCTCTGAGAGTTTCACTGCCAGAGCTTCCCTCTGGAGTTCCCAGGGTCACACCTTCCCACACGGCACGACTGTGTCCAGCTGTTTTAGGTAATGACGGAGCAGTCCTCCCGGCACGTGTTACACCTGGAAGAGACTTGAGAAATGTGGTCAGGTGTGGCACGCACCTGGAGTCCCGGTGACTCTGGGAGGCTGAAGCAGGAGGATAAATTGGAGACCTGCCGAGGTAACTCAGCCAGACTCTGTTTCAAAAACCAAAAGGGCTGGGGGTGTAGCTCAGTGATAGAGCATCCCCAGTACCCAAAATAAACAGGACCCGGGGTGGAGCCCTCGCCTGGCCTGTGGGAGGCCCTGGGTCCATCCCCCACCCTGTACTGCAAAAGAAAGGGGGCGAGTGCTACGGGTGAAGGGTCTGGGGGCTGTGCTGGCCTTCCTCTGCCAAGCTTCTGCCCTCGGCCTTGGGCGGGTGCTGGGCTGGGGTGACGGGGAGAGGCCAGAGAGGTGTGGGTGACAAGGGCAGGTGGGAGCTCTTACCCCAAGTTGGGTGGGTCTCATCAGAGGTGGCAGTCAGGTGGTGTGGGGTAGGCACTCTGGGTCCAGGTGAAGAGGCACCTGTGGGTGGATCATCATCTGTGATGCCCAGCTTGGGGAGGGACGCATTACAGGATGGCCTCACTGGAAAGGCCTGGAATTGGGGCCTGTGGCTCCCAACAAGAGGTGCACCACCCCTGGAGGCTGGGGAGCGGGGAGCCAGCCACCCGCAGGAAGTGAAGACCTGGTGCTGGAAGGAGCTGAAGAAGGGTCTGAGGCAGGAGGGGGCCCATCGAGGAGGGGAACCAGGGCCTTGGGTGTGTCTCTATGCTTTTTCCAGCTCCCCCTCTGCTACATGTTGAGCGTGACCCAAGGGTACTGTGCCTGGCCCCCAGGGTGGTGTGTGGGAGGTGGTGGGATCTTAGAGGTGGGTCTAGTTTGTGGTGGCTAGGTCACAGGGTGCTGTCCTGTGCAGGTACTGATGTAGCAGTGTGACCCCAGTTAGTTTTCCTGAGTGGGTTGTTACAGGTCTTCTGCAGGTGGCCATTTCCCTCCCCTTTTCTCTACCATGTCACTAAACCAAGGGGGCCCTCACCAGAGGCCAAACAGATGGGGCCACCTGGTCCACTTTGAACCTGCAAACCTGTGAGCTAAAGAAACCCCCTGTTCTGTCACACACCGGTCCCAGGTGTTTTGTTTTTGTGCTAGTAGGGCTTGAACCCATGGACATCTCCCACTCAGCTACATCCTCAGTCCTTTTTATTTTTATTTTGAGACAGGGTCTCTCTAGGTTGCCCAGGCTGGCCTCAAACTGGCAATCCTGCCTCAGCCTCCGGAGTGGCTGGGATTACAGGTGCGCGTCACCACACCTGGCGGATGTTGGGTTTCAATATGGAAAACGAACAAAGGTAGGGGGTCCCTCCTTGCTCCCGTGCTGTGTGAATACCGACATACACTCCCAGGGCCACACCGGCCCCCTCTTCACGCCCCTGGAGCGCGTCCCGATTTCGCCGTTCACTCCGCCTTCCCTTGCCCCTCTGCTGACCTGGCCCTGTGTTCAGCAGCCTGTCCCCTCTTCTTTCCCACCATTCACTCAACAACAAAAAGGAGCCAACGACTCAGAGATCATCCCGTTCCCTGTCCACTTCCCATCCTGTCTCCCTTCCACAAGAATGTCCCCATTGCCCCGTGCACATTCAGAGCAGAACTCCCGAGCATATTTGTCCATCCAGACTCACGGAGCACCACAATAGCCCACGTGCTGTCAGTGGCCTGGCAGGGCATGGCCGGGAGGCCGGTGCCCACTCCAAGGGGCCCTCCTGGCCACAGAGCTCAGCCAGGTGGACGTAGGGAGCTGGAGTCAGAGGAGGGCAAACCTGCATGGCCAGTGCCTGCAGCCACTGCCCTTCTCTGGTGTGGCTCTTGGTGGCACATGCATGCTGTGAGGTTCCAGGAGAGTGAGCAGCAGGGGAGCTGCACCAGCACGTGACCTGGGTCCTGTCTGTGACCACGGCCTCCCAGGCTCCCCCGCTTGGTGCTTGGACTGGTTGACACTCCAGCAGAGTCCTGTCACTTGCAGCCACAGTGTAAAGGATGTGTGGGCACCAGCCCTGTAAGCTGTCGAAGGGATGAAGGTGCAGTGTGTCGGGCCAAGACCCAGGCCAGGGATGAGCTTGGCACCAGGATTCTGCTCTTTATTCTGAAAGCGGAAGGGATCCAAGGACAAGGGCAGGGCTGGGGCTGGGCTGGAGCGCTTGCACTGGGTTCAATCCTCAGCACCCGTAAAAGTAAATAAATAAAATGAAGGTCTGTCAACATCTAACGCAAAGGCAGGGAAGTCGGCCTGGGTCAGGCCAGAGTGGTGTGGGAGCAGGGGCACTGCAGACACGGGACTGTCCTGGGTCCGGACTCAAAAGTTCCCGAAACCGCCATGGGGTGGGGGTGAGCTGCTTTACCTGAACCTGTGCTGTGACCTGAGCGCCCACAGGGCTGTCCTCTGCTCTCTGCCCCCTTCAGGCTTTAAGCCCCCGCCCCCAGGTCCCAGAGACAGCTGCCCCCGCAATGCCCTCCCCTAAGGGCCCGAGGCTCAGGTCCAGCAGAGTGTCCTCCCTCGCCCCGAGGCTCCACCTCCGTGACTGCAGCCTCTCCTGCCTCAGGACTGCAGCTGGGCACCTGGAGCCCTGGCTGCCTCTTCTGGTGGCCTCTGTCCCTACTCACCTGCCCCTCTGTCCTCATAGCCCACTTGCCTCAAGATCTCCTCTGGGGTCTTCAAAGCACACATCAGGTCCTGTCACTACTCCAGGTGAAACCTGTCGGTGCTGCTGGATAACACACACCACTGCCTATGACAGTGACAGAGCCTCCCAGGACAGCGTGTCCAAGAGGGGGCCCTGGCTGGCTTTCACACACCCCTGAACTCCCGGGTCAGGAGTCCGAGGTCACAGGATGGGCCGCAGGTGCCAGGGTTTTACACAGCTTTCTCAAAAGCCAGCCCTGACTTAAGTTCCCCTCACAGGCCGACAGGGACAAGCAGCCAGCCCCTAGCTGTACAGGAGTCTGGGGAGAGTTTCATCTGGACACACTGAAGCCCTGAACCCTGAGCAAGTTTCCCAGGCTGGTGCTGGGCACTAAGGTGACTTTGTGGCACAGGACTGGGCCCTCCCCATGGTGTTGGGGCCACGGCTTCCTGGTTCTGTCTTGGAAGGAAGGGCAGGCTGGGCTGCAGCAAAAGGCAGAGAGGCTGCCTTTGGCAGACCAGGGGCCCCTTCCAGGAAGCCTTCCTGACTGGGCCAGGCTGGGGCCCACCATGCACAAGCTGCCAGGGTGGATGAGAGGGACAGCTCCACTCATACCTCCCTCCTCCAGGCAGGGCCCGACTCCCTGCGGCAGTGTCCCCACCACACCACAGGCCTCCCTTAGCTAGGATGACACGGAGGAGCACTTGCTGCGGACATTGCCTAGCAGCAGTCTTCACACCGTGCAGAGGAGGAAACAGGTGCTCAGGTCACGTGGCCAGGACTGCTGTCAGGAGCAGGGGCACCCACGCTGAGCCCCCCGGAGATCCACCCCCAGGGAGATGGAGTCCACATAACTCCCCCACTTAACAAAACCATCAGTACTTTATTTCCTTGGTTTCTTCACAATAACATGTAGCTGTACAGAGCTGGGGTCCTCCCCAAGCAGTCTGCCTCCTTGGAGAGCTGGTCAAGTTCCTGGGGGGGGCACTGAAACATGTGCCCCTACTTCTCATAGGGACACCAGGCAGAGGAGAGCGGCTGGGAGATGCATCTGCTGGGAGCAGAGGCATGGAACTTCAGCTCCGTGGGCTGAGCTGTTCCAGTCTCTAGAGGGGATCCCACACCACTCTGCCAAGCCTTCTGCATACCCTGGGGATTCCCAGCTGGTGGTAGTGATCCAAAAACCCAGATGTCAGCTGACCTCTGTCCCCATTTTGCAGATGGGAAGTCTGAGGTCCAGGTGAAAGGCCTTCTGGCTACAGCTATCCCGTAATTTTTTTGTTTTGAAACAGGGCCTTACTAAGTTGCTGAGGCTGGCCTCAAACTTGAGATCCTCCTGCAGCCTGGGATTAGTTGTGTGCCACACACTGGGCTGCTCTACCAGTTTAACTCCTGAGACTTCCCACTGGCCTGCCTCCTCTCCCACCAGTTCCTAGGCTGACAGGGAGACTCCAGCAGGCTTCCTGTCAGGACCCCAGGTCACCCTGCAGCAGGAGGGGCAGCTGGGCTACTCTGAGCTGTGTCACATGGAAAGGCTGGCTCGATAGGAGTGCTTGGTCCTGCCTCCTGTCCCAAAAAGAGCAGAGGGGTGGTCAAGAAATCTCTCTGGAGGAAGACTTGGGGCACCGGCAATCTCTGGGCAGCCTGTCAGTCATCAGAGATCCCTCACAGGGAGCCTGCAGGCCAAGAGCAGGAGCCGAGGGAGCTGGGAGCACAGCTGGAGTGTTGGGGCTCCAGGGAAGATCCTAAGGTCCAGGCGCAGGCACCGACCCGGGCAGTCACGGTGCTAGGCCAGCACACGCACTGTCTCTGACCTTCCTGGTTGACCGGTGGGGGTAGGAGGGTCCCACCTCACAGCTGAGAAGGCAGAGGTCTGTGGAGTGAAGTTCATGGCCCAGATCACCAGATGATGGGCAGAATTGAACCCAGGTCCGATGGAGTGCAGGCCCCAGCTTGAATGAGGAGGGATAAGGGGCCCCTTGATGTCTCTCGGGTTACTGCAGAGTGGCCCCACTGGAGGGCAGGAGGAAGTCACAGGCTGGAGGGCTGGGCCAGGGCGGGCCCCGAGGGGGCAGCAGGGTTGGCCTCACCCTCAGGCCCGGCCTCCTCGCCTCGTGCGTAGCTGAGCACCACGGTGACGGTGGCGAAGGTGGCCGCGTTGACTGGGAAGGCGCGCAGCAGTGTGGAGGTCAGCCCGCGCGTGAAGACGCGCCAGCCCTCGGCCTGGTAGCTCTGGCGCATGCAGTCGAGGATACCGCGGTAGCGTGGGGCGCCCCGCAGCCCATCGGCCTGCAGCCGTGACTTGACCACATCCACCGGGTAGGTGGAGAGCCAGGACATGATGCCCGACGTGCCGCCGGCTAACAGCAGCTTGGGTACCAGCAGGTGGTCGCCTGGCTCGCAGCCCAGCGCGCGCGTCAGCACGTCGTAGGTGAGGAAGTAGACACCGAAGCTGGGCGTCTCGCGCAGCAGTGTGGACACCATGCCCCGGTTGACGCCACGCACACCCTCGCGGCGGTAGATCTGCACCAGGCAGTCCAGGGAGCCCTTGTAGGTGCGGGCCAGGCCCGCGTCCTGCAGCTGCAGCCGCGTCTTGGCCAGCTCCATGGGGCAGCAGATGACGCACTGGATGGCACCCGCAGCAGCGCCTGCCAGGAACTGGTTCAGCGGCGAGTCCTGGCCCAGGGCCCGGAGGGTGTTTCCCTGTACCCCGAACACCAGCGCATTGATGAAGGTGAGCCCCATGAGCGGCGAGCCCAGGCCCTTGTACAGGCCGAGTACCTGCGGGGACAGAGATGCACGCCATCAGGGCCGGCAGTGCTGCCCTGCTGGCCTGGGGACCATGGCTGCCTGGCCTACCTCCCCAGACCCTCCACACACAGGGGGCGGCAGTCCAGCCCGCCCAGGTGCCCATGAGGACCAGCACAATTATTACTTTTTCTTTTCTTTTCTTTCTGGTACCAGGGCACTTGAACCCAAGGGCACTTAACCACTGAGCCACATCCTCAACCTTTTTATCTTTTATTTTGAGGCAGGGCTAAGTTGCGGACGCTGGCTTTGAACTCGAGTCCTCCTGCCTCCGTCTCCAGAGCTGCTGGGACTACAGGAGTGCACCAGTGCAGCCCGCAGTTTTTTCTTTAAGACAGAGTGCCACTGTGGTGCCCAGCTGGTCTCATCCAATCCTCCCGCCTCAGCCTCCAGAGTAGCTGTGCACAGCTGGGGCTAAGGCACGCGCTCACCACTCCTGGGGCCAAGCAGGGTGTTATTTGAAGCCAGTCCTCAGCATGACGTGATTTCATTCCCTTCAGTCACCCTGACACCTTGTTTCCTGGCACTCTGTCTTGGGTGGGGGCACCCCAGGAGCTGGTTTCTCAACCCTACACCCAGCCGCCTGGGCCACTCACACTTTCCTGCTTGACGATGGACTGGAAGCAGTGCAGGGTCCCTCGGTACTGGGGCTTCTCCACATTCTGCACCTGCAGCCGCACCTGAAAGAACAGGGTCCAGTGAGAGGCAGGCAAGCAGGGGACCAGAGAGCCCAGTCCCCCAGCTCGGTGCTCACAGCTGCCCAGGGAGGACCTCCCAGGATGGCCCAAGGCAGGCTGCATGAGGCAGGAACCAAGAGCCTTCTGTGGCTTTTGGGACTCTAGGGCAGGGCAAGTGGGGTGTTCATGCCTCTTTAGGGGAGGGCACTGCGACAGGGACAGCCAGCTGGAGGTGGGGCAGGAGGACCCAAGACCTTAAATCGAAACAAAGCCCCTTGTTTTTGTCACCACTGCACAATGTGCTAGGTCGGGACATGAACCATCTCCTGGAACCAGTCTATTGTCCGGATGACACTTGTCATCCCAGTAACGGGCTACTGTCCCAAAACATGGCCAAGGCCAAAGGAGCTCCCAACCTCATGCCCCATGACTGGCTTTCCTAATGACAGGCATCAGGGAAATGGGTGTAGCTGCACTACTGCTTGGGTCCTGCCACTAGCCCCCTGTAGAACCATGGTCACAAGTCAACAGGAGTGACAGGAAAACAGTTGAAAGCCTCCCTGGGGACCCACAACAGCAATCCCAGGACCTGGGGACACTGGTCGGCCCAGCAGCTCAGAACCTCCTCCATGTCAAAGCCCTCTTTGTCAAGAGCTTATCTGTGCTCTTGATTCACAGGCCGTGCAGTGGCAGAGGGGGAGGGATGTTTCCTGAACTTGGAAGCCGCATCACGGGGTTGGGAAAACTAGGTCACATCACATCCTCGGGAGCGGGTTCCCTAGCTCTGACTCGGAAATACTCATTATTACAGCCAGGGCTTGGGGGGCAGGTGCCTCACACTCATCACCCCTGGGCCCTGGCTGAACTCTCCTGTCGGCTGTCCCAATTCCAAGAGGGGAAGACAGGCGGCGACGTTCTGAAGCATGGCCATGGCCGTCCTCTCCAAGGACATGAGCAGCTGTTGGTGGGGTGAGGGCAGGACGGGGTGCTGCAGGGGGCGCCCTCACAGGGAGCAGCTAGGCTTCCTCGGAAGCCTTTTGTGACTCTCCACCAGAACAGGTGGGTCTCCCCATTGGTCAATGCACCACATGCAGAAAGTCCTGTTAGGAAAAACTGGACGTCTCTGCACACAGGCCCTCAATGGCTGGAGTCGCCAGCACCCCTTCCCACCCTGGCTGCCCAGCTCTCTGCCAGGACCTGACAGGGAGGGGAGGAATTTTCAGAGAACAGCAAGACGCTCATTCAACTTCGATCCCATACTAACACCACGAGCTGCAGCTCGGCTCGGGTCCAGCGTTCTAGGTCTCCGGTGCACACCCGTGTTCCTCCTGCAGCCCTCGACACTGGCACTGTGGGCTTTCAGCAGAACTGATGTGAAGCAGCGCTGTCCCTTCCTTGGGTCAGACTTTCACTGTCGTCTGGGCTGTCTTTAAGTGTCTGCAGGACGCGGGCACACTGAGTGCCCAGGCCCAGCAGCTGGACATCAAGCTTAGTTGAACCCAGTTCTTCCCACCAAAGGAGGCAGAGGTCCCTCCCGCCTCGGCGTGACCCTGGTCTGGGAGGCCTCGCTGTCTGGAGTGTCCTGTAATACCTAGAGCTGAGGGTCTTCACATCTCGGGTGACAGGAGCTCCTCTGAGGGTTGAAGGAAGTAGACCCACCCCGGGAAAGTGGTCATATGCACACAAGTCCAAGAGGCTCCCAGTTGCCCACAGGGCTGGGAGACTCCCCCCTCAATAGTCCCCCTGATTCAGAGGGGGCTGATTTTTCTCCACCAGCCCCACCCAAGCCCCCAGCCCAGAACCTGTGCTGGGCCCAACTTGCCTCATGCCCTTCCTGCCCCCTGCCAGGCATGGGGAACTCTGGGGGCGGGGTGCGGGCACAGGCCTGGGTGGGCGACGAGGAGGACCGCCTGGTCTGTACTCACTAGCGCTCCAGGTGAAGCTTCCACTCATCTGCAACAAAGTTACTTTTGCTACTTTCGGATGGCCCCTAGCTCAGACAGCAAAGGCGGTTAAAGAACATAAAATGTCAACATCACATCCAGGTGCGGAGCCCCTCAGCCAGCCCCCACCCCGCCCCTCCCCTGCCCTGGGTGGCAGGTCGCTACTTTGTTGGTGGACACGGTGTCTCTGCCTATTATTGTGTCCTGTGAAATATGGCAGAAAACTACCTTTGCACAAAACTGTGTGTGAAGGGGGCATGCCTGAGGGCAGTGGCTGTGGTTCTGGGTATGACAGAGGACAACCGAACCTGGCACTCTTTTGGGCCCACCAGCCTGGAGGAATGACGTGTGAATGTCCCAGGCATGGGCCAGCAGGGAGCTCAGTGTCCTTCATGTGTTCCCAAGAAAGGCTCCCGCTAGGGGAAGGGACCTGTGACATTGGGAGTTAGAACAGCCGACACTGGGTGACGCAGAAAGGGGCTGAGGCGTGGGGGCCTCCAGGCTGGCCATGTGCTGTTGGTGGGTGGCGGCCGCCCAGGCTCGCGCACCGGGGTGATGCAAGGATGCGTGGCCTCTTCCCTGTGTGTTAAATTTCAGTTAAAAACATGAGCCAAGTGTAGCAGTGAACAGGAGTGGGGTTACCGCCACGTGGGCGGGGAAGAGGGCCATGCGGCTCGGCTGCTCTCTGCAGCTGGCACCGAGGTCATGGTTAAGGTTGGTTTGCAACTTTTGTAATGGAAAGCTAGATTCTGTGTATGCGTCTGATGATTAAAACGCATTTAAAAAACGTGTGCCCTGGGGGCCTGGACTCTGAAGACAGTGCACACGTAAAACCCATCTGGCTGCGGGCAAGAAATAATCGGCTTTTCTACATTTCCCACTTTTCTTTTAATAAGAATGTTTAACTTCCATACTGGAAACCTGTAAAGTGGCCAAAAAAGGGAGGGGAAAAAAAAGGTGCTAACGATGTCCTCAAAGACCATCCTATTTCCAGGGGTGGCAGCAGCACAGAGGTGAGGGTGCTGACCGCAGCTTAGCAGCTCAGAACACCCGGGAGGCTCCAGGAGAAAGATGCCCCAGCCTGGAGGGACGGCCTGGGGTGGGTGGGAGCCTGCAGAAGGCCTGGCCAGGCCTGGCCTCTGTGACACAGGCTGGGGAGGGAGGTAAAGTACTTGTTGGCTGGACACAGCTGTGAGAGGCACTGGAGACACATGACCACAAGATATAAACACAGTGTAACACGGACACTGCCAGGCTGTCCTGGGCTGTGGGCAGCTTCGCGGCACAGGCTGGCCAGTGGAGTGTGGGCTGGCAGTGGCCTCACTCACAGCAGGCCCAGGCAGGAAGCTCGGGGCCACTGCTCACCAAGAAAGCCCGGCCTCCTAGCTTTCTCCCCAGATTTGCCTACAACCGGTGCTTCTCAGAGCTTGTATTCAATCCCACACAAGCTATGCTGCCAAGCACTGGGCAGCGTGGGGAACCCTAAGAGTCTCACCCAACCCCTCCTTCTGCATAAGGGAACATCTGGGTCTCGAGGTAGTGTCTGCCCAAGGTCAGGCGGCAAATGGGCTGGCAAGGGAGGCCTGGACTAGGGACAGAACTTTTTAAGGTCAAAGCCAGTACATAAAGCCAGGCCCTCATGGCTGCACTGGAAGAAATCCCAGCTCGAAAGTAACAAGTTATTCCCTTTGCCAACAAACACCTGGTTTACTGAAAAAAAAGGAGAAGGAAGTCCACCCAACCCAGCTCAGGATGACGTATCTTGCCTCCAGCTCTGCCTTCCCCTGGTGGGAAAGGGCCAAGTTCAAGTGTGTGCAGCAAGTGCAGAAGGTTTAGGCTAGTGACCTGCCACCGCGGCCTGCCTGGGCCCCCGGGAAAATGGCAGGGGAGGGTGCCTACTCAGTCGGCTTAAGAACAGAAAACCCCAACTGCAGGGCAACAAGGTCTTTGTGAATTCCCAACTGGAGGACGTGGGTTTCCTTGGTTTCTGCCCTGGTGTCTGAGAACCTGGAACTCCAGTTTAGCCAGGCCTGGGGCACAGCGAGGAAGAGCAAAGGAGTGCCTGCCCAGGCCGCCATGCCCAGTCAAGGCCACACACACCACACAGGTGGACACCAGTGCTGGAAACAGTCACTTAGTTTCTGATTCAATTTCTCAAGCATGAAAATCACGGCTCTGTGAAGATCATGTTCACTGGAAGAGCGGACAAGTTTTGATTCCTCAGTATTTCTGTATTTCCTCCCTCGACTTTTCTTTTGCAGTACTGGGGATTGAACCCAGGGTCACATGCACGCTAGGGAAGCACTCTACCACTGAGCTACAAACTGACTTGTCTCTTTTTTTAATTTTGGGACAGAGTCTTGCTAAGTTACTGAGGCTGGCCTGGAACTCACCATCCTCCTTCAGCCTCCCAGGTCGAAGGTTGGCCCCACTACACCTCCCTCAACTTTTCTTTGAAGAAAATATCTGGGTTCATTCTCTGGGTGAGAAGAAAGTTGCCCTTCAGCACTCAGTCTCAGTTGGCCAAGTCAAAGAATGAACTTGGCCATGAACCCAACCTGTGGTTCAGCTCCAGCTGGGAGATGTAGGGAGAGCCCAGAGGGAAGTCAGCCAGGTGGGTGGGAAAGCAGCTGCCCACCTGGGAGACCTAGAGGACTTGCCTGCCACCTTCACTCTAAAGCCCAAGGGAAGACCTTGGACTCGTTCCCGAGGTTGTAACCCTGCAGGCTCTTTCCAACACCTTGCCTCCCAAAGGCTGATCACCAAGACTGACAGACTCACCTTGACGGTGTCAAATGGGTGTCCCACAAGCACGCCTGCCACACCTGGAGGAAGAAACGTGTACTTGTGAGTAAATGCCCCAGAACCTTGCGCTGGGGGGTGGGACCTGGGAAGAAAGATTGGGCAGGAGCTGTTGGGGGGAAAGGGACACAGACTGTGGCTCCGGGCACACTCGGTGAGCTCCTGCCTGGTGGGGTGTGTCAGGTGAGTTCCCAAGGCCAAGCCAGCATTGTCCAGCTGGAGCTGGGTTGGCGTCCCTTGCCCTGCCCTGCAGCTCAGGGGTCTGGACAGCAGACCACACAGCTGTCCCTGAGGCTGCACGCAGCATTTCTGGGATGTACATTGCCCTAAACAACTTGGGCATGGGCAGCTCGCTCCAGGGATGCTGTGAACTTGAACTTTCCTCCTGCTACTTATCAGGCAAATCCACCAAGGACTGGGTGTTTGGGCCTCACTCTCCTCACCTGCGAGAGTGGTGAGCATCTGCCTCCCTGAAGGCTATCCTGGAGAGTAAGTGATCAAACAGGGGGACAACCCCCCAGAGGGTGCCAACCCTGCAGTAAAGTAGGCGTAACTGACTCTGCTCTTTCCCTGAGTGGGAGCCACCTCAAGCCCAGGGAGGCATCTTGTGACTCTGTGGTCATGCTTGGTTATGTATCAGTTGAGGGCCTGCCAAAAATCCAGCCCCACTGGAAGGATAAAAGTTCACCCTTCCAACATGTCTCATCAACACTCTCAAGTCCAACGTGCTATGCAGGTTACAAACATCTGAATCTCAACCCCATGACTAAGACAGCCTGATTACCCCATTTCACAGACGGAGAAACTGAGGCTCAGCAAGGTCAATAACTGATGCCAACTCCCACACTTCCCTAGAACTTTTGTGTGTAAATTTGTTAAAATTCTCCATTTGTACTGGGCGGGGACAGCTCAGTGGTAGCGCACTTGCTTAGTCTGCAGGGGGGAGCCCTGGGTTCCATCTTGGCACCACAAAGGCGGGGCGGGGGGACATGTGCTTTATTGCTAGTAGTGTATTAATATCATTAAAAGAATCGATACTGGCCCAGTGTAGTGTCACATGCCTGTGATCCCAGCAAGGAGGCAGGAGGACTGTGACTCAATGAGACCCTGTCTCAAAATAATACACAAAAGGGGCTGAGGATGTGGCTCAGTGGTAGAGCACTCTGGGTTCAGTGCTGCCAAGAAAAGGGCTGACATTTGTTAAGTAGCAAACAGTGACATTCAATCAGCTGATTGCTGTTCTTAATATGTACACATTCTAATTTTCCCTCTCCTATCCCTGATAAAGGACAATTAAGCCATTTTATAGATGGGGACTCTGAGGCACAGAGCAAGTAAGTGATGAAGTCAAAATTCAAACCTGGACCCTCTGGCCCTGGGGCCTCCCCACCACCCCGTCCTGCTGTCCCCAGAATACTGGCCATCTTGGCAGCTGATGCCCCAAGGTTAGTGGAGCCACGGCACATCTGCTTCTCAGACTGCATTTCTATCTGTATACAAGGTCCTCTCCGCCAGTCCTGCTTCCCATTGGCTACATGTGCCTGGCAAGGTTTTGTCCATCTCTTAACTTTGAACCTTTTCTTGCTGTTTTAGATGGTTCTTATAAACAATATAACCATTTCCCAACCCAATCTGAAGCAGTCTCAGATTTCACATCGTGCCATCTAATTTTATGCGGTTTATTTTACTTCTTTTCCTTTTCTGAACCATTTTTGCGGGTTCAGGCAAATTACTATTTCTTCTGTTTTTAATTTTTTGAGTACTAAGGATGGAACCCAGCGCCTCGCACGTCTTGAACAAGTGCACTGCCACTGAGCTGCATCTCCAGCCCTGTGTATCCTCTTTCTTTTTGAATTTCTAAGTTCAACAGAGTGTTTATTTTTATGTCTAACACTTCTAATAATTACACAGAACAAGCAAGCACCCATCACCCCAAGGCTCTCTGCCCCTTGCAGCCCTACCCCAAGAAGGGTCCCATCCCCCCACCTTCCACTGGCCCATGCCTATAAACCACAGGAAACTCAAAGTTCCCTGCAGTTCCCTCTCCTGTTTTGGTTTCTGCTCTGATCATCTGCCATTCCGCTGGAGCCTTTCGTGGGTATTTCCCTCAGGTAAAACACCCAGAGCAAATGCCCTCCTAATTCTTCTTTGCAGCCCTGAGGATGGAATTCCGGACTTGCCCAGGCCAGGTGAGTGCTCTGCCACTGAGCTACAGCCCCAGGCCTCCGAATTCTTGTCGGCAAGGTACATTTCTTGACCTTATGCTCTGGTGAGGACTCCTGGTGCAGGCCAGTATGGGTCTGCAGGTTCCCGCAACCTTCAGGCTTCCAGTTCTATGGGTGAGAAATCCGCTACCAATGTGTTTGTCACAATCTATTTATCTCTGCAGCCTCGTATGTTTTGGGGGAATGTCAGCAGGGATGCCAAGGCTGTGTCTTCTTTAGCAACCCTTTCACCATGGATCATGCCCTCTTCCGAGCAGGGAACATTTGCACTACTATTTATTCATCATGTCCATCATCTCCAGACCTGCCCCCTTCCCTCCTTCTGGAGCCCCCAACATCCCACCGTCTCTCCCCTCCTGGCTTTCCTCTGTCTCTGGGCCTCTGGGCGTGCCTTGCTTCTTCTCTGGGATCTTTTCCCCAGTGCTGAGGATGGAGCCCAGGCCCTCACGCATGCAAGGCAGAGGCTCCGGTGCCAAGCTACACTCCCTGCCCCCTTCTTTTTTTTCTTTCATTTTTTATTTTAAGACACCTGGAGATGAAATGATCAAATAGGGGGACAGTTCCCCAGAGGGTCTTGCTGAGTTACCCAGGCTGGTCTTAAACTTGCAATCCTCCTGCCTCTGCCTCCCAAAGAGCAGAGATGAAGGGTCAGGACCACCACACTCAGCTGGATCCACTCTTTTTCACTTCATGCTTTGAATTTTCTGGTTTTGGGGGGTTACTTTTTTTACTGTATTTATTAATTTTTTTGATGATCTATCCAGGACTTCATACATGCTAAGCAAGTTCTCTTACATTGAGCTACAGCCCCAGCACCTGTTTTGAATTTTCAGAACTTGTAAATCCTAGTTCTAGAAATTCTTTGCTTGGGTTGTATCTGGAAACCTAGCACCTGTCTCCCATAGGTGACTTGAACCTCCTGTCCCTCCAGCTGGGAGCCCCTGCCAGCCCTCCCTGCAGCGGGGCCAGTGGTGGGATTCCTTTCCTGTGGCTCATGTCCAGGTGCCAGCAACAGCCTCAGGCACCACTGGGATGGTGGACAACAGGACAAGTCGCTGCCTCTGGCGAGAGGCCCTTGGCAAGGGCTCTAAGCACGGCTCCCCATTTCCACTTCCTCCTCTCGCCTGCCTGCGTGTCCTCAGTTGTGGGGCTGGGCCCCCACCAGAACATGCCCCCATGGGAAGAGAGTGCAAGGTGGGGTCTGCCTCCATCAGGTCTCCAGTCCCACCCTTTTCACCTCACAGTCCCCCTGAGAGCCAGGAAACCCTGCCTCACCACCTCCCCGAGAGGACTGAGAAGCGCCCCTGAGTTCAATCCCACGTATTCCCCCTCCCCCCAAAAAAGCTGTCTCTCACACTCCATGTGTCTCCAGGGGAGGAGACAGACCCCTGTCCTTCTGGCACCTGGTGTTGGGAAGAGGCACCAGAACAACAGATTGGTGCTCCTTAATGGATTGAGCATTTTTCTGTGCCTCCTCCTGCCTGTGCCCCATCCCTACTGCCTACCTGGGACTGATCATCCCCATCTGGGGCAGATCCCTTCTCAGTGGGGGATGGGGACATTCCCACCCTTGCTCTCTGCAAGGCTTTAGGAAGCTGTCAATCAAGGTGCTGCTCTGCCTCCCCAGACCTCCCTAGGCCAATCAGCTTACACATTCATCTCATGTGGGCTAGTTGAAGGAGACACAGCATCCTCCTTCCTGGGTATTCTGCAACAGGAGCCACAGAGGAAAGCTCTGCCATCCTCCTATTCTGATCACCATGAAAGGAGGAACCCAAACTAGAAGGGACCAGCCAGAGACCCTGGGGACCAGGTCCCAAGGTGTTCGTGCTGCCTGAGCCCTGTTCCTATGCAGCCTAGGTGTGCCAGGGTCCCAGAAGGCAGGCCTGAAGTCGGATCACTGAGGTGGGTCGGTCCTCGGTGGCCCAGCCCCTCTGGAGGAGCAGGTTGATTTGCACTAGTCTCTCCACCTCTCTGAGCCTAGGTTTCTCCTCTGCCAGATGAGACCAGGAGAGAGGTTCTGCACCAGCTTCCATCCTCAGTCACCTGAGAAGTTCAGGCCTAGGCCTGTGCCTGCACCCTGCGCCTGCCCCCAACCCTGGGACAGGATCTGCTGGTGCCCTGAGGCAGAGGGCACAGACATTACCTCCCCACTGGTAGGCCCAGAAGAATGGGCAGAAGGGCATTCCATTGCCTGCCTGAGCAAGAGTCCAAGATCCAGCACTTGTGTCCGAATGGCCAGGGTCTCTAAGCAGGCCTGGCCTTAGGAGTATTCTGTTCCCCAACTTAGAGGCTCCCGGGACACCTGCACTGAATGGTCTGCAACTACAGAAGGAACTCTACCCCCTTGGGCAACGAACACACACTCCCAAGAGAAGGGAAAGGGGTGTTGGCTGGCAGAAGTCGTGTCCCTGCCCCCATCCACTTCACAGCACCTAGTGAAGGTGGGCAGGATGGAAAGGTGGATTCTGGGAGCAGCCGGGACAGGGTTGGGTATCTGGGAGCAGGATCCCCAGAGGCCACTTCCTCTCCTCTCCTACCCACGCCCAGAGTTTGGGAGAAATCTCCCACCAACTTGCAGAAAACTCTGGGCTTCTTCCCCCTCGGGCAGCTTCCAGAGGCCTAACTGGGTAACAGACTGGGAAGTTCTTCACTATCATGGACACGCACCTGCCCAACTAGCCTCCTCTGCCCAGGAGGAAGCTCCCTGAATTAAATGCCAAGGCACTGCCAGGCAGCTACTCCTCTTCCTCGGGGACTCTCTCTGCTGGCCAGTAGCTTAGGGCTGTATTAGAGTCCGCAGATCAAGAGCCGGCAACAGGGCAGATGGTTAAGGAGAAAAGCAGCCAGATCCTCTGACTGGCAGGATCCGCCACCTCCTGAAGGCTAAACCAGGCTGTTAATACCTGTTGAACAAATTGACCCTCAAGGGAAAGCAGAGAAATTAAAGGCCAGACAGGTATGGGCAGTGCCCGACGACCCCGTCGGGGTCCGCGCAGTCTGGGTGAGGGTGCCCGCACCAGCTTGCCCGCGCTGCGTGTGCGACCCACCGCGTCCGCCGCCGCCTCATTCACGAAACCGCGTTGGAAGAGGCAGGCGGGCCAAAGCGTGACTCGGCGCCCGCGGTCAGGAGAGTCTGCTCCGGACAGCTGTGGGGAACCGGGTCGGGTCCGTCCCCAACTGGACCGCCTGGAAAGGTATCCTGCACCGGGTGGGCGCCGGATGGAGCTGGGGGATGCGCCGAGGACCTCGGCGTCCGCCGGCCCCGCGCGAAGAGGGCGCAGGGAGCCCCAGACCTCCCTTCCGAGCACGCCCCGAGGGACTGGAAAGACACCTGCCCCCGCGCACCGCGCGCCAGGCGCCCTCCGGGCCTGAGGTCGGCTTACGCCCACGAGACCGCAGAGGGCATTGTCATTCGCCGTGCACAGCGGGAGACCTCAGCCAGAGGCAGGCGCTGGGCCGGGGGCTCGCGGCTGGGCTGGCGGCACCCCCGACGCCTCGCTCCGGCCCTGAGCCCCGCGCGGGCGCCCGGGGCCCCATGCCTCCTTACCCCCTGCGCATCCAGCCAGGAAGTCGAGCGCCATGGCCGGGTGCCGGCGAGGCCGCGCTTCCTCTTCTTCCTTCTCCTCCCGGGCCCCTCTCCCGGCCGGCCGCCGTCGGGGGCCCCGGCTTGCTGCGCTGGGCTGGGCTTGACCTCCTGCACGGCGCCGAGCAGCCGGGGTCGGAGCGGCGGGGCAGCTCGGCGTGCGACTCCTGCGCCGCGTTCCCGCTGGCCCGCTTGCTCTCCCTCGCGGCCGTGCGCCCGCCCGCCACCGGCAGCCCCTCACCTCCGGCCGCGCCCCGCCTTCGGCCCACCCGCCCCGCGAGCGCAGAGCGCAGCCAACGGGCGCGCGAGGCGCGGACAACGCCCCGGGCGCCGCGCGCCGCCGCCGCTCCCCATTGGCTGGGCGCTGCCGGCGGGCGGGGCGGAGGACGTGGCGGGCGCGGGGGTGGGACGCCGAGGTGCCGCAGACAAAGAGTGTGCTTCGTGCGCCCGCCCGCGCCGTGCGGCAGAGGGAGCGCTGCGAGTGCCGCGGCGGCTGGAGGGGCCGACCACCGCCTGGGAGCCGGCGCCGGCGAGGTGCGGGGACCGCAGCGAGTGCGCGACGCGGGCCAGCTGTGCCGGGGCGCGGCCCCCGGAACCTCCGAGCTGGGTTCGTTTCCGACTCTGCGGCTGGACCTCCGCGTCCTCGCCTGTTTAGTGGGGACACTGCCGCGAAAACCGAGGAGCAACGCCGGGACCCTCCTGGGCCTGCAGGCCCGGACACAGCTGGTTGAGAAACTCCTCGGGCGCGAGTAGGCCCTCTCGAGGAGCCCTGGCCACCTCGAGCTGGCCTCTGGGGCTTCCGGTCCCCCGGCGAACACGCGGGAACGTGAGGGTCCCAGCGCGCCGCGCGCTTCCGGCAGGCCGGCGCTGTGTTCGGTTAGAAAACGAACTTAAAAACCGAGGCGGGCAGAGGGGCGTAGGACTCCGCCAGGCCCTCTGGGGCCCTCACCTGCCCCGACCGAGGGAGGCTGCAGAGCGAGGGAGGGTCCAAGGCCACCGAGAACTTCCGGGCCAGCGGGCCGATGGAGGTGCGTCCAGCAGCAGTGCAGGGCTGCGCACCTCGGGCCGCTGGCGACTCGGGTAGGCGGCCCTGAGCTGGACCCGTGGGCGGAGGGCAGGGAGTGTGCAATGCGCCAGAGTAAGAGCGCTTGACGCTGGTCGTCCTGGGTGGCTGTGGGGCAGGGAGTGGTTGGGTGTGAGAGCCGAGTCCGACGTGGCCCCCCAGGGCTACAGATGTTCGCAGTGGGCGGGGACCCCCTTGGTCCTTGCAGCGGGTCGGGTTGGCAACTTCCCCCTGCCCTTCCGCGGGGCCTCAAGGCGTTAGACTGTCCAACTGAATCCGGCCTGGCCAGACGCTTCACTGTAAGGGCCTGCCTCGTTCTTTAGGGCCTCTGGCAAGACCTCTGTGCCACGTTTCCAGGTTCCAGATTACTCCGTACTTTTTGTCCCGTGTTGCCAAGTTCTGCAGTACAGCCACTGATTGCAATGGATGCATGCCCGTGGAGGGACAGGTTTTAAAGGCTGTATATATAGGGTACCAGGGGATAATGCCAGTGTTTCTCACTGGGGAGCTTGGTGATACAGAAGCCAGGGGTTTCCTCTGCTCCTCTGTATTTAAGTTTATTCTTAGTATCTAAGTTTAACGCAGAGACCCAAACCCCAGGGCTGCTGACTCCTAGTCCAGTGCTCGTGATGGCTGGTGGGCCCTGAACTAGGGGTCTGGAGGCCTGGGTTTGAATATCGCCAGCCTGTGACCCACCTGGATGCCTCATGGGATGCCTCTGCCAGACTGAATGATGGAAGCTGCCTGTGGGCTGGTGAAGGATAGCATGCCGGCAGTGATGGATTAAAGTGGACTGCCTACATCCAGTGACTTAGCTCTAGGAAAAGGGAGTGTCTCTGGGTTGCTCCAGAGCTGGGGTGGTAAACACCAGTCTGTGCACACCAGCCCTGGTTTTGAAGATTTGGGAGAAAAATCAAGTACATTAACAAGACAAAGAAAAAATTACGTAAAAATTGATTCAATGACAATGATAACCTGTTTTGCTTTGTTTTCAAGAGAACATGCATACCTTTAAGTGGACGCTGTACTTGGGGTGTGGGTGGCACTATGCTCTGCCTCCTTGGGGATCTTGGGAAGGGGCCAAGCAGCAGCCTGGTACACAGTAGACAAACCATAGCTGAGCTTCAGAAACCTTGGAGGGAGGCCCCGTGTGGGCCCTGTGCAGGGATCCAGGTGAGGCATGCAGGCCTCTAGCAGTGGCCCTGCCAGGAGGGCAGGACAGTGTGACAGTGGGCTGGTGGCAGGGAGCTGATGTTCAGCCTGGGGCCAGTCAGCAGGTGAGGAGAGGTGGGGGGTGGGAAGCACTAAAGTGGTTCCAGGGTCTGACCTGCTCACCTCAGGTGCCCCAGGGCTTCTCAGTGGGCACTGGGTGGGGGACTCCAGCAGGTGCTGAGATGGGCTTTATAAATCACCTTCCTAAAGAGTCTCATTGCCCGAGAGTTCTTCATTCTGGTGTGGTTGTGCCTGGTGCTGGGGACACAACAGATGAGGGTCCTTGACCTCCTTTACCTCCATGGTGTTTGGAAAGAGACCAGAGAGAGGAACAGAAGTCAACATGGAGCAAATGACGTGCTGCCCACACAGAGCCTGCCTTTCACCCTGCAGGACAAAAGGGAGGTGGGACATGGGACTGTCACAGGACGAGTCAGATTGCTGAGAAGGGTGAATTTTCATTTGGTGATTTATTTGATCATTTCTTACACAAGACTGGCCTAGTGGGGAAACAGGCCCCAGCAGACAAAAAGGAGAAGCCAGCACTCTGCTCTCCCCACTGGAATCCGTTAAATGACAAGTGGGGCTGTTAGTGGCTCCCATTTCAGTACCATGGGCCTCTGAGGCCCTGGGTGACCTGGCTATAGCCTCACTTCTCATCTGTCCCCTGGCTGCTCCACTCAGGTTTGCAGTACCCACCTCAGGGCCTTTGTACTGGCTGCACCCCCAAAGCTCATTCCCCCTCCCCCAACTTTGCATGAATATCTCCAGAACGTACTTTCTCACCTCAGAAGGGACTTGGCTAACCCTCTGCAGGTTTTTGGTTTTGTTTTGGTACCAGGGATTGAACTTGGGGACACTTGGCCACTGAGCCACATTCCCAGCCCTAATTTAGAGGCAGGGTCTCACTGAGTTGCTTAGCACCTTGGTTTTACTGGGGCTGGCTTTGAACTCTCGATCCTCCTGTCTCACAGCCTCTGGGATTACAGGCGTGCATACTCTGCAGTGATCTCCATGTTTGTGTCCCCACCCGCTGTTCGTGTTTTAAATCCTACCCCCCAACGTGTTGGCATTAGGAAGGGGGCTTCTGCTGGTTTGACAGCTGACCCTTCTCCAGGGACTTCAGTTTTTCTAAGATGTATTTTAAGAATTAAAATGATCAGGAACACAGAGCCCCTGCTGGACCGCCTTCCACCACAGTGAGAAGCCGGGGAGGGATGCAGATCCAGGCCTGCTGAAGCAGCAGTGCCTCAACCCAAGCAGGCAGCCTGGAGGAGGCTCAGCCTGTGGCTTTGGCTATGTTTTCTGTCCTTATTTGACCTCTGCTGCTGAGTAGGCTGCCCCATAGGTCCACAGGGCCAAGAGTCATTTCCCAGCGAGAGGCTGAGAGGCAGAGTTCCAGGCCCCAGGAGCAGGTTGGATGGACCTGCATTTAAGCCAACGTTTTTTTCAGAGTCCTTAGGGGCTCTGGGACTCAGGTTCAGTGTCTCCAAATATCTCAGCTCAGATCCTTCCTGTGACACCTCACATGCTGTCTGCTTTAGTGTGACATGGTCTGGGAGGATTCTAGGGGCCTGGCAGTACACTACCTGGTTCCATACTTCTGTGGCAAGATGGCTTTGGCTTTGTAGGAAATGAAGGTAGGAGCTCATTTGATAAGTAGCTAAGTATCGAAGGGCATCTCTACTTAGCTCAAAGTTGCCACCAGCCTGGGACTAGGTACATTCTGGTAGGTTTCCCACAGTGAGCTGCAAGCCCCTCACGCTCCAGTGCCTTTCTAAACTCACTTGGCCTTCGGGGAGGCATGGGTGGTTAGATGACCAGAAACTCTGTGTTGATGGGTGGTACTGGGGACTGGACCCAGGGGTGCTTTAGCACTGAGCCATGTCCTCAGTCCTTTTATTCTTTTGAGACAGGTGTGTCCAAGTTGCTGAGACCGACTTTGAACTCTGTCCTGCTGCAGCCCCCAAGACATGCCCCTCCACCGGACTAGAAGCTCGAGATGGGAACTGATAGGAATAGACAAGTAGTCAAATGCTTCTCAAACAAAAGCCGCTGCAGGGGTCCCCAGGCCATCCCATCAGGGTGCGGGCTGCACTGGACTGGAGGAGGAGCTCAGCCCTTATTTGTGGACAGGACACTTGCTACCCATCCAGTCCTCCCTGTGTGGCCCGGGCCTTGTGCAGTCCCACCTGCATGCCCTCTGGGGTCCTGTGGATGCAGTGGCAAATGTTGGATGATCAGGCTGTCCCAGGTCAATAGGCGCCTGAGGGCAGGGGCCACAGGAGGGCACTGTGCTCCTGCCTGGTCTCTGGCTGGTGCTTGGTAGGGCAAGTTGGAGTTGGCACCCTGGGAAAGGGGGAGGGGAAGCAGCTGGCAGGGAGGACACTGTGTGCTGGGCCCAGAGCCTGTCAGGGCCAGGCATGGTCACAGCAGGCATGCCCTTCAGGGGGAGTGGTCGGGGACAGGCAGCCCCTGAGACCAGCAGAGAAGAGGCTCAGGAGAAACGTGATCAACATCCTGCACCCTGGGAACAGAATGAGTTCCATGCTCCAGTCTCTGGCCTGTGCTGTCTTGGCCAGCCGCGCCCTGCAGGCTGCAGCCAGCACCACAGCATCTTCCTGGGGCAGTGGACAGGGAGGGTGGCGCAGCCAGTCTCCCCTCTGCCCCCAGCCCTCCTGCACCGGGCTCTGCCCTCTGGAGCCCCCAGAGCACTCCTGTCCTTGGTCTCCTGGACGTCTGACCTTCAGCTTCTGTGTCACAGCAGGGGGTGCCCACATTGGGCCTTGTCCAAGTACAGGACGCAGGCAGCTCCTCCTGGGCCCTGTCCCCGTGTCACTGAGCACCTACTCGCCAGGCCCTGCTGGTGTGACCCCGCCCTGCCCACAGCTGGTTCAGGAGGCCCTTCCTGTCACTCCCTCACTCACCGCGGCCCAGTAACCTCTGCCTGCACCCACGTGTGTCCACATACTCCAGGTGCCCCAAGCCTTCCCAGCCCCATGGCCTCCACCTCACCAGGCCGTTCCTTGCCCCTCAGGCCACACTGGGCTGCTCCGCCATGCTCCCTGCCAGGAAGGCCCCTCGCCCTCAGTGGTCTTGCCTGAAGCCTCCAGGACAACCCCAGACAGGCCTCTGGGCCCTTGCAGGGACTGCCACATCCATTCCTGGCTCTTTGTGGTGGCTTGAAAATTCCTTAGCACTCCCTGCTTTACAAGGTGGAGGCTGCCCCACCCCGAGGCGGGGCCTGGTGATACTGCTGGTGAACACAGAAGGGTGGGGTCCTGAGCCCAGCCGTGCCTCCCGCCCTCTCAGGGAAGCCAGGAACCACGCTGTGAGGGTACTGGCTCTCGGTGTGGCTTCCAGTCCTGAAGTGAGTCACCCTAGTCAAGTCTTCAGGTGACTGTGGCCTCACAGAGACCACCCAGAGCCACCCAGCTGAGCGTGCACAGGTGCCTGACCTTCAGACACTATCAAACAATAAGTGTTTGATGTTTTAAATTTTGGTTTGTTTTTGGTATTGGCAATTGAACTCAGGAGCACTTGACCCTATTTTGTATTTTATTTAAACATGGGGTCTCACTGAGTTGCGCAGCACCTTGGTTTTGCTAAGGCTGGCTTTGAACTTGCCATCATCCTGCCTGGCCTCCGGAGCCTGGGATTACAGGTGCGCACCACCACGTCTGTCTGGCTGAGCCTCGGCAGCTTAACAAGACCTTGTGCACAATTAAAAAAGAGAAAGAAAGAAAGAGAAAAGAGAGAAAGGGCAGGGATGTAAGCTCAGTGGTGGAGCACCCGTGGGTTCAACCCCTGGTACCAAAAAATAAAATCTACTCATTGGCATGAATCCTATGTACAGTGTAATTTTATTGCCTGTGGTTCTCACTTGTACACTAACTCTCTAAACTGGTTCACATTACATATCATATCTGCCCCTTTGTGTCCACTTTAAATTGCAAAATTTGGGAGCGATTTGTTAAGCAGTAATAGATATTTGATATACTCTTTAAACTTTTTTAGTTGTAGGTAGACACATACCTTTATTTTCATGTGCTGCTGAGGATTGAATCCAGTGCCTCATACGTGCTAGGGGAGCACTCTACCACTGAACCACAACCCCAGTCCCAATTTGGTAAACTCTTCAGCAGGGCCAAAGACTGCAGGTGAGAGAGGATAGAAGAGGGTAATGCCTGGGGCATCTCTGGAGCCAGTGCCCAGCGTGGGCCTGGCATAGTAGGTGTGCAGTGTAGCCAATGAGTGAATGAATGATTGGCAGAAGGCAATGGCTACCTTTCTCAAAACATCCAGGTTGGGGCGTCTTCCGACCTGCTTTCCAGAGGGCTCCCCGTTTCCCAGTCCAGCCTCCTGTGCCTTGGACCTGGGCGGTGTCAGAGTTCATCTTGTCCAAGTGAGAACCCCGAGACCCAGGACCAGGGACCTTCTCAGTCCTGTTCTTAGTAAACTCAGGGTTGAGCACACCCTGGGGCAGAGCAAGAGGGTCTGGAAATGTGGCCAGCAGGAGGCGCTGCAAGAAGTAACTGGGAAGGGCTTCCGGGCCTGGAAACCATCAAGAGACAAAACCAGGAGCAGGAGGCCATCCCAGATTGCTGGCTCGGGAACGAGGCAACGGTGGCTCCAAGATTCATTTCTGCCTCCCCAGTGACCACTGCCAGGAGCCTTCGAAGTCATCTGACTAACCCTGCTGCAGAAAGCGGTGATCATCCCTGGTGGCAGATCCTGCCTCAGTACTGCAGTTAAGTTATAACAGGCATAAGAGCATCTGCCAGGCATAGCTCCGAGGCTTCATGGCTGACACCCCTGGGTTCTTTCAGGAACTGGTGCTACTTGGTAAAATTCCCATGTTAGCCAGGTGCACTGGCACATGCCTATTATCCCAGCAACTCAGGAACTAAAGCAGGAAGATCGCAAGTTTGAGACCAACCTCAGCAAATTAGCGAGGCCCTAAGCAACTTAGTGAGACCTTAACTCAAAATTAAAAATTAAAAAAAAAAAAGGGCTGGGGATGTGGCTTAGTAGTAAAGTGCTTCTGCATCCAATTCCCAGTACCAAAAATAATTTTTATCCGTTTTACAGATGATGAAACTGAGGCCCAGGAAGGCAAAGGGATTCCTCCAGATCATGCAGCTAGAAGCAGCAGGCAGGGGCTAAGCCCAGGCTGCCTGACTCAGAGCCCTGGCCACCCATACCTGCTTGGCTCATCTCCAGTGCTGTGGATATACGCGAGAAGTGGGTCCTCCGGTACTCAGTTGGCAAGGCCACTGAGCCATGGTGATAGGAAGGAAGCAAATTGCAAAGCAATATTTGAAAAGAGGACATTAACATTTGCCTAGTCCCCCTAGGAGGTAGGTCACCAGACCTGGCTGTGGGACTTCCTCCACCTGGCTCTGTCTTCCACCTGCATCTTAATAACTTATAGTTATTCCTTTTGTTATGAAATGTCAGAGTGCAGTTTTTAATTGTTCAGCCTTCCTATGACCTCAGCCAGAAACTGCTCTGTAGGGCTGTGCCCTCCAGGGTCTGTCCCCCTGCCTGGCATGGTTGTGATGTTTGTCGCCCTCTAGGAGTCAGCCTGGACCAGACACACACAGCCGGGCTCTGGTGCGCATAGAGAAACGATGGCCCTGGCTCCTCAGAGGGATGGTCCCTTCAGGCACCCCCTGGGCTCTGCCTCTATCCATGCCTGTTGGAAAAATCAAACCTTGGAGCAGCTGTGCATCTACCAAAGGTCACACAGCCGGGAGAGGCAGATCAAAGCTAGGCTGAGGGGTCCCCCAAGCTGCTCTGGTGGAGGCCTCTGGCTGCCTCCTCTGACTGCAGTACTGGGCCTCGGGCATGCCCGGTGAGCTGCATCCCCAGCCCTTTTCATTTGTTTTGAGACTGGGTCTAGCTAAGTTGCTAAGGATGGCCTTGAACTTGAGATTCTCCTGCCTCAGCCTCCTGAGCAGCTGGGGTTATGGTCTTGGGCCACTGCATACCTGTCCAGTCCTTTGCTACTTTTTATTATGGGCTACAGCAAAGTCCGCTACTCATCACCTGGAGCCCACTTCATTAAGACTTGGCCCCACTTGCTTCTCCTCCCTCTCTCCCCCTCCCTTCCCTTCCTCTCTCTGTTCCCCCATCCATCAGTTCATCTTCTCTTCCTCCCTCTGTTCTTTCACCTGTCTGTCCATCCCTGCATCTGTCCACCCGGCCACCACCCCACTTTCTCCCATGACCTCCCGCTCAGTCAGCCCCCGATGCCGCCCTGTGCCGGTACCGTGGGCTGCCATCAGGTCCAGCATAGCCCTGCCTGCCAGCCGCACAAAGCTGACTGGAAAGACGGGCGGCCCAAAGCAGCTAGGCAAGGGGGTGCCGTGTCTGGGGAGCAGGGGTGAAGCTGTGCATTTGTTCAAGAGGCAAAGGGCAGGTGAAGCTTGGCTACAGGGACAGGAGCCTTGCTTGTCTCCAGTGTCCCCTGTCGGGCCGCCCTGACCTCGCCTGCCCTCCCACCCCCACTGTCCCTGAAACCTGGCATTCTGCGTGTTTATTTGCTGCTTCCGTCTCCCCGCCTAGCACAGCAGACCTGCCAGGGAGGGCCTCTGTGAGCCCTCGCTGTGGCTCAGGGCCCTGAGGGGTGGTAGACACGGGGCACGTGGCAGGCCCTGCTGGTTTCACGAGCAGAGGGCGTGGGCAAGTGGGCGGGGGTCCAGGGACACCAGTGTAGCCAGGGCAGTGCAGACAGAGGGTGGCAAGTGGATCTGAATGTGACATTTAGAGGGTGACAGAGGACAGAATAACCCCTAACTGTGGGGCACAGGAGAAAGGCGTCCAGGGAACTCCAGTGCTGGGGGGGTGGCCCCTTACTGCATTGGAATGCGGAGCTAAACCGTCCTTGTTCCTTCAAGTAGAGCACATACTTCAGACTCCCTCGCTGTCCCAGGCGATGACTTCTTGGTGTAGCACGAACAGTTGAACCTGAGGCTCAGAGCAGATCCTTCACCTCCTCCCTTCTAGACCCTATGCTGCCACTAATGCAACCCTCAGCACCTGGAGCTGAGTCCATGGGGACATGCCTGGAACTTGCCCTGAGTGCTCACAGACACGAAGCAGGTGCTGTCCTCATTTTGTGGATGCAAAAGTAGAGGCACAGAGAAGCTGAGGGCCAGGGTCTCCAAGCCGAGTGCTGGAGTGGGATTTGAATGTGGACAGTGGGACCCGACACTGAGGAACAACAGGACGGTCTTGGAGGGGCCACTTCTGTCCTCTGCCCTCTGACATGGCAGCTAAGCTAGCACTGCCCACTTGCCCACAAACAGACGCCAGCCAGGGGGGTCACCCATCAGTCAGCGCTCAACCTGTTCAAGGCCAGCCTGGAGGTCAGCCATCAGAGGACAGGAAAACAGGTGGACACGTGACTTCCTGCCCCTGCTGCCCCACCCTGAGGGCCAGCCAACCAGAGCCACTGGGCCCCCAGAAGTCAACACCTGTCCCCTCCCTGTCCCACCAGCTTTCTGGCCAGAGGCCCCTCAGTTGGTTCCCATGTGACCCTGGCCAGTGCATGGCTTCCCTGAGCCTTGGTGCCCCCCTCAAGTGACCCTCCAGGGCTGCTGCCTGGGTCACATGGGGCCTGTGCTGAGCCCCTGCAGGGGCCCAGGTGATGGTCACCCAACAAACTCTCAATGCCAGGGCCCTCCCTGGACCTGCCCTGGCCAGCAGGCGTGTGGGTTGTGAGGGCGCCTGGGAAGCAGGTCCAGCCCTGCCTTCTCGCAGGGCTTGGGGACACTCCGTGGGCCTCAGCGGCTCCGTCTGTAGAAGGGGCTGCAGCGCGGCCGAGTCTCCCTTCTGGGCTGGGAGGTGAACCGTATGGCCCACAGGTGCCGGGTCACTGCTTCACAGCCGTGGCAGCGTGCCGGAACCCCTGGCCCAGGGTCTGGGGAGACAGACGCGGAGGGCGCAGATGACCGGGACCTCTGGGGAGGGAGGTGCTGTGCCCGGGGGTTCCTGGGCGACGCCGCCCTGCCAAGTAGAGCTCCCCGAGGACAGGGCCTGGATCCTGACCTGGGGCCACCTCGACTCCCCTGAGCTGCATCTCCCCAGGGGACAGGATGGGCGGCTGCGAGCACACAGACGGCTGGCCAGGGCTGAGGGCGAGTGGTGTCAGGAAGTGTTTGTTGAAGGAATAAGTGAGAGGGACTGAGGGCTCCCTGGCAGGAGTCCCGAGCAAACCCAGGGGCGTTGGGGGCCCGGAGTTTGCACTTGCAGGGGCCAGAGCTGCCATAGCCCCAACTCCAGGCCTCTAGGAAGCCTGGATGTGACTGGAGCCCACCCGGGGGAGGTGGGGACAGTGGTCCTGTCTCTGGGGGAACGGCCACTCCAGTGACCTCTCACATACTTTCCTGCCATCTAGGCCCCAAGGGCACTGGGACTAGGGTCCATCAGCCAAGCCTGTGGGCGTGGGCATCGACCGCTGCTTCCTGTCCTCTGCCCCCACCACAGGTATTTAATGCCTGCCAGAAGCCCTAGGAGCTGCTGAGGCCACCACAGTGGTGGCAAAGACTGGGCAGCTGGACCAGGGCCTTCCCCACCTCCCAGGTTGTCCATGGATTTTGTTGCTGGAGCCATTGGAGGTACCAGAGAGGGACAGTGGGCATTTGGGGGACTGCTGTTTCTGGGTCCTGGGGGAGCTGGGCCCAGGACAGTGTTCTGGGTGGGGTGTATGGGGAGGAAGAGTCGGGTATCTGCACTGACCGGAGAGGGCACTCAGGATGCCAAGAGTGGGCTAGGGACCACGGGAGGGCCGGAGCCAGAGGGAGGCTGGGAGTCCTTGGTATAGACATGACTGAGCCCTGGGAAGGGATGGGAGGCCCTGGACAGAGACTGAGGCCAGAGTCCCGTGGAGGGAGCCGCCAGGCGCAGTGGGGAGAGGCCTGCTGGCCTGCTCTGAGCCGGCTCTGCTGTTCACGCTCTTTCCCCTGCGGGGGAGGGCTGCTTGCGAAAGACTTCCCCAGGCCTGGGGTGCAGGGCTGTTTGGAGTGTGGTGGCCTTGGTCTCGCTTGTCTTGTGAAACAGCCTGGGCGGCCCTCCTCTTCTCGGGGGAGGATCACAGCGCTCTGCGGAAAAGTCGGCCCTGGTCCCTTCAGGGGCTTCTCTGGGGTCCTCCTTGCCAGGCTTGCTGTCTCCCTGAGTGTCAGCACTGGGAGGAGGCTCGGAGGAGGGCCTTGCGGAGGCCACACAGCCAGGAAGGGCTCCAGAGCCTACCAGGAAGCCTGGGCCAAAGGGCCCAGGGACGTGAATGTGGGCCTTGTCCTAGAAGGACTTCAGTTCTGGGGTGGAGGTGGCCACAGGACCCACAGGTGACCTCATCCGTCCCCTGCATGCACTCACTCCTGTAGACATGCAGGGTCCTGGGACACGGGAGGCACGGCACAGCCCCCTGCGCCTCCGTCTCCAGCACTTCCACCACCACCCTGCAGAGTGAGAACCCCAGGGATCTGCTCTGTCCCTCTCTGGCTTCCCTGTGGCAGTGCTAGGCTCCAGGTCTAGGACCTGGTGTCAGGAGGGTGGTGGGGAGCAGGATGGCAGCACCAGGCCCCTGGGCTGGTCCAAGCCTGGGCTGGCGCCCGAGGCTCCTCTGCGCAGCGCGGGCCTTCCTCACTGTGACGAAGCACCTCAGGTAGGCAGGGCATGAAGAGAAAGGCTTTTTCTGAAGGTTCCGTCCCTGATCGGATGGACCAGCTTTTGTTCTCTGGTGGAGGGGCAGGATGGCAATGGCAGGCCCTGTGGCTAGAAAGCAAAGTGAGGAGGGAGAGACGGGGCGAGCCCCAGCAGGAGGCCCACCAGGGCCACTCCAGCCAAACCGAGCAGGGTGCCCTCTGCCCCGAGCTCACCGCAGTCGCAGGCAGCCCTGGCTCTTCTCCAAGCCCTGCTATAGCCTGGGCACCATTCAGCTTTCGCTCAGGCCGGGCCCTTCCCTGCCGCTGAGGTGCTTGGCCCCCAGGAAAGCCCGCCTCTGACTGATCGCCAAGGGCAAGGTTGCCTGGCTCAGAGCCAAAGTCCCCTCCAGGTCAGGGCAACAGAACGAGGCACCACTGGACCAAGACTCGGGGACATCCCTGGCAAGCTTGGCGGAAGGTGCTCTGAACCTTGGTTTCCTCATCTGAAAAACGAGATTAATGAGGCCTGGAGTTAGGAAGGCAGCTGGAGGAATCTACCCCAGCAGCGGTCGGCTCAGGCCCCGTTCCTGTGAGATGCGCTCATGTAGCTCCCCGGTTGTCCCCCAACTTCAGTCTTCTTACTTCCTTGCAGGCGTCTGTGGTGTTGCTGTGGGCTACCCCCTGGACACGGTGAAGGTGCGGCAATGGCCCCACCCCGAGACCCCTGCCTAGGCCACCCTCAGTATCTGCTGCACCACGTCCATGGCCAGAAGACCTTTCTAGAATGGCCTGAGTCAGCTTTCTCACCCTGCCTCAAGGCTCACCATGCCTGCTCTGCCCACACCCCAGCATGCCTATGACAATCAAGGGGGTGACTGCCCCTTCCCCAGGTCCTGCTGACCTTGCCTTAGACCTGGAGCCACCCCTTCCTGAAGCCTGCATCTCCCCCAGGTCAGGATCCAGACAGAGCCGAAGTACACAGGCATCTGGCACTGCATCCGGGACATATATCGCCAAGAGCGGGTAGGCCTGGGGCCAGGGATGAGCAGGGGGTTGTCAGGGCCTCGGCCTCGGGCCTGGGAATGTTCATTCCCACTTTGGGCCTCTGCGGCCCTCTCACTTCAAATGGGAACAATTGTGCTGATGCCGTGGATTCCTCTGAGGACACAGCCTGGGTGTCTTGCACACGGAGGGGCTTGGAACTGGGTCCCTGCCTCCAGGAATGGGTCTGGAGATGGCACAGGAGGTTCTGAAGGTCAGGGGAGGCACTTCTCTTCCAAGGCAGGCACCCCTTGGAGGCAGTTCTGGGCAGTGTGGTCTGGTTACTTCTGGGCTCAGGACCTATCCAGAGGAAGGACTAAGGGCATTTACCAAAATGGACCTGGGGCTTGGTGCAAACCGGGGGTTTCACTCATGAAGAGACAGCAATGACAGAACACGCTTGGCCTGTCACCATCATCGAACAGCTGCCCGGGTCCAGCCCTGGCCTGTCTCTTCAATCCCTCACCACAGCCTCTGTGGAACTGAGTACTTGTGACCCTCATTTTACAGCTGAGGAAACTGAGGCCTGTGTGGCAGGTGACTTGCCAGCGGTCCTGGAGTGAGGACCGGAGGGCAGGGATGAGCATCAGCAGCCTCAGGACCCCAGGGAGGCGCTGCTGGGCAGCCCCTCCCCTGGCCTGACGCGGGCCCCATCCACCAGGTGCGGGGCTTCTACCGAGGCCTCTCGCTGCCCGTGTGCACAGTGTCGCTGGTCTCCTCGGTGTCTTTCGGCACCTACCGCCACTGCCTGGCGCACATCTGCCGGTTCCGGTACGGCAGCTCCGAGGCCAAGCCTGCCAAGGCCGACGTCACGCTCTCGGGATGCGCCTCGGGCCTCGTCCGAGTGAGTGGGCGCGGGAGGCCCTCGGGGAGGCTGCGGGTCCGAGCGGTCCACCTCTGCAGGTGGGCAAAGCCAGCTGGGTGAGGGCAGGCCCTGACGGAGCGGGACGAGGAAGAGCCCCTGGGTGCCCTGGGCAGCACAAGCAGGGCGGTGGGAGGGCTGGCGGCGCCGACCCACCTGCCTTCTTCCTGCCCCAGGTATTCCTGACGTCGCCCACTGAGGTGGCCAAGGTCCGCCTGCAGACGCAGGCGCAGGCGCAGCAGCGGCGGCCCTCGGCCTCGGGGCCTTCGGCCGCTCCCCCTGTGTGTCTGGTTCCTGGGCCCAAGTACCGCGGGCCACTGCACTGCCTGATCACCGTGGCCCGTGAGGAGGGGCTTCGGGGCCTCTACAAGGGCAGCTCGGCCCTGCTTCTCCGGGAAGGCCACTCCTTCGCCACCTACTTCCTCTCCTATGCCATCCTCTGTGAGTGGCTCACTCCTCCTGGCCACAGCCAGCCAGGTGAGCAGGCAAGGGACCTGCGTGCGGGTGGGAAGAGGTTCAGCTCAGGGGAAACGGAGGCCGGAAAGGAGGCCGTGGTCAGTGCAAACTGTACACTGGTTCCAGAATGGGAACTTTAACCCAGGTCCCCCTCCTCCCGAGGTGGGAAGACAGACCTGCTCTGTCACCAAGTGTGACCTTGGGCGAGTCACATTCCCTGTCTGAAGCCTCAGTTTCTCCACTGGGGCTGCATCCCCAGGCAGGGTACATGTCCTTTCTCCTGCAGATGTTCTGGGTGTGCTGGTGGCTGGAGGCTGTGCAGGGGTCCTGGCCTGGGCTGTGGCCACCCCCATGGACGTGATCAAGTCTCGCCTGCAGGCGGATGGCCAGGGCCAGCAGCGCTACCGGGGTCTCCTGCACTGCGTGGTGACCAGTGTGCGGGAGGAGGGGCTGAGGGTGCTCTTCAGGGGGCTGGCGGTCAACTGCTGCAGGGCCTTCCCTGTCAACATGGCGGTCTTTGTCACCTACGAGGCCGTGCTGAGGCTCACCAAAGGCCTGTTCGCATAGCCAGTCCAGTGGCTGCCAGAGGAAGAGGTAGCTGGAGGAGGAAGGCAGTGGGTGGGGTGGGACCCCCTGGGGCCATCACCCAGGACAGCTGGGGGCCAACCTGCAGCAATTGGGCTGAGACCTGAGCGTGGCTGTCTGCTGACCAGCACAGGTCAAGGAACTGATCTGCCTCACAGGATTGGCCCCAGGGGCTGGTGAGCCAGGGAGTAGCAGCCCTTTGGGTGAGGCCATGTCATATGGGTCCTCTGCCTTTTTAAATGTTTTTTTTATTTTTAAATTTTATTTTTTCCTCGTCTGCCTTTTGGTCAGTGGTTTGTTCTTCTGTTGCCTCCGCCGTACCCGGGTCCTCAGAGCAGCCCCACTTGGCCACCCTCTGCCTCCTCCTGCCAGCTCCACTGCTCCTCACGCTGTCCCCTCTAGGCAGGCTCTGCTGTGCCCCTGCCACAGGGAGTGAGACCAAAATGTCTGACCCAGGCCTGGCTTGTTCCTGCCCCAGGCTGCCCCAGGAGGGGCACCCACCTGGGTTTTGACTGGCCAGGCCACAGGGCCGCCCTCCTTGCCCAGCTGGGGAGCTCTGCACAAGGTTTAATCTTGCACCTCTATCTGTGGACACGTCTGCCACGGGGAGACCCTGAAGACTCACCAGGAGCTGCTGTCAATAAAGCATTTCTCAGACTGATCGTGTTGCTCTGTGGTCTGTGGGGCTGCTGCCTGTTCCCCGTCTCCTGCTCAGCCTTGGCCCTGGTGCCCTGGGAGGGCTGCCCGCCCATCCTGTCCCGTTGTGTGGATGGCACATGGAGGCCTAGCCCAGTGGTCTGGCTGGATCCACTCCCATGACTCTTTGGGCTCAAACTCAACTGCTTTCTGAGTGGAAGGGGGACAGTCCTCACAGCTGCCTGGCTGTGAGCCACCCTCTGAGGGGACAGTAGGAGGAGGGAGCCAGGCATTGGCAGTCCCAGCAGTCTCACTGGGTCAGCAAATAGTTTGGGGCTGTGTGGGAGGGTCTCAGGCACTCTGGGGATGCAGGGGCAGGTGGGTCACCTTCTGAGGCCCAGCCCACCCTCTCCCTGCACCATGTGGCTTCCAAGGAGCCCCTGGGGACCAGGGGGCTGGCAGGTCCAGTGTGAAGCTGTTTCTAGAGTTCTAGGTCAGAGGTTTAATTCAGGGGTGCTCACTTGCCCCAGAAACCACCCAGAAAAAGCAGTGATGAGAAGCACGAGGAGGGGAACTTTATCAGCGTAGCTACTCGGGGACAAGGGCACCCAGGTGCTGACAGTGACTCTGAAGTTTTCTGGAAAGGGAATTGGGACAATGGTAGGGTCTGCATAGGTGGTGGTCCTGATCGGGTGTGGTCTGCCTGTCATTCTCTCAGGACTGGTCAGCAGGGCCTTGCCCCACCCTGGGTGGGGGAGGGGACTCCCCTATCACAAGATCGATTAGACTGTTTTCCTGGAATATAAGGTGACTGACTCAGAGTAATGGAGACAGATGCAAAATGGAAGCAGAGGTGCCACGCCTGGCCCAAGTGAAGAGTCTCAGTCCTTGTTGCAAAGCCCCAGGGCACAGCTGCCCTCTAGGACACCGACTGATGCCAGCTCCTTCTGGCTAAAGGGAACTTCTCCATTCCCAGAACAAGGACGGACCCCCTTTTGGGCTGCTCCTGTCGGAAGGGTGGTTGTTCTCTCGGCCCTGGGGCAGCTGCCCTTCCGCCCCATGTCCTTGGAAGGCCCTCCTGCTCCTCTGCCTAACTCCACACCTCGGGCCTTGTCCCCCAGGAGCCCTCCCTGCCCCACCACCAGCAGGCTTTGGTGCTCTTGGTGTCTCTTGCTCTGCTTTCTTGGGAACTTGCTGGACTGGTTGTTCTTCCCTTCTACCTGCCAGCCGCTGAGCTGCCCAAGGGCCTGGTGCGCAGGTGCTCAGGGGTGCGGAGTGGAAGAGGCCCTGCTAGACTCCTGCAGCATGAAGACAGATCAGGACGACAGTGACACTAAGAACTTGCAAGGGGGTGGGGACCACAAGAGAGACGAGACTCAGGGCCTCAGGCTGTGGCCTGGAGCGTGCGCCTCTACCCTCCAGGCCTACCGAGGCTTAGTGTGCTCAGACTCCGGATATGCGCGAGGTCTCTGTGGAGGGCATTCCACTAAGCAGACGTTCTTTCTTTCTTCATCTCCCATCATCCAGCCTCAGCCCTGGAGACCCTGCATTCTTTCTCAACTTCATTAGGAGTTTTTTTTTTTCCTCCAATAGATTTTTTTTTTTAATGTGGCAAATTCATACAATGGCATACAATGAAACATATTAACAAATAAACATATTGCTACACATAGCACAGGGAAGAATCTCACAATGTTGAACAAAAGAAAATAGATACAAAAGTAATTAGCTTCTTATTCCATTTCTCTTTCTCTTTTTTTTTTTTTTATTCATTAGTTTTGTCTTTAAACTTTTTTTCTTTCTGGTGCTCAAACCTCGGGCTCAGGGCCTTGTGCATGCTAGACTAGTGGCCAGGGGGCAAGGAGAGGGGTCTGGATCCTGCTGAACTTGCACTGCTTAACAGCTGGCCCAGCCCAGGCCCCAGGGTTTTCCCTGGGAAGTGGCTTTGCTGCACCTAGTGTTTTCTCTTTTAAAGTGAGAAAGTGAAGGATTTGGCTGGTCACACAATGGGGCAAGAGCTGGTTTTCCCACTAAGTGGGTACCTAAAGAAGTCAAGGCTGAACTTGAGACTTCTCATGGAGGGTGAAGGCTGGCCCCCCGGGGGCTCCCACAGTGCAGCCACTACGGAAGCATGGGCTGGAGGCAGGGCCCATAGTGGGGCCCCAGGACAGCTCCATCTGTCTGAGGTTGAGGCAAGGGCCGGAGGCCAGAGGGAGGTCCACTTCCTGTTCCAAAGAGCTTGTCCTGGATGGTGAGTTGTTCCACAATGGCCCCCATTGGTCCTTGTCAGCAAGTCCAGCACCCAAGTCTGTGATAAGTGGCCTTCACCTCTCAGAGCAAAGGCTGTACCACAGGTGCTGGCAGTGAGCTCAGGTTGGACCCCAGCACTCAGCCTGTGCATCCTCTACCAGACATGCCCGTTTTTCTTGGAGAGCTTCAAGAAACACTGGTTTTTAGCAAAATGTAGGCGTGGGAGACCCATAGCTTTCTTCTGCTGTGACTGGCTGTGGCCTTGGGCAAGTCACCTGGTCAATGGACACAGAGCACTCCTCCTAGGGCTTCGCCATGAGGAGTCACCATGTGGAGATGGAAGACCCAAGAGGTGAAGTGCCCCACCCAGTCACAGAGTGACTAGGGGTCACTCCTCTCTGGGCAATGACAGCAGCATCTCCACTGCCCTGTGGACTTGACATGCTGTCCCTCATTTGCACACCTGCACCTGCCACGGGTGTAACGCAGCCAGGAGAAACAGCATCAGCTGTTTGGGCCTCATGGTCAGTGGGCCCTGCATCCTACGTGGGTGGCTCGTGTCCGTGGCCACGGCCAGGCAGGAGAGTGGTCGGGGCCAGGGAAGGAGCTCAGCCCAGAGAGAATGGAGGCAAGAGGGGAGGCTTTGTGAGCTCCTGCTATGCACAGGTCCCCAGCCTCCAACTGTGGGAACCTGTTCCCTCGGCACTGAGTCAGGAAATTCTGTCACCAAGTCACCGTGTGGCCCTGGATGTTGAATTCCCTTCACTGAAGCCTTGGTTTCTCTACTTGCAAATAAGTTTGGGCCAGTGGAGTGAGGCCAGGCATCTCCGCGGTCACTGTGTGGCCCTCCCTGTGTGCATGCCATGAGGAGGACATCTGCCGGGTTCTCCAAAGGCCGCTGGGAACATCAAACAGTGAGCCAGCACAACAGGAGGCTGGTCAGGGCAGGAGAGAAGGGCTGTTTCCAGCAGAGCAACATTCATGTGACCTGGCCTCCAGGAGCAACCCACAGAACCCTGGCTCGCCCTGCAGGGCCAGTGGGGTGGCTCCAGTCTCGGCAGCAGGGGCCCCACCCTGGGCCTGCAGCAGGGCTGCTGTACCCTCATCAGCCTTCCCGGACAAAACACAGAGACATGAACAGGAGCAAAGGAGGTTTATTTCACCCATAGGTGGCATGAGGGCAGAGCACTCGAGAGTGGACCCTACACCTTCAGAGCGGACAGATCCTTCAACAGGGGCTTCCCTGAGACATGGCTTCTGCTTGGCCGAGACTGCACATGGTGTGAGATTAAAGGCGGCCTGCCCAGGTAAAGCACCCAGGGCCTGGAGGGCCATGGCGGTGATTTTCTTTCTAGCTACGTTCACAGGCCGAGACATGGCCAGGCACTGCTCTGTGCTGACTTCCACTTCAGTCAAGTGTCAAAACAAAAGGATCTGCAAAGGCAACAGACTGTCCTTAGCATCTCACAGCTAGGATGAAGCGCCACTGGATTCTGCAGGATGGAGTGCGGGTTATTTGGTGGAAGATTAGCATGTTGAGGCAACGAGCGTGATCCTGGAGTGGACGACATGCGTGGTCTGGAGTTTAGTGAGCCAGCTGGAGTTCCACCCACCACCCTCGTACGCTGTCCACAGCCAACGTCAAGTTTTAGAGTGTGTGTGTTGTGCCTTCTCTCTCCTCTGGTGCTGGGGATGGACCCAGGGTCTGGTGTGTGCTAGGCAAGTGCCCCACCACTGAGCTCCACCTCCGGTCTTTCTTTTTAGTCTCACAATATGTGCAAACATAAAGCACAGTTTTTTATCAAGTAGATCTGGGAGTGTATATGGATCCTAGGTTGCTCTTAGATGGACTTCTCTGTGGGCCTGCACTGGCTGGTCAGTGGCTTTCCAGCCAGGAGTTCCACAGCCCGAGGTTCTTTGTGGGAGAAACTCACAGCTGGATGATCTGACCACGAAGAGTTAGCAGCACCCAATCACCCATGTTTTGCCCACAAAAACAGCAGGGACAAGATGCACAGGGAGAGACAGCATCCAAAACAAACAGGGCTTACAGACACCAGGCCCAGGAATTACCACGTGACAAGCCTACGGGTGGTGGTGATTCGATCAGACTGGGATTACAGATAAATTACACGTCTTTATATGCACACAGAAAATGAGTGTTACTGAAAGTGGAAGGACAGCTGCCGGGGAGTCATGAACTCTTTCACCATCTCGTCAGTGATCTCCTTGCGCCGGGCTTGGTGCTCGGCGATCAGGGGCTGCAGGACATCTATGAGAGCCTTCTTGAGCTCGCCAGTGAGCATGGCCCCGCTGGAGTAATCCTGTCGCCAGGTGTAGCCCAGCGCGGGGGGGGGGGGGGGGGAGATCGAGAGAGAAAAGGTAGGTCAGCTGCAGTTCTCCATCCAGAGTGACCATGTCTCCTTGGACCCCTGTACTCATGTGCTGTAGTTGACCCACCACTGCATTTTCAGCTGGTAGCCTCTCTTTCCCGGGACTTTTCCTAACTTTTTAATCAGTTCACACTTGCACAATCGCCTATCTGAAACAATTCTTATTTAACATTTCCTACGTCATGTAGACTGTTTTAGCTCTTTGCTATCACCCTTTCCAAGGACGTGGTGTGAAAAGTTTTTTCTTATTCCGGATTACTTCCTTGGTAAAGATTCTGAGAACTGGAAAACCCCAAGTCACTCACTGAACCTTTCTGGGCCCAGCTGCTTACAGAGACTGTGGGGACTGGCTCAGTCCCTGGGCACAGTCACAGTGGCACGGCCCTGTTTAGCTCACACCTGTCCTAGCTGGTAAGATGGGACCTTTCTGCGTTGGTCCCTAAACTGCAGTTTGTACTTTCTCTGTTGTGAACCTGTTCCGGGGTTGCTGGCACAGGGTGGAGACCCCGAGTCCTGCTCGGTTCTCCTCCAGCCTATTGGGTGCTACTCCTAAGCCAGGGCAACTGGGAAAGCCCTGCCCACCCAGAAGTCCCGGTTGCTGACCACCCAGGGTCCCCGGTTGGGCGGCCGCCGTCTCACCTTCCTGATCTGCTCGAGCCTGTCATCATCCTCCAGGAAGAAGGTCAGGTACATGAAGGACACGTCCACATCACAGTTGCCCCCAAACTGCCTGTGTTCCTCCACGGTGTCTCTCCCTCCAGAAAACGCATGCTTGTTGACCTGTGCCAGCACCAGACAGAGGCTGCTCAGACCTGCCGTCCTGCACCTGAAGGTGGCTCACAGGGTGGACGACACAGGGCCCAAATGCCCTCAGATTTGGCACCAGAGGGAGGTTGAGGTTTGTGGATGGTGGGAGGGCCCCCCACAGCTCCTTCCTGCCAGGACAGCAAAATGGCAGTGGGACTCGTGATGCAGAAGGAGGAGGGGAAGGCAGAACGTTGTCGAGTCACCCCAGAGTCCCAGGAGCACAGCAGCTGGCACATAAGCACTGACCTGGCCGAAATGTGGGAAATGTCCTAAAGAGTTTGCGGATGACAGGCTTCAGAAAGAGGATGAGCCACGTCACCTACACAGCAAGGGGTGACCACTCTCTGGGCCAGGCAGTGCCCTCATGGGTGACAGAAAACAGTAGCACCATCCCCAAGGTGGATACAGCAGAGGGTATGCGAGGACATGGCCTAAGAGAAGCCAGGCTCACAGACGTGAGGACAAAGGAAGGGCCCGACAACAGGTCCCTACTTAAAACAGGCCTTTCAGCTACTAAAGAAAACCTCAGAAAAGAACAAAAGGTGGCATGTGCCCACAGTCTAGCTGCTCCGGAGGCTGAGGCAGGGGAATCGCCTGGGTCCAGGAGTTGGATGTCAGCTTGGGTGACATGGTAAGACCCCATCTCAGAACAAACAAAACAAACTAACAAAATACAAACTAACAAAATGTATTTTAAGAATCACTATAATCCTGGAGAAACTAGGGCTAAGAGGTGAGGGGAAGAAGAAATAGTGCGGAGGACAGATAGAATTCATTCCATGATCCTCCAGTGAATATCTGAGAAGCCTCGTACTTACAAATGTCATTTTTTTTTTTTTTTTTCAAGTGGGGAAAGGGTGGGTAGAGTTAAGTGTAAGTTGATACTTTTAGGGTCTCCTTAGAAATAGGTGATGCATGTTAGGGGCAGAGGCCATCAGCAACCTGCCTCCCTCGGAGGGACAGTGCTGAGTCGCTGTGGCTGGTTCCTGGTGGATGAGCCAGGGCCTGCCTGCACACCTGGGCTGGAGAAAGACTCCAGGTCAGGGTGAGAGGGGGCACAGGTACGGGCGTCACAGATCCAGGGCAGTTCCCTGAGAGAACAAGAACCGAGTCTCCAGGTCTTGCCCTAAGCCCCAGGCCAGCTGGCGCCTGCACATTACCCTCCTGCACAGCCCCTCGTCCAGCAGGGGGCACACAGCAAGGGTGCTGTAGGTGGTGGCCTTTCATGATGACACACATTGAATCCTCAACCACCCAGTGACCTTTGCATTGCCTTTTCCATCTCACTGGTAAAGAAAATGAGGCCCAGAGCATCAAGAGTTTGCTTCCTGTGCAGAGCCAGGCTGCCTCTGCAGGCACAGCTGGCCCTGATGGAGCTGCGGTGCCAGAAGTGGCTTACGCTGGCTCATGGGAGCTGCTGGTCCTGGCGATGTGGATGAGTGGCTAGAAAGGTCTGCCTTACAGGAAACCAAGAGGAAGACAGGGATAAGGAGGCGCAGTGCTGTCAGTGGGGCCCAGACTGCCACCCCAGAATCTGAAATGATGGAGGTGGGCAAGGCACACAAACCCAAGTGACCACGCGACAAGAGACAACATGAAGCGGGTTTGGGCTGAGGGCAGAAACCTGGTTTGACTACTGAGCTCTTAAGCTGGTAAGCCAAGGCTGCCACTGTCCAAGTGGGCCAAGGAGCCCTGAAGGAGCACTCAGACCTGAGTGACCCAGAGGGCCTCTGGGCGCACCCTGGGGCCAGCTCTGGGAGCAAGCACTAACGTCGAGTTAGTCACTTGTGCCACAGATGCGTGTGCTGCAGAGGAGGAGGCTCCCCGTTTTAAGCACCCAGACGATGCAGTTTAGGTCACACTGCACTGCCCGGTGATCATTTTTTGAACTACAATCTTCCTGTGGGCAGCACTCTACAGACTTCTTTTGGGGGCAGTACTTGGATTGAATTCAGGGGTACTCTACGTACCACCGAGCCACATCCTCAGTCCTTTCTCAATTTCATTTTTGAGACAGGGTCTCATTAAGTTGCTTAGGGCCTCACTGAGTTGCTGAGGCTGGCCTTGAACTTGTGATCCTCCTGCCTCAGGCTCCTGGGTTGCTGGGATTATAGGCTTGTGCCACCATGCCCAACTACAAGCGCTTTGTATATAGACTTCGTGTAAGCCCCGTGTCAAGTCTGTCAAGCCAGTATACCACTTCCACTTCAGAAATGACACCTGAACAGCTAGGACCAGGAGCCACAGCAGAGGGTGGCAGGTCTCTGCAGTACGATGGGAAATATGTTTGGTTTTCGTCTTGGGTTCCTGCAGAGTTTCTGAATCCCTGGAAATTTCCTGAGTGACGAGCATCTTTTGTGTACTATTTTGTCTTCATACAAAGTTTGCAAAGCCCCAGGATTCTCCTGAGTCTAAGAGTATCTCAAGGTGACCGGGGTGGGGACCCTTGGTGCCTTAGGATGGAACAAGAACCAGAAAGTCCCAAGGACTGAGCAAGTCAGAGGGTTGGAAAGTTCAGCCCCACTTTCCAGAGACTGCAGGGGAGGAAGAAGAGGCTGGAGACTATGTTCAATTAAAACTTTTGGATGAGATTTGCTGATACACGGAAGCTGCTGGGGAGTGCAGTGCCCAGTGGTGATGGGGCAGCTCTGTCCACTTCCATACCCTGTTCATCTCTTCAGCTGGCTGTTCATCTGCATCCTTTACAATAAACTATGGGATAAGGATTACTTCCTGAGTTCTGTGAGTTGCTCTAGCAACCCAAGCAGGGGACTGTGGGAACCTGATTCACAGTTGGTCACTGGGAGCTGGGCAGTCTTGGGCACGAGACCTCAGCCTGTGGGCTGCCGTGCTGCAGGGAGAGAGCAGAACTGAGCTAAATTAGAAGATGCTGGCTTCTCTCTGTTGGAGGACGGCTTGGTGGGGGCGATACCCCCACAGTGTTAGAGGAGGGAATACCAGTGTGCATGGTCATCTCACAGGCCACACCACCAGGCTTGACAGTGGGGGACCTGGGCGCCAGGACTGCTTCCCAGCTGCAGGAACCTCTCCAAGCCTTGGTTCCCTCACCTATAAAGTGGACACAAGCTGGCCACCCCCGGCACAGCTCCTGGAGAGGCTGGAATAGGTGCCCCTCTTTTCTCTAGCATAGCAATTCTCAGTCTGCAGCTGAATTGATATGGGGATTTTGGAGAGGGAGGGCCTGACCATGACCTTCAGGCTGCTTGTGACCCTGGTGACCCTCTGCAAGCCTGACCTCATGCTCACTGGCCCAGCCCCTAGGGTCTCTGCTGGTTCTAAGGAAATGAAAAATTTCCCCAGTCATAAATATCTTTTAAAAAACAACTCTAGAAAACAAACATATGTCTTCTCTGCTGGCATTTCCCTTCCTCTCCTCTGCTCTCTGCTCTGGAAGTTTGAGCCAAAAGTGAAAGAGAAAGAGAAAGCCCGTGGACACCAGCTTCCAAGTGAGGAGGAGAGCTGGCAGAGGCCATTTCCTGAAGGGTTTGATATGAAAAGTCCCCCACTGTCAACTAGAACTTGACTGGACTTCCCAAAGTCAGGGCCTGGCAGTGACGCAGAGGGCCACACCTGCCTCAGACACACTGCCCATCACCTTGCTGCAGTCTGCCAGACCACAAACACATTCCCAGTACAAGGAAATGTTAGCATGTGTAATCCTGAGTGGTCACAGACCCACTGCTGTTCAGTACTGAGTCAGAGAACTGGGGTCCTGGCTGGGCACAGTGGTACACATCTGTAATCCCAGCTAGTCAGGAGGATCACAAGTTTGAGGCTAGTCTCTACAACTCATCGATGCCCTATCTAAAATAAAAATAAAAAGGGCTGTGGATATAGCTCACTGGTAGAACACCCTGGCTTCCATTCCTAGTATTGGGGAAAAAAAAAAAAAAAGGACCAGGACCCTGGAAAATAAGGAAGTGCAAACTAATTTCTATTTTAGTTTTTCCAGTGACTTGACAAATATTTACTGAGTACCCATGCCACACAGGGCGGGGCACTGCTGCACAGGACTGTTCTGCAAGAGGGCACTTCTTTTTTTTTTTTTTTTTTTTTTTTTTTTTTGTGGAATTGAACCCAGGGCCTTGTGCTTGCAAGGCAAGCACTCTACCAACTGAGCCATATCCCCAGCCCCAAGAGGGCACTTCTGATCTGTTTCCCTGGGAGGGCTGTCCAGGAGAACGGCAGCCTGAAGCCTGGTAAGGGCTGCTCCGTCCTGGTGGTGGGTACCTGGCCAGGTGAGGCCTGTGGCCTCAGGGCTCTCCCTGTAGAAGGACAAGCAGTCTGAGCTCCAGGGAGAACAGAAAACACGAGCAAGGTGCTGGCCCAGGCCTGGGGCTGGCTGTGGGCCAGTCCTCACCGTGCTTGGTAACATCCTCATTCATCACGACTTTATGACTTTGCTTCCAGCACAGAGCACAGGTAAGAAAGGCAGGGGAAGGGCGGGGCTGTGGCCAGTGGTGGAGCGCTCACCTAGCACGTGTGAGGCCCTGAGTTCCATCCTCAGCACTACACAAGATAAATAAAATAAAGGTGTTGTGCCCACCTACAATTATTAAAAAAAAAAGTGTGTGCCCACCTACAACTATTAAAAAAAAAAAGTGCAGGGAAAAAAGGAAAAAAAAAGAAGAAAAGGAAAAAAAGCCTTTAGATTAAAAAAAAATAATTTTTAGTTGTAGGTGGACATAATACGTTTATTTATTTGTTTTTACGTGGTGCCGAGGATGGAACCCAGGGCCTCACACGTGCCAGGCTGGCGCTCACCACCATGCTGTCCCAGGGTGGCCTTAGCCCTTGGATTTTAATCTAAACCAAGGGCACAAGCATGAGGCTCCCCCTGCCTCTGGGAGGGGCCGCTGCGCAGGAGACAGTGTCAGGGGTCAGCACGACTGTGACCACCACTCTGCTCCCAGCCCACTCTGCCCACCGCTCACCTTGGTCTTGATCTGCTTGGCCGTGTCTGTGAGGAAGATGGAGGAGTTGGGGTCGCTGGCGCTCATCTTGGTCTGCGCGCCCTGCAGGGCGGGGAAGAAGGTCGAGTGCAGCAGGGCTGGTTTAGGGTAGCCAATCCGCGGGGCCACGTCCCTCGTCATTCTAAAGTAGGGGTCCTGTAGGGGAGGGGAACAGGGCTGGGCTGAAGAGGCCTCTGGCCAGGGAGCAGCCCGGCACCTTCCTGGAGGCTGCCGCGCCTCACACCAGTGGCCAGAGGTGGCGCTCCTGGAAGACGAGGGCCAAGCCCGCCCAGGAACGGGGCCTGCAGAACCGGGCGCGCCCCTGACCTGGTCGATGGCACACGGGATGAGGCACTGGATGTCTGTCTTGTCCCGGAAGATCTGCGGGAATGAGTTGCTGAAGGAGGGAGCGGCCTGGATGGCGGGAAAGCTGATCTTCCCTAAAAGCCAGGGAAAACGTTTTCAGAGACCCACGGCTGTTACGGTCATGCAACCCAGCCAGAGGGGCGAACAAGAGTGTTTTGTCCCCATTACAAAAGAAACAATCACTACTAACGTCTGAAAAATAGAGAAAAGTAGAGAGAACTCTGCTGTCCCAGTGTGTCCTGTTTCCTGTTTTACTCCAGGTTGTGATTTTAGCTATCGAGTCCTTGACCATTTCACTTTGTGACATTCACACATGCTGTTATTAAATATATTTTACTCTGGGCATGTGTCTACAGTATGGACCCATTCTCTAAAAATTGGGTGTTCAGGCTGTTCTCCATCTTTAAATATCGTAAATTATGATGACTATCTTGGTAGATAAAAGTATCTAGTATTTTGTTTTGTTTTGGTACTGGGGATTGAACCAAGGGGTGCTTAACCACTGAGTCACGTCCCCAGCCCTTTTTAATTTATTATTTAGAGACAGGGTCTCACTAAGTTGCTTAGGGCCTCGCTAAGTCGCTGAGGCTGGCGTTGAACTTGTGATCCTCTTACCTCAGCCTCCTGAGTTTCTGGGATCACAGGTACAAAACACCATTGCCTTTTTCTTTTTTTCTTCTAAACCTTAAAGTGGATGACTGAGGAGAGTGATAGTCTAGTCTTCTAGTCTGAGGCATAGCTTCATGGAGCCCAGAAGTGGCTGAATGCTATGCCAACTCTTTATGTTTCAGGGAACACCTGCACCTGAATGTCTTATTTAAAGAGATAAACTGCAAATACTAATACCTCAGAGACAGCCCAAGTCCCCAGAGCAGATAATTAAGGACCAGACGCTTTGGCCTCAACTTTGGTCCCACTTCTCCAAGACTTATTTTCATCTGGAGACAGGCTCTAAGTTGCTGAGGCTGGCCTCCAACTCGAAATTCTCCTGAGTCTCTGGAGTCATTGGGATCACAGGGGTGTGCTGCCACACCTGGCTTGCCTGGGACTCTTTAAAAGCACCTCTCCTCCTCCTCCGAGTCCTGTAATCTTGCTGGGGGAGAGGCAGTCTGCAGGTGGCATGGCCCTTACCAATGCAGTCACTGTCAGTGAAGCCGAAAATGCCCTTCACTTGGTTGAAGGTGACGTGCTTCTGAATCTTCACCACATTCTTGTAGAAGCCTGAGCTCATCCTGCAGAGACAGTCAGAGTCAGACCTACGCTGGGGGAGCTCCACCAGAGTCAAAGTGGGTGTCAGTAAGGTGTGGTGTGGGTCAGGCCTGGGTCACAGACCCCGTTGGGGACGATAACATGGCCAACATGTGAATACAGGAAGGCGTGGGGAAGCCACCTGTAAGGGTACCTGCAAAAGCCACAGAGGATACACCTTTAATGTGGAGCTGACCAGGAGAGGGAAACCAGCGTGAAGCCAGCATGGAGTCATGGAAACAAGGTGGAACAGCAGGTTTAGAGGTGCGGGGCTGCTGTGGGCTGTCCAAAGCCTACCAGTTAGCAGTTCAATGTGTGGTGGTGCTCAGTGGTGGGAGGCTCAGCAGCCTCTCTGCCAAGCCTGTCTGCTCCTTGCAGCTGGACAGAGCTTATGGACAGTACTGACAGGCCCAGGAAGGAGGAGGGTTGGTCTCAGTGCAGATGTCCTCCTTGCATCTGGTCACTGCTCCCTGAGCACAAAGGGCAGGGCTGACCCCTCCCCAGCCACAGGGTGGGACCACAGTAGCTGGTTTAAGCAACATGGTTCTCTCTTCTGGGTGGTGCAGGGTGTGGCTGAGGCCTAGACCTGTGGTGGCCACTCAGTCACCAGAGGGAATGGGGCTGACATCAAGCAAATGGGGTGCAGAGTGACTTCCTACTTAGTGCCTGTGGCGACTGTCGGCAGCTGCCCCTTTCTCTGGGCCCTACCAAGTGTCAAGCACTATAGTGACAGAAAGGGCACAATGCAAGTCAAGTGTTGGCTGAAACGTGACAGGAGCTGTGAGAGGCGCCAGCCTGAACATCCCTCCAGACTCAGGCTGCAGTCTAACCACCTGTGAGGGAGTAAGAGGGGGATGCCCTCGCTAGCGGGTGGGATGTGTTAGCTATAAGGGGTGCTGGACCCCTTTCCTTGCTCTGTCTCGAGAACATGCTTGCCCTTCTGTGATGGGAAGACAAAGGACAAAGGGCCTTGGCAGATGTTGGTGCTCCTGGACGTCCCAGTCTCTAGAACTGTGAGAAATCAATGTCTTTTTCTCATAAATTATCCAGTCTGTGGTATTCTGTCATAGCAGCAGAAAAGGGACGAAGGCAGGTCAGATCTGAATACTGGCTGACACTGCCCAATGTCCTTTTGAGGTAGTGGCATCACCTCTGTTTCTCAGATGGAGACAGGCCCCCAAATCTGTGCTTTTCTCTTTGTGTCTCACAGCTTTCAAAGAGTTTGGACACTTGACATGAGCTGGAGAGCTCCTGGATCCTCTGGGCAGGTGGGAGGTGGCTATCTGGAGTGCAGGGCCACTGGCTGCCAGGGTGGGCACTGGAGGCAGGGAGGTTTGCAGAGGCAGAGGCCCTCACACCAGGGTCTTCGAGGTTAAGCAGCCAGCAGTGGGCTTTCTCTGTGGCTTTCACTTAGCAACCAGCTGAGTTGCAGTCCCAGCCAGGGCTCTGTGCAGGGTAGGAACAGAGCTGGGAAGGACTCCCCAAGAATAGCCCAGCTCAGCTCAGAACAGCTCAGAGAGACAAACTTGACCAGCTGAGATGGGAACTAGCCTGAAGGAGTGGCCTTCTGGGGAGCGGTGGCGGGCCTCAGAGCTCACAGCAGCCAGACAGGCTGCCTACCACCTGGGGACACAACCTAATCACCAGGACAATTACAGCCTTCCACCTGGAGTCACAATGCACCAGAGGGCACCTAGTCCCCACAAGGGGAGCCCAGGCAGGGACAGACGTAGCATGATAGCCGACAGCACACATCAGGGTCTCTCACTGGCAATAAGGAACACACCTGACTGCCCTGTGAGCAATGGCTGTGCCCCAGCCTTGCACACCTGGGGTCCAGAGCTGGAGGCGGTTTTGGAAGGTGACACATTTGCTGAGCTCACCAGGTGCCAGGCACTTTCCTCAGCACTTCACATGAGAAACGGATGCTGACCTCACACATCTCTGTAGCGAGGACAGTCATCCTGAGCTCTCCGTATTGCCACCCCTCCTTGTCCTCCCAACACTTGACTGTCACTGAGAGCTCACTGTCAGCTGACAGGAGGACAACCTGACTAGTTGTTGGGGTAGTAGTGGTTCTGTCTCCTGACCCCACCCCACCACCGCTGCCATGGGTCTCATCAATGATCTGCAGCATAAAGGAGAGGGGCCGAGAAAGGCAGAGGGCATGCCTCAGGAGGGGCCAAGAAAGGCAGCAGTGCCAGCTGGGACCGGAACGCTGGCAGAGCCCGGTACCCTCTGCTGTGCTGCCTCTCGCCAGCACCAAGCACCCCAACTTCACAGGAAAATGGACACTAGAGATTTAGGACTTGCCCAAGGGAGCAAGGCCAAGTGGGGACAGAGCTGGGTCTGCACTGCAAGTTTTCATACTCTGCCTCCCACGACCCCTGCAGGCAGAGGCAGAAACATGCAGGTACTTCCTGGTACCCAAAAGGAGGCCAAGTCGGGCTTCGTGGTACTGCTAGCTTCTTAGGACCAGGAAGCATCCCTATTAGTCAAAGGTGCCATTTTTTGAGTAAAATTCAAGAAAGAAAAGTAAAACGCTCAAGTATCTGGAAGAAATTCTTAAATGGGGTGACATACTGTCTGATTTTCATTTTATTCACATAAAGTTTTACTTCATGTTTATAAAGAAAGAGGAAGTTCACGCGGCGTGAAGCATAGCAGGAGCAGTGGACTAGTTACCAGAGACGGCCTGGGAAACGGCTGCCAAAGTGCCACATTCAGAATGTGTTAACAGGGTTGGTGATATGTGATCTCTTCACTGCCCCAACATGCAGCCGGCCACCGAGCTACCTTCATGACTTCCTACAGGTGTCTGTTCTTGTCTGGCCACCAACACTGGAGCTCAGCAAGGTGGGACTGGGCTTTGCTTCTGTTGTGCTTGCAGGGCTCTGCCTGCTACAGAGAGAGTAAGTAGAGGAACTGTGTGTTTTATCCAGCTAGTGGCGAGAGGGCCACCCATCAGGGCCTCACTGCACCAGACGGGCAGTGGTTTGGGTGCTGGGGATGAGACAGGGACACCCAGATCTGTCTGCAGGGAGGGGAAGTTCCCAGGAAAAGGTGAGGCTTAACCTTGTGTTTGGAGGAAAAACACAGGAGTTAGCCAAGCTGGAGTGTGGGGTCTAGGGAGGATGGTGGGCAGGGTCTCGGAAGTGGCAGAAGTGGAACTGCAAACTGCTCTAGCTCACTGGAGGTGGCAGTGATGCAGGTGCTAAATCAAAGCTTGTGGACTAGACCAAGAGTGCCCTGGCTCCTTGTCCTCTGGCGTGGAGACCTGGAGGGTGAGCAGAGGGAGACGAGGGCAGCCCCGGCTGCAGTGGGGCAGGGCAGGCCGCATAGACCCAGAGGCCAGGCATGTGGTGGCACACCTGCAGCCTGCGCTCCTGAGGCGGAGGTGAGAGGATGGCCTGAGACCAGGAGTTTGTGTCAGCTGAGGCTTGTTTGTGCTCAGGTCAACCAACTGAATCAGGTCAGGTTAAAGGACTGGGTAAGAGCAGTGAAATGCACCGTCAGGAAAATAATGACACACGCTCTGGATGGTCACCAAGAAGAGCAGAATCCAGATCCACAGTTTATCCTTTGAGGATCCCACAGTGCGGTTATGCTCACGTGGCAGAAGGGAGGGATGTGATTTAAGAAAATACCTAATAGGTGATGTTAGAAAAAAAAATTATTTTCTAATAAAAGGTCAGAATTGCCATCAGGGTATCCACTGCTCCCAGTGCATATGCAGCTCCTACTTGGCTTCAAGGACTTACATAACGGGAGCATTCTGGGAATTGGAACAGCTACGCGCCTGTGTGCTGCTGGTTTCTGCTGCCCCTGGGGTGTTCCCTCACGCCTCGGCTAGGCAAACTGGTAGTAAGATAGCACAGGGGACCCCAGCTCAGAGCCCGGCCCCCAACAAGATGCATAGCACCTTGCTGAACTGGCTCCACAAGGGAGTGCTACACTTTCAGGCTCATGAATTTTTTATGGTACTGGGTATGGAACTCAGGCCTCGCACATGCTAGGTAAGCACTCTCTGCCACTGAGTCACACCCCAGCACTCAAGAAATGTTTGCTGAAATAAACAGCATTCTTCTTGTGAGGATTTATCAAAGTCGTATTTTTCTAAACACCTCTTGACAATTTGGGACAAAATCCAAGACCTCAGAAGTTCAAATTCAAGGATTTTCAGAACGACATACGTTGACCCATTAAAGGCTGATTTAAAATGCTAGACTGTGAGGGAACTGTGTGACCAATGAATCTTTCCTCTGTGAGGAAAAAGGGACACTAAAAACAAGGAAGCTATCAGGACTCTAAGGCTGGTTGTCCTGGGAGGAAACAGGGATGCGCAAGTGCCCGTGGTGACAAGTCATGGCACCACCCTGCATGCCTGGGCACATATTTATATTTCTGTAACTATAATTATGAAGGCAATAGCTGTTTCTCTAAAATGCTCACAATATCTAATCCTTCCTATGTATACACAACTTTCTGCTTTCAAAATTACTGGTAAATAAAAGCAATAAACCAGATTACAATTAAAAAAAAAAAAAAAAAAAAAAACCCAAAACCAGAAACAAAACACACTTAGCAGGCCTTAAGCCGTTTCGGATGTTTTAGGCACTTCCTCAAGAGGTGGCCAGTTCTCCTTACCCCATGTATTCAAGGTCAGAGAAGATGAAGGTCTTGTTGATGTCGAAGCCGCAGGCGATGATGTCCTTGGCGTTCTCCACCGTGTAGGAGTAGGCCTGGTCCAGGCTCAGGTCCTTCCACAGGTACTTCTCATCATCGGACATCTGGACCACCAAGGGCACGTTGAACACGTCCTGCAGCCACCTGGGAACAAGGGAGAAAGACTGTGACTTTGCTTATAAATGTGATTTCTGCTTACAAAACCACATGATCTCATGCTGTTAATCTGACTAGTGCTAATGAGAAATCTACTACCAAGGATTGACTCAGAGGGACTCATATGCCAGGCTCTGAGCTGCTTTTCTGTACTTTATTGATAATCTACAAGGTAGGAGTTGGTGTCCTCATCTTGCAGATGGGGACACCCAGGCTGAGCTGTGGATGCCTGCGGTGGTATGAGCAGGGAGCAGGAGGAGGAGTGCAGCAGGCCCAGAGGAGCTCAGCAGCATAAAGGTGCCAGAGCAAACAGAAAATTGCATATCTGTACTTCTAAAGATGGCTTGCAGGCCCCACTCTGGGTTCACGGGAAAGTGAGAAAAGTCATCCGAGGCATACTTACTTGGTGAAAATAAACGGGATGAGATGACCTACATGCATTGCTTCAGAAGAGGGGCCCCTGCCTGTGTATAGATAAAATGGCTTCTTATTTTCATAGGCATCGAGAACTTGATTCATATCTCTAATGGCAAAAGAAGAAAAAGAAAGTGATTTTTTAGGAAAAATATCAAAGCACCTAGGCTCATTTGGAAATGAAAATAAAGACAGAGACAAAACACCACTGATAATAACTAGGCTTTGTTATCTTTGATATTTATGGTATAAAAATGACAGGGAACTTCTACTGAAATGGTTTCTCCTGTGAATGATTGGAAACATATGCAGGTTTGGAATAACAGGTCTAAAAGGGACACAGATAGGTAGCCGTGGGACTTCTGGAATTCTTCCAATTATCAAAGTTGTTACACTGTGTACTTTATACACCTCCCTGGGGGATGCCAAGCTACCACTGCACCATCCTTGTTAGCATCACCCAGCCCAGGAAAATGACAGGCTCCATGCAGGCCTGGCTTGGGGAGCAGCAGAAGGAAGGTGCCCTTGGAGTTCAACGTGAAGCCCTCGGTTAGGGACCTGAGTAGGGTGGCCTGAGCCAGCATGGGACTCAGTGTCTTCATGGGACCAGAGAGTCATTCTGGAGCCATCTTTTCTCCCCTGGGATGAGAACACACAGACAACACACAGAGGACCCCCCTTGCTGGCTGTCCATCAGCACCACCTGGCCAGGCTGTTCCAATCACGGTTGCCTGAGCTCATCCTCAGAGATTCTGAACCACAGAAGATGTCTTAGATTCTGTATTTTTAAAATATAAGAAGGGATTCCAGCGTTCAGCAATGCTCACAAGATGCTAAAACCAGCCAACACTGTGTGAATGTTCTGTGATTGTGGGTAGTGTCCCAAAATAAAAGAGGAATACCTGCCTCTCTCCAAGGTCAGGGTGGGAGAGCCTGGATAAAAGGATTCTAAAAGGGCTTCTGCTGCTCCCCAAGCCAAGGATCATCAGAGCTGGTCTTTGGGGATTAGAGTATTAGTTTTGAATACTGCTTTTGAAATAAGGAAGAAAAAGTCATTCTTTGGTTCTCACAACTTGCCAAATTGAACTTCTAAGAACATACAGAAAGGAAGAAGCACAGTCGCCACCTGAGTTGCTTTCCATGGATGCAGGCAACATCTGAGCACTCACTAGTACCAGGCCCTGGGGTGAGGTGCTCCCCAGGTGTGAGAGTCTGCTGAGGTCTACGCTTCCTTCGGTGGCTTCAGCAGGCCTGGCTCAGTGGTGAGGGAGGCCGGGCAGTGCTGCTGTGTCTTCACAGATGGTAGGTAAGGTAGGGGCACTCTCACATCTGACAACGAGCAAGGCCAAGTCCCAAGCTCCTGAACCAAGAGCTTACAAGGTTACTATACTGAGGAAAAGGAAAAAGTACATCACAAGGGCAGGGAGGACCATGAAATGTCAGGATGAAAAGTTCTGACTCATGACCAATGGAATGGTAAGCCTTGAGCTGATGTGACCAAGACAGGTCAGAGAAGAAGAAAATGATCGAAATCAGGAATGCAAGAAGGGACATGACACTGACCTCGCAGAATAAGAGGACTGTGAAGGACTACTACAAATAAGGCATGACAAACAGAGGAGACGCCCAGAGGGAGCAGAAGGAATCCAGAGGCGACTGCTGACCTGAGCTGAGAAGAAACAAAATCCAGTGGATCTCTAACAAGTAAAAAGGTTCAACCAGTAACAAAAACTCCCCAACAAAAAAGCCCAGGACCAGACAGAGTCACTGGTTATTCCCATCAAATGTTCAATAAAGAATGAACACCAACCCTTCAAGCTCTCCCAAGTAAACTGAAGAGAGACTAGTGTTCAACTCATTCCAGGAGTCTTACCCCATACCACACCAAGATGAAGACACACAGAAACTATAGACCAAATACCTGTGAATACAGGATAAAAATCCTTAAAAGCTCACTATTCAGCAACATAAAAGATTATACACCATGATCAAGTGGGATTGGTTCCAGGAATGCAAGTTTGATTCAACATACAGAAATCCATCAACATGACAAAGCATATTAATAGAAGAGAGGACAAAGTTCACATGACCATCTCGCAGAAAAGAGAAAAGCACCTGCTAAAAGTCAACTTCCTTTCAAATGAAAATGCTCGATAAACTAAGAACAAAAGGCAAATTTGTTAACAAGAGGAAGAAGATTCATAGAAAACCCGCAGCTAACATTATACCCAACATAAGACTGAAGCCTTCTCCTGTGACTGGGGTAAGACAAGCCCACTTTCCCCACTACTATTCAATACTGTATGGAAGTTCCAGTCAGAACAATTATATAAGGAAAAAATATCCAAACTGGAAAGGAAAGGAGTAAACTACTATCTATTCATTGGTGGCATGATCCTACAAATAGAAAATCTTATAGAATGCACACAAAAGAAAAATATTGGAGAATAAACCAATTCAGTAAAGTTTCAAGATCAACACACAAAAATCAGTTGTATATTTCTATACAGTAGCATAATGAATAAGTAAATGCTATTTATAAGAGCATAAATCTAACCAAAGGAGTATAAGAGTTATACATTGAAAACTATACAACACCACTGAAAGACACTAAAAAACATAAGTAACTGGAAAGATATCCCATGTCCAGGATTGGAAATTTAACAGCAATCTCTATCAAAATCCCAGCTGCCTTTTTTGTAGAAATGAAAAAACGGATCCAAAAATTCATATGGGGTCAGGCATGGTGACACATGTCTGTAATCCCAGAGACTCAGGAGGCTGAGGCAGGAGAATGTCAAGTTTGAGGCCAGCCTTAGCAACTTAGCAAGGCCCTGTCTCAAAATGAAAATAAAGAAGGCCTGGGGTGTGTAGCTCAGTGCTAGAGTGAGCCTGGTTAGCATCCCCAGTAACCCCCACCCCACCATGTGCACACACACACATTTATACAGAAAAGCAAGGGATCCAGAATACCAAAAAAAAAAAAAAAAAACCAAAAAAACAAAAAAAGATCTTGAAAAAGAAGAGCAAAGTTGGAACATTCAAATTCTCTACCTTTAAAATTTACCTCAAAGCTACAGTAATCAAGGCTGTGTTGTACTAGCATAAGAAAAGACAAATCAGTGAAACAGAACCGAGAATCTAGAATTAAACACTTAGATATATGTTCAGCTGGTTTTCAGTAAGGATGTCAAGAAAAATCAACAGGGAAAGAATGGTCTTTTTAAACAATGGCGCTGGGACGATTAGATATCCATGTGAAAAGGAACGAAGTTGGAGCTCTGTTACACACGCACCAAGATTCAATTGAAAAGTGCCAGAGACTTAAGTATAACAGCCAGAATTATAGAGCTCTGCAGGACACAGATGTGAGTCCTCATGTGGATTAGGCAGTGAGTGGTCTGAGATGATACGAAAAATGTAAGCAACCAAATAAAAAATAAACTGGCTTCCTCAAAATTAAAACTTCTGTACTTCAGAGGACACTATTAGAAAGCGGCAAGATAGTCTACACAATGGGAGCATATATCTGCAATTCTTATGTTGGTAAGAATTAGTATCCAGAATACATGTAAAGAAAAAAGGAATTAAAAAAGGATCTTGGGAAGGAAGGGGGCCCAGGGGAAAGCAAAGGGGGGACCTGGGAGAGCAGCTGGCAAAATCACACTCTGCACATGTGTGAGTGTATCATGATGAACCCCACTTCTATCCATAATTGTAATGTGCCAATTAAAGTGAATTAAAAATAAATTATTGTAACTCAACAATAAAAAGCTGAGCCACCCTATAATCTCAACTACTTGGGAGGGCTGAGGCAACAGGGCCCCAAGTTCAGAGCCAGTCTGAGCAAGTTAGCAAGACCCCATCTAAAAAATAAAAAATAATAAGGACTGGGGATGTAGCTCAGTGGCAAAGTGCTCCTGGGATTGATCCCCAGTGTGGAGAACAACATGAAAACATGAAAAAGAAAACAACTCAATTAAAAAGGGGCATGGGCTGAGGTTGTGGCTCAGTGGTGGAGCACTTGTGTGAGGCCCTGGGTTCAATCCTCGGCATCACATTTAAAAAAAAAAAAGTATATATATTTAAAAAAAAAAGTGAGGGCTGGGGAGATAGCTCAGTCGGTAGAGTGCTTGCCTTGTAAGCACAAGGCCCTGGGTTCGATCCCCAGCACTGCAAAAAAAAAAAAAAAAAGTGAAATGTTAAAAACAAACAAACAAACAAAAAACAGTAGGCACAGGATCTAAATAGTTCTCTCAAGAAGATACAAAAGAGCCAATATGCAGGGCTGGGGAGATAGCTCAGTTGGTAAAGTGCTTGCCTTACTAGCATAAGGCCCTGGGTTCGATCCCCAGCACCACAAAAAAAAAAAAAAAAAAAAAAAAGAGCCAATATGCAGTGGTACATGCCTACAGTCCCAGTTACTTGGGAGGAAGCTGAGGCAGGAGGGTTGTGAGTTGAAGGCCAGCCAGGGTAACATAACGATAGATAGATAGATAGATATATGTCTCGATAGATAGACAGATAAATAAAGAAATAAAAGACCAATAAGCACAGGAAAAGATGCCCAATATCACTGGTCAACAGGGAACAAACCCCCAAACCACAGTGAGATATTGCTTCACCCCCACTAGGGCAGCTCTAAGGCAACAACAAAAGCCTGGAAAGTAACAAGCACTGGTAGGGCTGAAGAGAAATCGAGACCTCTCTACATGGGTGGCTGGAATGCAGAGTGATAGCTACTGCTGTGGTGGACAGTCTGTCAGTTCCTCAGAAAGAGAAACAGAATCATCATCGAACCATCAATTCTACTCCCAAGTGTACAGCCAGAACTGAAGCCTGTGTCCACCCAAAAGCTTGTTTATGAACAAAATGTCCAGAGTAGCATAACTGATAACCAAACAGTGAAAATAACCCAAATACCCATCAACTAATGAACAGATAGACAGAAGGTGGGGCTCATCCATGCGATGGAACACATTTTGGCATGGGAGGGATGAAGGCTGGGCACAGTGGCACATGCCTGTAACTGAGCTACTGGGAAGGCTGAGGCAGGAGGATCTCAAGTTCCAGGTCAGCCCAGGCTATTTAGTAAGTCCCTGTTTAAAAAATAGGTGGGGAGGGCTGGGTCTGTGGTTCAGTGGTAGGACGCTAGCAGCAGGAGGTGCTGGGTTCTGTTTCTACCACCAGGGGGAAAAAGAATGAAGCGGAGGCAGTCCTTGACCACAATGTAAAAATTGCACCCACACAACCATTCTGTTTTTCACTGTAAGTACAGTATTCAACGAATGAATAAGCTACTCCATGCTTTATCATAAAACAGGCTCTGTGCTCCATGACAGTACCCGATGGTAGCTAATACAAGGTTCTGAGCTTACTGACTGTATGCTCAGAATGCTTCAAATGTATGTTAAATAAAATGGATGTGTTGAGACACGATCCATCAGAGGTTGGAATGTGCACTGAGACATGCACAGCATGGGGAATCCCAGAAAACATGCAGTGAAGTAAGACAAGAAACAAAGGGCTGATTTCCCAGGACCCTGTTCATATGACATTCCCAGAATCGGCAAATGCAGAGGCAGAACGCAGAGGAGCGCCTACTGTGGCTGAGGCCGGGAGGAATGGGAGGGCCTGCGCACAGCAGGGATTTCCTTTCTGGGTGTGAAATGCTCAGCAGTTAGGCATTGGTGAAGGCTGTACAACCCTGTGAACTGCTGAGACCCACTGACTTGTACGCTTTTGAAGGTGAATCTTAGGATACGCGGTGAAACTCCGTCAGGGAGAACACTGAGTACACACTGCCCACAAAGTGAGCTGCACAGGGCAGAACTGCTGATCACACATCCTGTGAACAAAGCCCGGAAGTGGGCCTGTCCAATCCCAGTCATCGTGGGCAGGAAGGCAGAAGTCCCTGTTTTGTGATGTTATCTGCTAGAATTTATGGTCTGAGGAGGGGATGCTCTGTTCCTCGAACCCTCTGTTAGTTTCTCTTTCGATAGCAATTATAAACAGGCTGGTACAATAAGAGGAAGAAGGTTCATAATTTCAGGAAGCCTACTGTTTATTGCAGAGACATGTTGAACTTGGACACAGACTCTTGTTTCCATGACTTTTTGTTTTTATAACCTACAGCAAGTAATCTGGCATGATCCTATCTGCAATGAACTTGACCTTCATCTTGTGAGGTGTGTAGTCTATAAATGAATAAACTAAGGGTATGAGAGCAAAAGAACGGATGTGACCCACAGTACTGAGAAGACAGAGGTGGGCTCCAGTCTTCTGACAGCTGGGTCATTTTGCCTACAGCACTGGGAAGCTCCACAGAAGAGCTCCCTCACAATTGTGTGAATTAAAGCAAGGGTGAGAGTCTGTGGCGACGAGCCCCTGACCTGTGTGAGAAGAAGATGCCTCTGCGCAGGAAGCGGTGTGGTCTCTGGCCAGTGGCTCTCTCTATTCGGTTTATCAGCTCTTTGTCAATTTTACTGCTTCCAAATTGAACTGGAAAAAAATTGGGAGACAAGAGACATGAGTTTCTCAGGTGGGAGGAGGTTCAGAGACCAGGTATCACTGAAATGAAGGGGAAACACTAGTGATCCTTGCATGACCTCAATGACCCCAAATCTCTTTAGCCTCTGCTACAGTCCTTTGCCTCAGCACAAAGGAAAAGAGCCTTAGTATTGAGACAACTGCTGAGATCACAATTAGCTAAACAGGGAACAAATTCAAAACAAAATGCTATTTGCCTGAGACTGGATTCTGATATTCAGAACGCAGTCTAGTGCGAGAACCACACATACACAGACATGTGGTGCACATACATACACCCATCCCCACACAGCTGATTGCAGGTATAGCACACACCCACAGTCATGACTTTCCATATTCCTTAATTCCTGAACTGAATTAATGGCTGCCCTCCAGGGAATTTTCCCTCATTGATGGTCTACACTTACAACATGGAAAATGGCTTTGACTTGGATAAAAACAGTAGTTATTTCTTCTTTGATGATTACCAATGATCTCAGAGCAAAGACCTCTCAGTCGAATATGCAGAAAGACCTTAGAGGAAAGGTGTGGCAGTGAGCACCTGCCACACATGAGAAGGTACTTTCTTAAGCTTTAGCTCCACAGTCAACAAGACTGGAGGCAAAACTTAAGGAACCTATGACTGACTCCATCACTAAGTGAAAACAGTTTAAATGACTGCAAAGATGCCCATTTTGGTAGTCCTTTCCCAAGCACTGAACTGCTAAAGAAAGGGAAAAATCTCATAAGCTATCTACTATAGGATATTATTTTGAAACAAGTGTTATACTGTTATTTTATTTTAGAATAATCTTTTGGGAATATAATGCACAGCCAAAGGATCTTAGGATCTATTTTTTTCTTGGCATTGAAGCTGCACTGTATCATATATTTCCAAAGGAAATACATCAGTGTGTTGACGAAATATCTGCACTTCTGTTTACTACAGCGCTATTCACAATACCCAAGATGTGAAATCAACTTGTACATCCCGAACAGATGAAAGGATAAAGAAAATGTGGATATACACACAATGGGATATTACTACGTCATATAAAGGAGGGGATCTGTCATTCATGACAACACAGATCAGACGCAGAGCAGAAGCGTGGTCACCACAGGCTGAGAGGACTGGTCAAGAGGACAGAGCTACATGGGATGGCAGGAGATGTCCGCTTCTGCACCGGGGGAATGCAGTGAGCCAGAATGTACTACGTATTTCAAAACTGCTAGAAGATTTTGAATGTTAGCCCCACAAAGAAATGATAAATGTCTGAGGTGATGGGTATGATAATTACCTGATCACTATTACATATTTGTATGGAAGATCACACTGCATCTCATAAATATGTACAATTGTTATATTTCAATTAAAAATAAAATTTAAAAAATGCTTGCAAACATACACATAAATTAACAAACACGGAAGGAATCAACTCAATGGATTCACTTCCAAAAAGCTGAGGCCATTTTTTGGGAAAAGGCATACCAATGAGCTTGTCATAGTCAATGCCTTTTGCACTGCTTGTCCGTACTGTCCATGGGTCCACAAAATCCTCGCTGGTTTCGGTGGCATCTGGGCCACTATTACTCCCAGGTGCTGGGTTCCTTGGGGGGCAGTCAGCCTTGTAATCCTCCCCCATGGCCGCTTTGTAGCTCATTTTCAATGATAATAACATCTTTACTGCAGACTCAATTTCATCCTAAGAAAAGAAGTGAAGGTAAAAGTTAAAAATACAAACCATGACCAGGTGCAGTGGCACACACCTGCAATCCCAGTGACTCAGGAGGTTGGGGCAGGAGGATGGCAAGTTCCAGGCCGGCCTCAGCAACTTAGTAGGGTTGGGGATGTAGCTCAGTGATAGAGCACCCCTGGGTTCAAGCCCCAGAACAAATAAAACAAAAATCAAAACCAATGGTTAAGTCTGCCGAGTACCTGTCACATGTTGACACTGTGCCCAGTGCTTTCACACCATTACCTGGTTTGGTCCCACAGCAACCCTGTGAAGTGGGTATTACCGCGACTGTCCTCCTCCTGTCCGCGAGGTGAAGGAGCTCACCCCGGACATGCAGGAAGCCATGGGCTCAATGCACTTTATTCTTTTCTGTTGTCCTGGTGCTGTGGACCACTGCCAAGAACACCCTGGGCAGCAGCAGTGACAAGCTCAGGACGTGGTTACTACAAGGTTGCCGTGCCTCAGACTTCTCAAGCAGCCCGATACCAGAGAACAGCAAGCAGCTCCTCTGAGTCCATGCAGGACTGGCTCACTCTCCTCAAGGAAATGTAACCAGTGACGCCACCACAGACAGAAGAGCAACTCAGACACACACCATGAAGAGGGATCAAGGCAACGGAGGCGCTCCAGAGGGATTCCCTGGGAAAGTTACTCCACTACCTTTTGTGGTCTCAGCAATTATCCTGTTTGTATATCATTGTTTAAAAATAAATGTTAAAAAAGCAAAGTAAAATGTATCATTGGGTACCTTGGAAATCTACTAAAGACTCTTCTCTTTGAGAAGGCCACACTTGCCACCCTAGGGGGCCTGGTATTTAAAAGAGCAAGCCTAATTAAGCCAATTAGTCATGCCATGCCTAAAGCTGTAGTCCAGTAATTGGCCTAGCTGGATTAGCTCACAAGCAGAGAATATTTCCAGTCCAATTTGCCTGCCAAGGGGAACACCGACATTTCCACTTAGCTTTCACACAGAATGAAGTATAGACTGAGCTACCAGTGGAGAACCACCATGGTGCCAACCTCATTCAGAGAACTCCTCCCTCAGGCACAGTCCCGTGGCCACAGAGGACTGCTACTCGGGGTGAGCTGTGCTTCATGACATTATTTGGAATTCAAAATTCGTAATTTTTTGTAACTCATCAAATTGAGTTTGACTTGTGGAATCAATAATATAGCCCTATAGACACAGATCATGTAAGAGATAATATGTTTGCCCAGGTTAGGCTAGGGTTAGGGTGTTCTACTCATCATTTCTGCTATGCCTAGACTCTATGTTTGCAATAAAATAAATGTTCAGCAAGTCTAATCTATTGAATTATCTACAGGAAGATTTGACTTGTTTTGAAGTACACTGAAATCAATATTCTTTGTCGCTAGCTGGGTTGACAGCCCATACTCTATCTGGTCTTATTCTGTTTTGCAGAAGGCTCTACAAAGGTCAAACATTTAACCCATATCCTTGCTCAAGGACTGTCTGTAACTTGAAAGGGAACTGAATAGTTAAGCAGAATTGTGTTTTCAATCTAACACTGACCTGGACACTGAAACAGAATGTAAAAGCTGCTGTTCTGAAGAGACTCTACACCACCCTATTATATAGCCCAAGCACAGACAGAGCCACCTGGGGTGGCAGGAGTTAGGGTGGAGGCTGAGAGGGAGTGAGGATGGCTTCTAGGTGCCACTCTGCTGGTTCTTCATTTGGGTGCTAGTGACACAGGTGTGGTCATTTTGTGACAATTCAGTAAGCTGCCTGTTTAAGATGGTCATTCTTTTTTGTAGGAATGGCATCTTACTCCCTATGAACCAATGTAATTTCTTCAACCCTTCAAAACTGTACATACCCTCTGCCACCATCTCCCATTAGATCCCCTAGATTCTGACCCATCTGCTTCCTAGGACATCCCTGCCTTAGTGAGCTGTTGTTGCTGATACAGGTTTTATGGCAAAGAACTTTAAGGACCATGGCCCTTGAGTACTGTCACTCTCAATGTGGCTTAACTATTTTGCTAAAAGCGAATTTCTAAGACACTAGGTGCTTCTATTTTAAACACAGTTCAAGGTCGGATACAAACTGACTTCTGAATTGTTCCTCATTTTACTTGTCTCATGGTGCATCCTCTGATCTTGCTAGTGTGCATCCTTGGACTACAGCAAAGAAGAAACTTTGGAAGAATTTATTCTAAACTGTGTCAAGAAATGCTTGTTGACTAAAGTAAGGAACATAATTGTAGTCACTCAGAATTACTAACAATAGGGCTGGGGTTATGGCTCAGTGGTAGGGCACTTGCCTAGCACTAGTGAGCACTGGGTTCGATCTTCAGCACCACATTAAAAAAAAAATTATTATGTTCATCTACAACTAAAAATATTTTTTTAAAAAGAATTCCTAACTATAATATTTACTAAATGTTATTCAAACCTAATGTTATAGACAAAAATGTTACTTTTAGCTTTCCAAAGTAGGTTTATAGAATAAATGATCAACACTTGAGTCCTTAATTTAGGTTTTTGTTTTAAAACAACCTAGACTTATTCACTAAGCCTTGCCTGATGAATAGATCTCTTTCTGTACACAATCAACTATTTTTCTGTACCAGGGATTGAACCCAGGGATACTTTACCACTGAGTTACATCCTCGGTCCCTTTTTTTTTTTTTTTTTTTTTTGACAAGGTCTTGCTAAATTGCTTAGGGTCTCATTAAGTTGCTGAGGCTGGACTCAAACTTGCAATCTTCCTGCCTCAGCCTCTTGAACTGCTGGGATTATAAGCATGTGCCATGACGCCCAGTTCCTATTTTTTTTTTTTTTTTGACATTCCTGTCTTTCAGTACTATCTATTTCCCTTGAAATATAATGGTTCATTTGGGGTCCAAATAGTCAAAGTAAACTGCTAGGGTGAATGTGAGATGGTTCATACAATCTGGTGACAAGAAGGAAGAGATTTTTGAAACAAGACAGCATGGTAGTGCTGAAATCTGGGCTGGGGACTCAGTGCTCCTTGCAAACTAGGAATTCCTGATGTTTGATTCTTAGAAATCATGTTGCTTCTTTAAGCTCTTCTGCTTCTCTGTTCTCTTTACGGACTTCTTTTTGTTGTTTTGCTTTTTAGATACACATGACAGAAGAATATGGAGCAGTAATGAATTTGCAGGTCACCTTGTGCAGGGGCCATGCGGCCTTTCTGCACGGTTCTAATTTTCAATGTATATACTGCCAAGGCGAGTGTCTTACAGACTAAGTCAGAGAATGCTCCTCTGACTTTTGTTTTCTTTGACTTCCATTTCTTGTTTTCCTTCTGGGCATGTTTCCTTAACTTCTCACCCTTGTGGTGTCTTTCATTTCTCCTCTATCATTTTTAACTCTTAGTAACTCTTGTGATGTCTCAGCCTCTCTCTTCTAGAGGCCTGTCCTGGCACGGGAGGCTCAGTGCCACCCTTCCTCACCTGAGGATAGCAGCAGTTCCCACGTGTCCTCTGCTCTGTGTCCTCCCAGATAATCCTCCCCTCAGCCTTGCACATCAGAAGCCATCTAATGTGTGGTGCTTCTGCCTGTCTACTTGACGCTTAGAGGGCTATACTGTCAGCTTTTGGTCACTCTGTGGGATTTGGGCAAGTATGGATTTTGGAGTTTTTTTGGGGGGGTGGGTCCTGGGACCAGTTCCCTGTGAACACCTAGGGATGACTGAACAGACTTCTTCAGAACAATACTCTACAGAGGTGGGAGGCTCGGATGCATATGTGGGGAATCCAACAAAGTCACTTACTTTTGATGCCTTTTCAGCTTTGAGGGTCCTCACGAGCTCGCCTTGAGCAGCTATGCTATTGAACAGGTCCAGTGGAGAGGCACAGGGCTCGCCATTGGGCACATCTGCCATCTTCCAGGATTGAGACACAGCTGGCTAGTGGTCAGACTTGTTCAGCAGTGGAAACAACACTGTGGAGAAAAAAGACGGGGGTGGAGAAGGAGATTCATAGAATGCAGTTGATTTTCCTTTCTTGTATCTTATTCTTTCAGAAAAAAAGAAGTGAGGTGAGTTATAACAAAGGAAATGGATAACTTAAATAAAAATGTAAGCATCAGTTTGGGGTCAGAAAAATGAGGATAAGCGGAAGAACAAACAATAAAGGAGCATCCCTCTTAGTGAAGACCAAGTTGCCTGGAATGAGGAGGACTTGCATTTCCTCTGGGAACAAACACCAATGTGCTTTAGTAAACCCAAGTTCACTAGGGCTAAACACTGCTCATTGTTCCTTACCTTAATTGCCTGGGAAAAGAATTCTCAGGCCTTTGCCACCACACCCAACATATAGTCTCTGATCAAATGGTTTCCACTGCTGGCCAGCTGCTGCGTTCTCAGATACAGTGAGATATGAGTGGAGGACAGGGCCTTATCTGATCTGGGTTCCAAATGAGGTAAGTACTATATATAGCTTGAATATTCCACATGCTGCCTTACTCAACTGCGAACCTCTGAAGGTGTCTTTTTTGGATTTACTTATCTTTTTTGTGGTACAAGTGATTGAAGGGTTCTTGACACATCCCCAGACCTTTTAACTTTTTTTTTTTTCTTTTTTAAACTTTATTTTTTTATGTAGTGCTGCTGAGGATCGAACCCAGTGCCTCACGTGTGCTAGGTGAGTGCTCTGCCACTGAGATGTAGCCCCAGACCCCCTTTTTACTTTTTTAAACTTTGAGACAGGGTCTTGCTAAGTTGCCCAGGTTGGCCTCAAACTTGCAATTGTGCTGCCTGAGTAGCTGGAATTACAGGCAGGGCCACCGCACTTGGCTGCCTGTGCCTTCTCTTAGTTATTATTTTCTATTAACCTTAAAAAAGAGCTTGAGCTGCCACAAGCCCATTCTTGGGCTAGTCATTTGATGCCTTTCTCAGCGTCAGTTTCCTTGTCTATAAAATGGCACTGCGGGAACCTTCTCATCTACCTCAAGGGCTGTCATAAGGACAAAATGAGTTACAGAAAGATCAGTAGAGTAAAGGGAGCACAGCAGGGGGAAGAAGGGTGGGGATGGACGTGCTGGGGACTGAATCAGAGCAACTTATATTCCATGGTTTGTGATCATGTCAAAATGTATCCTAATGTTATATATAAGTAAAAAGAATTTAAAAAAAGAGAACTGAGTCAGTAGGCTTGGTGGTGCACACCTGTAATCCACCAACTCAGGGGGCTAAGACAGGAGGATCACAAGTTTGAGCAGTGTTGGTAAATGAGCAAGACCCCGACACAAAATGAAGAACAAAGAGGGTCGCAGATATACTTCAGTGGTCAACCGTCCCAGGGTTCAATCCCCAGTACCTACACCAAAAAAACCCATAACAAAACAGGGTAGCCCACGCAAGCCATGAAGCAGGCTGGGGCATGTTATGACATTCTTAGAACAATGGTTTTGTGGGCCAGGGTTCCAGAGCTCGACTGACTCCAGCTTCACCTTAACCTGCTGTGACACCTGGAACAAGGTGTGGGGGGGGAGAGAGGGAGGAAGGGGAGGAGGGGGAGGAGTGGCAGGTAATGTCAGAGCAGCCAGCTGAGAGCACTTCTGCACCTGGCATGGCCTAAGCTTCCTATGTGTACCATTCACCTGACCTTATAGGAATCCTATGCTACAGATTTGTCCTATTTCATAGAAGAGACCAGAGCAGTTAGAACCTTGTCACTGCAGCAGTGATGGTATACAAACTCAAGTTGCTCAACCTTTGAGCCTGCGCTCTCAGCAACCACTCGCCTACCAACTACTTAACTCTACAACCCAACACACCAATTTGAAGTGCTATTTAATCTTATTTATCATTTGTTAAATATTTGTTTAAAAGGTGTATAGATTTTATCTAAGACAATAAGTTGGTGAAACTGTAATACTAAAAGGAGTGGGACAGCAGTCAGGGTCTCTCTTCTTGCTGGGAACCACCTCAATTTCCAGCAAGGAAAGTTAGGTGAGACAACTGACTTAGATAATGAAGCACCCACAGTTCAGGAGGCCCCTTAGTGCCCAAGACAACTTCTCACTGGCTATCAGCAACAAGCTGAGTAATCCTGAGCTCTCTCTGGGCGGGGGGGGAGGGGGGTGTCTTTGTGAGTATCAAACAATGAAAATAACAAAAATCACAAATGATGCTGCATGTTGTCCAGAACTCTCCTACCCTCAAAGGAGGGTGGGAGTGTGCAAGTTCTCCACTAGCAGACAGGCTTGGGACAGTCAGAACAACCCTTCAGAGGTTCTGATGCCAGGGGGTGAGCCAGGTCTGATGCCAAAGCCCCTGGTGACCATGGGCTCTCAGATCTGCAGCTGCTCCCTGCACAGAACCTCTTACTCTCCTTTTCCTGGATGCTGCTCAGTATCTTTCCAATTCAAACCTCAGCTCTTGGCAGCCTTTTCTGACCCTTGTTCCTCTGTGGTCAAGTTGGTCACTCCACCCTCTGAGACCCTTGAGCGCTCCCTGCAGAGATTCATCAAACATGTACACTTCAGTTTAGTTATGCATGTCATCTTCAGTAGACAGGGAAAGCAAGCACACAGCTCATTAATAACCATTTATTGAATGAATGAATCTTATAAGTCATTTGATTCAATTTTTTTCTCAAGGAGTGTTCTCTTGTAATTCTCTTCCAAGTTCTTCTGCTGGATGAAGGTTGATCCCCTCATCTGGACTTTAAACATCTCTTATTGAACATTGTGACATTGAGCCAACTCCCAAGATCTGGAGAGACCCAGGCAGGTCTCCAGGAGTCATCTCCAGGTCTTTCCTCCCTAGTCTGGTTTCCTCACTCATTAACTAACATCTGTCCACCATCCTCACTCTTTCTACATTTCCTGTGGCTTACTCTGTCCTTCTAAAAACGTGGTACCCTGTATGGACAGCACCAAGCAGTAGCAGTAAAGTTCTGATGTCTTTAAGTAGAACCAAAATCAAATACAGATCAAAAATACCTTTAAAAATTCCTAGGAAAAGCTCCAAATGGAATGACTGGGTGAGCCTCGGACAGCCAGTCTCCTCCCACTGGGAGAGAGCTGATGACTGTTTCTTTGATAGAGGACCAGTTTAGAGGAACCAGGCCTGCATTCAAGCTCCATGTGAGAGGAAAAACCATGGATCTTTAAATAGCAGTATCCTACTTCAGAAGAGGCACAGGAAAACTAAAGCAGATGCAGGGACCAGCAGATGAGGCCGCCTTGCACTCTCACAATCATAAGATCACATTCACTGTGTGTGAGTCACCCACACTACTTAAAGAGTGTGTGTGTGTGTGTTTATGTATGATGCAACTTTTTTATTTTTTGGTACTGGGGATTGAACCCAGGGCACTTAACCATTGAGCCACACTCCCAGCCCTTTTTCAATATTTTTATTTAGAGACAGGATCTCGCTAACTTGCTTAGGGCCTCACTAAATTGCTGAGGCTGGCTCTGAACTCTCCATTCTCCTGCCTCAGGCTCCTGAGCCACCGGGATTACAGGTATGTACCACTGCACCCAGAATGAGGCAACTTCTTGAGTGAGCCTTCCAGAAACAATCAGAGATATGGAGAACAGAACTACTATCTTCCTCATTTAACACATTCATCATCCATTTGTCCTGTTTATTGTGCAAACTGCTTCCTCCCCCTACCTAATCAACATCCTTCTTTATTTCTTTGTTCGCTAATTTTTAGAATTAAGTTAAATTCAGAGGGTATCAGCTTACAGTTCATGAACCTCTGAAACTACATCAAAATTCTCATGTACTGGGACGAGGTTTTAGGCAGGATATTTAGGCTTCACCCCTTTTCAAAGGGGTCTGAGATATGAAAAGTTAAGGACCATTGCTTTATGTGTTCATTACATAAGCTGCAAATACAGAGCTGAGTTTGTTAGGGAAAGCCTGCTTATTTTATCTATTTAACTAACACTATAATCTGGAATAAAGAGATGCCAAAGTTAACAACTATGAAGTAAACTATTATTCCCTCTAAACAAAAATATTGGGAGTGTAAAAAGAAAAAGCAGCCTACCCAGAGCAGACCCTTAGAAAGAAACTAGAAAGGCTCTTGAACACCTCCTTCCCCCTTTTCAGGAACTTCATCTTGTGCCCATTTTGAAAGGTCCCATTGCTCTGGATGGGCATAACAAGCACACAAAGAATGCAGATACAATACTGTGATAAGGAACAAAAAGAAGCATGCCCTGGGCTATACTGAAATCATCACAGATAAGACATACCAATTCTCCAGTGAGGGGAAGGGTGGCATTAAGGCAGTCAATTCTGGAGCAGCTGGGAAGAACAGGTAACCCAGGAAAGTTTCTGGAGGTGGGATCATGGCCTTAGAGTTGAGTATTAATGGTATTGGACTGGCAAGTTCCCAGTGGATTGGCAAGTTCCCAGAGGACAAGAAACAGCTTCCTCAGTGTAAGCAGTTCTTTACACCCCACACTCTGGAATGGATTATGTTCTATTAACATTAAAATGAAAGGTTTTTTTTTTCTTCTCTGGATAATAAATATAATTTAGTGTCTTAAAAGAAGACACTAAATTATATAAAACCAGGTATTAGATATTTTGGATGTCACAAGAATGCTAACATGCTCAGATGCTGACTGTTTAGGGAGCCACACCAGGGAAACATATGGCAGCCAACAAGAAGGTGCTGAAGGCAAGCTGCGAATCCAAGCAGCAACTCTTCATCCACCATCTTTATTTCCTATGGAAGTGGGGAACCTCTTGAACTTTGGGTCAGTGGGATAAAATCAAAGGCACAGCATCCTAATCCTGAGAGAGACAATCTCTTATCCTCTAAACTGAGGTTTCCTGCACTTTTGTACAAGGTTGTTAAAACACTAAAACACTAAACACTAAAACTAAACACTAAAACAAGAAAAACAAACTCCCCACCTAGCAAAGATGGCAATACATACCCCGATTGTGGAGAGAAACTGCAGAGGTGGCCACCAGTCACACCAGGCAGTCCAGCAGTGGAGAATGCCCTGCTCAGACACACAGAGGGGGTCTTTAATACTCTTCCTTCTTTTCTTTCAGTTTCCTTTTTAGAAAAGGTTCTTTTCCTTCTTGCTTCCTCACCCCACCCCTTCAGTTATGTGCACTTACGAGTTTCTTATAAATCACCCAGATTCTCAGAAACATTTTGGCTTCTTGACCAACTTCCTCCTCGATGAGCCTGTCCAATCAGGGGCGGGTTGGCTACCAGGGGGATGGGGGTGTTGGGGGGGTGGCTAAGACAGACGAAACCCTATCAAGGGTTCTATATGCCATTAGTCATTGCATCAGCCACCCCACGGCCCAGGTTGGCCGCCACATAACCTCCCCACCCTCAGCATCCGTGCAAATGTGTTTGTGTAGTGTCATGGGGAGAGGAAAAGGCAGGTAGTAAATTCCCTGCGGCTGCTGTGCACCGAGGCGGCACAGTGCAGTGGGAAGATCCTGAGAGGGGAGGTCGGAAAGTCCCGGGTTTCAATTCCTACTGTGCATCGGGCATCTTGCTGTGAAACCTGGGGCAAGTCACGTTACTTCCCTACTCCCCCCTCAGTGTCCTCGTCTGTGAAACGGGCTCAGAGGAGCCCCCTGACACCACCGTGCAGGGGACGAGCGCGACACGACAGGCACTAAAGGAAGTGGGACTCTCTCCTCGCTACAGGGCGGGAGGGAGGCCACGAGGGTCAGCGGCGCCCGGGGGACAGAGCAGGGTGGCCGCGGCCGCCTCCGCGCCCCTCGCGGTGCCAGAACTCCGCGGAGCGAGAGCCGGGCTCCGAGGAGGGTGACCTGGAGTGCACGCCGTCCCGGAGGGCCGGTCCCCGGGCGCCGCCCGAGTCCTGCGGCTCCACTGCCCCGGCCTCCCCACCCTCACTCACCCGGCCCTGCCGGGCCCGTCAGCGCAGCCGGCACAGCCACGGGTGGCCTCCTGCGCGTCCGTGGAAACGCCGTCCGGCCGGAACAACTTCCGGCTCCGGTGCACCGTCATTGGCTGCTCGCGCGGGGGCGGGGCGGATCACGCCTCCGATTGGCTGGAGGCCCCGACGTCGCGGCGGAACGCGACAGGGCGGCGCGGTGCAGGCCGGACTGCCTTAGGGAGTACCGAGCGCTTCCGGTGCGTGTGGTGAGCGGCGGGCCCCGGGAGGGAGGTTGCTGGGACCGGGCTGCGCCCGGAGCGCTCCCCGCCCCTCTGCGGGGGTTGTTCATTGTTGTTCGCTTTCCTTTCATTTCCTGGTCCTTCGGAAAGTGCCGTGCTCTGTACCTCCCTTACCCCTTAGGAGGCACAGCGCGGCCAACTCCTATTCACTCTTCAAAACCCCTCTCTGGTGGGGTGGTGTTTGTTGCTTTCGTCGGTCTGTGGCCTCCGGGACGGGATCCGTGGTTTGTGTTTAACGTACGCCCACACCAGTCCCGAAGCAGGGCTTGACAGAGTAGCTAATCAGGAAATGTTTGTTGAATTGAAAATATTCCATTTCTTTTGCTTCCTCTTTGCCCCCTCTCATAAGGTTGCATTCCACAGATACTTCTAGTTTCCAGGGATCCTTGAAACCGTGGATAGAGCACACAGAAGGTCCTGTCCCCACACAAAAGGGCCTCTTTTCTCTAGGGTTGGTGCCTTTTGTTCCCATATGGTTGTCTCCCTCTTGATTTAATCACACCCGGTTTTCTTCTCTCTCTCTCTTTTAAAATAAATTTTTAGTTGAAGATGGACACAGTACCTTTATTTTATTTATTTATTTTATGTGGTGCTGAGGATCGAACCCAGTGCTTTGCACATGTGAGACAAGTGCTCTACCACTGAGCCACAACCCTAGCCTCCGTTTTTCTTCTAAGAAAAAAATTATCTTAGAAATAAAAGGCAGCAGACACTTCCTAAATCCAATGTTGTTCCCATCCGCTCCCACCCTCCATTTTGGACTGTTTTCCTTGAATCGTGCTTGTTATTTTCACCCCTGTAGTTAGTTCTTTTGGTTCAGCTGGTTCATCACTTCTGGTCCCTCACTTCCTCCAGGATGTTACCCAGACGACTTCTAAGGTCTGCTTCAGCCTCTTCAGCCTCCCTAGGAAACTGCAGCCCATGCCTGCTGTCCCCAATTCCTCAGTTGTAATTTTCTCCTTTTGATTTCTTGCTCCCTGCTTCCTGTGGCTTACTCGACTTGGGTGTCTTTCCCCACTGGTTTGTGAGTGTGGTGAGCACAGGGCATCCCTTACTGTTTTGCTCAGTTCTGTGTTCCAAGCACCCAGTGTTTGTTGAGTGGTAAGTGAAATGTGGAGGTAGTAGAGTCTCAAGAGCCCTTGCTGTCCAAGCATATTCATCCAGGCCTTTCTGCTTTGCCTTGTTGGGAAGTGGAGCTGGTGGGCCATCCTACTCCCTCATCTTCCTCCATAGACCTGACCACTGTTGATGGGGTGGGTGGGAAGCCATCCTCCTGGCTGAACACAAGCTCCCTGGTGGTGGGAGCCTGGTGGACTCCCTTTGACCATAAGGAGCTGTGATGGGTGGCACCTGGGTGCAGGAGAGGAGGCTGACCTCAGGACCTGGCCAAGATTTAGAGGTCACATAACTTGCAGAGTGTGGTTCTGTGAGTTTAGAACTAGTCCTCCATATTATGTTCAGTTCTGTTTGAGATGGGCTGACCAGTTTGGCAGTCTTGCTTAGATGATGGCTTTGCATTTGGATATCATTACTTACCTGAGGCTGAGTGGAGAAGGCTGGCTTGCAACATGCACAATGACCTGATCTGCATGGCAGTGGAGCCTTCAGGCGAATGGGCTCATTTGGGGGAAAGGCTCTCTGGAATGTGGTAGCAAAGGCCCTGGAGGGAGCCTGATGCTGGCCCCACATGTGGAGAGTGGCAGGAAACCCCCATTCCCTGCTGAAGATTGTCCCCCCTCCAGGGCCTTGCACCTGCTAGGCAAGTGCTGTTCCATCCAGCCATGTCCACAGCCCTGCCACAGGCTTTTTAAAAAATTTATTTAGATTTTATTGTTTTTGGTACTAGGGATTGAACCCAGGGGTATTTAACCACCAAGCCACATCCCTAGCCCTTTTTATTTTTTATTTTGGTACAGGGTTTTGCTAAGTTGTTTAGGGCCTCACTGAGTTGCTGAGGCTGGCTTTGAACTTGCAGTTGCTGGGATTACAGGTGTGCATCACGGTACCAGGCTTCACAGGGTGTACTGAAGTACAGTCCTTTTCTTTCTTGGATTTTGAAAGGTGGTCAATTACTTGGGCTCTCAGTGCTGCTCCATCACGCTCTCTGCTGGTGGAATCGTGCCCATAATCTTTGCCTTCTGCTTCTTGCTAATGACAGTATACTGAACTCCATACCACAGCACTTCTTACTGGGAACTAGTTTTGAACAGTTTAT